>NC_065450.1:153115211-154468943 GCF_917563875.1 Diabrotica virgifera virgifera
TGGAAAGATGGACTTTAACAATAACCACAATGAATAGGCTAGAGGCATTTGAGATGTGAATTTATCGACGAATTCTAGGGTACGTTCATAACGGAGACCATCGCATCGTATCCTTGTCTAGAGCATAGTATCGTACTCTTCATGTTCGTGAACGCTCGCATTTAAAATAATGCGTTTATTTTACCTGACCATCGATACTATGGTACAAGCGATACTATGGAGCGAGGGTCGGAGCCTCGTTGTGAGTTCCCACCTAAAGTTCCCTGGATCGCACGAATAACAAATGAATAAATCCCGAGAATTGGCAGATAATGACAACTGCTATGCACAATTATTAAGCAGAGAAGAACGACATACTGTAACGATATGATGCCAACGGCAAGCGATGAGCTGATCTACCAGAGACGACCAGAGGAGCATCCGTGTTGGCGCATAGCACCGCTGGGGGAAATCGAAGGAGTAGTGGTATCGAGAGCATATTTAAGGCGAGCCAGGAGGATGAGAAAATCAGTCGTTGCTAGCGAATTGAACTAGTAATAGCTCGATAGCTGCTGCTAGCGTGTTGAACTAGCATTATCTGGCTTGGCAAAGATGCACCGTATATTGCGGTGGAACTATGCCTAGGCGGACGCCACAGTAGTGACGTGGAGTCTTGCTATGGTCGTTATCGCAGTAGGCGGTAGCAGCGAGGAACGAGTGACTGCATTGCAGTGGAATGCGGGGTCTCCAGGATACGTTGATTTAATGTAGCGTGATTGTTATTGTATATATTGTTTATCGTATTATTTTGATGTTGCTATTATGATCGGATGCCTGTAATAAAGTTTAATATTGTTTTTCCTTTGCAGAAGATGGAATTGTATTTTATTTTATTTGTTTTAAACTGTATATAATTATCTTAAATATATTTACTTTATTTTTAACCTGTGTTTTACTGAGTCTGTCGTCCTTGAAAGAACTACCCGTTACAATTGGGGCATATAATTAAAAACTAAAGATACCAATTTCGACAAACCTTAATTGAAGGAAAGGTGGAAGGAAGAAGGGAAGTGGGTAGGAAGAAAATGTCATGGCTCCGTAATGTCAAACAATGGACAGGGATCAGTAATATAGGAGACCTAATACACACTGCAAAGGATAGAGAAAAATGGTCAAACATGATCTCGAACATCCATTAGTGGAGTGCATAAAAAGAAGAAGAATAAAGAAATTGTGGAATAAATAAACAAACTTTTGCTCTTATAGTATAGCTGTGGACTAGTCTTTGCAAACTATCTTCATTTTGATCTATCAATATTGCGTAGTCTGGGTAACAGAGTAGTTTTACTTCTTTGTTTCCCAGTCTGTATCCCCTTTCTTTGATGACACTTTTGATGTTTTCCTCCACGATCAAACTGAAGTGATGAGGGCTCAATGAGTCCCCTGTCTTATTCAGCTGCCTGTCTCTATAGGTTCTTTAAGTTGTCCATCTCTTTTGACTTCCATTTTGTTGTGTTGGTAGATATTAGTACTAGATTTTATGATATCTAGGGGAACGTCTCTATTGTAAAGAAGATGGGTTACATCTTTGCAATCTGTGCATCTCAGAGAAATGCTGGTCTATTATATTCTAGAGACTTCTCAGTAATTTGCTTTATGACGAATATTGCATCTATATACGATCTTCTAGTACGAAAACCTTGTTTATGTGCAAACCTTATCCGCTGATTAACTTCTTGTAACATGTTAGTTGCTGAGAATTATTATGCAAGGAAGGATCCAAGGAAGAAGAGGCATATGAAGAAGACGCATCTCCTGGCTGAGGAACCTTAGAGAATGGTTTAACTGTAGTTCATTACAACTATTCAGAGCAGCAGCCAACAAAGTGACCATAACCATTATGATATCCAATCTCCGATAGGAGAGGGAACTTTAAGAAGAAGAAGAACAATTTTAGTTGTAAATTTTAGGGTAGTACCTATTTAATTTACTACTCTAGTTGGGAGGGAAGACACAATTTAACTTGAAAAATGATTTTATTTATGTATAAATAAAATCATTTTCAAGCTAAATTGTGGCTTATTTCCCAATTAGAATAGTAAATTATATAAATGTCACAAATAAATTGCTTCAGAACAATAATGAGAAACCGGTATGGGCCTATAGGCTATTGATTATGTACTATAGAAAGGAACTACAACGTTAACGGGGCTTTATTATTTCATATGGTCAATGAATCTCTATATATGAAAAAACCGCGGAGTGCTACCATTTAAATGGGTGCGTTTTTGAGAAATGGGTGAATTAGTCCCTGGGCACAGGTTACATTAGGGTGAGTTCTATGCACTTTTGGTAGAAACACGTCTACATAAAAATTGTTTCTGGTTAAATTTACTATCTAAATTTTTAAAGTCAAAGATACTTCTGTTTACAAAAATATATTCAAAAGAAAAAGCACAAAGAAACCCAAAAGAACGAAATTTTGTTTTTTGTCCCATAACTTTTGTCCACGAGTATATAGGTATAGACATTGCTTCACAGAAAAAAAACTTACATATTTTCTCTTTAAAATGGTGTTTGGTAGAGGTCATTAGGATTTCCAGTTTTCGAAATATGATTTTTTAAATTTCGCCACTCACAGCAATTTTGGGCAATTTTCCTTGTTATTTCGCAAATATTGTTCTGTAACTTTTTTCTACGTAACTTTAGGTATATGCAATGGTAAATGTAAGAGGAACAGAAATCAATTACCTTTAAAATGGTCTACTGTATAATGTTGTACGACTTCTTTTAAAGAGGTTATCTTTTTCAAGACTTTATACTTTTAACGAGTTTTTATAATATAATATTATAAATAAATATATTATAATATAATAATAAAATATTATTTTTGACGATTATTTTTTAAAGGACCCCGCACAAACCTTATGGAAAATAGGTCCCAGTGGATTTCGTTCATACTTTGGGAAAATACTCTTTGAAGCATCCTGATAAAACGTTCTCATGGGCACAACTCAATCGCATGAAGGATTTTCAAGATAAAGAGGCCCAAACTCGGAAAATTATAAGATTTACGGGGTATTCCAACTCCGTGAGTTACTGTTTATTTGGCAACATTTAGAAGTTTGGATTAAGGAAAAGTACTAGTAGTCTAGGATTTTTTCCTAGCTATCCAATGGCGACCTTTACTTTGACTTTGACCTTCAACGGACGTCATCTTCTAGAGTTTCGAGGGTTTTAGACATTCAATTGATATAAACAGATTACTCATGGGCCAAAAAGGGATCGCTAAACACGACTATGCCATCAGAATTG
This sequence comes from Diabrotica virgifera virgifera, assembly GCF_917563875.1. NCBI lineage: Eukaryota > Metazoa > Arthropoda > Insecta > Coleoptera > Chrysomelidae > Diabrotica > Diabrotica virgifera. The sequence goes on from NC_065450.1 coordinate 153,118,506, forward strand.
CCCTCCGGATAACGTGGTGACCAGGGCCTCTACAAGGGACGTCACCTTCCAGAGTTTCGATGGTTTTCGGCATTTTATTGATGCAAATGAATTACTGGAGGGTTTTTTGAGGTCGCTATACACGAATATGCCACCAGAACCGACTCCCGGAGCACCTGATTTCCAAGGTCAATGAAAGGGGCTCCTGAAGTTTCGAGGGTCTTTAGTACTACATTACCTAATGCAAACGGACAAACGGATGCAAAATATAGGTTTTTGGGGTTGCTGTACACGAATACGTGATCAGCACTGACACAGGAGCACCTGGTGTCTAAGACAGGTTATCTTCTGGAGTTTCGGAGAAATCAAATGGATTACTCTTAGGTTTTTGGGGTTGCTCTTTTGGATTACTCTTTGCTGTGTGTACTCACTAAGTGAGTAACTTAAGTACTCAATTGCTTTAATTATTTATAAAAAATATAAACTCAATTTATATCTGACAATGTTTTTCCTTCATTTATTTTAATATCGATTTACTAGATTCTATTTTCATAGTAGTATTAATCGTGGCCACTAGATACTCCACAGTCTTTTTTCTAAGTCATATTCGTGTTCAGCAACCCCAAAAACACAAGAGTAATCCGCTTGAATCAATTTAGTACCGAAAACTCTCGAAACCGTAGAAGATGACGTGCCTTAGGCACCAGGTACCCCGGTGTCTATTCTGATGGCGTATTTGTGTTTAACAGCTCCAAAAACTAATGAGTAATACCCGTCTGCATCAATTTAATACCGAAACCTGTCGAAACTCCAGAAGAAGACCTGCGTAGGCACCAGGTGCTCTGTGGATCGGATATGATATCGAATTCACGTTCAGCAGCCCCAAAAACCTGTGAGTAATCAGTTTACATTAATTTAGTACCGAAAGCTCTCGAATCTCCAAAGCATGACGTGCCTTTGTCACCAGGTACTCCGATGTCTGTTCTGATGCGGTATTCGTGTTCAGCAACTCCAAAAACATATGAGTAATTTGTTTGCATCAATGTAGTACCAAAGACCCTCGAAACTTCAGGAGCCCTTTTCATTGACCTTGGAAACCAGGTGCTCCGGGAATCGGTTCTGGAGGAATATTCGTGTTTAGCGACCTCAAAAAACCCTCCAGTAATTCATGTCCATCAATTAAATGCCGAAAACCATCGAAACTCTAGAAGATGACGTCCCTTGCAGTGGCCCTGGCCACCACGTCATCCGGAGGTTAATTCTGATGGCATATTCGTGTTTTGCGATCCCAAAAACCAATGAGTAATCTGTTTATATCAATTGAATGCCTAAAACCCTCGAAACTCTAGAAGATGACGTCCGTTGAAGGTCAAGGTCAAAGTAAAGGTCGCCATTGGATAGTCAGGAAAAAATTCTAGACTACTAGTACTTTTCTTTGATCCAAACTTCAACATGTTGCCAAATAACCAGTAACTCACCGAATTGGAATACCCCGTAAATCTTATAATTTTCCGAGTTTGGGCCTCTATATCTTGAAAATCCTTCATACGATTGAGTTGTGCCCATGAGAACTTTTTATCAGGATGCTTCAAAGAGTATTTTCCCAAAGTATGAACGAAATCCACTGGGACCTATTTTTCATAAGGTTTGTGAGTCCTTCCCATTATAACTTTTTTTTCTATATGGTATATAATATTATATAATAAAAAAGAAAGCTTATTCTGTTTATTTTAAAATGGTGTATTATAAAAAATTCTAGGGTTATTTTTGAATAACATATGCTTTTTCAAATTGTAATAAGTACTTGCAACGATTTTTGATTTTAGGATTATTTTTTAAATTCCTCATTATAACTTTTTTATGTGGTTGTGTGTTATGATTGAATCTTATTTTTTATAGGTAATACTTTGGATCAACTTGACTCGGCCGGGCAAACTTCAAAATATGGATTAATTCCAATATTTACTGTCAAAGCTCCTGCACCACAAGCTAATGCTAACGAAGAGATGGACTCTGATTTTGAAAATTTTTTAAATGTCAACGTTTAAATAATTTTAACTAAAGTGATGTTTTTTAAGACTAATGTTTATGTAATTTTTGTAAAAGAAATAATTTTAAATAATACAGGTAAAAAAATATCAAAGAATCACTCGGTTTCCATTATGTATTTAAATATAGATGATACACCATTTTAAAAAACAGAAAGTAAGCCCTCTTTGTTGCGCAATATATAGATAGTATATTGTATATTCATGTACAAGAAAAAAAAGTTATAATGAGAAATTTCAAAAATAATCGTAAAAAATGTAAAAAATAATATTTTTTTATATTACGTATTATATAATATATAATATATTATATAATATTTTTTTTGATTTTTATATTATATTATAAAAAAATCGTTAAAAGTATAAAATCTTGAAAAACCATAATCTCTTTAAAAAAAGTCGTACAACGTTATACAGTAGACCATTTTAAAGGTAATTGATTTCTATTCCTATTACGTGTACCATTGCATATACCTAAAGTTACGTAGAAAAAAGTTACAGAACAATATTTGCGAAATAACAAGAAAATTGCCCAAAATTGCTGTGAGTGGCGAACTTCGAAAAATCATATTTCGAAAACTGTAAATCCTAATGACCTTTATCAAACACAATTTTAAAGAGAAAATATGTAAGTTTTTTTTCTGTAAAGCAATGTCCATACCTATATCCCCGTGGACAAAACTTATGGGACAAAAAACAAAATTTCTTTCTTTTGAGTTTCTTTGTGCTTTTTCTTTTGAATATATTTTTGTAAAAAAAAGTATCTTTGACTTTAAAAAGTCATATTTAGATAGGAAATTTAACAAGGAATAATTTTTATGTAGACGTGTTTGTACCAAAAGTGCATAAAACTCACCCTAATGTAACCTGTGCCCAGGGACTAATTCACCCATTTCTCAAAAACGCACCCCTTTAAATGGTAGCACTCCGCGGTTTTTTCATATATAGAGATTCATTGACCATATGAAATAATAAAACCCCGTTAACGTTGTAGTTCCTTTTGGCTATCTTATTTTGAATATAATCAATAGCCTACTAGCATGATTGAAAATTTTAGAAGAGTGGATACCTTGTATGAGAAGCTGGCACACTCAAAATTCCATCAAATTTTTAAGACGATGTAGAGATAACAACCTAATACCAAAGGGCTTGAGGTTACATCCAGCGTAAATAAAATCATTTTTCAAGTTAAATTGTGGCTTATTTCCTAATTAGAATGATAAATTACATAAATTCCATAAAGAAATAGCTTCGGAACAATATTACTATTTATTTATTTATACCTCTGTAGTTGTCCGGTTGTTTTTGATCTCTTTTTGAATAGTAGTTAATTTCCCTGTCGTTCATTTTTCCGCTATTTCATGCTATTGTTTCCGTTTGGTATTCCGACTTTACCTACAGCTTTTCTGTTCAGTTCTTCAAGTGTTTTTCGAACTTCCTGCGTATATTATATATAAACTTCTTCATTTGTAATAATTTCTGTTTTTCCGGTTCTAGCGTCAGGTGTTGGTAGGTAGGTTGTTTTGTAGGTTGTTCCAGCGTAGGTTATTCTTTCTCTGCTCAGAGCTTTTTTAGATAGTTAATTAATTTATATTATTCTAAATATAATAATTTATAAAAATTCTCTTTTCAGAATTCACGATTTACCACTTTGTACCAAAATTTCTATTATCAGATGCTATGCATTTTCTACGTTAATATACGGAGTAGCGGCCTGGACCCTTTCCGAAGCTTCTTTAAGAAAATTCTATTGTTTGTTTTTTAACCAAGAGGAGTGATTCAAATTTACCGCGCTGTAATGCTTGTTTGTAATTGGTCCAACCGCAGGCAAGTTTACTCCAGTTTTATAAAATTTTGACACTAATGACATTTATCAAATGTTTGCACTTCTGTCATTTTATAGGTTAATTAAGTAGATCTGCGATTTTTTGTGTTTTCTGCATTATTCCTTTAATTTTTAGATTTGTAGTCTACTTTTATATAAAAACAGTTGTTTTTAGAACTCTTTAGCGATGTGTTAATGCAATATAATATGTATGGATTATCATCGAAAGGTGATATGATAAACGAAAAAAGAAGATGCATTTGGTGACTTTTCTAGAAACTTTCTTGGGTGTGAATCTGTCTTTCTAGGTTACTCCTTTTGGTTAAAAAATCAACTATAGGTATTCGAGATGTGGTGTTACAGACGCATTTTAAGAATTTTGTGGGTCGATCGCGAGACTAATGTTGAGGTCCTACGTAGAATGGGCAAGGAATACGAGATGATTAACATCATCAAAGAGCGCACACTAGAGTATCTTGGCCATGAGGAATGGACAAACATAAATATGGCTTGTTGCCACTCATTCTTCACAGCACCCGTGTTGAGCTAGCCCCCCCCCACTTGCAAAAATTAAAAAACAAATAGCCCTGATTTATGAGCTATTTATGAGCTCTCATATTCCGCAAACTAAAAATTTTGAGCTCGTTCCACTGAGCAGGAATTTAATACCCTAGTGGGGGGGGGGGGGCTGAGTCAGCCCCCCCACTACTTAAAAATAGGAATATTGAATCGGTTTTTGCGGCAGAATTACGAGCTATTTATGAGCTCTTGAAATTATATAGTTTCGATTTTTGAGCTCATCCCCTTCACCCCCAAACAACCCTTTAATTGATTTAACTTAAGAGAAAGATACTGAGAAAACTTAAAATATATCGTATTGCGAATATAATTCCTATAGCTTATATACTCTAAGAATAAACTATTAAATCAAGAGCATTTAGATTATTGAGCTACAACCCCTTCGCCAGAAAACCACCCTATCTTCCCGGCTTAAGAGAAAGTTGTACTTAAAATGCGTTAAACTAATTATTTGGCGACTACATATCATTTAATAATTTTTAAGCTTCCAAATTACGCGCATTTAGATCAGTAAATTGCAATTTATTTTGTATAGTGCAGTCACTGAAGGTAAAAATAAACGATTACCTTCAATTTCGGTGAACCTTCATCGATTTTCACGAAAATTGGTCAGTGGTTAGAGGATACGTCAAGAAACAAAGGTGACATGGTACCACCTTGCGCCTTTACCCTGAGGGTGGATACCGCCCCTTCTCGGGGGTGAAAATTATTTTATAAAAAATAACTGCACAAATCAATAAAAGAACAAATTAAAAGCAAAATTTATTATATAAAGTTAATAAAATAAGTAAATACTTTTTAAGTTATTAAAGATCAAAGATTTTAATTATTTGTGAAAAAAATGCATGTTTTGAAGAGGTTTTTTGTAAATCACTAAAAAACTGTAAGTTTTTACAAAAAAGTTAATAGTAGTTTAATTCGTATAGCTTATATTCTAAAAATAAACTCTAAAATCACGCGCCTTTCGATTATTGAACTACAACTCCTTCGCAAGAAAACCATCCCATATTCCCGGCTTAAGAGAGGGTTGTACTTAAAATAATTTAAATTAATTATTTGTCGACTATATATTGTTTAATAATTTATGAGCTCGCAAAATATACGCATCTCAATTATTGAATTGCCATTTTATTTCTATAGTGCAGTCACTGAAGGTAAAAATCAACTATGACCTTCGATTTCGGTAAATCTCCATTCATTTTCACGAAAATTGGTGAGCGGATTTTGATACTATCAACTTTTTCTGGATCTTATTTTTCATAGGTATTTCTAAGTACTTTGACAAGTATTTAGTACCTAAGTGTTATAAAATGCATCTCTTTCCCGTTATTTAAGCTTGAACCCTTAGATTTGAACAGTCGCGGAAAAAAATATACATTTAATTACCAATAACTTACTTTAAATTAACATTAAAGGGTTTTTCAAGTAAGCAATTTATTATATTTTTTATTAGCTTCAATTTTAGTGATGAAAACTTTTTTGTAAAAACTTACAGTTTTTGAGTCATTTATGAAAAATCGCTCTAAAGCATGCATTTTCTTTCCAAAAATTAAAATATTTGATCTTTAATAACTCAAAAAGTATTGATTTATTTTAATCACATTATATAACAAATTTTGCTTACAATTTGTCCCTCTCTCGATTTGTGGGGTTATTTTTAATAAAGTAATTTTCACTCCCGAGAAGGGGTGACATATACCCCAGGCTAAAACCCCAAGTTGTTATTGTCAATTCGTGAAAATAAATGGCGATTTACCGAAATCGAAGGTAATAGTTGATTTTTACCTTCAGTGACTGCACTATTGAAAGAAAATGGCAATTCAATAATTCAGATGCGTATATTTTGCAAGCTCATAAATTATTAAACGATATGTAGTCGCCAAATAATTATTTTAAATTATTTTAAAAACAACTCTCTCTTAAGCCGGGAATATGGGGCCGTTTTCTTGCGAAGGGGTTGTAGCTCTATTTAACTTTACTAAGAGTTTATTCTTAGAATATAAGGTATACGAATTAAACTACTATTAACTTTTTTGTAAAAACTTAAAGTTTTTCAGTGATTTACAAAAAACCTCTCCAAAACATGCATTTTTTTCACAAATAATTAAAATCTTTGATCTTTAATAACTTAAAAAGTATTGACTTATTTTATTAACTTTATATAATGAATTTTGCTTTTAATTTGTTCTTTTATTGATTTGTGCATTTATTTTTTATAAAATAATTTTCACCCCCGAGAAGGGGCGGTATCCACTCTCAGGGTAAAGGCGCAAGGTGGTACCATATCACCTTTGTTTCTTGACGTATCCTCTAACTACTGACCAATTTTCGTGAAAATCGATGAAGGTTCACCGAAATTGAAGGTAATCGTTAATTTTTACCTTCAGTGACTGCACTATACAAAAAAAAATTGCAATTTACTGATCTAAATGCGCGTAATTTGGAAGGTTAAAAATTATTAAATGATATGTAGTCGCCAAATAATTAGTTTAATGCATTTTAAGTACAACTTTCTCTTAAGCCGGGAAGATAGGGTGGTTTTCTTGCGAAGGGGTTGTAGCTCAATAATCGAAATGCTCTTGATTTAATAGTTTATTCTTAGAGTATATAAGCTATATGAATTATATCCGCAATACGATATATTTTAAGTTTTCTCAGCATCTTTCTCTTAAGTTAAATCAATTAAAGGGTTGTTTGGGGGTGAAGGGGATGAGCTCAAAAATCGAAAGTATATAATTTCAAGAGCTCATAAATAGCTCGTAATTCTGCCGCAAAAACCGATTCAATATTCCTATTTTTAAGTAGTGGGGGGGGCTGACTCAGGTATTAAATTCCTGCTCAGTGGAACGAGCTCAAAATTTTTAGTTTGCGGAATATGAGAGCTCATAAATAGCTCATAAATCAGGGCTATTTGTTTTTTAATTTTTGAAAGTGGGGGGGGGCAGCTCAACACGGGTCTTCACAGCAAGGTATTGGGAAATATAGGACCCAGGAGAAGAAGAATATCTTGGCTTCAAAACCTGAGAAAGTGGTTGAATACATCTAGAACTGGACTATTCCGAATAGCAGCAAACAAAGCGTCGGCGTCGCCTCAAAGCAACAGTAGGATATATAAAACAAAATGACTTTTGTTATATCCATGTCAAATGATTCGAAATAAACCCTTCTGTTGAGTGTAACACTAAGATAAATGAAAAGTGAAATACTTTTTTCATAATATTATACATATCCTTGTGTAGCTTAATTCCTTTTAGCCCAAATTCTATAATTCAACACTAAGAAAATATAAACATACATATCATACCATTATATTTTGTCGTTTACCCATTTTGGTCATCAATTTTAATGCAACACTAAGTTATGTTCCTCACATAACCTACTGTTGCCATGTAGTTACTGCTGAGTTGCGATTATATCTTTGTTTATATCATCCAGCTTGCGGTCACAATTTTATCTTCAGTAATTTTAAACAATAGTTCTATTACGTTGATGTTAAAAGGTGTATGTTAAGAGTAAAAATGAATAATTCAGCCAATGTAAATTGTAAAAAATATGGGTATCTAGAAGAAGTCAGTATTTAGTGTATTTAGCGAGCAAAAATAATACTAATTCTGGGTTGTTATCTGGAAGTTTTCAAGCACAGGAAAAAGGTAAGGTAAATTCATGATAAATTCCCCTTTAGAAATTTTGGGATGATTTAAGAAAATGCAATAAGTTTTTACTCTCACAACTTTCGGCATCCGCTGTTACCAAAACTGATTCTGATGGTTTTTTCATTTTATTTTGTTTGTTATCTTGTCAAATGTTTAAAATTTTGGAAAACAAGTATGTTCATGTTATAATAATTTATGTAGTAACATGTTTGAACAACAAAATTGTTTTGTTTTTTGTATTGAAATGTGTAAAATTTTAAACAAAACTTTAGTGCAACATATACAGTGATGAGCGGACTAATAACCGGCAAAATAACGCAAAAGATGGAAAACATATTAAGTTGTGAAATAAAAAGAGATGAACCTAGTGGAGGTGTTAAATTTAGCGGTAGTAACTTATAGATTGACATTATATTGCTTGTTTCCCACCTTTAGACGTATCGGACGAATTTAAGAAATGCCACTGTCACAGTGACAGTTTTAGTTGACATACTCCTCTAATACGTCTAAAGGTGGGAAACAATCAACATAATGTCAATTTATATGTTATTGTTGCTAAATTTAACAACTCTACTAGTTTTATTTCTTTTTATCTCACAATTCAATATGTTTTCCATCTTTTGCACTATTTTGCCGGTTATTTAGAGCGGCAGATTCGTGCAATATATTATAAGAATTGCACATTTAATGATACAAGCGTATAATTTGGTCCACATATACTGCACAAATAAAGGTTCAAATTTAGATATGAGGCCATCTCAGATTTTGCCTTTTACAAAAATGGCGGCCATTCAAAATGGGCGACTATACATATATGACTAATAGCACGATATCTTTTGAATGAAAAGTCCGATTTCAACCAAATTTGGTACGTAGGTTCGTTTTGTGATTTATAAGATCGATGCCATAAACTGGAAGAATCGTTTTACCAGAAGTTTTGTTTTTCCTAGTTTTTTATGTAAAACTATTTTATATTATGTAAATAATTTATTTTCAATTTTTTCACCCTGTATATATTAATTTTTCAAAATGGTAATACCACTATTGAAAAGAGCGTAAGAATATGTTTTAGGAAATATTTTGAACTTTGTAGTTATGTTAATTATAATTACCATTTAATAAATGCATAACGTATCTTCACACGTACCTATATGTGGCAGATTCGTGCAAATATTATAAGAATTATTGTACATTTAATGGTAGAGTCATATAATTTGGACAACATATACTACACATACAAAAGTTCAAATTTAGATATGAGGCCATCTCAGATTTTGCCTTTTACAAAAATGGCGAGCATTCAAAATGGCGGCTATACATATGTAACTAATAGCACGATAACTTTTAAACGAAAAGTCCGATTTTAGCCAAATTTGGTATCAAGGTTCTTTTTTTGATGAATAAGATCGAGGTCTTGAACCGGAAGAATCGGTTTACCAGAAGTTGTGTTTTTACTGTTTTTTATGTAAAAATATGTTGTTGTTTTTTTCAATTCTTTCACCCTGTATATATTAATTTTTCAAAAAGGTAATACCGCCTTTGAAAATAATGTAAAAATATTTTTTAGGAAAGATTTTGAACTTTTTAGTCATGTTAATTACCATTTAATAAATGCATAACTTATCTTCACATGTACCTATGTGCGGTAGATTCATTTTGAATGCCTGCCATTTTTGTAAAAGACGAAATCTGAGATGGCCTCATATCTAAATTTGAATCTTTGTACGTGTAGTGTGTGTGGTCCAAATTATATGCTTTTACCATTAAATGTACAATAATTCTTATATTATTTGCACGAATGCGCCGCACATAGGTTCATAGGTACATGTTAAGATACGTTATCCATTTATTAATTGGTAATTAATATAACTAAAGAGTTCAAAATATTTCCTAGAAAATATTTTTACGCTCTTTTCAACGTCGGTATTAACTTTTTGAAAAATTAATATATACAGGGTGAAAGAATTGGTAAAAGAACAACATGTTTTTACATAAAAATCAGGAATGTTAGACCAAGGTCTTGAACCGGAAGAATCGATTTACCAGAAGTTGTGTTTTTCCTGATTTTTATGTAAAAACATGTTGTTCTTTCTTAAACTTTATATATTATATAACAAATTTGGTTGAAATCGGACTTTTCGTTCAAAAGTTATCGTGCTATAAGTCACATATGTATAGTCGCCATTTTGCATGCCCGCCATTTTTGTAAAAGGTAAAATCTGAGATGGTCTTATATCTAAATTTGAACCTTGATGTGTGTAGTATATGTGGTCCAAATTATATGCTTCTACCATTAAATGCACAATAATTCTTATAATGTTTGCACGAATTTGCCACACATAGGTACTTGTGATGATACGTTATGCATTTATTAAATGATAATTAACATAACTAAAAAGTTCAAAATATTTTACATAATAAAAAACATATTTTTACATAAACAACCAGTAAAAACACAACTTCTGGTAAACCGATTCTTCCGGTTCACCATATTCCTCTTGTAAATCAAAAAGAAAACCTATATACCAAATTTGGTTGAAATCGAACTTTTCGTTCAAAAGTTATGGTACTATTAAACACATAAGTATAGCCGCCATTTTGAAAGCCCGCCATTTTTGTAAAAGACCAAATCTGAGATGGCCTCATATCTAAATTTGAACCTTTATATGTGTAGTATATGTGGTGCAAATTATATGCTTGTATCATTAAATGTGCAATTGTTTCACATATCGGCCGCACTAATTAGCACGCTCATCACTGTATATGCAATATATAATAAGTAAGTTTATTATATAATAAGTAAGTTTATATAACGGAAATTTCCGGATTATCTTTAAAAAACAGATTATCTTTGAGGGCAACAGTAGGACAACTAACTTTTTTCCAATTATTTTTCACTTTTTTATGAATTACATAATATAAATTTTTATGAGACGCATGTAAAGCTAGGTACTCAAACAAAATTCCATGTAAATCCATTCAGATGTAAAAAAGTTATTAATTACTGAAGTTTCGGAAAATTTTCAATTGCGTTTTTCTCGAAACTATATTAGTTTACATATCCTACTCTTGCTTTGAGGCGACGAAAGTTAGGATAGCTATGCTAATCGCCATCATCCGGAACGATATGATTTTATTAAAAAAAAGTAAAAATAATTTCACATCCATTAATTAAAGGATGAACATTATGGAAATGTTTGCTTTGGATGTTTAAAAACCAATATGTGAAGTTTAAAAATGCAGTCTGGTAACGAATTTCAAATATTTCAATTTAGAACCATTCAGTAATCTATTGTTCGGAATAATAGGTTTATTCACTCTTATGTGTGTTTTACAAATTTTATGTCACAATAACTATAAATCGAGTTAATTGTAATTTCAACCACTGTGTGGTGAAACTTCATAATCCTTCTGATCATTCCATTTAAACATAGGTGTTCGCTTCCAGTTTACCATTACAATGTAATCTATTATTCACATTATTTCGAGTTCACGCGATCACTCTCTGTCTCTTTCTACTTGTTGCTGTTGTATCGATTAGTCCCTTTTGCACCGTAACCCTGTAACTTTGTGTCCCTTGTGCCTAGACAAACTACGGTTCGGAAAAATGAGTGTTACTTGCCAACAGATACAGAAACGTTTCTAGGGAATCGAGAATATAAAGACACGTTTTAAACTTCAAGATACGTAATTTATAATATTAATAGTTTTTTAAGTTGAATTAATTAGGGCAGTCAATGAGAGTATTTGGCTCCGAATTCCATCCTACTACATCGATTTACTTAATCTTTTCACAGTAAGTAGGGAATAGCTCAAGAAACAAAGTCTACCCTATATACTATGGCGCTTTTATCTTGGGGGCAGTTCCCATCTCTTCAAGGGGGTGAAAAATTTTTTGGTCAAAATAACCACGGAAGTGGCTAGAGAACCTATTTCCGAGCAAAAATTGTTCCATAATTTTTTTTTTTGAAAACTCAATACTTTTTGATTTATTCGTGGTTAAAAAATGACACCTTTGCAAATACCTTAAAAACTATGCATCTAACTAAAAACAATTATAAAAAACATTTCTGTAGCTTATAAAAAACAAAGAGATCCGTTCCTTTATAAATCTTATACATAGTTATAATATAATACAAAAGAGATATGGTAGGTGAAAAGAGTTTGTTTTTTGGAGCATGCTCAAATCGGCGTATTCAACTTGAAATAACAGAGAAACGTAGTGCTTGAAAAGACCTTTAAAATGAGCAATATTAAATGACGATTGCATTCAGACTAAATGATATATGCTGCAAAAAAATGGATGAGTAATGTATTTTAAGAAAAACTGAGAAGTATATTTACCCCTCATCCAACAAAATTTAAATGCATCGTTTTACTTCTACAATACCCTTTATTATAGTGTTGTTTCTATGTTCAAAAAATTGGACGGCTTTAAAATGAGTGGTTAAAAAAAAGATCAAATTATAGAGCGCATTTTTCAATTTTCTGAAAAATCTTTTTATTTTTCTATGTATCTCGAAAATGATAAGAGATACGAAAAAAAGATACCATACAAAAATGTAGGGTTTTTTGGATAAAAATTTTTGTTGTATTTTTCATTACTGTATCTCTTATCATTTTCAAGTTATTTTAAAATTTAAAAATATGCTCTATAATTTGATCTTATTTTTTTTCAAAAATCATTCATTTTAAACCCGTCCAACTTTTTAAACATAAATAACACTATAATAAAAGGTATTGTAGAAGGAAAACGATGCACTTAAATTCTGGTGGATGAAGGATTAAATATACTTCTCATTTTTTCTTAAAATACATTAGTCATAATTTTTTTTGCAGTATATCTCGCTTAATTTGAATGTAATTAACATTAAATATTGCTCATTTTAAAGGTCTTTTCAAGCACTACAGAGGCGGCTTTACCTATTGTGCAGGGTGTGCGGTGCACACGGGCGCCGGGATGTTGGGGGCGCCGAGCGCCAAAGAGCGGGTCCTTTACTTTTTTTAACATAAAATATGCTTTAACGATTAATGAAAAATTACTGGCACTTAAGCGCGATTTATTGATCGCCGTCCGCCCGACTGTTCGTCCAACGGATGGGCATCTCCATTTACGGAGGAACATCTTGAGGCACATGAAAACCAAGGTAATTCTACGCCAGAACTCCCCTCTTCAACGTCGTCACCGATATTCTCTTCTTCCTTGGTAGAGGAAGAAGACGAAGTACCTTCTTGTGCCGAAGCGTTCCCGGAGAATATACTTGAATATGATATAATGAATGATCTTGCGTTATGGCCACAGATTTTATCCGACAAACAGAGGATATTTTTAATGGAGCGTGGACCAGTACAAGTAAAACAGAGTTTCTATCCTTCGAATAGTTCGAAAAGATCTTTTTCAAATGCGTATTATACTAAAAAGATGTTAAATAATGCAACCGTTTTAAGAAGCTTGTTTACTCTAAATCGACTGATTCTGTTTATTGTTTTTATTTTTTTCATATTGATGTTACTCCTTTTAATGGTAAAATAGGTTACAAAGATTGGCAGAATTTGTCTATGTCTACAGCTTTAGAGCGTCATGTAAAAAGCTTAGGTCACCTACTACGTCTTAAGAAATAATTTACATTAAAAACCGTTATTTTAAAAGAAAGGTCGGTAGATTTTTTGAATCAAGTTGTAATTGAACGAGAAAAAACACGTTGGGTGGCAGTACTTAACGAATAATCAACATAATTCCTTTTTTAAGGAGGCAATGTCTGGCTTTACGGGGAAAGTCTGAAAAAATTTACGATTCTGATAATGGTAAGTTTTTAAAGTTGGTTGAATATACTTCTAATTTGGATAATGTGCTTGCAGAACATATTGCCTTTATTCAAAAATCTGATTCACGCCTAACTCATTATCTTGGCCATAATATTCAGAATGAAATAATAAATTTATTGGGGGAAAGAATAAAAAGAACTATTATTTTTTAATTAAAACAATCCAAATATTTTTCAATTATTTTAGATTGCATTCCAGATATTGCACACGAAGAACAAATATCGGTTGTCGTACGGTACGTTCTTTTAAATGCAAGCAGCAATAAGGCTGAAATAAAAGAACATTTTCAAGGTTTTTTTTATTACATATCCTACTGGTCAGGGCTTAACACAATTTTTGTTAGAATATTTAATCTCAAAACGAAATTGACATATACAAGACATGCATGGTCGAGGTTACGATAATGGGTCAAATATGAAGGAGAAGAATACAGGTTTACAAAAACTATTTAGACTGAAACCCGCGTGCTTTTTATGTACCTATTATTTTTTTTTGAAATAATCACAAAGTTGTTCGTTTTTATTCATGTAACCAATTCCTTCCTAAAAGTACTATTTAATAGTGTAGGTACTCAAACCTGTCAAATTTCCTTAAAAAATTTTCAACCTTGCCTCATAGATAAAAAAAGTTCATTTTGAATTAAATATTTTTAACAGATTTGGGTTGGTTGTTCTGACGCCGTGAATACCTAGTGGCTGCCGACATCATTTAATACTGCACTATTTGCATCTGGATTTTTGTTTACATTATAAGTGTACCTAATACCCTATGTACTAGTACTAGGTAGGTACCTATTCGACTATTCCATTTTGACTGCGCGTCTACCAAAGGGCGCCAGGGCATCGACTGCACACGGGCGCTACATGGGCTAGAGCCGCCTCTGAAGCACTATAAAATGTATTGGTAGAATTAGATAACTAAAATCGACCGTTCTTCTGTTATTTCAAGTTGAATACACCGATTTGAGCATGCACCAAAAAACAAACTCTTATCGCCTACCATATCTCTTTTTCTATTATAACTAGAAGATTTATGATGGAACTATCTTTTTGTTTTTTTTTATAAGCTAAAAAAATGTTTTTTAATTAGATGCATAGTTTTTAAGGTATTTGCGAAAATGGCTAATTTTCAACCACGAATAACTCAAAAAGTATTGAGTTTAAAAAAAAGAATGTGTGTGTACTTTGCACGCACGTAAGAAGTGATACTTCTATTATATGATTTCAACGAAATAAAATACTTTAACGGAGTGTTTTTATTTAATTAAACTAATTTTAATACTTACCACCTTCTAAAAATCCAAAAATTAAAAAAAAGACAGCAATTGTCCGCATTTGAACCCGGGACCTCTCGATCTCTAGTCGAATGCTGTACCAATGACGCTACGAAGGTATTGGTTTCACGGTTTCTCCGACATTATGACAAATTAATCACGGTAACAAATAGATGAAGTGAAATATTAAATATAAAAATGTTTTAATACGTATTATCTTACTCCCGAGGAAGACAAATCCAAAGACACAAAAATTATAATAAATATATTTACTAAAAACACTAATATACTTTTTCCACACATTTATTAGACTGATATATACATAACTTAAAATATTTAGGAAGGAATAACATACTGTTTCTGTGCGCATGCGCGTTGAAAAATAAAAATTCACTCTCTATCGTGCCTAAAGAAGTAAAATTTCAAAAAAAAATAGAACAGTTTTTGCTTAGAATTGGGCTCTCTAGCCACTTCCGTGGTTATTTTAACAAAAATTTTTCCACCTTGGAAACCGCCACCAAGATAAAAGCGCCATAGTCTATAGGGTAGACTTTAAATTAGGAGATAAGTAGAGGCTAGGCCCAAAATTTCATTAAAATCCATGCAGTAGGATAGAATTCGGAGGTAATATTCTATTCTTGCTCTCATTGACTGGCGTAAATAAGTATATTATATGGTATAAACATTTAAAAAAGTGCCAATGAGAACTTAAATGTTCTCTAGTTAGTGATCTTCTTGATCTCGAAATTTGTTTATTCTGTCATCAAAGATTGTAAACTGTACTTACTTCTTCATGTGGACTTATTCTTCTGTTCATAATGAATTGGCATACTTTAATATTCAATTTTTTGTCTTCACTCTTCTCTTAAATGATATTTTAGCACGTGTTACGGCTGCTAGTTTACTATTTCTATTATGCTTACAAATTTTGTCAAATCTCTCATTGAGAATGAGCTTATTGAAGGAAACTTCAAATGTATGTGTAGTCCAAAAAGGACAAAAGATCTTATAAGCAAAACGCAAAACGAATGAAAATAATATATCAAATGATAAGAATCGATACAGATCTTCTATGCAATATAGAATTATACATATAAGGCTGCACCTACATTGGATCCGTATTTCTCGGCACTACGCTTTAATACCTTGAGTTTGTTTTCAATCCGACGTCGGATCGGATCGGATCGAAAAAATACGGATCCAATGTAGATGCTCCCTAAAACGTATTTATTGAGGATGAAAATACAACCTTTTATGCCTTACAACAGAGGAAGAATAAAGAAAAACAGGTCTGGGCAGAAGAGCTACTGATTAAAAAGTGTAAAAGATGGAACAGGCACGTTTATACATCCATTCTTTACTACAGAATTAGTCATCAGTTAGAGCCATTAGTCATTATAAGTCCGAAGAGGAGGATATTGCGCCGGATCTGACCATCTCCAAGTACAGATAAAATAATAGATGAAAAATTCAGAGAAACACGAAAGACAAACAGGAAGAAGCAACATAATACCTAGATATACAAAAATTACGACAAGTTATCGAACAGAACTATTTTCTATTTCTTACCTGTGTTCTGAATACATATTACCATTCCCAACTATATTTTTTTTCGCAAGCCGTCTCTTATAAGCTGGTCGTACTATGCCATTTATTTGTCCATCATACGGTTTCAGAATTCAGAAACCCTATATCAGCTTGAAGAGTTCTAGTGGATACCCATCCGCTCTATGTATTTGGGGTCATTTGGTAGTGTCCCAAAAATTCTTGCTGTTTGCGATTTAGTGCCCCACAGTCATGTAAAATATGGTTGACTGTCCATAAATCTGCTTGACTGTTTGTGCATATATTGATTTGCTTAAGTTCAAAAGCACTCATTTTTATTTTTTTGCAAAATTCGTCTAGTAGAATTTAAATGTGTACACTTCAACATCCACTAAATTAATATTACTACACTCTAAACCTTTCTGTAGTTTTAGACCCGTCTTTAGATCCTGCGGCCTAGCTTGTGAGCTTCTATACCTCTTGTGGGCTGATCTAAAGTACTCTACCTTGGTACCAATTGAGAAGCCTCAAGTCAAATAATACCTTTAAGTACTTTATTCCACTTACCAAATTTAACAAATGTCTACCATTTAGGTTAGATAAATGAAATCATAGGATTTACTATTGTAAATACCCCAACGTTACACACACATGTTCAGCTTTAGAATATCTAATATTTCTTCATTTCTTCTTCTGTTAAATTTAATGATTTTGAATTTATGGGTGATTATGTTAAGCTCTGCATCTAAACTAGATTGAGAACCGATAATATTTTATTGCTCAATATGCTAATATCACAACCACATTCAAAACAATCAATACACTGAGATTTATGCTGTCCAAAACCAAGCCAAACGATACATAGATGAAAGAACTGCGTGTATAAAATACCTTGTGAAGACAAACATTTTTATGTGGGATACTAGACTACTACTAGAAGACTATTAAAATTTAGAATAAATGAACATCAAAAATGAATAACCATTCTCAATTTCGTTGCAAAACGAAAATACAGCCGAACCATATCCTAGTCCAATCAGAGAGTGCCGCAAGCACCTCTACCGGTTTCGAAACTTATTAGTTTCTCATCAGGAGGCACATATGCTGCTCTCCCCGAGCCAACCAAAACAAACCCCAGCGTGCAGTCCAGAATTGCAACAAACGAAATGGCATAGATACCCTAGCGGCAACTGCTAGCAAAAAGACCAAGTTTTCACTCTAATGGCATACAGAATATCCCACCAGAATGAAAACAATGGGAACCTTCTTTGGTTACACCTCCGAGGCTTCTACAATTTCCAAGCCACACGGATGCTGAGACTAAGGAAGATGAGGGAATTCTACAATTTACAATTCACGTCCCATCTGCTCAGCGCGGTAAAGTTCCAACGAGAATGGTTCCCTTCATACTCCACACAGAGTAAATGTAAATCAAAAATGAATAACCATTCTCAATTTCGTTGCAAAACGAAAATACAGCCGAACCATATCCTAGTCCAATCAGAGAGTGCCGCAAGCACCTCTACCGGTTTCGAAACTTATTAGTCTCTCATCAGGAGGCACATATGCTGCTCTCCCCGATCTAACCAAAACAAACCCCAGCGTGCAGTCCAGAATTGGAGTATGAAGGGAACCATTCTCGTTGGAACTTTACCGCGCTGAGCAGATGGGACGTGAATTGTAAATTGTAGAATTCCCTCATCTTCCTTAGTCTCAGCATCCGTATGGCTTGCAAATTGTAGAAGCCTCGGAGGTGTAACCAGAGAAGGTTCCCATTGTTTTCATTCTGGTGGGATATTCTGTATGCCATTAGAGTGAAAACTTAGTCTTTTTGCTAGCAGTTGTCGCTAGGGCATCTATGCCATTTCGTTCGTTGCAATTCTGGACTGCACGCTGGGGTTTGTTTTGGTTGGATCGGGGAGAGCAGCATATGTGCCTTCTGATGAGAGACTAATAAGTTTCGAAACCGGTAGAGGTGCTTGCGGCACTCTCTGATTGGACTAGGATATGGTTCGGCTGTATTTTCGTTTTGCAACGAAATTGAGAATGGTTATTCATTTTTGATTTACATTTACTCTGTGTGGAGTATGAAGGGAACCATTCTCGTTGGAACTTTACCGCGCTGAACAGATGGGACGTGAATTGTAAATTGTAGAATTCCCTCATCTTCCTTAGTCTCATCATCCGTATGGCTTGCAAATTGTAGAAGCCTCGGAGGTGTAACCAGAGAAGGTCCCCATTGTTTTCATAAATGAACATGATCATACATTAAAAACAAAGAAGACTTTGATAGATCCCAGTTATGTAAACACGCCTGGGACAATGAGTATGGAATGGAAGTATTCATCAATCGTCACGAAAGAAACATACAGCAAAATGAGAAAAAGAAGTCCTTATCTTACTTAATAAAGGAAAACGCGTACAAAACTACCCATTAAAAACATGTAGCAGACTCTGGTTAACAGTACTAAAAGAAAAATCAGCAATAAAATTTTGCCATCATTAACGGGAGAATAGAAGGTCAGAGACACACTATCTAGAATTGATTACACAAGCACATCAAAATCATCAGAATTTAATGTCAACCGGAGGGTACCACATCGCTCTCAAAATTTTAACTCAAAAACGTGGCTATTTGCCTACAAGATCCAGTAAGCAAGTCAACTGGAAATTTAGCTGCTACAACGCGCAAATTAATAATAGTATAGGAAACATAGGTTGAACCTCGCAAAATGGACACAAAACCGGTTTTATTTTTTTTCTGGTGCATCAAGGGGTGCTTATTATGAGACTACCTTTTTCTTAAAAAAATTCACACCGGAACCCCCTTTTCATCCCTTTAAAGGGGGTAATTTGTGGTTTTTGCGAAACGTAGCCTTTCCTGTACGAAAAAAATGTACTTAATAGTAAAATGAAGAGGACTATATTTCCTATTATTTATTTCCCGACAGCATATATCTATCACCCATCCTTTAGCGGTGGTGTCGCCCCAAAGTTGACAAGTTTTAAAAAAAGATGTTTTAAAAAAATATTTTACCTAATTGTAATGGAAATCAAGAAGACACCCTGCCCCAATTAACTACAAATAAGTAACTGATTTTTTGGTATAGGTTTCATTTAAGGGTAATTGCCCATTTTTTAATTACAGGGTGTTGCATTAAAAAAAAAACCCTTTTTATACCATCCGAATCGCTTATGCTAGAGTAATAGTACGTTGTTTAAATGTAAAATATTGCAAAAACCTCTAAATTTTAAACAACCGCTTGGATTGACATGAAATTTGACATACACATAGCTAACAAGTCAAAGAAAAAAAGTAATATTGTGCCGATGTGTGCTTTTGCCAAAGGAGTGAGTTTCACTCCCTTTTGGGGGTGAAAAATAAAAACTTTTGTTTTATAAAGTTTTTTCACCAAGTTAATACTTTTCGAGTCATTTGCGAGTAAATATGTTAATTTTACCAATTTAACCAAAAAACGAATCACTTTTTTGTGGAGAACTCATTTTAACTTTTTTAAAGTGTTTAAAAATGGTTATTTTTGTTTTTTTTTTAATTTTTAGCATCAAAAGTAAACAAGTTTCGCTCAAAATAAAGTTGGTCCCTTTTTTTTTGGTAATAAATTGGGAAAATCACCCCCTAAATTAGTGTTTCAAATGAACTTAATTGTTACCACTTCACAAGTTTTTTACTCTCGTAATTATTGATCATATGATCGGTAAGATTCATCGGTTCAGAATCCTTATTTTTGAAAGAGCTGTAGTTAAAAGGGCTTGAACGAGTTACTTATCACGAGTGTATGCAAATTTGGAAACACCGAATCTTATCCAATTACAGAAAACAAAACATAAAAAACAGGAAAATTTTTACAGAAAAACAAAAAATTACAAAATATTCAGAAAAGTAAGGCCGACTCTTTTTATTGTTTAAGATTTCTGGTATCTCTAGCAATTTTTAAGTTATTTTGAAAAAAAGCATTTTTTTTTCATAATTTAATTTTTGTAAAATTTTAAAATTTTTTAAAAATTTTATTTTAAAACCAAATTTTTTCAAAAATAAGCACTTTGAATCGAAGAAACTTACAGATCATATAAACACAGCATAAGTAAAGTAACTTGTGAAGCGGTAACGATTAATTTTGTTTAAGTTGCTAATTGGGGGGTGATCTTCCTGATTTTTTTTTGCCAAAACAAAAAGGACCAACTTTATTTTCAGCGTAACTTGCTTACATTTGATGCTAGAAATTTTTTTTATAAAAACAAAAATAAAGCTTTTTTAAACACTTTAAAAAAGTTGTAATGTGTTTTCCCCACGAATGCTTCATTATTTGAATATTTCAAATTTAATTATTCTATTTGGAATTTTTCGATTATGAAGCTATTTCTCATTAGCTATAACTCTGTTTTTGCTAGGTACAGAGACCTAATATATACACCGTTTTTTTTTCACTTTTTTATAGGCTATAGTTTTGCCAAGAATATTTTTTTTACAAAATGCTTATTGAGTTATTTGCGAAAAACTGTCTAAAAACGTGGTTATTTTGTTGAAAAATGAACATATTCACTTGCAAATAACTCGAAAATTATTGTCTTGGTGAAAAAGCTCTACGAAACAAAAGTTGCTTAAAATTAGTCAGTTTATCCATTTCGGGACTTATCTTGGGACTTATCTCGGACATACATTTTTTCACCCCCGAGATGAGGTGAAACTCACCCCCAGGGAAAAGGCACATGTTAGCTATGCGTGTGACAAATTTAATGTCAATCCCAGCGGTTCTTTAAAATTTACAGCAAAAACCGTGAAAGAATGTACTATAAAAAAACTTTTAGAAATTATCCATGTACTGGTGTTATTTACAAATTTGTATAATGCACCCCCATTTTTTCCCAGGAACTACCCCAAAAAAGGAGAATTAATAAAGAAAGTGATTTTCTTGGAATCCTTTATACACCATGCCCTTTATTAAAATGCTTCATATATCATTTTGTGCACGTTTTTATTACCCATGCATGGACACCAAATGCGATTTCTTAATGCAAACCGTGTAGCCAAGAAAAATAAAATAAGATGGGGGTTGAAATTTTTTTTTGCTTTTTGACCCATATGGGCATATGCTCTATCAATAGGGTTATTCATAAATATACATGGTTATTGCAACATAATTAAAGACCACTATTTTCTCGACAAATAAGTTCCTATGCATTTTTTTCGTATAAGCAACCGTTACGGCACAGTGGCGCCGTACACCTCAGAAATGCTTTGGCGGGCTCCAGTTTTTGTTTTTTTTCCTCACCTATTCATTTTTTTGATAACGTAGTTATGGAAAATAAACGAACACACTGTCTGCTACACATTATGACATATGCATCTTTTACTTTCTTTGTACCCTAAAGCCACAGTGGTGACCCAAAATCAATTTTTGATTATTTTCTTTATTGGTTCTCCTTTTTTTGGGTTGTTCCGAAGAAAATATGGTGTTGCAAATTTGTAAATATTTATACATGGGTAATCGCTGAAAGTTTTGTTACTCTAGCATGAGCGGTTCAGATGGTATAAAAAGGGGTTTTTTTAAAATGTAACACCCTGTAATTAAAAATGGGCAATTGCCCTTAAATGAAGCCTATAAATTTTACGTTTTTATAAAAATCTTATAAATTTTTTAAAAAATGTATCTATTATTTCTGTAGGGTCGTCAGTATTGAAAATTGATATTCACCATATTATAAAAAGATTTTCCAAACTGAAAGTACGAAAAGTTAATTTTTTATAAAATAGCAATTTCATGTTTACCTATATCTTTTTTTTTATGTTGTTACGCCATAAATTAATTTTTATTTAATTATTTTAACTTACTTTATTTTTCTGCCGAATGTGTGAGAATTTTTAGTTATTTTTGTTTGGTTACAATCAGTAGCGAACCTAGTACTTTCTTCTGGGGGGTGTTGGTTTGGGCACCGTCATTTTTTTGTTTTGTTTGTAAAAGACAAGTTACATTGTACTATTCTTCATATAACTTTCATATGCCCTGGAGGGGGCTTTAACCCTCAAATCCCCTGGGTGCGCCAATGGATACAATAAATCATTATTGTTAATTTTGGGCGCCATTAAATGTTTTGCACACAGGCGCTACCACGTGCTAGCGCGGCACTGACTAAATGTGCTGGAGCACACTATTAGGAACACATGATGTGAAAGATTCAGACAGTCGATTTCATTTAGCAAGTTTTATTAGTGAGATGGGTTTTAATCACTGAAAAAGCATTTTAATTAAAAAAAGTTATACGGTCGCTGAGATGTCATCCTTAATTTGAAATATGTAAATTTCAACATTGTTTCCAATGTTCTTTTATTCACAGTGTTAATAAATAGAATTTTTCATAAACTTTGAAACAAAGAACTTTTTGTTACCAAACGTATTAATAATTTATATTGAATGTAAAATTTGAATACTGTCCGAAGCCTGTTGAATTTTAAATGGTTATTCGTAAATAGTATTTCGAGATAATGATGAATACTAAAGAGTAAGTAGAGAAAAGTCTGAATTTGACTTTTACACAAAGTTACATACAGACTCTGTACCGCCATTAAGAAGAAAAAGAAATCGAACTTGACTGACTTGGCAACATTTAGCGTGCCTATGAGGATAACAATTATTGTTATCACAATATTGTGCCTTCGTTTTTGATAGTATAGTATCACTGTCACTGTCGTACTGTCGATGCATTGTTGCCGCACAGCTGAACTTTCGCAAAACTTTCAAAAAAAATATTGATGACGCGCTGATATAGCCTCTTAGGTATTGTTACTTAAAAAATGGCGTTTATTGTACACACTCTATGTAATATTTGAAACCATTGTAAGTTCATACGCCAAGGCAAGAAATGTATGAAAACCCATTTTTTGCGTATTCAACGGGCAAAAAGTGGTGTCGAAAATTTAAAAGTGGAAGAGAGCAGACGAATGATATGCAGCGATCAAGTGCACTGAGTACTGCATCAACAGGCCTGATTAGATATAATTGCCGAATTTCAATCGGAAGGCTTTCAGAAAATATTGGTGTAACCATAATATCTAGCCATAGTATAATACACAAACTGGGTTACAGCCAAGTTCGTGTCTGATAGGTTCCTCGCATTTTGTCTGAGGATCATAAAGCTTTCTAAGGGGTGGTGTTGCCCAAAATCGGTTTTGGTCTTACAGTCTTGGTCTTGTTCTTGCTCAAGACCGCCTAATTTTATCAAGACCAAGACCAAGACTTACCGCGCAATATTTGATCAAGAACAAGACTAAGCCTGCGAGACTCTTGCGTCTTGCAATTAGGACTGAGTGTTGTTTTAGGGAGTATAGTAGTTTTGGTATATGCTTAGAGACTCTATGAGATGCAAAAAAATATGTAACAATCAAAATATCCACTAGAGGGACACTTTACACATTTGACACGTACTCAGAGGTGATAACTATAATATAAAAATAAAATTCAGAGTCCTGTGCGATGATCACCTGGTCATCCGCAAAGCACAGCGTGTACAAAGTTGAGTCCGTTAGTGGTATGCCCATATTCGTACATTTTTTCTTCCATTTGTTGAGTGCTGCTTCGAGGTATATTTTGAATAGTGTTGGTGAGATACAGCATCCTTGCCTTAGTCCTTTAGTTACTGTGAAAATCCAGGTGTTATGAGATTTCCCGTTTTAATTCTTGTTGTGTGTTGGTAGTACAACGTTTTTACGGCTACAACCAATTGTATATTTACATTTGTTTTCTCCAGTGCCTCCCATAATTTAACCAGCGGGACATTATCATATTATGCTTTTCTAAGGTCTACAAACATCACATGGACTTCTTGGCCACGAGCAACTTTCTTTTTAATTATCCCAGTAATGGAGAAAACATGATCTATTGTAGATCGACATGCGCGAAAACCAGCTTGTTCTTCGGCTTCCATATTTTGGTATTCTTCTTCTATTCGATTTTTAATAAATTTTCCATATATTCTGCTGATACTACTAGTGACTGCGATTCCTCTATGGTTTTGAGGTTTTGATTTATCTGCCTTTTTGTGGATAGTGCTCAGATGTGACTCTTTCCATTCTTCAGGTATTCCATTCTTCAGGTATTTCATGGTTATTTAAGCATTGCTGGAAAAGTTGTCTTAGCCGCCTAACTAGAACTTTAGGTCCATATTTGATGAGTTCCGGAGCTATATTTCCTGGGCCAGGTAATTTGCCATTCTTCAACCGTTTGCATATGGTTTCGACTTTTCTCTCATTTACTCTGATTGGTGATCCTATCAACCTGACGCCTTGTATACCGTTGGATTGTATCTGTTTGTAGGGCTCTTTTGTCTCTGTTAGTAACTCTTCAAAGTATCCTTCCCAAGATTGTGGTTATATGGATTGAATAAGATTTAAAGTAACGTTTAATAAATAGCGATAGGCTAATGGGTAACTGCGGGACTTGCAAAACTCTTGCTCTTGCTGCATGACCAAGACGAAGACCAAGACCGGAAGTCCAATACCAGGACCAAGACCAAGACTTGGTGTATTGGCGCAAGAATAAGACCATGACAAGTCTCGTCTTGTTCTTTCATTTGGGCAAAACAACTAATGGGTATATTTTTAAAATATGATGCCATGCCAGGAGATTTGGAAGTGAACTTGGTTTATCAGAGATTTGAT
Source organism: Diabrotica virgifera virgifera (assembly GCF_917563875.1). Lineage (NCBI taxonomy): Eukaryota > Metazoa > Arthropoda > Insecta > Coleoptera > Chrysomelidae > Diabrotica > Diabrotica virgifera. The sequence continues at coordinate 153,143,908 of NC_065450.1, forward strand.
AGCTGTTATTATCTCCATTTTGGAAAAATTATTGGGCTTTGCACAATACGTAAATCTATATTATAAGGTTTTCGACAATTTCGTTATCCCTGGGCGTACCTAGCATTTCCTGAAAATGCTCTTTCCATCTCTCTATTTGGTCATCTGTTGTAGCAAGTAATTCACCTGTCTTGGATCTTACAATTTTTGAACTGCTGGGCCCATTTTTTGTTAATTGTCTAGTAATTTGATACAGCTCTCTATTTCGGTTTTGTTGTACATCTCTTTCTGCTTGTTTGCCAGTTATTCAGCTCATATTCAGAAAAACTAACAATAAATTAAATCCCACTCTTAACCCTCAACTGGTATGGTGACTTAACTTATGGTGGTTAACCTTCTAAGGCACGGGTTTCCGACCTTCTAGCAACTGCGGAACCACCTGAAATATTTTGAAGATTTTGGCGTACCACCAAGGGGGGGGGGGTATGTGTGTTTGGATGTATGACCTTGGTTTGAATTTTTTTTCATCGCTAAGACCTAAACCCGATTCAACACCTCGGAGGTTTAGGCATTCTTTGTGATTCTTTTTGCTTTTTTTGTGATTGTTTTTGTGTTTGTTTTTTATTTTATTGTTTTTCAATATCTATTTCTTTTTTTTTTGTTATTTTTATTCTTTTTTATTGTTTTTTATATATTTTTTTTAAATATAAATTTTCATATTTTTTAAGTGGTTATAAACAATTTTATACAAATTTATATACCCGTGTTGAGCTGCCCCCCCCCACTTGCAAAAATTTAAAAAAAATAGCCCTGATTTATGAGCTATTTATGAGCTCTCATATTCCGCAAATTAAAAATTTTGAGCTCGTCCCACTGAGCAGGAATTTAATATTTTAGTGGGGGGGATGAGTCAGCCCCCCCACTACCTAAAAATAGGAATATTGAATCGATTTTTACGGCAGAATTACGAGCTATTTATGAGCTCTTGATATAATATAGTTTATATTTTTGAGCTCATCCCCTTCACCCCCAAACAACCCTTTAATTGATTTAACTTAAGAGAAACATGCTGAGAAAACTTAAAATATATCGTATTGCGGATATAATTCCTACAGCTTATATATTCTAAGAATACACTATTAAATCACGTGCATTTCGATTATTGAGCTACGACCCCTTCGCAAGAAAACTACCCCATCTTCCCGGCTTAAGAGAGAGTTGTACTTAAAATGCATTAAATTAATTATTTGGCGACTACATATCATTTAATAATTTATGAGATCACAAATTATGCGCATTTAGTAAGTTAGTAGATTGCAATATATTTTGTACAGTGCAGTCACTGAAGGTAAAAATCAACAATTACCTTTAATTTCGGTGAACCGTCATCGATTTTGACGAAAATTGGTCAGTGGTTAGAGGATACCTCAAGAAACAAAGGTGACATGGTGCCACCTTGCGCCTTTATCCTGAGGGTGGATACCCCTCTTCTCGGGGTGAAAATTATTTTATAAAAAATAACTGCACAAATCGATAAAAGGACAAATTATAGTCAACATTTGTTATATAAAGTTACTAAAATAAGTCCATACTTTTTAAGTTATTAAAGATCAAAGATTTTAACTATTCCAAAAAAAATGCATATTTTAAAGCGGTTTTTCGTAAATTACTAAAAAACTTTAAGTTTTTACAAAAAAGTTAATAGTAGTTTAATTCGTATAGCTTATATTCTAAGAATAAACTCTTAAATCACGCGCATTTCGACTATTGAGTTACAACCCCTTCGCAAGAAAACCATCCCATATTCCCGGCTTAAGAGAGAGTTGTACTTAAAATAATTTAAATTAATTATTTGGCGACTACACATCGTTTAAAAATTTATGAGCTCAGAAAATATACACATCTCAATTATTAAATTGCAATTTTCTTTCTATAGTGCAGTCACTGAAGGTAAAAATCAACTATGACCTTCGATTTCGGTAAATCTCCATTCATTTTCACGAAAATTGGTGAGCGGATAGAGGATACCTCAAGAAACAAAATTAACAATAACAACTTGCGGTTGTAGCTTAGGATATATGTCACCCCTTCTTCGGGGTTAAAATTACTTTATTAAAAATAACCCTACAAATCGAGAGAGGGACAAATTCAAAGCAGAATTTATTATATAATGTTATTAAAATAAATCAATACTTTTTGATTTATTAAAGATCAAATATTTTAATTTTTGTGAAAGAAAATGCATGCTTTAAAGCGATTTTTCATCAATAACTCAAAAACTGTAAGTTTTTACAAAAAAGTTTTCATCGGTAAAATTGAAGCTAATAAAAAATATAATAAATTGCTTACTTAAAAATAATGTTAATTTAAAGCAAGTTATAGGTAATTAAATGTATATTTTTTTCTGCGACTATTCAAATCTCAGGATTCAAGCTTAAATAATGGGAAAGAGATGAAGTTTATGTAACACTTCCTAAATACTTGTCAAAGTATTTAGAAATACCTATCAAATGAGCTCCAGAAAAAGTTGATAGCATCAAAATTTATACGCCAAAAATGTTTCCAAAAAAATGAATTTTTTTTAATAATTCTGTTAACTTTATGATATCAGGCACATCCAACTATTTGAAAGGTAATTTCAAGAGCTATAAAACTGTATTACATTTAATCTTTCAGATACTTTATTTATTTAGGATAATAGTAAAGGTCTCCTGTTACGTTGTTCTCGTAGTATTTAGGCTTGAACGTTTCTATGTTCGTTATTTTGATTCATACAGAAATCAAAAGACAAGTACAATCTTTGCTAATAAAAAAACTCAAATTTCGTTATCTATAATTTTTTACGTGCATCGAGTATTGTTGGAGTTATTATTTTAAATATGATTTATAAAAATCAAAATTTTTAAAATTTTCGTACAACATTTGCTTTTTATAATAACTCCAACAATACTCGATACACGTAAAAAATTATAGATAACGAAATTTGATTTTTTTTTATTAGCAAAGATCTTACTTGTCTTTTGATTTCTGTATGAATCAAAATAACGAAGACAGAAACGTTGAAGCATAAATTTTACTACGAGAACAATGTAACAGGAGCCCTTTACTATGATCCTAAAAAAATAAAGTATTCGAAAGATTAAATGTAATACAGTTTTATAGCTCTTGAAATTACTTTTCAAATAGTTGGATCTGCCTGATATCATAAAAATTAACAGAGTTATTCAAAAAAAAATCATTTTTTTGGAAAAATTTTTGGAGTATAAATCTTGATGCTATCAACTTTTTCTGGAGCTCATTTGATAGGTATTTCTAAGTACTTTGACAAGTATTTAGTAAGTGTTACATAAAATGCATCTCTTTCCATTTATTTAAGCTTGAATCCTTAGATTTGAATAGTCGCAGAAAAAATATACATTTAATTACCTATAACTTACTTTAAATTAACATTATTTTTAAATAAGCAATTTATTATATTTTTTATTAGCTTCAATTTTAGTGATGAAATCTTTTTTGTAAAAACTTACAGTTTTTGAGTTATTTATGAAAAATCGCTTTAAAGCATGCATTTTCTTTCACAAAAATTAAAATATTTGATCTTTAATAACTCAAAAAGTATTGATTTATTTTAATAACATTATATAACAAATGTTCCTTAGAATTTGTCCCTCTCTCTAATTGTGGCGTTATTTTTAATAAAGTAATTTTAAACCCCGAGAAGGGGTGAGATATACCCCACGCTAAAACCGCAAGTTGTTATTGTTAATTTTGTTTTTGAGGTATCCTCTATACGCTCACCACTTTTCGTGAAAATGAATGGAGATTTACCGAAATCGAAGGTCATAGTTGATTTTTACCTTCATTGACTGCACTATAGAAAGAAAATTGCAATTCAATAATTGAGATGCAAATATTTTGCGAGCTCATAAATTATTAAACGATATGTAGTCGCCAAATAATTAATTTAAATTATTTTAAGTACAACTCTCTCTTAAGCCGGGAATATGGGATGGTTTTCTTGCGAAGGGGTTGTAGCTCAACAGTCTAAGCAGCCCTACAGGTTGTAGCTGAAGTTATAGAACATAAGCTATACGAATTAAACTACTATTAACTTTTTTTTAAAAACATTTATTTACAGTTTATTTACAGTTTTTCAGTGATTTACAAAAAACCGCTTCAAAACATGCATTTTTTCCACGAATAATTAAAATATTTGATCTTTAATAACTTAAAAAGCATTGACTTATTTTAATAACTTTATATAACAAATGTTGCTTATAATTTGTCCTTTTATTGATTTGTACATTTATTTTTTATAAAATAATTTTCACCCCCGAGAAGGAGCGGTATCCATCCTCAGGGTAAAGCGCAAGGTGGCACAATGTCACCTTTGTTTCTTGAGGTATCCTCTAACCACTGACCAATTTTCGTGAAAATCGATGAAGGTTCACCGAAATTGAAGGTAATCGTTGATTTTTACCTTCAGTGACTGCACTATACAAAATAAATTGCAATTTACTGATCTAAATGCGCGTAATTTGTGATCTCATAAATTATTAAATGATATGTAGTCGCCAAATAATTAATTTAATGCATTTTAAGTACAACTCTCTCTTAAGCCGGGAAGATGGAGTAGTTTTCTTGCGAAGGGGTTGTAGCTCAATAATCGAAATGCACGTGATTTAATAATGTATTCTTAGAATATATAAGCTGTAGGAATTATATCCGCAATACGATATATTTTAAGTTTTCTCAGCATGTTTCTCTTAAGTTAAATCAATTAAAGGGTTGTTTGGGGGTGAAGGGGATGAGCTCAAAAACCGAAACTATATTATGTCAAGAGCTCATAAATAGCTCGTAATTCTGCCGCAAAAATCGATTCAATATTCCTATTTGTAAGTAGTGGGGGGGCTGACTCAGCCCCTCCCACTAAAATATTAAATTCCTGCTCAGTGGAACGAGTTCAAAATTTTTAATTTGCGTACTATGAGAGCTCATAAATAGCTCATAAATCAGGGCTATTTGTTTTTTAATTTTTGCAAGTGGGGGGGGGGCAGCTAAACACGGGTAATTTATATTTCGTGTGCATAGAATGGAATTTAAATTGGTGGGGAGAGTAACTCCTACTGTTTGTAGATTCCTGTATAACTGTTGATTCAGCATCCGGAAGTTTGCGCAATCAAAAATCACATGCTCTAATGTACTCAACTCCCCACAAGTGCAGTTTTGAGAAGTGGCCAACCCTAGTTTATTTTTGTAGACTGGATATAAACTGGGGGTGGCATGAAATGGAAGGAAACTCCCACCCCCGATTCTAATTTTTTAGAAATATGTCTAATAATTATTTCTAATTCTAATACTTCTCGGTGTATGACACAATGTGTACTTCGGCATTCAGGAGCAATTTTCTTTATTTTTGCTGCTAGCCCTGTCAATTTACCTGACATATGAGTTCCTCTGTAGTGTTCGATTCAAGTTGTATGCAAAACAAAAACGCTTCTCTAACTTCTTCATAAACATCAAATCGTACAAATACGAGTAGCTGTGCTATGTTTGTTATATCGGTACTTTCGTCTACCTGAAGTGCAAAATATGTGCATTCTTGAAGTTTTAAACAAAGTTGTTCTTTAATATTGGAAGACATATCAGTAATTCGCCTGTTCACTGTGTTTTTTGACAATGGTATTTTTTAAATTTCTTTGACTGCCCTTTCTCCTAACACGGTTTGAGCCATTTTCACAACGGTCGGCAATAAAAGGGTCTCACCTATTTTGTGAGCCCTTCCATCATTTGTAATTCTACATCTAGCAAGGTAGGATGCCTTTATTTAGATAGTATCATATTTACAAAACTAGACATGCATTTATTTTCTTTCTTAAAAAAAGTAGATTCTCTTTTAAAAAAATTGGATCAGCATTAGGGTGGTCCGAAAAAATTCAAGTTGATAATCCCGTATCGCTATAGTGCGGAAAACTTGCGATTGGCAATTACAAGAAAAACAAAACAAGAATAATTAAAATCGGACTTTATCTTCCGATCCCGCAACGGGCCTAAAGATTATGAAAAAAAAAATGAAATTTTACCTTTTTTTCGGAAATTTTTATTTATCCTCCATGTACGTTTTATTTATCGCTATAGTAAAATTTATTTACAGTTTGCATGGTTGAGTAATGAAAACAACAGTTTTACGCATCTAACGAATATCTTCCGATCCCGCAAGGTCAATCAAAATCTATAAAAATTTGAAATTTTCGATGATTTTGATGAATTAAAAAACATTTAGTTATCTCATTTTTCTCCTACATTGTGAAGTTTTTCGCTTGTTTATATATTTGTATGACAATACTTAAACAAACCAGAACTCACAACGAGGAGGTGGTTGCACTTCTAGCTTCACACACACCCTTCTCTCCAACCAACCAATGAGTGTGACTTTTTACATTATTTACATAGTAAATTTCTTTTTCATGCTTGTATCCAGCTTTTAAACGTCAACTTTGTATTGTGATTTGGTGGTAGAATCTGGCAGCATGTACCTTATAGGTTCAAAAGTGTTGTCCTTATGAATCCATCTCTTGACCAGGGGTGACCAACTTAATCGGACTCGAGGTCTGCTGTCTGCTTTTCTAATTCTCTGAGATCTACCGACTAATGCCCGTATTCATAGTCGATACTCAAGTCAGCGTCGATGCTTAAGGTCGACATTGAAAAAATTTGTATACAAATTTGTATAAGAATTTGTTCAAGGTCGGACTTGAGCATCGACTCAGACTTGAGTCTCGACTATGAATACAGGCCTAAGAGTTTTCGTAATATGTATTTAGGACAGGAATAGGTAGGTAGGTAGATAATTTTTTCTTGCCATCGATCGGCTGACCTAGGGGTCGCGATCGATGAGTTGGCCTCCCCTGCATTAGACGATGCTTCCGTGACCAACTTTAGGCACCTATTATCAGCTTGCTTGTGTCAGGGATAGTTTTGTACATTCCAGTCTGGTACGTTGCCCGATGTAATGCAAAAACTTATATCTTCATTTGACACTTCTAAGAAGTGGTGGAGAAGATAGTTTTGCAACAGTCTGCAATAGTTTTGCAACATTATATTCCAGTGTATAATTTCAGTTTAGTCCCGTGCTTCAAAATTTCAAGTAGTAGGGAGAAAGGAAACACATTAGAGAGCTAAGGAGAGTGTTAAAAGCCGGATAGGCTAAAGCCAAGGGCAAACTTATTAGAAATTTCATCCCTCCTACTTTAAATTTTGAACCACAGGACTACACTGAAATGAGTCACTGAAATGTTGCAAAACTATCTTCTCCACCAGTTCTTCAAAGCGTTTAAAATGAAGATATAAGTTCCTACATTAATATCAGGCAACACGCCAGACTGGAATGTACAAAACCATCCCTGTCATACGCAACCTGTCTAGCGGTACGTAGTCACGGAAGTATCGTCTAATGTATGTGGGACCCAATCAAGAGATGGATTCATCAAGGCAACACTTAAATCAAGGTCAATGCTGCCAGATATTACCACCAAATCAAAATTCAAAGTTGAAGTTTAAAAGCTGGACACAAACAAAAGAAAAAGAAATGTACTATGTAAATAATGTAAAAAACAGACACTCATTGGTTGTATGGAGAGAAGGGTGTTGGTGGAGTAAAAAGTTCAACCACCTTCTTGTTGTGAATTCTGGGTCCTTTAAATATTATACAATATCTAAAACAAGCGAAGAGCTTCACAATGTAACAGAAAAATGAGATAACTAAATGTTTTTTAATTTATCAAAATCATCAGCAATTTCAAATTTTTATAGATTTTGATTGACCTTGCGGGATCGGAAGATATTCGTTAGATGCGTAAAACTGTTGTTTTTATTACTCAACCATGCAAACTGTAAGTAAATTTTACTTTAGCGATAAATAAAATGTACATGGAGAATAAATAAAAATATCCGAAAAAAAAAAATAAAATTTCATTTGTTCATAATATTTCGACCCGTTGCGGGATCGGAAGATAAAGTCCGATTTGAATAATTTTTGTTTTGTTTTTCTTGTAGTTACCAATCGCAACTTTTCCGCACTATAGCAATACTGGATTATCAACTTGACTTTTTCGCACCACCCTAATCAGCATACCAACCACATCAGAGTGCTTTGTGTGTTGGTGAAGTATCAGCATAGAAGGCTTCATGCTTTTGTTCGAAAGCGTTTCGAAACAAGCAACACATTGAAGAAAAGGATACATCCTGTTTTACAAGTTAACAGAAATTTATAATTTTACCACTAATACAGATATCATGTTCACAAATCCTGCTATAAACTTGTTAAAAGCCGTACGTTTATTGCATAAGCCGACCCTGAAAATTCTCCGGTCTCCAAAATTCTCGCCCACCAAATCCCAAATACCGAAATGGGTAAGTTAATTTATAAAACATTATCACAACGTACCCTTGGGGTGCAAGCGAAATTTGAGTGTTATTATTATTTGGAAATATGGCTAATGGAATCGTATTGTTTATGAATCAAGCATATGCTGCGATTTATGTGTTACTGGTAATAGTCCATGTGGTGAGACCGCTCCCGTCTGAAAAAAATTTCTGATTAGGTTTTTTGGCGGATTTCTATTCAAAAATGTCCCCTTTAAACAAATATGAAGGGTGCCGGGCAAGGCAGAAATTATTTAAACAATTTTTTTTAAACAAATACAAAATATAACTGTTTTGCTTCGGAAAATATGTTTTCGAAAAATATGAAAATAGGTTTTTTTGGATCATTATAAACAAGAAAGTTATCTTGTCATTTTTCTCAAAAGGTGATAGCTAGTTTTCGAGTTATTGTCGATTTAAAGCTAGAAAAATGCGAATATACGCATTTTTGAGGCTTAAAAACTCACATTTAAATTAGTTTTGTTGATGTTCCAAGTGCTTAAATTGAGATTTAGACATTCATTTTCAACATTCTGAAGAGATATTGGGCCTACCATCAATGTATACCGTTGTCTTTTAATTGTTAATTATGCATGTCCATACGATTTTTTGCCGGTGCGGCGCGCTCTTTTTCAACAATATCCTAGTTTCCACCGAAAAATATTGTTTTAGATTTTTTGGGTAATTTTTTTCTTCTTTTATGTCCTTTGGGAACTGCTCCCATTTAGCCAGCAACACTTCTTAAAATCACCGCCCAACCAAACCTACCGTACGCATCTAAACATTCCGTAAATGTATTTGGAACCTAAGAGTTTTCTATTGGTTCGTTGCAGCACGCGGTCATATTTTAACCAATAGGCGGCGAGGTTTCAAACGCATATACGGAATGTTATTCAGTGCCAAATTCATATACGAAATGTTAAATATTCGTACACCGACAAAGATAAGTTTTTATTAGAGTCTCTTAAAAGGAGAATGATTTTAAAATACTTGTTACTGTTTAATGAAACCAAAATAAAACAATTATAGTATTTGGAATGTTATTTGGTGCGAAATTCATATACGGTATGCTAAATATTCGTAGAAAAAAAGACGATTTTTATTAAAGCCAGTTAAAATGAGACTGGTTTTTAATAGTATATTATACAACGAGCATTTAATGATGGTCATTATGAAGCGAGTATAAGTAATACGCCGCCTAGCGGCGAGTTTCGTGTAGAGTACGAGCTTCATAATGATAATTAAATGCAAGTTGTATACACGATTTTTTCTATGATCTTTCACAAAAAAAAATATATTCAACTTTATTAATTTTGTAACGCAAAGAAATGAAGTAGTTTGTCAGTCTGACAGTTTGTTTACACATTGAAAACTGCCAAAGCGTATATATTTGACTTGCCATTGGTTACTGCGCGTGTGCCACTTTTTTCTCAAATGTCATATCGCGATTCTATTGGTTAAAAATCTATATTATATTAAAAATCTGTATCATAATGAAGTTCATTATGATACACGTAGTAACATCATAATTGATATATTATAGTATGAGAATAGAAACATTATTGTTAATGTATTAATAAAGATCCATAAGGAAAAAGGTTTTGCTGTAGTTGGCTGTATACCATATAATACAAAAAAAAAACGAATAAAGTCCTTTATAAAAGCTCTATATTTAAAATCCCTAAAAAGGGCTACATCACAGAACTAGTTTTCGATTGGTTGACCAATCATCATCAGTGCTTTCGTAAAATGAATATAACCTTATAAAATGGTTCAAAGGTTTTAAAATTTTGACTACGTTTAAAAAAAGTTGTACGTTATACTCACGTGATCTTACATGCTAACCACCAAAATATTTGTAATTATGTTATATATGTAAATAAAAATTGTAATATTATATTTTGGTGGTTAGCATGGTAAGGTCACGTGAGTATAACCTACAACTTTTTTTAAACGTAGTCCAAATTTTAAAACCTTTGCATCACTTTATCAGGTTATATTCATTTTACGAAAGCACTGACGATAATTGGTCAATCAATCTAAAACTAGTTCTCTGATGTAGCCCTTTTTAGGGATTTTAAATATAGACTTTTTATAAAGGACTTTATTCGTTTTTTTGTATTATATGGTATACAGCCAACTACAGGAAAACCTTTTTCCTTGTGGATTTTTAATAATACCTTAACAATAATTTTTCTATTCTCATACTAAATATATCAATTATGATGTCACTACCTGTATCATAATGAACTTCATTATGATACATATTTTCATTAGGATACAGATTTTTAACCAATATAATCGCGATATGACATTTTCGATAAAGGTGGCACACGCGCAGTAACCAATGGCGAATCAAATACATACTCTTCGACAGTTCTCAATATGTAAACAAACTGTCAGACTGAAAACTACTTAATTTGTTTGCGTTACAAAGTTAATAAATTTGAATATATTTTTTGTGAATGATTATAGAAAAAATCGTGTAAACAACTTGCGTTTAATTATCATTATGAATCTCGTACTCTATACGAAACTCGCCGCTAGGCGGCTCGTTTCGTATCCCTTATACTCGCTTCATAATGACCATTTTAATTGGCTTTAATAAAAATCGTGTTTTTGTTCTACAAATATTTAACATACCGTATATGAATTTCGCACCAAATAACATTCCAAATACTATAATTGTTTTATTTTTATTTAATAATACAGTAACAAGTATTTTAAAATTAATCTCCTTTTAACAGACTCTAATAAAAACTTATCTTTTTCGGTGTACGAATATTTAACATTCCGTATATGAATTTGGAACCGAATAACATTCCGTATATGCGTTTGGGACCTCGCCGCCTATTGGGTAAACGTGCTGCAACGAACCAATAGAAAACTCCTAGGTTCCAAATACATACGGAATGATTAGATGCCTACCGTACACCAAGACCATTACGAATCCAATCGAACAATCAAGGGTAGGGAAGGGAAAAAAACTTTTCGCACCCAGGTCGTTCAGGGTGACTAACCACAGACTAAGTAGGGATACGGGGTATTATTACCAGGAAGATAATGCAAAGGTAGCAAAGCTAGACCTAATCTAAAGTTTCAATTTACATGACTTAACAGAATCTAGAAGAATCCTAAAGATTGACGCTTTGTGCAAAGTTAGTAAGTTTATCAGATTATATGGTGGATAAACGTTTTCTTGCAATATCTGCATATTCAATAGATTTTTTTGTGTCACATATTTGTCACATGCAAAAAATGTATGATCCAAGTCACTTATTGTATTGCAATTTTCGCACCAATCCGAGTGTATTACATTGATTTTATATAGATGTGCGGGATAACAGGCATAGCCACATTTTAGTCGAGAGATAGTAACAATATCGTGTCTTGAAAAATCTAAATTTTTATGCCAATAATCTGTCAGGATTTTAGGGTGTAAAAGAGTATACCTTGTCGGACAATTTATACAGTATTGGTTCCATTGAAGTTTACAGTTTTCATGTAGTCTGGTTTTATTTATGGTTATACATTCTTGAAATCCAATATCATTCAATGTTTCCTAATAATTTTTTGGGTGATTCTAAATAAAAAAGTTTCCTTGTCATTTTTCTCAGAAGTTAATAATTTTCGAGTTATATGCGATTTTAAATCTGAAAAATGCGAAAATACGCATTTTCGAGGCTTGAAAACTCAGATATAGTTTATTATTGTTGAGGCTGCCAAGTGCCCAAATAAAGTATAAACATTATGTTTAAAGATTCCGTAGAGTAATCGGGGCTTATTTCAATTTAGAATATTGTTTTTAAATTGGTCATTATGTGCATTCACTCGAATTTTGAGCCGCGTAATTAATAGTCGCGCATAATTAACAATTAAAAATAACAACGGTATAAATTGAAACAAGACCCGATTACTCTCTACAGAATCTTGACATTAAATATTTAAACTTCAATTTACGCACTTAGAAACCTCAAAAATTATAATTTAAATATGAGTTGTTAAACCTCAAAAATGCGTATTTTAGCATTTTTTAAATTTTAAATCGATTATACAGGGTGTTTCATTAAGAATTGCCCATAAGGTAACTGAAGAAACCTTAGCACAAAATACGAAGATTTAACTTAAAACACTTAAATAAAATATTCCTCCTTACCGAGATACAGAGTGTTTTATTAAAAATATTCTAAAATGATTTCAGCCCATTGTTTTAACACCTTCTAAAATTGTTGTTCAAACTTGACAAACAGTTTACACATGTTACGATACTTTAATTAGTGTTAAAAGATAGTTTTTCGCTGTTACGAGTGGCGTGCAGAAGGGATATATACTTACCTTTTCCCCCTTTTCCCTCTCACAATCTACGCCACTGTCGTAATAATGATTTTAGCATGTTTTTTAATTCTTTGTTACTTTTTATGTAAATATCATCTGTTGTCTCAATGCGATAGAGAAAGTAGTTTTCAAGTTATTTGCGTTTAAAAGTAATGGATTCAATAAGATTATGTATTGTAAACAAGATTCAATACGAGTATGTGTTTCAAATACATACTTTTATTGAATCCATTACCTTTAAACGCAAATAACTTGAAAACTACTTACTTGGTGGTAAGGTGTTAAAACAAATGGGCTAAAACAATTTTAGAATATTTGTTATAAAACAGTCTGTATCTCGGTAAGGAAGAATATTTTATTTAAGTGTTTTATGTTAAATCTTCATATTTTGTGCCAATATTTCTCCAGTTACTATATGAAAAATTCTTAATGAAATACCCTGTATATATTTATTTATTTATTTACTTGTTTATTTATTGTTTATTAATATTAAACTAATGTTATTTTTAAGCGACAGTAGGATTGACGTTTGGAGGATTATTGAATTATATAGCAAATTGTATAAATTTTGTTATTTTTTTAAAATGATGTATTTTGTATGTGTAAATGAGTAAATAATATTTCATATTTAAAAATGTTTTATGCAGAATTCAAATATAACAATAACGAAAGGATGATGACGACCGAAATAACAGTTATTAGTATAAGCCAATTTAAATTAACAATATATATTAATAAATAAATTTCTGTTTAGTTAATTCGCAGAACTTATATATTGTTACAAAATCATTGTCGGAAACATTCAAAATAAAAATTCCCATCACTGATTTATAACTATTTAGTTAGACAAACTTACTTCTGTAATAAAAAAAAGAAATCTAATCATTAAGTGCAATACCAACGCCATGCCTAGCTTCACTTACATAATATACTCTTTTTGGCCTTAGACCAGCTATTCTCAGCCCAACTCGTTATGCTAAGAATTTAAGTCAGCATTATGGATAATGCCTACATAAGTCAACAGTCAAACCATATAAATATTTACAAGTTAAGATCGTTAATAAATTTTATTTTTCAGCCGAAACGCAAAAACAATTTCAATCAACAATTTATACTTTCACTCTCACAAAAGTTTATATGTAAAAACTAAAGCTGAAAGTGATTTGTCTAAATTTAACTTGACCCGTGCTACGTAAACATACATTTCAAAAGACCTTTTTTAAATCCCAAAACTCTTTTTATCTTCTTCCCGTTCCTCAAATCCCTATCATGCGTATCATTAGATTTCAACCCTCATCCTTCATCATCGATAGAATTAGAATGAGAGAAAATGGAAAATATAGAGAAAACACCTGTGAACCCTCATAAATATCTGATGAAGACCGAGGCGATATCGTCAGGACGATTTACGTAAACTATAGTACGACCGGTTATCCCTTAAATTTGATTTTATAATATACTACTTTTACTGGGAACAAACCAAAATTTTAGTTACAAATATGTTTATTTTGACGTTTCGATTTCCGCTTCGACGAATAATTAATAATTAGTTTCTAGTGTTGAGGTCAAGAGTGTCTGCTCTTTGTAGTATTCTGTTCTGTAGAGGTGTCAGGAGATTGGTGACCATTATGTTTGGGTGAACCTGCAGTCTATTGTGGTACTTGAAGCACAGAGAAATAATTTCTTCTTTGACGGTTTGGACTTGGAGATCCCTATGTATATTATTGTTGAAAATGTACCAAGGAGCTTTGCACAGTTGCCTTAGAACTTTTGATTGAAAGCGCTGAATCTTGATTGTTTCACTGACAGTTTACCAGATTAAGATGCCATACGTCCAGGTGGGTTTCAGTACACATTTGTAGATAAACAGTTTGTTATCTAGACTTAGGCGTGATTTTTGATTCATGAACCAGTACAACTTTTATAATATATAAGTACGAGTCCCAGTTGCAGTCGGTTATTCCAAATATGCTTATGTCATGTTTGGCGGCTGTCTAGCTAGGTAAATCTCCAAGTATTTGACGTCACTTTTTATTGACAGTGGCATGTTGTTAAAGGTTACAGCTGGATTGATTTCCTCCTTAGTATAAACGTAATGTGTATCGACATGCAGCTATTAAATTTAACTCTTTACAGTTTGAACCATATTTCAAGTCTTATAGCGATACGCTTTAATTACTATTTTTGCTAACTTTATTTTCTTAATTTTTAATAACTTTTCTCAAAACGAAACAACATTAGTCATTTAAAATTTACATGTAATACATAAACCATATGCCAACAAGGGCCGTTGATTTCGAGAAACGAAAATGTATAACAAATTGTATAAAATTAATGTTTTTTTTTTGGAAACACTAATTGATTACGATGCCAGACTGCCACACTCTTCATATCAACTTCTTAAATTACAAAAAGGTTCTCATCTTTTAAAAGGCGGATGCAGTAATTTATGGCCCTTCTGGCCATTATCGCAAAACCGCAAACCAATTGACATAATAGTTGGTGGTCCGGCCAGTTAGTCTCTACACAGCATGCGAACGATTCAGACACACCCTTGCTCTCGCTAACAATACCCTTTCGAGATATAAGCAAAACACCACGCTTGTTTACCCAAAAGTAATAAATATATTACTGTTCGTTGTTACACTAATTTTTAACTAATTCCGTCAACACACACCACCGGAATAGTCTATTTAGGTGACTTTGTAGGACACTTCTTTGGGGTATGCCAGAGTGGACGGGATATATAGTAGTGAGGATATCTCCAAGTTTTATCCGGTCATTCCGGTCAAATTGTAGGAGCATGCAGATTTAATGAGGCAGTTGTCTCTTAAGTTTTGATATTAGATCTTTATGCCACACCTTACGAAAGCTTGGGAGACAATGATGATATAATGTTTTACCGTTATCAGCTGCTGAAAGTTTTATTATATAAGTACCTACAGGATTAGTGTTGAAATAGAAACACACTTTTTTGCTATTTTTGTTTTAATGCGTATACTTAAATTATACAAAGATATAAAAAAATTTCGCTGACCTACAAATAACGAAATATCGAACAACAGTCTATTATTTAATACAATGAACAATAAGTTTCGTTCTTTGAAAATACAACTTTGTCGGTATTTAAGACACCTACACACACGTCGTTATCTTAAAGCAGATTGCTTTATTTCTTCTCTTAAAGCCACCTGATATAAAGAAACATAACTAATTATTTAATTTCAAACTACAGTAATACCTCGACTTACACTACCCCGAGGTACACGAACCCAGAGTTACGCGATTTTCAAATCTTGTCGATTCTTGTAGTTTCATGGCCTCCACCTCTTAGGTACTTGGCCACATCTTGTCGATTTGTTATTTGATATGCGATTTTGAAATTTTGTCGATTCATTATTTAAGCGCCATACAATCGTTTAGTTATCGACGAGATATAATTAGAACCCACACACTATTGCTCATCCAATGTATTATACATGTTTGGACTTTTCACACGAAATCAATGATTTAATTTTGTATTAAAATAGGTATTTTTAGGTATTTTTTTAGGTATTTAGGTATATAGGTATTTTTTATCTACAGTTTTGTTTAATGGAGTGGGTGTTTGTTACTTTTATAAAGGGATTTTTTGTTTTATATCTAAGAAGACTTAAAGAGTAATAATGTCATCCAAACATACATATATACGAAATTATACCCCGACTTACGCGAATCCGACTTAAGGTTCACACGCACCGAATCGGCATAGAGCGATCGGCTTGGCTAAGAGCGATCCGCAGATTTTGCTATGCATGTAAATAAAAGACCCACCGCGCACCGCTCATCATCATCACATTGTTTGATTTGCTTGTCTAGAAAATGCTAAGAAGAAATGCGTTCAATGTGCTTCCCCGTTTAGGATTTTGTCCTCTTCAGGGTTTGAGGTGAATGTTTAGTGTTGGCAGCAAAAGCAAACAGTCCGAAAAACACACTGGGGCAAGCGCCGTGTCCTGGTGTTCTTGGATCCTGGGTTATGCCGGACGGTGGTGTCCAGAAGGCTAAGAAGTCGACAGAGAAGAAAGTTTGATGGATTGTTGTTGGTTCCATAGACATTTATGTGTACTGTCCGTGCTTTGCTTTCGACCAGTCTCCCTAGAAACCATTGTACAACGACAGGCGAACCTGCGTCCCTCGTCGGCGGTCAGGAGGTGGCTTTGAGCGTAGCGTGGACAGTGTGCGTTCGAGTGGAGAAAATAGTTGCGGCTATTTTCTTGGGACGAACAGGTATAATTGTGCAATGAAGTTGGGAAACCGCAAAAAACCAACTTCTCCCTGTTCGGGGTAGGGAAGAGGAAATGTTAGAGGTGGGTACGGTAGGCTAACGGGGTAGCCTCAAGGATGTTTTCGTACTCCACCGGGAGTTCGTCAATGCATGTTTGCATTAGAGCGGACGGTACATGGATCTTTTTGCGTTTGGGCTTTCGGTGGAGTACGTGGCCGGAAGATGAACAGGAACATTTGAGAGATTCTTGTGTGTCGGAAGGGGGGCCGTTGATTACTTTGATTGTGAAGTTCCTGTTCAGAGAGTTTATTCTCTCGGTGATTTTGGGGGTGTTCGAGATGTTATGGATTTCGTTTGAGGGATATCGCCAGTGCTCATAGTTACATCTACGCAAGACTCTACGCTCTGTCCTCAGCAACCTCTCTTGTTTTTGTCTTGAGCAAAGAGAGTAGATACATGCTTTGTACTCCATGACGGGTCGAATAAAGGTCTTGTAAGTGTGAATGAGAGTCTTCTTGTGTGTCTTGCCAATTTTTCCCGAGAGAGCGTTGAGAAGTCTGGCCCTGTTCCTTACCCTATCTAAAGTTGCCTTTAGATCTGCGTCCCAGTTGAGAGTCCTGGTAAACAGTACTCCCAAATAGTTCACTGTCGGGCTAACAACAAGCCTTTCTCCCAACAGACTCAGAGGATGTTGGTCGTCTTCATTGCAAATGATTCTATTTGACACAGAAGGGGCGCGAAACATAATTGTTGTTGTTTTGTTCGCGTTCAGCGTGACTCTCCACTTACAACACCATTCGCCGACGCCGTCCAACAGAGCCTGGGCTCTTCTGAAGAGGAGTCTTGGGTTGTATCGAGAGGTAGTTGAGAGCAGAGTCGTGTCGTCTGCATAAAGAAACAGCCGAGTACCTGGGATATTTTGGTTAGTGATGTCGCTGTTGTAGATGATGTACAACAGCGGCGCTAGGACTGAACCCTGGGTAACTCCAGCTTGTGGAGTGAAGGGGTGGACTTTTGATCGCCTATTTTAACTCTGACAGTACGGTTGTGGAGGTAGGAGTGTACAATTTTGGTAAATTGCAATGGTAGCCCGATGTCCAGAAGTTTCCGAACAAGCCCGTCGTGCCAGACCTGGTCGAAAGCCTTCTGCACATCCAGAAATGTGGCTATGGCGAATGAACCATCGTTGATGGTTTGAGTAACTTTGGTAGTGAAATCTATTAATGCATGTTTAGTAGATTTACCTGACTGGAATCCATATTGGAATTTTGGTATGATATTGTGGTTTTCGAGAAAGTTGTTGAGCCTCTCTTTTAGGATTAGTCAAAAACAGAGTATTGATTAATGAAATTGGTCTATAGGATTCCACGTCGGTTGGGGGTTTGCCTTTTTTCAAAAGCATGATGGTGTTGGCCACTTTCCAAGGAGTAGGAAAGTGGCTGTTTTTGAGACATGCATTGAATATTTTAGTTAGAAGAGGAATGATACTCTCTGGAAGTTTTTTGAGGCACCTTCGGTTGATGCCATCAGGTCCGGGAGCGCTGTTTTTGCCGATTTGGCAAAAGCTCTCCGTTTCCCTGTCGGTGAGGGGGTCCATGATAGGATCATAGACTGGAATGTAGTGGTTGAGAGTAACATTTACTATGTATTCTGTGTTGAATTTAAATATGCGATCAAAGTTCGGGTTATCTGGCGTTTGAAAATTGTTTTGAAGCGAATTTCTGAATGCTTCGGCTTTCCCTTCTGGGGAATTGACTATGTGATTGTTGACCAACAGATGGGATGGTTGAGATAGTTTTTGTTTTGTTAGGACTTTGAATTTTTGCCAGAATTTACCTCCGTCTCTGTAGTCCAGTTTTGAGGTAGCATCTTCCCATCGGCGAGCCGTTAGGACAGATATCTCCCTCTTTATCCTGGCACAGATCCGGTTGTACTCTGTTTTGATTAGTGGGTTTCTGTTGGCCTTGTATTGACGTAGAAGACGTCGTTTTTGTTGGATTTTGGCAATGATGTATTGTGGAAGTGCCGGTGATGTATAGGTTATTTGACATAGGTATATTTATTCGACAGTCGAACGTTCTTAAGCGGTGCGCGGTGGCTCATTTATTTACATGCATAGCAAAATCTGCCGATTGCTCTTAGCCGAGCCGATCGCTCTATGCCGATTCGGTGCGTGGCCTGCTTTACGCGATTATCGCTCGGTCCCACATATCGCGTAAGTTTGGGGGTATTACTGTATACATAAAAATTTACAATACACTTTCGTATTGTATACTTAAATAATATAGAGTCTCTATTTTCGTGTTTTTTACCTATATCAATTTTAATATGAGTGTAACAATAAATCTCTCGTCTATTAATTAGTTAAAATAAGGATTTGTTCCATTAATATTTTGCATCTGTTGCTTTAATTTTGTAGCAGTTTCCCAGTCGAAGAAAATAATTCAACCCATATTACGTGTCTGTGAGCTTAGAACAACATCCGCCCAATTAGATCCATACCCGATGGCTAGGGAGCGGATTTATATGCGATCAATTTTGATGAAATATGCGCATATATATGCGGTAAAAAATTACGAAATATGCGCACGATATGCACAAAAATTTAAAAAATGCGCATTTCAAAAAACACAAATTTTCTGCTCTATTCTATTCTAGGGGGTTCTTTTATAGGGGGGGGGTGGCAATCTTATTTATTATCTTTCAAATAAATCATTTTTTTATATATGCAATTTATTCACAGTTTTTACAAAAACTGCTACCAATAGTACCTATTTAAAATAAAACAACAATATCACTATAAATTATCTTCGATTATAATTCACTACAATGTGTTTTTCCAAATTCTTTACGAGTAAACATATTCTTTGTTTAGATAAAATATTTTTATAACTTGAAAAACTCCTTTTAACATCAATAGAAGTAATTGGGGCGTATTTAAAATAACTTGTTAATTTCCGTTAGAAAATCGTAAAACTATGGTTAAAGGTGTAAAGTCTCTTAACAATAGAGGATTTAAAAGAATTACCAGAATTATAGGTACCTACTAAATATAATAAAAGTAAATAAAATTCGGATTTCTGGGTAAACCATGCTTCATCACTACAACCTACAATCATTTTATAACTGTGTACTATAAGCACTAGTAAGTGCTTTGTGTAAAGATCGGGTATTTTCTAAGAAAAAATGAAAGGCAGTGAATGAGCCGTCTCTCTTCAGGTAGTTCTCGAAGTAATATATATGAAGGGCTTAATGTGAAACAATGACAAGCCTCAAAAAGGTAAAAGTGAGATATTTGACTTTGAATGTTAAAAATAATATTAAAAAATCCAGTAACAACTTTTATTGTTTTAGTTTAGATATTTCGATGCATCATGAAACATGTTGAGATCATAGTTGACAACAATACATATTAAAAAAATTACTTGAAACTCCAGACATCATTTATTTAAAAAAAAATGTGACATGTTACATTATTCCATTAATATTAAATACTCCAATTTTAGATATAAGTAGATTCAGAATTTTCTATTATTGACTGAGTTCGTGGTGGTTTCAACCCTATACGTGTTAAACAGTGTTTATTTCTTTGTCTCCATCAACTTGTTGGAATTTTTGACGGGTGTGTTTGGTTTTGTCCTTTTTATTGACGGACCTTGTTCATTATCCTACAACTAAATGCAATAATATAACAAGCCACGTCATAATCCACTACATTAATCTTGAATGGTAATAATGTGACAAGCCACATTTAGGAAAAAATTACATATCGCTGTATTTTCATTACTTGAGTAACTTCTAGATTGCACATAGTCAGGGTTACGGTCACTGTCATCGAATGTCAAGTCAACTTTACTATTTTTCTTGCTAGAATCATCAGAACTCAATAATTATCGGAATTGCTTCCGCCCATGTTCGCCATTTTGATGTGGCTTGTCATTATGTCGAGTAGATACTAGAGACACACTAGACCTATGCAATAGTGTGACCATAGATTTATCGGGCCATCTATTAACGAAGGGCTGAGATAATTTGTTAGTGGCTTGTTATATTATTACTTTAACCAAAAATAACACTAACTTGTTTTGAAATCATGTGTGGCTTGTCATTGTTTCACATTAAGCCCTTCATATATATGTACATACGACATCATGTGCGGGGAAATATTTTGTGTTGAATTAAAAAATTTAAAAATTTTTTTGGACTTAAATGTCTTTAAATAGGCTCAAAATATGCATGTTTCTTTAAAAATATGCAAAATTTACTAAAGCTCTCAAATATGCGAAATATGCATGCAATATGCATTTAGCATAAAATCCGCTCCCTACCGATGGCTATTTAAGCTTTAGTCCATAAATATTGGAAATTGGAAACAGTCTTCCACACTATTCCACAGTCCTTAATGTATGTATTTCTTGGATTCATCGTAAATTTTAAAGCAAGTAAAGGCCGACGGATATAAGTTTTTATATTCTATTCACCGGGAGTGGATTATGAAAAGAAAAGTAATCATTTCATCTCATAATCTGATAGAATTAAGGGCAATGTGGTTTGGAATGAAATAAACTGTTTATCTAAGGTTTCAACAAGAGTTATTACTTTACCAGCGAGCGTTGACAAATTTGAAATTTACTTAGCGTAAGGTTTAAAGCCATGAATTAACGAGAAGAGAGAGGGAGATTTTTGGAAAACGTCGACTAGTTTTTACGTATTTATCGTATCCAACGACAGCAGAAACAAAATAATTAATTTAGTCAAACAAAAGAGAAAACTCCCTTTAGGTCGGAATGCAGAATTCTTAGTAAAAATCTGAGCTTTTCACAATTTTTAAAGCAAACATACATAAATAGTGGACATAGGAGAATTTACGATTTACATTCATCACCTGTCTACTTATCTAGATCAGTGGTTCCCAACCTTTTTCCCATGATTGCCCCCTTAGACAGGCTTCATCAGTTGTGAATACTATAATCGCCCCCCTCCCATTTAAATTGAAACAAATAATTAATCAGTACAACATTTATTTATGTTTACATTTTATAAAATGATCAATAGGTCTGGATCCCGCGTATGAAAAAAAAAGTTGATTAATAACAAGCTGAAAATTTGTTAATAGCTTAAGCGTGTCTAGTCGGACAAACTTTGATATATGGGAACACTGGAACTGGGGAAGTTTTAATTGTGAAACAGGTTAAAAATTTGAAACGGTCATGCCACGAAAACGTCACATGTATTTTGTCCGACAGAACTTCCCATTGATTTGTTACCATTTCATTAAATTATAATGCAAAAATCAGACTGCTATTTATCACCAAATGGGCATTTTAATGAGTGGAACAGGTAGAATATGTCAAATGACAGGAATTATGACAGGTGATAAATGGCAGTCTGATTTTTGTATGAAAGTTTAATGAAAGGGTAACAAATCAATTGGAAGTTCTGTCGGACAAAATACATGTGACGTTTCCGTGGTTTGACCGTTCCAAATTTTTAACCTGTTTTACAATTAAAACTTCCCCTGTTTCAGTGTTCCCATATATCAAAGTTGGTCCGACTAGACACCCTTAAGCTGTTAACAAATTTTCAGCTTGCTATTAATCAACTTTTTTTTCATACGCGGGATCTAGACCTAAAATGGTTAGTAATAATTGATAATGACTTCCTTGGGCCTGGTTACCCTCACATAATTTCTTTATGTCTGGCTCAATGTTGGTTAATAGCAACCTCAAATCCCCTCTTTCTATTATGTCGAGCCTATTTCTTTGTTTGTTTTTCAATATACATACAGAACTAAAACCTTTCTCCACTAGATATGTTGTGAGGAATGCTAATAATAGTAATTTGATTGCATTCCACAATATTGGACCTCTCTCCTGTCGTTTCCCCATTACTGAGGATCGTGATTTCTTCCAATATTCCTAACAATGTTTCTCCATTGGTCTCTATCTTCAGCTGCTCTAAGAGCTTCGCAGAATGAGTTTCCAGCTGAATGCTTTATTTGGTCAGACCATCTAGTTGGTGATCGTCCTCTTGATCTTCTCCCCGGAACGTTTCCAGAAACAATTAATCTCTCCAAACTGTCGTCACCTCTGCGAACCACGTGACCAAAGAATTGCAGAATTCCTTGCAGACATATTGTGGACAGTCCTTTTTTAATATTGAGTTGGACAATATTGGATACACTTGTTTTATTCGCGGCCAAAATCTTTCACACACACACACACTCCTGAAACAGACTTTCAGAAGGACATGGCGTTGAAACTTACTAGTTGATAACAGACTAGTCAAATCTTGGAATCGGGACTGTAGATCTTCTTTCAATGTTTGAAGATGGAAGCAATATGTTTGAAGATCCCCAGAATCACCACAAGAAGATTTCAAGTTGGGGAATTTAGTCAGATCTCTTCTCTGTATATTTTCTTCAAAAATAGATAGCTTGTCAATGAATGCTCCCTTCGCTGTGGTCATATTAATGCTCTCTTGTAGTTGCAGGTTCGTTTCATTTAATTTTTCAAAAAATCTGATAAGTAAGCGATGTTATTTCGCTTCTCTAAATTGAATAACAGTATCCATGAGACTGAAGAACCGCCGTAAGCCAGTACCTTTAGAAAGCCAGCGGACTTCCGTATGTATGTACAGTCCGTCGAATTTACTTACCGTTGCACGTCATTTTCTACGCCAGAGATCTAAGTTGACGTAGTTGCCAAAGTATAAAAAAATGCTGAATCCATTTTAAACCAAAAAGATCACATAATTATTGTAAACATGGATTATACAACAAAACAAATTAATATTCAATGTAAATACAAGTAGAAAATGAGAATTAAGTTATCATCTTACTTTAAAGTAAATAATAAAAAGAGTAAAAATATAATAAAACAAATACTTACAGTAAAGAATATAAACAAATATGAAGTGTCATCACCGCAATGTCCGCACTGTCAAATAAATGTTACCAATTTATTCTAAAATGTCACCTTCGTTCGATTACAGTTACAGTGTGTTCCGAGCAAATGTGCTTCATAAAAACCCTTTATAATCCATTTATACAAATTAAATGCAACATATCATTGTGTATTTCTTTAGGTGAACATTAATAGAAATCTTCAAATATTATTTCTCCGCGTATGTAATAAAATATGTCTAGTAGCTGTAATTCCAGTGTACTAGGCAAAATGATTCTAAAAAAGAACACACCTACCGCTTAAATATTTCGTGTTGGTATCATGTGACGTCACAGGCTATTACGCGGATGACGTGCAACGGTAAGTAAATTAGACGAAGTATAGTAGCAATGTATTAAATATCTCATCATTTTCTTCACAGAGTGTACGAAATATTCGATCATTTTTTGGTTTTGCTTTAATTTTATTTACCGCATCTATGACAAGACGACCACAACTTCGGCCGTTCACTTTAAATTTAAGTCAGATCGGCAAGGTCGGTACATACTCCCATCATTCTTATCCCAGTTCTATCTTTCTCTTTTGTGCGAATGTTCGCACAATACGAAAGCTCGATCAAAGGAAAATGCAGAACTTATAATGTATTACTTACCTATAGAATTAAATTGTATCATGATTCATAGCCCTCTGTTACTAGCCGAGATGTTTGTGTTATTATTACCTGCATACGTATACATATTTACTTTTTATTATCCTATGGATATTCCATCTAAAGTATTGTATTTTTTTCTCAATTACCCATTTCTCGTTTCCCGGATTATAATCACCCCCATATCGCCCCCCTGAAAATCTTAAATCGCCCACAGGGGGGTCATCGCCCCCTTGTTGGGAATCACTGATCTAGATCAAAATCGAACAGAATTCTGCTTCCTTAGTACTCAAATCTGAGTAAACTGAAATAAGGAATAACAGCTTAAGATCTAATTAGATTTAGGGGCCACCTCCATCAGTTGACATATTTAGTAGACACTCAAACGGGAAGCAGGAAGAACTCAAACGGCAGATATGCAATGGAATGAATTGGAACCTGCTGAGGTGGACGCGGTCTCTAGTGAGGAGGCGTTCCGCCGGAACCGTAACCGCAATGAGAGGTGGCCGGCAACTTCGCCCAGAGCTAGCTGATGGATAACTATGTGTCGATATTTGATTGGGGACTACGAGAATGAGTGTGTAATTATGTAGATGGATTGATTCCGTATAGCGAGATTGCGATTGTATATGTTACCGTTAAAACCCGATTTCAGTTAAAACCCGAATTTACTAGGAAAAACTAGTTTTAACTCAGCGCTTTAAACAATTCTAGTTTTAACTAGTCAAAACTAGATTTGACTGCTAAATTCTGTTAAAACTAGAAATCCCGAACAAATTTCATTTAGAGTAGTTTATACTAGTTTTAATTAGGTCCACTGGAATTACTAGCGAATACCAGATAAAATCGTTACGAGAAGAGACAAATACGATTTGGCGTTTTCGGGGTAGGGCTACAAACGGTAACACACCAGTGTGTGCAACTGTTGATTTCTCTGCATCGTTTTTATTGGTTATATTACCATTATTACACTACTGTGTATTATTCACCATGAGTGATAATGTCGAAGATTAGGTTGAGAGCAGAGATATAAGTACTTGAAAAGAACGTTTTTTGGAAAAGACCTTACAAAAGGAACAGAGCGAGAAGAAAGAAAGTCATTAGAATGTTGTGACCAAAGCATGTATAATAAATTAATGCCCGAGCCCGAAGTACAGGATGCGGAACTGTCTGCCCAGAAAACACCAAAACGATATAGAATTGTTGAAGTTGGCGAAATAAAAAAGTTGGCTTCTAGAATTGAACCCATCAAATATTATGTACCTGCTAAAGACATTTTTGACATAATTGAAGCAGCCCACGTTGCTATTGGTCATGGAAGTTGGGATAGGTTGAAGACTGAAACCGCCAGAAAATACGCAAATATAGCAATTGGTATGTTCAATAATTTTATATCAATTTGTGAGACCTGCCAACGGAAGAAGAGTAAAGCGAAGAGGGGTCTTGTGTCGAAACCTATATTGCATTCAAAAATAAATAGTCGCTGTTAGGTACATTTGATCGATATGCAATCACAAGAAGGATCACGGCTACAAGTTTATTATGGTTTGTCAAGATCATTTAACAAAATTTTTTTTGTTGAGACCATTACAAAGTAAGAGGGCGGATGAAATTGCTTATCAATAATTAACGGATATATTCTTGACTTTTTACATTCATGCATTTTACTTTCCGATAATGGCCGAGAGTTCCGTAATGCAGTTATAAATGCGGTAATGTCATACTGGCCTAAGGCCAAATTAGTTCATGGAAAACCAAGGCACAACCAGAGTCAAGGTTCAGTAGAGCGAGCTAACCAAGACATCGAGAAAAGGTTAGCAGTCTGGATGCAAGACAATAACAACAAGTGGTCAAAGGACTTGCGTTTTTACGTTAACAATCTACGTTACGAATCTAATTAGATCTAAAGCTGTTATTCCTGTTATTCCTTATTTCAGTTTACTCAGACTTGAGTACTAAGGAAGCAGAATTCTGTTCGATTTTTATCTAGATAAGTAGACAGGTGATGAATGTAAATCGTAAATTCTCCCATGTCCACTATTTATCGGTCTGTTTGCTTTACAAATTTTAGAAAGTTCAGATTATAGATTGTTACCAAGAATTCTGCATTCCAACCTAAAGAGATTTTTCCCTTTTGTTTAAATAGATGTCGCTAATGCGTCCAGCAGCAAATAATTGTTCATTATTTTGCTTAGTAGACAGCCAGATTTAATTCGCTTCACTACAAAAAGTACACCACAGATAGTTCTGATGATAATAAAAAGAAGAAACATGTGAACTCATGGTGGCGGCACCTGAATCGAATTAAATGTTAACCTATCATAGTCTAAGAGCTAGTGAACCTTTTGACTAACGGTCGTCCTGTAAGGCTAGAAATTTGTAGAGTGATAATTCATAGCACACCAAAGCTAAAAACCATGACCTGGCAGGCCTCAGCGGTGCACGTGTATCTACCAGGTGAATCGAAAAGTGCAAATTTAGGGGGTAAAATAAACTTTCTCCTGTAAGATTTAAATTTAAGTATGTGTTTGAGTAAGTCATTTAAAAGAAATGTGTAAAATGACAGGCGATTCTGAAGAGCATAAGACCTTGCCAGGCGAGGGGAAAGATTAGGGGTTTTTCCTAAATTTATTTTTTTTGCATCGAACAATTTTTTTTTAAGTTTTTTGAATCATTCCAAACAGAAAAGGTCTTTAGTGATTTTTCTCTTAAGTTAATAGTTTTTGTTATATAAGCGATTGAAAATTTTGAAAATTGCGAAATCGACCATTTTTAACCCCAAATCGGATATTTATCTAAAAATCACAAAGTTGCCAAGGTAGGTAGATATTCTTTAAACATTGATTGATGAAATCCCAAAGAGTTCTTTGCAATACAATATCGGAAACCCCTTTGTTTTTTAATTGCTAATCAAGCGGACGCTTCACTGTAGTATAAGTGAGGACGTTTGAGTTGGCATAAATTCATTATCTCGAGAATTGGCAAATTTCAAGAGCAATCTTCAGACAGGTCGAATTTTATTTTTAAATTAGGACTTTTTGGCATATATATAATACTAGTGACGTCATCCATCTGAGCGTGATGACGTAATCGATGATTTTTTTAAATGAGAGTAGGGGTTGTGTGATAGCTCATTTGAAAGGTTATTTAATTCTCTATTCACTAATATAAACAATAACATAATTATTTATACAGGGTGTACAAAAAATTTTTTTTTATTAAATTAACTTTGATTAAATTTGACAAATAGAAGAAAAAATTTTTTTTGTACACCCTGTATAAATAATTATGTTAATGTTTATATTACTGAATAGAGAATTAAATAACCTTTCAAATGAGCTATCACACAACCCCTACTCTTATTTAAAAAAATAATCGATTACGTCATCACGCCCAGATGGATGACGTCACTAGTATTATATATATACCAAAAAGTCCTAATTCAAAAATAAAAATCGACCTGTCTGAGGATTTCTCTTCAAATTTGCCCATTCTCGAGATAATGAATTTATGCAAGCTCAAACGTCCTCAATTATACTACAGTGTAGCGCCCGCTTGATTAGCAATTAAAAAAACAAAGCGGTTTTCGATATTTTATTGCAAAAAACTCTTCGGGATTTCATCAATCAATGTTTAAGGAATATCTGCGTACCTTGTCAATATTGAAATTTTTAGATAAATGTCCGATTTGGGTTAAAAATGGCCGATTTCGCAATTTTCAAAATTTTCAATCGCTTATATAACAAAAACTATTAACTTAAGAGAAAAATAACTAAGGACCTTTTCTGTTTGGAATGATCCAAAAAGCCTAAAAAAAATTTTTTCGATGCAAAAAAAATAATTTTAGGAAAAACCCCTAATCTTTCCCCTCGCCTGGCAAGGTCTTATGCTCTTCAGAATCGCCTGTCATTGTACACATTTCTTCTAAATGACTTACTCAAACACATACTTAAATTTAAACCTTACAGGAGAAAGTTTATTTTACCCCCTAAATTTGCACTTTTCGATTCACCTGGTAGATACACGTGCACCGCTGAGGCCTGCCAGGTCATGGTTTTTAGCTTTGGTGTGCTATGAATTATCACTCTACAAATTTTTAGCCTTACAGGACGACCGTTAGTCAAAAGGTTCACTAGCTCTTAGACTATCATATCTTTCCTTTATTTATTTAACTTGGCTATACAGTAGAGATAAAAAAATATAGTAATAAGAAAACCATATTAAATTTATTAATTAAAGTCTATGAATTTTATTAACGAAACTCTGCATCTATTACTTGTGGCTACAGAAGAGGAAAAATAGAGGAGTAACATCTACAGAAAAGACATGAATCCGCTGGCCCAAATGATAGTTTCCTGTAAGGGCCTTTTATTTAAGGTTTCAAATGAAGACCAAAACAGCGACAGAGAAGAAGAAGAAAAATTCGAAACGGCGCATTAACAGAACGTGCCATCTTGGATTTTATTTGAGGTATAGAAGAGTATTTCGAACGATTACCGGTATAAGTACGAGTATTCACCCTCTCGTTAGCCAACTGCTTAAGAGTGAAGAATCTGACGTAGAGGCACCTTCTTGTCCTTGGAAGAAAAAAACCTTTCTAAACCAAACCATCGCTTTAAAATCTAGAATCTAAGTATTTGTGACACTTACCAAAAATCTCTTTGTAAAAAGTTAGTAGAACTTACCTGAAAATAAAAATATAAAATTAGACTCAGCTATTTTTGTGCCAACGTAAGAGGCTTTTCAGACGAAGATTCTGTATCCACGATTCGCGTATCCTGTATGATGACTGTTTTGTAAATTCTTTTGATGGATAATCCAATTGATGGATAAAAATCCGTAAGGATATGGCCTTTGGCATTATATGACCCCCAAAAGGCAGGTGATGGGTTGCTGAATTGACAATATGTCTTTACATTAAGGACGTTGAGTATTATTGTTCCATGATTCATTTTCAAACAAGTTAAATCAAAATATTACGTGAAACGGTCGTCGATGTGTAATATCATCGATACGGAGTACTGTCAATGAAATAATTAGGAAATGGTTATTATCCCGGTGGACGTATTTTAAAAAGTTATTTTAATGAAGTATTTAATATTTTTTCACTATTGAAGAGATTGATGGACTTAACACTAAGCAGCTTGAACATCATACCGACTACTACTAGTATCCATAAAGATAAATATATAGAACGGTAATAAATATATTTAAAAAAGAGTCACAACAAAAAAGTTAATATTGTTAAGATTTAATTTTACCTAAGTCTGAGAAATAAATTCAAAACTGTCGAGTGAATTACATATTTATAGGGCAGTCAATGAGGGTATGTGGCTCCGAATTCCATCCTACTGTATAGATTTACGTGATATTTTCACAGTAAATAGGGAATAGCCCAAGAAACAAAGTCTACCCTATGCTGATGTGTGCTTTTGTCTTGGGGCGGTTCCCACCCCTTCGCGGGGGTGTAAAATTTTTTGCTTAAATAACTACGGAAGTTGCTAGAGAACCTACTACTAAGCAAAAACTGTTCTATAATTTTTTTTCGAAAACTCAATACTTTTTGAGTTATTCCTGGTTGGGAATTGGCCATTTTCATTGAAACATAACACCTTTTCAAACGGTTTTTTGCGAGTAACTTAGAAACTATCCATCTAACTAAAAAAACCGTATAAAACATTTTTGTAGCTTATAAAATAACAAAGAGATTCTTTCCTTTATCAATCAAGTGAAAAAACTTGTTTTCTTGGTGCATGCTCAAATAAGTGTATTTAACTTGAAATAACAGAGAAACGGTCGATTTAAGGAGTATAATGCAACCAATAACTTTTGTTGTGCTTGAAAAGACCTTTAAAATAAGCAATATTAAATGTCCATTAGCTTTAAACTATGTGAGATAAACTGTAAAAAATTTGATGACTTACGTATTTTAAGAAAAAAATGAGAAGTATATTTAACCCCTCATCCACAAGAATTTAAATGCATCGTTTTCTTTCACAATACATTTTACTATAGTGTTCTCTTTATGTTCAAAAAGTTGGGCGGGTTTAAAATGAATGGTTTTGAAAAAAATAAGATCAAATTATTGAGCGCATTTTTAAATTTTCTTAAAAATCTTATTTCTCCATGTAACTCGAAAATGATAAGAGATGCCAAAAAAAGATGCTATACAAAAATGTAGGTTTCTTCTAGATAAACATTTTGATTTTATCTTTTATAACAGTATCTCTTCATTCATCTCATCATTTTCAAGTTACATGGAGAAAAAGGAAGATTCTTAAGAAAATTTAAATATACGCTCTATAATTTATCTTATTTTTTTCAAAAACCATTCATTTTAAACCCGCTCAACTTTTTAACATAAAAATAACACTGTAGTAAAATGTGTTGTAGAAGGAAAACGATGCATTTAAATTCTTGTGGATGAGGGGTTAAATATACTTCTCAATTTTTTTCTTAAAATTCGTTAGTCATCAATTTTTTGCAGCATATCTCGCTTAGTTTGAATGTAATCGACATTTAATATTTCTTATTTGAAAGGAATTTTCAAGCACAATTAAAGGTATTTGTAGCATTATACACCTAAAATAGACCGTTTCTCTGTTATTTCAAGTTGAATATACTGATTCGAGCATGCACCAAAAAAACAAACTCTTTTACCTACCATATCTCTTTTTGTGTTATAACTAGAAGATTGAAGAAGAAACGAATCTCTTTGTTTTTTATAAGCTACAAAAATGTTTTATATAATTTTTTTTAGGTAGATGCATTGTTTTTAAGGTATTCGCAAAAAACCGTGTGAAAAGGTGTTATATTTTAGTGAAAATGGCCAATTTTCAACCACGAATAAATTAAAAAGTATTGAGTTTTCGAAAAAAAAAATTATAGAACAGTTTTTGCTTAGAATTAGGTTCTCTAGCAACTTTCGTAGTTGTTTAAGCAACAAATTTTCCACCCCCCGAGAAGGGGTGTGAACCTCCCCAAAGACAAAAGCACACATCGGCATAGGGTAGACTTTGAATAAGGAGATATTTTCAGGCTATTCCTAAAATTTCATTAAAATCCCTACAGTAGGATAGAATTCGGAGGTAATAACCTGTTCTTGTTCTCATTGACTGCCCTAATAAATAAATATTTAATATTTTTAATATAAACAGTGATACAAGTGCAAATTTTTCACAAATTTAGTTATCAACAACTAAGTAATACTCGTCTTTGTCTGGGGACTCAAAAGTCAGAATTGCAACTCTTCATTTATTTAACTGAAATATTATATTTATTTTTTATAAATATAAAACCAAATAAACTTTATTGATAAATAAATAAAACTTTATTGATTTATAAAACCAAATAAACAATAAATGCAAATAATCCAGTAAACACGACAAATACGCTAATATCACTGTCATTGAAAATGATAAACGTCAACATTCATAGTAAACAAGGCATCAAAGACATGCCGTATTTTTTATTTTTGTTTAAATTTATCTCAAGTATCCTTTAAGTTTCTGTGAGTAAAAAGAAACCTAGTCTAAAAAGTAATTCGTGAATAACTGCATGCATGGGAAAAAATCTAATGGAAGAACTTTAGCAACTCACCGCTTTATTATAAGTACATTATATGTATAAAAAAAAATATAATATGTACCTACATGTAAGTAAATAAACCAACTAGACCTGGATCCCGCGTACCAAAAAAAAGTTGATTAATGGCAAGCTGAAAATTTATTAATAGTTTAGCGGTGTCTAGTCGGACAAACTTTACTGTATGGGAACGCTGGAACAGGGAAAGTTTTAATTGTGGAACAGGTTAAAAATTTGTCACGTCAGACTACGACAACGTTTCATGTATTTTGTCGGAAAGAACTTCAAATTGATTTGTTACCATTTCATTAAACTCTCATGCAAAAATCAGACTGGTGTTTATCACCAACTGGGCATTTTAATGAGTGGACACGAAGAACATGTCAAATGACAGGAATCATGTTGATTAGTAATAGCAGTCTCATTTTTGCATGAGAGTTTAATGAAAGGGTAACAAATCAATTGGATGTTCTGTCCGACAAAATACATGGGAGGTTTTCGTAATCTGACGTTCCAAGTTTTTAAACTGTTCCACAAATATAAATTTCCCTGTTTCAGTGCTCCCATACTTCAAAGTTTGTCCGACTAGACACTGTTAAGCTATTAACAAATTTTCAGCTTGCTATTAATTAACTTATTAACTTTTTTTTCTACGCGGGATCCAAGCCTAAACGGTTTTGGTTTATCCTGTAGAACTAAATATTAAAATAATTGCATCGTTGTAAAAGCGATTAGTAGAGCATTCAAATTACCTCATTACGCCAACACTGATCCTAGCGATTGATGGATATTCAAAAATTTAATTTTAATTTTTTTGAAAATTTTTCGTTACTTTTCCTTGCAGTATTATTTATTAAATAATCTGCTTTAATTATGTTTTTATCTTATATGCATATGAAGTAATGAAAAAATATGCTTCAATCAAGGGCCGTAATATTTAGTCTTTTCGCTTATTTGAACTTGTTTTATTAAGTAGTTCTATGGCTTCCCTCCAAAATCCGTTTAATCTCAATATAGGCATAAAATTTAGCACTCCAATTCAGTTCATAAATAAGTTTGCAGGAAGTTTTGGAACAAACTTGTTGCCTTCTACACAAGCCTCAGGCTTCGTTACACGGTTGACGACACTAGAAAATTAAGCGGGAAATTTTCTCGTAACTTCACTCAGCCAATTTTTCGATTTATTTTGCTGATGGCCTTATTGTGGCCTGGTTGTTAAATCGTAAATTCTACCGAAGCGAATTCTAGCGAGTGTAATTTTCACGACAATTTGTTTCTTAATGTTTATTTGGATTATGTTTATTATTTGTTATTCAAGAAATAGATAAAATCTGTATTTACTTCCTAATAATAAAAATGTGACTTGTTATATACTGTAAACAGAACAAATTGAATAGATTATTTCATTCATAGAGATTCTGACCAATAGAAAGCTACAAAAATAAAAATTACAGCGGATATTTTTTAATGATTTCAACTTCCAATTTTGTAGTAAGATTTGCGGATATTTTTTAATGATTTCAACTTCCAATTTTGTAGTAAGGTTTTTCATTACGTGTTTAATTCTATCCAATCAGATTATATTACAGCGGTAATTTTCTACTGTACAAAATTACAGTGATTATTTCATTCATAGGATATTCTGACCAATAGAAAGCTACAGAAATAAAAATTAAACTGATTATTTTTTGATGATTTTAA
The DNA here is from genome assembly GCF_917563875.1 of Diabrotica virgifera virgifera. NCBI lineage: Eukaryota > Metazoa > Arthropoda > Insecta > Coleoptera > Chrysomelidae > Diabrotica > Diabrotica virgifera. The sequence goes on from NC_065450.1 coordinate 153,177,749, forward strand.
CTTCCAATCGTATGGTAAGATATTTGATCACGTGTTTAATTCTGTCCAATGAGATTAAAATTTTACTGAGAATTATCTACTGTAGAAAATTATCGATATAATTTTTTTAAGTAGATTGTTTCTCTTTAATGGCAACCAGTTTCCTAGTTTTGACAACTGCCACATTTAAGATAATATCCATAATATACGTATTAAAAAATAATCTTACGAATATCACACGACAGTAAGAATAAATAAGAAAATAATGCTTCATTTTTACTCAAATTTGTTGTCACTGGGCAATAGCCACTCGAGCCCTGCGGGCTCTCGTGTCTATTGCCAGAAAACAAATTTTCGAAAAACTGTCGCATTATTTTCAATTTATTCTCACTCTCTTGTGATATTATACCCGATAATTTTTGATAATTTCCCGTCGTCAAGTATATTATGTCAGATGCCCTTCGTTGCTATGAAAAAATAGGTACATTCAGTGACATTAATGACAATTAATGTTTTAAAAATTATAAAAGTGATGACTTTCAACCGTCAAATATTTATAACAACTGTGTGTTTAATTGTACTAATTTGTACTTACTTAAATAAATTATAATAAAATTTTGGTTTTGAACAGTTTTATCCATGAAATAATCGCAACAAATTGCACTCGATCTCTAAAATTAATATAGAATTTTAGAGCTCTTGTGCAATTACTAATGACAATTTTTTTTAAGTAGATTGTTTCTGTTTAATTGCAACCAGTTTCCTAGTTTTGACAACTGTCCCATTTAAGAAAATATCCATAAAGAACTTTTACTTCTGCATCTAATGTCAAATTGTCACTAGGAGAACACAAATCACATAGAGAACAAAGGTATTTATAAATAATTTTAACTAATATTTTATTAATATCTTTCTCTAAATATTTGCTAAACTGTGCTGTTCACTTTGACAAGTTGAAAAATGTGTGTCACATTAATTGGGATCAATGTCACTGAATGTTTTTATACAAAGACTTGAATTTTATATGTAAGTATTAAAACATAACCTTACGAATATCACACGAGAGTAGGAATAAATAAGAAAATAATGCTCCACTTTTTCTCAAACTTGTTGTCTTTGGAAAATAGCTTAATAATAACTAGGCAACAATTTCACTCCCCCTTGGGCCGTGAAATTAAAACTGTCAAAATGTCACTTGGGATACAAATCGATAATTTTAGAGCTCTCGTGTACTTACTATTGAAAATTTTTTGTTTACTTAGAATTACAGGCCACAACAACGCTAACTCTATAAAACCTTAGTTAAATATTGACCAAGCGCATCATATCCTAATTATTAACACCATGCCTGAAAATACATCGTCGTCAGTCAGTTATACTAACACCTCTGGGTATTCATTTAATTTTTCGTATTGTTCATTTACTAATTGTACCTTTAAATAAATAATTTTGTGTTTGTCTTTATTTAAAAAAAGCAAAAAAATTCTTTCGAATAACCCTCGAACATTGATAAATCCGCAAAAATGTAACAACAATTTTCTCAAGCTTGTTGCTTATTGGAAACAGACCTCCGCCTACGGCGTAGGTCTGTTTCCAAGTAACAAGGTTTTGAAATTTGTTATTGATTTTTTTTGCACAATTATCAATATCCTCGGGTTATTAAGTACTACTGATCACTGATCACATAATATGTTTAACATTAAAATTTCAGAAGAACCAAGATAGTCTAGGGAGAAAAATGGGTTTCGTCACCAATTGAAATCCATGAAATTTTACAACTGATTTTTTTATAAAAAATATCACAAGGAAAAATTCCTGTAACTGGCTGTATACCATAAATCAAAAAATAAAAACCTTATCTTGTAAAAGGTATATTTAAAATCCCTAAAAAGGGCTACGTCACAACAAAACGTTTTCGGAACAAGATTCCATCATCTTAAACCTGTGGCTTAAAGAATGTAAACCTGTTATAACACTGATGATGGAATATTGATTCCGAAAACGTTTTGTTGTGACATAGCCCTTTTTAGGGATTTTAAATATACTTTTACAAGATAAGGTTTTTATTTTTGTGATTTTTATATATTTTCACCGCTAAATCCGAATCTTCAATATGATAATCCGAATTTTCGGGCTGAAATCTGTTATTAACAATTTCATTGTTTAAATGTTTATAACTAATAAACCATTATTTCAAATCATGTTTTGTTCTTAAAAAAAACGAAACAAACTTTGAAAAATTTGAATCGGTCAATTAGAAGCAGAGATATTGCAACATTATTATTAAAAAATAACAAATTATCGACTAGATCTGACATTTTCACTTATACATTTGCTTTTGTTACACATGTGTATGAGACCGGGCCTCCAAATAACTGCCTGTAACTCTGATTGTAGTGCATATTTTCAATTGCTGCTGCATATACCTCTTCAGTCATCAGTCAACTGTGTGTGAAGTCCACGTGCAGTGTAAAAAAGTGTATTGTACTTTTATTATTAGGCAAGACCTATTAATTAGTCAGGTAATTAAAAGTAGTAAGTTTTAATTAGTCAGGTAATTTAAGGTCTTTTTCTTATTTTTAATGTTTATATATTTGTTTATTTATATTTAGATATGGATTACGAGAAGGAGAAGCAAAGATTATTAAAATTATTTGAGGAAGTATCGACTGACGAGGAAACGTATGAAAATGATTATTAACAAAGTTACTTTTTGTTAAAGTAATATAATGTTGACACAAACGCATATTTAAACAATTATATGATCACATATTCATTCAATGATATAATTGTACAAAATTTTGCAAAAAAATTTTTTTTTCAAATAATGCTGACCCATATTTTTGGATCCGGTCTTCTGCACCGTGCGCGAGTATTCGATCACAAAAAGTTTGCGCGAGTAACGGAAGGTTAAAGCTATGATTATCAGCTTTAAAATTAATTTTAAAAAATTTAATTTTATCAATTTTTGACGAAGTTATAAAAGTTTAAATTATTCACGTTAGGTCTAAAAATCAATTTTTTTATAACGATTTTTCGGTAGTATGAGATAAAAGATTAGTATCCTGTTAATTTATTTATTTATTTATTTATCAAAATCCAAACAGGTCCTAAAACCTTTTTACATGGACAGTTATAATCATAAACCTTATATAACAAATATAACTAATATATACCGTCATTAGCACAACTATTGATAGGCAGATATAGAAGACTTTAACACAAAAACAGCTAGACTAATGATATCTATTATCCATCTACTAGTTTAAAGTGCTCTTGCACTATATGTCTATAGCAACCAACTGACATTGTAATATCAATGTTTTTTACTAAATTTATATTGTTCGCTAGTTTCAACATGGCCTCTAGAGGAGAGCAAACAGATGTTCTTATTTTTCCAAACAACAACTGATATCTCGTTGCTTTTCGAGGAACATTAAATGGTATCCGCATTCGTAAATCAATTGTACCTGAAATATTATTAATTATTTTATATAAAATCATTGCCATTACAAATTTGCGCCTACTAATCAAAGACAAAACTTCAAATTCTTCCCTTAGCATGGTTGATTTTATGGCTACATAATCAGGCCATCGATGATGTTTTTTGAAATACAAATAACGAAGAAACTTATTCTGAACTTTTTCTAGTGCCTCTAAATGTACTTGAGGTTGTTGTCCCCAAATAATGGAACCAAATTCTAATATTGGTCGAACTAAAGTATTATATAATATTTTTATACCCTTAATACTAGTAAAATCGCAAGTTTGTCGACATATAAAACCCAGCATACGGTTCGCTCGTTTTGCAGCTTTACCAATATGTGTAGCAAATGACAGTTGATTATTATAAATCAAACCCAAATCCTTGACCTCACTGGTCCTTTTTAAAACATTCAGTCCTATTAAATAATCAAATACTATTGGTTCTCTATTACGGGTAATAGACATAACGTAGCACTTATTTATATTGAATTTGATCTTATTATTGTCACCCCATAATAAAATATTCTCAATATCCCTTTGAATCATTACGCAATCCCTAACAGTTTGAATTATTTTGAATAACTTAAAATCATCTGCAAATAATAAGTAATCTGAAGACTGGATGACTTTTGCTAAATCATTTATAAACATTAAGAACAAAAGTGGTCCAAGATTAGACCCTTGTGGTACTCCCGAGTTAGCCTTAAATTTACCAGAAGTATTTCCATTGTGTTTTACAACAAAACTTCTATTCTGCAAATAACTTTTAAATAACTTTATTAGATTATCAGATAAGCCAAAATTACATAACTTTCTTAAAAGAACATCATGTTTTATTTTATCAAAGGCTTTTTCGAAATCCGTATACACTACATCCAATTGCAATTGTTTTTCTAACGCATTGTTTGCAGACTCGGTGAATGAAATAAAACTTGTGTTTATCGAGCGACCCGACATAAAACCGTGTTGATGATCATTAATACTATTTTTGACGTGATTATATACATGAGCATGCAATATTTGTTCGAAAATTTTTGATGGAGCACACATAATAGCGACTCCTCTATAATTTTCAATATCTCTTTTGTTACCCGCCTTAAATATTGGAGTAATTGAAGATAGTTTCCATTTTTCTGGAAATTTTGAATAAGTTATTATTAGATTAAAAATATGTAATAATGGTAACTTTAACCACTCTTGGCATGCCTTTAAAATATACGGGGGAATGCCATCTATACCGGCAGCTTTCTTTGGTTTCAGCTTTTTGACTGCATTATCATAATCTACGCTTGTTATTGATGGTAAATTCAAAACATTGTTATTACTAATAATATTTGTAAAATTAGTGTTATAGCTAGAAATGTCGGTAGAATAAACAGATTCAAAATATTTCGCAAACTCATTAGCAGTATCAATCTGATTTATTTCTTTACCCCCAAAATAAAATATTTCTGTTTGATTAGACTTAGAATTCTTATTATTAATGAAATTCCAGAAATTGTTAAACTCATTTTCTATATTTTCCTCAATTTGCCGTATATATTTCCTGTGCTCTATGTTAATTAATGATTCCAGTTTTTTTCTGGTCTCTATAAATTGATTGTTAAAATAAATTGAAACATGTCTTAACTTTCTAAAATTATTTTTTTGTTTGAGCAACTTTTTGATATCAGGCGTAAACCATTTCGGAAAATTAGAATAATTCTTGTAAATATTATATTATGGTACAGATCCTTCAAATATATTAAGTACTTTTGAGTAAAAGATATCTAGAGCTTTATCTACCTCTATTTCCTCTGTTACAGCTTCCCACGTCATATTTCTCATCAAATCACACATCAAATCAAAATTTGCTTTTTTAAAATTAAATCTATTACCAACTAACTTCTCTGTTTGTCTAAAACTTGATACTGTAAATGAAAGTTGAATTTCCAGAGATGGATGTAATCTATCTTCCTTTACTAACGGTAACTGCTCTTGACATACCTTACAACTATTTATATTATCTGCAGATGCTACTACTTGATCTAAAGTTTTGCCCTGCCAGTTTTTTACATTGTTATAAAGCAAAAATGAATTAAAATTTAAAAACTCAATCATACTTTTAAACTTAGCACTTCCATTAGTATAATCTGGATTTTCGGTTCCTTTAATTTCTGCAATATTGAAGTCGCCAAAAATAAACGTGTTATTAATATCAGTAATATGTGTTTGTAATAATTCGAAGCAATTCGCATAGTCATGTAATTTACAATCTGGTGGAATATACACTCCAATTAATTTTATACTTAATTTGTTATTAATTTTTAAATCCGCAACCAAAATTTCAAAAGATGAACAATGTTGTGTTACTTTTAAAATCTTATGCTCCTTTTTTATTACCATTAATACTCCTCCTCCCTTAGTTTTGCCAGAAATCTCCTGGTTTCTGTCAGATCTCAATAAGTTAAATACATCATTAATGAGGATTATAGTACAATGAAAATAAAAATTTTGAGCTTTACTACACTCATTTTATGAGTGCACGCATTTGCGCTGCATATTTGCACAAGAGATTTGAAGTTGGAGCTAAAAGTTAATAAGTTGGCAAGGTGCTACGTTTTCTCGACTTTGTTTTATGGAATGGAAGCTTGGACCTTGAATGCTGCATCAATGAAAAATCTAGAATCATTCGAGCTGTGGGTGTAGACAAGAATTCTAAAAATATCGTGGACAGAACACGTCACAAACAAAGAGGTTCTGAGAAAGATGAATAAAGAAATGGAAATCTTTAGTACCATCAAAACAAGAAAATTGGAATATCTCGGACATATTACACGTGGAGAGAGATACAACTTGCTCCAATTGATTATGCAGGGAAAGATTCAAGGAAAAAGAAGCATAGGAAGACGCAGAATATCGTGGCACTCGTGGCTGCGCAACCTGAGAGAATGTTACGGACGTATACCTACATCAAATGAACTTTTCAGAAGCCGTCTTTAAAATCTGAATAGCTATGATGATTGCTGACGTCCGCCGCGGAGATGGCACTTAACGAATAAGACACTCATTTTGATGCAGATTTTGCAAAAATACATAATTTGAAATTGACCCAGCTGATGCACTTAATTGGCCAGTTTATTACAAATAAATTTAAATTACATATCATTATGTCTTTTAGCAGCATATCTTTTACACGCAGCAATAGACACAAATATAATGTTCCAAAAGCCGAAGAATACCTTCTAAAAGGATCAATTCGTTCGTCTGGGTGCAAAACATAATTTAATGAATTAAGAGTGCAAAAATACAAACATAAAAATTGTTTAATAGAAGACTTGCCTACTACGTCCAACTCTATTTCATTACTAGAGTCCGGATTTCTAAGCATAATGCTTATGGTAAATAATACAAGCAGGACTATTTTCTTTTTAAATATGAACGAAATATGCAAAAATAAGTCATTTTGACACCACTTTTTTATGCCTTTTTTGCTTTTTTTTTAAATTTTTATGCCTTTTTTAAATTTTAGTGCTTATTTGGTGCTTTTTTTTGGTGCTTTTGCATTTGTGAACAACAGAAATTTAATTTTGATCTTTGCAGTGCAATTGTGGACTGTGATCTCCCATTAAATAAATTTAAAAATGAAAGTTTTAAATAATTTTTGGAAAAGTACTATCAAAGACATGTGCCGGATAAAAGTGCTCTGCGAAAAAATATGTTAAATGCGTTTATAAGGAAACCTGAAAAAAAAGTAAAAACACTAGTTGGGAACAATTATACCTGGTTTGCTGTGGACGAGACTACGGATATTTGTGAAAGGTACGTCGCTAATGTAATCATAGGCGTACTTCACGAAGAAATCTTGACGAAGTGTTATTTAGTGTGCTCAAAAGAACTAGAAGAAGAAAATAACAATGCAGTTCCAAGATTCGTAAATGAACCTTTAACAAATTTTAATCTTCTCGAGGCTGTGCCCACCAAAAAAAACAGCATCAAATCTTAAAGTGTTTTATCAAAATCAAATTCACTGTACGTGTCTAGCACATGGCCTGAATCGCGTTGCTGAGACTAAACGGCTGCAATTTCCACTTGTTATGAGTTGATTAAAAATGAAAAAAAAAATTCATTAAAGATCCTTTAAGGGTGCAATTTTTTAGATACAGATTCCCTAACACTCCACTACTACCGGAACCAGTGTTAACTCTGTGGGGTACATGGTTAGATGCAGCTTTACACTACACCGAATATTTCGAAAATTTTAAAAGCTTCGTATTGGAACTTAAAGATACTGCTAGCAAATCGATAAAAGATTGTCAGGATGTTTTAGGTGAAACAGAATTACAAAACAATCTTGCTCAAAATGTCATTAGTTGAGTCGATCCAAAAAATAAACAGTTTTGAAAAAAAGATGGAAGGTATCCCTGGAAAAATTGCTCAGATAGTATTAACAAAAGTCAAAGATGTATTAACAAAAAATGAAGGATTTCAAAAGATGAAGAAAATAATTTCAGTTTTAAATGGAGAACACGTTGAAGATATAAATATTGATCCGGCAGTAGTGGCAAAGTATAAAGTATGCATTGATAACCAGTGTGGATTTGAGTGACAGGCGCCGAAACTTTACGATGATATATTTGAAATGATAATAAATAAGAAAAATTATGGGCTAATACTCGTAAAGTGAATGTGAATTTAGTTGGAAATATATAAAATGATGAAGAGTCATCATTCCATATTTTTAATAATTTTAATATATTTTTATATATATTTAATTTTTATAATTTTTATATTTGTACTCGATTATTTAACATCATTTTATTTGAAATGATATATACGAAAAATGATATATTTTCCTTCATCTAAAGCGCGTGGATAAAAATTTGGTTAAAACATTTTTGTCTCAGTTATCTATTTTTTTTTTGTTTATTTTATTTTATTTTATTTTTAAATTTATAATAGTTATTTACTAGTTCTTAAGCTAAGCCTAGAGATAATTATATATATTTAAAAAAAAAAATGGTTTGTCAAAATTTATATGCTTATTTTCATGCTTTTTCTGTATAATAAAATGCTTTTTTTCATAAAATCGTTACGCTTTTTTTGCATTTCTTTATGCTTTTAAGTCTGAACTCTATTCATTACACATTTTACGAAAATTCTTTCAAAATTAATTTTAAAAATGATATTCATAGCTTTAAAATAAGGTACCTATTCTAAATCTTTTTAGGATACAAGCGGAAATATAAAAAATAAAAAAAGCATAAGCAAAAATTAAAGGAGACCGAACATGATTTGAAAACAGGGTATATTTTTATTGGTTTATTTATTATAAGCATTTAAACAATTAAATTGTGAATAACAAATTCCTGCTGAAAAATTCGAATTATTATGTTGAAGATTAGAATTCAGAAGGTCAAATTACATGTTAATCAATTGTAAAATCACATGAACCCCAATAGGCCACGAAGCCCCGATTTGCCCCTAGATGAAATGATCTGGACCAAAAAATTTTTGCTAATATTGAGAATAAGATCTGTATAATAATATGTATGATACATACATACGTATGCACGTATGTGGTCATATTTACGGTGACCATATCTTTTTAAAGAAAAAAAAGTACAAAAAAATGTATTAAAAACGCAAAATGTATCTTGTTATTGGACAAATATAACTTTTTGGCATTAAAAATAAATAAACTATGTAGCTAAACATAAAAAATTATATCAATTAAACTAAACATAACACATTATATTAACTTTGAAAAAGTTGCAAGCTTGTTATTAAAAGTTTTTAGATGAGGGACCTGGAATAGCCTCATCTTCTTCCGGTTTTATGCATCATTCATATTTTTCTGAACTTAAAATTAATTTAAGAAGGTCCGGCTTCGACTAAAGTAAATGAAACATTTCATAGAAATCTCATCAAAATTTGCGTACACCAGCATCGCTGCCTTGAGAGTGGATATGGACATTTGAGACTTTTCCGACGTCCAATAATTATTTATTACAGAAAATAAACGCTCGATAGCCGGAGCAGTACCCGGAAGACAAAACATAAATTCGCATAATATTTGTAAGTTTTTCAGTTTCTATTGATCTACACATTTAAAAACAAGTTATCAATCCTGACTATTTTTTTCTTCTCTGTTCCACTCAGCAATTTTTTCACTTGTAGCTACGTCTTTCAAAATTCCCAGTTCGTCAAAGAGTTGATCTTCATTTAACATGGTTGCCTTGATATACAATTTAAAAGTTTCGAGAGGATAACAAACATCGTTCCATGTTATTTCACTTCTTAGATCTATCCTTTTGAATAGTTTAAATTCATGAAAATTTGTACTCCAGTCCAGTTGTCTAGGTAGGTTACACATTTTGTGTAGAAATATTTCACTTGTGCAGTGAAGTTTTATGCACGACCACCGCACCATAAGCCTGATGTCTCATAAACTTAAAATGTTTTTAAAGATCCGCTTTGGATCCCGTAGAGGCGTAGGTACCTGTGAAGCTCTGTTTGCATTCAACGTACTAATCCAGAGATGCTTGGATGTGAACCAGGATATGTACGTCTGTTTCATATATTACAACAAGGCTTTCGATAAAGTCCGCCACAAAGAGCTAATGGACGTCCTCAAAGCAAAACAATTACAATACAATGACCTTTGAATTATAACAAATCTATATTATAAACAGCAGGCACACATACGCATTAACGAACACACATCAGAAGAGTTCGAAATTAAAAGAGGGGTGCGATAGGGGCGTGTATTGTCACTACTACTATTCAGTGCATACTCTGAAGAAATTATGAAAAAAGCTCTTGAGGGAGGAACAGCAGGAATAAAGGTAAATGGAACGCCAATTAACAACATTAGATAGGCATGCAGACGATACTATCATAATAGCGGACAACCTCCAAGACCTCCAAAACACAAGATACAGTGGAACCTCGATTATCCGTCTCTGCATTAACCGTCACCTCTGTTAACCGTCAGGGTATATACAGGAGTTGTATTGACTACATAAACAAAAGTTTTAATGTAAAAAAATAAAAAAAAGTTAATTTGATTTGTGATGAGGACACAAACGGCTATCTATTGCCGACAGATAAAGAAATGGTTGAAATTGCAACAAAGCCGGACCAAACAGATTCAGAAGCTAACACAGACTTAAAATTTTACTGTAGCTATATTGATGAACCTATTGTAACTGACAAAGATTTGCGAAATAATCTAGGGAAGCTGCATCGCATATGCAATAATTCATCGAGTGGTATTCTCAACAAGAAGAAACCAATAAAGTAGATTTCATGATCTTATATCGATTAAGAAATTCAGCGAATTCGAAGCAACAATAAAAAAAAAACAAAGATTTCAGAATATTTTACATTGATTCGATTGTACGAACACAAACACCTCTTATATTGTCAAAGAAACCATACAAATGACATTTGAGAGTACTATGAATTTTTAATTTTTTTTAATGTTCTGTTAACCGTCTTTTCGATTATCCGTCACACCTTTGGTCCAGTGCCCTGACGGATAATCGAGGTTCTACTGTAGTTGAGTATGGAGAAGAATATGAATTATCAGTAAACATCAACAAAACTAAACACTTTATGAGGATATCAAAAACCCAAAATAATGATAAAAGCCTGACAATTAAAGGTAAAACTTTAGAACAAGTTGAAAACTACAACTATCTTGGCACAATAATTAATCACACAAACGATTACTCCAAAGAAATCAAAGTTCGAATAGAGAGGACAAGAACAAACTTCAATAAGAGAACTGAAATAATTAAGACTTGAGAGTTAGGCTGGCAAGGTGTTATATTTTCTCGACTCTTCTTTACGTGATAGAAGCATGGTCAATTAACGCGTCGACCACTAAAAAGTTAGAAGCATTTAACTGTGGGTGAAGGTACCTGAAGATAGCATGAACCGAGCCTGTCACAAACAACGAAGTCATGAGAAGAGTCAACAAAAGAATGGAAATATTGGAAACCATCAAGACACAAAAGCTGCAATACCTGAAACAGTATACAAAGAAATTTGTTTAAAAGTACATAATAAAATATAAAAATATTAATTTTTTAGAAAAAATAAGTACATTTGCGTGTCCTTGGAAAGGTTTTAAAGTACATTAGGACAATATTTAAAAATAAGTACTGTCCTACTTAAATAAGTACATATGGTCACCGTAGTCATATTGAATCAAGTTTTTAGGTTACGAAAGCGTTACAACAGCTGAGTATTTAATATTGTACATTTCCTGACAATCAGTAAATATACAATTTTAAAGACTACCAATTAACTCTAAAAATAAATTCAATAGACCTGTATAAGCTGGTACCACCACGAGACAGAATACATTTTTGGCCTGCATTGTACTGTTTAAAATAAATATTTAAATTATTAACAATGTCCAGGGTAAACGCAAAATCACATGTCCATTCAAAACTTGTAAATTTAGCAAACGTATCATAGTTTTTCATTTAGTTACTATCGAAATGACGTTGTGTACTTGCAAAATATTTTTATATACTTCTATCGAAAATGCCTGCTGATGGATTATGCAGTAAGGCTGGTCGTCCATTGGAAGCGTAGTCGCGCGACTTGCAGGTAGCGCGTATACGCCCCTATACAAGAAGCGACTAATCCAAACAAAATTAAATGTAAGTAAACAACGTCTACTGCAAACGAACTTGAGCGACCGGGCTCGGCCGACCACAAGCGACTGGTGACCGATCCGCCTTGAATGGGATTAGTCGCTTGCAATCGCATTTGATGCACTGGTTTGCGTTTATCTGTGCAGTGTATTGTGTTAATATTCGATAGGTATGGAAATTAATGACGAAAATTTATTAGTGCTGTTCGGGAATGAAGTAAAGAAAAAGTGGAAAGAACTGCGCGATGTATTTAGAAGAGAATATAAAAAGGTCTATATATCAAGAGATGAACCGCCGGAGGAAGATTCCTCTTCATGGACGTTATATGACCAGATGCTGTTCCTCTCCGACATAGTTAAGCCAAGACAGATAAAGAAAAATGTCGGCCTTTCAGAAAGAACATCTCAAAATTATGACGGAGACGCTATTCCCGATGAAGAGATTTGACTAATTTGGAATCACCACAAACAGTTAACACTGATCAAAGAGAAGTTAATAGGTCATCGAACGAAACTAGAACGAGGAAACCCTCCAGTACCTGCAAGCAATCATCAGATGCGTAGAAAACACCATGATAAACAATCAGACAATGCTGATATTCGTCCTGTTGGTCCTCTAACACCTACAACTAGCAATCCTAAACGTATAAAAAATAGACCAGCAGTATATATTATATAAAACAGCATTGTAAAATATAAATCTATTTACACGCTATTCACAAAGCACACTTTCTTTCAATGATGACAGTCGCGAAGTAAGCTGTATATAGTCCCCCGCAGTCGGTGATACCAGTCGCTCAGTCTCATGATCGCACATACACGGACGTATACGCGCTACCTGCGAGTCGCGCGACTACGCTTCCAATGGATGACCAGCCTAAAATTCATGTTATGGAAATGGTTCATGAACGTAATCTTTAAGTTTTTTCAACATTCCAAAATCTCCTCCTCTTAAATTTGGTGCTCCGTCAGTTGTTACACTTACTAGTTGGTTAAGGGATTATTTATAATCTCCTAGCAAAAAGAAATCACAGTTTTTTTAAGTGATTAAATATGACACCACTAATAAATGGATTTTCTAAGTACAACTGACAAAAGAAATCGGACGCAATATATGAGTTTACTAATTTAATAAAGAAGGTATAAGTAGAGCAAACATCTAGTGAAGTGCCCAATCAGAAGAATTCGAGTGAATATATCTGTCAAGTGAATTTTTGTTTGTACAAATTAATTATTATTATTTACGATGTATTGTCCCTCTTTATTTAATATTAGACCAGGGAAACAAGTATTGTCATTTTACGTTTTCCAACCATTTACGTTACAGTTAGGACTTTCATATTTCACCCAGAAAAACTTTATGAGTATTATTATAGTGGTAATTACATGGTTGTCAACTCTTCCGTTTATCTGGAAATCTAATGAACTTTCTTATTTTAAATAGAACACCCTGTATGTTTTTTGCGTTTTGAAATCCTTAATAAATACTTATTGTTTTTCATGTTATTCTCCCTATACCTAAATACCATAATTTCGGAGTTATTGGTACGTTTATTCAAAAAAATTAAACAAATTATAAAAATTTATTTTTTTGGCCCGGCTAGATATTACTTTAGGTTCTCTGGATCATTGGGAACAATAAAGGTCTTTTGTAATTTTTTTCTAAAATTAATCGTTTTCGAGTTATAAACAATTTAAAACTGAAAAAAAAAACGAAAAATAACGATTTTCAAGGTTCAAAAACACAAGTAAAAAGATAATTTTTGAAATTTAGAAGTACCCAAATTCAAGCTCAAACCTTCTACTATTAGATACCTATAATAGACCAGGACGCATCTATAAAAATATTAGTACATTTGGACGTTGAGAGGTGACTCAAATTTTTTTGCAGAAATTGCTTGAAAATTAATCAAATAATAATATTTGAGTTATCCTCCCTCTCAAAAAGGTCCGGAACATTGTTTAAATAATCAAAATGTCAAAAAATTAAGGAAAAATTCGATTTTTTTCTTGGTTTTTTGATTATAACTTTAAAAGTATTCATTTCCGAGAAAAGTTGTACTGACAAAAAAGTTGCGTAATTAAATTTCCTACAATATAGAATTGATTAAAAATTTAAAAAAATAGTCACCCTTGTTGCAAAATAGCAATAATTGTGAAAAAACATACAAAAACAAGTATTCGCATTTTACGTTTTTCAACCATTTATGCTACACTTAGGACCTTCATATTTCACCCTAAAAAACTTTATGATACAGTAAAACAATACTGTAAATTTCATTAAGATCAGTTTAATAGATTTTGCAAAATAAATTTTAAAATCCAGCTTTCGTAAAAAAATTCATTTTTTCAAAATGTTACAGGACTGAAAATAAAGCAGATAGCAAGTTGAAAATTTTTTTGCATATAAAAGTGTACTGTACCTTTCATTTGCAATTTTGCAAAATTAAAATAGATTAACACCACGGCGTCAGAAATTTTTTTAAATAAACATTAATTATTGGTGCTACGCGCAGGACAGCGGATAGTTTGCTCTGATTGGGCATTCCAATGACCTTTGATAATGATTGATATATTTTAATTTTTATTACATTTCGATATAAATAAATAAATTTGTTAATTGCAAAGTAAAAACACATACTCTATCATTTGAAATAACACTTTTATTAGCAAAAACTTTCTTTCTTCATATATTTTAACTTAAATAATAAAAGTTTATTATTTTTAAACATATGCAATTGTTTAAACAATATTTCACAAACAATAATAAAATTAGTTTGATTTTTGTGGAATTAAAATATTAAAATACAACAACATATAGAGTAAGAAAATAATATATTAGATAAAGATTGGAAGAAATTTTGGTGGAAATCAACTTGTATAAATCGAACACCGCTGTCCTGCGCGTAGCACCAAAAATTATTGTTTATTTCAAAAATTTTCTGACGCCGTGGTAATTAATCGATTTTAATTTTGAAAATTGAAAATGAAAGGTACAGTACACTTCTATAAGCAAAAAAAATTTCAACTTGCTACCTGCTTTATTTTCAGTCCTGTAACATTTTGAAAAAATGAATTTTTTTTGCGAAAGCTGGATTGCAAAATTTATTTTGCAAAATCTATTAAACCAATCTTAATGAAATTTATAGTATTGTTTTACTGTATCATAAAGTTTTTCTGGGTGAAATATGAAGGTCCTAAGTGTAGCATGAATGGTTGAAAAACGTAAAATGCCAATACTTGTTTTTGTATGTTTTTTTCGCAATTATTGCTATTTTGCAACTAGGGTGACTATTTTTTAAATTTTTAACCAATTCTATATTATAGGAAATTTAATTACGCAACTTTTATGTCAGTAAAACTTTTCTCGGAAATGAATACTTTTAAAGTTATAATCAAAAAACCAAGAAAAAAATCGAATTTTTCCTTCAATTTTTGACATTTTGATTATTTAAACAATGTTCCGGACCTTTTTGAGAGGGAGGATAACTCAAATATTATTATTTGATTTATTTTCAAGCAATTTCTGCAAAAAAAATTGAGTCACCTTTCAACGTCCATCTCAAAACAGATGCGCCCTGGACTATAAGAATTTTTGGCACGTTGTATTCTAAAATATTGTTTTTTTTTTAATTATTAATGAAGCGCATATGAGAAGATGGGCGACCGGGCTGCATTAACAACTAAAAAACAATATTTTAAAATGAAATAAGTCCAAATTACTTGTCAGTAACTGATAAAATAGGCTTTTACCTTGAATTTAGGTACTTCGTAGTTTCAAAAATAATATTTCTTACTTGTGTTTTTGAACCTAGAAAATCGTCATTTTTATATATTTTTTTCAGTTTTAAATTGTTTATAACTGGGAAATGATTAACTTAAGAGGAAAATTATAAAAGACCCTTTTTTGTTCCCAATGATCCAGTGAATCTAAAATAATGTCTAGCCGGACCGAAGAAATTAATTTTTATAATTTGTTTAAAATTATTATTTTTTTAATAAATGTAACAATAACTGCGAAATTATGACATTTAGGTATAGGGAGTATAACATGAAAAATAATCAGTATTTCTGATCGATTTCAAAAGGCAAAAAATATACCGGGTGTTTCATTTGAAATAAGAAAGTTCATTAGATTTCCAGAAAAACTGAAGAGTTGACAACAATGTAATCACCAATATAATATCGGCCGCATTAGAAGACCCCCAAAATCTATAAAAATCGTTTTAGCGGTTTTCGAGAAATTACCGTGTTGCCAGACTTTTTCGCAACCCTGCATAATTTTCCAAACATTTCTTTCTATTTCAAAAATATAATTTTCAGTTGTTTGAGATTTCATGGATTACATTGATAAAAGTTCTTCATAATTACGTGGGTCCAATAAGTACCTAGCTTTCAAAAGAAAACTAAAATTTTGGAAACGTGATTCATTTCTAAACGTAGTCTCCTTTTATATCGATTCACTTGACTCAGCGATGCTCCACCTTATTTAACCCTTCTGAAGAATACCTTTTCTCGAGGTCTGCAAAGTAGGTGTCCGTGGCGCTGATGAACTCCTCATTTATCTTAAATTTTTTGCCTGACGAGTGATTTTTTCAAGTTTGGAAATAAAAAGAAGTCGTACAAGGCCAAATATGGAGAATGGGGTGGATAGAAGAAAAGTTTGTAGCCAAATTCGACCAATTTGGCCATGGCTGCGGAGGTGTGAACCGGTGCGTCGTCATGGTGGAGGAGTATTTTTTTTTCTTTCTCAATTGGGGCTGCTTTTTCTTCTATTCGGCATTGTGACGACAGGTTTCTTATGACCAAAATTTCATACAAAATATGACCTACGCGATCTTTTGAGATGCCTACTATCTCAGCTATCTCGCGCACCTTCAGTCGACGGTCTTCCAATAAGAGATCGTGAATTTCTTTCACTTTATCCTCCGTGGTAGCCGTTTTCCGAGCACCTGGGAGTGACTTATCAAATATCGACGTGCGGCCACGCTAAAACCCGTTAAACAAATTTTTAACATTCACCATCGAATGAGAAGGGTCAATGTACACAGCATCCAAGCATTATTTTTCCTTTTTCTAAAATCCCCCGGCACGCCCGCTTTCACACACGGTCAAAACAAAACGACGAGCAAGATTCGACTGAGGTTTTGACTAAGCCGTCTACAAGAATGTGTTACACTACTTGATATTAGACTTCTCCTACGATAGTGGTGCCATCTGGCAGAGAATCTAAGTACTTATCGGACCACCTACGTATCTAAATCGACACTTCGGTTGCGGGAAGCGGCAAAAATCGGGTCGTGCAATCTATACATTCGGCGCAGGAGCCGATAAGACTCAGCGCCGAAACCCGCGTTAGGGCGCGTCCACGGTGCACGCTGGTTTCCGAATCAGAAAGCCGAGTCCGTGTGCGAATAATCCTAATAACAGCGCGCAAGTGCACTTTTTATAGGCCCGTTTAAATACGAAGGATTATTAGTACATGAACTCGGCGCTGACTTTAGAAACGTCGACTTTAGTCCATAGTGCACGCTGGTTTCCGAGTCAAAAAGCCAAGTCCGTGTGCGAATAATCCTAATAACAACGCATGTGCACTTTGGAAAGGTCCCTTTAAATGCAAAGTATTATTTGCACATGGACTCGACGCTGACTTCGGAAACCAGCGTCCACTAGGAACGCGCCCTTAGATTGAAAATTTGCGGAAAATTCATCCGCTACGAAAGTGTTAATTAATACCTGCATTATTTATAATTAATTTATTATTTATTTTATATAATTATTATTTTTTTTATGATCTGTGTCCATTGAACTGGCAAGAACCACACGTTCTTATCGAGCAGTGAATCATGTTGCCCTTTGAGCACTCTTAACAAATTTATCTTTTAACATCGACTTAGAGTCGCTACTAACATCAGATTATCAACATGTAAATCATATTTCTCGATGTCACCTATTTTATAAGGTTGTTAGTTTCATCTACTAAGCAGAACGCACTGAAGATGATCGGATCTAGATCGAAAACGTTTTGCGAATCCTTTTGGATGACTTTTTAATAGTTTTTCAATAAACTTTTTATACCATTATACAAACGAAGTTTTTAATTGTTCTGTATGGTTTTTAATTATGGTATACAGCCAGCTACTGGGATTTTCCCATTGATTTTGTTATATTTAATTATTAATATTAGCAATAATTAAAAAACAATCATTTTTTTATGAAAATAATTCACTTTTTTGCCGCGGGCCGCAAAAAATGTTGCAAATTTGCTCACCCCTGCTCTAGACTATCATATTATTAAGGGTAGTTCATATGTATTTAAGACAGTTAATAGAACATCATAAAAACTATTACTAGGTAGCTTAGTACAGTTAACCAAAACATCATTAATTTAATTAATAGTTTGCGGGAGACTTTAGATACGCATTAATATAATCTCTCATTCTGAATATGCTAATGGTACAAACAATACAATCAAATGTCTGTATTTAAATCGTAAAATAAAATATCTTATATTTCGAACGAAAATTTAATGTCAACATTACAAGAATTTATGTGTTGTAATATGCTTTGTTTGGTATAAGGTATACTCGTATGCTTATCTTTAGTATTGTATAATACATGAAAAGGAAAAGGAAGCACAGAGTTATAGAAACAAGAACAGCGAAATATCGTATACGAATACGAGTGTGATATCATACATTTCATTATTTTATTACATTAGCATTGTTTTAATATAATAAGGTAAAGAAAATATTAATAAAATTATTCATATTTTTATTTATTTATTATCAGATTATTCGTTGCATTTATACAACGAAGTATAGAGAGAATATGTGTTACGAATAGAAATGTGGAACATCAAGTCAATACTAGGAACCATGCACTTATGAAAGAGATAAAAAAAGCACACAATTATTATATATTATCCAGATTTAGCCATACGGCTCACACTCCCTCTAAGGGGAAAACTGACTCATCCCAGATACCTACGGTATCAAAAGGATTGAGCAATGGTGGAACTCTTTCCGTGCTATGTATATATTATTATTATTGCTTATTTCCTGACCGTGAATTTTTAAATAGTTGGTTTTTAATTCCTGGGTTTGCGGTCTGTTATAAATAAAACACTTGATTTTGCTTAGACGCTTCGGCTGTTTGCCATTTTCAATAAGCACTTTTAATTAAACATTACACTGTTAACAAACAACTGTTTTATATTATTATTATGTATATGTATATTATACAGTGCTAATCAAAAATCCGTTCCCCCTTCGTATCTTCTGAACGGTTTTACTTATAATAGTGACATTTGGATAGACGAAATAAACGGATGTAAGATTCTCAACTAGTCATAACAGGTGACGTAATAGTGACAGATGACGTTACAGAGCCACTGTGACCGATAATTTTAAAGGGGACCTTATGGCAAGAGATACCTCGTTTGAAAGGTATTCAAAATTCCTATTCAGTTATACTAATTTTTTTCAGTTTATGTTGATTTTGATTTTGGTGAAGAAATTAAATAAATATAAAATTGTAGTTCCGCATTTAAAAAGTTGACGTTTTTCAGTTCACTAGTAGTTTTTACATCAACGTCAACCTTTTTGACAAGTAACCATAGGCGGAAGTTTGAATTTTTATTAATTAAATGCGAAACTACAATTTTATATTTATTTCATTTATTCATAAAAAAGAGCTTAAACTCAAACAAAATTAGTATGACTGAATAGGTATTTTCAATAACTTTCAAACGAGATATCACTTGCCATAAGGTCCCATGTAAAATCATCTGTCACTATTACGTCGCCTGTTATGACTAGTTAAGAAGCCTACGTCCGTTTATTTTCTTCCTCCAAATTGTACTCTTATAAGCATAACCTTATAAAATATACGAGGGGGACGGACTTTTGACTAGCACTGTATACATTACGCGCGTAAAGTATGAAAACATAAAGATATCTACGACAATCTGATGTAGTAACAAACTGTATGATATAGTGACAAAATGTTGGTTATGTGTATTAGATGGGACAGCGATCTAAAATTTGATATTTTCGTTGTTGAAAAATGTACAGTTTTTGAGATAAACGGGCGTATTTTTAAATGGGACCACCCGTATATTTTACAATATTTTGTTACAATTTTTTTATTTCCGATCCGACATATTTGCCAATGGCCAATATTGACCACTAATATTCAGAAATTAGAAAAAACTTTTTATTTCGCAATTAGTATTGCTGTATAAACAGAAAGCACCTAAAGAGAAAAATTAAAGGTGGTGTTCAATATGACCAATTTATCTTGTGAAACAGAAATCCATTCTGAATGAAAATTCAATGAGAAAAATGAGAAATTGGTGCTATCTCTTGTGTAATTCTGTCTTTCAGTTATTGGATATTCTGTGGCCTATAAACATACAATGCTTTTTAAATAACCCCATAAAAAATAATTTAGAGGTGTCAAATACGAAGATCTTGCTAGCCATTCCACAGCTCGTCTTCTTCCAAATCAACGATTTGGAAATATATTGCCGAGAAACTCACGAACGCCTCGAAGATAATGAGGAGGTGCTGCATCTTGCTAAAAACAAATTGATCTATTCACGAGATGAGGATTTATATCATCATGAAAGACTCTGACTCTGGTCAAAGAATATGGTAATAGCTGGGACACGATTTCCCCATAAAGATATACATAAGGGAACTTGGAAATCTCCTGATAATGAAACGATTAACCAAATAGATCATATAATCATTAATGCAAGACACTGCTCTAACTTATTAGATGTTAGGTCTTTTAGAGGAGCAAACATAGATAGTGATCACTATTTGGTTAAAGCACGATTTAAAGAAAGAATATCCAATTTAAAAAGGAAATCGGGAAAAGGAAAGAAAAAATCGACATTAATAAACTAAAAGATCCCGACATAGCAAATGTATACAGACAGCAAATAGAAGATCAAATAAGGACAAAAGACTTAGAAGAAGAAAACATTAACCAACTATGGGAAAATATACGAGATATTGTGTTGCAGAAATCAGTTGAAATATTGGGCACGGAAATTATTGGGCATTGGAAAACAGGTCAGAAAAACGAAATTATTGGTTTTATCATGAGTGTGAAATGGCCACAAATAGAAAGAATGCAGCATATCAAAAAACCATCGACGCAGGTTGTACACGGAGAAAAAAAGAAGAATATAGACGTCTTAGAAGAGAGGAAAAACGTATCCATCGACGTAAGAAGAGGGAATACGAACAGAACACTCTCAATGAGATACAAAGTTTATTTGATAAAAATGAAACAAGAAAATACTACAAATCCTTAAATAATAGCCGTCGAGAATTTAAACCACGATTAAAAATTTGTAGAGACACTAACGGTGATATTCTACATGACAAAAACTTAGTTCTTAACAGATGGGCACAACATTTTAGCGAACATCTAAATATAAACGATATTGAAGGAGGTTACAACATAGGAAATCAACAAAATCTACATCATCAACTACACAGTGAAGACCCAACAAGAGAAGAAGTGCCAAATGCCATCCTAAAACTCAGAGACAATAAAGCCCCAGGAATCGACGAAATCTGTTCGTAAATGTTTAAAAAAGGTGGTGATCAACTTTTTGCAGCAATCCATAAACTGATAGTTCTTATATGGCAGAATGAATTGGTACCAGAAGAGTGGCTAATGGGAGTAATATGTTCGTTGTATAAAAAAGGTGATCAACTGGATTGTAAGAACTATAGAGGCATTACTTTGTTAATTGTTAGCATCTGCATATAAAATCTTCGGCAATGTATTGTTTAAAAGACTTAAACATTTTACAAAGGATATTGTAGGTCAATACCAATGCGGATCTACTGCTGGAAAGTCAACTATACATCAAATTCAAGCACATAGGCAGATTCTAGAAAAGTCACTAGAATATAACATAGATACCCACCATCTCTTCGTCGACTTCAAAGTAGCCTATGACAGTGTTAAAAGAAGCGTATTATATATTGCAATGATAGACTTTGGGATCCCACCTAAGTTAGTTAAGTTGACCCAACTAACAATGTAAAGCGTAAGCTCGTGCGTTAGAATTCAAGGAGAAAACTCTACGTTCTTTGACGTTAATAATGGTCTAAGACAGGGAGACGCGCTGGCGTGTCTCCTCTTTAATATTGCCTTGGAAAAGGCAGTCAGAAAATTAAATATTAGAAGGAATGGAACTATTTTTAATAGATCGACGCAAATTCTCACATTCGCTGACGATATAGTTATAGTGGGCAGCAGTTTGGGAGACATGGTGCAGTGTTTTACAAGGCTTGCGGACGCGGCAAGTGAATTAGGACTTGTGGTAAACGAGGAAAAAACCAAATATATGTTGGTTTCTAAAAACTCCCGAAATATCCAACAAAGAATTCAAATTAACAATCACACCTTTGAGCAGGTCAAGGAATTCACATATCTTGGATCGCTAGTAAACTCAATAAACACGACAAGCGATGAAATAAAAAGACGCATAGTAATAGCAAACAGAACTGATCACGGTCTCCATAAACATTTAAAAATAAAAATATAAAACGTGCAGTAAAGCTCAATATATAGAAAACCTTAATAAGACCGGTTTTGATACAGGGTGTTTCATTGGGAAAGTAACATACGTTAACTACAGAAAGAGGACACTTAGGCGGTCTCAAAAATACCATACTTAATGGGTCTTACTCCATTAATAACAGAGATACTGGGTGTTTTATCTATTTTGCCATTTTCTTATTTGGTTCATAACTTTTTAACCACACCGTATATTTATTTTATATTTGCCACGCAAATATCTTTTAAGGTGTACAATAAACTAATTTATTTACAGATGTAAAAAATCCAGGCCCGGATTAAAAAATATTGGAAAAATTTTCCGACCCAAAAACAACACCCTGTACATTAATTTTTTTAAAATGGATTTTTTAGTTGAAAAGAGGATGAAAAACTAAATTTAGTGGTATACTTTGAATTTTCGGCAAAATGATTTTTCTGGTCAAATTTTGAATTTGAATTCTGAAATTATGTGAATTGCGAGAGCTCTAAGTAGAAAAAAAATTAAATACAACTTACAACTTGTTAACCGCACTGTATATTTATTTTATGTTTAACACGCGAATATTCTTTTAGGTGTCCAATCAATTATTTTATTTACAATTATAAAAAATCCAGGTCTGGATTAAAAAATATTGTAAAAATGTTCCGACCACAAAAAACACCCAGTATATTAAATTTTTTAAAACGGATTTTTTAGTTGAAAAGAGGATAAAAAACTAAATTTAGTGGTATACTTTGAATTATCGGCAAAATGATTATTCTGGTCAAATTTTGAATTTGACTTCTGAAATTATGTATGTGAATTGCGAGAGCACTAAGTAGAAAAAAAAATTAAATACAACTTACAACTTGTTAACCGCACTGTATATTAATTTTATATTTAACACGCGAATATTCTTTTAGGTGTCCAATCAATTATTTTATTTAAAATTATAAAAAATCCAGGTCTGGATTAAAAAATATTGTAAAAGTGTTCCGACCCAAGAAACACCCTGTATATTAAATTTTTTTAAAATGGATTTTGCATTTGAAAAGAGAATGAAAAACTAAATTTAGTGGTATACTTTGAATTTTCGGCAAAATTATTTTTCTGATAAAATTTTGAATTTGAATTCTGAAATTATGTCAATTGCGAGAGCTCTAAGTAGAAAAAATTAAAATGCGACTTAATTTTAATCAATACCATTATTTAATCTAAATTGGTAAAATGTAAAAACATTTCAGTGTTTTTTTTATTATCTGTGACAAATAGTTTATGGCGAATATTCATCTTTAAATAATGAATAAATAATAAAGAGTCAATAAAGAATACATCAGTTTAATCAACAAAGTATCTAAAAATTATAACAAAACAGAAAATGTGCAGCATAACTATTCAAAACTAAAATACTTATTCAAAATTACCACCATCAAAAATTACTGTTATGTGTCAAAATGTTAATATTTTACCAATTTAGATTAAATAATGGTATTAATTAAAATTAAATCATATTTTAATTTTTTTTACTTTGAGCTTCGCAATTCACATAATTTCAGAATTCAAATTCAAAATTTTACCAGAAAAGTTATTTTGCCGAAAATTTAAAGTATACCATTAAATTTAGTTTTTCATCCTCTTTTCAAATGCAAAATCAATTTTAAAAAAATTTAATATACAGGGTGTCTTTTTGGGACGGAACCTTTATACAATATTTTTTAATCCGGACCTGGATTTTTTTATTTGTAAATAAATTAATTGATTGGACACCTAAAAGAATATTCGCGTGTTAAATATAAAATGAACATACAGTGCGGTTGACAAGTTGTAAGCTGTATTTCAATTTTTTTCTACTTAGAGCTCTCGAAATTCACATAATTTGAGAATTTAAATTCAAAATTTGACCAGAAAAATCATTTTGCCAAAAAATTAAAGTATACCACTGAATTTAGTTTTTCATCCCCTTTTCAACTGAAAAATCCATTTTAAAAAAATTTAATGTACAGGGTGTTGTTTTTGGGTTGGAATATTTTTCCAATTTTTTTTAATCCGGACCTGGATTTTTTAAAATTGTAAATAAATTAATTTATTGTATACCTTAAACGATATTTGCGTGCCAAATATAAAATAAATATACAGTGTGGTTAAAAAGTTATGAACCAATTAAGAAAATGGCAAAATAGATAAAACACCCAGTATCTCTGTTATTATTGGAGTAAGACCCATTAAGTATGGTATTTTTGAGACCGCCTAAGTGTCCTCTTTCTGTAGTTAACGTATGTTACTTTCCCAATGAAACACCCTGTATATGGAGCTGAAATGTGGACCCTATCTCAAAGTGATGAAAGACTTCTTGGTATTTTTGAGAGAAAAATTCTTAAAAAGATTTTTGGGGCAGTAAATGAAAATGGGCTATGGCGTCGAAGATGGGCTGTATCAGTTATACACCGATCCAGATATTGTGAAATTCGTTAAAGTGCAGAGATTTAGATGGGCTGGACACATTGCTAGGATGTCAGACCACGAATAAACTAAGAGATTAACGTTTTCAAAACCAGAGAGTACAAGAAGTAGAGGACGACCACGAAGAAGATGGATGGATGATGTGGAAGAAGACCTAAAAATTCTAGGGGTCAGAAGATGGAGGGAAGTTGCCAGAAACCGACAGGAGTGGCGACTTCTTTGTGAGCAGGCCAAGATCCACAACGGATTGTCGAGCCACTTATGATGATGATGAAAGACTCTGGCTAATTTTAGAGTTAACTCCAATTCTAAAACAATTGTTTGACTGCTTTGAATTTAGGTTGCATTTAATCAAGTCTAATGGGGATCGTCAAATTTACTATCGACAAAAAAAATGTCAGTTTCTGTTTCCTCTGGGATACCAGGATGAATAGGGAGTTTTCGTACATGTCCACATTCCTCAATTGTATGAATAATTTTGGACACATTTAGGAATTGCAATCCAGCAGCATTTTCAATCCGGCTGGATTTTGGCAAGATTGGCCTGAATCCAGCTGGACCCATCGTGGATCCAGCAAAATGTTTTTTATCAATAATCTGTTCCGTTAGGAACAATTAGTTAAACATATGAGTTTCGTAGGTTATGACATGTAGGTAAGAATTCCAATGAAAACTTTCCTTTTTAAATTATCAACTAATGTATAGATAGTACTACTAGTAAAATAAAGTGACACTTAAAATATACACACCCAAACTTATATGGAATTACCATGTATTTCAAAGCCAAATTTATTTCTTTTGAAAAAACTTGTTATTGTTGCGAAGAATAAAGGTTTTTATTGAAAATAAACAAATATATAAGACAATCGGATAGTACAGCTCGGTACGGTATAGGTTATTTGCTTGAGTTGCAAATTGAACGAAAATAAATAAACTAACTTTTGCGTCCAAAAACGAAAATATGCCTGATGTGGGATTATATAACTTGCAACGAGGAAATATTATTGGTTTTGTGGAGAAAGTAATGTTCTCAGAGGGACATAGCTGTAGAGCTAGGCGTAATACAGGGCGTTCTGTCAAAACCTATGCTAGGTAACAGGAACTAGGAAAACTCAAAAATAAAGAAAGGAAAAGTCGCCAAAAGTAATAACGGCTCTCCGAGATCGTTTAGTTGTCCAATCAGCTGGAAGACACCCAACTATTTCTCACCTGCAGCTCCAATATTGAACATATTATTGTCAAAATAACTGTCAAAGTTTAAATACATAATTCAAAGTTTCTCTTCGAATTTTGTGATTTAACCACAGATTATTTAACGTAGATAAAATTTGTTCAGTCCATTCTTGTATCGACATATCGAAGTAATTTAGTACAGCAAAAAAACACCCTGTTCGAGACTGTGACAAGCCCAGTCCAGGAAAACTAATACACAGGTACGCAAATGATGATAAATATATTTGTCAAAATATGTTTCCATCCGGGATAAATACAGAGTTTAGTAATAATTCAATAACCAACCCACAAATGTATCAACAAGTCAACACACAAGGGCAACTAGCCATGAATGTACAAACCACGCCATATCTAATATCGATGTCGCAACCAGCACCAACTAAACCAATGCCACCTAACTTGTACCCTCCACTACCACAGACAAAAATTCCATTAGTGCCGATCACATATCATAGTTCTGCTTCAAATTATCAATTACAACGATTGCCATCCACCAGTGAAGAAGAGGAAGAAAACAACGAACCAGCTAGCAGCAACGATTGGCAAGAAATTAGAAGCTCAAAAAGAAGAAAAATCAGAAAAACAACAGACAATGCAAACAGTACAAATATTATTGTAACAGAAAATAGATTTGAAGCGCTAGAAAATGAAGTAATCCCTCCCAAGGAGAACAACACAGCAAACCCTCCACCAATTTTCATACACGGTATACAAGACTATCAAAAAATGGTACAAAAAATTAAGGATGTAGCAGAAAGGGAAGAATATCATACAAAAAGTTTAACTAACAATGTCGTAAAATTAAGTTGTGGCACGCCAGATACATATAGAAAAATGGTTAGATATTTTAATGAACATAACATTTATCACCATACATATCAGTTAAAACAGGATCGAGCCTATAGAGTTGTAATAAAATACCTTCACCACTCTACAAACACCGAGGATATAAAAAACGAACTCCTAAAACTGGGTCATAAAGTTCGAAATATAATAAATGCACAACACAGAATTACTAAAGAGCCACTTAATTTGTTCTTCGTGGATCTCGAACCGGCAGCAAATAACAAAGATATTTATAACTTAAGGGGGCTACAGAATAGAGTTATTGAAATTGAACCTCCCCGAACAACCAAAAATCGCATAATACAATGCATGAGATGCCAATCGTACGGTCACTCCAAGTCATATTGCAATAAACCATTTGTATGCGTCAAATGCGGAGGAGCCCACAATACCACAACTTGTAAGAAGACTAGAGAAACTCCAGCAAAATGTGCATTATGTGGTGGGGATCACCCCGCAAATTATAAAGGATGTGAACATTACCAAAAAATTTATAATATTAATAACAGGTATCATAACAGAGGAAACGTATTAAATCCAGCAATAAATCAAATACATACACAACCCAGAATATATACACAACCCAGGATTCAGAATCAGTATGAAAGTTACGCTCAAGCTGCAGCAAATAATCAGAACAATAACGAAGATACAGCGAGTATACTTACCAAATTTCTAGAAGAGTTTAAAAATTTATTTAACCAGCTAATGCAACAAAACAGTATGGTGCTCAACATGATTTCCATGCTAGTAAATAAAGTAAACTAACAATGTCAAAGTTCATAAGAATTGCCCAATGGAATGCCAATGGTCTTCCTAATCATAAAGAAGATATAAAACTATTTCTGGAACAAAATTTCATTGACATACTACTAGTAAGTGAAACCCATTTTACAGACAGAACCTACTTCAAGATACCTAAGTATAAATTATATTACACAAATCACCCAGATGGTACAGCCCACGGAGGTTCAGCCATATTGATAAGAGAAACTATAAAACATTATGAAATGCTAAAATACGAAACAAATCACATTCAAGCAACATCGATAAAAATACAAACTCTTCCATATGATATAACTGTCACAGCAATTTATTGTCCGCCCAGGCATAGACTTACAAAAGAAGATCTTCTACCCTTTTTCGAAACTCTAGGGCCAAAATTTATAGCAGGTGGAGATTACAACTGTAAACATACGCTATGGGGTTCACGCCTAACAACCACCAAAGGCAGAGAGCTAGCAAAAGTTATCCAGGATAAAAGCTACTCATTCCTATCGACGGGATCACCGACATATTGGCCAACCGATCCAAATAAAACACCAGACCTATTGGATTTCTTTATTACAAACGGAATATCTCAATCATATACAGATGTAGTACCAAGTTTTGATTTATCATCAGATCATAGTCCCATAATTGCCACAATTAGCACAACGGTGATAATCAAAAAACCAACACCTCGACTGCATAACTTCAAAACAAACTGGGACACATACCGGCTAATCATAGAACAGGAAGTAAATCTACTAGTGATATTGCAAACTCCCGAACAAATAGAAACAGAAACTAATAATCTAATCAACTTACTTCAAAATGCTGCCAAACAGTCTACCCCTCAACCTGGACAAAAAAAATTTTCAACCAACATTCCTCTTGAAATAAAAAGACTAGTAGCAGAAAAACGAAAAGCCAGATCAATTTGGCAAAGAACTCACAGACCAGACGACAGGACAGTTTATAATAACAAAACAAGAAACTTAAAAACAGCTCTAGAACAGATGAGAAACAACTCATTTGAAAACTATGTATCAAACCTTTCGCGTCAAGATAACTCTATCTGGAAACCAATCAAAAACAAAAATAAACCAATAAATACTTCACCTCCAATTCGGAAAAACTCATTACCACCAGGACCATGGGCAAAAAGCAACAAAGAAAAAGCTGATTTATTTGCTGAACATCTAACTGAAGTCTTCAAGCCACACGACAATGACCAAGTACAAGAAGTAGAGCAGGAACTAGCCTTACCAATTAATCAACGAGAGCGACTAACTTTAATTACACCGAAGGAGATCAAAGATGAAATTAATCATTTGAATGAAAAGAAGGCACCAGGCACTGATCTCATAACAGCAACAATGCTAAAACAACTTCCTAAAAAAGGTATCATGAAGTTATTGTACATATTAAATGCAATCTTAAGACTTAATTATTGGCCTATATCACTAAAAATTGCCCAAGTAATTATGATACCGAAACCTGGTAAAGCTTTAACGGATGTTTCATCATACCGCCCAATAAGTCTACTGCCAATAATGTCAAAACTTCTTGAAAAGCTGTTACTTAAAAGAATTATGAGCGACCTAGAATTCCAAAACTGGATCCCAGAACACCAATTTGGATTCCGGCAAGGTCATTCTACAGTGCAACAATGCCATCGCATATCAAATGTAATTAATAGAGCTTTGGACAATAAACAGTATTGCACAGCAGCCTTTCTGGACATTAGCCAAGCATTTGATAAGGTATGGCACCCAGGATTACTTTATAAAATCAAAAAATCCCTACCCAACAAATACTTTGACTTATTAAAATCATATCTAAATCACAGAGAATTTGAAACTAAAGTGGAGGATGAACTATCAAACCGTAACAAAATTCAATCAGGAGTCCCACAAGGTAGTATATTGGGTCCACTTCTTTATGTACTGTACACATCCGATTTACCAACCTCTCCACAAACCACCATTGGAACTTTCGCTGATGACACAGCAATATTTGCAACTGAAGAGGATCCAAGAGCTGCAGTATTAAAACTTCAAGAACACCTAGACCAAATTGGACAGTGGTTAAAGAAATGGAAGATAAAAGCTAACGAAACTAAGTCAACACATATAACTTTCACACTAAGGAAAGACCAATGCCCAAATATTAGCCTTAATCAAGTCAACATACCACAACAGAACATCGTCAAATACCTGGGGCTTCATCTTGATTCTAAATTAAACTGGAAACAACACATTTTAAAGAAGAAGAAACAAATTGAGTTGAGAGTGAAAGAAATAAATTGGCTTATAGGTAGAAAATCTCGACTCTCAATTGAGAACAAACTGCTGATTTATAAAACAGTCATCAAACCTATATGGACGTACGGTATAGAACTATGGAGTTGTGCCAGCAAATCAAACACAAAAATTATCCAAAGAACTCAATCAAAAATTCTACGCACCATCGCAAATGCCCAGTGGTACATTTCCAACCAAACCCTTCATACAGACCTAAACATCCCGTTAGTCAGCACAGTAATTCAAGAAAGAGCCAACAGACATCACGAGAAATTGGAAGACCACCCCAACCAATTAATATTACCATTACTGCAGCCACTAAACAACAGAAGATTGCGAAGATTATGGCCCATAGATCTTCGCTGAAACTGAGGTGAAACCGCTGGGTGATGTACCTCATAACGCCATTTTAGTGTACAATAATACATTGATATATGTTATTGTACTTGTTATCAAATTAGCTTATATAATATGTAATTATGATTGCTAATAAATGCTTACAAAAAAAAAAAAAAAAAACCTGCAGCTCCAAAGGCAGCTTTTGGAAGCTACAGGTGTAACTGTTTCAGTTGAAACGATAAGAAGAAGAGTTCGTACCAAGAAGTATACAGCAGGAGACAGTTATGGCTTCCCGAGTTATCCAGGCAGCACAATATTGATCGCCTAAATTGGTGTCTTCACCACCAGAACTGGAACATTGGGAATTGACAAAATGTGCTATTTTAAAAAAAGTCAGGATTTGTGTAAAATCAGATGACCCATGAAATCGTGTACTTAAAGGTCGAGGAAGACAAGCAAGAACGAAAACTGTCAGATCTGTTCGCAAATATACAAGGGGAAGTGTAATGTTCTGGAGAAGAATTGTGATTCGTAAAAAAACTCCTTTGACATTCATCCAATTAACTTTAACTGCTCACAGGTATGTTGATAACCTGTATTCCGGCTCTGGAGAGGTGCAATAGGGGAAAATTTAATTTTATTGCATGATAATGTACCTCTACATACCATTAGAGTGACTACAGGCATCATTGAAGCAGAAGGCCTCCCTTGTTTGGAGTGGCCTGCTTCCTCACACGAGCTTAATCCTATAGATAGAGTATTTGTGGGATATGCTTAAAAGAAAAATTAGAGCTCGTCGGGATAATCCACAAAACACCACACGGCTAGCACAAGCTGCTCTTAAGGGATGGAACAACCTACCACAACAAAATGTTGATAATTTTATTAGGAGCTTGCCCACGCAAATTGAAACTTGCATAAGGACTAGAGGTGGTAACACTGACTACCTACCACAAAATACAAAAAAAAATAAATAAAAGCAATTAAAACATTATTCGTTTTATATTGAAATTTTGTATGCTATTAACTTTAAAACAACTACTTTCAATTTTTTTTAAATACTTTTTTGTTTTATTTAATTGTTATATATTTGTTATTATATTGCTTTAAAATAAATATTGTTTGACTTCGTCATCATATAAGAAATATCAGATGATTCCATATAAGTTTGGGTGTGTGTAGTTCTATTTTTTCTAAAATATATTTGGTAAGTCACTTGGTTTATAACGCTTCAGTCTGCGAAGTTCACCCTCCGTGTTTAATAATTCTCTCGCGAAATCATTTGGATGCGCACTAAGTCTTTCTTCATACTTTTCACTGTATTTGCTGATTTCTTCTTTGATGCTGGGAACTTTCAGGTCCCTCTCTATTATTGCGTTGGGGACGTACCATGGAGCGTTTACTATGGTTCTTAATGCCTTATTTTGAAAACGTTGTATGATTTCCAAGTTAGATTTGCTGGCTGAGCCCCATAGCTATATTCCATAGGTCCATATGGGTTTAAGTATGGCTGTATACCACTAATTTATTTTCAATTGACAGTCTTGAATGTCTGCTCGGGATCCAGTACATTTGTTGAAGTTTGAGTCCAAGTTGCTTTCTTTTGGTGAAGATGTGTTTTCTCCATGTTAGTCTTTTATCTAAATGTATGCCCAGGTATTTGGTTGTCTCTACTTGTACTAATTGTTTGTTGTTTATGTATTCTGGTGGACAGCTCTTTCTTCGCATGGTAAATGTCATTTTGTTTCATTAGCTTTTTCATTTTTTTTTAACCATTTTTCTATTTTATTTAAGTGGGCTTGTAAGTTTTACGAAGCTCTTTGGGGCTCTGTGTGAGATGCGATAATACCTGTGTCATCTGCGAATGTTGCGACTGTTGTCAATCTAGTCGTAGGTAGGTCAGCACTAAATAACAGGTATAATGAGGGAGCCAGTACACTACCTTGTGGGACACCGGATTTTATTTAAAATATTTCTGAAATTATAGTTCGGAGAATTATCATGAAAGAAATTTTATCCAAATAAACTTATCTGTTGTAAAGAGTAGTTCATATTAAGCAAATTTCATTGATGTCAATTTTGAGCTGACACAAGTTAAGTAATATGTTTTTCTTCCATGGTTCACTGAATACCAGTTTTTTTGCATCTCATGATAAAAATCAGTATGTGTTTTGAATTTCTAAACAACAGAAACATCAATTATTTAGTTTTTTTGGAAATGAGACCTTAAAAAACATTTTATCTATCGTCTTATCGCCTAACCTACTTCACACATAACTGCACTTAAAAGCCAGTTTCACCGGTTGCAGAGTGACGATAAACTCATTGATTATTGACCACTTGCCAGCAGAGAATTTTATCGCAGAATCAATGTCTATCAATGGACAACGCTTTATCGGTGCAAACTTTTAGGCTGTAGAAACGTTCCAGCACACTGAGCAAACTGTTGCACCTAGTGCGGCACTCAAGAAATAAACTTCCTTGTCTTTCTCTTCCTTGACCTATTTTTGCAAGAACATGTCATCTTTTGTAGGTAATTTTTTGAACGTTTTAACAACTTTTTATATTTTCATGAGCAGATCGCTGTAACGAATCAATTCAAGAGGGCTCGCTGATATTGGTTGGATTGTTACTGCCAATTCTTCATTCACCTTTATCTCCAGGATTTGAATAAAGAGGCTAATGAAGGCATGAAATAATTTATTTCGAATTTGACGCGTTTACGGACCCGCTGGATCCAGCAAGGTTTGCTGGATCAAGCATGTAAAAAAAAACTCTGGATACAGCAATTGCAATCACTGGACATATCCCCACGTGCTACAGGTGTTCATAAACAAATATGTCACATATCTCTCCGTATGTTTGTGTAATACCAATCATGTTGCCAGTAAAATGTACTCAAAGTTCATAATTTTTTGTTATTATTACCTGTCACCACATCCTTTTAGTATTACAATTTCAATTGTTTGACACTCCTATAAATCTACCATTGTATTTTAGTCTGATTTTTGTCGCTGTTAAGCCTAGTTTCAAAAACTATCACAACATATCTACTGACAGTAAAGGAGGACGCGTATACCTACTGAAAGTAAAACATATTAGATTTAACGAAATGGAATCGATATTATACTTTATTATCGAATAGAAATTAAATTATGGATGTTAAAACTGTTTTATTTTACAATTTTATTCTTAATAAACATTGTATAATTATCAATTAACCAATAAGGATTTAGCAACCTCAGCAAGATACGTCGAATGAAGTAGGTTTGGTGGAAATCCGTGACTGCATAAATATAACGTCAAATGTGACATTATTTTGTAGTAATTATTTAAAACCGTTTAAATTCAAACAAATTAAGGCAGTGCACTAAATTTTTAACTGATTTCTGCGTAATATGTTTAGGTATAAGGAATTTAAACTGATTAGTATTAATTAAATACAGTTTAAAATTTATAATTTATTATTATACCTAATAAATCTTCGTTTGAAAATTGTGATTTTTACTTTTAGCAAAAACTGTGATTGTAGAAAAAGTATAGTGTGTAACACGTGCAGAAAGGTAATTTCTCACTCGTCTAAATTGCGGCCCTCGCTTGCGCTCGTACCGCAACTTTTCAAACTCGTGAGAAATTAGTACCCTTCTGCACTTGTTGCACAATATACTATTTCCTTCTCTTTTGCTAATTTTCCCAGAGTGAAATATTGTATTCTTCTTATACATTCCGCAAAAATATTGTTTTTTCTAGTTTTTCTGTTTCTGTTTAAGAGCAAGTAGATTTAGCTGATAGTCCGTTCGTTAACGGTAAAATATTGCAAGACCTCTAAATTCTAAAGAACCGCTACAATTTAGAAGAAATTTTGCAAATAAGCTCATCTTATCCTTCTCTTTAAAAGTAATATGACTACAATATGTGCTTTTTATTTTTAAGAGGTGAAAACTACCCTTTTTAAAAACAGCCGATATAAGCGTTATTTAAATCTAAATTATGTGAAGGTACGTTAAATAGTATGTTAAATATAGGAATTTGATTGCTTCTCATATTGAAATATATTTCATAGTTTATAACTATTTTTAAACCCTTAAACACTACCCTCTAAATAAGAATTTGTTTAAAAATATTTTGTAACTATAAATTAAGTAATAATGTATTTTGTAGTGATCTAAACTTTATTTTATCTTTGCAATTTAGTTTATTAAGTATTTAATATTTTCAACCCTTATAAATTACCCCTACAAATAAATTTATTAGATCATTCACTCACGTTAAAATATTGCAAAACCTGTGAATTTTAAACAACCGCTTGGGTTGACATGAAATTTGGCATTCATATAGCTAATAAGTTAAGGGAAAAAAGTGATATAGTACCGATATGTACTTTTGCCCTGGGGGTGAGTTTCACCCCTTATCGGGGGTGAAAAAATATAGGTCCAAAATAAGTCCGAAAATGGATAAACTGACTAATTCTAAGCAACTTTTGTTCTATAAAGTTTTTTCACTAAGTCAATACTTTTTGAGTTATTTGCGAGTGAATATGTTCATTTTTCAACAAAAGAACCACGTTGTTAGACGGTTTTTCGCAAATAACTCAAAAAGTAAGTATTTTATCGAAAAAATATTCCGAGCAGAAATATAGATTATAAAAAACTGAAAAAATTTGTGTATGTATAAAGTTTGGAGACCTAGTAGAACCAGTGTCGTAGCTAATGAAGTTCCAAGATACGGGGTGTTGAGATTTCTCTTACAAAGTGAAGATTTATTGATTGCTCTAAAACCGGTTGAGATATGCAAATGAAATTTGGTGGGTTTTAAGAGGTAGTTATTACGCATTTATTGATAGGCTTAATATTAAGAATTTTATATTCATCATTCGCGCGCATACGGGTACTACTCTGAATTAAAAAAATAGTACGCCACTGAGGTATTTCAAATTAAAAAGCATTTTTGAGTTACTTATTTAATTTATGACAGAAAACATATCTTCCCTTTTTTTCACACGATGCGCCTTTTTCATGAAAAAAAAAATAAAATACTTATATCAACGCTTAAAAAGTATTCGACCTAAGTTTCAATGTGGTTTTTTAACGATAATTTCTGTAATTTTCAAGATATTTCATTGTTCCAAAGCTTATTTTGTGGGAAATTGTAAGTGCTAATAGTAAGTAGAAGCTGAACTTTCTGGATGTCTTTAATTTTTAAAACATGCGATTCAAAGGGCTTAGAAAACTGCTTCTCACACTTACGTGCAAACTTAAAATATAAATATCTCACTCAGTGTTTACCACAGGGACATTGAAAAAACTGAATAAGTTTTAGTATAAAAAAGACTACATTTTAGTATTGACATATATTTTTCAGATTTCTTTTAGTTTTCAAGTAATTTTGGAAAAATGGAAAACATTTATAAAATATTAAAAAATAATTTAATACTAAATTTAAATTTTTTCCAAACCTAAGCAATTTAAACTGGTTAAAATCTCAGAACGCGTAGTCAGGCTATAAATAAACCTAATTGTGCATGGAATAATGTTAATTTTTATTTTTGTGGAAAATTCACCAATTTAAGTAATTACTCTTTTGATTTTTCAACGACATAATCGTCTTGTTTTTGTAATAACTCAGCCATTTTTTATCCAAATAACTTTTATCATAGCACCTTTTAAAGGCATCAGTAAAATATTTAAAAGATGTCTCCATAATTTTTTTCTAAAAATCTCTATTTCTTGCGTTATTTAATGATAAAATGTTTGATTCAAGGTTAATTCGAAAAAACTCCGATTTTAAGTAGGCTGTAACTTAGGTTGTGTTATTACTATAATAATTTAAAAAACACCACTCCATTCACCCATTTAGTAGGTTTCTTTTTGATTATAATGACTTTTTCGTAAAAATGCATAATTTTAGAGATATTTTTGAAAATCAAATCAACAACATGCATTTTTCATGTAGGAAATCATCAATTTCGATCGTGAATAACTTGCTAAATATCAATTTACCGAAAAAGTTGTATAAGATTTTTTACTCAGAATTGAAATATCTATTAATTTCCGAGGTTATTTTGAGGTTACATATTTCCACCCCCGAGAAGGGGTGGTACCCACCCCCAGAGCAAAAGCACACATCGGCACAATATCACTTTTTTTCTTTGACATATTATCTATATGTATGCCAAATTTCAAGTCAATCCAAGCGGTTCTTTAAAATTTACCGCAAAAACCGTCAAAGAATGGACTATGATATTTATAACATTAATTATATTTTTCATTCCAATTTCCTCGTGTGAACTCCTAATATTACATGTAGTTTTTCTGATTACGTTTTCCTACAATTACTCATTTTTGATACGGGTGTGTAATGCTTTTTTATTCTATGTTCATTTTCTTCAACTTACTCCATTATTTCTTTTTGTTTAAAATATAATTTATTTCATAAATAATCTGAATTTTAAATGCACTTACGGAAATATATTGACGTTTCTGTGCATTCTCATTGCCCCTCGTAGCACTTCTTCGGTAATTCCATCCCGAATTTGCTTTTAATATTTTATGACGTGCTTAGCGGCTCTATTATTCAACAATTGGTCGTGAAAGCAGCTGTAACCGAGGAAGCAGTAAAACAATATTTCGAAGCTAATTCCTTGCCAAAATTTTAACCACCAGTACCCGACTCGCTTTTGCGATATTGTCGAAGTAAAAATCTCAAAACGTATCAGGAAAAAGAAAGCGTTTATTGGCTCAATTGTCGTTTATTGTGTTAGATAAATTTGCCACTAAAGCATTTTCCTGTTGATAATTGTGTGGAGAATATTTGGCACAAAAATAGCAGTCCTCCAATTTGTTTTATACTTTTTTTCGAGATTTTTCTGATTGGCGTGATTTATGATTTCGTTTGAGGCTTGGAAAGTCACCAATTTTTTCTTGTTTTCTTTACTTATTTGTCAAGATATATGAATTTTTTAAAACAGTGGGCATCATTTATTTTTGACGATATAAAAATTTTTGATTAACCCTCGTAAGGCGGTGCTTAAATACGTACGTAAACAACGGTGCGGGGTACATTTGCACCCCATCCATATATCCATTTTTTTATATGTTAACGTTGGGGAAATTGATTTGAAAGATAATTATTAGGACTTGTTTTTCATATTATGTGTGTCAAAGTGGTAGTTGGCTTCGGACGTTTTTCATATTATGAAACATAATTTTACAAACAAAGTACTCATTTCTTCTTAAAAACAATATTATCGCTGCAAGACAAACACATGAAATTTTTCACAGAATGAGCAACACAAATTTTTGCACACAATACAGTTATGCCTGGACTTTCGGTCTTTTTTTTTTCTGACATAAATAACACCGACATTGTCCCATAGCTCTATTAGTTCCAGGTGGAACAGCAGAAACATCTAATTCAGCATGAAATTCTCATCATTTGCACCTTTCAGTCATTTTTCCAAAAAAAAAGTAAACGCAGAGTTTTAAATGCTGTAATAATTCAGTGAATTTGTATTCTACGAACCCCCTAGTGGGAAAGTTTTGGGGTAGTTCTGATTTTTTCATTATATACGTATTTTGGGCTGCTGAATCCGAATATGAGGTTTGCGGGCAAAATTTCGTGACGGAACATTGAAAAAATCACGAAAAAAGCGAAAAAATTCTGCTTTTTCCCGATTTTTTGCTTAAATCTCGAAAACTGTTAACTTTTAGTAAAAGATTTGTGAACATAAATTAAAGTACTTAAAATTCTCTACAAATATCACTATTTCCTTTTTTCTCAGACGAACCT
This sequence comes from Diabrotica virgifera virgifera, assembly GCF_917563875.1. Classification (NCBI taxonomy): domain Eukaryota; kingdom Metazoa; phylum Arthropoda; class Insecta; order Coleoptera; family Chrysomelidae; genus Diabrotica; species Diabrotica virgifera. The sequence continues at coordinate 153,216,168 of NC_065450.1, forward strand.
TTAGGTCTAGAATGCAAGTTGAAAATTGCCAATTTTTAACTGTCTCTGCAAAACCCACTTTTTAGAACCCAAAACTTTATTTTTTATTAGAATGCTGTCATTTTATTAATTTCTCCTAGCTTTCTGAACAATTAATTAAAAAACAAAGTACTCAAACTTCCTTTTATGGAAATAATAATTATTAAGAAAAAAAAAAGTTGAAATTATACAAATTCAGTCTCACGAAAGGTAGGACTCAAACAAAATAAAACTTAAAATATCGTGATTATTAGTATTCCAAATTAAAATACAAGACAAATTAAAATACAAAATGTTGTATAATATAAAATTATATGATCCGCTGTCTTTTAGAAGGTCCTGGATCTGTCTCTGCGGTGACGATGAGTCTGCTTGTTCTGGAAAATAAAAGAGATGGTATCAGTTCTGAAGGAGAGATGAGGATTGCAAAATATAGATTGTGAGATTAAACATACCTTCCGAATTGTGCTAAGGTTCTTCAATATCAAAATGTCCTGGCTCAGGGTCTGATTGCTCCAACTTCAGCGTCAGGGGTAGTTCTGAAGAGTTAGAGAGAGTTAACACAGGTCAACATCTCACTAACTCTCAAGAGTTAGTGAGATGTTGACTTGTGGTCATACTACATCAAGGAGAGAAGAATTAATACGAAATAACTTGTGAGACTTTACATACCTCTCTCTCTTTCTCCAGTCTCTTCTACGTCTATATAATAGCTATCTTTCGGGAGCTCAACATTGTCACACAGTCCTTCGGATGATTTGCAAATTGGGGAAAAATGGAGGTCCGCCTTCCTGCATCCACAATTGCGTTGGCAGCCATTTTTACACTTACAAGAAATATAGAGTAGTAGTGAGCTTGGTGCAGGGTCCAAACTGGTTGGCATCGGCACGAGACCACTAGTAGTTTTTTTTTCAACCCCATTCACTTGGATCTTTTTGTTGCTCGTCAGGTATGGCTTGATGTAAGGATAACCATTGCTTCACCTGATAGTAAACTCTTAAGTGAATGCTCTCGTACAGTAGCTTTGGTAGGGGTAATGAGGCAATGTTGGTCTTATTTTTGTATGATGAAGATACGTGTATTGTCTGTATATCAAATCGTACAGACTGGTCTCTTCTTTTCTTCCATATAGGGCCACGAGAAACATGTTTCCTATTGTTGAAAGCTCATCTTGAAGTGCATTAGGGTCTTTAAAAGCCTCAATAATTGGTTGCAAGTCTGTGTTCTTCTGCAGGATTTTAAGAAATTTCAGTTTCTCGTGATTAAACAACGCAGAAGTAGTATCACAACCATTCATCGGATGTGTGTACCATAATTTCTGTGAATGATAGTCCAGCAGATTGTGTTCTTTGTGCTCTTCTCAATCTTCTATGCGCTTTGGTGCTATAACAAGCCTCGTCAGGGTATTGGTCGAAAACGACAATGGCAATTGATTTGTAGTTTGATTTGACATATGGTACATAACTGCTGCAAATTTCTGCATATGTCTGACTTTGGCGCCATTTGACCCAATGTAACAAAAAAGAAAGCTGGAGTATTTCGGACATGTAATGAGAGGTCCCAAATATAGGTTATTGCAAAATATTATCCAAGGAAAAATAGCAGGCAAACGCAGTCCAGGACGAAGAAGAACCTCATGGTTAAAGAAATTGCGAGATTGGTATTGTGTTGATATGATATAAGCATGTTATTTAGGGTGGCAGTGAATAAAATTAAGATTGCTATGATGCTAACCAACCTTCTGAATGGATATGGTACATGAAGAAATAACAAAATAGTTCCACTATTAGACATTAGGAGAAATTCATTAAATTACAGCATTCTAATAAAAAATTATGTTTTAGAATTTACAAAGTGGGTATTGCAGAGTTTTTTAAATTTTCAACTTGCATTTTAGACCGAACGGTTCGTCTGAAAAAAAAAAGTGTATAGTGATATTAAATTTGTAGAAATTTTTAAGTACTTTAATTTCTGTTAACAAACCATTTACTAAAATACATAGTTTTTGAGATTTAAGCAAAAAAGCGGAAAAAAGCAGAAATTTTTCGCTTTTTTCGTGATTTTTTCAATGTTCCGTCACGAAATTTTGTCCGCAAACCTCATATTCGGATTCAGCAGCCCAAAATCCATATATAATGGAAGAAAATAGAACTACCCCAAAACTTTCCTAGTAAAAACACAATTTTATTGAATCATAATGGGTGGAATGCGTTTAGAATTTAATTCAATGCGAATAAAAAATGGACAAAGATCAAAAAAATTTATTTAAAATGATAGGTGAGAAAAACGAGGTATGGGGTGTACCTGCACCCCGCACCGCCTCACGAGGGTTAAAAAATTTATCAGAACTACAAACAATTTTCAAATATAAAATATATCAATTTTTATACGTTTCTTATTGTTATTTAAATAATTATTTTTATCGCCAGCCGTCCCTAAAGTCATTCATTATTGTACTCATTTGCCTCAGTTAAGTAACATTTTATTGTACTGAAACAAGAAGAACTTCACCTGCCGCAAAAATGAATCAAATTAATCAAGATTGAACGTAAGTGGTCGATGGCAGTAATCGATTATTTATTTGAGTGCACTTAAAATTTATTTGCTTTAAAATGATGAAAGGGTTGCCAATGCGAGTCCATTATACAACTGGATATAGGAAATGAGTCAATACTCGCAATCTTAGAGTTTGTATGTTTTTTAATATACAATCATGGGGCAACCGGTTTCGAAGCTTACAATTTATGCTTCATCTTCAGGCCCAGTACATAGAGTCTTCACATATACAGTCTACTAGCTAAAATTAACAAAAAGTCAAAAATGTACATACATATAAAAACATAAAAACAACTATGTCTTGATTTTTGATTAAAATACATACAATAAAGCAAAACAACTGTGGAGTATTGAACTTACATATGTAGTAGTCCATAGAGTGTATATTCAGACATTCTGCTATTGGGACCAATGATATTGGCGTCCAATGACAATGACTCCCAATAGCAGAATGTCTCAATATACACTCTATGGACTACTAAGTTCAATACTCCACAGTTGTTTTGCTTTACTGTATGTATTTTAATAAAAAACCAAGACATAGCTGTTTTTATGTTTTATATGTATGTACATTTTTGTCTTTTTGTTAATTTTAGGTATTAGTGTGTATATGTGAAGACTCTATGTACTGGGCCTGAAGATGAAGCATAAAATGTAAGCTTCGAAACCGGTTGCCCCATGATTGTATATTAAAAAACATACAAACTCTAAGATTGCGAGTATTGACTCATTTCCTATATCCATTATTTACTTTAATTATTAAAAATATTGTACCAAATTTACCTTTTTATTAATTAAATTTATGTCAAAAAGTGAAAATCTGTAGTATTTTGTAGTAATTATATTCACATAAAATAAATCAAAACTTAACAGATTTAATATTTATTCCATATTGATAACTATCGAATCAAAATCGAAAGCCGCCATCGTGCAAAAGTCACCTGTCATCTTTGTCACGTGAAATTTTTATTGCGTCTAAAATTAAAAAGATTCTTAAATTGTAAATTATAAATGTTAAAACCAATAACTCTATTTCATTATGGCATAGTTCAGCCATATGAATATTTTTTTTTTCAAATTGAATATATAAATATAATTATTTAAAAGCTACGTCCGATCGGGCCAATCTTTTGCAAATGTAATAAATACATAAAATCTCACACTATGAAGTGTGTTTTGTATATGTTTGTTTGTTTATTTTAAGAGCGTAGGCGCAAACTTTCGGGCCAATCCTTTTTAAACACATTAATTTTTTTTCGAATCCTGAAAAAACTAATAAATATTTTTGAAAAGTTTAAAACCGATTACAATATTACCGAGGGCCGAAAGTCCCTTAGAATAAACAAAAAGTTTCTTTTTAATGAAATACTTAAAATTAAAAATCACACTAAAATTCACCCATGCTTATTAAAATAAACAGTATAGAGGGAACAGGGACTTTCGTTCCTCGGTAATAATGTAATCTTTCATTCTGCGCTTAAATTTTTCAAAAATACTTCTTGATTTTCTCAGGATTCTAAAAAAATTAATGCATTTAAAAAGCATTGGCCCGATATTTTGTGCCTATGCTATTAAGAACTATTTTGGGTTTAATTTGCAACAACTTTTTTTATATCTCATATCTCTCTTACTCATTGAGTACTAATCTCATTTTAAACAGCAAGTATCTTCAAGAAAGTCGTATGTTGAACATTTTCAGCTACAATGCGTTGTTTTCCCATAATATTGAAATGGATGACAAAAATCTTAAAGTTAATAAAAAGCCATGACACAGCTAAAATTTCGATACACACGAGACGGTAGGCCTTTTCTATTGACTTCCCCCACATGTTCCAGTTCAAAAATAGTTCCCAGTAATTTTATCCTGTTTCAAGTACCTTTTCGGATTAGTTTTCTGGGGTAATGTTTGTTTGTGCATTTTGGAAACTTGTAACGTTACAAACGTCAGATCTTTGCTATTTTATTTTTAAATAATTATTTTACTTTATTTTCTTTAATATTTCATTTATCATTATCTTATGTATTCGTTTTAATTTGTTTCCCGTCTCTCGTCTTTCTAATTAATTATTCCTTCGAAAAAAGTAAATTTCCAGAGTGCCTAAAGACAGCCATTATTATTCCTCTTCATAAGGGTGGTGAAAAATCTGTTGCCTGCAACTATAGACCTATTGCCTTACTACCGGTACTCTCCAAAATTATTGAGAGACTCATTAAAACTCGACTTATGTCCTTTATCGTTGATAACAACATTTTATCACAAAATCAGTTCGGCTTTTTAACAAATAATTGTACCACTGATGCCATGTTTTCTGTACTACATGAGGTTTTCAAAGCACTAAACAATAATCTTTATACTGTCACTGTTTTTTGCGACTATGCCAAAGCTTTTGATTGTGTAAATCACGACATCTTGATTACAAAACTAAATTTCTATGGAATTCGGGGTATTTCTTTAAATTGGTTCCAATCCCACTTGAATAACAGGAAACAACTAGTTAGAGCAAATGATACTGACTCTAGTCTCAAAAACATTGTATGTGGAGTACCACAAGGTTCAGTATTGGGTCCTCTTCTGTTCCTTATCTTTATAAATGACATCAATAATTTAAAAATCGATGGGAAAATTTTTCTTTTTGCTGATTGTACCAGTACCACTTGGAGCAACTCAACTATTGCATCTTTTCATGAAACTATAACTTCGGATCTACTGACGATAAAGACCTGGTATGACTCTAATTTACCCTATTTTAACGTAAATAAAACAGTAGCGTTATCCTATAAAGGAGCTCTTCAACCTTTGCCTCTTAATAACAGCCAGATCAGTACCTTTGATTCTGTAAAATTTCTTGGTATTTTTTTAGACAGCAACCTCAAATGGTCCCTTCATATCGATTCGTTAAGCAAGAAACTCGCCTCAGCTTGCTATGCAATAAGATCTGTCTCAAGGGAACTCAATTTAGCATCTTCTAAAATAACATATTTTTCGTTGTTCGAGTCTCATCTTCGATATGGTCTTCCTTTTTGGGGTTCTAGTACAGCTGCTAAATTTGATGTTATTTTTAAATTGCAAAAAAGTGCAATAAGATATCTGTTTGGCCTCAGAAGATCTACACATTGCAGAAGTTACTTCAGAGATCACGGAATTTTAACACTTCCATCTTTATATATTCTAGAAACGGTTTGTTTAATTCGTAAACACCTTCATGTCTTTCCAGCAAGGCCCAATCATCTTTACTCCACCAGAAATTCAATCTTTGACATTTATTTACCGATTCCATCTACTGAGTTAGTAAAGAAATCTATATTATATTCCGCAAAGAAACTGTACAACCATCTCCCGTTACAACTTAAATCTGCAACATCTTTCCCAAACTTCCGTAAAATGACAAAAGCCTATCTATCTAAAAGACCATACTATTCAATAGAAGAATTTATTAATGAATAACTAAGAAAATTGGGTTTCATACGCAGTAGCATAAACTTGTCAGTTCCTTATGTATTTTATTTTTTTTTTTGTTGTAAGTATGTTCAATTTGCAATTTATATAAATTTTGCAATAAATTGTTTTTGTCTTGGCTTTTATATATTATATTATACTGTACATATATTGAAAGTTTATCTAATTTTAGTAAATTTTAGTTGTTATTTGTTATTGATATTATTTTATAAATTTTTAGTGACAATGAAGCATATTTCTATTCTATTCTATTCTATTCATATAAGATTACGTTCATACTGAACGTACTTCATATTATATCCTTACTCTGTAGATATCTGTCTTAATACGGAACATGCCTGCCACCTCCTACGTTGCACTGTCATGACAGTGACATTTCGTCTCTCAATTCTAAAAATGGTGGTGGAAAATTAATTTCGGTATAAAAGTCAAAGAAGCTTCAAAAAGCTTCAAAAATTATTTATTTCCAGACTTTGATATTCTCTTGGGGTGATTTTTTATTCTAGGCCTGTACTAATTTTTTTATAGTCATTTTTTCCTATACCTAACCTTCCATGTCGAAAAGCACATGTTTCATATTTCATTTCATCTATTGATATGCTTTTAGTAATCAGATAGTTTAACTATTAATGATTCCATTTAATTTATTCTGGTCATCTGCTACTCTTTCGATTATTTCTTAAAAGAATGGCATACTTGGCACACTTTGGTTTCCCTACTTCTTGATGTTTGATATGTGTCTTATATTTTAGTTTTTGGAAAGGAATCAAATCTTTCTCCCTTCGGGAGCCTCCACATAAAGCCCATCGCCGGCGATATACCACTACACGGCAGACACAATGAAGACCATGTCATCTATGCAACGACTACGATCTCCAGCTGCAGGGGTCTAGGACCACAACATCTGCCCAGGCCTACAACAAGTCGACAGCTGTACCACTCGAAATCAAAAAGTTACCATCGAACCAGAACCACAAGTCATGCATAAGTATCATCCAAGGATTGTTAGTTTTTGGCAAGAATTTGAAGATATTTTTTAATGCATTTGATAAGTCACATTTTTATTATATCTTTATTTAACAGTCAACATGATTGGTTAAAATATTGTTTTGTTTGCTTCCATTCTGAATTTTTAGAGTTCATATCTAAGATTAGTACAAGACGAACACACACCTTGAGAGAGATTGAGCTAAGCTAGTAGGTCTGGACCCCGCGTATGAAAAAAAAGTTAATTAATAGCAAGCTGAAAATTTGTTAATAGCTTAAGGGTGTCTAGTCAAACAAACTTTGATATATGGGAACACTGGAACAGAGGAAGTTTTAATTGTGGAACAGGTTAAAAATTTGGAACGGTCAGACCACGAAAACGGCACATGTATTTTGTCCGACAGAACAGACTTAAACTCTCCGAACAGAGATTAAACTCTCATGAAAAAATCAGACTGATATTTATCACCAAATGGGCGTTTTAATGAGTGGAACATGTAAAATATGTCAAATGACAGGAATTATGACAGGTGATAAATAGCAGTCTGATTTTTGCATGAGAGTTTAATCTCTGTTCGGAGAGTTTAAGTCTATTCTGTCAAACAAAATAAATGTGCCGTTTTCGTGGTCTGATCGTTCCAAATTTTTAACCTGTTCCACAATTAAAACTGCCCCTGTTCCAGTGTTCCCATATATCAAAATTTATCCGACTAGACACCCTTACGCTATTAACAAATTTTCAGCTTGCTATTAATCAACTTTTTTTCATACGCGGGATCCAGAACTATAGGGTATGCGGTAACTATCTTAGTTGATTGGAGTATTGAGTATTATTTTCGGATACTATTTCAATCAGTTGGGGTAGTGTATCGTCGCCTTTTTTTGTTTTAAACTTATTCTGTTTTTTCCGAACACGCTCTGCTTGTATTTTCACGATTTTTTAATACGACACCACTGCCAAAATCTCTAACCCCTAAGGATGTCATGATGATCACGAGAGCATGTTTGGAAACCACCATGGGAATGTGGCATCCTGTTGATGCTGATAGGTAAACCCGCCTAATTGAAAATAACCGCATACTAATAATTAGGCCCCCTTTCGAGTTCTAATGGCTATCAATTTGTATCCTGGAGTTTCCTTTAGAGTGCGGTGATCTTGAGATTCCCAGTTCGAATTAGAAAAGCGATGTAACCATTAAGGCCAAAGCGGAAAGCTATTATTGTTCTATGCTACACAATAAAATAATAGTATTCATTACCAACTGAATGGTTTATTTTAATGAATACAGATATTTCCATTTTGTGGTGTATTATAATAGGGAACTTGCATAAAATTTAAAAAGTTGAAAGACTGATAAGTTTGTACACACATGAATGAATGAAGTGAAAATATAATATGTCAAAGTGTGTAAATAATTTATTATTTCTTGAGCTGAGCGCTTTCGATATAAACGTCATCATCGGAGCTAATGCTACAATGAAAAACGAAATCTTATAAGAAAAAGAAGTACAAACTCTTTTTTACTTACGTCAATTAGTAAAAAGAACCACTACATTGAGGTATATGCATCCATGACCATCTTAATAATACCAATATGAACTTTCATTAAAACTGATAAGTACTTTTTCCACCGTACAACCCCAAACAGCAAAAAACATAAAAAACGGCCACATACACGTTACAAAAACACATAAAAAACTTTTTTCAAAGTATAGGTGGAGATATCACCCATCCATTTTGGCTTAGTAGAGACAGTTGACTGACAAAGTGGCTGGCAGTGACTGGACATTCAAATCTGCTTTTATCTGTTTCGTGTTGAAGCTTGACAGCTGACATTAAAATTTGAATATTTATAGCATTTTTACCAGGATATTTGAAAATTTTACAATGGAATTGATAGGGAAATGTACCTAGATGTCTGTACTAATCATCTTATAAACTAATTGATAACATGATTAATTTTAAGATTAATGGCAAAAAATACATACACACCGTGTTAGGTTAAAAATAATAACAGAAGGTAATAAGGAAAATCAATTTGTTAATTGTGAATTCTGAAATTTAAAATTGTAGGAGATATTAAATTATAGGGATTTTCATTCACAGTCATTTGTTTCGAGCTTCTGTCGTATGTCGTATAATCCGTGTATATTAATATTATACACAGATTATACAACATATCGATGGATAAAAGGACAAAAATATTGTATGTCCAAAATTGATGTTTTCGGTAAAATCAATTTAAAAGTTTGCGTTATCCGTGACAAACCCTACATACTTTAAAAGTAACTAAATTACAGTTAAGTTCGAGCTACGCTTTTTTATATCTTATTCAGTTATATTTCTGTTAGGGATAAATTTTAATCACATTTAACAAGCTAAAAGTAACCCCCTGTATGGACATACAATAAATGTGAAGTAAAACATTGACATACAATATATTATTTCCATACTGCATTTGTGAAAATATCATAAAATCAGGTTAAAAATGGTACTAGTAGTTCTTCTTCTTAACGTGCCCTATCAACTCCCTTTGACGTTGGCGATTAACATGACGAAACTGTGTCTGTCTCGAGCTATTCTAAATAGTTAATCTGCTTTCTTTATCCCTGTCCACTCTCGGATATTCTTCAACCAAGAGGCCTGCTTTCTACCAATTCCTCTGCGTCCTTCGATTTTACCCATCATAATAAGCTGAAGAATATTATACCGGTCTCCCCTTACTACGTGTCCAAAATATGCCATCTTTCTATATTTGATGTCATCAAGCAGCTCGCGGGAAGCATTTGCTCCCTTAAGGACTGCCACATTTGTCAGCATAGCCGTCCATGGTATTTTCAGTGTACGTCTGTGCAGCCATATTTCAAAGGCCTCCAAACGATTAATGGTGGATATTTTTAATATCCATGCTTCGACACCATACAAGAGGACTGACCAAATGTAACATTTAATCATGCGCTTTCGAAGTTGAAGTTGCAAGTTATCATTACAGAAGAATGACCTCATTTTTAAAATGGTCGTGCGGGCTATCTCGATTCTACATTTTATCTCTTTATCTAGATATAGTTGTTCAGTAATATGGCAAAAATTTAAAACTGGGTACTCTTTGAATTATATGACCATCAACATATAAGTACTAGTAGTAAAAATGAATTTTTGAAGTTATACTTCTTTACGCGCGATGAGGGTGAATTTTTATATGTTAAAACCAGGCGCATACGCATCACCCAGGCGCATACTTGCATTATAACTTTGTTCTGATTGGATGTTCAAATGACATGTCAAAAATTATCCAATATGGCAGCTGTAGGACAGCTGTGGTTTGGAGGAAAAGGTAAAGGTAAACAAATGTATAATATATTAGTTTTATTGTTGTGAGGACAGAAACAAAACAGTTTATAATATTGTAGTGACTTTTAAATAGTTTTTAAAAGCAACAGGTACGTAATAATTGTTAATGTATCATGGGTATAAACCTACCTGTTTGATCTGCCAAAATACATAGTATGTAATAATGTAATACTTTTATTTATATAATTTGATTACCATCAATATTCACCTAATATATTGTTTTCTTACTATATGTTTTGTTGTATTTTTTTTTTAATTCTAAAGTCCACTTTACATCAACAATAATTGAATAAGAAATTGATAAGAAGTTATTCAAGGTCAAATTTGGCTTATAGAAAACACAATTCTACATCCAATTTTGCCGTGAATAAAAAGAAAATAAAGAAATTTGACAAAATAAAACATATCCAATTGTTCTATTTCATCAAATTCCTTCATTTTCTTTTACAAACCATACATTTTGTACTCGTCAAATTTGGCCTTGAATAACTTTGTCAATTTCTTGTTCAATTTATTGTTGATGTAAAGTGCACTTAAATCATTTCAATTCAAAATTAAAATAATTTGATCAATTTTCAAAATATCACAAGTTTAATGACGTTCTACACCTTCGGCAAAGAATTAAGGATTTGCATGAAATTTTAGTATGTTATAGTTTACTTCAAAAAACTAAGACTTGATTTTTAAAAAAATGTTTTACCATGCCGTTTAATTACTATTAAGGGTCAAAGTTAAGTTTTAACATGGGCTCTTATGGAAATTCTTAAAAAGTTAATAACTTTTGACCCAAATTTACGATTTTTAATTATTTGTGCTTAAATTAAAGGTATTTTTGTAAGGAATAACATATTAAAAAATGAGGATTGTTTACCATACCATTATTAAATAAAAGTGAAATTACTGTTTCGAAATTTAACAAAGTTGGTAGTAGTGAGATCAGCTGCACTCATAATTATATCCGAAACGTACGTGTCAATCACATGACCTCGGTGGTCTAGTTCTAGTTGTTGAGCGTTCGGTCAGAGTTCGAAACGTCCCGGGTTCCAATCCTCTACGATTCATTTCTTTTTAGTTGTTTTAATAAAAATTATTTGAAAGTGGTAGATAAGAAAGTTAGTTTAATATTTAAATAGAATACAATTACTTCGTTAAAATTATATAATAGAAGTATAACTTCTTACGTGCGTACAAAGTACACACACATTCTTTTTTTATTAAGAACGTAAGAGCAAAATTTCGGACTAACCCTTTTTTATTTTTGAAAAAATTAAACGCAGAATAAAAGATTACATTATTACCGAGGCCCGAAATTCATAGTGTGGACAAATATTGTATGTTTGGACATAGGTACAATAAAAGAGTCGTTTGGTTTGAATTTTGTGAACGCAAAAGTATTGTATTATTGGATTTACAACATTTGTGCTCTAAGTTTATGATGTTGTTAATGGACATGTCTTTAATGTTACTTTAGTAACTAGCAAACCGTTCTAAGAGGACATACACAATTTAAGCACAATAAAGATTCCATCTCGACTGGCATAGACCAGGGACTATCTCATTTTAAACAAAATGAACATACAATATTTGTCCTCTTAGCCATTGATATGCCCTCTCTTGGGACTGTAATTTTTCCTCGCCGCTGGTGGGAGGGCCGAGTAATTGGTCTTGGTCCCTGAATTTGTGAGGGGAGCACGACCAGTGAAACCAAACACAGTCCCAGCGTCCAGCGCCTGTGCATCGGGTGAGCGCCGGACACCGCCGCTGGACGCTAAAAGGCGTAGCAACTGAGGCGAACAGTTGCGGCGCCTTTCGCCTTCAGCAACTCTATACCTTTCCCATTTCCCTACGGCTACCCAAACCCCCCGTTACTCTGATCGCCTTTTCCAAACTCGGAGGGGGGCCGGGTTCTCTCGACCTCCGTCAAACTTTTCATTCTTAGAATGACCACCACACCCAAAATGAGTAGCCGACATGTCTTACCCCCCACCTAACCGCTGTTCCCGTCACATTCCTAATCCAATCCCGCGTAATTGGGGACGCAGCAGTTACGCGGAAATTCCAGGTAGACTGCAAAGAGAGGAGTAAACCTCAATAAAAAATCCGCAATCTCGGTTCGTGAGCCACCGTGACCAGGGGATGAATGGCTACGCGGAAGTAGCTTCGAACGGTGCCCCCGCGAACAAGGCGAACTCACGGGGAAAACAAAAGCCTTAGCTGAGTAAGGGAGCACTGCCCAGCCGGACGAAAAGAACTTCCCAACTCGTGGGACGGAAATGGAAACAGAAGAAACAATAAACAACCAAACGGACATATCTGATGACGAAAACGGCGAGGAAACGGCAATAGAATCGAGAACAGACGCAGAGAAAGTATTAGACGACCAAAGCGGTGATGAGGAAGCGGAGGTCTTGATATTGGAGGTCACTCAAGAAGAAAATGAAGAAAATGATATGGAAAGTGAAGAATTAACGGTGATGAGAGAAAATATGGAAGAAATATATAAAATATCACAAACGTTACTAGACATGACGAAAGAATACGTAACCACAAAGATGGAAATAAAGAAAATGATTCAGAATATGTTCAAGACAACAAAGCGAATGCGTGGCACTATGCAGTCATATAAAGAAAAACCCAGTAATCAAGCACCAGTGAAGAAGACAGAAATGGGGACGCAAGCGAATGAAGGGGACATCGAAAAAGACATTGACTTAAGAAGAAAGAGAATTGAGGGAGAAATTATTGCCACCCTAGAAAAAGGGATGACAAAGGAGGAATTTATAAGATATGCTGGAGAAGAATGGCCTGAAACGGCATACAGAATAACCAAAATAGTAGAAAGAAGAGAGATAACACCAACTGGGGACAAAGATATAATAATAACAGTAGACAAGGAGAAAGGTGACATAGACAACTACACCACGCAATGGGTTCAAGGCCATACCGGTCTGGACAGAATAATAAGGGAGTGCAAAAGCAGTACGGACTATGTCCTTAGTACATCTGAATCAAGGAGAGGAAGAAGCAAGTTAAATACGAAGGTGGCATATGCGACATTGATCGAGGAGGGAGAGGCAGAGAGTTTTGACGCGGCAATAGATTTAGCTGAAGCCATAAAAGAAGTTAAAGCGAGGGAGAACAAAAACCAAAATTTGTTCTGCATAATTGGACAAGGTATAGCATGGGAGAACTACAGAAAGGCCCTGGAATGTTCCCTAAAGGATATGGGGACGACCATTACGGTGGTGGTCCCAAATCTAAAAGGAAAAACAGAATGGGGAAACATCTTAATAAAACGCGGCGACACAACATATGCACAACTTGTACAACAAGTAAGAAATAAAGTAGATGTTAAAAACTACGGAGTAGAAATTAAAACTCTAAAGGAAACGGCGAAGGGAGATCTTAAATTGGAAATAAGAGGAGAAAGAAATAAAATACAAGACCTCACTAAACAGATAGCGAGCAAAACGGGACTAGAAGTTAATTCCAAACTCCCGGACAAAACGCTGATAATATATGACGTAGATAAAACTATGGATGACGAAGAAGTCATTGAAGCATTGAAGGATCAAGTGGGGCAGAGAGAAGGAGATACAGTAAAAATTCTGGAGAGAAAGGCGGGATATAGCGGGGGTCAAACAGTAATAATTACGGCAAACACCAAAGCAGCCCAAACCCTAATAAATAAGAAGTGGGTCAGAATAGGGTTGGTCACAAGCAAAATTGTGGCGCCCAAATATAGGCCAAAGAGGTGTTATGCATGCTTACATTTTGGACACACAAGAAGTACATGCAAAGAAAGAAAAGGGGGAGACAAGTGCCTTAACTGCTGGAAAGAAGGGCATGATGCGAAAAACTGCCAAAACACACCTTACTGCGGAATATGTAACAGCGAACACAGAACGGACACAAACGACTGTCCTGAATACAGGAAATGTTTCAATGAAGATAGAACAGCCACATCACAAAGTGGGGGGGTAGTCAGCCAATAAATTCAATCCAACAATAGCATTTAAAGGGGTAGTAATAATACAAGCAAACCTGGGGAGATGTAGGTCGGCACATGACATACTCACGTTAAGAGGGGAAGAAACGGGGGCGGATTTAGTAATAGTATCCGAACCCAATAAAAAGATTACAGCTAAAGGGAGATGGATTGTAGACAAGAAGCAAGACGTAGCAGTCTATATTAGAAACAGAGAAATAGGAATAAGAACATGCATAAGGAAGGAGGGATTTGTGGTCCTGGACCTTGGAATGTTTGTCCTGCTGGCGACCTACATCTCTCCTAATATCACACTCAGGGAATACAAGAAAGTAGTGGACGACATAGCTAGTCATGCAAGAGGGAAAAAGAGACTGATTATTGCGGGCGACATAAATGCTAAATCTGTGCTATGGGGAGCACCACAAAATGATCACAGAGGAGATATGTGGAATGAGATAATTCAAGCAATGAACCTATCGGCCCTTAATAACGGCAAACCAACCTTTGTTAGAGGAGAAAGTCAGACTCACATAGATGTCACGCTAGCAACGGCGACGATGAGGAGGAAAACGGCTGAATGGGACGTATTAGAAGGGGAAATATTTACCCACCATAGACACACCCTATTTAAGATAAGAGAGATGGTAAAGAAAACTAACGATGGCAGAAGAACGAAACACATCGATAAACAGAAGCTAAAAGAAGAAATCAGAGCAATGGAAGAATATCCCAACAACTATGAAGAGGGATACGAAAAAGTCAAAGAGCTTGCCAGAAGGTGTTGCCCAGAAGGTGGAAGAATAAGCAGCCGCCCATATTGGTGGACAGACAACATAGAGGGAATAAGAAGGGGATATATCGAACTAAGAAGGAAAGTCACTAGAGATAAAAAGAAGAATCAACCGGTGGAGGAAGAGATAGAGCGATTAAAATCTTTAAAGAAAGAACTCTCAAAGGAAATCAACAATGAAAAGAAAAGGTGCTGGAAAGAAATGTACGATAACCTCGAGAATGACATCTGGGGTGATGCATATAAGATAGTGACAAAAAATCTCAAAGGAAGTAGTATCCACAAAATCGAAGAAAGCCGGAGAAGAGAGATAGCAGAAGAGCTATTCCCACAGAGAGAGATTAGGGAATTCACACCTTGGCATGTAGAAACGCCGGCAGAAGATTTCACTATGGAGGAGGTGATGGAGGCAGGGAAAGCACTCAAGGACAGGAAAGCACCCGGACCAGACAGAGTTCTACCAGAAATTGTTAAGATAATCATAGAGGAAAAAGCTTCGTGGGTGAAAGATATCATGAATGACCTCCTCAGAAGGCAAAACTTCCCAGAGGCATGGAAAACGGCGAACCTCTTACTTATTCCCAAACCTGGGAAGGAACTTGGGGAACCGGGAGCTTTCAGACCGATATGCCTATTAAACACGATAGGCAAAGTCTTTGAGATACTTATAAAGACGAGATTAGAAAAAGAAGTAATGGAGAAAGGGGGCTTGTCTGAACGCCAATATGGATTTAGGAAAGGGAAGTCCGCAATCGATGCAGTCAGTAAGATCACGCAATTAACTGCCACATGTAGGAGCAGGTGGTTGGTGGCCTTCTTTCTGGACATAAAAAATGCCTTCAACTGTGCAAGCTGGAGAGTAATAACCGAAATACAGGAGAATTTGGAAATATCCCCATACCTACAAAATATAGTGAAGGAATACTTCACAAGTAGAAAAATTAACATAGCGAGGGGAGATGTTATGCAGACATCGGCGGGGGTGCCACAGGGCTCGGTCTTAGGACCGTTGCTCTGGAACATCCTCTACAATGACCTATAGCATACGCGGATAACCTGGTCGTTCTAGTAGAGCAAAACGAAAACAGGCTCATAGTGAACACGGCGAATGCTGCACTGGAAAGGGTGAAAACGTGGCTGAATGATCGAGAGTTGACACTCGCTACGCATAAAACGGAAGCCTTGATATTAAAAGGACCTAGAGACAGAGAGCACATCTCCTTCACCCTCGAAGGAGAAAGAATAACGCCGGCCGAAAAGGTTAGATACTTGGGAGTGATGCTGGACAGTAAGCAGATATTTGGCGAACACGTCAAATATGCTGCACATAAGGCAGAACAAAGAGCAACAGCCCTGGCAATAATCATGCCTAATATAGGAGGCCCAGGTACGGGAAAAAGAAGGATACTAATGGAAGTCATACACTCCACAATCCTATACGCGGCACCGGTGTGGCATCAAGTAACAAACAAGAAAAAGTACAAAAACATCTTAGAGAAAGCCCAAAGAAAAGCCCTATTAAGGGTTGTGTGCGCCTACAGAACGACCTCGACGGTAGCCCTACAAGTTATAGCTGGGGTACCACCAATACACCTGCAGGTAAAAGAGAGAGCCCAAACATACGGAGAGACTAACGAGGAAAAGACAGAAGAAAGGAGAGAAACCATTACAAAGTGGCAAGAAGAGTGGGAAAGCGAGCGGAGGGCTGCATGGACAAGGACTCTGATCCCTGACGTGGAGGAGTGGGTGAAGTGCAAATATAAAAGTACGAACTACTTCTTCACGCAATTCCTTACGGGACACGGATCATTTAGAGCATACCTTGAGAGGATAGGCAAGATAATAGATGATAGTTGCGTAGATTGCGGAGTAAGCGACACAGCAGAATATTGCGTGTTTGAATGCAGAAAGTTTAATGACGAAAGAGCGGAGCTACATGCAAAAGTAGGCATCTTAGGAGCAAACAATTTTATGGCCATAGTGACAAGGGGGGAAAGGGAGTTTAAAGAAGTGATAGAGGCTGTGACAAAAATCATTAAAAGAAAAGAGATTATAGAAAGAGAGAGACAACAGGGGGTAAACAAAAGCAATAAAGCAACAGAGAGAAAAAGAAAATAGTAGAGAAGGGGAGGCTGCGCGCGCGAGAGAACGGTCTGGAAAGACGTGCCACGCGCGTAACCGAGAGTGGGTTTAGTTGGTAGGCATTGTAACACGGATGCATCCGGAGGCAAGGCCCCCAGAGGGGGAACTGCGTTCGGATGTACTCCGTTTACTCTGAATCCAACACACACCAGGTACGATTCACCTGGTACGGTCTTTAGAAGATTCCCACTCTCACACAAAAAAAAAAAAGCCATCGATATGACAGAAGCTCGAAACAAATGACAATCGATGAAAAGCCCTATTGAGATTATTGATTGAGATATTAGATTGATGTTATTTATCATTTTTTGTCAACTATTAAGGTCTTTGAAATGACCTTTACAGGGTGTATGAATATCTTATTAAGTTAAATCCCCTAATGTTTATAGTAGAGGTATTAACAGTGATTTTATTAAATGCCAATATGTTATAATGTGTATATTCAGTTTCTACTGCTCTTAATCATTGTTAACAAACTAATAGGAGAGTGTTCAGTAGAACTCAATTCTTAACAAAATAAACTTACGTGCATAGAAATCGGCCCACTTAAAAATTTGGTAATTTTTGATGTCTCATATTTCCTAAACCTGTTGGCCGATTTAAGTGATTTTTTGAACATGTTATAGCCTGATTCTTTAACAATAACACTGTAATATTTTTGCTAAACAGGTAAATGTTCATTGTATACCGGGTGTACCAATCAAACTGTGTTTTTTTCTCAAAGTTCGCATGACTCTGTGGAATATTCTAGCATTTATAAAATGCTGAAATGAAAACCCAACTATAGCCTCAGGTTTTCTTAATATTCTGTTTTTTGATTCATTCGTTTATGTTGGATAATAAAAAAGTTAGTTACTTTAACAACTAGACATGTTCTTCATCAATACACGGTGTTTCTAAATAAGTGCGACAAACTTTAAGGGGTAATTCTGCATGAAAAAATAACAGTTGGCTTTATAAAAGTATGTCCGCAAATGTTTCGCTTATGAGATACGGGATGTTGTATATTTTTTTACAAACTGACGATTTATTTATTGCTTTAAAACCAGTTGAGACATGCAAATAAAATTTGGTAGGATTTAAGAGATAGTTATTGCGGATTTTTTGACATAAAATTATGAATTTCATATTCACCATTAGAGTGCATAGGGGTAATATGATCGGTCATATTACACGTATATGCGCGTTAATGGTGAATATTAAATTCTTAATTGTATGTCAAAAAATGTGCAATAACTACGTCTTAAAACCCACCAAATTTCATTGGCATAACTCATCTGGTTTTAAAACAATAAAATAAATCGTCAGTTTGTAAAAAAAATTCAACATCCCGTATCTCGGAAACGAAACATTTGCGGACATACGTTTATAAAGCCAACTGTCATTATTTTTTCATGCAGAATTACCCCTTAAAGTTTGTCGCACTTATTTAAAAACATCGTGTATTGATGAAGAATATGTCTAGTTGTTAAAGTACCTTACTTTTTTATTATCCAACATAAACTAATGAATCAAAAAACAAATTATTAATATAACTTGAAACTACAGTTGGGTTTTAAATTCAGTATTTTATAAATTCTAGAATATTCCACAGAGTGATGCGAACTTTGAGAAAAAAACACAGTTTGATTCGTACACCCGGTATACAATGAAAATTTACCTGTTTAGCAACAGTATTACTACAGTGGTATTGTTAAAGGATCAGGCTATAACATGTTCAGAAAATCACTTAAATCAGCCAACAGGTTTAGGAAATATGAGACATCAAAAATGACCAAATTTTTAAGTGGGCCGATTTCTATGCAGTATATTATGTAAATATCTGAAATACAACAATGCATACAAAAAACTGTCCACGCATTCCACCGGTGTAGGTTGTGTCTCGCTTAGGTTCAATTTGCGCCAGGGCTAAGTGCCTACAAACCCATACCATTTCAAGTTGAAGCGTGTTTTCGCCGAAAAAAAAAATAGCAAACAAAACGTTGTTAAAAGATAATATTTATTTTGGACATTTGTGTTCGATAATTTGGAATCAGAGCCAGAATGCCTGCTACTGCTCCACTGTTAACGAGAGCACATCGTATGGAACTTTTAAGGTTTGCAACAGAATATGTCGATTGGGATATTAACGACTGGGCTAATATTTATTGATAAGTTAAGATCTGCACTGTGGACCCGAGAGTGCAAAGTATCTGCCAGATCCACAAAGTGCAAATCTTGACTCATCAGTAAAAAGAATATTAGTCCAGTCGTTTATATCCCAATCGACATGTTCTGGTGCAAAACTTAAACGTGATATACGGTGTGCACTCATTAACATTGGAGCAGTAGCAGGCATTCTGGCTCTGATTCCAAATTCCCTTAATCTGTTTCTAACCGAATTGGAACTCTATGAACCGAGAATTACGGGTCACGGGCTGTGGCAAAATCATTTTGCAGTTGTCTGTAACATGATGTGTACGCAAAGTCTGCAGATGTAAATAAAGTTCATCTTCGCGGGTAATGCATCTGGGAAGTCCTGGAACTGGTCTTCTTGTATATCCTCCAATTTATCTATACCTTCTTAAAGCACTTGAAACCATGTATTGGTGGATTCCAATAACATCAGCAAGATATTACTGTGATCATACATCTCCCATTTAAACTACAATTTGGGCTACTTGTTCTGACGTTATATTACTCATTTTTTTTTTGTAAGAACGCATATCCTTATTGAAAAATCAAGCAGACGTAGTGTACAGATCAAATTGTTGAACACAAATATCCAAAATAATATTCTCCTTTAAAAACGTTTTGTTCACTGTTTTTTTTTTTTCGAAAACACGCTTTAACTTGAAATGTTATGGGTTTGTAGACACATAAAGAAGACGAAAGACGAGTACTATTATAACATTCTGCTAAATATTAAAAATTATTTTTAAACTTTTTTTCTGCTTCAAGAATTATGCGATACTTTTTACTTTTAAATAAATATATTTTTTATATATTTTTTTATATAAAATATATATTTTAATAAAATATTTAAACCTAAATGTACAATATTAAATTGTAAACTGACATAAGCTATACATATAAAATATTTTCTTTTACGATACGATACTATACGATAATTACTGTTTAATACGATATAACGAATTTATCCTAGAAAAAATGTTTAAAATGTCTTGATTGTTTTTCTTTAGACAACACTACACCGGCACAAAGTGCATGAAAGTTAAAAGACATCTTGTTCTCCTTCAACTGGCGCAATCGATAGGATTTCATCACATACCTACAATAGCTCTTGTTTACCCAAACGTAAATAGCATTGCTTTCAAAGCCTAATCGAACGGAGACACAACGTCTTTGACTACAATCCGGAACGTGACTGCAAGAACAAGTCGGCTTTTAGCTACTTTTATTACTTGCGACAACTACGGGATGGAGTGAAGCGAGTGACGTAAGTTCTGTTGTTTTATGATGAGACAATGTTATTGTTTGCTTTTGATCTATGGTCTATTGTGTATAAATGAATGTGTGATAAGTGTTTATAATACAATTTGAGAAATAATAGAACTAAAGCATAGCACAATTTTACTTCGTTACGCAAAATAAGAAAATAGTTAAAATAACATTTTTAGCTTGTGGTAGAGTATTGACAACTTATAGTCTGGGACGTAGTGTCAAATTTTTACGGTAATTTTAGCACGAATTTTATGAATTTATTTTGGTAGATAGTACTTATTTGATGACAAAAATGTCTGTCAGCTGGCGCGACTTCGGGCTTTTAGGTAAGAAAAGATAAAATATGAAAGTAGATGGAAAAAACCTGCAACTGATATGTCAAATATTTATCTTTATGACTTACATCCATAATGGCCTAGTGGTTAGAGTACCTGGCTCCAGGATTTCACCTAAGCGAGTCGGGTTCGGTTCCTGGCGTCGGAAATTTTTTTTGTTTTTTTTAATTGACATTTTGATTTGAAATGACACCGGGAATCTAATCCGACTCGCCTTGGATGAAAGCCAGGAGTCAGGTATTCTAACCACTAGGCCATTATGGAATTATGGATGCAAGTCACGGAGATAAATATTTGACATATCAGTTGCAGGTTTTTTCCATCTACTTTCATATTTTATCTTTCCTTGCCTAAAAGCCCCGAAGTCGCGCCATCTGACACATCATTTGTTAATAAGCTTTGGAACAACCAACTATATAAAAAACCAGCCATGCTAAAATGCTCCGGTCAAACTTGACGCTAACTCCTCGGCTATTAGGTAATATAACTAGAATAGATCTAGGGTAAGAGTAAACTAACCAAATTAATTTCAGATCTCTACATTTTACAATTCCAATGTCAACGTCTTCTTCTTCTTCTTCTTCAGCCTTCAGTAATCTAACTTTGGACATAGGCCTCCCCCAGTTCAATCCAGCGTTGTCTATTTTGCTCAACCTGTTTCCAGTTGTGTCCTCCAAACTTCTTTATGTCATCGGCCCATCTCATTTGTGGCCTTTCTCTACTTCTTTTTCCTAACCACGGTCTCCATTGTTGTATTTCGTGATTCCATTTTTATCCTTGATTCTATCTGTTATCCTTGATTCTATCTGGAAGGTCAGATTATAGAACCAGTGATGGAGTTTAAATACCTAGGCATCACACTATCTAGCTACGGAAGACTCGAAACAGAAGTGGAAGATCAAGTGAATAGAGCAAACAGAGCTGCAGGTTGCCTGAATGGCACAATATGGAGAAATAAAAATATCGGAAAAGAAATGAAAGGCAGAATTTACAAAACAGTCATCAGACCAATAATGACATACGCGACAGAAACACGACCCGACACAGAGAGGACAAAAAGATTGCTTGAAACAGCGGAGATGAAAACCCTTCCAAAAATCGATGGTAAGACTCTATGGGACAGAGCTAGAAGTACAGATATACGACGGAGATGCAAGGTGGACAACATTAATAACTGGGTAAGAAACAGAAGAATAGAATGGAATGACCACATAAGCCGAATGACAACAAGTAGGGTAGTCACGACAGCGTGAGACGGTTCCCCAATAGGAAGATGATCAGTGGGAAGACCACGAAAACGATGGAACGACAACTTACTAGAGGCACATTGAAAAAACAGACAGAGTCGTGTCTATACAAAAAGAAGAAGAAGAAGATCATGGTCTGTAATTCTTCGAAATTGTATTAACTTGTAGCGAATATTACAATGTCGTCAGCATATCTTAAATGACTCAGTTTTCTTCCATTAACATTTATTTCTTTATCTACCCAGTTAATGTCTTTGAACACGTCTTCAAATCCTAGTGTGAACAGCTTTGGTGAAATAACGTCTCCCTGCAGAACCTCTCTTTTGATTAGTATAGCTTTGGTATTCTCATCTATTTGTATTTTCATTGTAGCTTTCGTATAAATATTATGTATGAGCATTCTGTATCGAGAATTTATCCTGCAGTTGTTCATAGCTCTCTCTATTGCCCAAAGTTCTATTGAGTCGAATGCCTTTTCATAATCAACGAAGCCAATGTATAAGTTCAAGCGATACTCATTGGCTTTCTTTATTAGCCTTCTGACTGTAAGAAGATGTTCAACGTACATATGTCAACGTATTCAGTTGAAATTAACAGATTGACTGCGTTCCCAAAATATGTAAACCACGGAACTGTGCATTACTGACCCCCCGGAACCGGTAATTGGCGCGAATCTAATGCGCTATTACCTACCGTCGGGGACCGATAATGACGTAATTAGTTTTTATATTTTTACAGTTTTATAATATAAATTATAAGAGTTTAAAGATCAATTATTAAAAGTAAAAACATTTAAAAACTTACCATTGTCATCCGTTTTTTGATCATTTTTCCTGTTAAGAATGCTTTAAAGTGTCAAGACAGCCTACTATTTTTTAAAGATCAAGTGACAGAAGACTTCTTAATATTTGGCGGGTGTATGTGAAAAGGGATATAAGTAAAGCCCGGATTACAAGCATGACAGAAAGGTCAAAATAAGCACAAATATAAGCAAAAAATGACGTAAAAATAAGCAAAGTTTTTATGAAATAAGCAAGGTTCAAGAAAAAAAAACCTGTAAGTAAACATGGATATGATATAAATATGAATAAAGGACATTAACATTAAATTACATTTATTTTTAATTATCGTATTATTAACAATAAATAAAAAATTACAAAAGTGTTAAACTATAATATAATAAAAAAAAAATCGAAAAATGATAAACATATTAATAAAGTTTATATTCATGGCGATTAACATAAAAACAATTAACAATATGTTTTTCAAAATTTTCTTATAAAAAGCTGCGTCTTCTATCTGTAGACATAATATTATTTATACGCAGAAAAAGTTTTTTCAACATCTGCAGATGTGATTGGTGCGTAGTTTTTTAAATTAGGCAAATGTAGCGATACTATCGACAAGTATTTTACAACAATATAATAAATTTGGGCTTTCTGCATACAAATATTAGTTTATTAGAGGACAGGACATGGACAGTTATAACGATGGGTTTTCCCGTTTATCTCCTAAGCCTAATTAAGGGATTAAAATTCTTGTGGTTTATTAGGGTTTTATAGCTCTCTATACTTATTGAATTTTACTTAAGACAGGAAGTATACGTGTAATTAACCTATAGTTTATCATAAGAAGCAAAATAAACAAAGATAAGCAACATACTCGTATCTTTAAAATAAACAATTTTACTAAAAATCCTAATAATAAGCAAAAAAAGCAAAAAAAAGCAAAATGCTTATAATCCGGACTTTAGATATAAGTCAAAAAAGTATAATTTTGGGAAAACGGGTTTTTGTAATTTTTGTGACGTAAATGCAATACAATATTATTTTTCAATAAAATGTGTATTATCTTCTGTGTATGACTTAATTATGTCGCAAGAACACATTTTTTGTAGTAAATATCGAATATTTTTGAAAAAACATATACCCCTTTTCACAATTTTTTTTATTAAAACCTAGGTACAAACAAAACATATCTAATTCAAAAACCTCTAAACAATAATAAATTACTAGTAGTCTGGGCTGATTATCGGAGAATAGGCCATTTTTGGGAAAAGTTATTTACCAGCAATTTTATTGCTGGAATCGAATTATAAGATCCTATATATTAATAATATAGGTATGCAAAGTCCTCAGATAGTGTGCTACTTTTTTTATAAACAAAATGGCGCCCGAAAATCGTGTTTTTTTCAATTATTGCTCTATAACTCCGAAGATTTTAATTTTACAACAAAAACTCCCAAATAAAAATTCACCGTGATTAAATTCTGCATAGAGACGTGTTTTTCCCGATCTGCTCCGATGAAAATTTTCCTCGAAAAATGGGGGTTTTCCCAACAAAATCTTTAATTTTCAAATAAAGTTTTAGATAAGTAATTATCTACCAATATTTAAATAACTTGGTGACAAAAGTCTTCTTGGTTTAGATTATAGTTCCAGAAGCTCATGCAAATTAAATGAATATTTTAGCAACAATTCAATTGTTAATTAATAATTTATGGTCGCAATAATAACCAAAATAATTATGATACACTGATCAAACTTTGAAATCTTATAAACATGAGATTCCTTTTTAACATTTTGTTGACAAAATATAAATTTTTTATTTTTTTGCATAATCTTTAAATGTTTAAAAAAAATAGTTATAAACAAATTAACGTTTCTCAGAAAGTTTTTATTATATTGTAATTTTAAAAAATAGCTAAAATGCGCATTTCAAATATCTTCAAAATGAATTCTTTAAAACTTTCTTGCAACCATTTACAAAAAAGTTATGAAACAGCAAAATAAACATACGATTACTACGGTGTTTATATATTTTTTTAATTCTTTCAAAGCGTAGAAGTGAGTATAATGTACAAGCTAATTATTTACAAAAAATATCGATTATCAAATTAATGGTTATATTTTAATTAAAGATTATAAAAATATTTTTTTGTAATTTACACGCGCGAAAGTAGAATAATACAGCACTGTAGCTGAAATTTTCACTTGGAGCGACGACGGGCCGCGCGAGACGTACACTTTTATAAAATAATATATGCTGCGTGTCACTCGCTTCGAGTGAACATTTTAGCTCCGACTCTGTATCAGGCCTACTTTTGCGCTAAAAATTACAAAAAAAAAAGTATTTTTAATCTTTGATTAAAATATAACCATTGCACTAATTTTTGACATTTTTTGTGAGTAATTAGATTGTACCATAGACTCACGTTTAAGCTTTTAAACAATTAAAACAAATTATAAACAACGGAGATTTTGTATATTTACTTTGCTGTTTCATAACTCTTTTGCAAATGGTTGGAAAATTTTTTTAAAGCATTCATTTTCAAGACCTATGAAATACGCATTTTAAGTATTTTATAAAATTAGAATATAATAAACAATTTCTGAGAAATGTTAATTTTTTATAACAATTTTTTTTAAACATTTAAAGATTATGCAAAAAAATGAAAAATTTATATTTTGTCGACAAAATGTTAAATAGTCATCACACCTTTATAACCTTTCTAAGTTTGATCAATGTCTCATGATTATTTTGGTTGTTATTGTGACTGTAAATTTTTAATTAACAATTGAATTGTTGCTAAAATATTCGTTTTATTTTCACCGGCTTCTGAATAGATATAGATATATATATAGTTATAATCTATACCAAGAAAGCTTTTATTTCACCAAGCTATATAATTATTAATAAATAATTATTGGCCCAAAAAATTTATTTGAAAATTCGAGATTTTGTTGGGAAACCCACATTTTCCGAGGAAAATTTTCGTCGGAGCAAATCGGAAAAAAAATGCTTCTATGTAGAATTAAATTGGAGTGAATTTTTATTTGAGAGTTTTTGGTGTAAAGTTAAAATCTTCGGAGTTATAAAGCAATAATTGAAAAAAATACGATTTGTCGGCGCCATTTTGTTTATAAAAAAAGTAGCACACTATCTGCGGACTTTGCATACCTATATTAATAATACATATGATCTTATAATTCGATTGCAGCAATAAAATTGATGGTAAATAACCTTTCTTTGTACTTTACTAATTAGACCAGCGTATTATAATTATTTTTTTTTCAACATTTAAAGATTATGAAAAAAAAAAGAAAAATT
This sequence comes from Diabrotica virgifera virgifera, assembly GCF_917563875.1. Lineage (NCBI taxonomy): Eukaryota > Metazoa > Arthropoda > Insecta > Coleoptera > Chrysomelidae > Diabrotica > Diabrotica virgifera. The sequence continues at coordinate 153,242,597 of NC_065450.1, forward strand.
TATATTTTGTCGATAAAATATTAAATAAGCATCTCATCTTTATAATATTTATAAGTTTGATCAATGTTTCACGATTATTTTGGTTATTATTGCGATCGTAAATTGTTTATTAACAATTGAATTGTTGCTAAAATATTCGTTTAATTTTCACCGGCTTCTGGAATTACAACCTACACCAAGAAAGCTTTGATGTCACTAAGTTATTTAATTATTGATTAATAATTACTTACCTAAAACTTTATTTGAAAATTAGAGTTTTTGTTAGGAAAACCCGCATTTTCCGAGGAAAATTTTCGTCGGAGCAAATCGTGAAAAACATATCTCTATGCAGAATTTAATTGCGGTGAATTTTTGTTTGGGTGTTTTTGTTGTAAAGTTAAAATCTTCGGAGTTATAGAGAAATAATTGAAAAAAATACGATTTGTCGGCGCCATTTTGTTTATAAAAAAAGTAGCACACTATCTGTGGACTTTGCATAACTATATTATTAATATATAGGATCTTATAATTCGATTCCAGCAATAAAATTGCTGGTAAATAACTTTTCCATGAATTTTGCTAATTAGCCCAGAGTATAGTAATAATTATTATTACTAGTAATATATTATTTTTAATTACCCTCTGTTAGTTTTCCCAGTGGCCAGATGGATCTGAAAAAATATCCCTTATACTATCTGTAGTAGGCAAATTTTTGTAGAGGTCATGAAATGTTTGATTTATACAGGGTGTCCCGAAACATCTAACATATTCGTTAAAGAAAAGCGTGGGGCGCGTCTTCATCGAAAAAACGGTTTTCGCCCCACGCTTTTCTTTAGCGAATGTGTTAGATTTTTTCAATTTTTTAACGAATGCGCGAGGTTTTTGTATATTTAATCTGTCTAACAATTTTTTCGAATAATCTTTCAAGTTTGATTTTTTTTATTTTTTGCTTTATAGTTGATTTTTCTATAATAGTTTTAATTTTAGTCACTCGTAACTAAAGAAAAGCGTTTCTTAATTTTTTTATATTGTTTTATTTTTTAATTCTTAATCTTACACTTTTCAAACATTAAAATATATCGTCATGTTGATCGAAATATATGTATAAAACATATGATGTACAAACATGAAAAGTAGTCAGAATCGGCCAAAAATTTGAAACTTTATTGTTTATTTATGAAGCATAACGTAAACAATTAACGTAAAAAGTGAAATTATGTAGAGTTCATATAATTAGCTACAATCTGTATAAAGTTTCTTTATTGTAAAAACCAAGAGAATTTAAGCATTTTACATTAAAACCTTTTTTTTTTATTTAAACAATTAATAAACATAAAAAAAGTATTATTGACTATTCGTGTATTGTTCGAGTATTCGTGTATATGTCTGCAAATTTTCAGTCATTTGCATTGAAGAAAAGGCAGTCAAATTAACGTCTCAAGATTTGACACAAACGATTGAACTAAAGAAAAGCGTTTAAAAATGTCTCGAATAAAAGTTGCTTACTTTTACGTAAGGAATCTAAATGTGCAATGAAAACTGGGGTTTTTATTTAAGATTTTCAAGTTACCCCCCACTCCACCTCCAGGGCTTTTTCGATCCAATGTTCATTTCGTGAAATATTCGACCGTTCCGCCATTTTTGGGACACCCTGTATAATAGACAAATAGATCGAAATGAATGAAAAAGTCGCTTTTTTTGCATAAATGTTATAGCGGCCAGTAATTTTTCGATTTTTCAAGTGCTTTTTGGGCTTCGCTTCCTGTAGTATAAAATACACTCACCGGCACAAAATTGCGCCACCCAAAATTTTTGATTAAGTTTGACAATCCATAACTTTATTATTTGTACTCCGATTTTCATGATTTTTACATCGGTTTGTTGGTACATGTATTGATATCGTATTTTATTATTCCGGTAACAAAATTTTTTTGCTTAGATGGCATTATACGGGGGTTAATGGAAGCGTTGTATTTTCTCTTAATTTTAAAAAATTGTGTGAAAAAATTTTAACGGCTGATTTTGTTTTATACTCCTTTTGTATTATCCTGGAGGTATTACTAAGGTTTTGTTTTTTGAATTATCTAAATATCTCTTTTCTTGTAAGAGCTGTAAATAAAAACATTTCTTTGTAGGTTTTTTTAATTAAAAATATCAAACTCACTAAAATTAACAAAACAAAACAAAATTAACAACAAAACCAAACAATTCAATCCACCTCTTGCAGCAACGACTGCTCGCACTCTGTTTGGCATCGAATAAAGATGTGGTATTCTTGCCTGGGGAATATCCCGATATCCCTCTATCAGGGCCATAACTGTACCAAATTTTCTGGAGGCCTAGTATGACGGCAAATAGCTTTTTATAATTCATCCCATAAATACTCAATAGGATTAAGATCTGGGCTGCATGCGGGCCATTCTAATCTTATCAATCCAACCTCTATTTTATGAGTCAATCAGTGTTTTTATTTACAAAAAATGGTACAGCTCATACAACAAAAGAGATATTCGGATAATTAAAAAAACAAAATTTTGGTGATGCCTCCGGATTAATATGACAGGACTATGAAAAAAAACCAGCCCTTCCATTTTTCCACAGAATGTTTTAAAATTAGGAGGAAATACAACACTCGCATTCACCCCCAAGCAATGCATTCATGCAAAGCAAGCAAAATGTTTGTGTTACCGGAATAATACCAAACGATACCAATACATGTACCTACAAACTGGTGCAAGAATCTTGAAAATCGGAGTAGGTACAAATAATAAAGTTATAAATTATCAAACTTAATCAAAAATTTTGGGTGGCGGAATTTTGTGCCGGTGAGTGTAGATAAAACAACAGGTCGCTGTATCCATGGATTCATGGTTTTGTGTTAGATATAGCTAATTTTAACTTTGCATGAACATTCTCAAACAATAAATCGCCAACAGACTGCATGTTACTCCCCCGCAAGCTATTCAACAAACTTCTTATCTTGTAATACTGGACTAGTAGAGCAGTCATACCGAACTTCCCGCTAACATTGTATTCCGCGTCTTAGTTAACAGATTCCCCAAGAGGACGATTTTATTCCGCATTTATGGAGTGCCTGTTTCGTTATTTTGTGATTGTGAAAGATTGTGGATAATCTCATAAGACGTTATAAAAAAAGTTTCACACTACGAAAAGTTGCAAGCATATTAAATTGTACCTTTTTAATAGTTATTTATAAGTGTTAAAAGTACAATTTTAAGGCACGCAAGTGAAAGTTTGCAGAATGAGCGAAGCGAATTCTGCAATTTACATGAGTGCCTTAAAATGTACTTTTTAACAAGTATATCATACAACATTTTTTTTAAACGTTATAAATTTATAAAATACAATATTTTGTTAATTGCTGAAACCATGAAATCTATGACCCGTAAAAGGTAGAACTGGTTGTCTACACTCGAGGGGAATGTCTAAAAATTCTTAGCGAAAATATTATACCGCTACATAATAGTTAATTTTGATATAAGTGTTAAAAACACACGTTTAAGGCACGCATGTGAAAGTTTGCAGAATGAGCGATAGCGAGTTCTGCAATTCACATGAGTGCCTTAAAAATGTACTTTTTAACACGCATATCATACAATATTTTTTCTACAAACGTAATTACAGGACAATATCTACAAAAACTTTTACTTGAACTTGACTGACATTCCATTTTTATATTTTTTTGACATTACATCAAAATTGCCTATACGGTCAATAAGAACTGCAGTGCCTTAAAAATTTTAAAGCACTAGTGCCTTAAAGTAGCATTTTTAACGCTCGTATTGAGTGCTAAAAATTTCATTTTTAACACGGTTGTAGAAACACTTGTTTTTTCTACAAACGTGTTAAAAATGCAATAATACAGTTTAAATTAAATTTTAAAAAACCTTTTAAACCACCTTTTTCAAATTGCGCAATTTGTACTTATTAATATTAATGTTAATAAATGAAATATAAATATTTTGACGTTTCACAATTTGACAATTCACTTTTAACTGCAGTGCCCTAAAAATTTTAAAGCACTAGTGCTTTAAAGTAGCTATGGAATCCTATGAGTATGAAGTACTATGGAGTGCTAAAAATTGCATTTTTAACACGGTTGTAGAAAAAATACGTTAAATACCAAAGTATTTTATTATATTTTGAACAATTAAAGGTATTATATACAGGCTGGTGGACCTTTGCAGCATCTATATTGAAATCAAGAAGCTTCTATGTATTGTGGTAGATGGCAAAGAAACAGACAAAATTTTCATTCAAAGAGGTGTCAAACAGGGTTGTGTGTTATCCCCAACTTTGTTTAACGTTTGCTAAGAAATAATACTTATCGAAGCCTTGGAACAGCAATGTAAAGTTCGAGTTGAGGGAGAAACAATTAACAACAACAGATATGCAGATGATATAGCGATCATGGCTGAAAGTATGGATCATCTTCAATTTCTTATAGATCGAATGCTCCAATAACGGACTTGGCATAACTACATCAAAGACAAAGTTACTTGTGATAAGTAAACAAGACGTCGGCCCTATAAAACTAATTGTCAACGATGAACCGACTACAAAATTTAACCCTTTTAAATACCTAGAGGATAAACGAGACACTAAATTCCGATGAAGAAATTAAATTTCGGATATAAATTTCAAGAGGAGCATTATAAAATTTATTAGATCTATGCTGAGCAATTCTCAACATTAATATCACAAGAGAGTAAGAATAAATTAACAATAATGCGATATTTTTGCGAAAACTTGTTATCTGGCAAAGTGGTGGTAATTCTGCAAAACTACGAAGTTTTCAAAAATTACATTTTTTGAGACGTCGTATCCTTTGAATTAAATTTTCAGATTTTTTTTGAATGAAACATCCTTTAGTAAGATGTTTGAAAGGTAAGTTGTGCAAAATTGAGAGTTTTATAAGACAAATTGTATTAGTTGCACATTCTTAAACAAAATTCATGAAGTCTCAATTTACGCCCACACCGTACGTATGCCCATATATTTTATTTATTTTTATTATAACCATAAGATAGCATAATTATTCTCCTTTCATGTCCAACTTTTAAAATTTCATTTGACCCATTAGTTAAAGAATTGCATTAAAATAACTAAACCGTGCTCTTCTCCGAACGCTAGTTTACAGTGCGCCAATGTTTGTGAGGAGGGTTATAAATAAAAAATTATTATAGAAGCTACAGATTTAATTTAAAAAAATCTTTGTATAAGATTTTTTTTGTAAAATTTTTTGAGTTTTTCAATGGTCAAGTCAGTTTTTTTCTAAAGTTTATATTTTTGGAGTTATTTAAAAAATATCTAATTTCGCAGTTCATTTGTTTAATAAAAAATAAAGCACCCACTTCTCGGGTCGAACTTTTTGATATGTTGTTCTATCTTGTTTGATTTTTTCCTAAGTGAAAATCTATATGCACTCCCTTATTAAGATCGTAGCATGCACCGATTGACTTAAACTTTGCTATATTTTGAGTAACCATTTTCTGAGTGTAGCCGCAAGATAGAAAACTTCTAGTTATCACAATACCGTTCGTCCAACACTCCCTGTACAAGATTGGAAAGCATTAGAGCCGACATTTGCGGATTTGGGATATGATGGGATATAAATTGGGGACGCGTTGACGTGTTTTTGACGGTTGCGAGAGTTTATGACAACAATACTTGTTAGTTTTGGCAAAGGAAGTTCGGGAGAGTGGGAAATCGCCAACAAAAGCAACAGAAGTTCTTTGGATTATGAGGATTGTGCATCTAAAAATGGAAAGATATTTTTAGTCAATACGGATATATGACGATGTAGACTTTTTAAATATTTCCATACTTTTTTAATACAAGTTCAGAATAGAAAATGTATATAAAAAAGAAAATATATTTAAGGAAAATACACTAATCACAAAAAGTATTGCATAATTTTTAAAAGAGAAAAAAAATTTTAAAAGTAAGTTTTAATTTATTGCAGAATGTTATCAATACTTTCTATGGTCTCCTATAAATAGGTGACTATGTCTCGAGAAATAAAGGTAGCTGCTGAATCCTGAAAATTTGATTCAAGGGGTTTTGAAGAGTGAACTGTTTAATGAAAATAAAAAGAAAATATATTTAAGGAAAATAGACTAATCACAAAAAGTATTGCATAATTTTTAAAAGAGAAAAATAGTTTAAAAGTAAGTTTTAATTTATTGCAGAATGTTATCAATACTTTCTATGGTCTCCTATAAATAGGTGAGTATGTCTCGAGAAATAAAGGTAGCTGAATCCTGAAAATTTGAATCAAGAGGTTTTGAAGAGTGAACTGTTTAATGAAAATAAACTGCTCGTCAAAAGTTAGGGATATAGAAAATTATGCTCATTTCATAGCTGATTTTTTCGTGAACAGATTAATGGATTCCCCTAATTTTTTTATTACTTTAGATTTTTCTTTAGTATTTACATAGTTGTGCAAAGGTTAAACTTTTTTTGTATTTATACCGGGTGGAAGAGAAGAAATGTTTTCTTATGTTATGTTTAAGACACCCTGTAGGGAGGACGAGGTACAAATGTGAGTATACATCAGAATTTTATTGTAGTCTTATGTTTTGTGAACAGTTTTTTAATGTCCCTGATATTTTAGAAACAAAGAAAATAGACGGTTTTGTAGCTTAACATTTGTTTTAACCGAAACAAAAGTTTGAGACACCTTGTAGGGAGGAAAAGGCACAAAGATGGGTATACATCGATATTATGTTGTAAGCTCATATTTTGCGAATATTTAATTTTTTTAATTTCTCTGATATCTAACAGTAAAACTAGACGGTTTTACTCTTTAATATATGTTTTAACTGACTACATCCGATACGTGAGGAAGCCATTTCTTATCATACCACTATGATGAAATTATTTTCTACATATAGGGCGAAAGGAACAAGAAAGACAGTTTATGAAAAATCTGTGTAATGTACCTCTCGCTACTTAATGAGCCTCACGTAGACACCAAATCCGTACTTATTTTTAAGGAAATTCCACCCCAAAACGTCACAGAGCCTCCATTAAACAATTTCGTATCTCTTATGTTGCACTGTGCATACCGCTTACCTGGTCGACAGATAACTCTTATCGATGTCAATAAGAACTGTTTACCTTATATGCCTTTCTGTTTTTAAAGTTTTGTTAACTGTTATTTTTATTGTTAATTAAGTTTTGTTTCAGTTATAACCCATGTTAAAGAGTAAAACCACCTATCTTCTTTGTTTCTAAAAATATCAGGTACATTCAAAAATCAAAATATTTACAAAATATAAGAGTACAATACTCTTCGGATGTGTACTAACATTTGTACCTCGTACTCCCTACACGTTGTCACAAATTTAACATAAGAAAAACATTTCTTTTCTTCCACCCGGTATAAGTACAAAAAAGAAGAGATTGAGTAAATATTTGCACAACTGTGTAAATATTAAAGAAAAATTTAAAATAATAAAAAATCTCAACCATGAAAATGAGCATAATTTTCTATATCCGTAACTTTTGACGAGCAGTTTATTTTCATCTATTTGTTATACCGGAAATTGTTTATAACTTGTTTTTTTTTTAAACTGGACAACCTGTATATTTTTACATTTTTGGATTCTCCTTGATGTCTTTTTTCTTAAATTATGAGGTTTTGTAATATTATACGGTGTAGAAATATTCACACCCTGTAGAAACTGGTACTGATTTGACATCAAAAATTCTACATATGTATGTTCAAATTAATTATAATTATTATTATTTTTTTATTTAGCTAATCCCTTGACAACTAATGGCCATTGGCATGGTAGGTACGGTAAATTTTTGCAGTTAGGTACCTAGTGCCATGTGTAGTGTATGTGTTGAGTAAGTGTCTTGTTACTTTGCAAAGTCAACGTGATTGCCTTTGCAAAGAGATGCTAATTGTATCCGAATGTCTGCGGTCCCTCCGGTGAGTACCGATCCCACAAGGAGAGAAACTATTTTCATTTATTAATTTATAAAGGTTTGTTCGTAGTACGATCCAATCGATCAGCAACCGTTGCCAACCATCAGACGCATGCGCAGTTAACAGTTAGCGCTGCGCAGTTAACAGTTCGAGTTCGTAGACTACGAACGCGCTTGCGTCTGACGGTTGGCAACGGTTGCTGATCGTTCTACGAACAAACCTATAATCCGATAAATTCCTGACCCTGGTGAGATTCGAACTCACGACCATCCGGACCTTTCGATCCAAAGGTAGGCGCTCTTACCACTGAGCCACAGAGGGGGTAAAATTATTTTTAATACAGTTTACTATTGTTAAAAATTATCAATATTGCGAAATGTTTAATTTTAGTATACAGGGTTGGACGAAACTCGGAATGAGTATTTTTGAGTTTTCTTAAATGGAACGTATTCTATTATTATGGAATGTATATCTTAAATGGAACGAATGTATTTTATTATTTTAATTTCTCTGTACCTAGCTGCGTTAGTTTGAGAGTTATTCGTGATTTTTTTAAGCCAAACATGAATTGCAATAAAAATTACGTGAAATTTTATGAAAATCCTCCTCCTCCTCCCCAGTCGTTTCCTCATTGCTGAGTGTCGTGATTCCCTATAATACGAGCAACTATCTCTTTCCATCGGCTTCTGTCCTGAGCTTCCCTCATGGATTCCGAGAATGTTTTTCCACTGGCTTTCTGTACTTGATCCGTCCATCGAGTAGGTGAGCGACCTCTACTTCTGCGCCCTTCAACGTTTCCCGAAAGTCTCTCAAGATTATCATCACTTCTTCTTGCAATATGGCCGAAAAATTTTAAGACGGTAGAGAGGCAAACAGAGGAAAGTCGAGTCTGAATATTAAGCTCTTGGAGGATTGAGTGATTTGTTCTGTGTTCCGTCCATGAGATCGGAAGCATTCTTCTCCAGCACCACATTTCAAAGGCGTCAGTCCTTTTTCTGTCGTCCGATTTCATTGTCCATGTTTCAGATCCGTAATTAAATATGGGAAAAATTAAGGCACGTATTAATCTTACTTTGGTGTTCTTCGACAGGGAACGATCTTTCCAGATTTTCGATATTCGACTCATAGCGTTTTTGGCCATGCCTATTCTCCTACGTATTTCTGTTTCTGTAAGCAAAAGAAGCCCTTGCATATTACGAAAAGAAAAACAAAAATACTCCATACTGGTGGGATGAAGAAATAGACACAGCGATAAAACAAAATAAACAAAAGTATGAACACTATTTAAGTGCAAAAACAGATACCAATTGGTCTAATTGCAAAAACCATCAAGCAAAGGTAAGACAAATGATAAGACAGAAAAAAATGAATCCTGGGATCAAAACTGTCAAAAAATAAATACGTATATAGGAGGAACCAGAAGTACAGAAAGCTGGAAACTTATTGAATCTCTTAGGACCAACGACAAGAAAAAAGATTTAATCTCACCAATTTCGTTAGAAACATGGGACATGTACTTCAGTAAACTGTTGCAAGAAGATCGAAGAGAATTCAAAATAAAAGAAAATAACCAAAACATACGCGTCGAAGCATCTCCTATAAGAATCACGAAAAAGGAAGTAAAGGATATCTGTACTTCACTCAAAAACAAAAAAGCACCCGGACCTGGCAATATACCCTCAGAACTAATAAAATATGGAACTGAAAAACTATATGAACACCTGACAATACTCTTTCAAAACTGCATAAACAAAGTAGAGGTTCCAGCTGAATTTAAAACTTCTACCATTTCAACTTTACATAAAAAAGGAAACAAACAAAACTGCGACAATTACCGTGGAATAGCAGTTACTAGTACCATTAGTAAAATCTATGGGAAAATGATCAAAAATAGAATAGAAAGAGAATACACTGATATGGAGGCAGAAGAACAGGCGGGTTTTAGAGCTGGTAGATCGACCATAGACCACCTTTTTTGTATCACTCAACTTATAGAAAAAAAGGTTGCTGTAGATCAAGAAGTCCACTTTTTGTTTGTTGATTTAAAAAAGGCCTACGATAGCATCCCCCAAAACAAGTTATGGAACACTCTAAGACAAACGAACATCAACTCAAATCTCATAACAGCAGTGGAAAAACTATATGATAACGCCAACGCCAAAGTTAAAATAGGAATGAATGTTTCCAAAGGTTTTGTAGTAGACAAAGGACTGAAGCAGGGATGCTGCCTATCGCCGACACTTTTCAAAATATATCTGGAACAAGCATTAAAACTTTGGAAGCGGAAGTGCAGCGGCATGGGTATACAATTAAATAATAACAACCTGTACACTCTATGTTTTGCTGATGATCAAATTGTGATTGCCAACGATTATGACGATCTGGAATACATGACTCGGAAATTAATCGAAGAGTACAAAAAATGGGGATTAGAAGTTAACATAGAGAAAACAATGTACATGAACATCGGTGGCAACGAACAGAATCTAGTTTTAAACGACGGACAACACATTAAGTACAACAATAAATATTCTTATTTAGGAGTAGAAATCACGGACGACGGCAAAAATCAGATCAGGCTATAAAAAAACGAAACACTCAAGGTAGAAGGGCCATATCTCAACTAAATAGTATTATTTGGGATCAACATATATCAAAAAAAAAATAAACATCGAATATACAACACTATTATAAAGAGCATAGTAATGTATGGAAGTGACGTGTGGCAGTTAAAGACAACTAGTGAAAGAACACTACAAGCCACGGAGATGGACTACTGGAGACGTGCCGCAGGAAAATCAAAACTCGAAAGAATTAATAACGAACGTATACGAGAGATTATGGGAGTCACACATACGATTGTCGAAGATATAAGAGTACAACAACTAAAGTGGTATGGACATGTGCAGAGAATGCCAGAACACCGTCTGCCAAAACAGATTCTAGATTGGTCACCACATGGTAAGAGAAAAAGAGGCCGACCCAGAAAGAGCTGGAGAGAAGGAATAGACAGAGAGATCCGAGAGAGAGGTTTAGACGAAGACCTTTGGGAAGATACAGATGCATGGAGATTGGGCATCGGAAGACGTCGGAGGACGTTTTAAACCGATTATATATATATTTCTGTTTCACAAGATCCTGTATTACTGATGTAGGATCCTAGATGATTGAACTCGTTAACCACTTCAAACTGGTCTAAGGCTCCTGTTGTCTGAAGTGAATTTGAATAATCTACTATCATACTTTTTGTTTTTTGTTTATTGATCTTGAGACCACATCTATTGCTTTCGGCTTCCACTAGCTGCAGCAGGCTGGACATTTCTTCTTCGGATGCAGTTATTAATGTTGTATCACCTGCATATCTGAGATTTGAGATCTTATTTCCTGCGATAGAAATACCGCCATTCCATTTGTCGAGTGCTTTTCTCATTATATATTCCCCATAGAAATTAAAAAGACTTGGAGATAGAATACATCCTTTTCGGACTCCTCTACCTATTTTAAAAGGATCGGACTTATGGTTTTCAATTCTTATTCTGGTTTCACTGTTCTCATATAGGCTTTTCACCAGAGCTGACAGATGATCAGGAAGATTATGAAAATATTCAATCAAAAATAATTTTTCTAAAATAAATACACATTATTCTAGACTGACCCTTAATTTATTAATATTAGTTGAAATAACGAACTACCTACGTAGTTAAGATTGTTGCTGCGTTCAATATTACTAAAAACATACAATATTTGCTTTGACAGTAAATTTGCTTAAACATTTGCTTTGCTTAAACATTTTAGGTACTAATTTTATAGTTCCAGTTGATTTGTTACCATTACTTACAGGAATTGTTCTAATGAGGAACTGATTAATATTGTTGTTGTGCTAGGAGAGTGCTACTAACAATAAGAATTTATCATTAGAAATTATCTGATAGATAACAAGCAAGAAGGGAAACTTTTCAAAATTTAATAGAGCAGTATGAATGGGCTGGACAATTAGATTACGAGAAATCTGATCGAACAAAAACTATTGTAAAAACTATTGTAAATGATTAAAATGAATTACATGTAATCATTAGTGTCACTGAGAATCTGCATATTACTACGAACTTTCTCGTAATCTAAGTGTCTAGTCCGTCGAAACCGTTCTAGAAAACTTTGAAAATTTTCTTTTCTTAGTTGTCGTCTATCAAGGAATTGCTGATGATTATGATAAATTCTTATTGCTTTTTAGTAGCGCATTTTTGTTATACTTTCCTAGAAAAAAAAACATAATAATTAGTTCCTTACTAGAAAAATTCATATTAGTAATGGTAGCAAAACAAGTGGGACTATAAAAATAGTATAATGTCAAATGTTTAAACAAGTTTAGTGTCAGTCATAGCCGACTAGGTAGAATATTGTATGTTTTTATCGATGTTTTACGCACCAAAAATCTTAACAACGCAGGCATTTTGGTATCTCATCCAATATTAACAAATTATGGATTAGTCTAGGATAATATGTATTAATTTTCAAAAAATGATTTTTTATTGAATATTTTCACGGCTAAGCCAATACAATTTTAAGTAATTTTTGTTGAAATTGATATTTGGCTTAAAAAAACACGAATATCTAAAAAATTAAAGGAGTTAGTTATGGGGATAGAAACGCTTAAGAAACAAAAAGTACCATAAAATATCATTTTACTACAATACTAAAATACAGGGTGTTCCGTTTAAGAAAACTAAGAAAAATTAAAAATTTCGCTATGTTAATCATTGTTAACAATAGTAAAATATATTAAACATCACTTGAACATAAACAGAGTTTTTGATGTGTAATCAGTACAATTCTACAGGGTGTCAATGTTGCTACGAAATTAATAAAAAAACGTAATTTTCTTTTAAAGTACTTTGTATAATATTACAAAACTTCATATTTTAAGAAATAAAACATCGAGAAGAATCCAAAAATGTAAAAATATACAGGGTGTCCCGCTTAAAAAACGAAGTTATAAGCAACTTCCGGTATAATAGTTCACTATTCAAAACCCCTTAATTCCAATTTTCATAATTCGAGACTGGACATATATGAACTAAAATATTCCAAATTATCCCTGTAATTTGTATCCATATAAAAAACTTTTTTATTATTAATTTTACGAAAAAACGTTATTCTTCATAAAAAGCTCTGCATGGTCCAAAACCTAATATTTAACCATCAAATATCGAATTTTTTGAATATTATACGAGGTATGTCAAAAAGTTTGAATTTCACTCAAGAGTAAAGTTGCTTTATTTTTCACAATATTGAAAATTGCTATTATGGAAAGTTGTTTGGAATTAAAAACTATATTTTAGTATGCAATTACAACCCTTGAAGTTTGTCGCACTTATTTAGAAACACCCTGTATTGATGAAGAACATGGCTAGTTGTTAAAGTACCTAACTTTTTTATTATCCAACATAAGCAAATGAATCAAAAATGCGAATGTTAAGAAAGCCTAAGACTACAATTGGGTTTTAATTTCAATATTTTATATATGCTAGAATATTCCACAGGGTGTTCCAAACTTTAAGAAAAAAACAGAGTATGATTTTTACACCTGGTATAAAATGGGTTTTACTTGTCTAGCAACAATTTTATTACATCCATAATCTTAAATAATAATTCTATAACATACTAAAAAATCACTAAAATCGGACAACTAGTTTAGAAAATTCGAGACATCAAACATGTCCCATTTTTAACGTGCTCCTTTAATTTTGCCGGTGTGTGTATATTTCCGTGTCTGAGTCTGAATAATTTTATTTTGGAAATACCGTTTTGTAGAAAATATGCTATAATCTGCTAAATATTGGAAAATATCCAGAAACAGTAAAAAAAAGCAATTATATGCAAAATATGCAACAAATATGCAATTGTCCTGTAAAGTCCGGTCTCTATTTACGATGCAGTTCTCTTTAGTTCTCAAGATATTTCTAATTGGCCCTTTATCATCGTTACCCCTTAATATATGTGTATCTTCATTCTTATTAAATAAAATCTCTATTGACTTTACTTCTTCCTCAAACAAATATCGTAATTGCTCAATTTCCTGAACGTATTTTAATGAAAAGACAAATACAGACATCGGAAATCCATTTCCGTTTAGAGCCCTCTTAAAGCTGTTTTGAATTCAAAGTGCAGCGCTTTTATAAATGAGCACGGAAAATCCTTTCTTCTTTTAAATTGATGAAATCTAAGATTCCTTCCAATTTACATGCCTTTATACTCGTTTTTCTTTGTTAGGAAAAGTATTGTTGTGTTTCCATTTGCAATCAGATTGCATTCGTATTTTTAATACTGAAAACTGGTAGCTGCTTGTTATATAGTCCAACAGAAGAAGAAAAAACAGAGCTTAGTATTTTGCTATTTTTTGAAAGTGTCATTTTAATGTTCAATAATTTAAGGTTACGAGTATAAGGGACGGTTGTTCGAACGCTAATCAACAATGATCACTATCAAATATTTAAATACTGTCACAACTGTCAATGTCAACTTTGGTTGGGTTGCTGAAAACATAATTGATTATAAATATGAGATTAGTTAATCAATTAACATAACAATTATTAACATAATTGATTAACTAATTTCATAATTGTAAGCAATAATTATGTTTTTAGCAACCCAATGAAAGTCAACATTGACAGTTGTGACAGTAATTAAATATTTGATAATGATCATTTTTGATTAGCGTTCGAACAACTGGCCCTAAATATATTAATTGGGGGCCGGTTGTTCGAACGCTAATCAACAATGATCATTATTAAATATTTAATTACTGTCACCAAAACTGTCAATGTCAACTTTGTTTGGGTTGCTGAAAACATAATTAATTACAATTATGAGATTTATTATTAATTATGTTAATAATTATTGTTATATTAATTGATTATAGTCTCAGAATTGTAATTAATTATGTTTTAACAATTGACATTGACAGTAATTAATTATTTAATAATGATCATTCTTGATTAGCGTTCGAACAACCGGCCCTGGACCTAGTAAAAAGTTGACTGTCGTAATGTGTTACACGTTTGGTGCGAAAAGTAGACACTCCCGGTTGATTGCAGTAGATTCAGGGCCGGTTGTTCGAACGCTAATTAACAATGATCACTATCAAATATTTAATTACTGTCACCAAAACTGTCAATGTCAACTTTTATTGGGTTGCTGAAAACATAATTGATTAAAATTATGAGATTAGTTAATCAATTAACATAACAATTATTAACATAATTGATTAACTAATTTCATAATTGTAATCAATAATTATGTTTTCAGCAACCCAATAAAAGTTGACATTGACAGTTGGTGACAGTAATTAAATATTTGATAATGATCATTGTTGATTAGCGTTCGAACAACCGGCCCTTAGTTTTCGGCCCAATTAAGAAATATTAATTAAAGTATTTCACACGGTCCTTAGACATTTATTACGGTTGCCTACTCCGACTGTGGTGGGGAGACTTAAATGTTTGACTAACGTCACAAGAGTACACAAGCCCATTTTAAAATTTGTTGCGGTAATGATCTTCGATCTTTGAATATGTATTATTATGTATGTATGTGTATTATTTGTGTTATTTATCATATATATTCTATTTTAACTATTTAGAATGGTATTTTGTATTTTGACAACGGCACCCGATTTGGGCGTCGAAACGTTAATAAAAATCATTTTTTAATAATATTGTGGCTTATTTCCCATTCTAAATAGTTAAAATTGTAAAAATGCCACAAGAAAATAGCTTCAGAACAACATATATATTCTAATTTACTTTATATTTTTGTATTTGAAATTTTGGTGTTGTTTCTCGTAAAAACTTATTTTGAATTATCCATGAAAAGTTATTTATTATAGTTGTACATCGTACCAATTGTAGGAGCTTAAATAATAAAATAGGTGTATACACTGGTCATTTGTATACACGTGGTCAGGTGGTCATTTTTGAGTCTCGAATTTCCTAAACCTGCTGTCCGAATTAAGTGATTTTTTACCATGTTATAGCCTTATTCATTAACAATATTGCTGTAATATTATTGTTTCTAGACAGGTAAACTGTCATTGTATACCGGGCGTACGATAGGGTGGGCCGAAAAAAACTTTTTTTTATTTCGTGTTGCTGTATCGCGGAAAAGTTGATTCTAGGATAGAGTTTTAAATTACAAAAATAATTTTTCAAATTGGTTGATATCTTCCGGTCGCGCATTGGTCGTAAAGTTTGAAAAATTGGTTATTTTTGAAATTTTTTTAAAAACACAAAACTATTTTATCCCCTTTTGCTATACCGCGTACATCTTTCCTTGAGGGGTCAGGATTAAAATAAAGCAAAGAAAAAAAGATCTTGACATATTCCGGTCGCGCATCGTCCATAAAATATTAAAAAATATCGTTTTTTGCTATTTTCTTCTTTGAAAATACAAAGCTTTTAATAATATAAAACCAACTTAACGGCCCTACTTATCATGTGCCAGGCACAAGACTTAAATAAAAAAACAAATGAATTGCAATAAAAATTCAATAAAAATTTCAAAAACAACCAATTTTTTGAAATTATACGATCAATGCGCTACCGGAAGATAACAACCAATTTGAAAAATTATTTTTGTAATTTAAAACTCTATCCTAGTAGCAACTTTTCCGCGGTATAGCAACACGAAATAAAATAAAAAGTTTTTTTCGGCCCACCCTAGTGTACGAATCAAACTATGTTTTTTTTTGAAGTTCGCATCACCCTGTGGACTATTCTAGCGTTTATAGAATACTGGAATTAAAAAGCAACTATAGCCTCAGGTTTTCTTAACATTCTGTTTTTAAATTCATTCGATTATGTTGGATAATAAAAAAGTTAGGTACTTTAACAACTAGCCATGTTCTTCATCAGTACAGGGTATTTCTAAATAAGTGCGACAAACTTTAAGAAGTAGTTTTACATTAGAAAATAATGACAGTTTGCTTTATAATCATATTATGTCCACAAACGCTTCGTTTTCGAGATACCGGATGTTCAATTTTTTTTACAAGCTGACAATTTATTTATTGCTTTAAAACCAGTTAAAATATGCAAATCAAAATTGGTGGGTTTTAAGACGTAATTATTGCACATTTTTTGACATACAATTAAGAATTTTATATTCAATATTGGCGTGCATACGGGCAATATGTTCGGTCATAATACCCGTTTGCGCGCTAATGGTGAATATTAAATTCTTAAGTGTATGTCAAAAAATGTGTAATAACTACGTCTTAAAACCCACCAAATTTGATTTGCATATCTCAACTGGTTTTAAAGCAATAAATAAATCGTCAGTTTGTAAAAAAAATTGAACATCCCGTATCTCGGAAACGAAGCGTTTGCGGACATATGATTATAAAGCAAACTGTAATTATTTTTATGTGTAAAATTACCCATAAAAGTTTGCCGCACTTATTTCGAAACACCCTGTACTTATGACAAACATAACCAGTTGTTAAAGTACCTAACTTTTTTATTATCCAACATAAGCGAATGAATCTAAAAACAGAATGTTTAGAAAATCTGAGGCTATAGTTGGTTTTTAATTTCAATATTTTATAGTCCACAGGGTGATGCGAACTTTGAGAAAAAAACACAATTTGATTCGTACACACGGTATACAATGACAGTTTACCTGTCTAGCAACAATATTATTACAGCGGTATTGTTAATGAATAAGGTAACATGGTAAAAAAATCACTTAAATCGGACAACAGGTTTAGGAAATTGCAGACATCAAAGATGACCAAATTTTCAGTGGATCGATTTTTTGCACCCGAGTGTATTTATAAGGTAGGTTAAAACGTTAAAATTTCATTATGTATTAACGTAATAATAATGTTGATGAAATTTTAGAATGCCAGGTACAGGCTGTAGTGTGGCCAAATTTATTACCTATTATTTAAATTCTTACAATAAATTATACAAGTAATTCTATTTCACATAATCCTAGCTGCCCTCTAAGGAGGGTATGTATTCAATAGTTAATCCAGTATTGATGGATTTATTTAGCGTATGGCGTATATCACAGAATATATTTAGATTTATGCATTATACAATGCATCACAAACAGATGTCCAATTTTTTTATATATTCGATTGACCCTTCGGTTGCCATTACAAAGTCTATAGGGTCGCCTGTGTATGCTCTGCGTGGGCAGTCCTGAACAATGTGACTGATCGTCTGTCTTGCAGCGCCGCAGTCACAAGAAGGCGAGAGGAGTTTACCCCATCTATGGAGGGAGTCGGCGCATCTTCCACAGTTTGTTCGAATTCGATTAAGGGCTGCCCAAATCTTACGGGGACGTTCAAATCCGCCAGGTTTCCCTATGATGTCCGGTAGACTATGGTAATGCGGATCTGTCCTACTTTCCCAATCTTCTCTCCATCGGGTATTTAAGTCAAATTTGGATTGCTGCAGCACTTGAGCAGATTGTAGAGGGGGTAACCTGGATCGGAGACGGTTTCCAAGAATATCGGGGATGTCGTTGTGGACTAGAAGCTGGTGACTGTCCATTATTTTGTTATATTCTTTAACCAATGCATGTTCGCGGCGTAGGTTGGGTGGTGCTATATTACTAAGGGTAGGTAGCCACATTGTAGGGGTGGGCTTAATTGTGCCTGTTATCATACGCATAGTACGGTTTAGTTGGGTGTCGACCAGGTGGGTATGCCCGCTATTTAGCCACACTGGAGCACAGTATTCTGCCACCGGATATATCAGGCCAAGAGCAGAGGATCTTAATGTTGATGCTGTGGACCCCCATGTAGTGCCGCAGAGTTTCTGTATTATATTGTTGCGTGTTTTCAATTTTGCTGCTGTTTTCGTCAGGTGTTCTCTGAATGTGAGCGTTCTGTCTAGAGTAACCCCAAGGTATTTCGGGTATTTATTGTGTTTTAACAGCTTGATATTAAAATACACTCGCAATTCTCTGTTTGCCAACTTGTTGTTTAGATGAAAAGCTGATACTTCAGTTTTTGTAGTACTTGGCTGTAGTCTCCATTTCTTAAGATATTCGCTGAGGATGGATAAGTCATTCGTGAGAGTGATTTCTGTAGTTTCGAAAGATTGGTGGCTTGTTGCAAGGGTCCAGTCGTCAGCATATCCAAACTTCCGAGATTCTGAGATTGCTGAGGCATCTCAGCAATATAGAGGCTGAAAAGTAAAGGGGCAAGGACAGAACTCTGTGGAAGACCATTGTTAAGTTTCATCTGTCTACTCGTCTCCTTTCCCATTATAACCTGGAAGGCTCTGTTGGTCGGCATGTTGTCAATGAGGTTAATTATCTTTCTGCAGGGGATAATGCGGGCCAGTTTATATATTAATCCCTGTCTCCAAACAGTATCATATGCTGCTGTTAGATCTATAAATACTGTTGCTGTCTTTTGTTTCTTTTGAAAACTAGCTTCTATAAAAGTTGTTAATGACAGCACTTGGTCCGTACAGCTTCGATGAGGGCGGAAGCCAGCTTGTTCAATGGGGACATTTTCTAGTATCCTGTGACTAATTCTGTTGAGGAGAAGCCAGGTGCTTTACCTGATTTCATTTCTTTCAGCGCATGTGTGATTTCAGAAATAAGTATTCTTGCTGAATATTCGGAGTTCGTTCTGTTCATTTGTTTTAATGCCCTTAAGTCTCTTTTCACGTTGGTAGTATGTGTTCGATCTCGTGGAGCTCTGGATAGAGATACTATATGGGAGGCAACCTTGTTAGGAGACATTTTAGACTCTCTGGATTCTAGCTGGTTAGCTCCTCCAATTTTCCGCAACAAGGACCATGCCTGCCGGCTTGATTTTTTGAAGTCAAGGTTTTCGACAGTTTTTATCCATTTTTGGCGTCTAGCTGTATCGATGTTGTGTAAAAGCTCATCGGCTATTTCTCGGTCACCACTTTCGAGAAACTTCGTGTATAAGTCTTCACATGTTTCAGTCCATCCAGGCACATATTCTTTGCGATACCCCCTAGGGATGGTTTTCTTGGCAGTGCTTATTACTGCGCCCACAAACCTCTCATAATGTTTGCTGGTTGGAGGGACCCAGCTCAAGGTCCGGTCTAGTTGTTCAGAGAACTTCTTCCAGTTTGCTTTTCTAAGATTCCACCTGGGTCGAGGATATGATCTAATTATTGGACTTGATATTCCGATGGTGATAAGCACCGGACGATGTTGAGTATGTGGGAAGTCTGCAAGGACACTTCTCGCAGTTGTTAGTGGTCTGTCATTGGTATCTTTTGAGACAAAACATAGGTCTGGGTTATATTCTTTTCTCCATGCAGCTGATTTAAATGTTCCTCTGTCTTTGGCATCAAAAACTAGATATGTGTTTTGCTCTTCGGACCATTCTACTAGTGCCTCCCCATTTTCATCATTCGTGGTGTACTTCCACATTTCGTGGTGTCTGTTGAAGTCGCCGATGTATATAGTAGGATGTGGATGAGTCTTTAGCACTTCTGGGTTCCATGTAGTGGCTGGAGGTTTGTATATGTTAACTACTGTTAACTATGTTAAGTATTGATGGAAATTCAGTATAAGAGACAAATTTTCAGTGTACGAGTAGAATGGAGATTGAAGTCCTAGATTTCCGTAAATCATGCATTAATTGTTGGATAAACGTGAACAACCGCTCCTGATTAATTTTGAATTTGAACATAAGCGGTGCAGCGAAGACGAAGATTAAGCACCTGGTGCAGCATGACTTCGATCTAAGTAATGCTAAAGTCTATCGGAAAACCACAAAATATAGATTTAAGCTACAAATAAAAAATCTTATCTGGTCCAGATCTGGAAAGGTCTATTAGAAAAAATGACCACTTGCCTAGTGAGGGGCAAAAATATGGAATTAATTCATTTTCTCTAGAATGGGCGATTTTAAAGATAAATGCCGAAACAAGGCGATTTTTATTGTTAAATTATTATTTTTTGGTAAATATATTATACTAGTAACTTCATCCATCTGGGTGTGATAACGTAATCGATGATTTTTTTTTTAAATAATAGAGGTGCTGTACTGGCTCATTTGTTTGAATGGTTGTTCAATTCTCTATTCAGTAATATACACATTAGCATCATAAATTATACAGGGTGGCCAAAAAAATCCTTTTTGAAATAAATTAATTGATGCAAAAGAAGAATGTATATAATCTATTTAACTCAAAATACATTTTACCGCTGTCAGAATAGAAAAAAAATTTCACAAATAAATTAATGTTTATAAAAAGTTTTAATTGAAAATCCTTTATGAAAGGTTTAACATTTATTAAAACCCTCTAACTAAGGGCTACATCAATTACACAAAGTTTTTTATATTAAAATATCATCATCAGTGTTTAGAACTGTTTAATCACGTGCTGAGCCACCAACAAAACACTAAGGTATAAACCCTTTAGACGGTATAAAATTTGTTACACTAGCATAGCTGCTTAAAATTCCAAACCAAGAATAAAATTTATAAAGATAAGGCCCTTAGGTACTGCATGACCCCCCGTCACGTGGGTTGCTAAACAAGTGGATTTGTCTCTACATGAGGAATGTTGGATGGCAACTGATCCGATCCAATATTTCTCATGTAGAGACAAATCCACCTGTCTCGCAACCCACGTGATGGGTGAGTCATGCAGTGCCTAGGGGCCTTATCTTTACAAATTTTACCTATCGTTTAGAATTTTAAGTAACTATGTTAATGTAACAAATGTTTATAACATCTAAAGTGTTTATACCCTGGTATTTCTTTGGTGGCTCAGAGTGTACCTGTTTCGGGATTTATCTCAAAATTGTCCATTTTAGGGAAAATGAATTTACGCCATAATTTCTCCTCTCTGTATATTTTATATCACAAAAGGAGTACGCAACTACTGCTTAACAGATTAGAAACGTTCTTCTGAATAATACATTGTAAAAATATCTTTTCATTTCCTTGAACTCTAAAATTCGCATTCAACAGGTACGTGCCATTTTCGCTGCAACTCTGCTTTCTGGATACAAGCCACTTCTATTCACGTAAGTGGATAATCCAGAACGTGTCGTATTGAATATTCAGCATATTTTAAAATAGAGGCGACGAACGGTTTTACTATTCCGATAGAGTTTGAGGCTACACACTTACAAGGACTGGGCACTTTGTAGAGTTGTTTTGAAAAGTTTTATTTAGTTAAAAATGTATACCATTTTTATTCAGTTGCAATGCGAAGGCAAAACAATCTTACTTTTCAATTAGAATACGGAGCGCAGTCCAGTCCTCTGAATCGCGATTTTCGGCTCTTATTGGAGCCTCATCGGATAGAACGTATGCACTGTTCTCCATATCCTAATTGACCAGCACCGAGAGCTTTTCCCACCCATTGCAACCGAAGTGAAGGTATTAGGTGACTAGCGTCATCTGGCAATTGAAAGATGAAGTAGTTTTCAATCCGAATAGCAAAATTAATAATATTGGAAATATTAAAAACATTACTAAAAGATTTTTAAATTGAAAACCCTTTGTCTTCACTGCAGCATCCATGTGCTTGCAAATTGTAGAAGCCTTGGAGGTGTCACCAGGAAAGTGTACCAATAAGTTTTCAATTTAAAAATCTTTTAGTAATGTTTTTAATATTTTCAATATTATTAATTTTGCTCTTAGGATTGAAAACTACTTCATCTTTCAATTGCCAGTTGACGCTAGTCACCTAATACCTTCACTTTGGTTGCAATGGATGGGAAAAGCTCTCGGTGTCGGTCAATTAGGATATGGAGAACAGTGCCTACGTTCTCTCCGATGAGGCTCCAATAAGAGCCGAAAATCGTGAGTCAGAGGACTGGACTGCGCTCCGTAATCTAATTGAAAAGTAAGATTGTTTTGTCTTCGCATTTCAACTGAATCAAAATGGTATACATTTTTATTTTATAGTCGTATTACTCCGTAGAGTAACCAGGCGCATTTTCCGTTGAAACTTTACCAAGCGGCAGACATGTGAACTGCATAGTGTAGAATTCCTTCCCTTTGTCTTCACTGCAGCATCCATGTGCTTGCAAATTGTAGAAGCCTTGGAGGTGTCACCAGGAAAGTGTACCAATAAGTTTCAATTTAAAAATCTTTTAGTAATGTTTTTAGTATTTTCAATATTATTAGTTTTGCTATTAGGATTGAAAACTACTTCATCTTTCAATTGCCAGATGACGCTAGTCACCTAATACCTTCACTTTGGTTGCAATGGGTGGGAAAAACTCTCGGTGCTGGTCAATTAGGATATGGAGAACAGTGCCTACGTTCTCTCCGATGAGGCTCCAATAAGAGCCGAAAATCGCGATTCAGAGGGCTGGACTGCGCTCCGTATTCTAATTGAAAAGTAAATTGTTTTGCCTGCGCATTGCAACTGAATAAAGATGGTATACAATTTTACTTTATAGTCGTATTACTCCGTAGAATAACCAGGTGCATTTTCCGTTGGAACTTTACCAAGCGGCAGACGGGGGATGTGAATTGCATAGTGTAGAATTCCTTCCCTTTGTCTTCACTGCATGTGCTTGCAAAGTGTAGAAGCCTTGGAGGTGTCACCAGGAAAGTGTACCAATAAGTTTTAAATTTAAAAATCATTTAGTAATGTTTTTAATATTTTCGATACTATTAATTTTGCTATTAGGATTGAAAACTACTTCATCTTTTTATTTAGTTAATTGTGGCTTTCATATACATTAATAGATTTAGGGCACAGGGCAGACATAATAAACTGCAGAAATTATTTATTTATTTATTATTTATTTACGGACCGAAGTCCATTAGTACATGATACAATTAAATTAAAATGTCACACAAATTAGAAAAATAAGATCTAGTAGGTACAAAATTGGTAAATACATAACAAACAATAATAAAGAATAAAATTACTTGCTCTCATTTAACAATTGAGAGCTAGAACATTTTGAATTTGACAAATACAACTTATCCTAGAACAAAGACAATAACAGTAGTTGACAAATCAGTCTTGAAACCAGAACATTAAGTTAAGTATAAATGTAATTGTGTGGAAAACGCAGTAAAGTCGTTCATAAAGAAATCAATTTGCGGAGATAATGTGTTTGCCAATTTAATAGTTTTAGAGAGATAGGAACTTGAAGCATAATTTGTGCGGTTAATGACCTCGTGGAAGGTGGTCACAGAACGGGTGGTTCTTGAAGGTACATGTAGACCAATTTTATTTAAAAGTGGGATACATAATTTATGACCATGAATTAAATTATATAAGAAGCAAAGATCTTTATGTTGACGACGACTCTGTAATGAGTCAAGTCGAATAATTTGCAGTAAAGACTCATAACTTTGACCAGTGAGATGCATCTTATAAGCATAATAACGTAAGAATTTACGCTGAACTTGTTCGATTTTATTAATATGACAGTTATATTGAGGTGACCAAACACATGATGCATAATCTAAATGTGGTCTAACCAAAGAACAATAAAGAAATTTTAAAGAACGACCAGTCGTAAAGTCATAGCTGCATCTTTTAACAAAGCCAAGCATCTTTAATGACTTAGAAACCATGCTATTAATGTGTAGGTTGAAATTCAAGTTAATATCAAGAACAACACCCAGATCTATAACTGAGTCAACTAATTGTAACCTAGTGTCCCGTATAAAGTAAGAATTATTCTCAAAGTGTCTTAGTCGAGTAAAAGTTATAGCATGGCATTTGTTTGCATTTAAGTCCATACCATTAAGTGAGCACCATTCCACAAGACCATTAAGATCTGATTGCAAATTGTAGTGATCCAAATCAGAGGTAATTATGTGAAATAATTTAAGGTCATCAGCAAATAGAAGAAATTGAGCAAAATTGAAGCTTTTATTTATGTCATTTATAAATAAATTAAAAAGGATAGGTCCTAAGTGGGAGCCTTGAGGTACACCCGATATAACTATAATTTCATTAGAGAAACAATTCTTAATACGAACTATCTGCCTTCTATCTAATAGATAATTTCGAATCCAACTAAGCAGAGGATCAGAGAAACCCAACTGTTCGATCTTATGTAACAATAACGTTGGTTGACTCTATCGAATGACTTGGAAAAATCTGTATAAATCGCATCTACCTGTTGTTTACTTTCCAATGCTTCATTTAAGAAGGAGGTATAATTTAACAAGTTCATTTCAGTTGATCTCCCCATAACAAAACCATACTGTTGTTCAATGATTACATTATAGAGAAGACGACATAGACTCACCTCTGGTGATGTGGATTATTTTTAATATTTATGATAAATTTCTCTTAAGATGTTCGATTGAAAATAACTTGGATTGAATTTAATGGAACAGAACAACCTATGTGTGTTTATGTAACATTCAAAAAAAAAGTAATAAGAGGAAAACAACAATACCATACAGAAAATGATTATCGAAAGAATTCGGTTATAATCCTACTTCATACACAAGAAATAAATTAGATCTTGAAAACTATTGGCCAATTAGCTTGGTAAACCACTTATACAAGTTCTTTTATCGAATACTGAAGAACAGATTAGAAGCAAAATTCAAAGTTCAAAAAAATATTACTGTCATCATTCAATTGCATGTGGTTGTGTTTATGAAGACAAATCACATGCTATGATTTTTCTGACAGATATTCTCGGACAGGATACTCATTGATGGAAAAATCGGGGAATGCTGAAAGACAAATATACATGAGTGTAGTAAGGCCTGTATTCGTGTACGTTGGTTAAATGTTACTTGTAAGGAAGATTCAGAAAAATAGGATAAAGGTAGCTGAAATAAAAATGTTACCGCGGATGTCGGGTAAGACAAGAAGGGACAAGATTAGGAACGATGTGATTATAGAAAGGTACCACAGGCTCTAAAAATGGTTCAACAAAAAAGACTGCAATGGTTTGGTCACACCAGACGTATAAATTGAGAACTATGTGAGATAGAGCTGTCAGAACTTGAGGGAAAGACAGATAAAGAAAACCGAGGACAAGATGGAAGGACTGTGTGGCAGATATCTTAAGAGAAAAAGGTTTAAATGAAGAAAAAACGATAAACAGAGGTGAGTGGCGAAGAAGAGTAAAGAATAGTGACCCCTGAAAAAGGAGAAGCTGAAAAAAAAGTTATTACTTAAAAGACAACCGTTTTGAAGATGTTAACCGATGTGAATCGATGCTACGGTGCCATCTAAAGCTCTACCTCCGTTAGCAATTAATATTCAGTATGGTGATTTACGCCAAATAGATATAAACCAGGAAAGATCTGTTTTTAGGTGGATGTGAGAGGTGGCATTCGGATTTTTGCGAATAAAGTTAGGTGATAACTTCGTTAATAATAATTGACTTATGCTCCTTCTCAAATATGCCCGGAACAATAATAAAAAAAATAAAATATTTAACAATTTCAAAAAATTTCGTTTTTTTCTATTTTCTTTGCTTATAACCTTAAAACGATTCATTTTGGAACAAAGTAGGTTAAAAATAAAACAAAGATAATTAAATTTTCTATCAGATACGATTGGTTAAAAATGTCACCCTTGCTGCAAAATAGCAATAAGTATAAAATAATGGGGCAAAACAAGCCTGTCTTTATTCAATGTTTTTCCATCACTTAGGATACACTTGGAACCTTTCGAATCCGCTAAGAAAATTTTTGTAATGTGCTAAGACCGTCCACCAAATTTCATTAAAATTGACTTACTAGATTTTGCATAAAAATTTTGCAATCTAAACTTTTTTTAAAAAATTAAAATTTTTTAAAATCTTGCACAACAAAAACTAGAACATACAAAGATTTGTCAATTTTTTTACATATAAAAAAGCACTCCACCTATGTAATGCACCTTATAGAATTAAAATCGGATTATTTAAGCAGCCTCAGTAATGTTTTAAAGTTATAAACAATTTTTTGGCATATAAACAAATTAGTGCTGTGGCCAGGAGGGGGTGCTACAAGCTTTTATTTAGATGGACTTACCCAAGTTTTTTTATGTATTTTGACCCGTAGAACACGAATTTTGTAGGTAACAGTTGATCCGGATGTCGATAAGATTGTTATAAACAAAGAACTTGAGGAATTACATAACATCGATTTTTCGCAAAATAAAACATTTTTTTTGTATTTCTTGGGTAATTTTGAGCAAAAAATGTTCTTACAAGTTTCTTCGTAGGAAGCATAGTTTTCAAAATAAACGCGGTGGAACTTTCAAAAAATTGAAAAATTGCAATTTTTTAACGCGAATAACTTTTGATTAAAAAATAAAATAGCAATTTTGCTGACAGTACTTGAAAGTTTAAGTCAAATTATACTGGTTTTAATTATTTGCATTGCTAAAAATTAATTTTTTTATTATTAAACAAAGCTATTTGTTTATAAGCCAAAAAATTGTTTATAATTTTAAAACATTGCCGAGGCCCCTTAAATAATCCGATTTTAATTCTGTAAGTAAACTGTATTAGATAGGCAGAGCACCTATTTATATGTAAAAAAAATTAGCCAACTTCTAAATGGTCTACTTTTTGTTCAAAAAGATTTTAAAAAATTTGAACTTTTTTAAGAACATTTAGATTGCAAATTTATTATGCAAAATCTATTAGGTCGATTTTAATGAAATTTGGTAGACCGTTTAACTAAGTTATAAGAATTTTCTAAGCGAATTACTAAGGTTTTAAGTGCCACCAAAAAGGTTAAGAAACATTGAATAAAAACAGGCGTATTTTGCCCCTTATTTTGTATTTATTGCTATATTGCAGACAAGGTAACACATTAAGACATTTTTGACCAGTCGTATATCATACAAAATTCAATTATCTTTATTTTATTTCTCTACGACTTTGTTCCAAAACGAATCGTTAGGCAAAGTTATAAGTTATAAACAAAGAAAGCAGAAAAAAATCGATGTTCTTCGAAATTTTTAAATATTTTAATTTTTTTATTAATGTTCCGGGCATATTTGAAAAGGAGCATAAGTTAATTATTATTACTGAAGGTGTCACCTAACTTTATCTGCAAAAATCCGAATGCCACCTCTCACATCCAAAGATAGACGTTTTTTTACAGTTTAGTCCTGGTCTAATATAAAAAAAAAATAAAAATGTATTCCATTTTTATTCAGTTGCAATGCGAAGGCAAATCTGTCTTATTTCTCACTTCTCCTCGAACAGGGAGCGCAAACCAGCACTCTAAATCGAAGATTTTCGACTGTAATTGGAGTCATCATCAGAGAGGCGTAGGTTTGCTACTCTCTGCTCGAAGTGATAAAACTCCGAGAGCTTGTCCCCGCATTGCAACTGACGTTTATGGAGTAGGTCACTAGCGTCATCTGGCAAATGAAAGGCAAAGTTTTCAACCTAATAGAAACATTAAGGATACTGAAAAATATTAAAAATATTCCTATAAGACATTTAATTTAAAACTTATTGGTCAATTTTCCTGGTAACACCTCCATGGTTTTTAATATACCCGAAAGGGTGTCCCGAAAAGATTGGTCATAAATTATACCACAGATTCTGGGGTCAAAAATAGGTTGATTACACCTGACTTACCTATATACAAAAGTGCACACAAAAAAAGTTACAACCCTTTGAACTTACAAAATTACAACCGTTTTATTTTCATATATCGAAAACTCTTAGAGATTTTGTATTGCAAATGGACATGTGGCATTCTTATGGCATCAACATCTTAAAAAAAATTATAGTGAAATTTGTGCATCCCCTAAAAATTTTATGGGGGTTTTGTTCCCTTAAACCCCCCAAACTTTTGTGTACGTTCCAATTTAATTATTATTGTGATACCATTAGTTAAAGACATTGTTTTTAAAACTTTTTTGCCTCTTAGTACTTTTTCGATAAGCCAGTGTTTATCGAGATATTTTGAATATTTGTCGAATCCACCACATATTTGTATATGGTTAAGTACGATTACAGAAATTTGTTAATAATCTGAAAATTTATTTATAATTTATATTTTTAGGTATATTTTGAAAAAGAAGCCACATGTCGATAAAAGGTGACTTATCAAAAAAAGACTAAGAGGCAAAAAAGTTTTAAAAACACTGTGTTTAACTAATGGTACAGCAACAATAGTTTAATTGAAACGTACACAAACATTTGGGGGGTTTAAAGGAACAAAACCCCCATAAAATTTTTATGTAAACACATTAAAAAAGAAGGTGCATCTCGATAAAAACTGGTTTATCGAAAAAATACTAAGAGGAAAACAGTTTTTAAAAACGTTGTGTTTAACTAATGGTACCACAATAATGAATTAATTGGAACGTACACAAAAGTTTGGGGGGGTTTAAGGGAACAAAATCCCCATAAAATTTTTATAGGGTGGACAAATTTCACTATAATTTTGTTTTAAGATGTTCCTGTCATAAGAATAATACACGTCCATTTTCAATAAAATATCTCTAATAGTTTTCGCTATATTGAAAAAAATCGATTTTCATTTTGTAAATTCAAAGGGCTATAACTTTTTTTATGGGCACATTTGTACTAAAGTAAGTTAGGTTCAGTCGGACTATTTTTGACCCCAGAATGTGTGGTATAATTTATGACCAATCTTTTCGGGACACCCTGTATACATGTAATAGATATAAAAAAGGAGTTGCAGTATTTGTATTTTTCTTTTATGAAAAGTGTTTTACGGACACGCTGTATATTCTGTCGGTTTTATTCTGGAATATTTGAAATTCCCTTTATAGAGTAAGCTTTTGTTCGAAATAATTTCACCTTTTATATTTTTAGAACAATGCTTTTGTAATTTTACTTTAGCATAACTTCGAACATAGCCTAGAGATAAAATAATGTTTTATTAAGTATATATATGTAGGTCTTTGTTTTATTATTTTTAAATTTCATCCTGAATTTTATTAAAAACTGATATGATTAAGTTTTAATATTTTATTTAACGTAGACGCTTTGTAGAAATATGCTTTATTGTCACTGAAAATTTTACAATTTTATGGACAAAGCTTACATACAGTCAAAAAATAACAATAAATGTAAATAGCCCCAAAGAATTTTTTGAAAATTTGCTTACTGTTGCATTTCGCAATTTGATATAAAAATATTGTTGAAATATACACAATACACATAGATATTTTTTGTTAGCTTTGTTTCCCCTATTATATTGTAATGCAAGTTAACCATTATTTCGCTTTACAAACATTATCGGACAATGGGCTGGCTGTAAATACATTGTTACTAAACAATGGAATAGTGTAACAAGTGCCTTTGGGAATGAATTTCAAATCAGCTTGGGTAATTAGAAAACAATTCTTTTGGTAGGCCTCCATTCCAAACAAAAATACAATTTCCTTACTGACCTGATGCAAGACGGATGTCTTCGCTACGGGGTAGCAACCGTGCTACCCTCTACATCCCGATAAGGGATTCAACGTACATATAAACTTACAAAGATTATAAAATAGGTCTGTTTCAACCAACATAATATACAGTGAGGACGTTTGGGTTGGAATAAATTCATTATCTCAAGAAGGGGTCAATTTGGAGAGAAATCCTGAGACAGGTCATATTTCATTATTTTTGGTATATATATCATACTAGTGACGTCATCCATCTGGGCGTGATGACGTAATCGATGATTTCTTTAAATGAGAGTAGGGGTCGTCTGATAGCTCATTTTAAAGGTTATTTAATTATCTATTCAGTAATATAAACGTTACCGTAAATATTTATACAGGGTGTCCAAAAATTTTTTGGATTAAATTATCTGGGACAAAAAGAAGAATGTATGTAATTAATTTATTTCAAAATACATTTGAATGCTGTCAGAAAACAAAAAGAAATGTTTATTTGACAAATAAACATTGATTTTAGCTTAAATTCAATGTTAAAACTGCCAACCACCTGTCTCTTAGCAGTTTGAACATTGAATTTAAGCGAAAAGCAATGTTTATTTGTGAAATAAACATTACATATTACCTGTTTTTCTGACACCAGTAGACTGTATTTTGAATTAAATAAATTGCTTAAATTCTTCTTTTTGTGTAAATTAATTTAATAAAAAATTTTTTCTTACACCCTGTATAAATAATAATTATTAATTTTTATCTTATTGAATAGAGAATTAAATAACCTTTCAGATGAGCCATCACACAACCCCCACTCTCATTTAAAAAGATCATCGATTACGTCATCACGCCCAGATGGACGACGTCGTTAGTATGATACACGTGCCAAAAAGTCATAGTTAATTTAAAAGAAAAATCGACCTGTCGCAGGATTTCTCTCCCAATTCGCCCATTCTCGAGATAATGAATTTATTCCAACTCAAAGGTCGTCACTGTATACAGGGTGTCCCCGAAAATAGTGCGTTCCTTAAAGGTATAGGTAGAAGGCACCATCTAGAGCAAAAAAGTATTATAACATTTTTTTCTAAATGCAACCGTTTGGCTAAAAAACCAAAATACATTTTGGTATGCAAATTGAAATCTGACAACTATGTATACAAAAATCTAAATATAGACAATCAAATAGTTGCAGCATTTTAACTATTTTAGCCATAAGTATTTACATTAAATCCTGTCTTCATCCTAAACAAACAAAAACAAATTCTTGTTTTGTTGGATTTCATTCATGGGGTGGTATTGGATTTCATACAATTATTTTGCAGTAGGTACTCTGGGCTAATTAGCAAAATACAAGGAAAAGTTATTTACCAGCAATTTTATTGCTGGAATCGAATCTTGTTATTGTATGTATTAATAATATAGGTATGCAAAGTCCGCAGATAGTGTGCTACTCTTTTTATAAAAAAAATGGCGCCCTAAAATCGTGTTTTTTTCAATTTTTGCTCTATAACTCCAAAAATTTTAACTTTACACCAAAAACACTCAAATAAAAATTCACCGCAATTAAATTCTGCATAGAGACGTGTTTTTCCCGATTTATTTCGACGAAAACTTTCCCCGGAAAAAGCGGGGTTTTCCAACAAAATCTTTAATTTTCAACTAAAATTTTAGATAAGGAATTGTTAATATATAATTAAATAACTCGGTAATGTAAAAGCCCTTTCATATAGATTACAATTCCAGAAGCCGATGGAAATTGAATGAACTGTTTAGCAACAATTGAATTATTAATTAAAAATTTACGGTCGCTATAATAACGACAATAATTATGATGCATAAGAATAACTATGATTTTTTCATAAAAAGACACTATACCTAGCTAATGTACTTTACAGAATTAAAATTGGACTATTTAAGCGGCTTCAGGAATTTTTAAAATTATAAACAATTTTTTGGCTTAAAAACAAATAGAATATCTCGGGCAATATTAAACTAAATTAAATTGTGAAGACGGTATTCGAAAAACGGCTGCAGGACGCTTCTTTTAAAAGAAAAACGTTTAATTATGACGAGTGGTTCCTGAGATATAACCGGTCAAAGTTGACCGGAATTTACGGCAAAGATATAAACAATAGGATCATAATTTTTAAACCATCACCTTTTTATTTTTGTCCTCTTTCTTCACACCAATTTTCATATCTTTAAAATACTCATAACATATATCCAATAATTGCCAATAATAGCAAAATTCCAATTGCGTTTGAAGAAAAGCAAGTTTGACATTTAATAATGCGTTAGATCGATGGCTCTACTCGAGTTATTTGGGAACAAAAAAAGAATGAAGGAAATTGCTCCATGGGAAGCCGAGAAAATGCATTTTTGTAACGTATACCGATTTTGAACTTTGAGGGTTACATTTTCTCGAACCTAATTTTTGATTGGAATTTTGCTATTTTTGGCAATTTTCACACGTATTATCGATAGTTTTTATTATAATAATATATGTTATGAGTATTTTGAGGATATGAAAATTGGTGTGGAGAAAGAGAACAAAAATAAAAAGGTGACGGTTTGAAAATTATGATCCTGTTGTTTATATCTTTGCCGTAAATTCCGGTCAAATTTGACCGGTGGTATCTCAAGAACTGCTCATCATAATTAAATATTTTTTCTTTTAGAAGAAGCGTCCTGCCACAGTTTTTCGAATACCGTTTATACAATTTAGTTTAGTTTAATATTTCCCGAGATATTCAATTTGTTTTTAAGCCAAAAAATTGTTTATAATTTTAAAATACTCCTGAGGCCGCTTAAAGAGTCCAATTTCAATTCTATAAAGTGAATTAGATAGGTATAGTGTCTTTTTATTAAAAAAATCATAGTTACTCTTATGCATCATAATTATTGTCGTTATTATAGCGACCGTAAATTTCTAATTAACGATTCAATTGTTGCTAAACTGTTCATTCAATTTTCATCGGCTTCTGGAATTATAATCTATATGAAAAGGGCTTTAACATTACCAAGTTATTTAATTATTGATTAACAATTACTTATCTAAAAGTTTAGTTGAAAATTAAAGATTTTGTTGGAAAAACCCGCTTTTTTCGGGGAAAGTTTTCGTCAAAGTAAATCGAAGGAATCAGGTCTCTATGCAGAATTTAATTGCGGTGAATTTTTATTTGAGTGTTTTTGGTGTAAACTTAAAATATTTCAAGTTATAGAGCAAAAATTGAAAAAAACACGATTTTCGGGCGCCATTTGGTTTATAAAAAAAGTAGTACACTATCTGCGGACTTTGCATACCTATATTATTAATTTATACAATCATAACATTCGATTCCAGCAATAAAATTGGTGGTAAATAACTTTTTCCAAAAATGGCCTATTCTCCGATAATCAGCCCAAACTACAGGTGTACCTGTCTGGCCTACAGTTTGTGGTGTCAATAAACTAAATCACAAACAGTTCTAGTACAGTGATGCCAAATTAGTTAATTTTATGAAAATAAAAGTTCGCTTATATGGCGAACAGTGTATTTTTTTTTTTGGAAACGGTAAACTTTAGAAAAAAATGTTATAGGACTTTTTTGTTCTACATTGTGTATTATCTCCATACCTTAAAGGAACGCACTATTTTCGGGGACACTCTGTATAGCCGTTCAAGCATTTGACAATATATTGCACGATAAATTAATTATTAATATCTATTTTTAAAACTGAAAAATATCGACAGCCGCGACATCAGAGTAATTTTAAACCTCTACTGGAACCAAAAAGTCAAAGTAAGAATTGAGGATCAAATCTCGGAAGGAATACAAATTCTTCAGGGTGTAAGACTGGGCTGTATATTGTCACCACTGCTGTTTAATATATATTATAGCGATGCCATCTTCCAAGAAGCTTTCGGAGAGTATAAGGTTGGGATTATCATAAATGGTGAAATCCTTAAAAATATACGATATGCCGATGACACTGTATATTCACTTTAACACAACAAAGTCTGACAAACATACTGGAACGGCTGAACGAAAAGTGTACCTTATATTATACGGTATTAAAATGAACTTAAAGAAATCAAAATTCATGGTCATTACAGAACATCCAAAAGACAACGAGCAACTCCGTATTAACAATATCAAAATAAAAAAGGTAGATAAATACAATTAATATCAAGGAACATTGGTTAGTCAAAACGGAGAACAAGCACAAGATTAAAACCGTATAGAAATAGCACGGGCAAAATTTGTGAAAATAATACATCTATTATGTAGTAGACCTAACAATGGATCTAAGGATAAGGTTGTTGCACTAGTTGCTACGTTTTTATAATTTTGCTCTACGCATCTGATGCCTGGATATTGAAGCAATTAGGGATTAAGAAATTGGAAGCTTTTGAGCGTTGGTGTTATCGAAGAATGCTACGAATATCATGGTAGACAAAATTAGCAATATTGAACTCCTTGATAGGGTAAATAAAAAGGATGAAATTATACAGACAATTAAGAGGAAGAAGCTTGAATATTTCGGTCATATAGTAAGAGGTCCTCCGTATAGTCTACTGCGTTTGATTATAGAGGGCAAATTAAAAGGTCAAAGAGATGTATAAAGAAGACGAACATCCTGGTTAAACAATCTAAGGGAATGGTTTAGTCTTAGCTATTCGCGGTGTGCAAGTACTTGGAAGGGATACGTGAAACGATCGTGCGCGAATAGCGGAGAAATATTGCAACTTTCTTAAATATGTAATTCATATTGTCAATTGAAATTGTCAAATTTCCAGTACTGCATTTTAATAACTAATTTTATTTACTACATACAATTGTTTACGTTTTAATAACATAACCTAAATCTTATTTTTTCTTCTTATTATTTTTTTGGGCTATCATCATCATCCTGGTGCTACAGCCCTTAGAGGGCCTCGACCTTCTCAAGCGTTCTACGCCATTCTGTTCTGTCCCTTGCCTGCACTTTCCAGTTGCCGACTGGAAAGTGCAGGCAATCTCCGATCTTCTCGGCATCTTGTGTTACCCCGTCCATCCACCTCAACTTTGGTCTACCCCGTCTTCTCATTCCCACGGGTTGAGCTGTTAGAATCCTTTTTATCATGTTCGATTCAGGGGCTCGGGCTACATGTCCGGCCCACTGCAGGCGATTTCGCTTAATTATAGTGATAATATCTTTCCCACCAAACGTTTGCTTGTAGATATTCTGCAGTTCAAAGTTATATCTACGCCTCCATATTCCGTTCTCACAAACCGCTCCGAATATCTTGCGTAGTACCATTCTTTCAAAAATTGATAGAGCGGATTCATCTGTTTTAGTTAGCGTCCATGCCTCTGAACCATATGTGAGAACGGGGACTATCAATGTTCTATACAGCCTTATACGAGTTTTTTGAGACAGACGTTTGTTAGATAAGTACTTTGATAGACCATGATAACACCTGTTTGCAATTATTATTCGCCTTTTTATTTCCTCAGATGTGTCATTATTGGGGTTAACCGGTGTCCCTAGATATATGAACTCTTTGACCGCTTCGAAGTTTTGGTCATTGATGATTAGATCTGCATCAACATTTCCAGCTCTTGTGTTTGTGTTGGTCGCCATGAATTTTGTTTTATTTTGATTTATATGTAACCCCATTAGTTCTGCTGCTGCTACTAGATCGGTTAGGATTTCCGCAGTTCTCGCCCTGGTTCTTGTTATAATGTCCACGTCATCTGCATATGCAAGAACTTGGACTGATCTATTAAATATTGTTCCTCTGCTATCTAAATTAGCGTCTCGTACAACTTTTTCTAAGGCTACATTAAAAAGCTGACACGCCAGCGCATCTCCCTGCCTTAACCCCTTATGTATTTCGAATGGAGTTGATGAGTCGTTTTGAATTTTTACTGCTGATAGCATCTTCGCCATTGTCACTTTTATCATAGATATGAGTTTTTTTGGAATTCCCAACTCATTCATAGCATTGTAAAGACTTGGTCTTAAGACACTGTCATATGCCGCTTTAAAATCGACAAAAATATGGTACATATCTATGTTAAACTCTTGCGCTTTTTCGAGGATCTGTCGTAGTGTAAAGATCTGGTTAATGGTTGAACGTCCGCGCCTGAATCCTGCCTGATATTCTCCTAGAAACGTTTCGGTATAAGGCTTCAATCTCTCGTGTAAAATGTTTGACAATATCTTGTATGCTGTATTTAGGAGAGTTATTCCGCGGTAATTATTGCATTCCAGTTGGTTTCCCTTTTTGTGTAACGGGCATATTAAGCCTAAACTCCATTCTCCAGGCATTTGCTCCTCAGACCAAATTTTACAAACAATTTCTCGCATCATCTTGGTGATCTGCTCTCCACCGTGCTTAAATAACTCTGCTGGGATGCCATCGCTGCCTGGATATTTGTGGTTCCTTAGTTTTTCAATAGATATTTTCACTTCTTCTACCGAGGGGGGTTCCACGAGCTCCTCATTTCGGTATTCCAGCTCTATGTTGTTAGTAGGTTCCCCTTCCAGCAACTCTTGAAAGTGTCCTACCCATCGTAACAGGATATCATCTTTGTTGGTAAGTAATTTACCTTCCTTATCATTGCAATAATTGATTCTCGATTTGAATCCTTTTCTAATAGTATTTATTTGATGGTAGAACTTTCTTGTTTTTCCATGACTCATATGGCTTTCAAGCCGTTCTAATATGTCATTTTCTGAGTCTCGTTTCCTTTTATATTTTACTTGTCTAGGGCCCCTTTCTTTCTTGGCATTGGAAATTCTTTGTCGTAACTTGGCTTCTACCATGAAATGGTCTGAGTCAATATTTGCGCCTCTGTAACTTCTCACGTCCATTAGGTTTTTAAAGTGCCTTCTGTCAATTATAACATGGTCAATTTGATTTGTGGTATTTCCATTTGGTGATATCCAAGTTGCTTTATGGATATTTTTATGATTAACCATGTACTTCCCACAATTAAATCTTTGGGAGCTGCCATACTATTAATAAGTCTTAAACCATTGTCATTAGTAACGTCATGAAGGCTGTGTTTACCAATATAATCTTGGTAGCAAATCTCTTTTCCTATCTGGGCGTTCATGTCTCCAATGATTATTTTAATATCGTTTTTGGCACAGTTATCATATGCTTTTTCAAGGTCTTCGTAGAATTGATCTTTAATTTCTTCGTCTTTTTCCTCGGTTGGCGCGTGCCAACCGAGGAATGGTCGATTTTTTGGGCTATGGCCCAATTATCCAGTAACCAGGACTAATATAATTGGCCAATATAATTAAAAGTGCGAATAAAGTTGCAGAGCGTAGAAGTAGATGTCGCTTTGCCGAAATTGCACGGTCCCAATAATCAACTATTTAGAGCTCATCATCATCACGTAGCGCTACAACCCTGGATGAGTGTTGGTTGATTGTATAACTTTTTTCCAACGTGTTCGGTATTCCATCAACCTAGGGTCAAATGGAATGTTCATTTTCCGGAGATCTGCTTGGATGTTATTTCTCCATCGCATTCTGGGAAGTCCGAGTGGTCTTT
Organism: Diabrotica virgifera virgifera; assembly: GCF_917563875.1. NCBI lineage: Eukaryota > Metazoa > Arthropoda > Insecta > Coleoptera > Chrysomelidae > Diabrotica > Diabrotica virgifera. The sequence continues at coordinate 153,280,388 of NC_065450.1, forward strand.
TACCTGTAGGAATCTTCGCCTATACCAGTCCTACGAGTCTCTCGTTATAACTTCCCATACCAGTCTTACAAGTCCCTCGTTATGACTATTTCTGGTGATAACTATTTAGAGCTGCTGTAAGTAAAATAAGAATCTCCATGTTGATATCCAATCTTCGATAGAAGATGGAACCTTAAGCAGAAGTATGTGCAGAAAGCAACACGTATGGAAATTAAAAATTAATTTGAAAACTAAAATCTTTCACTGGTAAATCGGACGGATATTCTTCTTCTTCTTTAAGTTCCATCTTCTATCGAAAGTTGGAAATCATCACAGCAATGCGGACCTTGTTGACTGCAGCTCTAAATAGCTCTGCACTAAATAAAAATCGGTAAATTCGTAGTTTTTTACGTTTTTCGTCAATATTTATAAAATTATGCGGTTTAACATGAACAACCTTCTATAAAAAAATGTTCTACATTAAATTTGAAATAAAATAGGCCCTAAGCATAATCCCTCTAAAATGAACGTTTCCAAAATTACGGAGGTAGTATAGTATAATTGGTCCAAAAAAAAGGCCTAACCCAAACATCCAAAGTAAAAGTTTTCCTCCAACACCAAATCTTTCTATATGTTCCACATGTTGTTCCGTAAAAAGTTCCGCAAAAATGTTTTACATAAAATTCAGTGGCTAACGGACACGCGTCCAAGCCATTTTTTCTCTCTCTCTCTCTCTCTCACACACACACACACACACACACACACACACACACACACACACACATAAAATTTAAAACAAAAAAGGTCCTATATATAGGGTGTCCCAAAAGTAGTGGAACGGTCGAATATTTCGCGAACTAAATATCGGATCAAAAAACTGAAAAATACGTGTTCAATCATTTTCAAAAATCTATCCAATGACACCAAACACCAACCCCCACTACACCCCCTGGAGGTGGGATGGAGGGTAACTTTAAAATATCAAATAGAAACCCCTAGTTTTTCTTACAGATTTGGATTCGTTACGTAAAAATAAGCAACTTTTATTCAAGACATTTTTTCGAACTGTGGATAGATGGCGCTATAATTGAGAAAAACGATTTATCCTTATACCTTAGGTAAATTATAGAAACGGTCTAATATATTCGAGAAATACACTTCCAAATGAGAAACTAAAAAAAAGGTTTTTAATACTTTTCGAAAACCTATCGAATAACATTAAACATGACCCTCCAACTCACCCCCTGGAGGTGGGGTGTGGGGTAACTTTAAAATCTTAAATAGCAACCCCCACTTTTTATTACAGATTCGGATTCGTCATGAAAAATTAAGCAACATTTATTCGAAACATTTTTTAGAATTATTGATAGATGGTGCTTTAATTGGAAAAATACGATTTATTAGCGCCATCTATCAGCAATTTTAAAAAATGTTTCGAATAAATGTAGCTTAATTTTTCATGACGAATTCGAATCTGCAATAAAAACTGGGGGTTGATATTTAAGATTTTAAATTTACCCCCCACCCCGTCTCCAGGGGGTGGGTTGGAGGGTCATTTTTGGTGTTTGTCGATAGGTTTTCGAAAAATATTAAAAACCTCTTTTTTAGTTTCTCATTTGGAAGTGTATTTCTCGAGATATTAGACCGTTCTTATAATTTACCTATGGTATCAGGATAAATCGTTTTTCCCAATTATAGCGCCATCTATCCACAGTTCGAAAAATGTATGAAATAAAAGTTGCTTACTTTTACGTAACGAATCCAAATCTGCAAGAAAAACTAGGGGTTTCCATTTGAGATTTTAAAGTTACCCCCACTCCACCTCCAGGTGGTGTAGTGGGGGTTGGTGTTTGGTGTCATTGGATAGATTTTTGAAAATGATTGAATACGTATTTTTCAGTTTTTCGATCCGATGTTTAGCTCGCGAAATATTTGACCGTTCCACTACTTTTGGGACACCCTATATAATTGTTATAAAATCAACGGGTACAGAGTTACGAAGGGTGAAAAGTGGAGGTTTTCGATACTTTTTATATTCTTTGGGCAATTGATGATGATTTTGTGTGGTGAGGTTGACGTTTCTTCAAGGGCTTATCACTAACATACCATCGGCCACTCAAATAGCAAATTTTATTTACAAAACACAATCCTGTTAAAGAAAATTTCTTTCATCAGTAATAATATAAATAATTGCCCAAAAAATATTAAAGTGTCGAAAACCTCCACTTTTCACCCTCCGTAACTCTGGAACCGTTGATTTTATAACAATTATGTATATGACCTTTTTTGTTTTGAATTTTATGTAGAACATTTCTGTATAGAACATTGTTTATGCTAAAGCATAGTTTTAGAAATATTGACGAAAAACGTAAAAAGAACTACTAATTTTCCGACTTCTCCCCCATCTTCCACCCAAACCGGATGCTCAAAATGGTGTAACTTTTTACTGAACAACATGTGGACCATATAGAAAGATTTGATGTTGGAGGAAAACTTTTACTTTGGTTGTCTAGGTTAGGCCTTTTTTTGGACCAATTATACAAAACTACCTCCGTAACTTTGGAACCGTTCATTTTAGAAGAATTATGCATAGGGCCTTTTTTATTTAAAATTTTACAGAAGTTGAACATTTTTGTATAGAAGGTTGTTCATGCTAAACCACATAGTTTTAGAAATATGGACGAAAAACGTAAAAAACTACGAATTTACCGAGTTCTCCCTACTCTCCTCCCAAACCCGACGCTCAAAATGGTGTGACTTTTTTCTGAACATTATGTGGACCATATAGAACAATTTGGTGTTGAAGAATAACTTTCACTTTGGATGTCTGGGTTCGGGTCTAGTTATACCATACTATATCTACAACAACAAATCGAACATGACTGCCTTGGCAACATTTAGTGCACCTATGAGTGTAAGAATTATTATTGTCATAATATTGTGTCTGCGTTTTCGATAGTATAGTGCAGGGGTGGCCAAGCTCCTTAATAGTCCGAGCCACTTTTCACAAGTTGAAATTTTGCGCGAGCCGCAATTACCTAAATACATATTCAAAAAGTATGTAAGGAACGCATTTACAAAATTTTTTTTGAAAACAGAAATATAATTACGAAATATTACAACTTAATTACTTACATTTTTGTTTTCTTTCTTTTGATAATTCTCTAAAATTTGTTGAATAATTTGTGGCAGCATTTCTCAGTAATTCTTTCAGATGCTGGGTAGTTAATACTGATATGTGTTAGGATTTGACGAATTTTAAAACGGACTAAATTGGTCCAAACAAGCACGTTGTTTCCAATATTGAAATCATTCAACAAGCATCCTATGTATTTCGTACTTAGGGTACTTCTGGTACAAATTTCCAAAATTCGATAATCGTCGTCGACTTATAGTTTTATTTTCGAGCTTGATATTCTTGCGTCTCTATTAAATTTTAATTCTCCAGATGTTATTTGGGTCATATATTGGTAATAAGAAATTCACCTTATGAACTATGTTCATTTCAAATGAATTCACAAAAAAATTAAGAGACGATTTAAAATATTTTCAATTTTCAAGTCTTGAAATCTATTTTGGAGTTCAGTCAATTTTTCTAGTTTAATATTGTAACAGTTTTTTTAAGTCTAGTAAAATGATTTAAATGTGTAATCCAAATTACAAATTATATCCGTAGCAAGATAGTCCAGAAAGCCACTGCGCATCCGCTAGGAAAAATATTCTAATTCGGACTTTTTGCACAATCTTACTCAAAAAGGACTCCTTTTAACAAATTTGCATGTTGCCAGGATCAAAAGGTGGTCAAAAATTTTTTAAACGTTTTTTTTTTGTTTTTTTCCTAAAATTATTATTTTTGTATGGAAAAAAGTTCTTTTAGGTTTTTTGGATCATTCCAAACAGAAAAGGTCTTTAGTAACTTTTCTCTAAAAATGATAGTATTTGACATATAAGCGATTAAGAATTGAAAAATTGCGAAATCGGCCATTTTTAACCCTCAAAAACTATGTGAAAAACTGAAAATTTGAATGTTGCCAAGGTAGGTAGATATTCTTTAAACATCGATTGATGAAATCCCGAAGAGTTGTTTGCAATACAATATTCAAAACTCCTTTGTTTTTTAATTGCTAATCAAGCGTGCGCGACACTATTTTCCACCGACAGTATAGTGCAAATGAAAGGAATAAATTCGTTATTTCGTAAACTGGCGACTTTAAGGAAAAATCCCGAAACAGGTCGATTTTTATTTTTAAGTTATAATATTGTGGCATATATGGTATACTAGTGACGTCATCCGTCTGGGCGTGATGACGTAATCGATGATTTTTTTAAATGAGAATAGGGGTCGTGTGGTAGCTCATTTTAAAGGTTCTTCAATTCCCTATTCAGTAATGTAAACATTTACATAATTATTTATTATTCCTTCTACTTCTTTTTGTGTCAAATAATTTAATTTAATAAAAAATTTTTGGACACCCTGTATAAATAATTATGTAAATGTTTATATTACTGAATAGAGAATTGAAGATCCTTTCAAATGAACTGGCACATGACCCTATTCTCGTTTAAAAAAATCATCGATTACGTCATCACGTCCAGATGGATGACGTCACTAGTATACCATATATGCCACAATATCATAACTTAAAAATAAAAATCGACCTGTTTCGGGATTTTTTCTTAAAGTCGCCGGTTTACGAAATAACGAATTTATTCCTTTCATTTCCACCATACTGTCAGTGGAAAATAATGTCGCGCACACTTGATTAGCAATTAAAAAACAAAGGAGTTTTGAATATTGTATTGCAAAAAACTCTTCGGGATTTCATCAATCGATGTTTAAAGAATATCTACCTACCTTGGCAACATTCAAATTTTCAGTTTTCACATAGTTTTTGAGGGTTAAAAATGGCCGATTTCGCAATTTTTCAATTTTTAATCGCTTATATGTCAAAAACTATCATTTTTAGAGAAAAGTCACTAAAGACCTTTTCTGTTTAGAATGATCCAAAAAACCTAAAAAAACTTTTTTCCATGTAAAAATAATAATTTTAGGATAAAAACAAAAAAAAAACGTTTAAAAAATTTTTGACTACCTTTTGGTCCTGGCAACATGAAAATTTGTTAAAAGGAGTGCTTTTTGAGTAAGATTGTGCAAAAAATCCGAATTAGAATATTTTTCCTAGCGGATGCGCAGTGGCTTTCTGGACTAAGAGTTAGGTATACAAAGTCAGTTGATTATTGACTTTTATGTCGCACCACCCTTGTAATATGTTTTTTCACTCAGTTTTTGATGTGTCATATCATTCTTAGCTTGGATGAAACTGGAACTGTTACAAAGTTGCATTTGGTCTTTCATATTTTATTATCAGTAATTTAAAAGACCTTCTGAAACACATATGGAACGATAATAATTTTTTTAAATAGTAACACAAAATTGCAAAGGAAGTCGGGTATATTTATCGAGAGCCACAAGTAATCCTTCGAAGAGCCGCATGTGGCTCGCGAGCCGCAGTTTGGCCACTCCTGGTATAGTGTCACTGTCGTATTCCCGACGCACTGTTACTGCACTGTTGAAAGTTGGAAGAAAAGAATATTGATGAGGCGCTGATGTAGCCTCTTAATATAAAATTGATTATTAGCAAACTTGTTCAAACACTTACCGACATAATGTGTCGTAATTGATTCCCTTCGGCGACCGCGAATCTATTATCACCAGATCGTGCAGTCTCTGCTGGTACTCTTCCAGAGCCGCTTTATCTGAGGTAGAAGTTGTGATTTCAAAGCCTAACTTTTCAGCTGCCTTTACAATGGTTTCGCCTACTTGGTCTAAAGCAGAGAAAACGGTCAGTATCTAAAAAAAAATTAATTGTAAAAGCTCTTTTAAGTATTTGGTAAAGTATTTTTGATTATTACTCTGGGCTAATTAGCAAAATTCATGGAAAAGTTATTTACCAGCAATTTTATTGCTGGAATCGAATTTTATTATTGTATGTACTAATAATATAGGTATGCAAAGTCCGCAGATAGTGTGCTACTTTTTTTTATAAACAAAATGGCGCCGACAAATCGTATTTTTTCAATTATTGCTCTATAACTCCGAAGATTTTAACTTTACAACAAAAACACCCAAATAAAAATTCACCGCAATTAAATTCTGCATAGAGATATGTTTTTCACGATTTGCTCCGACGAAAATTTTCCTCGGAAAATGCGGGTTTTCCCAACAAAAACTCTAATTTTCAAATAAAGTTTTAGGTAAGTTATTATTAATCAATAATTAAATAACTTAGTGACATCAAAGCTTTCTTGGTATAGATTATAGATTATAATTCCAGAAGCCGGTGAAAATTAAACGAATATTTTAGCAACAATTCAATTGTTAATTAACAATTTACGATCGCAATCAAGGGCGCCCATATAAAAATTTTTAGGGGGGCCAAACGTGAAGATGTTGCACATTACATTTTGTATATTTCGGATGACAATATAATACAGTAGACTCTCTCTATAACGAACACGTATATAACGAGGTTTCGCTTATAACGAGGTACATTAGGTGTCCCATGAAATTCCTATTGAACTATAACGCCCTATAACGAGGCATATTTGGTTATATCGAGGAAAATTGAAATCGAAGAATACGTGTCTTTATCTGTTTTTACCGTTGTAATGGTCATAAATAAATAAATGCCCCAACTGCCTGTACATAGAAATGCCCAACATCTGTCTTATTATCAAGGCCAGTGCTGTAATAAACTCGGCCACCTGTAATAAACATCTGCATGTTTATCGACCGATATTGAATACTATAGGAAATTTACAATTTATTTCGGCGAAGTCTCATATTGTTCACTGTTCAGGTTGACCATCGACACCTAATAAACTACGTAAGAGGCATCAAAACATTTCAATATTATTATTGTTTGATATAACGAGATCCGCTTATAACGAGATAATTAATCCACCATTTCAGTTCTCGTTATAGAGGGAGTCTACTGTAGTTTAAACCACCTAAAAAACCTAGTTTGAACCCTGTTGTGAGAAATTATTCATACATTTAAACACTATACCAAGTTTTTAAATGAAAATATCAAACAAAAGTTGCGCCTCTCTTTAAAACCCGTTTGAAAAGAATAAAATGCTTGCAAAGCCTTCCCTTCAACTTTGGCGAGCAGACTAACCATGAGTATGTGTCGAACCAAGTTTTTACTTTAAAATCTTAAAAAGAAGCCCCTTTATTTTTGCAGATTTAGAATCCTTATGAAAAATAAGGCACACATATTCCAAACATTTTTAGAATCCTTGATAGATGGCGCAAATAAATCGCATTTTCCGAATATAGCGCCATCCGTCAACAATTCTAAAAAAGTTCGAATATATGTTACTTATTTTTTGAGGAGGAAACTCAATCTGCAAGAAAAAACGGGGGTTCCTATTTAAGATTTTAAAGTTAACTCTCACCCCACCTCCAGAGTGTGGAATGAAAAATCCTGTTTGGTGTCATTCTATAGATTTTTGAAAAATATTAAACACGTGTTTTTTAGTTTTTATTTGGAAGTATATTTCTCGAGATATTAGATATTAGACCGTTTCTATAATTTTGCTATGGTATCACGATGTACCTTTTTTCCGATTATAGCGCTATCTATCCACAATTCGCAAAATGGCTCGAATAAAATTTGCTTAGTTTTACAAGGAAAATCCAAATCTGCAACAAAAATTAGGGGTCCCATTTAAAATTTTAAAGTTACCCCCCGCTCCACACCCAGGGGTTGAAGTGTCATCGCATAGATTTTTGAAAATTATTGAACACGTATTTTTCAGTTTTTCGATCCGATGTTCATTTCGCGAATTATTCGACCTTTCCGCTACTTTTGGGACAACCTGTATATAACACTCATTCATCATGAAAAATCACCTGTTTTTCATTTAAATAAAATTGTTCTGTTCATCATAATGCACACTTTAAAAATAATCTACTTACTAAAAAAATACTTTTGCAAACTAAAATTTGAGTATGTTCAATAAATTTTAAAAATTATTTTTCAGTATGAATTTATTTCAAAATATAAAATATAATTACTTTATACCAGTTCCTTAAAGACAAATGGCTCATTAGTGATTATCGGTCAGAGATCGGATTTCTTGCTGATATGGTTTTTTTTGCAGTATTATAAATGATTCATTTAATTGATTATTTCATTCATAGGATATTCTGACCAATAGAAAGCTACAGAGATGCAAATTAAGGTGATAATTTTTGATAATCTCTCGTGGTTAAGCATATTACGTCAGATGCCATTCGTTGCTATGAAAAAATACATTCAGTGACATTAATGACAATTAATGTTTTAAAAATTATAAAAGTGATCGCTTTCAATCGTCAAATATTTATAAAAACTGTGCGTTTAATGGTACTTACATAAATAAGTTACAATAAAATTTTGGTTTTGAACAGTTTTATTAATGAAATAATCGCAACAAATGGCACTCGACCTCTGAAATTAATATAGAATTTCAGAGCTCTTGTGCAATTACTACTGATAATTTTGGGTGTCGATTACAGTGTATATGTTTCCCATGCCTCTAATCTCTTTCAATGTTTTCGTTAATAGCATACCGTGATTGTGGGAAATGTGTATTATGCACATTCCATATAGACACCACTGTCGCAGACACAAAGATTTTCTGTTAAACTATTAATAACTACCCAATATGTGAATTTTTTTATTAATAAATATGTTGTCTCCAATTTATCTTTCAAAATTATCCAATAATTTTTTGACAAAAATACGTTTATGTAATATAAATTTAATTTTTGTTCTTTCCCGAAAAGCTAGGGGGGCCACGGCCCTCCCCTGCCCGTGTGTATGGGCGCCTATGATCGCAATAATAACAAAATAATCATGATACATTAATCAAACTTATAAAGATTATAAAGATGAGGTGCTTATTTAATATTTTATCGACAAAATATAAATTTTTCGTTTTTTTGCATAATTTTTAAATTTTGAAAAAAAAGTAGTTATAATACGCTGGTCTAATTAGTAAAGTGCAAAGAAAGGTTATTTACCAGCAATTTTATTGCTGGAATCGAATATTATAATCCTCTATATTAATAATATAGGTATGCAAAATCCGCAGATAGTGTGCTACTTTTTTTATTAACAAAATGGCGCCCCCAAATCGTGTTTTTTTCAATTATTGGTCTATAACTCCGAAGATTTTAACTTTACACCAAAAACACTCAAATAAAAATTCACCCCAATTTAATTCTACATAGAGGCATGTTTTTCCCGATTTGCTCCGACGAAAATTTTCCTCGGAAAATGTGGGTTTTCCCAACAAAATCTCGAATTTTCAAATAAATGTTTTGGGCAAATAATTATTTATCAATATTTAAATAACTTAGTGAAATAAAAGATTTCTTGGTATATATTATAACTCTAAAAGACGGTGAAAATTAAACGAATATTTTAACAACAATTCAATTTTTAATTTAACAATTTACAGTCGCAATAACAACTAAAATATTCATGAGACATTGATCAAACTTAGAAAGATTATAAAGATGTGATGTATATTTAATATTTTGTCGACAAAATATAAATTTTTCATTTTTTTGCACAATCTTTAAATGTTTAAAAAAATAGTTATAAACAAATTAACATTTCTCAGAAATTGTTTATTATATTCTAATTTAAAAAAATACTTAAAATGCGTAGTTATTTCAAAGGTCTTGAAAATGAATGCTTTAAAAAATTTTTCCAACCATTTGCAAAAAAGTTATGAAACAGCAAAGTAAATATACGATTGCTCCGTTGTTTATACTTTGTTTTAATTGTTTCAAAGCTTAAAAGTGAGTCTGTGGTACACTCTAATTACTCACGAAGAATATCAAATATTAGTTTAATGATTATATTTTAATCAATTAATACATCTTTTTGTAATTTTTAGCGCGAAAGTAGGCTGGATACAGAGCCGGAGCTAAAATGTTCACTCGAAGCGACTGACACGCAGCAAATTTTAGCTACAGTACTGTATTAGTCTGCTTTCTCGCGTGTAAATTACAAAAAAATATATTTATAATCCTTCATTAAAATATATCCATTAAACTAATAATCGATAATTTTTGTAAATAATTAGCTTGTACTTTAAACTCAATTTACGCTTTGAAAGAATTAAAAAAAATTATAAACAACGTAGTAATCGTGTGTTTATTTTGCTCTTTCATAACTTTTTTGCAAATGGTTGCAAAAAAGTTTTAAAGCATTCATTTTCAAGATATTTAAAATACGTATTTTAACTATTTTTTAAAATTAGAATATAATAAAAACTTTCTGAGAAACGTTAATTTGTTTATAACTATTTTTTTAACATTTAAAGATTATGCAAAAAAATAAAAAATATATATTTTGTCGACAAAATGTTAAATAGGCATCTCATCTTTTTAAGATTTCAAAGTTTGATCAGTGTATCATAATTATTTTGGTTTTTATTGCGACCGTAAGTTATTAATTAACAATTGAATTGTTGCTAAAATATTCGTTCAATTTTCACCAGCTTCTAGAACTATAATCTAAACCAAGAAGGCTTTTAAGTCGCCAAATTATTTAATTATTGGTAGATAATTACTTATCTAAAACTTTATTTGAAAATTAAAGACTTTGTTGGGAAACCCCGCAATTTCCGAGAAAAATTTTCGTCGAAGCAAATCGGGAAAAACTTATCTCTATGCAGAATTTAATTGCGGTGAATTTTTATTTAAGTGCTTTTGTTGTAAAGTTAAAATCTTCGGAGTTATAGACCAATAATTGAAAAAACACGATTTTCGGGCGCCATTTTGTTTATAAAAAAAGTAGCACACTATCTGCGGACTTTGCATACCTATATTTTTAATATATATAATCATAAGCTTCGATTCCCGCAATAAAATTGCTGGTAAATAACTTTTCCCAAAAATGGCCTATTCTCCGATAATCAGCTCAGACTATATGCACTTTTAGATTTTGAACACACCATATATGTGTATTAGTAGGAGTGAAATTATGGTCCGAGAGCTTAAGACATTTTTAGGAGGTATTTTAGGCAGTCTGAAAATTTTTCAGGTAACACTTCCATGATAGCCTAATACAAAAATGCCGGTACGGCTGAAGGGTAGCGATTATTTTCCCCAAAAACCCCCCAAAGTTATAAAAGGGGTAAAAATTGTTATTACAAAAAATATCTATTAGGTGACGTTAAAGTAAATTTATATATTCAAATATGAAGAAAATAAACAAGCTAGGCGATTTACGAATGATTTTAACTCTGCATGATGCTTTCATAGGCGCCCCAGGACTATGTTCAGGGGGCGCATTTGAACTTCAGGGGATTGCATCTGAATCTATATATCCTATTAACCAGTATAAAGTATACAACTATACATGTATAGCTATGTACTTTCTTTCCGGACAGGGGGGTTCAATTTCTATTTTGACAGGGTATTTTTAATATCAAAAATAAATGTTCTAGAAAAGACCGTTTTTTTCTGTTGCTATTTTCTAGCTGCCAGGTGATCAAAAAAATTACGCGTGCATGTGAAGGAAAAGCGCTATAGATAAGCTGCAGTGTGAGAAAGAACGTATTGTCGATAGCTGTCTGCGTCCTCGTTCGCAGCGATTCTATTCGCTCAGGCAAATTACGTGACCTGGCGATATCTATGTTGTTGTGCGTCAAAATGTTGGAGTAATTATTGTTTTTTCTTAGATATTTTTTTATTAATTAAAAGAAGATAACACATATTAGAAAATAAATTTTGCAAATATGATAGAAAAAGATAAATTTATTGTTATACCTATTATGCAGGGTGTCCCGAAAAGATTGGTCATAAATTATACCACACATTCTGGGGTCAAAAATAGTTCGATTGAACCTAACTTACCTTAGTACAAATGTGCTCATAAAAGAAGTTACAGCCCTTTGAAGTTACAAAATGAAAATCGATTTTTTTCAATAAATCGAAAACTATTAGAGATTTTTTATTGAAGACGGACATGTATGATTTTTATGTCAGAAGCATCTTAAAACAAAATTATAGTGAAATTTGTCCACCCCATAAAAATTTTATGGGGGTTTTGTTCCCTTAAACCCCCCAAACTTTTGTGTAAGTCCCAATTAATTCATTATTGTGGTACCATTAGTTAAACACAACGTTTTTAAAACTTTTTTGTCTCCTAGTATTTTTTCGATAAGTCAGTTTTTATCGAGATGCGGCTTCTTTTTTAATATATTTACATAAACAGTTTCTGTGGGTTTTGCTCCTTTAAACCCCCCAAATGTTTGTGTACGTTCCAATTAAACTGTTATTGTGGTACCATTAGTTAAAGACAGTGTTTTTAAAACTTTTTTGTCTCCTAGCCTTTTTTTGATAAGTCACCTTTTATCGAGATGTGGCTTCTTTTTCAACATATACATAAAAATTTAAATTATAAATAAATTTTCAGATTATTAACAGGTCTCTATAATCGTACTTAACCATATACAAATATGTGGTAGATTCGACAAATATTCAAAATATCTCGATAAACACTAGCTTATCGAAAAAGTACTAAGAGGCAAAAAAGTTTTAAAAACATTGTTTTTAACTAATGGTAATACAATATTAATTTAATTTGAATGTACACAAAAGTTTGGCTGGGTTTAAGGGAACAAAGCCCCCATAAAATTTTTATGGGGTGCACAAATTTGACTTTAATTTTTTTTTAAGATGTTGCTGCCATAAGAATGCCCCATGTCCATTTTCAATAAAAAATCTTTAAGAGTTTTCGATATTAAAAAAAAAATCGATTTTCATTTTGTAAATTCAAAAGGCTGTAACTTTTTTTGTGTGCACTATTGTATATAGGTAAGTGAGGTTCAATCAACCTATTTTTGACCCCAGAATCTGTGGTATAATTTATGACCAATCTTTTCGGGACACCCTGTATAAGTACATACAAAAGTATAAAAATATAAAATTAATTCTGTCCGAATATTGTACTCCTTCAAACTCTTCATCTGAGTTTTCTTCTTTTTCTTCGTCGGACCCCATTCGAGACTCGGATTCCTCTATATGATCTGTAAATAGTTACAAGAATAAAAAAACTGCTAAACGCCTTAAAAATGAGTGGCGCATACAATATTCCAGCTACAAAAGATCTGATATGAATATTACGTGTAATGTAATGTATTTTCATTTTGATGCAAAACAACATTCTAGTTTTATTTTAAATTATTTTTCCATAATATTTGCTAAATTTGAAGTAAACGCGCCACAAAAGAGTAACTTTGATACAGTTTGAATCTTGAAACTCTTTTGTGTCGCGTTTACTTCAAATTTAGCAAATATTATGGAAAAATATTTTAAAATAAAACTAGAATTTTGTTTTACATCAAAATGAAAATACATTTTCGCGCCACGTAATATTCATATCAGATCTTTTGTAGGTGGAATATTGTATGCGCCACTCATTTATAAGGCGTTTAGCGGTTTGTTATTCTTGTATAAGGAGTTTTTCAAAGTTATTTATAAATTATGGTCACCTTTGTTGCATTATCTCCCAAATGATCTAGTGTACATCGAATGTACACTAGATTTTTTCTATTCGAAATAGATTGAAAAAAAAATATTGAGATGACCGGTAAATGAAGTCGGATTGCCCGTTGCCAGATCAAATTTAGCGTCGTAATCACTACAACTATATAAACCATTTCGGGAATAATCGTTAATCGGATTATACTTTTATAGCTTAATAACTTCTAATAGGCTTAACCGATTTTGATCAGTAAACATGAGTTTGAAACGTATTTACCAGTAGTATCTGATGAATCTAAGGTCAAGTATGATAACTGAAGCTATTACAGGAATTATTATGATAACTGAAGCTATTACAGGAATTATTGAGCTTGAGAAACCGATTTTCCCGTAGGAAATAGATATCATACTTGTGAAGCCTATAACTTAAAAATTAGAATTTTTCAGGATATGACGTATACACCGTTAGATTCGTCTAGTCCTTCTACAAACGCTCAGTTATTGGCGCAATTCATAGGTTGAAATTTTGAGTAATTGTCGAAAAACCAAAATTTTCAAAGTATAGTTTTTCAGTTTTTCGGCTATACTGAGCCGTGTATATGTCTGATGCTGACGACTTAGACACCATTTGAAAGCTTAACTCAACATTATTGATTTGGAGTATTTACGGTTCTCCTATCTCTTCTTGATTCGAAGATATTCTAGCTGGTTTATGGATGGCCAAAAGTCATAAACTACACCGGTTCTGAATCGGCCCTGACCCCCTCCTTAAACACAGGAAAAAAATTCAAATCGGTTTATGTTTCAAACCCACATACAGTCGAAAAAATTAAAGAATACTCATGAACGAACATATAAAACACGCTGTATTTTCCTGTCACCGTGTCACAAAGAAAATTGCCCAGCGCAAGTACATATAATAATTATTATTACATGTATTTGCGCTGGCCAATTTTTTGTATGACACGGTGACAGGAAAATACAGAGTGTTTTATATGTTCATTCATGGGTATTCTTTCATTTTTTTCACTGTACATATCCACAAACATTTTCCCTTTTTTAAATAAAAATTGAGTCATATTTCTGAGCTCGGTAACTTTTGAATGGTATAACCGATTTTCAAAATTAGACATGCGTTGGAAAGGTAATGATCAGTACTATCAGAAGCCGCAAAGGTCGGACTTAAGTTTTTGAAGTTTTTGGGAGTTTTGGGGACTAGACGAAAAACAGACCCTAAATAGAAAGGGCCGTAAAATCCACACCCTTGAACCAAAATGGATGGTTGACATATGAATGGATGAGTCTTTTCCTGAACTTTAAGATGGGACTTGGTCCATCTTTCAAATCAGTCAGATTTAGAAAATCGAAAATTTCGTGTATATATAGTGTCGCGTGTAGGGGGGTGTTGGTGTGCGCCACTGGTGAGAACTGCCGTTCTCTGGTAATATGCGTTTATTGCCTTATATATATATATATATATATATATATATATATACAATAGCACTAAAGGCCTTAGAGGCCCATGGCTTGAAAAGTTTGTTTTTTTTTCTTTCTTCATTTTCACGTTTCTTTATGTGCTGAGCTCTTCTCTGGCTTGATATGTGATTTTCCTCCATTCCTTCCTGTCACTAATTTTTCTTTTTTGGCCCTCTAGCCCCATTCTTTCCAAATCTTTTTCGACGTCTTGCTTCCATCTATTTTTCGGACGTCCTCTTCTCTTTCTTGAAGTTATAGTGTAGTTTAGTACCTTTTTTGGAGTCCTCGTGTTTGGCATCCTTTCAATGTGACCTCGCCATCTAAGTCTCTGAGCCTTTATCACTCCTATTATATTAGGTTGGTTGTATAATTGCTTTAACTCATCATTTGATCTTCTTATCCATAAACCGTCCCTTATTTTTCCTCCATATATCTTCCTTAGTATTTTCCTTTCCCAGATCTCCAGTAAATTTTGTTCATTTTTTGTCATTGTCCATGTCTCACTGCAGTATGTTACTATTGGCTGTATAGTTGTTTTGTATAGCTGTACTTTTGCCCTTCTTGATAGAAACTTGCTTTTCAACATTACATTAAGCGCATGTACACTTCTATTGCCTGCCATTATTCTAGCTTGTATTTCTTCTTTAATGATAGGTTTACGTGATATTATTGCCCCTAGGTATGTAAATCTTTCTACCATTTCGAATTCGTATGATGTTCCTTCTTCTACTTCTACTTTAAACTTTTGACCATTCCTAAACTGACCATCTGTCCACTCCATACATTTTGTTTTAGTTGAATTTATATATAGTCCCATTTTCTTCGCTGCTTTTACTATTCTCTGTACCATCTCCTGTAGCTCTTTTTTTCCTCTTGCCAGTAACACCACATCATCCGCAAACGCCAAAACTTGGTGTCTTCTTTGACATATGAGTCCTTCTCTATTGATTTTTGCTTCTCGCATTATTTTTTCTAGGCATAAGTTGAAGAGTAAAGATGACAGAGGATCCTTGTCTTAATGTCTTAATCCTTCGTTTACTATAAATTTTTCTGATGATTGATTGTTTATTTTGACTCTGTTTTCTGTATTCTTCAGAGTGAGGTGTATCATGTTACGTGGCTTTCTGCTAACTCCCAATTCCTCAAGCGCCTCTTTTAATTTCTTCCTCTTTATTCTATCGTATGCTTGTTGGAAGTCGATGAATAGTGCTATCGTTGGTAGGTTGTGTTCATAGCTTTCTGCTTGTAATTCTCTGATTACGAATACTTGGTCCGTTGTGCTTCTCCCTCTTCTAAATCCGCACTGATATTCGCCTATTATATTTTCAGCTTCTTTTTCAAGTTTGTCTTTTATTTATTTTCCTAGGATTTTGTATACGGTATTTAGTAAAGCTATTCCTCTGTAATTACTGCATTCTGTTTTGTCGCCTTTTTTATGTAATGGGCAGATAATTGCTTCCTTCCAGTCCTCTGGTATTCGTTCTTTTAACCATATATCTTTTATGATTTTGTGTATCCAATCATTCAGCAATTTTCCACCATGTTTCATCATCTCTGCTGTTATGTTATCGCTTCCAGGGCATTTGTTGTTTTTAAGATTTCTAATTATTTCCTCGATTTGTTCTTTGCTCGGTGGATTATCTTCTATGTCTTCTAACTGTTCATTTTCTGTCTCTTCTTCTATGGATTCATTTTGGTTTGGCTTATTCTTGCCATTTAGTAATTCGTCAAAATACTCTTTCCATCTCTCTACTATTTCTGCTTCGCCGCTTATATTATCTCCAGCTTTGTTTTTAACGAATATGGGTTTTTGCTGGTATCCTCTTTTCTCGTTTCTGGCACCTTGATACAGGTTTTTTATTTCTTTATTTCTGTAGTTCTCTTCTATTTCTTTTAGCTTATTATCTAAGTGTTTTCTCTTCTTTTCTCTCAACAACCTCTTTACTTTTTGTCTTTGTTCTATATATCTATCATGCGTCTCTGTTGTTTCTTTCTTGATCATTTCCATCCTTAATGATTGTCTTAGTTCTATTTCTTTTTGGCACTCTATGTCGAACCACTCCTTCCTCTTTTTAATCTCTTGTTTATTACATTCTTTTGCTGCTTTGTTCATTACTTGCTTTATGATTTCCCAGTTGTTCTCCGTTTGTTCTTCTATTTGTATCTTTTTTAGTTCGCTTTCCATTGTTTCTCTGTATGTTTCTTGCTCTTTTTTTGTTGCAAACCGAATTGGTTTATTTATACATTTCTTTTCTTTTATTTTGTTTTTGTTTTCAGGTATCAGTTGCTTCATTTTGATACCCACCATGTAATGGTCGGAGTCGGCATCTGGTCCTCTGTATGTTCTAATCTTCTTTATACATTGCTGCTCTTCTTTTTCGATCAGCACGTGATCTATTTGGTTTTTGGTCTTTCTATCTGGCGATATCCATGTTTCCTTGTGTATTTGTTTTCTTTCGAAATATGTGCTCATTATGATCATATTTTTTTCTCTTGCAAAATCTATGAGGAACTGTCCGTTTTCATTAGTTTCATTGTGTTTACTATGTTTTCCTATTGTCGGTCTAAATACTTCTTCCTTCCCTATTTTGGCATTTGCGTCGCCTAAAATAATTTTCATGTCGTATCTGGGTATACTTTCGATTGTTCTATTTAGTTCACTGTAAAAAGATTCTTTGACATCATTATCTTTTTCTTCAGATGGTGCCTGAATATTTATGAGAGTGATTTTTTGGTCCCTTGATCCTGATACTACATATTCGATCTGATATTGGTTTGAATTCTACTATTGCTTCCTTTAGTTCTTTTCGTAGCATAAAACCTGTGCCTAGTGTTCTATTCTTTCCGCCGCTATTAAAAAACACTGTATCTTCTATTTCTAATATATCATTTCCCAGCTGTTTCGTCTCCTGCAAGGCTACTATGTCAAATTGGAACTTTTCGATTTCTCTCGCTAGATGTTTAAGTTTACCTTCTCTATATGTGCCTCTTACATTCCATGTTCCTAAAAGTAAGTGTTCTTTTCGACATGTTCTCTTGTGTTTTTGTCCGGTTTTCATTTTTTTTCTCTTTTGTCCTTTTTTTGAATTATCGTTATCCTTTTTCTGTACTTGTGTCGTCATCGTTATTCCCATGGTACAATTGTCTGCTAGTTTTTTTATGTTGTTTTGATCATTTTTCCTTCTTTGTCGTTCCACTTCCATTCGTTGTTGTTTACCCATATTTTTTTTACTCCAATCTTGACTTCATTTCCTTTGTTTCTTTCTTCCTGAGCAATGTTTCTAATTGTTTTCTGTATTTCTCGTTCTCTTATGGTTGCATCTTCGTTAATATATACCTTCAGCCCTCTTATTTCTTTTAACTTATACTTTTTTTCCATTATTTTTCTTTTTTCTTCCTGGTTTTCTAATTCAATGAGGCATGTTTTTTCTCCTAGCTTGTGAGCATTGCTTATTTTAACCTCTACTCCTAAGTGTTGTTTGATGAAATTGTTAGTTGTTTCTTTTAACCCTGCTTGTTCATATGTGTCTATCCTTAGACCGTTCATGACTACGTTATTTATTCGTCGGTGTTTTTCCATAACTTCCATGTGGTTTGTTATTTCTCTGAGTTCCTCCTTGATTTCTATATTCTCTTGTTTTAGTTCCGCATTTTCTTTTCTCAGCGCTCTGTTTTCTATATTGAGCTTTTCTATTGCTTCCTTGCTTTCTTTTTGATTTCTTTTTATATCCTTAATGTCATCGGTGAGGTGGCTCATCATTATTAATAATTGATCAATTTTTGTTTCTTCATTTCTTTTCTCTTGATTTTTTGTTGGTGTTCTCGAGAACTTTTTGCTCTTTCTAAAAATATCATCTTCCTCGTTATCCATATATCTGTCCTTCCTTTTTGACCCTCCTTCTGACTGTGTGTCATCACTGTCTAAAGTTTCCAGATACCTTTCCATTTTCCGGCGCCAAACACTGTCTTCCACCTCAAAAGTGCGGAGAAGACAGCGTTTACCGTATTTATTTTGTATATTTATTATCGGTTGTTATTTTCTGTGGTTACCTGGAAAATCTACTCACAACGGCAACGTCGCAATTTCATCGGCCAGAGTTTCGTGTCTACGTTTTGTTGTTAAACAGGCTTTACAATTTTAGCGATCTTACTTTTTGTATGTCCTTGGTTCTATTTTGATGTTATTTCACCGATTTTAATGTTTTTAATTATCACTAACCTTAACTTAATGTCTTATATTGTTCACTGGATACTTTTAATAACTTATTTCCCGTTACAACTCTCAAAAATTGAGTTTATTGCAGACGGTAAATACAATATTTGTTTTCGTTTTGACTGCCGTGTTGCCAATCCATATTGTTTATTGCCTTACTTAACCATTAATTAATTTAATTTCTACTTATTCACTGTCCTTTTATATGGATTCGAAACCTGATAATCACGGACGCAAATGAAAAAAGTCTTGCCATTTTTGAGATGTGGTGTTATCGACAAGTGTAAAAATATCATGGACATAACACGTAACAAACAGGGAAACATTAGGAAAGATGAAAAAGGAGCAAAAAACTCAACACTATGAAGGAAAGAAAAATGAGCTACTTTGATCACATGCTAAGAAATGAAAAACATGAGTTAATGCGATTAATTATTATACAAGGAATCGTGGGAGAAAAAAGAGAACCGGGAAGACGACGCATACCCTGGTTAAAAAAATTTAAGGTAGTGGAGTTTAAAAACAAAATAGAACTTTTCAGAACCGTTGCAGAGAGAACGAAACGGGCCGTGATGATCGCGATTTATACACACACCCTTTACCAGACCTTTATACACACACACCCAAACTTATATGGAATCACCATGTATTTCAAAACAATCTTTATTTCTTTTAAAAAATCTTGTTATTATTGCGAAGAATAAAGGTTTTTATTGAAAATAAACAAACCGATAAGACAATTAGATAGTACAGCCCGGTACGGTATAGGTTATTTGCTTGAGTTGCAAATTGAACGAAAATAAATAAACTAGCTTTTGCGTCCAAAAAAGAAAATATGCCTCATTTGGGGTTATAGAACCTAAAACGGGGAAAGACTATTAGTCTTGTGGAACAAGTAATGTTCTCAGAGGGACATAGCTGCATAGCTAGGTGTAACACAAGGCGTTCTGTCTAAAACCTATACTAGATAACAGGAAATAGGAAAGCTCAAAAATAAAGAAGGGAAAGTCGCCAAAAAGTAATAATGGCTCGCCACGATCGTTTATTTGTCCAATCAGCTGGAAGACACCCAATCATTTCTCACCAGCAGCTCCAAAGGCAGCTTTTGGAAGCTACAGGTGTAACTTTTTAAGTTGAAACGATAAGAAGAAGAGTTCGTGCCAAAAAGTAGACAGCAGGGGACAGTTATGGGTTCCCGAGTTATCCAGGCAGCACAAGATTTATCGTGTAAATTGGTGTCTTCACCACCAAATCTGGAACATTGGCAATTGACAAAATGTGCTATTTTCAGAAAAAGTCAGGATTTGTGTAAAATCAGATAACTCACGAAATCGTGTACTTAGAGGTCAAGGAAGACAAGCAAGAACGAAAACTGTCAGATCTGTGCACACATATAAAAGGGGAAGTGTAATGTTCTGGAGAGGAACTGTGATCCGTAAAAAAACTCCTTTAATTTTCATCCAATCAACGTTATGTTATCGTGTGCTCACAGGTATGTTGATAACCTGTAGTTAGGCTCTGGAAAGGTGCGACAGGAGAAAATTTAATTTTCATGCATAATAATGTACCTCCACAGACCATTAGAATGACTAGAGACATCATTGAAGCAGAGAGTATCCCTTGTTTGGAGTGGCCTGCTTGCTCACCCGAGCTTAACCCTATTGACTATTTGTGGGATATGCTGAAAAGAAAAAATAGAGCTCGCCGGGAAAATCCACAAAACACCGCACGGCTCGTACAAGCTGCTCTTGAAGAATGGAGCAACCTACCACAACAAAATGTTGATAATTTGATTAGGAGCGTGCCACCGCAAACTGAAGCTTGCATAAGGACTAGAGGTGATAACACTGACTGCCAAAAAAAAAACAAACATAATTAATAAAAACAATTTAAACATTATTAGTTTTACATTGAAATTTTTGATGCTGTTGACTTTAACACAATTAGTTTCAATTTGTTGCTTAAATACCGGGTGTCCACTTATATTTTCCCCCATTTTAATTGCCTATAACGTCTAAACGGCTCAAGATAGAAATATGCGGTTTTCGCTGAAATCTTTTATTTTGGTAAAAGTTTTGTCTGAATGGATTAAATTTTTTGTATTGCTTTTAAATACGAAAATAAAAATGGCGGATTATTGAAAAAACGTTGTCGACTTTTTTTTAATGGAACACCCAGTATGTTTTTTTGTAAATTGAAAGAAAGGTCATTCACCTATCCAGCGATATAAAGTTTTTCAAAGTCGGTTGTCAAATCACTGAGTAATTAATTTTTAAAATGAGAGGTGCAACGTGGATATCACATACCTAAATATCATAACTAAGCAAATTGATATTATGTTATGTGATTTCCACATTGCATCTCTCATTTTAAAAATTAATTGCTCGGTCATTTGACAAACGAATTTAAAAACTTTTATATCACTGGATAGGTAAATGACCGTTTTTTCCATCTTTTAGGTAAATGACCATTCTTTATATCGCTTTTAACCTTCGATGACCAAGCAGGGGAAATTGTGACACCAGCGTATGTTTTTCTTTAATAAATTCAAAAGTATTTTCAATTTTTAACTCACTATTTTTAAATTTGATTTTAATATCATTCTAAATATCCTCATATTTTGAAATAAAAAAATTCCCTATATTTTACGAATAAAAAATATATTCTGAAGTTGATGTTTAGTAAAATACCGTCTATTATGTGCAATTCCAAGCAGTTTTACGCTAATGACGTCGAATTTGCAAAGTAACAAGACAATAAGTACTCAACATACACACTACACATGACACTAATACCCATGTTGTGACTGGCTGAATGACATAAAGTCCATGCAAAAAAAAATAAAAAAACTTCCATTTTTTTGTTAATTGTCATTTTTGACTTGGGTCATCCCCCCCCCCCCTTGGTCATCCGTGTAACAAAAAAAGGTTGGTCATCGGAAGGTTAAATAAAAAATGGCGGATATAAAAAAAATCGTTGTTGACTTTTTTTATTAAAACACCCAGTATATTTTTTGTAACTTGAAAAAACGGTCATTTACCTATCCAGCGATATAAAAACTTTTAAAATCGGTTGTCAAATGACTGAGAAATTAATTTTTAAAATGAGAGATGCAACGTGGAAATCACTTAACATATCAATTTGCTTCGTTATGGTATTTAGGTATGCGATATCCACGTTGCACCTCTCATTTTAAAAATTAATTACTCGGTGATTTGACAACCGATTTTGAAAAACTTTATATCGCTGGATAGGTGAATGACATTTCTTTCAATTTGCAAAAAAATATACTGGATGTTCCATTAAAAAAAAGTCGACAACGTTTTTTTCAAAAATCCGCCATGTTTATTCTCGTATTTGAAGGCGATATAAAAAATTCAATCCATTCAGTCAAAACTTTTACTAAAATAAAACATTTCAGCGAAAACCTCATATTTCTATCTTGAGCCGTTTAAAAGTTATAGGCAGTTAAAATGGGGGAAAATATAATTGGACACCCGGTACTTTAGTGTTTTATTTATTTGTTATGTATTTGTGACTAAATTGCTTTAAACTAATTATTCTTTGACTTTGTGTGTTCTTTTTTTTAAATCCACAGGAAATAATAAGAAATATCAAATGATTCCATATAAGTTTGGGTGCGTACATTTATAATAAAAAATTTATCATTTTCTATTTTATTTGCAAATTTGATTTTGTAGTTCGTAGTATCTTCCTTTAGTTAATAAAAAGTTATCTAAGAAATCTAAAATATATAATAATTACTCGAACATTTTGAGTCACAACAACATGAGTAACGCCAGGCCACGTGATTTTCCCCGAGCGAATCGCTGCGAAAGAGAAGGTAAACAGCTATCGAAATACGCTCTTTCTCACACTGCAGCTTACCTTAAGCGCTTTTCATTCACATGCTTGCGTAATTTTTTTCATTACCTGGCAGGTAGAGAATCTCACCAAAAAAACTTGTCTTTTTTAGAATATTATTTTTATTATTAGAAATACCCTGTCAAAATAGCAATTGTAACCCCTGTCTGGATAGAAAATACATAACTATACTTGTACAGTTGTGTATTTTATACTGGTTAATAGTATGTATAGATTCAGATGCAATCCCTTGAAGTTCAGATACACCCCCTGAAAATAATCCTGGGGCGCCTATACAAGCATATTACAGAGTTAAAATCACTTTCAAATCGCCTGGTTTGTTTATTTTCTTTATATTTGAATATTTAAATTTACTTTAAAGTCACCTCAAAGATATTTTTTGTAATAACAAAGTTTACCTTTTTTTTAATTTGGGGGGATTTTTGGGGAAAATAACCGCTACCCTTCAGCCAGACCGGCATTTTTGTATTAGGCTATCATGGAAGAGTTACCTGAAAAATTTTCAGATTGCCTAAAATACCTACTCAAAAATGTCTAACAGCTCTCATGCTAAACATGTAATTCAAATCCTCAGTTCTTCCGACACAGAAATAAAAACATGAAAAACAGCCACTCAAACGTTACGAACTCATTAAAACTTTGTTCATGGCTTGTGTTTTTTCACCCAACCATTACGGATGACGAGAAATAGTTGACTGACTATTCGGTCAGTCAACAACTCTTGGCCGATCCAGTGACCACTCGAATCGAGATCTACCCTCAAAATTCGTAATCAGCAGCCAAAAATCCATAAGAAACCATTGAGTTTACCCATCTGAATTGAAAAGGCCACGGTGACTTCTGTTTGGCGCCTAGACCAGGGGTCGGCAACCTTTTGAGTCATAAGAGCCAAAAATTACAATTTACAAAATTTCAAAGTTTTTAAAGAGCCACATTTTTTTGTCAACGATAAATAGTACTCGCATCAATAAAGTTCTTTGATAAAAAAATTTAATCTATTTATTCATAATGTATTTAGTGTATTTCACATATGTATATATTTTCTTACATTTCATTTATTCAAGTAAAAAATTAAAACAAAAATATTCACTTACTACACTGACTTGTACTTCAATGACAAACAATTGAGCAAATAATCTCAATGGGAGCGTTGGCTTTGCATGGTTTTAAAAAGTTTGGATAAATCTGGCTCATAACTTGTTGTTTTAAGTTCCAAACACGACTCTAAATTTTCATTTGTTAGTTGACTTTTTAGTTTACTTTTAATTATATTCATGCAAGAGAACGCTTTCTCGCAAGAATATGTCGATCCAAAGATAGTTAGCACTCCAAATGCCAAACTTCTTTACCTCACTGTAGCACTAGCAATCTGGAAGACTATTCCATGCGTCGACTATCCCTGTTTGAAGTCCCCGTTGAAGTCCCTCAATTCGCGGCATTTCTTTCAAAGCTGTCCACTTTTATTGCGTGACGTAAGTACATACATTTCTGGACCTCCAACTCTTCCAACTTGCTTTTAAATACTGTAAATTTTCCACTCCACAAAGTTTTACTTTTTAAATCGATCAATTACATTTCTAAAGATCCATTATTCCAAATGGCTCAACGTGGATTTCGTTACTATTTGTGTTGAGAGTATTTCTGCCAGCAAATTCGTCTTTAATTTTTTTTTGTAACTGTGCTGAAGTAATTCGTGTCAACAGTTGCACTGATTTTATCGCGATATTTTGGTATTTATTTATTTTGGTAAAGTAAATACTATTGGCGTGTGAACTAAAGAGCCGCAGCTTCACATCCAAAGAGCCACACGCGGCTCGCGAGCCGCAGGTTGCCGACCCCTGGCCTAGACTATTAGTATCTATAATTATATTTTATATCACTTCTAACTGGAATGTTGACCATGAGATGATACCTACCGAAGTAGCGGTCGTCCACCAACACGTTGGACTATGATTTAAAACGTTGTCATAGGAATTGGATGCAACATTGTACAAAATTGAAACAGATAGAAAATTAGGAGGGTGATCTATGCCCAGCAGTGGACAAGCGAAGATTAAATAATGATGATCCACTCTAGAGTTATACATAAAAATGAGTTTAGAAAAACTTACTTTTAATAGTCGCGAAGGTGGCGTTATTTGTCCAAGTTTCACTTCGCTTGTTGCTCTCTGAAAAAAAATAAGAAAAAATTAATATCCACATTTGTATAAAAAGTCTGTCAATATTATTAATTGAAGGTATGAATAAATTCATATCTCGTCACATTTTTTGAAAAAATGACTTTGCAACGTTTGAATTTTCCTGATATAGGTATAACCTCCCAATAATATCTAATGATAATAAATCCGGGCCGACGTAGGTAAGCGGTAGTGTGCTTGGCTCGCGTGCTGGTGGTCCGGAGTTCAAATCCTACCGTTGCGCCGGCAGGAACAACTAGGCATTTTTAAAATATTTATAGGCCCCAGGTCGACTCAGCCTGAATAAAATGAGTACCTTGGGTAAAACCAGGGGTAATAATAGGCGGTTGAAGCGTAACACTGGACCTGATACCTTTCTTGTATACCGTAGGCCTTAGATATAGCAGGCTACCCTGCTATACTCCCAAACCCACGTGAGCGGTATAAAACGGGAGACTATTGTTATTAATAAATCCTCGATTTATGATGTTTAAAGAATTTATTTGGTATTCAAAAATATGAGGATGATTTAAAGATAAATATCGCTTAGAGATGAATTTAATGGGGAATTGATTACAAAGAGTAGGAGAGAAAGATGGGGATAAGAAATAAAAAGAATATTCTCGCAATCCTTAGTGGTAATTTTAAGAAAAAATACTGAATTTAAATAGAATAGAATAGAAATAGAATAGAAATATGCTTTATTGTCACTGAAAATTATACAATTTTATGGACAAAGCTTAACATAGGTTCACGAAAAAGATATACATAACAATCACAAATACAATTTTATAAAATTAGATAAATCGTCAAAAAAAAATATAAACAAGTTAAAAAAGTGAAGTAAAAAAACAAAAACCAATATATTGCAAAAATTACTATAAATTGCAAAATTGAACATACAACATAATATAATAAAACACAAACAAAGGAACTAATAAGTTTAAGCTGCTGTATGTGACACCCAAATATAGATAAATACACTTTAGTTACTTGTACATTACTGTGATTTCTTAGTTAGTCATTAAGAAACTCTTCTACTGAATAATATGGTCTTTTAGATAAATGAGCTTTTGTCATTTTACGGAACTTGAGAAAGGATGTTGCAGATTTGAGTTGTAAAGGGAGATGGTTGTATAGTTTTTTTGCGGAATATAGTATAGATTTCTTTAGTAACTCAGAAGACGGGATCGGTAAATAGACATCAAAAGTTGAATTTCTGGTGGAGTAGTCATGATGAGGCCTTGCTGGAAAGACATGCATGTGTTTACGAATTAAGCAAACAGTTTCTAAAATATACAAAGATGGAAGGGTTAAAATTTCGTGATCTCTAAAGTAACTTCTGCAATGGGTTGTTCTTCTGAGGCCAAACAGATATCTTATTGCTCTTTTTTGTAATTTGAAAATAACATCAAACTGGGCAGCTGTACTAGACCCCCAAAAAGGAAGACCATATCGAAGATGAGACTCGAATAAAGAAAAATATGTTATTTTAGATGATGCTAAATTGAGTTCCTTCGAAACAGATCTTATGGCATAGCAGGCCGAGGCGAGTTTCTTGCTTAACAAATCGATATGAAGGGACCATTTGAGGTTGCTGTCTAAAAGAATACCAAGAAATTTTACAGAATCAACGGTAGAGATCTGGCTGCTATTCACAAGCAGGGGTTGAAGAGCACCTTTATATGATAATGCTACCGTTTTATCCACGTTAAAGGAGAGTAAATTAGAGTCAGACCAGGTTTTTATCGTAAGAAGATCAGAAGTTATAGTTGTATGAAGAGTTGCAATAGTTGAGTTGCTCCAAGTGATACTGGTATCATCAGCAAAAAGAAAAATTTTTCCATCGATTTTTAAATTAGTGATGTCATTTATAAAGATCAGGAAAAGTAGAGGACCCAATACTGAACCTTGTGGTACTCCACATATAATGTTTTTGAGACTAGAGTCAGTATCATTTGCTCTAACCAATTGTTTCCTATTATCTAAGTAAGATTTGAACCAATTCAAATAAATACCTCGAATTCCATAGTAATTAAGTTTTTTAATCAAAATGTTGTGATTTACACAATCAAAAGCTTTGGAATAGTCACAGAAAACAGTGGCAGTATAAAGATTATTGTTTAGTGCTTGGTAAACCTCGTGAAGTACAGAAAACATGGCATCAGTTGTACATTTATTAGTTAAGAAGCCGAACTGATTTTGTGATAAAATATTGTTATCAAAGAGAAAGGACATAAGCCGGGTTTTTATGAGCCTCTCAATAGTTTTGGAGAGTACCGGTAGTAGGGCAATAGGTCTATAGTTGCAGGTATCAGATTTTTCGCCACCTTTATGAAGAGGAATAATAATGGCTGTCTTTAGGCACTCTGGAAATTTACCGTTTTTAAAGGAATCATTAATTAGTGACACGAGGAGTTCTAACACATTATCTATGAGATTTGAGAAGATTTTTATGGATAGTCCATCAGTACTACAGGATGATTTGCTTTTGATAATATTGATCGTTTGGATCAATTCAGATTTATAGATTGGTCTTATAAAGAATGAATTCGAGACAATTTCTGAACTAGGGAGATAGGAAATGGTATCTTGTTGAGACTGAATAGTTGATGTTATATTTTTACTCACGTTAATGAAGTATTCGTTTAGATTTTCCGGGTTTGGAAGAGCAAATGTTTGAGCTGCGTGGGTTTTATTTCGAAGATCGTTTATTATGGACCAAGTTTCTTTTGCAACACTTTTGGAGCTTCCCAGACGATTTTGATAGTAGGCTTTTTTAGCTGATTTGATGAGTTTTAGGTATGTGACTCTGTAATTGGTGATATATTGAGTGACAGAGACGTTGGTAGTAAATTTCTTGATATAAAGTAGTGAACGCATATTTTTTGCTGATATGCGGATACCTTTGGTAGTCCAGGGTTTGCGACGTTTTGGCTTAATCGTAATTAAAGGAAATGCCTTATTGAAGATACAGACAAGCTTCTCCAAAAAATCACTGAAATTATAGTCCACGTCCGTAGAAGGAAAATGCCAGTCAGAAGTTAAACATAAATTTTGAAATTTATGAAAATTCCGAGCGGAAAAAATCCTACCTAAACGTCGGGTTTTCGAGGAGGGTTTGCTGAAGATGTTAAATTTCGTATATACTGCTTCATAATCCGATAGTTCCGAATTAATAACTGTAGAGCAAACATCAGGGGGTGAGAAATCGGAGACAATATAATCAATTAAGGTAGATGTAGTTTTTGTAATCCTTGTAGGAGAATTAACGTGCATTGAGAGACCATATGATTCAAATATTTTGATCAATAGTGGAGTCAATGAAGGTTTTCACCTCCGATTTCGTTGAACCTCCATCGATTTTCATGAAAATTGGTAAGTATGTAGAGGATACCTCAAGAATCAAAGGTGACATGGTGCCAACTTGCGCTTTTACCCTGGGGGGGGGGATGCCACCCCTTCTCGGGGGTGAAAATTATTTTATTAAAAATAATACCACTAATCCATAGAGGGACAAATTATAAGTAAAATTTGTTATATAAAGTTATTCCAATAAATCAATAGTTTTTGAGTTATTAAAGATCAAAAGTTTTGATTTTTCCTGAAAAAAATCCATGTTTTAAAGCAGTTTTTCATAAATAACTCAAAAACCATAAGTTTCTTTAAAAAAGTTGTTATTACTAAAATCGAAGACAATATAAAAATAAATAAGCTCCTTATTCGAAAAATCCTTTATTACATATACAAAGTGAGTTATATGCAATTGAATGTATATTTTTTTCCGCGAGTACTCAAATCTTAGTATTCAAGCTTAAATAACAGGAAAACGATGCATTTTGATAAATATAGATACTAAACATTATAATGAAGTACTTAAAGGTAACTATCAAAAAGCTATATAAGAAGTCGATAGCATCAAAATTAAGCAAGTTATGATGGAAATAAGAGGACCCTTTCAAATTTTTTAGGGAAGAATGAAAAATGAAACATACGTCATTTCCACAAAAATTAAAATTTATAGTAACCCATTTAAAACTTTATTTATTTTAACATGACTAATAACTTCAACAATTTTGACCGGTTTAGAATGCATATTTTTGAAAAAAAAATACGATTAAAAAAATTAGAATTTTTCAAATTTTCGTGAATTTCATTTTCTTTTGATAATAACTGCAAAAATACTCGATATACTTAAAAAATGGTACAGAAAAAAATTTTAGTTTTAACTTTATTTAAGCTTTTTATTTTTTTAACATTTTTTACGACAAAAAATAACCGAGATAGAAACATTTAAAACCTAAATTTTACTGCGAGAACCATGTAACCGGGGCCCTTTCACCTTGTATTTAAAAAAAAATAAAGGATTTAGAAAATTATGTTTAATACAGTCTTATAGACCTTTTACTTAGCTCTGTAATGGTTTTTGGATAAATCTCATATTTCAAAAATTAACTGAGTTAACCTTCAGTGACTGCCTTTTTGGAAATATAAAAGAATAATTTTTTTCGTGATTGTCGATTTGCTAATTTTCTGATTTTTGGTTGCTATAAGGTTTGATAAATTAATAAGAATTATAAATCATGCACATAAATTTAAAAAAATATTTATTTTACTTAATTAAACGAGATTGCTTGAGCCAGAATGCTGAAATCTGCATTTTTATCATTAAAAAAAAAAGGTGGATTTCACCCCTAAAATGCAGAAAGCGCAACTTGGTGCCACATCACTTTTATTTTTTGAGGTATCCTCTAACTAATCAACAATTTTCATGAAAATCAATGAAGGTTCAAAGAAATCGTGGGTGAAAACACTCAGTGACTACACTTTCAGAAATATAGAAGAATAAGGTTTTCGTGATTTTCGACTTGTTAATTTTCGGATTTTTGGTTACTATATGGTTTAAAAAATTGAGAAAAAATGTAATTCATGCACATAAATATAAAACAAATATTTATTTTTCTTAATTAAAGATTACTTGCGCCATTATGCGGAAATCTGCATTTTTTACAATTTAAAAAGTAGGGGTGTATTGCACCCCTAAAATGCAAAAGCGCAAGTTGATGCTATATAACTTTTATTGCTTGAGGTATCCTCTAACTACTTACCGATTTTCATGAAAATCGATGAAGGTTCAACGAAATAGGAAGTGAAAACTTACAGTGACTGCACTTTCAGAAATCTAAAAAATAATTTAAAAAAAAAGGTGTATTTCACCCCTAAAATGCAAAAAGCGCAAGTTGGCACTATGTCACCTTTGTTCCTTGAGGTATCCTTTAACCACTCACCAATTTTTATGAAAATCGATGGAGGTTCAACGAAATCTGAGGTAATAACTCATATCCACCTTAATTGACTCCACTACAAGAACATTTGGGTAGCACAAGCAGCAGCATAATTTATGTTGAAGTCTCCGCATAGAATTTTTCTGCTTTTGTGAGGCAAGTCATCTAACAAATTTAGCATAAAGCTTAGGCTCGAGGAAGGATAATCTATATCTAGAAAATGTAGGTAGGTGCCACGCTGGTGTAAACTAGATAAAACGAATATTTCTGTTTATTTCTGAAAAATATGTTCTATACATAACTAGAGTACATCATACAAATTTTAAAGAATATCACACATATAAACGAAGAAAAAAGTATTAAAACTATTAACAGCTCTCTCTTGATACTATTAACACTTATTTATTGTACAGAGCAATAGTGGAGTCGGCATTGTGTTATGGCTCGGAAGTATGGACTCCCCGGATCACCCCCCGGACTACGGAAAGAGAGGGGATTGCAACACTCGATTTTTTCCACTTCTCGCATGATTTTTGTACGGCGTTGCGGAGTAATGGATTAGAAGTTGTATTGAAACAGTATGAAACTGATGCCGTACAGAATCAAATGACCAAATTTACCCTGGATATTGTCAGAAAATCAAAAAAATTTACCAACTTTGTGGGTCACCATTTTTTTACGGCACTGCGCGCTTTCTTATTATTTTTCATGGATCTATCGATGGTAAAAATGCCGTACAAAAATATATGACCAAAATGTAACCACTCTACCTGCACTTTTGAATTCTCACCAGCACTCAGTTGGACTGCTTACAAGTGACGGCATAGTGCTGAATCTTATTATTTTATGCTATTATATCGTCCTATACACGTCACCTGGTGGTTCATATGACCCATCCATTTTTGGATATGGGCCTGTAGTCTAGTAGAGAAATAAAATAAAGATAATTGAATTTTGTATAATATACGACTGGTTAAAAATGTCTTAAAATATTACCCTTTCTGCAATATAGCAATAAATACAAAATAAGGGGCCAAAATAAGCCTGTGGTTATTCAATGTTTTTTAATTACTTTGGTGGCAGTTAGAACCTTAGCAATTCGCTTAGAAAATTCTTATAACATACTTAAACCGTCTACTAAATTTCATTAACATCGACTTAATAGATTTTGCATAATAAATTTGCAATCTAAATTTTTTTTTTAAAAGTTCAAATTTTTTAAAAACTTTCTGAACAAAATGTAGACCATTTAGAAGTTGGCTAATTTTTTTACATACAAAGAGGCGCTCTACCTATCTAATACACTTTACAGAATTAAAATCGGATTATTTAAGGGGCCTCAGCAATGTTTTAAAGTTATAAAGAATTTTTTGGCTTATAAACAAATAGCTTTGTTTAAAAATTAAGAATTAATTTTTAGCAATGCAAATAATCAAAAACTGTATAATTTGACTTAAAGTTTCAAATGCTGTCAGAAGAATTGCTATTTTATTTTTTAATCAAAAATTATTCGGGTTAAAAAATTGCAATTTTTCGATTTTATGAAAGTTCAACCGCGTTTATCTCGAAAACTATGCATCCTACGAAAAAACTTATAAGAACATTTTTGCTTACAATGACCCAAGAAACACAAAAAAAAATTATTTTGCAAAAAATCGATGTTATGTAATTCCTCAAGTGCTTTGTTTATAACAATCTTATCGACATCCGGATCAACTGTTACCCAAAAAATTCGTGTTCTACGTGTCAAAATACATAAAAAAACTTGGGTAAGTCCATCTAAATAAAGGAGCTTGTAGCACCCCCTCCTGGCCACAGCACTAATTTGTTTATAAGCCAAACATTTGTTTATAACTTTAAAACATTGCTGAGGCTGCTTAAATAATCCGATTTTAATGCTGCAAGGTGTATTAGATAGGTAAAGTGCCTGTTTAGATGTAAAAAAATAGAAAACTTTTACCTAAATGGTCTACTTTTTGTTCAGAAAGTTTATAAAAAATTTGAACTTTTTTAAAAAAATTTAGATTTTAAAATTATTATGCAAAATCTGTTGGGTCGATTTTAATGAAATTTGGTGGAAGGTTTAAGTATGTTATAAAATTTTTTTAAGCGAATCACAAAGGTTCTAAGTGCAACCAAAGTGGTTGAAAAACATTGAACAAAAACAGGCTTATTTTGTACCCTTATTTTGTATTTATTGCTATTTTGCAGAAACGGTAATAATTTAAGACATTTTTAATCAGTCGTATGTCATACAAAATTTAATTATCTTTATTTTATTTTTGTACGACTTTGTTCCAAAATGAATCGTTTTAAAGTTATAAGCAAAGAAAAATAGAAAAAATTCGATGTTTATCGAAATTTTTTAAATATTTTAATTTTCTTATTAATGTTCCGGGCATATTTGAGAAGGAGCATAAGTCAATTACAATTAACGAAGTTGTCACCTAACTTCATCTGCAAAAAATCCGAATGCCACCTCTCACATCCACCTCAAAACAGATCCGTCCTGGTCTACAGAGGGGTTTGGCAAAGGATGACAGGAATACGACAAGATGCTGTTAACAACTGAATAATTATTGTACAATTGTACCCGTAAATAGATAGATATTAACAGTTTACTGAAGATTAACGCGAGATAACCAAATATGTGAAGTTAGAAGAATAAGTTTAGGTTGGACTGCATTCGTAAAAACGAGAGACGTGTTTAAAACAAATTTCTCAATCTATTTAAAAAGAACAGGTTTTAACCAGTGCGTTCTACCGGTTCCCACATATAAAGCAGAAACCCTAGCTCTCACAAAGACATTAGCGGACAAATTGAGGACGCAACGTAAAATGGAGAGATCAATGCTTGCAATATACTTAAGAAATAGACCAAGAAACGAGTAAATTCGTAGACAAACAGGAGTAGAAGACATTATCGAACGTATTACAAGGTGAAAATGGTTATAGACGGGACATGTTGCAAGAATGGAAGATGGCAACTAGACATAAAATTGCTTGAATTGAGACCATGGGCAGACAAGCGAAGCTGGGGAAGACCCCTAACGTGATGGACCTCAAAAGAATTGTGACCAATTGGATAGCACAACACAAGAAGGTGGAAATATCAGGACGAAGAATATCAATATTGATGGTGATGATGAACTGTTTACTGTATTCTAACACGGTGATACCAAAAACTTTGGTTTTCAATCACATCTTGCCAAATCTGAGATTTAAACAAGTATATATACTCAACCAAACTTATATGGAAACACTTTGTATTTGAAACCTGCAGCTTTTGGAAGCTATAGGTGTAAGTATTTTAGATGAAATGATAAGAGGAAGAGTTGCCGTGCCCAAAGACATAGCAGAAGAAAGTTGCGGGATCTCGAGTTAACCAGGCAGCACACGATTAATCACGTAAATTGGTGTGTTTAACCCCAAAACTGGAACATTGGAAATTGAAAAAGTGTGCTGTTTTCAAACGAAATAGTCATATTTAATTAGTGATAAATTTCAGGTGAAAGTAAGATTGCACCAAGGCTCGTTGCTTAGTCCTTATTTTATTCTCATTAGTTTTGGACCAGATAACAGCGAAACTACAGGGTAGCATTCCATGGTGCCTAATGTATGCTGATGATATAGTGTTAATAGGAAATAGTGAAAGAGACTTAGAACAAAAAGTGGAACAGTGCAGACAAGCTCTGGAGGAAAAAGGAGAAAAAGGAAAAACATCTTTTGTTTAAAAAAAAATTAAATTAACAATAAAAAAATAAGAGTTAGCACAACTTTAAAAACAGAACGGAACATAATGTAAACAGTTCTATCGACACCTATAATAGTTATTTCTCGATCAGGTTAGCGGTATGCACAGCGCGACATAAGAGAAAGGTAACTGTTTAATGGAGGCTCTGTGATGTTTTGGGGGTGGAATTTCCTTCAGAATAAGTACGTATTTGCTGTCTATGTGGAAGCTCTTTAATTAGTGGGAGGTACATTCCACATATTTTTTTCTTTGAACACTCTGTTCCTTTCGCACTATATGTAGGAAATAATTTCATCTTAGTGTTATGATAAGACATGACCCCTTCACTTATCGCATGTCGTCAGGTAAAACACGTATTAAATTGTAAAACCGTCTTGTTTCTTTGTTATTAAAGATATCAAATAAATTAAAAAATAAAATATTCGCAAAATAAGAGATTTCAACATAATATTGATGCACCTTTGTGCTTTTTCCTCCCTACAAGGTGTCTCTTTTGTTTCGGTTAAAACACATGATAAACTACATAACCGTCTATTTTATTTGTTTCCAAAAATGTTTCAGGGAGATTAAAAAAATAAAATGTTCACAAAACATAATCTAACAATCGAAGATCACAGAAACTACAAATGGATAAAACCACAGAAGACACTGATGGTAATGTGTAAATTAGAATATTCAACCAACAGATTTTAGGTTTAAAATGAAAAAGCTTTGCAGAATAATTTTTTATTTGAGGCAGATATAGATGTAGTATGCAATCAAAATATGTCAAAAGTTTTAACTCACTACATATTTATTCTCAACAAACAAATCATATTAGATAATAATAATAATAAAAGTCATATTTACGAAATATAGAACTTTATCTTTCCTTGAGTGTAAGAAAAGCTGATTTTTTCCTTCTTCTAACTTTTTTTCTACTACTGGAAGATGACGATTTTGTTGTTATTAAGTTCATTCTCATACACGAGAGACATTAATTTAAAAAATTAACATACACCATTTCGTACTACTAAAAAATTTATCAGCGATATTATGTACTACATAAAATAACCAATGAAAATTAATAAAACAGTCATTTCGGGATCTGACTAATTATAACTTTCTGACAGAATTGTCAAAATATTGTAGATGTCATTTATCTGACCAGTAGTCCTAAAAAGGCAAAGGTGGAGCCTCACAGAAGAGATGACTTCATCACACAATGGTAAAGGCTTACAGCTTTTGTAATACATACTAGGGGTCTCATCTAACCGAAAAGACGAACCTTCAAGATGAGTACTAATTCTCAATTGACCATTCCAAATCACGTGATAAAATATGGCCGGCAGTGGGCAAAAATTTAATAGTATAGGGTTTACATCAGTTTTTGTAAAGAATATCCTGTTTGGTTTTGTTTTTTATTGTTAATTGTGCACCGAAATTGTGATAGCAAATAAATATAAACTAGTTTATCGCCTACATAACTGAATTATCCCATAGTAGTTATTGACACAAACTGGTAACTAATATGGGATAATTCAGTTCTGTAGGCGATAAACCACTTCATATTTAATTTGTTATCACAATTTCGCAGATTTCCCTACACAATTAACATAAAAAAACAACCAAACAGGATTTTCTTTACAAATTAATGTCGATGTAAGGTTAGATTTTGCCCACACCCGGCCATGTTTGACGTTTCATTGGAATGCCTAATTGGCGAGGAACCGCAAAGTGGGCGACGCCTGGTGGCGAAATTGAAAAGCAGCAACTCAAGGAAAACATTGACTTTGCCATTAATTTGTGTACATATTTGTGGTCAGTTTATGTTGTAATTAACAATAATTTCGACTTAAAAAAACTATTGCAGTGTTCCTCAGTATTCATTCCTATTATACTCTACGTAATGACCTAAATTAACCAATGCCAAATCACACATTTTGTTAATTTAACGTTTGTATTAAACGTAGTATTTTTTAATGTTTAAGCGACTGCAAAGTTAAATAAATCAATAAAATGTAGTATATATTCTGTACATATAATGTAAATTGTTATGAAAAATATCCCGACCACTTCGTAATTTCCAGAACACAATTATTATAAAATAAATTCACCTACTTAGTTTCCAAGTTTCCAGTTTTTATTTAATTAAAAATTGTTATCTGTCGGTGTAAAATAAACTGTAGTGCACCTATTAATTAAATTAAAAACAAAATTAGAAATCCTAAGATAGATTAATAATTTTTAAAACGCTGTGTGATTATCGGGGGCCAGATTTTTTTATGAAAAAAAGGTAAAAACAAATCAGTAGTTAGCATCAAATTTTAATGAATGCATACAGATTAAACATAATTTTCAGTCGTCTTTAACTTATAAGATGTCTTAGTTGCAAAACTTAGTGGTTACTTTGGCAAAACACTCCTGTAAATGATTTTAATTTAACGTTTTAGAACTGTGAATTCAAATGACAAAATGAATTGTTTTCCTAGCGTTGTCGTCCATCTTTGAAATTTTGAGCGCCCTCTGTTGGAATTTAATTTTGCGAATAGATTGCAGTGTGGAAACTGCTCTTGTTTTAAACTATCTTTATTCACATCATGCATTGGTTATATATTTTGAGTGTTCTAATTGTCAATCAAATATACATCTACAAGTATAAGTCGCTTTAATATAGAAAAACCCTTCAACGAATACATAATTTTTCAAATTATATGTATAATAATTACGACGTAAGTTTTTTTCTGTCACTGTTTAACTCGCTAGAGCTTCTCTGTCACTTCTTAAGCGAATTCGAAAAACTATGACGCACTGAAAAAACGGATGGGATCAACTTTAAATATCAGAAGGCGGAAACGGCGGGTTCATTGGGAAAAATATTCCCATGAGATATTTTTGCATAATCACATTCGTGAGATATCCCAGAATAAGGTTCAAGAAGTCGCCCACGTGAAAAGTGGGCCAATTTTTTTAACATTTTTTTAATCAAATTGCAAAAATCAATGTTTTTGGCCCGGACTATTTTTTTTGGACCATTCTGAACAAAAAAGCTCTCTTATAATTTTTCTCAAAAGTTGATCTTTTTCGAGTTATAAGCAATTTAAAATTTGAAAAACGCGAAAATGGCCATTTTTAAGACTTAAGGTGATACAGTAGCGATCAACAGGTAGCCAAAACGCGTTCCAAGATTGCGGCTGTAATTTTGAATATTTTTTCGAGATATTTGGCACACTTATTCGCAATATAATAAAGAATGGCGGTACAGAGCCCAATTTGAAAAATATATTAATATGTGGAAATTACTCTGTAATTAAATACAATATTAAAAAAAACGAGCCTGTACCGCCATTAAGAAGAACAAAAAAATACACTTCAAATATCTTCAAATAAACTTTTTCATCCGATGCCTAGATTTTGTGTCATTTTGGAACTACTAATGAAATAAAAAATTTTAGTAGTTCCAAAATGACACAAAATCTAGGCATCGGATAAAAAAGTTTATTTGAAGAAAGTGTATTTTTTTGTTCTTCTTAATGGCGGTACAGGCTCGTTTTTTTAATATTGTATTTAATTACAGAGTAATTTCCACATATTAATATATTTTTCAAATTGGGCTCTGTACCGCCATTCTTTATTATATTACGAATACGTGTGCCAAATATCTCGAAAAAATATTCAAAATTACAGCCGCAATCTTGGAACGCGTTTTCGCTACTGTTGATCGCTACTGTTTCCTCTTAAAAACCCGGTTAAAAATTATTATTATGAAAGTCAGAACAGAAAATTCAGAAGTGACTAAATCAAAGTTTAAAGTCGCCGCTACATGATCCTGAAGAAATCTGTGTCATTAATTTACTGCTAAGCTGTTATTTTTAATTAGTAACAATGAGCGGTTAGTTCGTATTGACGCCGCTGTAAATGTGAGTGCGAGCAAGATGCACAATTGGACTGCTGGAATGGCTTCTCTCTCGCACTCAGAATTTACAGCTGCCGCACACGTGCATGGCGCTTATTATTATTACTTAAAAACAACAGCTTAG
This sequence comes from Diabrotica virgifera virgifera, assembly GCF_917563875.1. Classification (NCBI taxonomy): domain Eukaryota; kingdom Metazoa; phylum Arthropoda; class Insecta; order Coleoptera; family Chrysomelidae; genus Diabrotica; species Diabrotica virgifera. The sequence continues at coordinate 153,318,731 of NC_065450.1, forward strand.
TAATAAAATAATTACAAAAATTTCTTCAGGATCTTGTAGGGGAGGCTTTAAACTTTGATTTAGTCATGTATTGACTTTCATAATAATAACTTTTAACCGAGTTATTAAGCCGTGAAAATCGCCATTTTTCGTTTTTTTTTTAATTTTAAATTGCTTATAAGTCGAAAACGATCAACTTTAGAAAAAAATTATAAGAGACCTTTTTTGTCCAGAATGGTCCAAAAATTATAGAAAAAATTGTTCGGCCCAAACATATTGATTCTTGCAATTTGATTAAAAAAAAATTGTTAAAAAAAACTTTTCACGTGGACGACTTCTTGAAACTTATTCTGGGATATCTCACGAATGTGATTATGCAAAAAAATCTCATGGGAATATTTTTCCCTTCGAACCCGCAGATTTCGTCTTGTCTAATAATATATAATAATACAGTGATGGGCGCACTAATAACCGGCTAAATATCGCAAAAGATAGAAAATATACATTGTGAAATAAAAAGAGATGAAACTAGTAGAGATGGAAATGACCATTATAAACGTATAAATTAACTAAAAAGGAAAAGTTCTTTGGGTTGGCTGTATACTATATAGTTAAACAAACTCTAACATTGAACTTGGCAGACATTGTTGGCCCAAGATGGTTGGTTAAAGTTCTCAATTAGGGTTATACCATGTTCCCGTTATTAGTAGAGGTTATCTACTAATATCGGCGTTTAGCCTTTTCAATTTCACAACATTAGAATGTAGATTGAATTATAATTACAACCATTGTTGGGTGCTGGGGCTAGTTAGCAAGTATAAGAGTTCACTGATGATAGACTGATAGATACTGAACATATTTTATTCAATCCATTGGGATTTTTTAAGATTTTAGTAAATTAGACCTATTTACATAGAAGTGGTTTTACTTCAGTGTTACAGTTTGTATAAATTAACATTACGTTACATAGTTCCCCAGCTGTAGACATCTCTGACAGGATTATTTTATAAAATTCTCCTGTTACACTGACAGTTGTCATACTTCTCCGATACCTCTAAAGGTGGGAAAATATGTAATGTAATGTTAACTTATACGTTTATATCGTTAATTTCCACCTCTACTAGTTTCGTCTCTTTTTACTTCACATTGTATTGTGTTTTCCATATTTTGCTTTATTTAGCCGGTTATTAGCGCGCTCATCATGTATACTAATTATTTTCAAATTATCTGGAACAATCGCAGATGAGATGAGCATGGAAATATGGCGACAGAAACCACCAATTATATTCTAATTGAAAGCAGACTCTTCAATGCGTTATATACCTACTTCATAACAAAAGTAAAATTTAAGCTACAAAAATTCTCCTGTTGCTTGCCACTGCCAGATCAAAGGAAAACTAGGAATGAAGCTGGCACCCCGAAATAATTTTAGATCCTTTTAACTAAAATTAATAAATTGAGGTACTGAAATAATGCACATGTACATTATTTTTGATATCTATTATAGTGACGTCATTAGTTTGTAAAACTATTTTATATATGATCGTATTAAAAATACTTAATACATAATTTAAAAGCTTTTTTGTCCCTTTAGTTGCGAGAGTGTGGAAGAAATATAGACTACTAATAATTAAGTAGACTTCAACTTTTATAGAAAATTCTCGAATACGTAATTTTACTTTAACGATTTTGCACAGTCTAGAGTTTGTTTATTTTTTATTAACATCTGTCAACCTTATAGATATGACGCCATCGAATTATTTTTTCTTAAATGACAATGTGCGAGGCATGTCAGATCAAAATTAATCTACCTTTTTTATTAAAATTAAGATTTTCTTTCTTTTTTAATATCCTCTATCTATTTATTTATAAATCACAAGTCAAGGTATTTTCGTCAAAGACGACAAAATCCCCGACAAAATGCAGTGATGAGCGCGATAATAACCGGCAAAATAACGCAAAAGATGGAATACATAATATTATTAAGTTGATTAGTGAGATAAAAAGAGATGAAACTATCAAAGATCGGACATTTAACGATAGAAACCTATACATGTACATTATATGGATTATTTCCCACTTTTAGAAGTATTAAAGGAGAATGTCCTCTAAAGATAGCAACATACGCATTCTCTGATGAAAAACTAACGAGTTTTGAAACCGTTCGTTCAGAGTGCTTGTAGCGTTCTTTAGACGAACTGAAATGTAAGACGGCTTTGGCTTCGTGTTGTAACGAAATTAAATGGTTATTCATTTTTATAAATAAAGTAATTTCTTTGTTTTGTATTTTTTGTATGTAGGTACGTTTATGCAATCACGATATTGTTATTTTGGGATAATAATAAACAAGTATTTTGAAACACAACTAGTATAAGCTGTTTTTATCATGTATAATCCATTTAATCTTTCATACATATTATCCTGCAACCGTTAAGCAACAGTTAACAGGTATGATATACTGTATATCATATATATATAATAGTCAACAAACATATCGCAAAATTATTGATACCAAATAAATTTATTTTTTTAAATATTTTAAAGCCTGTCGTCGATTAGGCATTAACTAGAAATAAAGTACTAAACAAGGTATATTACGTACAATAAGAACCATAAGAGCACCACCTGTACTTTCTCTCTCTCTCTCTCTCTTTCTCCCTATCTCCCTATCTCTCTATCTCCCTCTCTGTCTCCTTCTTTCTCTCTCTCTCTCTCTCTCTCCTTCTTTCTCTCTCTCTCTTTCTCTCTCTCTCTCTCTCTCTCTCTCTCTCTTTCTCTCTCTCTTTCTTTCTTTCTTTCTCAGGCTGCACAAAACGTCCAGGAAATCCAGAGAAGAATGAATAGTAGGTATACGCCGAATACCATAATGTCACTAGAACCTTACGAAAGATAAAGAAAAGAGGAGGAGGAAGTACAAAAAGGTTTGGAATAATTTCTATCTAGCAACAATAATTTTGCTCTGTAAAAAAGGCATGGGAAAAACCGACCGGTTATAACCTAAAACCGTTTTTTTTTACTTCAAAATAACCGGTTTTACCGGTTGTTTATTTGTCCAGGTTATAACCGGTTTTTTCTTTTAAAGTAATAACCGGTGAAAAACCGGATAAGTTATTATACCTATGAAAAAAATAATAAATTGGTAGAAAAATAATTGTTTGTTTTAAATTAATCGATATGCTTGATTATATTCGGTAAGGACTCTCACAAAACCGGCATCGGATTTTAAAAATAGCCGCTGACATCCCAGTATCGAGACCGAATATTTTAGCTATCTACAGTAAAACCTGTGTTACCGGCCACCTGTCAAAACCGGCCACCTGAACTAGCCGGCCAGTTTCAAAGTTCCCCAAACCAAAATTTGTGGACTACAAAACCTGGTATTAGCGGCCACCTTTTTATATCGGCCAATAGTTCTGTCATTTTTGGTGACCGTTATTGACAAGTTTTACTGTATTTAATCAGCCCTGAAGATCCATCCGTGGATATAGGCCTCCACTTCCTTCTTCCATGCCTCTCTATCTTAGACATTTTGCATCCATTTTGTGACCCAGCGTGTTTCTTCAGGTCATCTGACCATCGCATTTGTGGCCTTCCCCTTTTCTTTTGTGGTTCCTTGGTCTCCAATGTATAATCATCTTAGTCATCTTAGTTATCTTTTGTCCTTCTGCGTTAGGGTTTGTCCTGCAAACTTCCATTTAAGCTTGACTACTTGGGTTGAGACATCTCTCCCTTTTATTTTACGGTTTTTGTTCTTGGTAGCTAAACCTTATATAAACTAGAGGCTTCGCCAGCTAGAGGTTTAAGTCTCGAGACATCTCAGGAGTCGAATACTAGTCGCTTTTTAGTATTCGAGAACCCGATCACTAGAAAAAATGAGGAAATTTTTTGCCCCAAAAAACACTAATGACTATCCCACTACGCAATACCCAATTTACGTCGACGCCGTTTATTTAACGACTAATTATCTTGGTATCGATATCGGTAGTATCGATATGAATAATATTGATATCGATTCGACTGGAGCATCGAAAACTAAAATGCAATGAAAATGTAACGTTGTAACCTATTGGGTATTGGATATTGATTCAAAAAACCGAAAACCGGTTTTTGTAATAACCGGTTTCTTGATCGGTTATAACCGCCAGGTTAAACCGTAATTTAAAAAACCGGTATAATCGAAAACCGGTGTTTTGTCAACAACCGCCATCCCCAATAGTGATGGGAAAAACCTACCGGTTATAACCTAAAACCGGTTTTTTAGTTCACAATAACCGGTTTTAGCGGTTGTTTTTTTGTCCCGGTTATAACCGGTTTTTTTCTTTTTGCAGTAATAACAGGTGAAAAACCGCATACGTTACTTCTGAAAAAATAAGGAATTCGAAGGAAAAATATTGTTTGATTAAATTCATCAATTTCTTGATTTGTTTAATGTTCATAATTCTTGATTTGTTTAATGTTTATACATATTCGTTAATAACTCTCGCACTCAATGAAATATGGTTAAGAAATGTGATAAGCTGAATTGGCTATTTTGACGAACTTGAGAATAAGCATGTCTTGCTTGTTGTATTTGGTAATCCTGGTTAAAAATAGATATTAGTATCGATCAGCTGTGCTGTCATAGTTGTATTATAATAATTGTATGGATGATATACCTACACAAACGAGAATAAACTACGGTATATTTTATCATCAATAAATCCAGGAGAAAAAACCATTCCTCTAGAATTACTTAAAAAAATGAAAATTTTAAAATTGTTTTGTGTATGTTGCGCAAAACGGTTTTTTTGGAAATACAATAAAAGAATACATCCAGTTCAGAATTTTAAGACTGATATAAGTTTTACCATCTTTGATGTTACATTTTTTTATAATCCATATATATGTAATGTATATATATATATATATATATATATATATATATATATATATATATATATATATATATATATATATATTTACTCCCAGCGTATGAAGTGAGCCACATATCAAAAGAAACTGCGGTTGAAGTGAGGTCCTGTACAAAGTGAGGTCCAGTATACGGACCTCACTTAGTCAATCAATGTAAGACTTTTTCGTAGACATGTACTGATAGCAAACACTGTTTTTTTACAAAAAAAAGTGGGACCTCACTTTGTATGGTCCACATCAATTTTTAGTTCAGAGATTTTACGCATAGAGGCGCTGACTTTGGTGTATATTTTCTAACCATGTATATTCTATGCCCTGTTGAATAACTTACGATACACATAGTGAGGACCATACAACTGGCAACATCTGTTCAACCAATCTTTAAAACAGTGGATCGTCGCATAAATTCGAACAGTACAAAAATGTTTAATACTTTAATCCTTTTTGAGAGCGTAGGCGCAAAATTTCGGTTGAGTTCTTTTTAAACGCATTTATTTTTTTCGAATCCTGAGATAACTAATAGGTATTTTTAAAAAATTTAAACTCAAAATAGAAGACTACATTATTCCCGAGGGAAGATAGTCCCTTATAATGAAAAAAAATTTCTTTTCAATGATATATTTAAAATTAAAAATCAGACTATGTTTTTTCACCCCTGTGACTTATTAAAATAAATATTATAGAAGTTCTCAAGGACTTTCGACCATGGATAATACAGTAATATTTCTTTCTGCGTTTAAATTTTTCAAAAATACTTAAGGTTTTCTCAGTATTCGAAAAAAATGAACGCATTTAAAAAAAAATTGGAGCGAAATTTTTGAGCATATGCTCTCAGAAAGGCTTAAAATAATATAAATTTTTGTAATCAGTATTTCAATAGTTATTTATGATATAAGTGTTAAAAGTACACGTTTAAGGCACGCATGTGAAAGTTTGCAGAATGAGCGACAGCGAGTTCTGCAATTCACATGAGTGCCTTAAAAATGTACTTTTTAATACGCATATCATACAATATTTTTTCTACAAACGTAATTACAGGACAATATCTACAAAAACTACTAAAATTTTTTATTTCATTAGTAGTTCCAAAATGACACAAAATCTAGGCATCTGATAAAAAAGTTTATTTGAAAAAAGTGTATTTTTTTGTTCTTCTTAATGGCGGTACAGACTCGTTTTTTTAATATTGTGTTTATTTACAGAGTAATTTCCAAATATTAATATATTTTTCAAATTGGGCTCTGTACCGCCATTCTTTATTATATTACAAATACGTGTGCCAAATATCTCGAAAAAATATTCAAAATTACAGCCTCAATCTTGGAACGCGTTTTGGCTACCTGTTGATCGCTACTGTATAACCTTAAAAATAAATTCGATAAACCAATTCATCATTTTATTGCCATCAAAAAATTTCAGTAGGTAGTATTTTTTAACACGTTTGTATAATACCTTTCATTTCCTAAGAATTATGTATTATTTAAAAATTACATAATGGAGATTCCTAATCGTATTTCGGTATTCACATTTCATACAAGAGTCTCAAAGTACTCAAGTATAAACAATTTTTAGATGATTTTGGGAATATCGATTTCAAGCAGATCACTTACCTTTTTATGTAAATATTCATGTGTTTCATAAAAGCTGATGTGACACTTTCGTCCAGTTCTTTATTAGTAAATAAAAGTTGAATTATGGTTTTTTGGGTTAATAATTACTTCGTATATTATTTATAATACATATAGTAGGGGAGCGAAGTATGCTAAATGTGCAGTCACTCGAGCGCTTAGGGGACCTATTGGGTTGTGATTATTAGGTTCTAAAACCAAAAAAGTTAAGTAAAATTTTCCATTTTAGTGGGGACTTTCCATATTTTAATTTAATTTTCCATTTCCAACACCCGTTTTCTCCGATTATAGCGCCACCTATCCATAATTAGAAAAAATGTTTCGAATAAAAAATGCTTATTTTTACGCAAAGAATCCAAATCTGTATTAAAAAAATAGGGGTTCTTATTTAAGAATTTAAAGTAACCGCCCCCCCCCCACCTCCGTGGGGGTCGTGTTTAGTACCATTCGATAGATTTCAGAAAAAATATTCAGAAATTGTAGTGTATTACCTATAAGAAGTTACCGTTAAGCCGGGTCCAGACTATGTAACAAAACATGTTAAATAACAAAGTTTTGTAACTTGTTACAAAATTTTAAATAAGAGTTTTAAAACATAGTGTTGTATAACATTTTTCTGGTTATATAGCATGTTTTATGTTATCTAACAGATGTCGGTAAACATCAAAGAAAGTTATAAAACCGCACCGCGACTGATCTACACCTAAAAACATGTTATTGAAACATTTCTCTGGCATAGTACGCGAGCAGCAACCGTTGGAGTCATATCGCCTTGTTCATTCTGTAGTGATTGTGCTAGATTTTTCTTTGGTCTGTTCACGTAGGGTTATTTACGCGATGAAATTGTCGAAAGAACTGACTACTCATTTAATTGAGCTATTTCGTAAGTAACGAGTATTATGGGATTGCTGTGGGATGAGCTACATTTATTGATTTAAAAAACAAATAAAAAACACGATTAATAGACTGAAATAGAAGTGAAAATAGATACAGAAACTATAATTAAAACTAATGCACGTACGCCTATAACTCAAACCAACAAATGAAAAGCAGTACGCGGAACCTTAACAGCAAATCGGTGCAAATCAACTCTAAATTTGACATAAATAATATTCTCTACAGAGCAGAGTGTTCAGACATAAAATTTTAACATTCACTTCATTCGCTACACAGATGCAGACTGCTTCATGAGCTACTCAAACAGGCACTCAATCATACAATATATCTGAGCCTTTCTATTCCGTCCACTACATCTACATCCGCTACTTCTCCAGCTACACCAATTCAAACAGACAGTGACACTCAATCATGAACAGGTGAAGAAGATAATACTGAGGAATTAAATTTTACAGAAATGTTATACTTCCTCTCTGAAACAATGAGTAAAAAGTTTAAAAAATATACTTTGCTAATAATGTAACTTTTAATCTTTCTCTTACTGGAATTGCATCTCGAAATGTCTTTCCTGCCTATTTTATGGCCGATTTCATTTATAAGAAATTCAAAATCAGAACTTTCTATTTTTAAGAAGCTTTTAAAACTGCCATCACATTTAATGTGTCCTGTCGATGGGTCTATGTTATCTCATTCCAGATCAGCTAAAAGAGCTGTACCACTACCTATATTTTGCTCGAGCTGCTAATGAAGGACACACCCAAAATATTAATTTAACACGCCCGTGTCGCCTCCACAATATTATACAAGCTGCTGTTGCTATGAAGAGATCCTCCATACTTATATGACGCAATTTTATATACTACCTAACCTACCAGCTATCCATAAACACATACCTAGTTTTTGATGCCAAAGACAGAGGAACATTTAAATCAGCTGCATGGAGAAAAGAATATAACCCAGACCTATGATTTGTCTCAAAAGATACCAATGACAGACCACTAACAACTGCGAGAAGTGTCCTTGCAGACTTCCCACATACTCAACATCGTCCGGTGCTTATCACCATCGGAATATCAATTCAAATAATTAGATCATATCCTCGACCCAGGTGGAATCTTAGAAAAGCAAACTGGAAGAAGTTCTCTGAACAACTAGACCGAACCTTGAGCTGGGTCCCTCCAACCAGCAAACATTATGAGAGGTTTGTGGGCGCAGTAATAAGCACTGCCAAGAAAACCATCCCTAGGGGGTATCGCAAAGAATATGTGCCTGGATGGACTGAAACATGCGAAGACTTATACACGAAGTTTCTCGAAAGTGGTGACCGAGAAATAGCCGATGAGCTTTTACACAACATCGATACAGCTAGACGCCAAAAATGGATAAAGACTGTCGAAAACCTTGACTTCAAAAAATCAAGCCGGCAGGCATGGTCCTTGTTGCGGAAAATTGGAGGAGCTAACCAGCTGGAATCCAGAGAGTCTAAAATGTCTCCTAACAAGGTTGCCTCCCATATAGTATCTCTATCCAGAGCTCCACGAGATCGAACACATACTACCAACGTGAAAAGAGACTTAAGGGCATTAAAACAAATGAACAGAACGAACTCCGAATATTCAGCAAGAATACTTATTTCTGAAATCACACATGCGCTGAAAGAAATGAAATCAGGTAAAGCACCTGGCTTTGATGGTATCCATCCAGAGTTCTTGATACACAGTGGTGCATACACGAAACAGTGGCTTGCAATGTTCTTTAATGATATACTTCAGTCAGGTAACATTCCTTTCTCACTTAAGCGAACAAAGATAATTGCAATTCCGAAACCGGGCAAATCAAACGATAAGCCAGAAAACTACCGCCCCATAGCTCTACTCAGCATGGTATATAAACTATTAGAAAAGCTTCTCCTCAACAGAATTAGTCACAGGATACTAGAAAATGTCCCCATTGAACAAGCTGGCTTCCGCCCTCATCGAAGCTGTACGGACCAAGTGCTGTCATTAACAACTTTTATAGAAGCTAGTTTTCAAAAGAAACAAAAGACAGCAACAGTATTTATAGATCTAACAGCAGCATATGATACTGTTTGGAGACAGGGATTAATATATAAACTGGCCCGCATTATCCCCTGCAGAAAGATAATTAACCTCATTGACAACATGCTGACCAACAGAGCCTTCCAGGTTATAATGGGAAAGGAGACGAGTAGACAGATGAAACTTAACAATGGTCTTCCACAGGGTTCTGTCCTTGCCCCTTTACTTTTCAGCCTCTATATTGCTGACATGCCTGAAACCGAATCTCGGAAGTTTGGATATGCTGACGACTGGACCCTTGCAACAAGCCACCAATCTTTAGAAACTACAGAAATCACTCTCACGAATGACTTATCCATCCTCAGCGAATACCTTAAGAAATGGAGACTACAGCCAAGTACTACAAAAACTGAAGTATCAGCTTTTCATCTAAACAACAAGTTGGCAAACAGAGAATTGCGAGTGTATTTTAATAACAAGCTGTTAAAACACAATAAATACCCGAAATACCTTGGGGTTACTCTAGACAGAACGCTCACATTCAGAGAACACCTGACGAAAACAGCAGCAAAATTGAAAACACGCAACAATATAATACAGAAACTCTGCGGCACTACATGGGGGTCCACAGCATCAACATTAAGATCCTCTGCTCTTGGCCTGATATATCCGGTGGCAGAATACTGTGCTCCAGTGTGGCTAAATAGCAGGCATACCCACCTGGTCGACACCCAACTAAACCGTACTATGCGTATGATAACAGGCACAATTAAGCCCACCCCTACAATGTGGCTACCTACCCTTAGTAATATAGCACCACCCAACCTACGCCGCGAACATGCATTGGTTAAAGAATATAACAAAATAATGGACAGTCGCCAGCTTCTAGTCCACAACGACATCCCCGATATTCTTGGAAACCGTCTCCGATCCAGGTTACCCCCTCTACAATCTGCTCAAGCGCTGCAGCAATCCCACTTTGACTTAAATACCCGATGGAGAGAAGATTGGGAAAGTAGGACAGATCCGCATTACCATAGTCTACCGGACATCATAGGGAAACCTGGCGAATTTGAACGTCCCCGTAAGATTTGGGCAGCCCTTAATCGAATGAACAAACTGTGGAAGATGCGCCGACTCCCTCCACAGATGGGGTAAACTCCCCTCGCCTTCTTGTGACTGCGGCGCTGCAAGACAGACGATCAGTCACATTGTTCAGGACTGCCCACGCAGAGCATACACAGGCGACCCTATAGACTTTGTAATGGCAACCGAAGGGTCAATCGAATATATAAAAAAATTGGACATCTGTTTGTGATGCATTGTATAATGCATAAATCTAAATATATTCTGTGATATACTTAAGCCATACGCTAAATAAATAACCAGCTATCCATCTAAAATGCTGCAAAATTTATGCGCATGTTGTTGTTTTGTTTTTTGTTATATAGTCTGGATACTCATGCTATATATAACAAGTTACATAACAAAGTTGTACAACTTTGTTGTACAACTTTGTTATTAGCATGTTTTGTTACATAGTCTAGACCCGGCTTTAAAAGTTCCCCGTTTCAGGAAAAAATATTGTCTAAGAGTGACTAGTGACCTAGTGGGTAGACCTCGGATAAACTCGGATTCGTAAAGCAGAGGTTTAGATTTCAAATCCGGGGTGTGGATCTCCGATTTTTTTTATTTATTGTTACTGCATTCATGTCTATAGACAATGTTGCAATCTATGATGAGCACAATAAAAAAATATAGTAATAAAATAATAAATAAATAACCGGAGGGACCGCAGACGTTCGGAAACAATTAGCGTCTCTTTGCAAAGACAATGACGTCGACTTTGCAAAGTAACAAGACACTTACTCAACACACACACTACACATTACTCCCCTGATTTAGTAATAAGTTATACAATTACGTGGCTAAAGGTTCTAGTTCTAAACCAAAGCCAGAATCACAGAGAAAAAAAAATAAATAAATATTTCAAAAAAAAACAAGAAAAAAAATACAATCACTGGAAGCGAAACTAAACAATACGGAAGAAATATAATAGATCCCGCGTAAGAAAAAAAGTTGATTAATAGCAAGCTGAAAATTTGTTAATAGCTTAACGGTGTCTAGTCGGACAAACATTGATGCACGTGAACACTGAAACAGGGGAACTTTTAATGGTGGAGCATGATAAACGTGTCGTCCTGACAAGTTTATGATGGTGAAAAATAGCAAGTTGTTTTTAAGTTTATTCAATAGCCAACGTTATATAATATATGAAAAAATGTTTGTCCGACAAAAAGGTTGGGCATTTTAACGAGTCCGACACGTAGAACATGTCACATCACAGGAACTATGTTGGTGATGAATAGCAGTCTGATTTTTGCATGAGAGTTTAATGAAACGTTAAAAAAGCAATTGGAAGTTCTGTCGGACAAAATGAATGGGAAATTTTCCTAGTCGGACATTCTAAACATGTAAGATATAGACAAAAATGTTGGTGATAAATAGCAAGCTAATTTTGATTTGTTTATGTAGAAATTATATTTTGTAACGCAAAAAGTAATATGTCGGACAAAAAGTTTGGGCAAATCGAAGGAAATAAATAAAAAATATTTTTTCAGAATGACTTAGTCACATATTGATAAAGCTATTTTGGTTGTATATTATTATTTATATTCACATATTTGCATGTGCATATATATACATGCACACTCCAAAAACAGTAAGGTAAGTATCAATGCATGTATATATTGCAAAAGAATTATTTTTTTGGGTGGAGTTTGTTCTAGATATTCTCAAAATGACAATAAAAAATGTCAAAGAACATGTGAAAGCAATCTCTTAGAGTTTTCTAATTAGGCGCATCAGAAAGTACAGAAAATTTCCTACAAAAAACGTTGTATACATTTTTTTCCATACTCAAATCTTAACCCTGTAAACGACATTGAAATATGTGAAGAGTCTAAAACTTCGGTGCTTATAAGAATAGACGTAAATATGACACATTATGCTTAGAAGTATGTATTAGAAGGCTGCATTTGTCACTGTGACACTTTGTGCTATACAAAGTAGTATTTGAAGGTACATGGTCTCTGAGTTTCTGTTTGCCACGTGTGTTGGAAAATAAAATTTATATTAACTATGGAGTGTTTTTGTGTCTATTTTTGAGTGTCAACAGTTTAAATTTTAAGTCGCCAGATCGAAAGTGAAACCATTCAACGTAACATTTTTGAGTAATTTTCGAACATTTTACAAAGTTAGTAAAATACTTGGTCATCAATTCAATGAGGTTCAGTTGCCAGATAATTGTGAAAGTTCTTTTGAATATCATTCTTCGTGCTATAATGCTTTGCTGGATTGAAAAAGGGTACCTAAATAAATTATTATTAAAATTGTATAACGTAATTTTTCTCAACTTTCTACAAATGAAATAATAATGTAATTAATATGTCACATGACAAGAAATAATTTGCTGCCAAAATAAATCGATTAGTTTAAATTTGAAGTTACGATTGCAATTTATTATGAATTATTGTCAAAAGTGACAGTTTTTCTTAAATGGAAATGTATTCATAGACATAAGGGTAGACAGGGAATACAGTGCAAAAAGTCGATAGGTGGTCTATCTATCTCTTTTAACCAAGCGATCCCGCGCATGTGGCAGACAAAGATAGCTAGACCACTCAATCCATAATATAATTTGCCTGATCTACTATAAATGTATTACAGTGAGATATCTAAATGATGTTGAGATAAATCGAAAGATATCGATTGTAATTGATTGCAGGTACTTTTGACATAGAATAATCACCCCTTATTGAAATTTCAAAAATTATTTTTTTAAATTGTCCGACTACAAAATCTACCCCTTATTTTTTTCCGACAACAGTCATTCTTGGTAAGGAATAATTTACTTAATTAAATTTCATCTTTGTCGGAAAGCTATTTATCACCAGAATTTTTGTCTATATCTTACTTGTTTAGAATGTCCGACTACGAAAACTTCCCATTAATTTTGTCGGACAGAACTTCCAATTGCTTTTTTAACCTTTCATTAAACTCTCATGCAAAAATCAGACTGCTATTCATCACCAACATAATTCCTGTGATGTGACATGTTCTACGTGTCGGACTCGTTAAAATGCCCAACATTTTTGTCGGACAAAAATTTTCACATATATAACATAACGTTGGCTATCGAATAAACTTAAAAACAACTTGCTATTTTTCACAATCATAAACTTGTCAGGACGACACGTTTATCATGCTCCACAATTAAAACTTCCCCTGTTCCAGTGTTCCCGTGCATCAAAGTTTGTCCGCTAGACACCGTTAAGCTATTAACAAATTTTCAGCTTGCTATTAATCAACTTTTCTTTCTTACGCGGGATCCAGGCCTATAACCACTGGATTCGGAACTGGATATGGAACTGGATTATATTAGAAAACTGATATTATAATATGTAAGCACTACGAGCCTAGTAGGCCCATGGCTTGATGTAATATTCTTTTCCACTCCCTTTTGTCAGTCGCTTTTCTTTCCCAGTTCCTTAAGTTAATTCTTCTCATATCTTCTCTAACTCCATTACTCCATCGTGACCTCGGTCTTCCTCTTCGTCTTTTCCCTGCCAATGCACTAGATAGTACCATTCTGGGAATTCTAGATGGAATCATCCTCTGCACATGGCCCAACCATCTAAGTCTTTGCGCCTTAATTATTGCTAGTATGTTAGGATCTTGATAGAGCTCAGTTAGTTCCTTATTTGTTCTTCTTACCCATTGTCCATTTAAGTTTTTCGCACCAAAGATTTTGTGCAGTATTTTCCTCTCCCAAACTAATAACAATTCTTGATGTTTTTTTGTTGTGACCCATGTTTCAGAAGCATACGTTACTATAGGCCTTATTACGGTCTTGTAAGTTCTTAGTTTTGCTCTTCGTGATATATTTTTACTTCTTAACAACCCATTAAAAGCAAATATAGCGCGGTTGCCCGACATAATTCTCTTTTGTATTTCTTCTTCACAGTTAGGATCTCTTGTGAAGACAGTTCCTAAGTACTCAAATCTCTCAACTTCTTCGAATTTATACTGTGTTCCCTTCGCTGTTGTCATTGTTATGTATTGCCCCCGAACGAATTGCTTATTTGTTCATTCCATATACTTTGTTTTTGCTTCATTTATATACCATCCTTTGGTTGCTGCCCTCTCCTCGAGTTTCATGACTGTTTCTATAAGTTCTATTTTGCTCCTAGCCAAGATTACCAAATCGTCTGCGAATGCCAAGCACTAATGTTTTTTGTGGTAGATCAGACCTGTTCTATTAATGTTTGCTTCCTGTATAACCTTTTCTAGTAATATGTTAAACATTATAGACGATAATGGATCACCCTGCCGCACTCCTTGTTTGACCTCAAAGCTTTCTGTTATAGTATTGTTTATCTTGACTTTATTATACTGATATATCATACTGATATTGTTTAAAAACACTAATAATATTGATATAAAATGTTAATCAATTTTATTTATTGTTATAAGAATCAAAGGTAAATATGATTAGGCGAATGAAGCCTTAGGTTTCGCAGTCAATATCCCAACCACACACACATGTTGCAATCTATTTCAATACGGTTTATAGTACAAACTATACATTTAATATCAAAATAGTGGGATATATTTTTTTAGTTGAGGACACTTGGTCACATTGCATTGTTTCAAAATAAGGTGAAATATCTTCAATAAATGGAAAAAAGCATGTATGTCATATATTATAATACTTTCTATACTCTTAATATGTAGTCTCGTATAAATTTGTAGTGACATGATTTTAAGATAAGAACAAGAAGCTTGCAACAATTTTCAGAGAAAATAGAAAACTAAAACTATTTTAAAATGATTATTCGAAATAAAACATATGCACATATTCACTGTATTTGCCATCTATTGGAATAACTGTAAAATTAAGTCAGTAAAAAAGGTACATTAAGTTTAATTAAATTAAGTAAATCATCTTGTATACTAAAGTTAAGGTTGGAAAATTGTCGTTTCAAAATGAAAATCGACAGGGGCAACAGTACCTATACTAAAATACACTCTGTATAGATAATTATGTCAATGTTAATAATGCTGGATAGAGAATTGAATATCCTTTCAAATGAGCTAGCACACGCCCCTATTCCCTATTTAAAAATAAGGGGTGGTGGAAATGGAAGGGAGGGGGTTGAAAAATGACAGATATGTATGTACCGTAAAAACTGTGTTCCCCTTAGATCAAAATTCTGGCTTTTATATTTATATGTTAAGTTCAATATAAATTTCACATAACTGAACTATCACTGTATCCTCCATTTTGATTATTATTGTTCTCAACTAACGCTATTTTCAAAATTCTTGCTTTCCTATCCATCTTTAATGTAAATTATTAAAAAATATAAAATATTTCTTTATTAACGCTAGTCTCCGATAAGGCTACCGTGATTTAATGCTGAGGTACTAAAATGTTATAAAATTAACAAACAGTACGAGCAAGAACAAAGAGTCCAGATCCTTCTTATAACTACAAGTGACTGAAACATCGAAACAATAATAATTCTTACTGTGTTATACAGAAAAAGGCAGTAGAAATGATTAATCTCATATTTATCGACAACACTGTGTGGTCCTCACTTGATGAGCTGTAAGGAAATATACACGTAAAGTTGTCCTCACTTTGTGCGCATAACGAAAAAGTATATACAGTCTCACTTTAATAGCTGCGTATAATGGCCTCACTTGGGTGGCAATATACTTGAACAATACGGGACACATATACGTAATTTTTTTTGTGTATACTCGTCATTTTTTAATTGCTATTTACTTGTCAAGGTCACTATGAAGAGTTGAAACGATTATGTCTACGTTTTCTACCGGTCCTCACTAAGTGCGCGTAATGTCAGGACCTCACTTTGATATCTGTGCATAAATATATATATATATATATATATATATATATATATATATATATATATATATATATATATATATATATATATATATATATATATATATATATATGCCTGCATGCAGGGCTTCGGCAAAAGCTTTGCCAATGCTAGATTTTACATACCAAATAAATGGTGTAAGATCACATCGTTAAATCCTCCGTATATCAATGGGTACCAATAGAATAGACTAGTTTCGCGATGCCTCGCTCGTCAGTATTCGGCTAGGTACGAATTGATACACCGACGGTTCAATGATGTGTCTTAATATTTCGCATACTCAGGTACCTTTTGTAGCTCGGCACCTGAGGTGCGAAATATTAAGACACATCATTGAACCGTCGGTGTATCAATTCGTACCTAGCCGAATACTGACGAGCGAGGCATCGCGAAACTAGTCTATTCTATTGGTACCCATTGATATACGGAGGATTTAACGATGTGATCTTACACCATTTATATATATATATATATATATATATATATATATATATATATATATATATATATATATATATATATATATATACCTACACGTTATAGCCTAATTTACTTCATAATTTATTACGTTTACAGGGTGTAACAAAAATACAGGTCATAAATTTAATCACATATTCTGGGACCAAAAATAGTTCGATTGAACCTCGCTTACCTTAGTACAAATGTGCACATAGAAAAAGTTAAAGCCCTTTGAAGTTACAAAATGAAAATCGATTTATTCCAATATATCGAAAACTATTAGAGATCTTTTATTGAAAATAGACATGTTCTATTCTTATGGAGGTAGTATCTTAAGAAAAAATTATAGTGTAATTTGGACACCCCATAAAAAATGTTATGGGGGTTTTGTTCTTTTAAACCCCCCCAAACTTTTGTGTGCGTTCTAATTTAATTATTATTGTAGCACCATTAGTTAAACACAATATTTTAAAAACCTTCTTGCCTCTTAGTACTTTTTCCAAAAGTCACTTTTTATCGAGATATTTTGAATATTTGTCAAATCCACCACATATTTGTATATGGCTAAGTACGATTATGGAGACTTGGTAATAATATGAAAATTTATTTATGATTTACATTTTTAGGTATATTTTGAAACATATTAAAAAAGAAACCACATCTCGGTAAAAGGCGCCTTATTGAAAAAATACAAAGAGGCAATAAAGTTTTAAAAACATTGTATTTAACTAATGGTACCGCAGTAATAGTTTAATTGGAACATACACAAACATTTGGGGGGTTTAAAGGAACAAAATCCCCATAAAATTTTTATGTAAACATATTAAAAAAGAAGCCGCAACTCGATAAAAACTGCCTTATCGAAAAAATACTAAGAGGCAAAAAAGTTTTAGAAATATTGAATTTAACTAATGGTATCACAATAATAATTTAATTGAAACGTACACAAAAGTTTGAGGGGGTTTAAGAGAACAAAACCCCCATAAATTTTTATGGGGTGCACAAATTTCACTATAATTCCTTTTTAAGATGTTCCTACCATAAGAATGCCACATGTCCATTTTCAATAAAAAATCTCTAATAGTTTTCGATATATTCGAAAGAGTGTTGCCCAAGTGCAAGACCAAGACGAGACTTAGAGAGTCTTGGTCTTGGTCTTGCGACAGTACACCTGGTCTTGGTCTTGGTCTTGGTATTGCGCTCCAGGTCTTGGTCTTGGTCTTGGTCTTGCAGCAAGAGTCTTGCAAGTCTCGCAGTTGCCCATTAGCCTATTACATATCTTAGAACTAGAACAACGTAACAGAGTAGGTCAATTTTAAGCTTTAATATCACAGCCGTAGTAAAGACCAACCAAATTAATAAATATCTAAACAACTGACACCGGGTGGGGTTTGAACCTACGATCTAAGCGATCCGTGTCTATATTCCAACTAACCAAAGTTTATTAGAAACTTACGTATTTTTTCGAGTATTTGCCATTGACAATGTGTGATTTGAAAAGAATTCAATTCAGTGACAGATGTGCACAATATGAAGGGTCAGAGGGAAAAAGGATGAATGTAAATTTTTGGTCATTTTGAGATTGTTGTGCAATATGTTAGCTTAGAAAGGGTACTATCAATCTGTGAATGGACAAGGGGACATAAATATGATAATCGTCTTAAAATCACGTCACAAGATTGGACGCAAGGGGTAAAAACAATGAATATGTAACTTTATTTCTCATTTTACCGAAAATGCTTGCAGATAGACATTCACCGTTCTTTCCCCTGGCCCTTCATATGTTAACGCCAGTTCTCATTTTGGTACCGAATACCAAACCGAGAATAATACACTTCTCCAAGAAATTAAGGCACCTCCTTAAAAATGGAATGGGTCATTTTTGATGTCTCGAATTTCCTAAACCTGTTGGCTGATTTAAGTGATTTTTTAATATTATATAGCCTTATTCGTTATAGGCCTTGGGCCCGCATATACAATTATTATTTATGACCACACCGTTGAAACTTTTTGTACTTGTTATTTGGGTGGAGTCGGACAAATTTTGAGCTTGGCGCATTATGGTAGTGGGGCGTTTGTCTGTCAAGCGGTGACGAAGTTGTCAATTTTATGCAAGAAAAAAATTTATTACCACATTGGTCATTCTATTTTAATCAATGGATTTTATCATATAAACAACGAAAACAATTTTGTCGGACAAAAATATTGGGGCATATGACGCGTCGGACACGCTAAATATGTCAAATTTATGAAAATAATAAATTTATTACCATATCGATAATTTTAACGGTATCTATCATAAAACATTTTTACAATAATGTGGTAACCTTGTCGGACAATTTTCACGGGGCATATGCGCAGTCGGACGCGCCGAAGATGTCAATTTCCTGAAATTTTTTTATTTACAACCATTTTTCCGACAACATTAGTAGGTTATAAGTAATTATATTCTTAATCAAAAAATCAAAGTGTCGGACAAAAATATTGGGGCAACTCGACAGTCGGACAAAAAATTTAATTTTTATTAGTAAAGTATACTTTCAAATTATGCTGGGTTCGTGCATCCCTTATCTTTACAACCATTTTTCCGACAAAAGTAGTAGGTTACAAGTAATTATATTCTTAAACAAAAAATGTAATTGTCTGACAAAAATGTTGGGGCAAACGAACAGAAAACTTAATTCTTTTAGGCTATCGACGAGGAGGTATTATCAAAAAAAAAAATTTAAAACAGTGTTTCTCGGTTACTTTTGAATCGATTTAGCTGAACATTGGTACACACACTAAGTAAAGCATTTAAAAGGGTATGACGTAGATCGGAACCTAAAATTTTCTTAAAAAATTTTCCGACAAGAGGGAAAATTTTAGAAAAATTGTGATCTGATAATTTGTGTATATACTCCTTGAACAACGACAAACATCGTTCTGTATTTTTTCTCGAATTAAAAAAAAATTTTCAGCACATGTATCAGGTTATAAGTAGTTATATTCCAAATAAAAAAATCTAAGTGCCCGACATAAATAGTGGGGCACCTCCAAAGTCGGACAAAAAATTTAATTTTTATTAATAAACTATACTTTTAAATTATTCTGGGTTCGTGCATCCCTTATCTTTACAACCATTTTTCCGACAAAAGTAGTAGGATACAAGTAATTATACTCTTAAACAAAAAATGTAATTGTCTGACAAAAACGTTGGGGCAAACGAACAGGAAACTTAATTCTTTTAGGCTATGGACGAGGGGGTATTATCCAAAAATATTTTAAAACAGATTTTCTCGGTTATTTTTGAATCGATTTAGCTGAATATTGGTACACACACTAAGTAAAACATTTAAAAGGGTATGACGTAGAGCTGTACCCAAAATTTTTCCAAAAAAATTTTGGACAAGAGGGAAAATTTTAGAAAAATTGTGATCTGATATTTGCGTACATACTCCTTGAACAACGACAAACATCGTTCTGTAGTTTTTTTTCCAACTAAAAAAAATTTCCGACACAAGTATCAGGTTATAAGTAGTTATATTCTAAATCAAAAAATCTAAGTGTCCGACAAAAATATTGGGTCAAATCCAAAGTCGGACAAAAAATTTAATTTTTATTAATAAACTGTTTTTTAAAAAATACTGGGTTCGTGCAACCCTTACCTTTAAAACCATTTTTCCGACAACATTAGTAGGTTATAAGTAATTATATTCTTAATCAAAAAATCAAAGTGTCGGACAAAAATATTGGGGCAACTCGACAGTCGGACAAAAAATTTAATTTTTATTAGTAAAGTATACTTTCAAATTATGCTGGGTTCGTGCATCCCTTATCTTTACAACCATTTTTCCGACAAAAGCAGTAGGTTACAGGTAATTATATTCTTAAACAAAAAATGTAATTGTCTGACAAAAATGTTGGGGCAAACGAACAGAAAACTTAATTCTTTTAGGCTATCAACGAGGAGGTATTATCAAAAAAAAAAAATTAAAACAGTGTTTCTCGGTTACTTTTGAATCGATTTAGCTGAAAATTGGTACACACGCTAAGTAAAGCATTTAAAAGGGTATGACGTAGATCGGAACCAAAATTTTCTTAAAAAATTTTCCGACAAGAGGGAAAATTTTAGGAAAATTGTGATCTGATAATTTGTGTACATACTCCTTGAACAACGACAAACATCGTTCTGTATTTTTTTCTCGAATTAAAAAAAAATTTTCAGCACATGTATCAGGTTATGAGTAGTTATATTCCAAATCAAAAAATCTAAGTGTCCGACAAAAATATTGGGGCAAATCCAAAGTCAGACAAAAAATTTAATTTTTATTGATAAACTATACTTTTAAATTATGCTGGGTTCGTGTATCCCTTATTTTTACAACCATTTTTCCGACAAAGGTAGTAAGCTACAAGTAATTATATTCTTAAACAAAAAATGTAATTGTTTGACAAAAATCTTGGGGCAAACGAACAGAAAACTTAATTCTTTTAGGCTATCGACGAGAAAGTAATATCAAAAAATTTTAAAAGAGTTATCTCGGTTATTTTTGAATCGATTTAGCTCAAAATTGGTACACACACTAAGTAAAATATTTAAAAGGGTATGACGTAGAGCTGTACCCAAAATTTTCTTAAAAAATTTTCCGACAAGAGGGAAAATTTTAGAAAAATTGTGATCTGATATTTGCTTACATACTCCTTGAACAACGACAAACATCGTTCTGTAGTTTTTTTTTTCAATTAAAAAAAATTGCCGACACAAGTATCAGGTTATAAGTAGTTATATTCCAAAACAAAAAATCTAAGTGCCCGACAAAAATATTGGGTCAAATCCAAAGTCGGACAAAAAATTTAATTTTTATTAATAAACTGTCTTTTAAATAATACTGGGTTCGTGCAACCCTTACCTTTAAAACCATTTTTCCGACAACATTAGTAGGTTATAAGTAATTATATTCTTAATCAAAAAATCAAAGTGTCGGACAAAAATATTGGGGCAACTCGACAGTCGGACAAAAAATTTAATTTTTATTAGTAAAGTATACTTTCAAATTATGCTGGGTTCGTGCATCCCTTATCTTTACAACCATTTTTCCGACAAAAGTGGTAGGTTACAAGTAGTTATATTCTTAAACAAAAAATGTAATTGTCTGACAAAAATGTTGGGGCAAACGAACAGAAAACTTAATTCTTTTAGGCTATCAACGAGGAGGTATTATCAAAAAAAAAATTTAAAACAGTGTTTCTCGGTTACTTTTGAATCGATTTAGCTGAAAATTGGTACACACGCTAAGTAAAGCATTTAAAAGGGTATGACGTAGATCGGAACCCAAAATTTTCTTAAAAAATTTTCCGACAAGAGGGAAAATTTTAGAAAAATTGTGATCTGATAATTTGTGTACATACTCCTTGAACAACGACAAACATCGTTCTGTATTTTTTTCTCGAATTAAAAAAAATTTTCAGCACATGTATCAGGTTATGAGTAGTTATATTCCAAATCAAAAAATCTAAGTGTCCGACAAAAATATTGGGGCAAATCCAAAGTCAGACAAAAAATTTAATTTTTTTTGATAAACTATACTTTTAAATTATGCTGGGTTCGTGTATCCCTTATTTTTACAACCATTTTTCCGACAAAGGTAGTAAGCTATAAGTAATTATATTCTTAAACAAAAAATGTAATTGTTTGACAAAAATCTTGGGGCAAACGAACAGAAAACTTAATTCTTTTAGGCTATCGACGAGAAAGTAATATCAAAAAATTTTAAAAGAGTTATCTCGGTTATTTTTGAATCGATTTAGCTCAAAATTGGTACACACACTAAGTAAAATATTTAAAAGGGTATGACGTAGAGCTGTACCCAAAATTTTCTTAAAAAATTTTACGACAAGAAGGAAAATTTTAGAAAAATTGTGATCTGATATTTGCTTACATACTCCTTGAACAACGACAAACATCGTTCTGTAGTTTTTTTTTCAATTAAAAAAAATTGCCGACACAAGTATCAGGTTATAAGTAGTTATATTCCAAATCAAAAAATCTAAGTGTCCGACAAAAATATTGGGTCAAATCCAAAGTCGGACAAAAAATTTAATTTTTATTAATAAACTGTCTTTTAAACAATACTGGGTTCGTGCAACCCTTACCTTTAAAACCATTTTTCCGACAACATTAGTAGGTTATAAGTAATTATATTCTTAATCAAAAAATCAAAGTGTCGGACAAAAATATTGGGGCAACTCGACAGTCGGACAAAAAATTTAATTTTTATTAGTAAAGTATACTTTCAAATTATGCTGGGTTCGTGCATCCCTTATCTTTACAACCATTTTTCCGACAAAAGTAGTAGGTTACAAGTAATTATATTCTTAAACAAAAAATGTAATTGTCTGACAAAAATGTTGGGGCAAACGAACAGAAAACTTATTTCTTTTAGGCTATCGACGAGGAGGTATTATCAAAAAAAAAATTTAAAACAGTGTTTCTCGGTTACTTTTGAATCGATTTAGCTGAAAATTAGTACACACGCTAAGTAAAGCATTTAAAAGGGTATGACGTAGATCGGATCCCAAAATTTTCTTAAAAAATTTTCCGACAAGAGGGATAATTTTAGAAAAATTGTGATCTGATAATTTGTGTACATACTCCTTGAACAACGACAAACATCGTTCTGTATTTTTTTCTCGAATTAAAAAAAAATGTCAGCACATGTATCAGGTTATAAGTAGTTATATTCCAAATCAAAAAATCTAAGTGCCCGACATAAATAGTGGGGCACATCCAAAGTCGGACAAAAAATTTAATTTTTATTAATAAACTATACTTTTAAATTATTCTGGGTTCGTGCATCCCTTATCTTTACAACCATTTTTCCGACAAAAGTAGTAGGATACAAGTAATTATACTCTTAAACAAAAAATTTAATTGTCTGACGAAAATGTTGGGGCAAACGAACAGGAAACTTAATTCTTTTAGGCTATGGACGAGGAGGTATTATCCAAAAATATTTTAAAACCGTTTTTCTCGGTTATTTTTGAATCGATTTAGCTGAAAATTGGTATACACACTAAGTAAAACATTTAAAAGGGTATGCCGTAGAGCTGTACCCAAAATTTTCCCAAAAAATTTCGGACAAGAGGGAAAATTTTAGAAAAATTGTGATTTGATATTTGCGTACATACTCCTTGAACAACGACAAATATCTTTCTGTAGTTTTTTTTTTCGAAATAAAAAAAAATGTCCGACACAAGTATCAGGTTATAAGTAGTTATATTCCAAATCAAAAAATCTAAGTGTCCGACAAAAATATTGGGGCAAATCCAAAGTCAGACAAAAAATTTAATTTTTATTGATAAACTATACTTTTAAATTATGCTGGGTAAGTGTATCCCTTATCTTTACAACCATTTTTCCGACAAAGGTAGTAAGTTACAAGTAATTATATTCTTAAACAAAAAATGTAATTGGTTGACAAAAATCTTGGGGCAAACGAACAGAAAACTTACTAACTTACTACTTTGTAACTTACTACTTTGTCGGAAAAATGGTTGTAAATATAAGCGATGCACGAACCCAGCATGATTTAAAAGTATAGTTTATTAAATGTAGTAATGAAACACAGACTTACTCACAATCATTTATTATAGTTATTAATATTTATTATAGTTTATTAATAAACATTAAATTTTTTATCCGACTTTGGATTTGCCCCAATATTTTTGTCGGACACTTAGATTTTTTGATTTGGAATATAACTACTTATAACCTGATACTTGTGTCGGAAATTTTTTTTTTCAAGAAAAAAAACTACAGAACGATGTTTGTCGTTGTTCAAGGAGTCTGTAAGCAAATATTAGATCACAATTTTTCTAAATTTTCCCTCTTGTCGGAAAATTTTTTAAGAAAATTTTGGGTACAACTCTACGTCATACCCTTTTAAATGTTTTACTTAATGTGTGTACCAATTTTAAGCTAAATCGATTCAAAAATAACCGAGAAAACTCTTTTAAAATTTTTTGATATTACTTTCTCGTCGATAGCCTAAAAGAATTAAGTTTTCTGTTCGTTTGCCCCAAGATTTTTGTCAAACAATTACATTTTTTGTTTAAGAATATAATTACTTGTAACTTACAACCTTTGTCGGAAAAATGGTTGTAAAGATAAGGGATACACGAACCCAGCATAATTTAAAAGTATGGTTTATCAATAAAAATTAAATTTTTTATCCGACTTTGGATTTGCCCCAATATTTTTGTGGGACACTTAGATTTTTTGATTTGGAATATAACTACTTATAACCTGATACTTGTGTCGGAAATTTTTTTTATTTCGAGAAAAAAAACTACAGAACGATATTTGTCGTTGTTCAAGGAGTATGTACGCAAATATCAGATCACAATTTTTCTGAAATTTTCCCTCTTGTCCGAAATTTGTTTGCGAAAATTTTGGGTACAACTCTACGTTATACCCTTTTAAATGTTTTACTTAGTGTGTGTACCAATTTTCAGCTAAATCGATTCAAAAATAACCGAGAAAACTGTTTTAAAATGTTTTTGGAAAATACCTCCTCGTCCATAGCCTAAAAGAATTAAGTTTCCTGTTCGTTTGCCCCAACATTTTTGTCAGACAATTAAATTTTTTGTTTAAGAGTATAATTACTTGTATCCTACTACTTTTGTCGGAAAAATGGTTGTAAAGATAAGGGATGCACGAACCCAGAATATTTTAAAAGTATATTAATAAAAATTAAATTTTTTGTCCGACTTTGGATGTGCCCCACTATTTAGGTCGGGCACTTACATTTTTTGATTTGGAATATAACTACTTATAACCTGATACATGTGCTGAAATTTTTTTTTAATTCGAGAAAAAAATACAGAACGATGTTTGTCGTTGTTCAAGGAGTATGTACAAAAATTATCAGATCACAATTTTTCTAAAATTTTTCTTCTTGTCGGAAATTTTTTTAAGACAATTTTGGGTTCCGATCTACGTCATACCCTTTTAAATGCTTTACTTAGCGTGTGTACCAATTTTCAGCTAAATCGATTCAAAAGTAACCGAGAAACACTGTTTTAAATTTTTTTTTGATAATACCTCCTCGTCGATAGCCTAAAAGAATTAAGTTTTCTGGTCGTTTGCCCCAACATTTTTGTCAGACAATTACATTTTTTGTTTAAGAATATAATTACTTGTAACCTACTACATTTGTCGGAAAAATGGTTGTAAAGATAAGGGATGCACGAACCCAGCATAATTTGAAAGTATACTTTACTAATAAAAATTAAATTTTTTGTCCGACTGTCGAGTTGCCCCAATATTTTTGTCCGACACTTTGATTTTTTTATTAAGAATATAATTACTTATAACCTACTAATGTTGTCGGAAAAATGGTTTTAAAGGTAAGGGTTGCACGAACCCAGTATTTTTTAAAAGACAGTTTATTAATAAAAATTAAATTTTTTGTCCGACTTTGGATTTGGCCCAATATTTTTGTCGGACACTTAGAGTTTTTGATTTAGAATATAACTACTTATAACCTGATACTTGTGTCGGAAATTTTTTTTAATTGGAAAAAAAAACTACAGAACGATGTTTGTCGTTGTTCAAGGAGTATGTAAGCAAATATCAGATCACAATTTTGCAAAAAATTATATTGCCTCGCAGACTTAAAATGCGTTTATCTCGAAAACGGTTGAGTTTAACGAGATGAATATAGTAACCTTTTTTAAGTATAAATGTTAAGAGAATAAAAGTGTTGATTCAAAAGGTATGTAGAGTGAGAAATAAAACAATTGATCCTATTAAATGAGTGCTGAAAGGCGTATGTGGCGCCCTCTGGATAATATATCATTTTTGGTGGCAAATTTAGATTTATTGTCCCGAAAAACCCCTGCTTACCGAATTTCGTGTTATTATCCCATGCCTGTTAGGAACTATTCAAGAATAAATAAAATAAAAGTTTAACTTTATCACCTTGTATTTCGGTTATTATCAACTTTCGTACTAAGGTAAGTTAGCTTATATCGACCTATTTTAACCTCAGGAATCTAAGGTTAAGCTATGACCCATTCTTTACCAAACACCCTGTATATGTACACTCTGGACCAAAATTAATCAACCACCTTAAAAATGGGTTATTTTTGATGGTTTGTATTTTATAAACCTCTTGTCCGATTTAAGTGATTTTTTCGTAACATTAGCGCCTTATTCTTTAGCAATATCCCTGTAGTAATATTGTCGGTACACACATAATTTTTATTGCAAAGCTAGTGTATGAATCAAACTGTGTTTTTTCTCAAAGTTCGCATCACCCCGTGGAATATTCTAGCATCTATAAAATACTAAAATTAAAACCTAACTATAGCCTCATTCCTTCTCAACATTCAGTTTTTTCATTCATTCGTTTATGTTGGATAATAAAAAAGTTAAGGACTTTAAAAACTAGCCATGTTTTTCATAGACAAAGTGTGTTTTTAAATAAGTATGGCAATAAGGAGTAATTGTGCATGACAAAATAAAGTCAGTTTGCTTTACGAGAAAAACGTATGTCCACAAATGCATCGTTTCCGAGATAGGGGGTGTTGAAGTTTTTCTGACAAACTGACGATTTATTTATTGCTTTAAAACCAGTTGAGATATGCAAATGAAATTTGGTGGGTTTTAAGAGGTAGTTATTGCACATTTTTTAACTACAGTTAAGAATTTAATATTCACCATTGGCGCGCATACGGGTAATATGAGCCGAAAAATACGTAATTTAATATGAGGTCAAAAATGTATAAAAATTAATTTTTTTTAAATTGTACCAAAACGCCCCATTATTTTTGTCTGACAAGTGGGTCCAATATGCATTACACATGTAAAAAAACAGTACAAAATAAAAATAACATCTGTGGTAATAAATAAAAAATTTTCAGGAAATTGACATCTTCGGCGCGTCCGACTGCGCATATGCCCCGTGAAAATTGTCCGACAAGGTTACCAAATTATTGTAAAAAGGTTTTATGGTAGATACCGTTAAAATTATCCATGTGGTAATAAATTTATTATTTTCATAAATTTTAAGTTATTTTTTGGGTGTAACTACAATGATATTATGCTAAAAATGATGGTGTATCGCATATTTAAAATGCGTTTATCTCGAAAACGGTTGAGTTTAGGAAGATGAAAGAAGTATACCTTTTTTAAGTATAACTAATAGGAAAATAAAAATTTTAATGTCAAAATTATACAGAGTGAGGGATAAAAAAAATTGAACGTAATAAATGAGTGCTGAAAGGCATATGTGGCGCCCTCTGGGCAATGCATAATTTTTGGTAAGGAATTTAGATTTCTCGACTCAAGAAACCCCCAGATATAAAATTTCATGTTGTTATCTCATACCTATCAGGAAATATTCAATAATAAATAAAAAAAAAGTTTGATTTTGACACCCTGTATCTCGGCTATTATAAACTTTGTACTAAGGTAAGTTAGCTTAAATCGGCCTATTTTAACCTCAGGAACCTGAGGTTAAGCTATGGCCCATTCTTTACCAAACACCCTGTATGCATAAAAATTACTTTTTCTTTTAATTGTACCAAAACGCCCCATTATTTTTGTCCGACAAGTGATCCAATATGCGTTACACATGTAAAAGAACAGTACAAAATAAAAATGACATCTGTGGTAATAAATAAAAAATTTTCAGGAAATTGACATATTCGGCGCGTCCGACTGCGCATATGCCCCGTGAAAATTGTCCGACAAGGTTACCACATTATTGTAAAAAGGTTTTATGATAGATACCGTTAAAATTATCGATGTGGTAATAAATTTATTATTTTCATAAATTTGACATATTTAGCGTGTCCGACGCGTCATATGCCCCAATATTTTTGTCCGACAAAATTGTTTTCGTTGTTTATATGATAAAATCCATTGATTAAAATAGAATGACCAATGTGGTAATAAATTTTTTTCTTGCATAAAATTGACAACTTCGTCACCGCTTGACAGACAAACGCCCCACTACCATAATGCGCCAAGCTCAAAATTTGTCCGACTCCACCCAAATAACAAGTACAAAAAGTTTCAACGGTGTGGTCATAAATAATAATTGTATATGCGGGCCCAAGGCCTATTAACAATATCGCTGTAATAATATTGTTGCTAGAAGTTAAATTGTCGTTGTATAGGTACCCGATATAATCGGTTCGCTAAACTCAGACACAACTAGCTAGTGATTTTAGTAAGTAATTTTGCCAGTTTGGTAATATTGGCAAAAAAATAATTACTAAATAGTTACTAATTACTTAATAGTTAGTAATTTTGCCAATTTTGGCGAAATTGGCAAAAAACAAAAAAATTACCTACTAAAATCACTAGCCAGTTGTGTCTGAGTTTAGCGAACCGACTTTAACTTATCGGTACTAATGAGTGTACCAATCAAACTGTGTTTTTTTCTCAAAGTAAGCATCATCCTGTGGAATATTCCAGCATTTATAAAATACTGAAATTAACACCCAATTACAGTCTGATATTTTTTTAACATTTTGTTTTTTCATTCGCTTATGTTAGATAACAGTAAAGTTAGGTATTTTAACAACTAGCCATGTTTTTTATCAACACAGGGTGTTTTTAAATAAGTATGGTAAATTTTAAGGGGTAATTCTAAACAAACGGGTCATGTTACCCGTATGCGCGCCAATGGTGAATATTAAATTCTTAATTGTATGTCAAAAATGCGTAATAACTACCTTTTAAAACCCACCAAATTTCATTTGCATATCTCAACCGGTTTTAGAGCGATAAATCGTCAGTTTGTAAGAAAAATTTTAACACCCCCTATTTCGGAAACGAAGCATTTGCGAACATACACTTATAAAGCAAACTGTCAAATTATTTTTCGGG
Source organism: Diabrotica virgifera virgifera (assembly GCF_917563875.1). Classification (NCBI taxonomy): domain Eukaryota; kingdom Metazoa; phylum Arthropoda; class Insecta; order Coleoptera; family Chrysomelidae; genus Diabrotica; species Diabrotica virgifera. The sequence continues at coordinate 153,348,504 of NC_065450.1, forward strand.
CAGAATTACCCCTTAAAGTTTGCCATACTTATTTAAAAACACCCTGTATTGATGAAAAACATCGCTAGTTAAAAAATTACCTAACTTTTTATTATCCAACATAAGCGAATGAATAAAAAAAAAACAAAATGTTAAGAAAATATGAGGCTATAGTTGGGTTTTAATTTCAATATTTTATAAATGCTAGAATATTTCACAGGGTGATGCGAACTTTGAGAAAAAAAAATACAGTTTGATTGGTAGTGTCCAATGACAAATTTACCTGTATAGAAACAATATTATTACAGCAATATTTATACAGAACAAGGCTATATTATTATCAAACATTAAAATCAAATAAATAAAAAATCAAATTATCAACCACTTAAATCGAACAAGTTTAGAAAATTCGAGAGACCAAAAATGACCCGTTTCTTGGAATAGTGTATAGCAACCAAAGAGCATAACAAAAGAACAGTGAGTCGATTGATAAAACAAATGACTAGTTTAATTTAACTACCTACAGAAAAAACTGCTATGAATGTCCTTTTGTTTTCCATGTATTTCACTGTAAATATTTCTTTGTTGAATGCCTCGTAGATTAAATATTTGGGTATGTATTTGGTTACACGGTATAGACGGCACAACATTATCTGTTATAGTCTGTCTCCTATCGTAATCACACTCAGCAGAAAAAATATACATACATAATAGTCTTATTATTCTATATATCGATATGATTTTTATGTGCACTCAGCAGAAAAAATATACATACATAATAGTCTTATTATTCTATATATCGATATGATTTTTATGTGTTTAAATTCCTACAAAACTAATTAAGGAAAAAAATTAACTACTTATTGTAGGTATATTTTTTATCAGCATATGACATATTTTTAAAAAGTTTCGATACATTATAGGTCTGGATCCCGCGTATGGAAAAAAATTGATTAATAGCAAGCTGAAAATTTGTTAATAGCTTAACGGTGTCTAGTCGGATAAACTTTGATATATGGGAACACTGGAACAGGGGCAGTTTTAATTGTGGAACAGGTTAAAAATTTGGAACGGTCAGACCACGAAAACGGCACATTTATTTTGCCCGACAGAATAGACTTAAACTCTCCGAACAGAGACTAAACTCTCATGCAAAAATCAGACTGCTATTTACCACCTATCATAATTCCTGTCATTTGACATATTCTACATGTTCCACTCATTAAAACGCTCATTTGGTGATAAATAGCAGTCTCATTTTTGCATGAGAGTTTAATCTCTGTTCGGAGAGTTTAAGTCTGTTCTGTCGGACAAAATACATGTGCCGTTTTCGTGTTCTGACCGTTAAAAATTTTTAACCTGTTCCACAATTAAAACTTCCCCTGTTCCAGTGTTCCCATATATCAAAGTTTGTCCGACTAGACACCCTCAAGCTCTTAACAAATTTTCAGCTTGCTATTAATCAACTTTTTTTCATACACGAGATCCAGACCTATTAATTTATGAATGGAGGGCGGCTATTCTCAAAACCTGGACAATTAATTTCAGAGCGAAGAATGTATGTTTGTTTATGGTATTATCCGTAAGGCGCATAAGTCCAATTTTACAAATTTTTTTGCTTCTCATAGAGTGCCTACCTAAGAATATACCTGAACTAATATACTTCATAAAAGACCCTCAGTTCTAATTGCAAGACGCAAGAGTCTTGCAGGCTTAGTCTTGTTCTTGCTCAAATCTTGCACGGTAAGTCTTGGTCTTGGTCTTGCTCAAATTAGGCGGTCTTGGTCTTGGTCTTGGTCTTGCGAAAACGCAAGAACAAGACCAAGACTGCAAGACCAAGACTGATTTTGGGCAACACTAATTCGAAAAAATCGATTTTCATTTTGTAACTTCAAAGGGCTGTAACTTTTTTTATGTGCATATTTGTACTAAGGTAAGTTAGGTTCATTCGAACTATTTTTGGTCGCAGAATATGTGATTTAATTTATGACCTGTATTTTCGTTACACCCTAGTCTTATACCTAATTTTACCACCATTTGTATTTTTCAATTATTTGATAGTATTATTTGGAATGGAAATTTTCATTGCGTTAGTTTATTATAAAGGGTGTAAAGGGTGTAAAGGTAAGTTAGGTTCATTCGAACTATTTTTGGTCGCAGAATATGTGATTTAATTTATGACCTGTATTTTCGTTACACCCTAGTCTTATACCTAATTTTACCACCATTTGTATTTTTCAATTATTTGATAGTATTATTTGGAATGGAAATTTTCATTGCGTTAGTTTATTATAAAGGGTGTAACAAAAAGGTAGGTCAGAAATTAAATAACATATTCTGGGACCAAAAATAGATCGATTGAACCTAATTTATCTTAGTACAAATATGCACATAAAAAAAGTTGCAGCCCTTAGAAGTTACAAAATGAAAACATATTTTTATATTTTTTGAAATATATCGAAAACTGTTTTCTGCGGATTTTATATTAAAAATGAGCATGTAGAGTATCACAAACTAAGTGAAATACAAATTTAGCGTTGTAACCTATTGGGTACCTATTGAATATTGATTAAAAAACCGAAAACCGGTTTTTGGATTAACCGGTTTTAACCGTCAGGTTAAACCGTAACACTGTTACTAATAAACGAAGTATAAAAGTTATACTGAGAATAAATCAGGTATAGGCAAAATCACTACCAATAAACATGGAATAACTTAGGTATAGGTTATACTTGGTATAAGAATTTAGTCCAAGTTTATACCGACCCACACCCTTGTTTAAGTCTGGTATAACCTATTTTATGACTGTCAAAGTCATCAGAGACAAAAATATATTATTTTTTTATTTGTTTTGTGAGTAGATATACAATAAAAAAATGTGTTTAAGAGGTATTGCGGCTAACGAGGAAGTTGATAATTTAATTAACATGATGGAAAATACACGAAAAAGGAAAACTTTCAAAGAAAGCATAAATTCTTTTTCAAACAAAGCAGAATAAAAATCCGGTTTCCTAAAGATGATGTAAGATTTTTAGAAAAATTAGTAGGTGATTCACTTATTGTGAACAAGCGAGGAGGAGGCTTATCCTCCACTCTACAAGAAAAATAAGGTCTTTATTTTCTATAATATGTAGAAAATCTCTCACAATATTCTTCAAAATATGCTGAAATTAACATATTTACATTGCATTTATAAGTCAAATAAATAAAGTTTACTTTTTCTTCACTTTCCCATTTAATGTAACGTTCTGTTTTATTTGAAGCCATTTTATGAAATGCTCAAACTCAACATACAATATAAGAAATAACGATTTCTTAAAATATAGCAGAGAATACAACGGCCATAGTCCATCAAAAAATTATGTAATCTACATATTTTTTGAGTTTATACGACTCATAAAGGGAAAAGCAACTGCGGGTAGTTCATCAAAAAATGACGGAATTTGATGTATTATTTGTAGAGAAAAGTCAAAATTGACATATTTTACCCAATATATCGTTGTTTTATGCATTTGTGTAGAAGATTGCGTCGTTGCCAAACTAATATTTCGGAATAAAGTGGGAATACTTATAACTAACTTATACGGAGTTTATTGGTAACAAATTATTTTTGTATTATATCTACCTTATACTTAGGGCCGGTTGTTCGAACGTTAATCAACATTGATCACTAACAAATACTTAATTACTGTCACAACTGTCAATGTCAACTTTGGTTGGGTTGCTGAAAACATAATTATTGATGACAATTATGAAATTGGTTAATCAATTATGTTAATAATTGTTATGTTAATTGACTAACTAATCTCATAATTATAATTAACTATGTTTTCAGCAACCCAACCAAAGTTGACATTGACAGTTGTGACAGTAATTAAATATTTGATAGTGATCAATATTGATTCGCGTTCGAACAACCGGCCCTTAGAATAACTATTCTAGATATAAATACGGAATAACCTTAGAATACGAGTGTTTTATTAGTAAGGCAGTAAGTAAATAAGACCGGTATAACCGAAAACCGGTGTTTTGACCAAAAACCGCCATCCCTAGAACGCATGAATAATATTAAAAAAATGGTGGAAATTCTTTAAAAAATTTTATAAACTGAATTACAAAAAAAACGAGTATTGTTAATTAAAGAATTTTAAAAAAAATGGTGAAAGTACTTGAAAGTAGAACAACTGGACGAACTTGATGCCAACGAATATCGAAAGAATACTGAATGGACTGCTTTTAACTATAGAAACGTAAACAATGACATGCGGTCCGTGATACCGCCAGAAAACTTTCGTCAACGCAGCTGAAAGACTAAACCATACTAAAACTGCAGCAGTTGGGAGGAGGTACAAGTAGTACCCTTTCAGACTGGGACACTGGTATCTGACACATGTGTCCGCCACCGTGCAGCAAAGCATTGTTTTAAATTAACGACTGTTAATTTAAAACAATTTAACAAATTAACGAGCCACTTTTGAGTGTCTGGCTGATTTTAGTGGCTCATGCTTTGCTGTAATTGAAAACCGGTGACGGACACCGGTGTCTTGGTCTGAAGGGGTACTTACACACCACTTGAAGGTACACATATGGTGTTCGAAGGGATCTTTTATATAGTTCTTCCACTATATCTTATTCCATGCATGTAATTATTCACGAATTACTTTTTATAATAGGTCTATTTTTTTACTTACAGAAACTAGTATCGCAAAATTAAGTCGCTTGTCCATAGAAACCACAATATATTAAACAAGGATAAACAATATTGCATGTCGCTGATACCTTGTTTACTTATATGAACTTTGACGTTTATCATTTTAATTGACAGTAATAGGGCATTTGTTGATTATTATTTGAATTTACTGTTTATTTGGGTTTTGAAATTGTTTCACTTTTAGTTTAGTATAATTGTAATTTTTATTTTCAAACATAATTAAAGACACAAGTACATAAATGGTCTATGTGACAAATTTTTCAAAACATGTTTTTTATGTTACAAGTAAGTTGTTCAAACCTAGAAATTTTTCAAACAAGGAAAACACGTTTTAAAATTAATATTTTCTAAGTTACTAGAGTGTAAAGGATCTACGTACACAGTCAATTTTAAAATGTAAGTGCATAAAGGATCTATGTACACTTTTTGTATAAAAAAAATATATAATAAATATTTTTTTAATAGTGTTAATAAATATATTAGTTTTAGGACTACCTATCCTATAAATATAGTCTATTTAGATCTTAGATATAGTAAAAAAGTTCTAGCATAAAAACTTTAACTTCATTTTTCTCAATAACTTGAAAATGTCACATAGACCCTTCATGCACTTGTGTCTTCAATTATAAGAACGACTAACTACTGTCCTCTCTTGATTTGATTATTTTCGGTAAGTACCTGCTTATTTATTTTTTGAGAAACGTGACAAGCAATACTTTTGAGTGTTTCTATAGTTCTGTCGAATGTAAACTTATTTGTTTATTTTCGAGATTACTGTTTACATTTTTGTTTTTTTTTTAATTATACTTCTTTAGGCGCGATTAAGAGTAAAATTTTATAATGCGCACACAGACAGTATGGCGTTTAGTTGCTAAATCTTTCAAGTTATGTATAAATATATCAGTGCAAGAAAAGGTGTGAAAAGAATATATTAGTGTTTTCAGTAAATATATTTATTATAATTTTTGTGTCTTTGGATTTGTTTTCCTCAGGAGTAAGAGGAGTATTATTAAAACATTTTATTATATATTTATTATACTTCACCTTGTCTGTTTGTTACCGTGAATTGTCATTAGGTACGTCAGAACCGATACAGACACAGTCCTCGTAGCGTATTTGGTATAGCATTCGGCTAGAGATCGAGAGCTCTTGAGTTCGAATCCATAGCAATCCTATACTTTTTTTTATTTTTTTGAAAGCGGTAAGCACAAAATTAGTTTGGTGGTCAAAAAAAATTAAAACAAACTGTTTAAACTATACTTATTTTTAAGAAATCATATAATAGAAGTATAACTTCTTACGTGCATACAAAGTATACACACATCCTTTTTTTATTTATTTATTACCGTTATATATTTAAGTTTAAACTAGTAACAGTCAATAAGCTGTTTAATGTTGAGTCCATCAATCTCCTCAATAGTGAAAAAAGATTAAACACTTCAATAAAATAGCTTTACAAAATACGTTCACGGGATAATAGCAATTTCCTAATTATTATCACTGACACTGACAGTACGTATCAATCAACTTCACATCGACGTACGTTTCACTTTATATTTTGATTTAACTTATTTGAAAATGAATCGTGACGCACGGGAAAAGTTAGAGTGGAAGAACTGTAAAACACGTTTTTCAACAAAATATATTTTAGGCGAGGCATGGCATACCGCATATCATACCGCATGTCATACCGCATGTCATACCGCATGTCAATGGTAAGGGTTAAATAAAATGTAGATCTCAGCGCTACGAAATAAAAAACCTCTCCGTGGACTTACTCTCAATGTTGTGTATGTAAAAATACCTTCATGCATAAATATACTAAAATCACCATAAAGATGCACTAGATATAAAGAAAACCAAAACACGTTCAATGTTACGAAGAGCATTCCCGAATCATGATTTACAATGTATAAACTTTGTAAATCATGATTTGGGATTTACAATGTATATGAACATTGTAAATCGTGATTTGGGAGTGCTCCTTGTAACATTCAACATATTGTCTTTGATTGTGCATTTCTAGTGCATCTTACCTGTGATTTTAGTATAGAGAATCAAGGAAAATTTTTTAAAAAATACATGTTTTTCTAGAAAGACTTTTGATTTTTTTGATAACTTCAAATGATTCTGAAACAGCAGTCATCAGCTACCCAACAAATCGACGTGATAAAAACATTTATGATTAAAACATTTGTAAAATAGTAATTACCTTATACTCCCTCGTTTTAAGTATAGATGATCCCACTGGCTTTGTAGTGACTTTCGGTATGATTCCGTTATTTACCATAGCATCCAAGTCAAACTGAATTGTCTTTCTTGTATTATACACTCCATCAATTGACTGATCACTAACACTACTTAACTCGGAATTGAGGATTACAGTTGACTCTTTTGTGTTACAAAATCCGAAGCACCACCAACTTTGCGAATTTGTAGCTTAATAAATTAAAAGGAAGTTAAAATAAATTTAAAACTAACAATGATACTGTTTTGTATTGAAATCAAAATATACTAAAAAAAAGCAAAGTCTTAAGCTATGAATTTTTTAAATGTGTGATATTCTTCTCTAAGTAAGAGTGTAAGTATTTAGTTTCTACTCTTAGATAAAAAATAGTCTTTGAACAAATTTAATACTAAGAGGGATACTGTTTTGTGTTGAAATAAAAAAATACTAAAAAAGAAAGGCAAAATCTTAAGCTATGAATTTTTTTAATGGGTGATATTCTTCTCTAAGTGAGAGTGTAAGTATTAATTTCTACTCTTAGATAAAAATAGTCCTTGTGCTCACTATTAAAAAAAAAATGATTACCTAGTTGTTCATGTCGAGTCGGACAATTTTCTATTTCGGAAGATTTTCGGGAGGGCAGCTGGGCAGCGTTTCTTAACTTTGGTGCGTCCGACAATTGGAGTACCCTTAAAAATTTGTCGGACAATCCTCCTCCTCCTCAGTCGTTTGCTCATTGCTGAGTGTCGTGATTCCCTATAATACGAGCAACTATCTCTTTCCATCGGCTTCTGTCCTGAGCTTCCCTCATGGATTCAGATAATGTGTTTCCACTGGCTTTCTGTACTTGATCCATCCATCGAGTAGGTGAGCGACCTCTACTTCTGCGCCCTTCAACGTTTCCCGAAATTATAAGTCTCTCAAAATTATCATCACTTCTTCTTGCAATATGGCCGAAAAATTTTAAGACGGTGGAGAGGCAAATAGAGGAAAGTCGAGTCTAAATATTAAGCTCTTGGAGGATTGAGTGATTTGTTCTGTGTTCCGTCCATGAGATCCGAAGCATTCTTCTCCAGCACCACATTTCAAAATCGTCAATCCTTTTTCTGTCGTCCGATTTCATTGTCCATGTGACGGATCCGTAATTAAATATGGGGAAAATTAGGGCACGTACTAATCTTATTTTGGTGTTCTTCGACAAGGAGCGATCTTTCCAGATTTTCGATAATCGACTCATAGCGTTTTTGGCCATGCCTATTCTCCTACATATTTGTGTTTCACAAGATCCTGTATTACTGATGTAGGATCCTAGATAATTGAACTCGTTAACCACTTCAAACTAGTCTAAGGCTCCTGTTGTCTGAAGTGAATTTGAATAATCTACTATCATAATTTTTGTTTTTTGTTTATTTATCTTGAGACCACATCTATTGCTTTCGGTTTCCACTAGCTGCAGCAGGCTGGACATTTCTTCTTCGGATGCAGTTATTAATGTTGTATCATCTGCATATCTGAGATTTGAGATCTTCTTTCCTGCGATAGAAATACCGCCATTCCATTTGTCGAGTGCTTTCTCATTATATATTCCCCATAGAAATTAAAAAGACTTGGAGATAGAATACACCCTTGTCGGACTCATCTACCTATTTTAAAAGGATCGGACTTATGGTTTTCAATTATTATTCTGGTTTCACTGTTCTCATACAGGGTTTTCACCAGAGCTGACAGATGATCAGGAACCCCCATCTCATGTAGAACTTTCCACAAAACTGTCCAGTTTACACAGTCAAATGCCTTCTGATAATCCAGAAAGCAGATAATCATTGTAATTTTGAATTCTCGTGCTTTCTCAATAAATTATCGCATATTAAGGATTTGCTCCCTTCTGCCTTTACCCTTCACGAAGCCTGCCTGTTCTTGTGGTATTAGTCTATCCAGGTATGTCTACATGCGACACTTGATGATTCTCAACAGAATTTTACTTGGGTGTGAAATTAGTGAAATGGTTCGGTAGTTACGACATTTTGTGGTTGCGCCTTTCTTATGAATGGGAGTAAATAGTGCGGTACACAAATCACATACATGATTGCACAGTCTCCACATTAATTGGAGACCATGTTCACCAATGTTCTGTAAAAGTTCTGCCGTGATGTCATCGCAACCAGGTGATTTATTTCTTTTAAGGTGTTTTATGGCTTCATCGACTTCAGACCTTAGAATATCTGGTTCTAGGGTTGTTGTTGAGACTTGCAGTGCTGTTATATGATCAATGTTAGAGGTTTCAGCTTTATATAGTTCTGTGCAGTATTTCTTCCAAGTCTCCAGAACCGCATCCATATCGCTTATCATATTACCTGTCTCATCTTCTATAGCGTAATTTCTGGGTTTGATTTTCCGAGCCAGTAACTTTACTTTCTGAAAGAGATCTCTTGTTTCATTTCGATGTAAGTAGATTTCTACTTCTTGGCAAATGTTAGACACATATTTGTCTTTATCCTTCCGGCAATTTCTTTGGATTTTTCTTGATAAGCTTCGATAGTCGTTTAAATCAAAACTGCCAACTGTAAGTTGCCTTCTTTGTTCTATAATTTTCCATGTTTGATCACTGATCCATAGTTTACGACTGTTGTTTTTTATGGGTTGGCGACTTTGCTTAGCTGTATCTAATATATCTCTTTTAAAATCTCTCCAGAAAGTCTCGATATCATCTATGGGGGTAGTACTTGTCTCAGTTAATACTGGGTTTATTCTTTCTTTGAAAGTTAAAAGTTCAGTCTCTGTAAACCTGGGAGTTCTAGGAGTGGGCTTGTGTTTGTTTCTAAAACGTATTCGGAATACAGCTACAAGGAGTTGGTTATATATATATGATTACGTATTTTTTATGGGAAATAAGCCACAATTTTACTAAAAAATGAATTTATTAACGTTTCGAAGCCCAAATCGGGTTTCGTTGTCAAAATACAAAATACTATTAAAATAAAACAAACATGTTGTTGCTAAGTAAAAAAATTCTTCTAATAATTTATTTAATCTGACTCATTTATATCGGTAATTCAGACGTATATTATACATTTTAAAGTAGAAGACTTTAAAATGATATCGCCAATATTTATGAGTTGCGTTCCTGGGACGACTTTACTAAAAGGTAGTTCATTCGATTACATGAAATCAATCCCAACTCAAGAATATCCGTCGCAAAAAAATCATAGCATGTGATCTGTCTTTAAAAAGACAACCAAATGCAACGATGACAGTAAAATTCTCGCGTTAGAGATTCCATAGTAAATCACGAGGGAAAACCAGGAAAAAACCTCGTGATACTATCCCGACATCGTAAGTATTTGGTCTTACATTTAATCTACCTTCAAAAAACTAATACCAAATTCTGACTTTAATATGTTTAAATTATAAATAATATTACTATTACATAGATATACAATAAGTAATACTAAAATATATAATTTGTACTAACTCGATATGTTATTGACTTACTAATCGTGGTATTTTCTTTCTATTGACTTCCTCTTTCAGTATGGGAAACCACATTCTACTGCATTCTACCGAGGAATTTACGACACAATTGGTTTCATTTAGCATAATTAGAGCCGCCTCTTTGATTTTTCTCTTTTTACTATCTGATTCTTTCAGGACTATACTTGAATCTCTCCACTGAACTCTATGTTCATTTTTTTATATATATTGTATTTTGACAACGAAACCCGATTTGGGCTTCGAAACGTTAATAAATTCATTTTTTAGTAAAATTGTGGCGTATTTCCCATAAAAAAAATACGTAATTATAAAAATGCCACAAGGAAATAGCTTCAGAACAACATATATATATATATATATATATATATATATATATATATATATATATATATATATATATATATATATATATATATATATATATATATATAAAAGATGAGAAGTTCTTGTGGTTTAACGGCCACTCGTATGAAATCAATCAAGTGAAATAGAGAATGTGGAGAAATCCCCTTACGAAAATGGTGGATGTGTGAGATGTTCGTAAGGGGATTTCTCCACATTCTCTATTTCACTTGATTATATATATATATATATATATATATATATATATATGGTCGGACAATATTACCAGTAAATTGTAATTATTTTAATCAAGCAATCATGCAATAATTTGTAACGATATGCCTCCAGTCTTTCGTTAGGCAAATCAACAGAAGAGAACCACAGGCCTCCCAATACCAGCGCAACTCCACTACGTGCCACCGCTCCGATGGAACCAAGAAGTGATTACTGAGTGGTTACTGAGAGTGTACTTAAAAGAAGAGAGTCGAGGATCATGAAATCAGTTCCACTCGGTGTACTGAACTGGGAAGGAACTCAAACGGCAATTCTGCAATGGAATGAGTTGGAACTTTGACGTGGCAAAGGTACTTTGTACCTTTGTACGTGGCAAAGGTACTTTGTACAAATGCTACTTTGGACTGAAAATATGCTTTGCTGGAACTGTAACTGCCGTGAGCGGTCTACAATCTCTGACCCGGAGCTGGCGGATGGGTAGCTGTGTGTCGATGTTTGATTGTGGTCACACTGGATTAAAATGTGACAGGCTGTCAGTGTGTGTAATTATGTAGATAGATTGATTCGGTGTAGCGTGATTGCTATTGTATATACTGTTATTGTATTGTTCTAAAATTGATATTATGTATTTTTTTTATGATAGTAATAAATACAATTTTATTTTTCCTTTGCAGACGTCCGCCTAGGGAGCTTGCTCCGGAACGGGGCAAATATATAATTATATTTTATTTTCTTGTTTTTAATTTCGAACTGTATATAAATATCCTCAATACATTTATTTTGTTTTAACCTGTGTTTTACGTTGTCCTGAAAGAACTATCTGTCACAACTTACAGGTTTTTCCCATGTTTTTCTCATGATTTATTATGTACATTATGTAGTAACTAACAATAATTCGAAAAGTATTGAATTTTATACAGGGTGTTTGGTAAAGAATGGGCCATAGCTTAACCTTAAATTCCTGAACTTAAAATAGGTCGATTTAAGCTAAGTAACCTTAGTACAAAAGTTGATAATTACCGAAATACAGGGTGTCAAAATTAAACTTATATTTTATTTTTTTTTGAATATTTCCTGACAGGCATGGGACAACAACACGAAATTTGGTAACTGCTGGTGCTGGTATTGTACAATCTACTAAATTATGTTAAACAAACGTTTCTGGCTACTACCAGAGGCGTACGACGGGGGAACGTGAATAGTTGACCCTTCCCAAATTCTACGCCACTGGCGGAACTGCTATTTTAGTGCAATTTTTTTTATTCAATACTTTCTATGTAAAAAACATACTCTTCAGTCGTAACGATAAAGCCGTTAATTTTTGAGATATTTGAAGCTAAAAATAAAGGAGCATAATATATTAATCAAAATAAGTGTGCCTTTTCATTTTTAACTTCAAATATCTCGAAGACTTTAACGTTACGAGTGAAGAGTATATTATTTGCATAGAAATTATTGAAAAGTCTCAAAAATTATGATAAAATTTGGGAAGGGTCAACCATTCACTTTCCCCTGTAGTACGTCTCTGGTAGTAGCCAGGAACGATTATTTAACATAATTTAGTAGGGTGTAGAGTGCCCACACTTTCTGCCATGTATCACACGGATATGTCAAATTAATTAAAAGTATTCTTTTTTTAAATAATTTACCAAACCATATAGAAGTAAAAACTTCTTTTGTATATTGGTATAAAAAGTTTTATTAAAAAACATAAAAGTCCTCCAAAAGGATTAGCAAAACGTTTTCAATCTGAATCAGATCATCCTCAGTGCGTTCTGCTTCGTAAAAGAAACTAGCAACTTTTTGAAAAAGGTTACATCGATATTAATGGTTTACATAATAATTAAGTGGTATTTGTAGCGACTCCAAGTCGATGTTACAAGATGAAATGTGCTAGGAGTGCTCAAAGGGCAACATGGTTCCCTGCTCGTTAAGAACTTCTGGTTCTTGCCAGTTCAATGGACACAGACCAACCAAATAATTTATCCTTTATTTAAAACTTTAAGAAATCTGTGTGCCCGGTACTATAAAACTATTTGACATATCCTTAGGGTACTTGGCAGAAAGTGTAGGTACTGTACACCCTACTAAATGATGTTAAACAATCGTTTGTGGTTAATTTAATACCAGAGGCGTACGACAGGGGAATGTGAATGGTTGACCCTTCCCAAATTCTACGCCACTGATGAAACTGCTATTTTAGCATAATTTTTAGATTTTCCAATACTTTCTATGCAAATAATATACTTTTCATTCGTAACGATAAAGTCATTAGTTTTCGACATATTTGAAGTTAAAAATGAAAAGGCACACTTATTTTGATTAATGTATTATGGTCCTTCGTTTTTATCTTCAAATATCTCGAAAACTAATGGCTTTATCGTTACGAATAAAGAGTATGTTTTTTATATAGAAAATACTGGAGAATCAAAAAATTGCACTAAAATAGCAATTCCGTCAGTGGTGTAGAATTTGGGAAGGGTCAACTACTCACGTTCCCTCGTCGTACGCCTCTGGTAGTAGCCAGAAACGTTTGTTTAACATAATTTAGTAGATTGTACAATACTAGCACCACTTACCAAATTTCGTGTTGTTGTCCCATGCCTGTCAGGAAATAAACAAAAATAAATAAAATAAAAGTTTAACTTTGACACCCTGTATTTAGGTTATTATCAACTTTTGTACTAAGGTAAGTTAGCTTAAATCGACCTATTTTAACTTCAGGACTCTACGGTTAAGCTATGGCCCATTCCTTACCAAACACCCTGTATAAATATTTTATTTTATATATGTACATATACCAAACTCTATAGAATAAAAATTGCTTAGAATTAGTCAGTTTATCTACTTCCGGACTTATTTTGAACGTACGTTTTTTCGCCCCCGGGAAGAGATGGTACTCACATCCAGTGCAAAAGCACACATCGGCACAATACTACGTTTTTTCTTGTTAGCTATATGTACGCCGATTTCATGTCAATCCAGGCGGTCCTTTAAAATTCGGAGCAAAAACCGTGAGTAAATGGACTATATTAACGATTCGACATTCAGTTAGAAAGTTTTCTAATTATTTTTGTTTTGCAATCAGCTTCTAAAGTTAAAATAAAAAATCAAAAAAATTAAAATTTAAATCCTACAGTTGTTTAGACACCTTAACATTGTAAGGTATGAGAGGACGGCTTAAGTAATTAAGCAAGTTGTTTAGATCTCATTAAATAATAATTCGAAAGCAAATATTAATTTGAAAAACATTACTTACCTAAGTACCAAGGATGTCAGGAAATGTCAAGAAGTTTAAATGAATTTTCAATTTAAAATAAAGTCCGGAGGAAACGCAGATGTTCGGATACAATTAGCGTCTCTGTAATAGCCCAATAAATGACCGTTTTGGAGTGTAATTTTCAGGGGCAACTCCGAATTGCATGAAAATTTGGATTTCGGTTCTACTTACACTCCACTTCAAAGTTGAATTTGTGTCGTTGGTTGCTTTTACTTGGGGGGTGACAGTCACCCCTCCTCGGGGGTGAAAAACGCGTGTTTAAAATAAGCCCGTAAATGGATAAATTGACAAATTGTAAGCAACTTTCGTTCTATAAAATTTTTTACCTAAGTTAATACCTTTTGACAAAAAAACTACGTTTTCAGACAGTTTTTCGCCAGTAACTCAAAAAGTAAATATTTTATCGAAAAAATATTACTAGCAAAAGTGTAGCTTATAAAAAAACGAAAAAATGGTGTATCAGCAAGGTCTATAAATTGAGTAAAAGCAAAGTTGTAGCTCATGAAAATACGTTTTTATTCGTCTAATTCCAAATCGAATAATTTAACACAAAATGACCGAAAAATTAAGCACTTTTCGGGAAAAGCTTATTTATATTTTTAAAGTATCTAAAAAAAGCTTTATATTTGTTTTTTACAAAAAATTTTATCGTCAAAAATAAACGAGTTACACTGAAACAAAAAGTTGGCGCCTTTTATTGTAAAAAAAAATCGTGAAAACCTCCTTCTATTTAGCACCCTAAATAAAATTAATCGTTACCGCTTTACGCTTTATTTTAACTGTATATGTATTGTTTATACAATCTTTGTTTGATTGGTTTAAAGTGCTTATTTTTGAAAAAATATGGTTTTATAGTAAAAAAAAAATCTTTTTAAAATTTCCTTTTTCCAAAATAACTTAAAAAGTATTAGCGATAAGAAAACTCTTAAAGAGTAAAAAAATGTAGGTTTTGCTATTATAAATATGCTACTTTTATTTTGTTTTTCCGTGAGACAAAAATTGGTTAAGATATGGCTGTTAAAATTTGCACACTCGTGGATAGTGACCCGTTCAAGCTTTTTCAACTATAACCCTTTCAAAAATAAGCACTTTAAACCGGCGAGACTGACAGATCATATAAAAGATAGATAAGTAAGTAAATTGTTTGTAAAGAGGTAGCGAATAATTTCATTTGGGGAGTTAAACACGGGGAGATTTTCATGGTTTTTTTACCAAAAAAAAAAGAGGGCCAACTTTATTTTGAGCGTAACTTGCTTATTTTCAATGCTAGAGACTTTTGTGAACAATTAAAATAAAGCTTTTAATAAACGCTTTAAAAAAGTTTAAATGGGTTTTTTCCCAAAAAGCGCTTAATTGTTCGGTGATTTCACCTTGAATTATTAGATTTGGAGTTAGACGAATAAGAACGTATTTTTCATGAGCTACAACTTTGTTTTTACTCGATTGATAGACTTTACTGATACACCATTTTTTTTTGGTTTTATATAAGCTACACTTTTGCTAAGAATATTTTTTTCGATCAGATATTTACTTTTTGAGTTATTTGCGAAAAACCTTCTGAAAACGTAGTTTTTTTGTCGAAAAATAAACATTTTCAATCGCAAATAACTCGAAAAGTATTGACTGACATAAAAAACTCTATAAAACAAAAAATGCTTAAAATCAGTCAACTTATTTATTTCCGGTTTTATCTTGAACCTATGATTTTTTACCCCCGAGAAGGGGTGACTGCCACCTCTCCAAGTAAAAGCAACCAACGGCACAATTTCAACTTTGAAGTGGAGGGTAAGTAGAACCTAAATCCAAATTTTCATGCAATTCGGAGTTGCCCCTCAAAATTACACGGTCTCGCCGTATTTCCCGTTCATTTACTGGGCTAAAAGACAAATGTCGACTTTACTAAGTAACAAAACATTTACTTTACACACACACTACACATTATAATCTGATTGCGAAATAAACTGTACCATGCTAATGGCCATTAGTTGTCGAGGCATTAAGCTAAATAAAAAAAAATAAAGTACAGAATGTTTAAAATATCAATCTATAATACTTATTACATTTTTGCTAAAATTTAGGACACACTAATAAATTTTATCTAATAAATTTTGATTTGAAAAAAGATAAGGTAATCGTTTTATCGAAGTACTGAGACACTTGAAAAGATAGTACGATTACGATTAAATAAGGAAACGGGTCTCTTCTAGTAAAATAAATTACAAACAAAACAGTATCAAGAAATGTTTATAAATGCTTCAACACAGGAAATAAGTGATAAAATAATTTATTACGAAAATGATGTTTATTTGTTGTATACCTTTTTTTATTTTTTATATTCAATTTTATGATTTTACTACACTGACGGCACAAAATTCCTAAAAATTCTTGATTAATTATGGCAATTTATAACTTTTTTGTACTCAGATCAGTTTGTAATAGGTAAATGTATTGATATCGTTTGCTATTACTGCGGTAACATTTTTTTGTGCTTAGATGGCATTATACAGGACTAAATAGAAGCTTAAAAAATTCTGTGGAAAATTGAAGAGCTGGTTTGATTTCATAATACTTTCGTATTATTCCGGAGGCATCACTAAGGTATTGTTTTTGGAATTATCCGAATATCTTTTTTCTTGTAAAAGCTGCTGTTGAGGTTGGATTCATAAGATTAGAATGGCCCGCATGCAGCCCAGATCTCAATCATGTTGATCATTTATGGTAAGAATTCAAAACAGCTATTCGCCGTCGTCTAAGGCCTCCAGAAAATTTGGTACAGTTAGTCCTGGTAGAGGAATATCGGGCAATTCCCCAGACAAGGAGAACACATCTTATTTATTCGATGCCAAACAGATTGCGAGCAGCTGTTGCTACGGGAGGTGAACATACCCGCTATTGAATTGTTTTGTTAAAAAAAAAACAATAAAGTCCTTTATAAAACTTAGGTATATATTTAAAATCCCTCAAAAGGGCTACATTACAGAACTAGTTTTTGATTTAAATATATAATAAAGTTAGGTATAGTTCGTCAAACTTAATCAAAAATTTTTATTGGCGGCATTTTGCGCCGGTGAGTGTATTATGATTAGTAATTTTGTGTATGTGTATTTGCGGAGAGAAATTTGGTTTCAGGCTTAATTCATTATAGTACCTGATCCGAATCTAGGTCGATTTTCACCCATCTGTTTACCGGATGAAACATTTTTTTATTAAATTTCATACATAGACAAAAATCAGATTTACATGGGTTGCCTATCAAAATACACGCAACCAAACTTATATGGAATCACTATGTATATCAAAGCAATATTTATTTATTTTTAAAAAACTTGTTATTGTTGCGAAGGATTAAGGTTTTTATTGAAAATAAACAAATCTATAAGACAGTCAGATAGTACAGCTCGGTACGGTATAGGCTATTTCCTTGAGTTGCAAAATGTACGAAAATAAATAAACTAACTTTTGCATCCAAAAATGAAAATATGCCTCATGTGGGGTTATAGAACTTACGACGGGGAAAGATTATTGCTCTTGTGGAGAAGTAATGTTCTCAGAGGGACATAGCTGTAGAGCTAGGGGTAACATAGGGCGTTCTGTACAAAACTTATGATAGGTAACAGAAACTAGGAGATCTCAAAAATAAAGCAAGGGAAAGTCGCCAAAAAGTAATGACGGCTCTCCCCGATCGTTTAATTGTTCAATCAGCTGAAAGACACCCAACCATTTCTCTACAGGTGTAACTGTTTCAGTTGAAACGATAAGAACAAGAGTTCAGGCCAAGAAGTATAAATACAGTAGGAGACAGTTATAAGTTGCCGAGTTATCCAAGCAGCACAAGGTTGGTCGCCTAAATTGGTGTCTTCACCACCAAAACTGGAACATTGGGAATTGACAAAATGTGCTATTTTCAGCAAAAGTCAGGATTTGTGTAAAATCAGATGACCCACGAAATCGTGTACCTACTTAGAGGTCGAGGAAGACAAGCAAAAACGAAAATTGTCAGATCTCTTCACACATATACAAGGGGAAGTGTAATGTTCTGGAGAGGAATTGTGATCCGTAAAAAAACTCCTTTAATTTTCAGCCAATCAGCTTTAGCTGCTCACAGGTATATTGATAACCTGTAGTTAGGCTCTGGAGAGGTACAACAGGAAAACATTTAATTTCCATGCATGATAATGGACCTCCACATACCATTAGACTGAGTAGAGACATCATTCAAGCAGAAGGTATCCCTTATTAGGAGTGGCCTGCTTGCTCACCCGAGCTTAACCGTATAGAATATTTGTGGCATATTCAAAATACAGCACGGCTAGTACAAGCTGCTGTTGAAGAATGGCGCAACATACCACAACAAAATGTTGATAATTTTGTTAGGAGCGTCCCACGCAAATTGAAGCTTGCATAAGGACTAGATGTGATAACACTGACCACCAAAAAAAAAACAGAAAAAATAAATCAAATCAATTTAAACATTAATTGTTTTATAATAAATTTTTTATACTATTGACTTCTAAACAACTATGTAGTTACAATTTGTATGTTTGTTTCAAAATTAGTTTATAGTTATATTTAATTATTATGTATTTGTTATTAAATTGCTTTAAAATAAATATCGTTTGACTTCGTGTGTTCGTTTTTTTAAATTCGCACGAAATAATAAGAAATATCATATGATTCCTTATAAGTTTGCTTGAGTGTATGGTCATAGCTGTCCTTAAAGAGTGGGGCGTAGAGTTTGATATGTTGATTTTTGTGTGCGCAAAAAAGCACATTTTTGTGAGTTTTTTTTTAAAGTGTGGCAGAATTATTTTATTTTTAAATTTAATCAGCATATTTAGTACAATTTATAGTATATTAAAAAAAAATTAAGGAAAAATATTGAAAAATAAGCCATTGGTGACAAATTTTGAAAAACACCTCAAAAACAATGGATTTTGCGATAAACATCAGATATCATCATTGGATCATGTGAAACAAAAAATTCAGAAACATTTTATTAGCTTACGGTTTACTTTTAACGATTTTTGGCTTTTTGGTATCACTCAGAAGTCAAAACAACGATTTTTTGCAAAAAAGGATAAAAATAAACATATTTATTATTGCCAAATAAAAAATAAGCATAAAACAAAAAATACCTTGACAACGTTATCTCACGAAATATCTAAAGAAAATATATACAAAATTTAGTATTAAATCAGTAGGTCAAGTAGTTTTTGAGTTACAATGTCCACCGCCTTTGAAAAAAGCAGTTTGGGAAAAACTTATTATTATCAACTTTCATTTTCAATTTATGTTTTGTCTGTCAAATCGTAAAGTGGTGCATGCCGGAATATGTTTTAGAATAGGGGAGTAATTTACAAGTGAACAACAAGGGAGTAAGAGAATGGAAACAGCTGCTGAACGTTTCTCACTACGCTTAATTTGCATTATGCACTTATTTTACAAATCTTGAGTTCTAGTGCTTGGATTTAAGTTTAGTAGACGCCATTTTCTTTGTTTCTTATTAAGAAACAAATTTGAAAAATTTGTTTCTTTTATCCCATTTAGTTTATAAGCTAGAATATTATAAACAATTAAATTGTTTATAAAATTTTTTTGACCACTCGGATCGAAATCCACCCTCGAAATTTGTCATCTGCAGCCAAAAATCCATAAGAAACTGTTGAGATTGCCCATCAGAATTGAAACTGCCACGGTGACCTCTACTTGACAACTAGACTAAAAATTGCAGTTAAAATTACACGAATTAATTACAAATTCCACGAATTATATTAAAAGACTTTCTTCGCAAGTAATAATTATTGTTTGTCAACTGTCCAAAATTTGAAAGCACCACAATATTGCTTATAGAATCTATTAATAAACTTAGAGCCTAATGGGAAATACAGATAGCATTAAACAATGAAAATCGTAGATAGATAAGAGTCACAACAAAGACGTGAATGGAGTGATCTTAAAAAAAATATGGTAAATATTTTTGATAAGATAAATAAATTTACTAAATAAATTCCTAGTCTAGAGTTAAATTAGCACTGAGTAACGGCAGGTGGTCGATTTAAAAATGAGGTCAGCAAATCCTTCAAAATTCTTAAGGGTTGACAATCAGATACCCATAGTCATAGTAACTAAATCGGTATTTCCACAGAGATAAGGATGGCAAGAAAAAAAAGTAAAAAAGACAGACAAAAGAAAATTGATAAGATATGAATGAGAAGCTGTAGCGTAATGTCAGTTTTCATGCCAGGTAGCAGTGATAATTATTGCTATGTAAGTGTAAAAAATCAGTAATATATTTTGTTCCTCTATGAGAGATAGTGGTGAATCTTCCAATAAATCGAATCATCGCGATATTAAATTGATTCAAGAATCTAAAAAAATAATTAAAAAAAAAGTGAAGCTTCTTAATCTGACTATGTCATGATTCTATCAATGCAGTAAAATGCTACGGCAGAGCTAACTAGAAAAATCCGAATAACTTGAGCAGCAATAAGAAGGCTCAGTGATATGTGGAAGAACAAAAAGATACCAATAAATCTAAATAAAAGGGTACTCAACAGTTGTACTCTACCATTTATGACTTACGGAATGCAGAGGATGACACTTACAGAGGTATCAGCCAATCGATTGAGAACAACACAAAGGGCGATTGAATGAGCTATGCTAGGAGTATCTCTGAAGAAACATATACGAAATAAGGACGAAATGAAATGGAACTGGTTAGGACACGTAGTACGACAAAACATCTAAAGGTAGACGAGAAACATTGTACATTAGAGACCAAGCGAGCACAGTCATAGTAGAAGAAGACCACAAAAACGATAACTAGACGACATTAAAGCAAAAATGGGGAGAAACTGGCACCAAATAGCACAAAACAGAGAATAGTGGAGAACTCACGGGGAGCCTTTTGTCCAGGAGTGGATGCCAACAGGCTGAAAAAGAACAGTACAAACTACTGGGCTAGTAAAATGCCTGGTTGGGCATACACTTCCTGGTTCTATTTAGAATGTTAAAAATTACAAATATGCACATTAAAAATCGTTTGGAATACCCACTATCAATTGACAAGAATCAAAGGTATTATTCTTTGCACATATCGTTTACTAAAATACACATACCACTGTCAGAATACAAGACAAAAGGTTACTTCGACGAAGAACAGCCTTTTCTGGAAAGTAAAGGCCATATTGATCCACAGGTCTTAAAGTGAACAGAAGAGAATATGCCTGTTTCGTGTGAAGTAGATCTACGTACGCCCGAAAAATCACCACTGCTGTATTAAACAAAACATGTAGAATAACTACCAGCTGACTGAAATTTACCACTCTACTCCCATTTAACTGGGCAACTGGTTGGTATCACCAGAAGACCGTAGATGCGTCTTTCAACATATGAAAAATATCAGGTAAACAGCAAATATACGAGGTCGAGGAACCGCCAGGAACCTTCTTCTTCTCTTCCTCACCATTGTCTAATATTACGCAGCCATGAAAGCTTCTTTCGATCAACTTATCTTTTTCCCTCTACTTTTTCTTGTATTATAAGGTTAAGTAGATGGTATTTAGCTCCTTTACTTATATGGCCAGTATTCTGGTTTTCTGCTCTTTTTGATGTCTATGATGTTTATGATTATGTCTTCTTGAAGTCGCTTCATATGCATGAAGAGATCGCGCATACAAAATACTACATCTTTAGTTCCTAGACCATTTCTAAATCCTAATTGCTTATTACCCATTCTACTTTCGCATAGAAGTAATCCTCGGTTTTGTATAATTCGTAAAGTAGGTATCTTAAGTGTGTGGCTCATTAAGCTGATTAGTCTAAATTGCTGAATTTGGAGGGCCTGATTTTCTTTTTCCCAGAAACTTGCTGGTTTAAAGCAAGGAACAAGTTTATCAGAACAAATAGCGTCGAACCCTCCGAATTGTTCACGCTAAACCCAGAACTACTACATGTAGAATGAACTTGGACTGGAGAACCTTGACTGTAGACACTCAGCCACATAAGCCATGGCGTTGGCCTTTAAATCAAAACATGATTAAATGAGGTTTAAAGACATATAACGACGGATTCTGTGAATGTGGGAAAATACAGAATATTAAAGATCTGAGAGTAGTAGAGCACTTGTTCATTACACTTCAGCAGCCAGGGTACTGAAGCGTTTTTTCGACAAGTAGTACCTATAGGAACAAATTCTAACTATTTCCTGTGTAGGATCTGGCGGCCATTTTTATTTATAAGCAATAAACTGTCAAAAAATGGCATTTTTCCATTTTTTTTTTCAAATCAATGGAGAACAGTGAAACTTATGATTTTTTTAATACAAATATCTTTGAGATTATGGAAAAACCTTTAAAATGTCATATTACAAAGTTTTATATACTCATTTATTGTTAATATAATTGCGAAAAAATTCGGAATGGCAAAAAAAATATTTTCGCAATAACTATTGTAAAAATTATTATACAGGTTTGAAATTTTTGTCAAATGAGGGTTCTTTGGTGCTTAATATGTGATAAAAATTTCAAAGCGATTTATTCAATTGTTTAAATTTTATTCGAATTGTTTATCTCAGAGAGCATTTTTTTGCAATAACATCAGTCAGAAAAAAATGACGTTAGAACCATTCCACACATGTCAAATGGAAGGGAATGAGCTATATTTTCAATTTGGTTTAAAGAAAGCGAATAAAAAATGCATTTATTAGTAATAAATAATTATGCAAAAGTATCGTAAATCTTTCCTTATAAACTTTTTAAATAACTTTTTGCAAAAAAATTAACTTTTTTACCCTGTTTTAAGTGCACAACTACCAAGTAATGTTATTTATATCATAATTGATAAAAAATTGTAATAAATATATATAATTTCTTATATAACAAAATAAAAAGTTTATAAGGAAAGATTTACGATACTTTTGCATAATTATTTATTACTAATAAATGCATTTTTTATTCGCTTTTTTTAAACCAAGTTGAAAATGTAGCTCATGCTCTTTCATTTGACACCTGTGGAATGGTTCTAACATCATTTTTTTCTGACTTATCTTATTGCAAAAAAAATGCTCCCTGGGATAAACAATTTGAATAAAACTTAAACAATTGAATGAATCGCTTTGAAATTTTTATCACATATTAATCACCAAAGAACCCTTATATGACAAAAATTTCATAGCTGTACACTAATTTTTACAATAGATATTGCGAAATTAATTTTTTTTGCAATTCCGACTTTTTTCGCAATTATATTTACAATAAATGAGTATATCAAACTTTTTAATACGTCATTTTAAAGCTTTTTCCATAATCTCAAAGATATTTGTACTAAAAAAACCATAAGTTTCACTGTTTTCCATTGATTTGAAAAAAAAAGGAAAAAATGCCATTTTTTGACACTTAATTGTTTATAAATAAAAATGGCCGCCAGATCCTACGCAGGAAATAGTTACAATTTGCTCTTATAGGTATTACCTGTAGAAAAAATGCTCCAGTACCCTGGCTGCTCGAGTGTCATGGAAAAAACCTTATTACCCTGGACTATATGGCTCGCAAATACAAAGGCCGTAGACGTAGCCCGATACTAAGCAGAAAAACTATAGTCGGATTCAGACTCGAAAAAGTAAAGTACTTCTCAGTTGCATTTGAATCGAGTGGTGACTCGGAGGGCTGAAAACAATGCGGCTGCGTTGGGGAGGGTAATGCCCAACATTTTAGGACCCAAACCCGAAAGGAGGAGGACCTTGCACGGTGTTGTGCAGTCGATCGTCCTCTACGTGGCACCAGTCTGGAGTGAGGCGGTAGAGATACAGGCCTATAGGGGGCTCATTGCACGAGTTGATAGTTCAAGTCTTCTGCGAGCGACATGCGCGTACAGGACTGTGTCTGCCACAGCCTTGTGGGCCATCACTAGATGTGTTCCGCTGCATGTGTTGGTAGTAGAAAGAAATGAACAATATGAGAGAAGAGACCTTGTGTTCACTATGGCCAAGAGAAGACAGGAAAGAGAAAGGTCAATTGAAAGATGGCAGGAGGAATGGAACAACACGGAACATGTGGCACAGTGGACAAAGATTCTGCTACCTAACTTGAAAGATTGGATGGACTGTGGTCACAGACGATTGGATTATTTCCTGACGCAGGTGCTCACAGGACACGGGTGTTTTAGAGCCTACCTCTCTAGGTTTGGAAAGGCTGACACTGATGAATGTCTATACTGCGGACACCCGGACACCGTTACACATACGATGCTAGAGTGCAACAGATGGATAATAGAAAGGAACATAATGGAAAGAGAGACAGGTGTGAATTTTGTGACAGTGCGAGAAATCATTGAGAGAATGACTGAAAATAAATCTGGTTGGACTAGTATACACAACTATATCCGTGTAGTGATCAAGAAGCAAGAAGAGGAGGAAAAACAGCTGTACCAACGATAGGGGTGAGAGGGAAATCTATTGTAAGTAGAAGGTAGAGGGAATAAGATGAGAGGCGAATAGGTGAGTTAGATTGTATGAAACAGATTGTGGTAAAGAAGCTCTAATAAAAAATAAAAAAAAACATATAAACAAAATCCCAATTTGGGGACCAAAAAAGGGGGAAACGGGGAAAAGGAAGGGTATCCTTGCTTACAGTCTGTGGATAAATGAAGGTACAGTGCTTCGGAAGCGATGTCGACCTTGCAGCGGCCATTCCGCTTTCGAAGCGCTGGATGACAAAGGAGGGTCTGGTTTAGCAGGCAGGCATTCGGCGTAGCCTCGGCGACGAGAAAGCGATTTTAAAGTACCTCGAGAACTATCGCTGGGGCTTCGAAGAATGAATCCTGCACTAAGGTCAGTCAGGCGGCGTTCTGGACTGAGATGTCTTTTGAAGATCCCAGACCCCCCTATTTAAAGATGAAAAAAAAGTTGCATTTGAATGGAATATATTAGATAAAAGATCAAGACAGAGTTGATTAAATCGGAAACAAAAAAAGATATGGTAGATTTTGACGAAGCATCTGATACTATACAGGAAACCCTTTTTTTACTGTCTTTTAATTAGATAAACTTTCTCCGTAAAGCTGTTTTTCCATTTTGGTTATGTAGATACCTAGATGTTTTAGATATTAAATACAACTAAACACAATAACACAAATTAACTAATCAATCATAATTACACAACACCACGCAGATATTTAGTAGTTTTAAAAATCGTTTATCGTTGATATCTTATCACTTATTTTTCACCTGTGTTGTCTCTATCTTTAATCATTCAACAGTTATCTTCTTTACCTGCTTTACTCCGGTACAAACTAGTTGTCGACCCGTATTGGCTTTTCAAGCTACTACCGCATTGTTCACACACGTCCATTTTACCGGTAACTAAAACCTATGATGGGATTTTCAGGGTTATAAAACATATTTTTGATAAGGTCGTGATAAGATATTGCTATAAAACTGATAATAAAGGTATTGATTGATTAAATTACATGTCGGATTTTTGCCATCGACACTGATTTTTTATTAAACGATTCTTGTTTGCTTGACTTAGCAAGGAGGTTTTAGTCGATATCAAAAGTGGTTTGAGAGACAAGATAAGCACAATCGTAATAGTAGCGTAGTAGGTTTGTTTCCTCTAAATTTTAATGTTTTTAATAGACGTGAAAGGTTGAATAAGAAGGTAGTATTTTTTGCTTTTGCACAATTATGAAAATTTAAAAATTATGTTTGAGTTACAGTAGGGGAGGAAAGTATGATCAATTTGCAGTTACTCGAGCGTTATGGGGACCTATTGGGTTGACTTTCCATTTTTTAATTTAATTTTTTATTTCCAGCAATCGTTTTTTCCGATTATAGCGCCATCTATCCATAACTCGAAAAAATGGCTTGAATAAAAGTTGCTTATTTTTACGTAAGGAATTCAAAACTACAATAAAAACTGGGAGCTCCTATTTAAGATTTTAAAGTAACCGCCCACCCCACCTCCATGGGAGATCGGGGGTCGTGTTTGGTGTCATTCGATAGATTTTTCAAAAATATTAAATACATGTATTTTGCAGTTTGTCGATGTGATGTTCACTTCGCGAAATATCGCGGGATTCGTATTTAAAATTTTAAATTTACCCCCACCGCTCTCCGTGGAGGGTCGTGTTTGGTATCACTCGATAGATTTTTGAAAAATATTGAAAACGTATTTTTTAGTTTTTCAATCTGACGTTCATTTCGCAAAATATTCGCTTTTTTGTGAAACATTGTGACACGCCCATTTCTTTACACCGCGCTCAAATCTTCAGATTTTTTAAATATACACTCTTCTGCATGTACTTAACTTACCTTTTCTTAATCTGACGATTTATTAGAATTTTTCTAAAGATAGATTTTTCGCCCCCCCCCCCACCCTTAACGAACTCCTTTGTATTAATAGTCAATATATCGTAGAGGTACATTTACAGGGTACAAGGTTTCTCACCATGTAATAATCTGACGCGCTCGAGTAACTGCAAAAATCCCTGCTTGGGTCATTACGCTTAAAATATTTTTATCGCCAACCGTCACTAAAGTCATTCATTATTGTACTCATTTCAGTGGCGGCACTTTAAGAAGGTAGTGCCACAACTCGGGCAGCCGCCAAAATTTTTAGTGACGGATTCACGATATTGTCAAAAAAAGGTATACTGACAACAAAAACTAAAAAAAATATGCGCGGATACTTTTATCTTATGTACATATCTTAAGTTTATTGATCTGAGGTGCCAAGCAAATGTCCAACATTGATCAAAACAGTTCCGTAAATTAATTAATAATAAAAACCTCTTAACCTACCACCAGCATTTACTGCTGATAGTGCTTGAAAATTGTTATTACGATTTAGTCTCTATTTACCAATTTATAAAAATAATACTATTTCATTATTCACACACATGCACAAATTTTTGTAATGTCACTTTTAAAGTTTACGATATATGAAGTTCATTCTTCTATTTTTTGGTTGCAAAGTTTTCAATGACTTTATAATTAAAATTATCAATACAATTTACAAAATGCTTTTCTGCAGATAGCATACCTAAAGCACTAGGTTTCGATGTAAACATCGAAAAACAGCGTTCTGCCTCAGATGTTGATATAGGAATGGTAACTAAAATACTTAAAAGTTTAACAGTTTCTTCAAATGTGCTTTCTGAACCTTCCCCCTACAATAAAACCGATAGCGAAACAGCCCCAGAGGTAGTACTTAATTCGTCTCGCTAATACAGTACCCACTTCTAATTCAGTTTTAAACCGAGTTTTGCTTAAAAATTAAAATTGTCTCCATGGTTCATTAAGAAATGATTCGGAGAACTGATGCTTATAAGCAGAAAACTGCTCCGACATAAATAAATTAGAAGCAACTAAATGTCCGGAGAAGGTAGACCTTTGAAAGATCTGGTACTTTGAATAATATGAACCTTTAAGTCGTTATCTACTTCGGCGCTAAAATTGACCAGCTCCTTAAATATGCCTCTATTTTCTGAATTTTCTTTTTCGTCGTGAACAGAAAATATACATAATAAAAGCGACAAACCAGCACGTAAAGAAACTCAAAATAAATAGACCTGGCTTCATACCCTCGTGCCTGGCACAGAGATTCTAATGTTAAGGTATACGGTATACTAATAGTCCAATATAGCTCTTTCTCTGTCACTTACATATAATGCTCGTAAAATCTTTCTCTCTTTACTCGTGCCAGTACTGACTTCGGCGCGAAGGAGATTCTCCTGTCGAATACTCTCCGCTGTCGGCAGGGATTGTATTGCGCCCATAGTTGCCATATTTTATATAATTTATGAAGATCAAAAGAAATACACACAAAAAAATTAATAGGAATTAAAAAGTTTTGAAGATAAAAAATATGTTTATGGATAGTTAGCAAGGTAGTGCCATGGCTCTATGGCACTACCTCAGGGGCCGCCACTGACTCATTTGCCCTCATTTGCGGCAGTAAAGTAACACTTTATGGTACTGAAAGAAGAATTTTACTTTACCTGCCGCGATTAATCAAATTAACCGAGATTGAATGTAAGTGGTCGATGGCAGTAATCGAATGGCGAGTATTTGAGTGAACTTAAAATTTATTTATATATATTGTTATATTTCTATTTGATATGAAAATTAAATTTTGATAATTATAAACAGAATTCAATTTAATATAAAATATCTTCAATTTTCTCAACCACGGGCATAGAAATTTAGAACAACCTGTATACAACAAATTGTTATATTTAATTTTAAGAAGTGATTAAACGAAACTCGGGACAATGCGCTTAGAATAAACAAAGTGAATGGCGCGTACCATTATCGTTGTTCGCGGAAGGTTCGATCATTAGCCTATGCTAAATAAAACTCAAGTGAAATCGATAATAGGTCATTATCGTTGTTCGCGGAAGGTTCGATCATTAGCCGATGCTAAATAAGACTTAGTGGAAATAGAGAATAGGTCATTAAATTTTGTAAATAGTAGAAAGTAATTTTAGAATGGGAATTAACTATTTCTTTTTTAGAATGGGAATTAACTGTCAACACATGAGCGTAAAATGTATTTACTTTAATTAAAAGTATTGTACACAATTGGCGATATTACCAATTAAATTTATGTCAATAAGGAAAATTCTGTAGTATTTTGTAATTATATTCATATAAAATAATATAAAACTTAACCAATTTAGTAATTATTCAATAATGATAACTATAGATTAAAAATCGAAAGCGGCCATCTTGCAAAAGTTATCTGTCATCACTGTCATGAAATTATTATGACGTCTAAAATTTAAAAAGTTTTTAAATTGTAAATTGTAAGTAAGTGTTAAAACCAATATCAAATAGTTGACGATAAAATTTTGTATGCACCACGTCAGTAAAGACTATTTATTATCGAACTCGTCTGTTATTCGCATCGCTCGCTCTGCTCATAATATAAGTCTCGTTCCATAAAGAGTAACTTTACTGACTTGGTAAAAGATGTAACCTCCCCATTGACCCATATTTAATTTCCTTAAATATATTAAATTATAAAGTCATTTTTGTTAGGGCATATTTTATCTTATTATCGAAGTTCTTGGTTTTCCTTTCACAGGTACAACAAAGGGCTGGTTTGTAATTAAAATTATAAATTTAACTTTACAAGATGCCGCACCAAATACAAAACTTCGTTACAGTAACTACATCAAAACACCAGCATTCCTTTTTAATTCCTAATAAAGCAGTATGAATTTGTGTTTTGAGCCTAAATCCATTCATTTGTTTTTTGTCCAAAATTTGCTTTTGCCCTCAAAGAAAATCAGATCGTTGTTTGCACTGAAATACTTTTTTATAAAAAATTTAATTAAAAACGCAAATTCTTGAAGCCCCGGAAAAAACGAAATTTTTAATTTTAATTTTTATATAATTCAGTATGAATACGTATGAAGTAAGGACTAATTTGTTTAACGTTTCTAAAAAAAGAACAGTTTTAATAAAGAGGCTAAAATAAATCTTATATTAAAATACAGATCATTATTATTTTTACTCATTATCATTTTGGTCTTTAAAATATTTCATGTTATTTCTTACGCTTTTATTTTTCACCATTATTTCCTATCTTCCTTTTTTAAATTTAATGCCTTTAAATACTGTTTGCTACAATATTAAATATAAGGATATTATGTACCGGGTGTCCCAATAAGAATGGCTCTCGGCCATATCTCAGGAACTGTTTATAGTACAACTTTGAGAAAAAATTATTTATAACAAAAGTTGCCTCGGGAAAAGCCTGGAAATTATTTTCATAATTGTAGGTTCACCGCTAGAGGGCATAATTGAATATCAAAAATTAAAAAATCAAAATTTTGCAAAATTTGCCTAACGAAAGGGCATTGGAAATCCGTTCCACGTATTCTTCATAACATTCTGCGCTTATTTAATTTCAGAAGTTTTAGTCTACCTTTGCAAATAAGAGGTGGGGGTGAGTGGGATCCTTGTTATGAAAAAATGGCCGTAAGTCCGGTTCTGCTAAATCGAATTTTGCAAATTTGGTCTTGTTGAAAACATCTCTTTTTCGTCAATGTAAGAGTTATAATTTAGAAACAGCCTATTAAGTAATATGCCAGCTAGAAGGCGTTATTTAATTATTTTCAGAAATCTAGTTTTGTAGTAATGAAAAGAGAGACGTTCTCACAAACAATTTATTTTACAACTGACGACCGGTTTCGCTGTCTACAATATTCACAGCATCTTCAGGTCACGGTAAAAGTAAAATTAAATGCTACAAATAACAAAAAACCAGAGTTAGTTAAGTGGTCTGGTTGAAATCAAATGGGTAATGATCAAGCCAATATTAAAGTATATATATTTATACATACATATAAATACTAAAATGTACGTAAATATGGTTTAACAACCCTCACACTCACATACATGCAAGCATTCAAATGTAGTGGCAACTAAAGTATGTCAAGTATAAGTATAAAATGTACACTTACTTTCCGGTATAAGGGAAGAATATAGTAGTATTCAATATCATACTTTTTCTCCAAATTATGCTAAAGGGAGAGATGGTAGAGGGACAGATTTGATTGTAATGCACAAAAAAAATCTGTCCCTCTATCTATCTGAGGTTAGATGTACTTTTGCTGCGCTGCTGTGTTATATCTTCAAGAAAAGTATTATAAGCTAACATATCTTCATGGAAATAGTGTAAACGTATTGAAGGTAAGTTCAATTTGGTGGTTGTAGATGCTTGGCAACGTCGTAGACGTTTGACACTTTCGATAAAACGAAGGAATTTGTTGGAAGTGGAAAATGGAAAGTATGGTTCTTTTAAAGAGGTGTTCTCTTTACCAGTTGCTGGTTTTAAAGGCCGTAGCATACCTAGAAGGGTGGTGAATGTGGTTGGACCAAACCCTTTTTCAATTATTTGGATCAAAAGAGACCAATTATAGAAAAATCTCAAGATAATCTGAACTGCGGCATTATTTTGAGTAAGTGTCTTTTATTACGTTTCGCCATGATATGACCATGTGATCGTGGTACCTTTTTGTAACACCGGCTATTTAGTTTAGGGTTTTTATTTGGGGGGAAACAGTTTTCCCGTATACTTTTATCTCTGATGAGAGATTTTTGCAAACATATTGCATATTTTGCAGTAGTACTGTATTGGTGTTTTGGTGTATGGTAGTTTCCTGGATTCGCTTGCACGTGGCTCCATTAAGGTTCTGGGGGAACCATGCGGCGTAGCTGAACCTTTCCAGTGGAACGGGTGGATTGGTAACTTATTCAGTTATTTCTATAGGATTTATAGGAGTCCCGTGGGAACGTGATGACCTGAGTTGGGGACAATTGGAGAAGTGTAAATACCTATTTTTATTTATATTGTTTATTGACTTGGGAGGTAAGTCTTTAAAGTTTTTTTTGTTTTGTGGAAAACTACAGCAAAACATTTATTTCAATATTATAAGCTAACTATCATGGGCAAACAATTCTGACTTTTTGCCTGGTAAAATTTGTTGTTATCGACTGCAACTACGATAGACACTCAGATATCTATGTAAAAAGTATCACAACATCGGCAAGTAGGTAATCGTTTGTAAAACGTTATGCTTGTAAAAAAAAGGTGATTATTTATATTTTGTTCAATTTATATAATTTTTTTTTTAAGTTTTAATTTGAAATAGCCGTAACTTGCTCAGATAGTAATAAAGTGAGCTATGTGTATAAATTTATTTTGATAATCTGAAATATAATTTGAATATGTGTAATGGGAAATGGAAGGTCTATCCCGAATTTATTATTTATGATTTTGAAGACACCACTACTTACTCATGTACCCAGGTCTATGTGAATGATTTTTTTTAATTATTCATTTAATGTTTATTTGATTTAATTAATTGTGTTATATAATTTCTTGCATAGATAAAAGCAGCATAAGAGAATCACCCATATATTTTCTTAGTCAATCAATTATTCTTTTGTTTTCTTTAGGTAATAATATATTTAATTATTGTGGTTTTATTTATTTTGATTTATTTGTGTTTAATAGCGTAGCAGTTGTAGTATTCGATCATTTAGGTATATTCTTCTTCTTGTCGGTTCAGAAGTAAGATCACTGTTGCCTAGGGGTTGTACCGTCGAGGATCCGACTGGCGCCCGTGATTTATGGTTTTCTTTTGGTCGCCTTAAGGCCCACGACCCATCCTGCTGCCTGACAAGGTATTAGCTGGCCGGTCTACCCCTTGTTACCCCTTCTTGTACGTTAGCTGATGAGTGGGGGTAGCAAATGTTAATAAAATTCCTGTTTTTATTGCCTTAATAACGAGTCTGTCATCATCAGGCGATCGATGGTTCTTCATTTCTTTTAAAGCTGCTCTTACTTCTGACACTGTAATAGGTAAAAGTACTTCAGATCCCTGATATATGAGGGTCCTTACTCGGGAAATTGTCTTGTGGTATTTGGCTGGTATTTGGTATAGAGGTCTTTATAAAACTAGTTATTTCAGAATGTTTTATTTGTTGTTGCCTTTCCGTCTTTGTCTTTCAGATTGTATATTTCATTTTTACTTTGTGTGAATTCTCTTTTCACCATCTTTAAACTTTGTTCTCTTTGACTGTTTGAGTAAACTGTTTGATTAAATTAGTATTATATCGTTATAAATTTTTTCTAATTTCTGCTGAAATTGTTTTATTTAGTCTTCTATATTTTTCTTTATTACTCTTGTCTTTCTCGCTTAGGTTTCGTCATATTTCCATAAGGGCTTTTGTATCTTTACTAAGATTTTCACTTTTGGAGTCATTTTTCATGGCAAATTTAAGTTGTGCGTTTCTAACCGAGTCTGTTATTACTTTACTAAGTAACAAGACATTTACTTATCACACACACTACATATTACACTATAATCTGATTGCGAAATCAGCTGTACCATACCAATGGCCTTGGTTTATACTGGCACTGCATACCTGGTTTATACTGGCACTGCATAATTTAAATAGAATCGAATATAAACCTCGTTTGTCTCTCATTTTATACAGTAATTATATTTCATGCAATCTTTATTACAGAAATCGAATAAAAGGGGACTCAATGGCAATGGTTTTGTGACATCTTACTTTACTTGGATTTGGTTGCTCTACACCGAGAGAACAATTTGTTTTCTCCTAAAACAATGATTTCTTTGAGCCATCTTTCTTAAAAGTTAACATATCATATTAACATATCGGTTCACATATAAAGAAACTAGTTTTTTAAACACAACTGAATAATTTCTTACAGATAATTTCTTCAATAATAAGAAATGTATTAATGGTTACATTTAATTTTCTTATCCTAAAGTTTTTGTTTCCTAACTACAAATATTTTGCAGTATAAGAAATATAATGTTGTTAATCCATATTTTATATTTGTGAACAAGAAATTTTCTTGCATTCAAATAAATATCTTAAACCACAAGAAATAATTAAAACCAAATAAATGTTACTTGCAAAGAGATTTTTTCCACAAAAAAATTGCGCAGATTAACTATTTATGATTTAATCGTCAGTGTTTGTCAAGATGGCGTGATATTAGTTCATGTTAATATAGATGGATTCTAGATTTGTTGGTGTTCTTTAAAAATTAACGGATATTTTGAAGGTACGTACATATTAGGTATTAAATAAAAGTAAATTGAGTAATTTAAAATGTAATAATAATATTGTTGCGTATCCGAATGATGGACAACTCTGAAAGAAAGGAGCTTATTATTCTAACTGGGAAATAAGTCACAATTTAAAGCTGCGACAGAATGATATAATATATAACTTCAGAACAATATTAAGAAAGGAGCTATTAACCAACTGCGGGGCCTTCCAGAAATGGTAGAACTTTATACATGTAAGTACCTCTTTAAAAATGTATACTTATGTATCAACTATAATAGGTTTCTTGAATGTATCGGCTTCTATAAAAATATACAATACAACGCTATATCAAACATGGTTGGTGCAACGCTGAGGATGTTTTCTGTTCATTTATTTGTGATAAAGAAATCAGTTCGCCTAAAAGAAATATTTTAATGGTTACGAAATTTTATTGCAGAAAACTGTGAATTAGTTAATATGTATTAAATGACTTAAGATGTAAACTAATAATAATTTCCCGTAATAAAATTTCTTAATGATTAGGTATAGTCCATTGAAATGTTACATTTAGTGTGCATTTCTTAGAGAAGTCAATTTTATTGTTTTAATGTGTAGGGGGGTTCAGTAGAAGCTTAAGTTCAAGTTTTTGGGGTTAAGGCCCTTGTCCCCCGGCCGCCATCTTGGAAAAAGAAGTGCAAAGGGCTTTCGCGCTGTATCTCGTAAACTAGCTATCCTACAGAAAATTTAGTTTCACATAAAATGAAGAAAATTAAATTTTCTACAATTTTATATCTATTAGTATTATCGTAACGTGACCAACAAAAAAGTTATAAACAAAAATAAGAGAAAATTTTGTAAGAAATTTCTTTTGGAGGTTATAACTTTTTTTACGTTCATTTCACAATAAAATAACATCATAGCGATTTTGTAGAGGATTTTTCAATAAACAATTTTCACTATAAAGTTGTTTAATTTTATTTATTATCTAGGTTTTACAGCGCTCCAAACTTGACCAGATTGTCGAATTCTCGTAGAAAAATAATGCTTTTCTATCTATACAGGGTGTTTCATTAATAATTGTCCATATAGTAACTGAAGAAACCTTAGCACAAAATACGAAGATTTAACCTAAAACACTTAAATAAAATGTGGTTCCTTACTGAGTTACAGGGTGTTTTATCTAAAAATTTTAAAATTATTTTTGCTCAGCATTTTAAAACTATTCGACGTATCATTTTCATACTTGGCAGTAAGTATAGGTACTGTACAAAATACTAAATTATGTTAAACAAACGTTTCTAGCTATTACCAGAGGCGTACGACGGGGGAAAGTGAATGGTTGACCCTTTCCAAATTCTACGCCACTGGCCAAATTGCTATTTTAGTTCAATTTTTGGATTCTCCAATACTTTCTATGAAAATAATATACTCTTCATTCGTAATGATAAAGTCATTAGTTTTCGAGATCTTTGAAGTTAAAAATGAAACGACACGGTTATTTTGATTAATGTATTGTGTTGCTTTATTTTTAATTTCAAATATCTCTAAAACTAATCATTTTATCGTTAGGAATGAAGAGTATATTATTTACATAAAAAGTATTGCAAAATCAAAAAATTACACTAAAATAGCAATTTCGTCAGTGGCCTAAAATTTGGGAAGGGTCAACCAGCCATTATACCCTGTCGTACGCCTCTGGTAGTAGGTAGAAAGGTTTATTTACCTTAATTTAGTAGGGTGTACAGTACCTACACTTTCTGCCAAGCATGATAAGGATACGCCAAATAGTTTTAAAATACTGGTTACAAATAATTTTTAAATTTTAATCATATCATAAATTAATCAAAATAACTGTGCCGTTTCATATTTAACTTCAATTATCTCGAAAATTAATGACTTTGTCATTACCAATGAAGAGCACGCTATTTACGAAGAAAGTATTGAAGAATCTAAAAATGGTACTAAAATAGTAATTCCTCCAGTGGCGTAGAATTTGAGAAGGGTCAACCATTCACCATCCCCTGTCGTACGCCTCTGGTAGTAGCTAGAAACGTTTGTTTATCATAATTTAGTACGGTGTCTAGCAGTCGCACTTTCTGCCAAGTATGAAAAGGATACGTCGAATAGTTTTAAAATGCTGAGCAAAAATAGTTTTTAAATTTTTAGATAAAACACCCTGTAACTCAGTAAGGAACCACATTTTATTTAAGTGTTTTAGGTTAAATCTTCGTATTTTGTGCTAAGGTTTCTTCAGTTACTATATGGACAATTATTAATGAAACACCCTGTATATTAGACGAGCGGCATTAACCGTTATGCCAACCACGAAAATCAAATTTAAGGTGAATGATCAATTTTGGTCTATTTTTATGTTTTAGAGGTCGCTGAATCCGAATATGAAGTTTATTTTTATCTAGAGTTGGTGGAACATGTTAAAAAAATTAATTTTATACAAAAATGCCAAAACTCAATTTTGATGATTTTTCAAATTTACCTCGCTGTATCTTTGGTCGCTGTAAATATTTCCTTTTAAAAATTTTACTGTGTCATGTTTGAAGTACGTAGATAACAATGAAATTTGTCCAAAATGTTTAAACACATTAAAAAAGGAGTTGTTAATTTATTAACATTTTGTCATCATATTTCGTTAGTTTCATGTTTACTTAAAAAAGTTTAGTGACAAACTTTTTAGTTTATAATTTTAACCGACACAAAAATAAAATATAGTTCATGAAGAAGTTTTTGGAAAATTTTAAGTCAAAATATATAATAGGAAAAAAGTTATGTTACTTCATATACAAGCAGCATACCCCAAAAAACGCTTATATCTCGAGATCCTGACCACGGTGTGGTGAATGGCTAATTTTTTATCATACCTTATGATTTTAATATCAAAAATCGTTTTTTGCTCTGCTTAAGAATTTTGCATTTTGCAGTTGCGTCATTCTTCTTCTGAAGCGGCGAATTTGTGCTTAAACAACTTCTTGGGCCTTTTCTATATATGCTTAGAGTTATAAGTTTTATAGTGAGAAGAAAGGTCAAAAACAGATTAATAATAGCATAAGAATGTTAAAATCATAATAAATTGTATGAATAAATAATATATATATAGATAG
The DNA here is from genome assembly GCF_917563875.1 of Diabrotica virgifera virgifera. Taxonomy (NCBI): domain Eukaryota; kingdom Metazoa; phylum Arthropoda; class Insecta; order Coleoptera; family Chrysomelidae; genus Diabrotica; species Diabrotica virgifera. The sequence continues at coordinate 153,385,485 of NC_065450.1, forward strand.
AAAAGTAAGCCTAACTTTTGTTTTTATTGTATCCCTATGAACATTCGAGAATCTGGTCAAGTTTGGAGCGCTGTAAAACCTATATAAATAAATAGAATTAAACAACTTTATAGTGGAAATTGTTCGCTGAAAAATCCTCTACAAAATTGCTATAATGTTATTTTATTTTAAAATGAACTGAAAAAAGTTATAACATCCAAAAGGAAACTTGTTAAAAAAAATTTACATATTTTTGGTTATATCTTTTTTTTGGTCACTTGACGATAAAAAGTAATAGAAATAAAATTGTGGAAAATTTAATTTGCTACATTTTATGTTTAATTAGATTTTCCGTAGGGTTGGTAGTTTACGAGATATAGCGCGAAACCCCTTTGCACCCCATTTCCAAGATGGCGACCGGAAGACAAGGATGACGACCCCAAAAACTTGAACTTAAGCTTCTACTGATCCCCCTACACATTAACGAAATAAAATTGACTCCTCTAAGAAATGCAAGGTACGGCCTAAAAAATGTAACATTTTAATGGACTAGTATGCTGTCTCATTTAGATTATAAAAATAAAGAAAATTAAATATTATGTCTGCTTCAATGTTTTACATTGGTTGTATTTTCCCTCTTATTTTGGCTAAACAATGTTTATTGTGTGACTTAATATTATACAGATAAATAATTATGGTAGGGGAGCAAAGTATGCTAAATGTGCAGTCACTCGAGCGCTTTGGGGACATATTGGGTTGTGAAGAGTAGGTCCTAAAACCAAAAAAAGTTAAGTAAAGTTTTCTATTTTAGTGGGCGCTTGCCATTTTTTAATTTACTTTTCCATTTCCAACAATCGTTTTTTCCGATTATAACGCCATCTATCCATTATTCGAAAAAATGTTTCGAATAAAAGTTACTTATTTTTACGTAAGGAATCTAAATCTGCAATAAAAAATGAGGGCTCCTATTTAAGATTTTAAAGTAACCCCCCACCCCACATCCATGGGGGGTCGTGTTTAGTACCATTCGATAGATTTTTCAAAAATACTGAATAAGTGTATTTTACAGTTTTTTCGATCTGATGTTCATTTCGCGAAATATCGCGGGATTCCTATTTAAAATATTAAATTTACCCCCACCCCTCTCCGTGGAAAGTCGTGTTTAGTATCATTCGATAGATTTTTAAAAAATATTGGGTACATATTTTTTAGTTTTACGATCTGTCATTCATTTCGCGAAATATTCGCTTTTTTTCTTGTGAAATTTTGGGACTCACCCATTTCCTTACGCCCGGCTCAAATCGTCAGATTTTTTAAATATACACTCTTTTGCATGTACTTAACTTACCTTATCTTAATCTGACAATTTCGAGTTTTTTTAAGGATAGATTTTTTTTTCGGGCCCCCCTTAACGAACTCCCCTGTGTTAAGAGCCAATATATAGTAGAGGTACATCTGCAGGGTACCAGGTTTCCCCCATATGCTAATCTGACGCGCTCGAGTAACTGCAAAAATCCCCGCTTGGGCTCCCCTACCATTAATATTTCATTAACAAAAAGAAAAAAATAAACAAAGATGTGTAGGTTAAATAATGTCATGTTTGAACTAAACATGATTGATTATTATTAGTAATAATAGTTCTTATGTGGGATCGTGTATTTGTTTTTTTTTATATTTCCTAAACTTGTCAAAATAAATATCTATATCTTTATAAAAAAAATTAATTAAAATAAGTTTACTGTTTCTACATAACGATTTTGTTTTAGTGAATTGCTGATATACAAAGTGCTATTAACAAAAGAAGGAAAAATTGAGAAAGTTGGATTTGCCTCTCCATCCTTTTATTGTTGTGTAGAAGTAAGTGATTTAAGAGTGGAGAAAATATTTGTACGTAATAATAACGTTTTATATCTTGTTTTTATCAATAAATAATAATTTTATCTTTACACAATGATTTATTTCGCCGTATGTAATATCACTTTATTTTCAAGAAATATTAACTTAATTCTAAATATACGATTATAATCTTTTTCTCATGAGTATCTTTTATTGCGTCACAGTTTTTCGATCTCATTCTAACGCATTAAATTGTATGTGACAGAAAAAAACGCACGTCGGTGATTACATTTCATCGGTGACATTTATAACATTTATTCTAGTTGTCAATAGATGGCGCTATAATCGAAAAAAATTATTTACGAATTATATAATATATCTACAAATATAATCTACAATTTATAAGACTATACAAATCAAATAAATACCATATTATAAATGCAATAAACACAATTGATTTGTCTTTATGCCAAATTGCAAATAAAAATGTGACAACTGTCAGATATAACTAAAATGTCATGTCACTAAAATGTATATTATCACGGACTTACCTTTTTTTCTATCATTTGTGACGCACTGAAAAATGCTCATGAAAAGAAGCATATCTGCGAAATATATTTCTTAGCATTAAATACATTAATTACAATTAATAGTAAGATAATAATATTCCTTACTAAGAAATATTATTGCTCAAAAAAAATAGTTTTTTAATGTCAAGAAAATATATTCTTATGACTAATAAAATCAATTACCATCAAGTGTAATTTCTTTCTGATAAATGGGTTTGAAATTTGCCAGAAAGTGATAGTTCAATCATGTTTAAGATATATTTCTTTGGCTATAGTAATATGTATTTCAAATATTTTAGAAAATTATATATTACATACAAAGATATATTTCTTAGGCAATATGCCAAGTCAATCTTTCTTAAATATAAATGAAGTTTCTTTATGTCAAGATTTTTTTCTCTCGGTGTACACATTAAAAAAAAATGTAAAAATAAAAACTATGATTTTTTAATATAATATCCAACAATATTTTAAAAATTATTTGTATCGAGCAATATTATCTTTTACGTAAAAATCTTTATATATAATTTTCACACATAATATATATGAAACACACATCACCAAAAGACAGGTTGTGTTATACTTGACATCTTTCCAACCGATTAAGTCTACCTTTGAATTTTGTGAATCGTTCCAGAATCGAAATCGATGGCTATATATTTTAGTTTCACCTTGGGATGGTTTTCAGATTGAAAGGTTATCCCTAAATCTTTGTCGCATCCTACTTTAAGCATCCCACTTCACTTCGTAGAACATTGTTTTAACTTGATTAAGCACTCTCTATTTTCGGTTCAGGAGATTCTAGGCAGCTAAATTGTATGTTAGATTTGGAAGGTAAATTATTAAGAAAAAAGTGTTTTAGAATGGAGAAAGACTAAAAGAAAAATTAAATGTGTTGTATATTTTTAAAATCCATAAGGAAAAATTTTCCTGATGTGTCTGTATACCATTAATTACAAAAATTGAAGAAAAAGATCTTCTGTGTAAAAGGTATATTAGTTTGAAAACCCCCAATAAAGGGCTACATTAAAATACAGAACGTACATTAGAACGTACATTAGAGCGAAAACGTTCTGTATTTTAATATAGCCCTTTATTAGGGTTTTCAAACTAATATACCTTTTACACAGAAGATCTTTTTCTTCAATTTTTCTATATTTTTCTTTTAAGAATAGGCGAGTAAATGACTGTTTTGGAGTGTAATTTTCCTTGTCACCACCAAATTGCATGAAAATTCGGAGTTAGGTTCCTCTAATCCTCCACTTCACTTCTGGACTCGAGCCCAGTGTTGCTAGAGGGGTGAAAGCCACCACTTCTTGGGGGTGAAAAATCATGCTTTGGAAAAGTCCAGAAATGGGTAAGTAAACTGGCTACTTCTAAGCAACTTTTGTTCTATAGAGTTTTTTTACTACAGTTTTAATACTGTTTGAGTTATTTGCGAGTGAAAAGCTTCATTTTTCAACAAAAAAAAAAAAAACGCTTCTAGACGGTTTTTCACAAATAACTCAAAAGGTAAGTATTTTATCAAAAAAAAAATGTTAGTAAAAATTTAGCTTACAAAAAACGAACAAAATTGTTTGTGTATGAAGTCTGTAGACCCAGTAGAACAATAGTTGTAGCTCAGGAAAACTAGGTTCCCACATAACAATGATGTTCGCATCATTAAGTATATTCTTTTTAGTATATGCGTAGTACAAGCATAGCATGTACCATAAAAATATTCTAAATTTCATGTTCTTTGCATATACTTTAAAGAATATTCTCGCACCGAATATACTGAGCACATTCGTGTACGTATTATCTCGGAATATTAGTAAAAGTTTATTCTTAGAATATACCTTAATCGAATACTCTTTAAAAGTAAACGCTTAACAGATACTTGTATGTACTTTTAAGATATCTTAAAAAGAATATAATGTATATATAGGGCTAGAGAATTAGAGAATTCTAGAGGCTTAGAATAGAGAAGGCTAGGAGTGCATTCAATAACATGGCCAAACTCTTTAAAAGCCACAACCTTAATCTGGAGATAAAAATAAGTCTCCTACGATATTATATCTTCTCAATATTGTATTACGGAATTGAATCCTTGACACTCACTGAAGCAATGGAGAAAAAACTTGAATCCTTTGAGATGTGGCTATACAGGCGAATCCTAAGGATATCATGGAAGGACAAGATTACCAACGAGACCGTATTACGAAGAGTGGGCAAAGAAAGAGAGGTGATGTATACCATTAAAAGGAGAAAGTTAGAATATCTCGGACATATAATGAGAAAAGGAACTAAATACAGATTACTGAAGGTAATCCTTCAAGGTAAAGTATTGGGAAAGCGAGGAATTGCGAGAAGAAGAATATCACGGTTAAAGAACCTGAGGAAATGGTTCTCCACAACAACTAACCTATTTAAAGCATCAGCGAATAAAATAATTATAGCCAGAATGATCGCCAATATTAGAAACGAATAGGCACTAAAAGAAGAAGAAGAAGTATATATAGGCAGAATAATGTTAGCCTATAAATTATCAACTTCGTTAAGGATAATTAATAAAGTTTATTTATGTAGGTACTAAACTAACTAATTCATTTTTTAAAATCGTTTTAATTGTATTAGTATAAGAGCTGTGAGACATTTTTGAGTAGGTATTTTAGGCAACCTGAAAATTTTTCAGGTAACTCTTCCATGATAGTCTAATACAAAAATGCCGGTCTGGCTGGAGGGTAGCGGTTATTTTCCCCAAAACTCCCCCCCAAAGTTACAAAAAGGGTAAAAATTGTTATTACACAAAATATCATTGACGTGACTTTAAAGTAAATTTAAATATTCAAATATAAAGAAAATAAACAGGCCAGGCGATTTGAGGGCGACTTTAACTCTGCAAGATACTTGCATGGGCGCCCCAGGATTATTTTCAGGGGATGCATCTGAACTTCAGAAGATTTCATCTGAATCTGTACATACTATTAACGAGTATAAAATATACAACTATACATTCAAAGCTATGTACATTCCTTCAGGACAGGGAAGTACAATTATTATTTTGACAGGGTATTTTTTAATATTAAAAATAAATATTCTAAAAAGACAGGTTTCTTTTGGTGAAATTTTCCAACTGCCATGTGATCGAACAAATTACGCGTGCATATAAATGAAAAGCGCTATAGGTAAACAGGAGTGTGAGAAAGAGCGTATACCGATAGCTGTTTGCGTCCTCTGTTGTACCTGAGCGAGTCCGTTCGCTCGAGAAAAATCACGTGACCTGGCGATCCTATGTTGTTGTGCCTCGAAACGTTAGAGTAATTATTATATATTATAGTTTTTTAAGTAACTTTTTCTTAATTAAAGGAAAATAATACGTACTATACAATAGATTTTGCAAATATGATAGAAAAAGACAGATTTATTATTATAAAGTTATAGTAGAAAAGTATAAAAGTATAAACTAAATTGATTCTGTGTCCGAATCTTGTACTTCTTCTTCAAACTCCTCATCTGAGCTTAAATATTCACTGTCTTCTTCTTCGTCAGACTCCTCTTGAGACTCAGATTCCTCTTCTACATGATCTGTAAATAGTTGTAATATGTATTTAGAGTTAATTAAAAATTAATTAGTGATTAATTAATTGAGTTGCTACATCATCACATTGTTTGATTTGCTTGTCTAGAAAATGCTTAGAAGAAATGCGTTCAATGTGCTTCCCCGTTTAGGATTTTGTCCTCTTCAGGGTTTGTAGTGAATGTGTAGTGTTGGCAGCAAAAGCAAACAGTCCGAAAAACACACTGGGGCAAGCGCCGTGTCCTGGTGTTCTTGGATCCTGGGTTATGCCGGACGGTGGTGTCCATAAGGCTAAGAAGTCAACAGAGAAGAAAGTTTGATGGATTGTTGTTGGTTCCATAGACATTTACGTGTACTGTCCGTGCTTTGCTCTCGACCAGTCTCCCTAGAAACCATTGTACAACGACAGGCGAACCTGCGTCCCTCGTCGGCGGTCAGGAGGTGGCTTTGAGCGCAGCGTGGACAGTGTGCGTTCGAGTGGAGAAAATAGTTGCGGCTATTTTCTTGGGACGAACAGGTATAATTGTTGAGTTGCTACGTATTTTCTGTCCTTTTATACGGAGTCGAAGCCTGGAGAATCACGGGCGCATCTGAAGATAGACTTGCCATTGTTGAGATGTGGTGTTATCGAATAATGTAAAAAATATGGACGCAACACGTAACAAACACGGAAATATTAATAAAGATAAAAAGTCAAAAAAATACTCAACACTATGAAGGAAAGAAAAATGAGCTACTTTGGTCATATACTAAGAAATAAAAAACGTGATGTAATTTATAATATAAGGAAAAGTATTAAGTATTAGTTATACATTAGTTTTTAATTAATTCTAAATACATATTTACAACTATTTACAGATCAGGTAGAAGAGGAATCTGAGTCTCGAGGGGAGTCTGACGAAGAAGAAGAGAATGAATATTTATTTGGGCTCATTTTTCTTTCCTTTATAGTGTTGAGTATTTCTTTTGCCTTTTTCATCTTTCTTAATGTTTCCGTGTTTGTTACGTGTTGTGTTCATGATATTTTTTACATTATTCAATAACAGCACATCTCAACAATGGCAAGTCTTTCTTCAGATGCGCCCGTGATTGTCCAGGCTTCGACTCCGTATAAAAGGACAAAGAATACGTAGTAATTCAATTAAACTAAAAAGGGGTAGTTCCCTGGGTTGGCTGTATACCTTATAGTTAAACAAACTGGAACATGAAGTAAAAACCACTTCTATGTAAAAGGTATATTTACTAAAAATTTTTAGAATCCCAATGGATTCAATAAAATGAGTTCATCAGAACGTTTTCAAACCTATCGGTCCATTATCAGTGAATTTGAATACTTGCAAAATAGCCCCAGAACCAAACAATGGTTGTGATTAAATAAATAAATCTACATTATGTCTTACTTAGTAGTCATCGTTGACCGAAGATGGTTGATTGGGTCCTCGGGTAGAGTTTCACCATGTTCCCAGAGGTTTAATCCCTGAACATCGGCGTTTAGCCATTTTAAATTTATTTTAACATAATGTAGATTTATTTATAATCACAACCATTGTTTGGTTCTGGGGCTATTTTGCAAGTATTCAAATTCACTGATAATGGACCGATAGGTTTGAAAACGTTCTGATGAACTCATTTTATTGAAACTATTGGGATTCTAAAAATTTTTAGTAAATATACCTTTTACATAGAAGTGGTTTTTACTTCATGTTCCAGTTTGTTTAATTCAATTAAATTATCGCTAATTAATTTTTGTAGAAGAGGAGTCTCGAGGGGAGTCTGACGAAGAAGTAGACAGTGAATATTTAAGCTCAGATGAGGAGTTTGAAGAAGTACAGGATTCGGACACAGAATTAATTTAGTTTATACTTTTATACTTTTCTACCTATATATTTATAATATTAAATCTGTCTTTTTCTATCATATTTGCAAAATCTATTGTATAGTACGTATTATTTTCCTTTAATTAAGAAAAAGTTACTTAAAAAACTATAATATATAATAATTACTCGTAACGTTTCGAGGCACAACAACATGGGATCGCCAGGTCACGTGATTTTTCTAGAGCGAACGGACTCGCTCAGGTACAACAGAGAACGCAAACAGCTACCGGTATACGCTCTTTCTCACACTGCTGCTTACCTATAGCGCTTTTCATTTATATGCACGCGTAATTTGTTCGATCACATGGCAGTTGGAAAATTTCACCAAAAAAAACCTGTCTTTTTAGAATATTTATTTTTAATATTAAAAAATACCCTGTCAAAATAATAATTGTACTTCCCTGTCCGGAAGGAATGTGCATAGCTTTGCATGTATAGTTGAAAATTTTATACTCGTTAATAGCATGTACAGATTCAGATGAAATCTTCTGAAGTTCAGATGCATCCCCTGAAAATAATCCTGGGGCGCCCATGCAAGTATCTTGCAGAGTTAAAATCGCCCTCAAATCGCCTGGCCTGTTTATTTTCTTTATATTTGAATATTTAAATTTACTTTAAAGTCACGTCAATGATATTTTTTGTAATAACAATTTTTACCCTTTTTTTACCTTTGGGGGGGATTTTTGGGGAAAATAACCGCTACCCTCCAGCCAGACCGGCATTTTTGTATTAGGCTATCATGGAAGAGTCACCTGAAAATTTTTCAGGTTGCCTAAAATACCTACTCAAAAATGTCTCACAGCTCTTGGACCATATAGTAAAAAAGTTTAAAACTTAAATTGTATTGAAGAAAAAGGAGAAATTCTCGTTTAGTTTTCAATTGAAATGAATACACCAATTTGATTTGAGAGTATACCATGACTATTTTTACGTGTAATTTTATTTTTAAGTACATTACACTCGGGTAAGCTATAGGCACAGTGTAAAGAGGGACTCTTTATTTATACTGTGCTATAGGTGGCTCTCAGTGTTGCCACAGGTCTTGGACAAAATTTCGGGAGGCTGCTCCTATTTTTCGGTAGAAATCGTCAAATTACGGTAGATTTCATTTTTGCTTCTTTTGCTAGCACATTGCAAAAAAATTATACTTTAGGTACCAGTATTCAAAAATAAACTACATTCATCATCAGATAATGATCAATAATCACCATTCATCATAAAAATCATTCAAAGTTCAAAATCGGTATACCTTAAAAAATGTATTTTCTCGGCTTTCTAGGTATTATAGCGCAATTTTCTTCATTTTTTTTAATCCAAAGTAACTCGAGTAGAGCCGTCTAACTAACGCAATACTAAATATCAAGGATGCTTTAGTTTTGTTATAAGGAATTAATTTATTTATAATAAAATAAAACTACATATTTTTTCCTGTTGTAGACTTCTTAAAAAAACTTACCACACGTGTACCTATTAACGTTCAAAATACACATATTCTTATTTGAAAGCTGTATAATAATTTAAAGAAGTTAAAAAATTTTGTTATAATATATAATAGTTATAAGTTATTAACAAGTTTTGATTGGAAATAAGCCACAATTTTACTAAAAAAATGATTTTATCAACGTTTTATTTCATCATTTTTTTAGTAAAATTGTGGCTTATTTCCCATCAAAACTAGTTAATTGCAAAAATGTCACAAGAAAATAGCTTCAGAAAAACATTGAGTTATTAACATTTATAAATTACTACAAAAATAAGGGTTTTTTGCAATTATATCCAATTGTTTATTTATTTCAAATTAGAAACTATTAAGATCTAGAATATTTATTTGAAACATTTTTCTCTAAAATCTACAAGGAATGTTTTATGGGAAAAAACATGATTTTTTACACTTTATAATCGTTTAAAAACAAAACAATGTCGGATATTGAAGCAATAATTGAGAACGAGAAAAATTTTTAATGGTCTTTAGTTATGTCGAAATACCGTAAGTTAAAAAGGTGCAAAATAAATTTCTCCTGTTTTAAGATTTTAATATAAATACTATTTTTAGTTTGGAATTATCTTCTATATCAAAATAAGCCACAATCCTTCAGTATTCACTATTCAGATTCGGGTAGATACACTTTTATACCAGGGCGCATCTGTAAAAATATTAGTACATTTGGACGTTGAGAGGTGACTCAAATTTTTTTCCAGAAATTGCTTAAAAAAACTCAAATAATAATATTTGAGTTATCCTCCTTCTCAAAAAGGTCCGGAACATTGTTTAAATTACCAAAATGTCAAAAAATGAAGGAATAATTCGGTTTTTTTCTTCGTTTTTTGATTATAACTTTAAAAGTGTTCATTTCCGAGAAAAATTGTACTGACATAAAAGTTGCGTAATTAAATTTCCTATAATATAGAATTGGTTAAAAATTTAAAAAATAGTCACCCTTGTTGCAAAATAGCAATAATTGCGAAAAAACCATCCAAAAACAAGTATTCGCATTTTACGTTTTTCAATCATTTATGCTAAACTTAGGACCTTCAAATTTCACACAGAAAAACTTTATGATATTATAAAACAATACTGTAAATTTAATTAAGATCGGTTTAACAGATTTTGCAAAATAAATTTTGCAATCCAGCTTTCGCAAAAAAAATTCATTTTTTCAAAATGTTACAGGACTGAAAATAAAGCATATAGCAAGTTGAAATTTTTATTAATATTTTTTAGTATTTATTTTAGAAATTTATTTTAGAAATTAATATTTTTAGTTAATAAACATTAATTATTGGTGCTGCGCGCAGGAGAGCGGATAGTTTGCTCTGATTGGGCATTCCAATGACCTTTGGAATGATTGATACATTTTAATTTTTATTGCATTTCGATATAAATAAATAAATTTGTTTATTGCAAAATAAAAACACATACTCTATCCTTTGAAATAACACTTTTTTAGCAAAAACTTGCTTTGTTCATATATTTTAATTTAGAGAATAAAAGTTTATTATTTTTGAACATATGCAATTGTTTAAACAATATTTCACAAACAATAATAAAATTAGTTTGATTTTTGTGGAATTAAAATATTAAAATACAACAAAATATAGAGTAAGAAAATAATATTTAGATAAAGATTGGAAGAAATTTTGGTGGAAATCAACTTATGTGAATCGAACACCGCTGTCCTGCGCGCACCACCAAAAATTAATGTGTTTTTAAAAAATTTCCTGACGCCGTAATAATTAATCGATTTTAATTTTGCAAACTTCAAATGAAAGGTACAGTACACTTCTATTCAACTTGCTATCTGCTTTATTTTCAGTCCTGCAATATTTTTAAAAAATGATATTTTTTGCGAAAGCTGGATTGCAAAATTTATTTTGCAAAATCTATTTAACCGATCTTAATGAAATTTACAGTGTTGTTTAACTATATCATAAAGTTTTTCTGGGTAAAATACGAAGGTCCTAAGTGTAGCATAAATGGTTAAAAAACGTAAAATGCGAATACTTGTTTTTGTATGGATTTTTCGCAACTATTGCTATTTTGCTACAAGGTTGACTATTTTTAAAATTTTTAACTAAATTTATATTGTAGGAAATTTAATTACGCAACTTTTATGTCAGTTCAACTTTTTTCGGAAATGAACACTTTTAAAGTTATAATCAAAAACGAAGAAAAAAATCGAATTTTTCCTTCATTTTTTGACATTTTGATTATTTAAACAATGTTCCGGACCCCCCGATAGTGGCTGCAAGACTTTGACGTGAGTTCGGGGGCTTAAGCTGACAGTTTAGATAGGGCTGTAGTCTGGTGTAGGAAGTGGAACAAGTATGCATGTGTGAATGAATAGGATCTCCCTAATAAGGAGCTCTCCGCTGAGTGTAGGTACCCCCTATAAACGGGCTAGGCCTGATGAATGGGAAGTATGAAAGGATGTGAAACGACCTTGCTAGATCAGTTCCTGTCACCACTTGGTTCTCTGGGGTATCTGGGAATCTCTCTTAGGTAGTCTAGACACTAGAAGTGGACGAACTGCATCAGCGACCAAGAAGCAGCCTACCCCAAACCTACCCAAGCTAAGGTGGATGGTAATCGTGCCGATGGCTGGATGGCCACAGGGTGTATGTGGTCGTGAACGATCCCCTTGGGGTACCAGGCGAAACCCCATTGCATATAGCCTTCCTCTGGTAATGCGGGGCTCTTCCAGGGGTGACAAACCTTTCCCTAGCTACTCGTGGGAACATCATGGACTCAAACAACAAACTAAAAATAACAAACAAAAAACCAAAACCAAATCCCGAGGCTGAACCAAAACGTTCACCTCAGCTGGAGGCCGCGGATGAGGACGGACAGCAATGTTCAACTCAAGCTTCGGCCCCAGCAGAGGCCGGACAAGGATCACCTCGGGAAAATCGGCAAAAGCGCCACAAACTTAGTGGCGCCGAGCTAAAAAGAAGGAGGAAGGCCAGAGAGGCGGCGGGGAAGGCACCTACGGGAGCCACCCATCCCTCTCCAGCCCCTCCAAAAACAAAGGTGAGGGTGCCCGCATCGGAAGCTGTCAACAGTTCCACCTCCAAAAGAGGACAGGAACTGACAGCCCCCGGTGTGAAGCGCCTTCACCCAAGCACTTCCACGGAGAGCACGCCGCAGAAGCACAAGAAGGTACGCAGCGGTGGAAACACCACTGCCCCTTCCCAAAGCTTCGCGGAAGCCTCTGTAACACACCTTAGGGTAGCTATCATAGATAAGGTAAACCCGTACGGCAAGGTTTCTGCCGACCGGGAAAACCTTATCAAACGCAGCCTGATGGAGGAATTGGACAGAGCAATCTTGTCCACCTCCAACAGCCAAGCAAGAGCGCCCACGTTTAAGTCGTGGACCTACTCTGGTGAGATCATCAGAGTGGCCTGCGATGACGACGAGGCGCTTGCGTGGCTAAAAAAGGCTATAGATGACCTCAAACCGTGGGAGGACGCATCACTGGCTGTTGTCAGTCAGGATAAGCTGCCGAAGCTTACTAAAGCCTCTCTATGGATCTCGGAGGATGTTACTAACACCTCCGATGACACAGAAAGAGTGCTGCGGAGGCTAACGGCGCAAAATCCGGACATGTCAGTTGCGAGATGGTGCACCTTCCACCATGAGGCCAAAACCGATCCAAACGGACACCTGTTCGTCTTCGGAATCGGAGACGAGGACATGGCTGTCCTTAAGAAAAGAGCAATGAGGCTGAGCTACGCGTTCACCTCATTGACTCTAAAAGCAAGCAAACAAAAAATGGAGGGCACCTCCTCGGAACCAGGGACCTCAGATACTCGGCAACCGGATACGGTCACTGAGACTGAAACACCCGTGGTTCCACAGCAGGACGACGACCATCAGATGGTGGTTGACGAACCCTGCAGAGGAAGCACCGAAACGACTAAGGCTGCCGCCTCCTGAAGTGAGGAGGAAATGGACGCCTAAAAAGAACCAATACGACACCTTCGCCATGGGCAAAGACGTCAGGAAAAAGGTAACCATTATTCAATGCAACCTCCAGCACAAAAAGGTGGCAACAGCGACACTCTGCCGCCACCTGGATGTAAAGGAGGATGCAATAGCATTAATCCAAGAACCTTGGATAATTAAGACCAAAATAACTGGTTTTGGCAGTCTAAATGGTCAAATCTTCAGCTTACCAAGCAACCAACAACCGAGAACAGCAATATATGTTCCCAGGAAAATTAAAGCCTCCCCCCTGGTGCAGTTTTGTACTTCAGACGTACCTGCTGTTAAAGTAAAATGCCCATGGGGAAAAGGCAAAAGCAGAGAGTTGATACTAGCATCGGTCTACCTACCCTCAGATGCAGCCACCCTACCACCAACAAAGGAGATGGAAGATCTGGTAGACCATTCTCTCAGCCAGAAGGTAGAACTTATTATCGGCTGCGATTCGAATTCTCACCATCTAGGCTGGGGCAGCAAAGATAACAACTCTCGAGGTAAGTCTCTTTATGACTATATTATTAGTAAAGATTTGTATATCTTAAATAGAGGCACGGAACCTACATTTATTATTGTTCGTAGCCAAACTGTTATAGATATCACGCTAGCAACAGCAGAAATATCTAATAAAATTCAGAACTGGCAGGTCTCAGAGGACATCTCTATGTCTGATCACCGCTGGTTGACCTATATTATTAGTCTGGAAAAAAGCCTTATCAAATCTCGCGACCCTAGGTGGACGGATGTAGAACTCTACAACCGCCTCTTAGAAGATGCTCTGCGGAATGAAAAGGCTTTAACTCCAGGAACTAATACAGAATTGGAAAGGTACACGGTATCTATCCAAAATAAAATAAGCTACGCTTATAAAAAATCCTGTCCGATAAGGATGGTCCAGGAAAGTCGCAAAACCAACTCTTGGTGGTGCACTGAACTGGAACACCTTAGAAAGACAGCAAGAACTTCTTTTAATAAAGCAAAACGCACCAAACTCAAAGAGGATTGGGATATTTATCAATCAAACCTCAGAGAGTTTAAGAAAGTCTGTAGACAAAAACAAAGAGCTGCTTGGAGGGCCTACTGTGAGGAAATCGAAGATTTTCCGCAAGCTTCCAGGCTACAAAAAGCGCTCTCAAAAGATCCACATCGGCATATCAGCATACTAACAAAGGAAGATGGAAGCAAAACTTCCAACCTTTGCGAAAGTGCTGAGGTCCTGATGAAAACACACTTCCCCGGTTCTAGTATTTCAAAAGCATCAAACTGGACGGAAGAAATAATCATACCCACACCAAATGACTGGCATCTTGCCAGAACATTAATTAGTGAAGAAAAGATAAGATGGGCCATATCGTGCTTCGCCCCTTTTAAGTCACCAGGGCCTGACGGCATATATCCAGCCCTACTACGGTGGGGACTGGATATTCTTTTGCCGCACCTTGTGGGAATGTTCAGAGCCTCCTTGGCTCTGAGATATATTCCTAGAGAGTGGAGAGAGGTACGTGTGGTCTTCATACCAAAACCAGGTAGGATGGATTACACCCTACCGAAGGCTTTCCGACCAATTAGCCTGACATCTTTTCTCTTGAAAACGATGGAAAGGCTATGCGAGAGGTACATAAGAGATGAAGTTCTGGTTCATAATCCACTTCATCCAAATCAACATGCATATACTTCGGGAAGATCTACCGATTCTGCACTTCATCAAGTAGTGGGAAGAATTGAAAGATCGCTGGATAATAAAGAATCCACCCTAGGTATATTCATAGACATTGAGGGAGCGTTTGATAAAACAACTTTCCCAACCATCACCCAACAGCTCAATGTCAGGAATGTCCCCCTGGCCGTGAGCGAATGGATATTCAGTATGCTGTCAAATAGAGCAATAAGCATAAATGTAGAAGACGTTTTGGTTAGAGGGATGGTTACGAGGGGATGTCCACAAGGGGGGGTGCTATCACCACTCCTCTGGAACATAGTGTTGGATACCCTGGTTTACCAACTCAGCAAGAACGGTTTCTACACAATAGCCTATGCAGACGATATAACCGTCTTGCAAAGCGGTAAGTTTGAGAACACACTATGCGAGAGATTACAAGTTGCTCTCAGACTAATAGAAACATGGTGTAAGGAACACTCACTGTCTATAAATCCAAAAAAGACAGAGATGGTCCTCTTCACCAGAAAAAGAAGGATCACGGGCTTAATACCCCCTAGGATCCTAAACTGCAGTCTGAATTTCTCTGAAGAGGTGAAATACCTTGGTATTACCCTTGACAGGAAGTTAACATGGAACTCTCACTTAGATAGTAGAGCTAAAAGAGCATATATTGCCTATGAACAGTGTCGGCGAACGGTCGGACGCACTTGGGGCCTTTCGCCCAGGGTGGTCGCCTGGATCTACACTACTGTCATTAGGCCAATGCTAACTTACGGAGCCATTGCTTGGGTACCAAAAGTGCTACAGGCAACAGCGATCAACAAACTAAACCATATTCAACGGATGGCTTGCCTAAATATAACAGGTGCCATGAAAACAACACCAACTGCTGCAATGGAGTTGCTCATTGGCATTACCCCTTTAGACACATATGTCAGAGAGGTGGCGCTGATGACGATGATGAGGTTACGCTCAGCGGGTGCAAACCTTGATGTAGGAATGGGACAATTGAGATGTCGTTTCTGGCGGGGTGAGCTGGAGGCACTGCCCCAGCTGCATGCGGGCCATGGATGCGACTCAATTAAACCTACGTTTGTCTTCGACAAACCCTACAAAATCGAAACAAGTCAACATAGGGAGTCAAACGTGGCAAATGCATATTGCATCTACACCGATGGCTCCAAAACGAAAGAAGGCTCAGGATGTGGAATATACTCCAGATCATTGAACCTTAGTATAAAATGGGGCATGGGCAAAAATGCCAGCGTAGTTCAGACTGAACTGGCTGGTATCTCCATAGCTGCAAAAGAGATAATCGGGAAAGGTATAGCCGGCAAAACTGTAATAATCTGCACAGACAGCAGACAAGCGCTACTAAACCTGAACAGACCACGCGTCATATCAGGGCTAGTAATGGAGTGTCATGAATCACTAGCCCAAGCTTCGGATGGTAACAACATCATCCTGAGATGGGTTAAAGGACACAACAGAAATAAAGGCAACCGCATTGCTGACCAGCTGGCTAGAAGGGCAGCAGGCCTAAGACTCTTAGGACCTTGTGATCTTTTTGGCTTGTCGACTACAACAATCGCGGAAACTGTCAAATGTCACTCCCACTCGCAAACCGTAAGAAGATGGGAAGAAGGGCCAGGATGTAGACTTGCCAGGGTAACACTAAGGAACCTTGGGAAGTCAGCATCAGAAAAGTACTTGAGAATGACCAGGAAAAACCTACGCTTGACCGTTGGTTTTTTAACTGGCCATTGTCAACTAAGAAAACACCTCCACACACTGGGGCTAGTAGACACATCTCTATGCAGGAGGTGTGAACGAGATGACGAAACTGTCGAGCATGTCCTATGTGAATGTCCGGAGTTATCGTCAATACGAGAGTATGCGTTCGGCGAGCCTTGGCCTACACCTGCCGATATAGGGGAGATGTCACCAGGTGATTTGTCCACCTTCCTGGAAATGGCAGGATGGATAATGAACTAAGGACGACAACCCCCTGGGAGGATGTACAGCTGGTTCCAAAAAAAACTGATACGACTCTTAAAGCGTATTTTGTAAAAAATTGAGCAGTGTACTTTCTTCTTCTTCTTCTTTTTGTTTTTGGTCTCGCTGCAAGGCAATTACCAGCACAATTTATATACGATCTTGATGGAGTCTGGCTCTAAGTCATATCAAAATGGCTGACTATGCTCTTGTAAAAAGCTTTTGATTAGGTGTGATATAATGAATATATGAATATGAGTTTAATTATATTTAATTTATTATATTTTGAAGGATAAATACTTGTTATTTACATACTGTCACTGTCACTGCCAAATCTTAAAATTTCTCAGATAACTTCAACCTCAAAAAATGGCTGTTTTTTTTTATTTTATTATTTGTCTGTCATAATAAATATAATATAATGTCAGACCAATCATACACTGCTCAAAATGATCAAATCTTACTAAGAGTCGTATCAGTTTTTTTAGGAACCAGCTGTACAATGGGTCAATTGTGGCCTAAGTGCTGTGGGACTTGACTCACACTCCCTACTCTACAGGACAGAATGTTCCGGACCATTTTGAGTGGGAGGATAACTCAAATATTATTATTTGAGTTATTTTCAAGCAATTTCTGCAAAAAAATTTGAGTCACCTCTCAACGTCCATCTCAAAACAGATGCGCCCTGGACTATTTACTCTCAAAATCATAATATAAAAGGACAAAGAACTGGTCATAAAATTAATATCGGTAAATCTGTATCTGCTGGTTCGAACATTGTGTCACAAGCTAGTAAAAGCAATTCAAGAATTCTTGAAAATTGACTAAACTCTGTTGCCAAATCTATCCGCTTTAAAAATATTCTAATAATTTTGATTTTTCGGTAGAAAAAAAAATCGGCATATTAATTTGAAAATTAAGAATTTTGATTTTTCGGTAGAAAAAAAGGAGAATTAGGTAGATTGGTAGATTTGACAGGTATTCGGTAGTTCTACCGAAAAATCGGTAGCTGTGGCATCACTGGTGGCTCTGCCAAATCCCACAATAAAACGGTGAAACGGGAAACCGGAAACGGCCATTCATTCTCATTCTTACCTGTACATTAGTGATGTTGAAAAAGTAACTATTCGTTACAAAGTACTCGTTACTTACGAATACCGAAAGTAACAATTACTATCTTCTTCTCTTCTTCAGGTTCCTTCCCCTTTCGGAGGTTGGAAATCATCATCGCTATTTTAATTTTATTGGCCGCACTTCATAATATTTCTAATGAGCTGCAACCGAACCACTCTCTCAAATTTCTTAGCCAGGATATTTTGCGTCGTCCTGGGTTTCTCTTCCCTTGCATAATTAACCTAAGTAATACGTACTTCTCGCCCGATTACTATACAGGGGGATATTACTATACAGAGAGGTAAATCGTTACTTTGATTACTTTGATTACTCTGATTACTTTGTACCAATCGTATCAGAGCGAGTACCTATTTTGATTTTGAGTATTATTGTATCTACGGTCTACTATTGTATCGTTATATCGGATCTTATACTTATACGAAATACTGAGAAATGCGATTCTCGATATGATTACCGGTACTCAAATACAAAAGTAACAAAAGTAATAAAAGTAATCAAAGTAACGAATACTTTAAATGATTACTTTATACAAAAGTAACGATTTGTAACGAATACTCGAAAGTAACTATAATCAATATCACTACGTGTACATATACCTGCATAAGGGAAGGAGGTAGGTAACAAGGACAAAATATGACAATCCTGCTGTATACCCAGAACGTACCCATAGGGAGAACGCCTGCGCATTACACAATTGAGCGTTCGCGAAGGTCGAAGTTTTCCCTCTGATCACCCTCCGGATTTTTAATTTGGTGTTCGCGCAGTACAGAAAAAACATCCTGAACGTGTCCGGGATACCCTGGGGACGTTAGAGGTTTTTGTTTCGGATTTTAAGTTCGCACAGGCGCACAAAATATTTAGGAAGTATTCTTGACATTCTGACCGTTGTGTTCTTACTTTCTCCAATTCTTAACCTAAAATATTGTTAAACAACTTGTAGATGTAGATTCTGGTTTTTACAGTTTTTAAATTATGTAAAGTATTGTATTATTTAAATATTCTTCAAACAAAATTTAATATTTTTTATATTAAAACTTCTTTAGTTGTTTTGTCAATGTTTTCCATTTAGTATGTGTATAAATAAGTAGGTACCTTTTCTAGTATTATTATCTTATTACTTTTCATTCGATAATTATCTATTACAGTAGTATTACAATAAATTTATTGTAATATGTACTTAATTTTTCTATCTAGATGAGCTTATAAGTACCTACATATTAGTCTCTTATTGAATATAATGAAACATAAACAACACATCAAACTTATTCTGAAACTATTTCTTGTGTCTTGTTATATTTCATTATTTTTGTGGTGAAATAAACCACAACACAATGCCACAACCTATTAAATTCAATATATCAAAATTGGAACTGATTGCTTTACTAAATTATTCCTTCCTTTTGATAATGTTCAATCCCCTGCAAGTTAAAGGTAATTTTTATATCTAAATATCAAGCTGCATTTTCCAAGTAACTCAACAATCTTTGAATAGAAGGCATTGAATAGAAAACTAATCCAATGCCTTTGCCTGTTGCTGTTCTGTTATTCTCTTTCTCTTTGCTTTGTTATTGTTGACATACAAATTTGTTGCATTTTCATTTTTTGTTGACATTGATTTCCAAATAAGAAAGGGACAAGAAAAGGCTTCCTTCCCTAACCTTACTGTAAACAAACCGTCATTACATTACGAATCCGAAAATTGTTCACGGAGAATAAAATCCTGAACATGTCCAGGATAAGTTTACGTTAACGCCTGCGCCTTGGAGACTAATCCCGAACTTACTCTGAATACGTTCAAGTTGTACAGCGCGAATACGGCTAGTTGTTCGTTTACAGTGTAGTTAGGCATTTGTGTCTACGCTGTTATGACGAAGCGAATACGAAGTATTTCTACATAGTCCAGTCGGGTTAGACGAATAACAGGCCTAACCTTGCATTAGGAGCTGCCCCAAATTTTATTTTTCTAATCTTTAGAAAGGGTCAATATTAGTATAAATTTAAAATCTCGACTGAATTCCAAGGTTGTGTTAGCCGCCATCTTGATTTTAAACGAGAACGGTTTTTGCTCAATATCTCCGCCATTTTCAATTTTTTGACAAAAAGTGTAGAAACTGAAATTGTTGAAAATACGATTTTATATAATTTCACTTATAATAATTTTTTTCGTGCGGTCGATATTTTCCGAGTTATGAGGGGAAAATAGTGACAGTTGGAGCATAATTATTGAATTATTGAATTATCTCGTTTATTATTAGTTTTACAACAAATATGTACCTATACAAAAATGAAGAGAATTAAATTATACACAATTTTGATCTCATTCATTTTTTTGTTAAAATTAATATTTAAGGTAGTAAGTATGCGGTACTACATATATTATATAGATATAGATTTTATAGCAATTGTTTTTGTTCAATATCTACGCCATTTTCAACTAAAATTGTTCAAAATATAATTTCCTACAATTTCTTTTTAACAATTTTTTTCATGCGGTTGATACTTTCCGAGTTACATGGGAAAATAGTAAAAAGTGGTGGGAAGAGCATAATTATTGAATTGAATTTTGTATCCGAGCTGCCCCAAATTTTATAATTATATCCTTTAGGAGAGATCAATAGTAGTGTAAATTTAAAATCTCGACTGCATTCCGCGGTTGCATTAGCCGCCATATTGATTTTAAATGAGAACTGCTGTTGCTTAATATCTCCGCCATTTTCAACTTTTCGACATAAATGGTGGGAAAGAAAATTGTTAGAAATGCAATTTCCTACAATTTCTTTTGCACAATTTTTTATACGATCAATATTCTCCGAGTTAAGGGAGAAAATAATGGAAGCGGAGGGGAAGCATAATTATAAAATTGTCTCATTTATTATTAACTTTACGACATAATTGTACATAAACAAAAATAAAGAGAATTATATTTTATAAAATTTTTGAAACTTCCAATTAAACATCAACCAAACTAAGTATATAAAAGACATAAAAAGACATTATATACATAAGTTCACTTAATTTTATTAACTAGCGGGTTTTATTGGTTGAATTTGTCTGTCGATATTTTAAGTTTTATGTCAGCTAATATATCGTGGATGTTCCAACAATTTTTTTTTAATTTTGGACCCTGTTGGGGGGAATTTTCCCATTTCCCCCCTTGTAGACCCGCCACTGGTTCTCTCGAAAAATTGTAGTAAATCGTAATTGCAACAATTTCAGTTCTTACACTTTTTGTCGAAAAGTTGAAAATGGCGGAGATATTGAACAAAAACAATTGCTACAAAATCAATTAGGTCTTACGCTCGCACCTTTACCACATACGTACTACCTAAAAGATTGATTTTATAAAAAAAAATGAACGGCATCAAAATTGTACAAAATTTAATTCTCTTCATTTTTGTATAGGTAAATATTTGTTGTAAAACTAATAATAAACGAGATAATTCAATAATTCAATAATTATGCTACAACTGTCACTATTTTCCCCTCATAACTCAGAAAATATCGACCGCACCAAAAAAATTATAATAAATGAAATTATAGAAAATCGTATTTTCAACAATTTCAGTTTCTACACTTTTTGTCAAAAAATTGAAAATGGCGGAGATATTGAGCAAAAACCGTTCTCGTTTAAAATCAAGATGGCGGCTAACGCAACGGTGGAATTCAGTCGAGATTTTAAATTTATACTAATATTGACCCTCCCTAAAGATTAGAAAAATAAAATTTGGGGCAGCTCCTAATGCAAGGTCAAATGCTATCCCGACTGGGCTAACAAGGACTAGGAACATACATAATTAACCTTTTTATTTTGCTTGCGGGCAGCTTGAAAGTAATAAATTCATTTTGGTACTTTAATATTTATTAAATAGTAAGTATAAGTATGTTTATTATTATTCGTCAAATTCCAAATCGAATATTTTAACTTAAAAGTGTTGAAAAAAGCTTTATTTTTGTTCTTTTTAAAAGTAGCATCAAAACTAAGCATGTTACGTTCAAAATAAAGTTGGTTCATTTTTTTGGAAAAATAGTGAAAATCACTCCTTAATTAGCATTCCAAATGAAATTATTCGTTACCGCTTTACAATTTAGGTACTTTATTTATGCATTGTTTATATGATCTACTTCACCGGTTCAAAGGGCTTACCTTTGAAAAAAATTGGTATTAAATTTTTTTTTGAAATATTGAAAAAATGCCTTTTTTTTCAAAAAAGTGCCACTTTATCCCCTGGAGGTGGGGTGGGGGGTAACTTTAATATCTTAAATAGAAATTCCTTATGTTTGTATTCCTTACGTAAAAATAAGCAATTTTTATTCGAGACATATTTTTGAATTGTGGATAGATGGCGCTATAATCAGAACGATTTATCCTGATCACTAAGTAAATTATAGAACCGGTGTAATATCTCGAGAAATACACTTCCAAATGAAAAACCAAAAAACACGTGTTTAATATTTGTCAAAACCTATCGAATAATACCAAACACGACCCCCCACTCTATTCCATAGACGTGGGGTGGGGGTAACTTTAAAATCTTAAATAGGAACCCCCATTTTCATTGCAGATTTGGATTCCTCATGAAAAAATACGGAATATTTATTGGGGACATTTTTTAGAATAATTGTTGATAGATTGCGCTGTAATTGGAAAAATACGATATATTAGCGCCATTTATCAACAAATCTAAAAAATGTCCCAAATAAATGTTAGTTACTTTTTATGAGTTATTCAAATCTGCAATAAAAAATGGGGGTTCCTATTTTAAGATTTTAAAATTACCCTTACCCCACCTCCATAGAATGGGGTGGGGGTCGTGTTTAGTGTTCGATAGGTTTTACAAAAATAATAAATGCCTACATGATTTTTGGTTTTTCATTTGGAAGTGTATTTCTCGAGATATAAGACTGTTTCAATAATTTACCTAGGGTATCAGGATAAATAGTTTTCTCCGATTATAGCGCCATCTATCCACAATAATTCGTAAAAATGTCTAAAATACAAGTTACTTATTTTTGCGTAAGCAATCCGAATCTGCAATAACAAATGTGGGTTCCTATAAAAAATTTTAAAATTACCCACCCACCTCCCCACCTCCAGGGTGTGGAGGGGGTGTCGTGTTTGATGTCATTCGATAGATTTTTGAAAAATATTAAAAACATATTTTTCAGTTTTCTGTTCCGATATATATTTCGCGAGATATTCGACCGTCCCGCTAGTTTTGGGACACCCTATATATTATGTGTTAATATAAAAAATTATAAAGAACTGCAACTAAGGTACATAGCTGACTCTGCTTACGTAAAAAAAGCAAAGTAAAGGATAAAGCAACATTGTAAACTCATACATGCATTAAAACACATACAACTAGATCCCAAGGATATTAATTTAATCAAAAATCTATACTACAATCAAACAGCGGTCGTAAGGGTGGAAGATAGTGAGACAAACCAAGTGGATATTCAAAGAGAAGTCAGACAGGGATGCGTGCTGTCGCCACAATTATTTAATGTGTACTCCCAACTAATATTTCAGGAGACGCTATGGGAAAGAAATGAAGGATTAAGGATTTCAGGGAGCATCATTAATAGCATAAGATTTGCAGACGATACCGCAATTATGGCAGAGAATATAGACGAATTACAAATTCTCCTAGAACACATTAACAGAGAAAGCAAAAAGATGGGACTAAAGGCTTGTCCATATGTTTTTCTTGATATTAAGGTGAAACTTCAAAGGCAGAATTAGGTTGAGATCAAGTAAAACAGGTAAACCGCGCAGTCGACGTTGCCAAACCGCCCACATATGGACAAGTCCTAACAATGAATATAAATAAAACCAAATACATGGTGATCTCAAAAATCCTTGTTGAAAACATACATCTGACATTGGAGAAAAAACCGCTAGAGAGGGTCGACAAATATAAATACCTCGGAGCAATTATAAACTCAGAGTTAGGTCAAGATGGGGAGATAAAGGTCGGAATAGAAATAGCACGAAAAGGATTTATAAAATACAAGTCAATGTTTACAAATAAAAAACTGAGTATGGCCATCAGATTGAGGTTCGTCGAATGTTATGTTTGGTTGCAATTGGAGGCATTCGAAATGTAGCTACACACACCCAAATAATGGAATCAACATGTATTTCAAACTAATATTTATTTCTTTTGAAAAAACTTGTTATTGTTACGAAGAATAAAGATTTTTATTGTAAATAAACAAATCTATAAGACAATCAGATAGTACAGCTCGGTACAGTATAGGTTATTTCCTTGGATTATAGAACTTACAACGAGGAAAGATTATTGGTCTTGTGGAGCAAGTAATGTTCTCAGAGAGACATAGCTGTAGAGCTGTGCGTAACACAGGGGGTTCTGTCCAAAACTTATGCTTCTTCTTCTTCAAATGCAAATCCACTAATGGATGTTGGCGATCACATTTTCCATTAACTCTCTGTTTCTTGCAATGTGGATCAGTGATTGTATGTCGGTAATCCCTGTCCGTTGCCTTATGTTTCGGAGCCAGGACATTTTCTTGCGTCCTATTCCTCTCTTGCCTTCAATTTTACCCTGGATTATAAGTTGAAGGAACTGGTATTTTTCGTTTAGCATGATGTGACCCAAATACGCCGTTTTTCTTTTCTTGATGTTTTCGAAAAGCTGACGTTCTTGGTTGATTCTTTTAAGGACATCCACATTTGTGACTTTCGCCGTCCATGGTATCTTTAGGATACGGCGATAAAGCCACATTTCGAAGGCTTCTAATCTGTTTATATCCCTCGTTTTGAGTGTCCAGCCCTCTATGCCATATAGCAGCATCGACCACACGTAGCATTTAGTAAACCTTAGTCTCAGTGTAAGGTCGAACTCTGAGCAGCTCAGTACCTTCCTGAATTTTACGAAAGCTTGTCGAGCTTGCTCAATGCGACATTTTACTTCCCTGTCCGATGCCCAGTCTTCAAAAAGCCACGTTCCTAGGTATTTGAATTTGCTCACTCTCTCAATGGACTTAGTATTCAGTGTTACGGTGGAGTTTTCAAATGCATCCAAGTTTCTGGAGATGATCATGAATTTGGTCTTTATGGTATTAATCTCTAATCCCATTCGCTTACTGTATTCTCCGATTATAGTGACAAGTTGTTGAAGATCTGCTATGTTGTCGCAAATTAAGACAGCATCATCAGCATATCGTATGTTGTTGATTAATACTCCATTCACTTTGATTCCCATCTCTGCATCTTCCAAAGACTCTTGAAATATGGCTTCCGAATAAATGTTAAATAAAAGAGGGGAAAGCACACATCCCTGCCGAACACCCCTTCTTATATGTATGGATTTGGATATAGAATTGTCTATTTTTAATTGTGCTGCCTGATACCAGTACAAGTTTTCAATGCATCTTATGTCTTTTTGGTCTATATCAAGCTTCTTGAGGATCTGCATTAACTTGTGATGTTGGACACTATCAAACGCTTTCTCGCAGTCTAGAAAGCACAGGAATACGTCCTTCCTCTGATCGTAACAATTTTGGACCAACACCTGTGTTGCTACTATTGCTTCTCTTGTTCCCAAACCTTGCCTAAACCCAAACTGAGAATCACTGATGTCCCATTCACATTTTTTGTATAATCTTTGATGTAGTATTTTTAAGAATATTTTTAAAGTGTGACTCATCAGGCTAATGAGTCTGTGATCCTCACATCTTTTTGCATTGACTTTATTGGGTAGGGGAATAAATGTAGAGAGCAACCACTGCTGAGGATAGCAACCAGTTTCATAAATAAAATTAAATATTTTATGTAGTGCTGAAATTCCCCTTTCATCTAGTAGTTTGAGTATTTATGAAGGGATTTCATCAGGTCCAGGTGCCTTATTGTTTTTTGAATATAATATTGCCTTTTCTATTTCCTCTTTAGTAATTGAAGGGCCAGTCAGCTGGTCGTCTGTATAAACTTCACTCATGGGTCTTTCGTCATGAAAGAGCTCCTGAATATAGTTTTCCCATATATGAATTTTCTCTTTTTCACCTAGCACTACCTGGTTATCCTGATTAACTATAATAGTTGGTCTTCGTTTTCTGTATATTCCAGCAGTCTCCTTAAGCTTTTTATGTAAATTCCGATCGTCGTGCTGTCGTTGTAAATGTTCTAGATCGATACATTGTTGCTTAAGCCATTCATTTCTTGCTATTCTTATCTTTGCTTTTATTTGCCTGTTAATGTTTTTATACATATTGCTGCCATCTGGGTCATTCTTGTGTCGTCGTCGTTCATCCATTAGTAATAGTATTTCTTCTGTCGTCCATTTTTGCTTCTTGTTCTTTGGTTTGTACCCCAAGTTGCTTTTCATGATGTCTGTTACAGCACTTGTAATCGTATTCCATGTTGGTGTTAGATCTTCGGTAATGTTTGTCGTCAATATTTGAATTTGTGTGTTTATTTCATTACTTATTTCTGCTTGTATCATTGGATCTTTCAGTTTATCCAATGCGATCTGTTGTTGAGTTTCAGGCTTGTTTTTGCATGAAAGAGCGATCTTTATGACGGCCACTAATAGTACATGGTCAGAAGGCACATCTGCTCCAGGATATGTGCAAGCTCTTTTGACAGTTGTGCTGAATCTACCGTTGATGAGAATGAAGTCTATCTGATTTCTTATTATGTTCTGAGCTCTATCGGCTGGAGATTTCCAAGTATAAAGGCGACGGGGGTGGAGTTGGAACCATGTGTTGGTAACTCTCATGTTTTCTTCCTGACAAAATTGTACAAGTCGGTCACCCCTTTCGTTCCTTGTTCCAAGACCATAAGGTCCAACTACGTCTTCAAAGCTGCCTTTCCCTATTTTGGAATTAAAATCTCCAATAATTATGTTAACATCATGTTTCTTTGTCAATTTAAGCAATTAAAACTTATGCTGGGTAACAGAAACTAGGAAAGCTCAAAAATAAAGCAAGGCAAAGTCACCAAAAAGTAATAATGGCTCGCCACGATCGTTTAATAGTCCAATCAGCTGGAAGACACTCAACAATTGTCACCTGCAGCTCCAAAGGCAGCATTTGGAAGCTACAGGTGTAACTGTTTCAGTTGAAACGATAAGAAGAAAAGTTCGTGCCAAGAAGTATACAGCAGGAGACAGTTATAGGTTCCCGAGTTATCCAGGCAGCACAAGATTGATCGCCTAAATTGATGTCTTCACCACCAAAACTGGAACATTGGGAATTGAAAAAATGTGCTATTTTCAGAAAAGTCAGGATTTGTGTAAAATCAGAGAACTCACGAAATCGTGTACTTAGAGGTCGAGGAAGACAAGCAAGAACGAAAACTGTCAGATCTGTTCACAAATATACAAGAAGAAATGTAATGTTCTGGACAGAAATTGTGGTCCGTAAAAAAACTCCTTTAATTTTGATCCAATCAACTTTTACTGCTCACAGATATGTTGATAACCTGTGGTTAGGCTCTGAAGAGTTGTAATAGCAGAAAATTTAATTTTATTGCATGATAATGAACCTCCACATACCATTAGAGTGACTAGAGACATCATTTAAGCAGAAGGTATCTCTTATTTGGAGTGGCCTGCTTGCTCACCCGAGCTTAACCCTATAGAGTATTTGTGGGATATGCTTAAAAGAAAAATTAGAACTCGCCGGGAGTACAAGCTGCTCTTGGAGGATAGAGTAACCTACCACAACAAAATGTTGATAATTTGATTAGAAGCGTGCTAACGCAAACTGAAGCTTGCATAAGGACTAGGGGCGATAACACCGACTACCAAAAAATACAAAAAAAAAGTAAATAAAAACAATTTAAACATTATTTGTTTTACATTGAAATTTTTTTTGCTATTGACTTTAAAACAACTAGTTTCAATTTGTTTGTTAAACACTTTATTGTTTTATTTTAATTATTATCCATTTATTATTAAGTTACTTCAAAATAAATATTGTTTGACTTCGTGTGTTCGTTTCTTTTTAATTCGCACGAAATAATAAGAAATATCAGGTGATTCCATATAAGCTTGGGTGTGTGTGTATATATGCGTATTATGAAAATTCCTTGGACTCCAAAAGTCTCGAAAAAGTGTTGGACGAATTGGACAAGGCAAAAAACATCGTATCTGGGCCACATACTTCGAAACGATAAATACTTTCTGCTACACGTCATCATACAAGGAAGAGTAGAGGGGAAAAATGCGTGGGAAGAAAGAAGAAATTTTGGCCGAGGAATATCAGAGATTGGACTAACCTCAGTGTTGAACAGATATTTCACGTTGCAAAAGATTGATAGTTTAAAGAAGTGATAGCTAACCTTCGTTAGTAGACGACACAAGAAGAAGAAGAAAGGATAAATTCTGTATGCAATGTATGCATACCATTTTCGCAATTTAGTTGAGGCATTTACTTCGAAAAGTTATATACAAAGTAAGCAAAATTACCCATATTTCCGTCACGTATACTCCAATGTAATTATATAGGAACTATAAACCTACTTAGACCATTAAACTAAAAAGTTCTAAAAACACGTTTTAACACCTACAAGTAAGTACTTTATTCGCGCAAATTCCCTGAAGTTCTACTATTAGGCCTGGATACCGCGTATCAAAAAAGTTTATTAATAGCAAGCTGAAAATTCGTTAATAGCTTAACGGTATCTACTCGGACAAATTTTGATGTAAGGGAACATTGCTTACTTACTTTCCGTGTCCGGAACACCAAAAACTTTAAATTCTGTATTTCCAATGGTTGGCCACGTAGATGGCCCTGTCATCTGCTATAATTAAGTCTTGTTCTGTGCAGGTCTCTCTCATCTCTGTGCATGATAGTAGATGCCGGCTGGTCTGAACCGCGCCACAGTCGCAGGTATCGTCCTCCTGGTACCCCCATTTTTTCAGGTTACTAGCACAACGTGAAACGCCGGTTCTTAGTCTGTTTAGGGTTTTTTTAAGTCGGATACGGTAAATTGTGTCCAGCAGTCATTTCCTCTGAGGGAGAAAAATGTGTCTGGTAGCTGACGCTTGCCATAGGTGTATGTATTCGGCGCATCTCTGGCGCTTCGGGGATGGATCTTGATGTTTTCAGGAAGCTTTTCCGAGATCTTAGTCTGCTTGGCTGAGTTTGGTGGTCATATAAGGGGTCTTCGATCCGTCTCCTGCTTTTTCCGTTCTACCTCTGACGTGACCTTCCTCCTAATAGGTGGTGGTGCAATTCCAGCTATGGGGTAACCTCTTCGATAGGTGTCGGATTCAGGCAACCCGATATTATACGAACCGTTTCATTTAGAGCCACCATACTGGTGCTCCAAACTCCAAAAACTACGGAGAGTGTGTGGTTGTGCTCCCCATTTTGTAATATTATTATTTCGGATATTATTTCTGGCACTTACTTTCTTCTTGACATCTTGACAGTGGTATCGATAAGACAGAGTTTTATCCAGACGGACGCCAAGGTATTTTGGCGTCTTGTTGTGTTCCAGCATCTGACATACTGGGAAAGCACATACCTGAGTTTTTGTGGGATTGGGTTTCAGATGGTTTGTATCATAGTATAGATAGAGCTAAGTCTCCCAGGACATCTGTCAGTTTCACTTCGACTTCATTGAAGGTTCTTCCCTGAGCTGCCACAGCTGCATCATCAGCTTAAATAAATTGCCTTGTTTGTTGGTGTATGGGTTGGTCGTTGGTGTATATGTTATATAGAATCGGCGCGAGGACACTTCCCTGGGGTAGCCCATTTCTTGGTCCCTCCACCGACTGTTCTTGGACTGGAGCGTTACGTAGAAGTGTCTATTCTTGAGGAGACATTTCACTAACCTTGTTAGTCGGAAATCCTTTGTAGTTTCGTAGAGTTTTGCGAGTAGCCGTTGATGGTTAACTGTATCATAGGCGGCAGTTAGGTCTAGGAACGCTACTCCTGTTATTTCCTTCCGTTCAAAACCATCTTTAATACAGTCGGAAAAATGAAAGAATACCCATGAACGAACATAAAAAACACGCTGCATTTTCCTGTCACTGTGTCACAAAGAAAATTGCCTAGCGCAAGTACATGTAATAATAATTATTACATGCACTTGAGCTGGCCAATTTTTTGTATGACACGGTGACAGGAAAATACAGCGTGTTTTATATGTTCGTTCATGGGTATTCTTTCATTTTTCCTACTGTATGTTGGGTGAGATTAAGAATTTGACTGCAGCAGCACTTTCCGGGCCTGAATCCTGCTTGTTCTGGAATAATTTTAGTCTCCAGATATTCTGCGATCCGGTTTAGTATCATTTTTTCAAGGGCCTTAAAAAGGTGGCACAAGAGAGATACAGGTCTAAAACTCTTTGTATCCGCCGGATCCTTTCCTGGTTTTAAGAGGGCTACCACTCTAGCTTTCCTACAGATTTTGGGGATTTGTAATGTACGGATACAGCAATTCATCATTTTTACGAGCCACTCTACGGTTTTTAGTCCAAAGTGCTTTATTTGCTCTGTTCATATGTCGTCTAGGCCAGCTTTATTATATTTCATTTGGTGGATCGCGCCTCTCATCTCCTCTAGACAAAAAGAGGTACCTAGGACATATTATCTTTCTTCGTCGATATTCCGTTGAGCTCTCACCTTGTTCTTTCTTGATGTCGTCTTACCGTTCATTAGAAGATGATGGGCTATCTGATCGGGTGTGACATCTGTCATGTTGACTGCCGGAGCAGCGGGATCGTTGCCAAGATTCCGAATCAGCTTCCAGGCACGTCTGCTGTTTTGTTTCATGTCCAGACTCGTGACCAGCTTGCACGACCTTTCCGTTCTGTTGGCGGATATCGCATGTAACATTTCCTCCCCAGCCTGTATTGTCGCTTCCGAGAAAGGGTCTTCTTCATATAGCTGTTCGTATCTTTTAAGTAGGGGTTTAGATTCTTCATTGAACCCCGCTATGTACTCAGTTCGACAACCTCTAGGGATAAATTTAAGTGATACTTGCTTTACGATTTCTACAAATTTATCAAATGAATCAGGGCAAGGTTCTAGCTGGGAAACTTCTTGATCCAATGTTTCAGAGAATTTTTCCCATTTTGCTTTAGTAAAGTTGAACCTTTTCTTGAAAGGAACAATTTCGTATCTGATTGCCGCGTTGGAAAGACAAATTATTGGTCTGTGCTGTGTCTTTGGGAGAGCGCTTTCAACGATTTTTGTCACCTGGTCCCCAATTCTGTCGCTGAAAAATTGTAACAGGGGAAAATTGGGAACATACGGGAACATTGTAACAGGGAAGTTTGAACTGTGGAACAGGTTACAGGTTTCGAACGTCAGACTACGAAAAAGTCTCATGTATTTTGTCGGACAGAACTTTCAATTGATTTGTTCATCATCATCATCCAGCCCTTTGCGTCCACTGCTGGACATAGGCCTCCCTCATTTTTGTCCATTGTGCTCTATTTTGAGCAAATTAATTGCACTATTGATTTGTTACCCTTTCATTAAACTCTCATGAAAAAATCAGGCTGCTATTTACCACCAATATAATTCCTGTCATTTGACATGTTTTACGTGTCGGACTTATTAAAATGCCCAACATATTTGTCGGACATACATTTTTCCATATTATTATACTATAATATAAGGTTTTCTATTGAATAAACTTAAAAGTACCAGGGCCTCGATTTTTGACCCTTCGCTTCGTTATCGAACGTATTCGTTTCGTATATGTTTCGTATACGAAGCGAATACGTTCGATAACGAAGCGAAGGGTCAAAAATCGAGGCCCTGCTAGTTTTCACAATCATAAACTGGTCAGGATGATACGTTTCACAATTAAAATCACGTTCCTTAATTAAAACTTCCCCTGTACCAGTGTTCCCATACATCAAAATTTGTCCGACTAGACACCGTTAAACTATTAACAAGTTTTTTGCTTGCTATTATTAAACTTTTTTTTGGTACGCGGGATCCAGGCCTATATCGCTTTAGCTCGCACATTTAAACTTTTCATGAGAATATTGCCGTTTAAATAACTTTCATCCAGTTTACGATCAGCACAAATTTTAAAAGGGGGCATAAGACGAGAGAATATATTACGAAAATAAATAAGATGCAATTAAAAATACGTAAAGCGTTATGGTCTAAATAATTTTATTACAAATCAATCAGGTTATTTTAAAGTACATTCAGTGGCGTGCTGGCCATATAAATGAATCGGTGCAATCACCGAGAGGCCGCGGCCTCTTGAGGCCGGTCAAAAAATTTTAGATGTAACAAAAAAAATATTGTTTTAATTTCTAATCGAATAATATTAACAAGACGTTTAAAACAAATTTAATTTTAAAATACAGTTTAAGTAAATAAATAAGACTCTATATACATAAATCATTGCTACAGATAATATTTATTTTCATACATACAAGTATATTTATGGTTTTCCAATTTCCTTCATACACCTAATATGTACTCTGCAGAATAAAGAATGGGAAAAAGTCTTGCACATTTTTGACCGAATTATTGTGAGTATTGAAAAACGATTTGATCAAGACAAATTTTTAGGATGATATATCAAGCACTTTGATACAATAAAAAATGGTATACATTTAAAGGCATTCAAATCATTTACTGAAAAATTAAGAAATTTTTATCCTACCATACCTGTGACTGCAATTAGAGAACTAGTAGATTTTGCTGATAAATATAGTCCTGTCGCCAGGGGGGGTACAACGGCCTCCTTTATTCAGATGGACTTACCCAAGTTTTTTTTATGTATTTTGACCCGTAGAATACGAATTTTTTGGGTAACAGTTAATCAGGATGTCGATAAAATTGTTATAAACAAAGAACTTGATTAACTACATAACAGCGATTCCTCGCAAAACAAGACATTTTTTTGTATTTTTTGGGTCATTATAAGCAAAAAATGTTCTTACAAGTATTTTGGTAGGATGCATAGTTTTAGAGATAAACGCAGTTAAACTTTAAAAAAATCGAAAAATTGCAATTTTTGAACCCGAATAACTTTTGATTAAAAAATAAAATAGCAATTCTGCTTACCGCATTTGAAAGTTCAAGTCAAATTTGATCAGTTTTGATTATTTTCAGTGCTAAAAATTTATTTTTTTATTGTTAAACAAAGCTATAAACACATACTGTTTCCCGTGCGAAATACATGCGTTTTAATGTATGCTACGTAAAAATAGCCTCGCTTACATTTGTACCTACTCTACCTACTCGTTCGATTTTAAATGGGAGATCATTGAAAACATCACTCAAGCACTATGTGTTTATAGCTTTGCTTAACAATAAAAAAAATAAATTTTTAGCAATACAAATAATCAAAACCGATATAATTTTACTTGAACTTTCAAATGCGGTAAGCATAATTGCTATTTTATTTTTTAATCAAAAGTTATTCGGGTTAAAAAATTGCAAAACTAGGCATCCTACGAAAGAACTTTTAAGAACATTTTTTTGCTTAGAATGACCGAAAAAATACAAAAAATGTTTTGTTTTGCGAGAAATCGCTGTTATGTAATTCCTCAAGTTCTTTGTTTATAACAATCTTATCGACATCCGGATCAACTGTTACCCAAAAAATTCTACGTCAAACGGGTTCTACGGGTCAAAATACATAAAAAAACTTGGGTAAGTCCATCTGAATAAAGGAGGCCGTTGTACCCCCCTTGGCGACAAGACTAATAAGTAGATTGTATTAAAAAATATGATTTTGCAAAATACTGAAATTATAGAAATTATATGTAGAAGATCGAGTTAATGATGAATGTGTTCAGTCTACAGAATATATGAAGGATGATATTATTAATTAAAGTGATGTACAATAACAAATGACAATGTTGTTGATATCGTGAAAAGTTCACCTCCGCGTGGTACTAAAAACTGTAAAGATTGTATAGCTTGTTGTTACACTGTTTTACATAAGTACAACTTATATCAGTGTGCTTATCCAAATTTAAGTATAGTATAAACATTTATTAACTCTTTCAGTGACACAAGTATCTTGCGAAAGAAGCATTTCAACGTTGAAATATATAAAAAATCTGTTAAGAAGTACTTTAACACAAGATCACTTAGAAACACTTATGCTAATGGCTGTAGAAAAAGAAATATTTGGTTTGTATGAGCTTAAGAATGGTGAAATAATCGACGAATTTGCTCAAAAATGTACTTTAATGCGGAAATTATTGATCGAGAGTTAAGTAATTATTTTATAAAATAATTGCAAAAGAATGTTTAGATTGTTAAATTAAAGTATTTGCACTGTACTTGTATTTGTAATCTCTTGTATAATTGATTAACTAAAATTCGGCATAATTGAAGAATTCTCAATATTTTATTTTACTTTTATCTTAATTACATTAAATTCATATATATTTATTCTGGAAGTTATGGTTTCTGCCTTACTGCATACAATATTTGTCATACATGTCATAAGATTGCTTATTCTTAAATAAAAAAATATAGCAAATTTAAAAAAAATTCATTGAATTCAAAGTTTTGTTTTATTTAAAAATAACGTATATTTTTGTTTTGTTGATTTTATAAAAAATAACGAATAAAAGATACTGATAATAGCAGGGAAAATGAGGACGGGAGGCCGCTTTCCTATAAAATCACCTGGCCTCTTGAAAAGTTCCAGCACGCCACTGAGTACATTGAATCACGGTTTTTTCTTCAAATTTTAAAAAACCGCTTGGATTGATATAAAAATTTGGCATACACATAGCTAACATATCAAAGAAAAAAAAAGTGATGTTGTGCCGATGTGTGCCTTTGCCCAGGGGGTGAGTTTCATCCTTTCTGGGGGGTGAAAACAAATACGTTCAAGAGAAGTCCGGAATTCGATAAGCTGACTAATTCTAAGCAACTTTTATTTTATAGAGTCTTTTCAGTAAGTCAATACTTTTCGATTTATTTGCGAGTGTCTATGTTTATTTTTCAACAAAAAAAAACACGTTTTCAGAGGGGTTTCGCAAATAACTCAAAAAGTAAGTATTTTATCGGAAAAAACATTTTTAACAAAAATATAGCCTGTAAGAAGGTGAAAACATGAAGCCTGTAAGAATTGTGTATGTATGATTACTGTAGACCTAGTAACAGAGAGTTATAGCTAATTAAAATAGATTCATATTCGTCAAATTCCAAATACAATATTTCAACGTGAAATAACCAAAAAATGAAGTACTTTTTGGGGAAAACTCAGAACAACTTTTTTAAAGCGTTAAAAAAGATTAATTTCTGTTTTTTTTTTAGTTTCTAGCATCAAATGTAAGCAAGTTAAGCTCAAAATAAAGATGGTTTTGTTTTGGCAAATAAACCGGGAAAATCACCTCCTAATTAGCATCTTAAATGAAATTAATCGTTACCGCTTCATAAGTCGGTTTACTTATGTTGTGTTTCTATGATCTGTAAGTTTCAATGGTTCAGACTGCTTACTTTTGAAAAAATATAAGGTTTTAAAAAAATATTTTTTAAATTTTTAATTTTGAAAACTATTTTTTTCAAAATAACTTAAAAATTATTAGTGATACCAAAAATAGTAAAAAATGAATTTTTGTGAGCTGCAAATATGCATTAGCATTCTTCCATACCCAATCAATTGGATGGGGAGATTTATCGCTGAGCCAAATTTGAATTTGGTGATAAACCCTCTTAATGTGCTCGTCCTAAGCATCTAATGTAGGTTCGAGTGATGCCAATTTTATAGTGAATAGTTGGTATACCGAGATTCCATTTACATCTGCTCCAAAATTCGTATATGCTCCAAAATAGAAGAAAAAACTGTTTGGTTTTATTACAGCAATTACGTTTTTTTCTAAAGATACCGTATCCATTCAAAAGCCATTAAAAAGAAAATTTGAAGGACTATAAAACCGCAATTGATCACGTATATTCAAAATCTTTACTTTTTAAAAGGTGAAGGATTAAAGAGACCAAGAAAGTTATACTTGAACTATAAACCTAACATAAAGTAGTGAAATCTGACAGGTTTTACAGTAATGAAAATTTCAGTAATGAAACAAAAAATTATCAGCTTATATTTATGATTATTTCTTATTTCTGATTAAACAAAAAAGTTAATTTAACAAGCTTCTGAAATTGCTTTCTTGTGGCATATCTAATTTAAGAGCGTACGCGCAAAATTTAGGGACAATGCTTTTTAAATGCATTCGTTTTTTGTCGAATCCTGAGAAGTATTTTTGAACAATTTAAACGCAGAATGAAAGATTACATTATTACCGAGGGCTTAAAGTCCTTTGAATAAACAAAAAGTTTCTTTTCAATGAAATATTTGAAATTAAAAAACACACTAAACTTAATAAAATAAAAATTAAAGATGTTTTCAGGGACTTTCGGGCCTCGGTAAGAATGTAATCTTTCATTTGGCGTTTAAATTTTTCAAAAATTCTTCTTAGATTTCTCAGTATTCGAAAAAAATAAATGCATTTAAAAAGCATTCGTCCTTAATTTTGCGCCTACGCTCTAAGGAGGTAATTTCGTTATCGAAATACAAAATATAAATAAATTAAACAAATTTTGTTTATGTTGCTTGGTAAAAAAAAATCTTTTAATGAAAAACTAATTTATTACCGAGGGCCGAAAGTCCCTTAGAATAAATAAAAAGTTTCTTTTGAATGAAATATTTGCAATTAAAAATCACACTAAATTTGCTCTTTTATTTTCACCCCTGCAACTTATTAAAATAAACATTATAGAAGTTTTCAGGGACTTTCGGTCCTCGGTAATAATGTAATCTTTCATTCTGCGTTTAAATTTTTCAAAAATATTTATTGTCTAGTTTTCTCAGGATTCGAAAAAAATTAATACATTTTAAATACATTGAAAATTTTGACATGCGTCAAAATTTTGTTATTAACAAAATAAGAACACATTTTGAGTAATCGCGACTAGTAGCATTCGATTCAGCGACCAAAATTACACCAGAGAAGACCTTAACACTATCAACTTATTTACAGGGCTTTTAATAATTCCTGAAAAACACCTAAGTTTACCAAAATTTCTTAATAACAATTAAAAGCACCACATTTGGGCTTCCAGACCACTTCCATTGGATTCAGCGACCCATAAAACCTATAACACCACCATCAAATTGCGGTGAGCTAAAAGTGCCTACGGGACCCCATATGTTGCGAGTAGACTATTTACCAAACGTGCTAC
Organism: Diabrotica virgifera virgifera; assembly: GCF_917563875.1. Lineage (NCBI taxonomy): Eukaryota > Metazoa > Arthropoda > Insecta > Coleoptera > Chrysomelidae > Diabrotica > Diabrotica virgifera. The sequence continues at coordinate 153,422,730 of NC_065450.1, forward strand.
TAACTGGGTATTCTCTTCGTAACCAATGGACTTGGGATTCGGCTCGAAGAATCAATGAAACGTCAGTAAAATCGTTTTTTAACTTAAATTGTGGCTAATCCCCCAATTAGAATAGTAAATTACAAAAAATGAGATCCCGACTGAACTAATAATACATATTAATAAATTATGAAAATTAAAGTTCCAAGGAAAACTGCATTAAGTATTAAGTAACATAAAGCAATACGGAGAATTTCAAGCTTTCGATAAATAAACTCTACTAACTTATTTAAACAGGCTAGAATATTTGTATGCAATATTCCTTTTCAATAAAAGTTCCAGTAAAAATATTAAACTTAATCGACACAGGCAAGTTTACGATCATCATCAAATTTAAAATTTAAGTCGTAAAGTTGAGGAAGTATGTTCCAGCATAAAATATTTACAATAAAATTTTTCTAGTTACGTTTATCAATATTTATTTAGTCTGGCGTTACGTATATTGACTGTAATACGAGGTTTGTTCCAAAAAGGTGATTTTTCAAATTTCATACGATTTTCGATTGTCTTTGTTATGTTGGAAAATATGCACCAATACCCATCTTGACATTATCAGCTCTTTTGAATTTTAGGTTTATTTTTTAAAGCTACATAAAAACTAATTTACAAAATAGACTAAAATACAATAAAGACCCAAAAATCCACAAGGAAAAAGTTTTCCTGTAGTTGGCTGTGTACCATATAATACAAAAAACAATAAAATCCTTTCCTAAAATGAACTCATCGTTCAGGAGTCCCCATCCATTTTATTGTCACTTGCTGCCATACTGTCATCATATGAACAAGTCAAATCATAGCTCAGATGTTACCTAGGGCATATTTAATGGAATATTTTAAACATCCGTGCTTAAGTTAGCCTTTTTAATCGATATTTCCTTGACGGATTATTTTTAAAGGGGATTTACCCACATATTTTTGTATCATTATATCTTGGTGGTTAGCATGTTAGATCACGTGAGTATAACCTACAACTTTTCTTAACTATAGTCAAAATTTTAAAACCTTTGCATTATTTTATCAGGTTACATAATATATTAATTTTAGGTAAGCACTGATGATGATTGGTCAACCAATCGAAAACTATACTAGTTCTATGATGTAGCCTTTTTTAGAAATTTTAAAATATACCTTTTCTAAAGGACAACAAAGACGTGTTTTTTGGTGTGTGGCGATTTTGAGTTATGGAAAAAAATGATCAAAGGACCTGTATTAAATTTTGTGTGTAAAATAAACTCCTTTGCACATATGTAATTATATTAGTGTTTTATGGGGTAAGTTTAGTTTGAGAACCAGGACGCTGGTTTGAGATGTGGATCTACAGGAGGATATTGAAGATATAATATGTGGACCATTTCATCAATGTTTAAGTCTTACAACGCATGAAAATATAACAAGAATTACGGTATGCCGTAAAATAAACAGTACTGAAATGAGTATCCCTCAAAGTACCCCGCAAAAACCTTATGGAAATTAGGTCCCCGTGGATTCAGTTCATACTTTGTGAAAATCCCTTTAAAGCATCCTGATAAAAAGTTCTCATGAGCACATCTCGATCGTATGGAGGATTTTCAAGACATAGAGGCACACACTCGGAAAATTATTACCGGATATTCCAATTCCTTGAGTTACGGGTTATCTGGCAACATGTAGAAGTTTGGATTAAATTAAAGTACTAGTAGTCTAGTATTTGTTCCTGGTTATCCAATGACGACCTTTACTTTGACCTTGACCTTCAAAGGACGTCATCTTCTAGAGTTTCGGGGGTTTTCAGCATTAAATTGATATAAATAGATTACTCATGTGTTTTTGGGATCACTAAACACCAATATGCCATCAGAATTGACTTGTGGAGGACGTGGTGGCCAGGGCCACTGCAAGGAACGTCATCTTTTAGAGTTTCGATGGTTTTCGGCATCTAATTGATGCAAATGAATTACTTAAAGGTTTTTCAAGGTCACTAAACACGAACATGCCACCAGAACCGATTCCCGCAGCACCTGGTTTTCAAGGTCAATGAAAAGGGCTCCTGGAGTTTCGAGGGTCTTCGGTACTACATTGATGCGAACGGATTACTCATGGTTTTTGGAGTTGCTGAACACGAATACCCCATCAGAACAGACATCGAAGTACCTGGTGCCTAATAAGACAGAGGTTATCTTCTGGAGTTTCGGAGGAGTCAAATGGAGGAATCAAATGGATTACTCTTAGGTTTTTGGGATTGCTGAACAGGCATACACTCTCAGATCCGACCCACGAATCACATTGTGCCTACGGCACAATTTAATTACGTATTAGTGTTCAGCAACCCCAAAAACCTATAACTAATTCGTTTGCATTAATGTAGTAGCGAAGACCCTCGAAACTCCAGGAGCCCCTTTCATTGACCTTGAAAACCAGGTGCTCCGGGACTCGGTTCTAGTGGCATATTCGTGTTAAGCGATCTCAAAAAACCCTCCAGTAATTCATTTGCATCAATTAAATGCCGAAAACCATCGAAACTCTAGAAGATGACGTCCCTTGCAGTCGCCCTGGCCACCACGTGCTCCAGAGGTCAATTCTGATGGCATATTCGTGTTTAGCGATCCCAAAAACCAATGAGTGATCTGTTTATATCAATTTAATGCCCAAAAACCTCGAAACTCTAGAAGGTGACGTCCGTTGAAGGTCAAGGTCAAAGTAAAGGTCGCCATTGGACAGGCAGGAAAAAATCCTAGATTTCTGGTACTTTTCTTTGACCGTTGCCAGATAACCAGTAACTCAGGGAATTAAAATACCCAGTAAATCTTATAATTTTCCGAGTTTGTGCCTCTATATCTTAAAAATTCTCCATACGATCGAGTTGTGCCCATGAGAACTTTTCATCACAATGCTTCAAAGAGTATTTTCCCAAAGTATGAACAAGTCCACTGGGACCTACATAATTTCCATAAAGTTTGTGCGGGGTACTTTGTACATGTCACTCGTCGAAACGTACTGAGTGGTTTCCGAATGTCGTTATAACTGTCCTGATAATGATAAGTGCATCAGGACGGTCCTCAGTTTTGTAGAAAAATTTTTATCGTGGAGTACTATTTTCGGTCATACGAAAAAAGTCTAGAAAACAGTGCAAGCTTAAAATAAACAATGGTTTCAGCAGGACGAGGCAATCTGTCACACACCTAGAGAGTCCCTTCCAATACTCATGCATCATTTTGAAAGATCGTCACTTACCAGACCTAACGACATCTGATGCGTACATATAGAGAATCCATAAGGAAAAATTTTCCTGTAGCTGGCTGTATACATTTAATTACAAAAATTGAAGAAAAAGATCTTTTGTGTAAAAGGTGTATTAGTTTGAAAACCCCAATAAAGGGCTACATTAAAACACAGAACGTTTTCGCTCTAAAGATAGCATCATCAGTGTTCTAAGCCTAAAATAAGTATAACCATAATTAGTGAAGACAAGAGTAAAAAATTTTTTTAAAGGATGACCAAGATAAAAAATTAGGTTATACTTACAAGCGCTACATGCTAAGCCACCAAAAATATATGGGTTAAAACCCTTAAAATGCCGACCAAAGGTCTTACATTGGCATATTATTTATTAAACCCTGGCGATGGGTGAAATTTAAAGGGTATACCTCAAGGCACCATATGACTATACCACAAGCATGTGGGTGGTTGAGTTAATTTCTCTGTCTTCACAAAGAGAAAGGTGAAAGTCAACTGATTACAGGTGACAGTTGTGAAAGCGTTTCTGACTAATGACAGTAGAGACAGAAAGTGTAACATGAAGTTGTGTGAACTGATATGTAGTTTGGTACACTAGCCAAAAATTTATAAAATTTATTTGTGGTAAAATTCAATATTAACAACCAACATCGTGTTCTAGGACTACAAGTATTCCACATTAAGCTGACAACAATAATATACGAAGTGAAAATAACGTTATTTAAAAATGAATTGTCAACAGGGTTCAAATGAGTGTATTACTAAAGACAGGCAACCAACCATAGATGCGATAAATTTAAAATATTATAAAAAAAAAAAAAAAAAAAAAAAAACTTTAAAAGGGTAAACCCTGTAGTTGGCTGTATACCTTTGTTAAGACAACGTAGAATGAAGTAAACACTTCTGTTGTATATAGGTATATTATAAATTTATTAAAAATTTTTTTTAAAATTCATCCACAAGGGAGTGGTTGTACAAAACGTTTTCGGTCAAACTGACCATCCTCAGTGTAAACCTGGAAATAAGTGAACCACTTAGATAGAAATGCAAAAGGGTGAAATTTTGACAGTTGAAAAAAAGAAAATGTGGTTACTTACGTCCAGTGTACAAGTAATTGAAACTAGCCACTTGAATAGGTGTAAAACCTCAAAATAACATTATTGCTACATTATGAGCTGTATAGTAATCGACAATAAGTCGATGTCTTAAGATTAAAAATGTATCACATGTGGATGTATGTCATCCTTGCTCGGAATTAGCACAAGGTTGTGATCAGGTGAGAGGTTAACAACCAACTGATTAGACAGATTGGTGCCTGAAAATTCATGACAAGATGTCAAAGAAGATAGGTGGATTTCTCAAATGTCAACCGAAAAATTTTTGACAATGTGCATTAATATTTAACTTAATTATTCAATTGTGAATATGCAACTATTAAATTTGTTTGATATGAATTCTAAATTGTAAATAAAGGTTAATAAGCTATAATAATATATTCATTAGTGCACCGTAAACAAAAGCAAAATTCTACTCATATGCTGTGACGTCATAGACTGTTTGTCTACTGTATAGGACTGATAATAATTATATTAATTTGAGCAAAGTTATAATGAATGAATATTATTGAAAATTATATAGAAAATTTTTAAAATTTTTTTATCAAAATATGATATTTTAATAGAGTAGCAGCTGTAGAATTGGAAGAAATGCCAATAGGGAATGGTCGGTTGCATATGTTTCACGGAACCAACGAATATAATGAGAAAATTTCAATTCCACTTCCCTCTTTTAATATCATTTCCTTTAATACCTCCAATAATTCACATTACAGATCTATAGATTGGTATTTTCTCATTATATTCGTTGGTTCCCTGAAACATATGCAACCGACCATTCCCTATTGGCATTTCTTCCAATTCTACAGCTGCTACTCTATTAAAATATCATATTTTGATAAAAAAATTTTAAAAATTTTCTATATAATTTTCAATAATATTCATTCATTATAACTTTGCTCAAATTAATATAATTATTATCAGTCCTATACAGTAGACAAACAGTCTATGACGTCACAGCATATGAGTAGAATTTTGCTTTTGTTTACGGTGCACTAATGAATATATTATTATAGCTTATTAACCTTTATTTACAATTTAGAATTCATATCAAACAAATTTAATAGTTGCATATTCACAATTGAATAATTAAGTTAAATATTAATGCACATTGTCAAAAATTTTTCGGTTGACATTTGAGAAATCCACCTATCTTCTTTGACATCTTGTCATGAATTTTCAGGCACCAATCTGTCTAATCAGTTGGTTGTTAACCTCATACCTGATCACAACCTTGTGCTAATTCCGAGCAAGGATGACATACATCCACATGTGATACATTTTTAATCTTAAGACATCGACTTATTGTCGATTACTATACAGCTCATAATGTAGCAATAATGTTATTTTGAGGTTTTACACCTATTCAAGTGGCTAGTTTCAATTACTTGTACACTGGACGTAAGTAACCACATTTTCTTTTTTTCAACTGTCAAAATTTCACCCTTTTGCATTTCTATCTAAGTGGTTCACTTATTTCCAGGTTTACACTGAGGATGGTCAGTTTGACCGAAAACGTTTTGTACAACCACTCCCTTGTGGATGAATTTTAAAAAAAATTTTTTTAATAAATTTATAATATACCTATATACAACAGAAGTGTTTACTTCATTCTACGTTGTTAAAATATTATGTATTTTGTTTTAATGGTTGAAAAAGTATAATTTGCCCATATGCTAAAATGCATTTAGGGCAGAGAAAATAAGTAGATTTTTTAAAGTATTAAATATGATGAGGGCAATGTCTAGGTTAAAGTTTTTATTCTTATAAACATGTAGTCACCTGACATCCAGCACAAAGATGATTGATGTACCTGACTGAATGAAATGAAAAGTCGATAAAAGTATGACTAGTGGTAGAGCTGTGAGGCAAGGGCTCCGTATGTCTGATTAATATGGAGGATGAATTAATGTAACTGAAATTCGTATTATAGTAAAGTATATGGGGTATGTAAGGGTTACTCAACACTGACTAGGAATCATAGTTGTTATAAAAGGTTTAGAATAGTTATTCTGTCCTTATATATGTATATCTAGGACAATGAAAAATTAGGTATGATTTTCTATGTTATTACGTTTATGGAGAAAATAAAGAAAGAGGGTGTTGAGTAAAAGTTGTTGTTTCAAAAAATTTTTTTTTCTAAAATATTAAAAAGTTAGATTAGATTGATGAGAAGTAATTAAATGCAGTTAAGTTGTGGAATAAGTAAATCAGACGGCAGAGTGATTGAGATTGATGATTGAAATGAAAGACTGAGAGCCACAGGAGTCCGACCACCACAATCTACCAAAAAGATGAGGATGATAGGCGGGAATATAAGATAGATAGGTGTAAATGAATCAGCAGAGGGTATTGTTGATGTTAATGAAATGAATGTTGTGCAGTGTTGATTTGAAACTAGATGGAGACCCGTATAAATAGATGAATTTAGAGAATAGTGAGAAGATATAATTGAATAGTTGTGTATGAATTGTGACAGACAGGATGTTTAAAAATAAATGAGATTAAGCGTTAATTGAGGAATTTTAACGAAAGGTTTGGTATAAATCGAGTAGTGAATAGATTTACGTTGAATGAAGTGACTGATGGTTTTAAATATTGTAGCTAGAAAAGTATAGAGGAGAAAAACAAAGAGTAATTTATGAAAAAAGTTGACGGTGTAAGGGCTGAAAGTCACGATTGAAAGACACATGACGATTAACACAATTAGGGCTTCTTTGTTTTTCTTTAACTATTTCCTTTCACACCTGTCACCTGTAATCAGTTGGCTTTCACCTTTCTCTTTGTGAAGACAGAGAAATCAACTCAACCACCTACATGCTTGAGGTATAGTCATATAGTGCCTTGAGGTATACCCTTTAAATTTCACCCATCGCCAGGGTTTAATAAATAATATGCTAATGTAAGACCATTGGTTGGCATTTTAAGGGTTTTAACCCATGTATTTTTGGTGGCTTAGCACGTAGAGCTTGTAAGTACAACCACGTTTTTTATCTTGGTCATCCTTTAAAAAAAATTTTACTCTTGTCTTCACTAATTATCGTTATACTTATTTTAGGCTTAGAACACTGATTATGCTCTCTTTAGAGCGAAAACGTTCTGTATTTTAATGTAACCCTTTATTGGGGTTTTCAAATTAATATACCTTTAACACAGAAGATCTTTTTCTTCAATTTTTATATAGAGAATGTTGAAGGAGGCAGACCTAGCCACCTTCCGACATTTTGGTATTACAGACTACATTAAAGACTTTTTTCGTGCCAGAGGGCATCTTTAACATCTGCTTGATTGGGAATGTCATCGTGAATAACATTTACAAGATTATAATATCATGTATACTAAATAAATAAAATAATCATAAACATCTCAATATTTATTTCAGTATCTACTATTTATTTTGCTGTATACTGTATTTAACTTAGTGAAACAACGTAGACGTTAGTACTTTGACCACGTAAGAACAACACAGGACAAAAAAGAAAGGTATCGAATTATTTACCTTTTTTAATTAAAATTATTTCTTGTAACTCCTACGGCGCAGGCGATTTATGAATTTTTGTGGGCTGCAAATATCCATTAGCATTCTTCCATCCCCAATCAAATGGATGAAGAGATTTACTGCCTAGTGAAATTTGAATTTGGTAATAATCCCTCTTAATGTGCTTGTCCTAAGCATCTAATATAGGTTCGAATGATGCCAATTTTACAGTAGTGCTTCTCACTAGTAGCTGTAAATAGTATATCAGGGAAATAAGGCAAAAATATAGCATGTTCGGGACACTTGAGCAGCCAGGTTGCAAATGGGTTTTTTGTATACTATATACCTAATACATTATAAATACAAAAATGCCCGTCACAGTTTGGACGAGAAATATAGTTATTAACAAATAAGTGTCAAAATTGGGAGTTTTTTATATATTGCAAATAATGCAAATATTGCAAAGTAAAACTAAAATCTTGAAAATAAAAAATTTGCTATAACTTTTGCGAAAATGAATTTAAGACTTTCATGTTGCACGAAAAGTTGAGTCAAACAGTCCACACAATGCACAAACAATTTTAAGACGATTCGTCAATTATTTTAAATTTTATTCAATTTGTTTATCCCAAAGAGCTTTTTCTTCGCAATGTTATTGTTCAGAAGATAATAATGATATAGCAATTCTGTGAAAACAATATGAAAGAAGAGTAGTCATTTTTTCAAAGTATTTAAAAAAAATCATTGAAAAGTCATTTTTGTCACTCAGAAAATATTTTAGTAAAATAGTGTCATTTTTGGCTTAAAAACAATTTGAATAACTTTGTTAATATTGACTGGTAGGCTAAAACTACAATGGGATTTGAAAAACTCGTATTTTATGCGAATTTTCAAAGAAAAACTTTTCGCCTAGGTTAATTACGGTCAAAGTTAGCGACTTTTTTTTATTTAATTGACGGCTACTTTCTTTATAACAATTAAGCAACCTAACTTGAGCTATTTTGAAGTTGAAGATATATAGTTTATGTGTAAAAGTCTGAGTAAACTTTGAACCTCAACATAGTGGTTAATAAAGTTTTAGAGTGGCGTCCGAACGGAATTGATTCATGGTCGGTGGAGGGGAATTAATAAAATCCGTGCACTCAAAAAATAAAACTGATTCTGCAAAAATATGCTGCGATTAATATCGCCGGAACTTTTTGATGGATTTTGATCATAATTTTTTAATTTGTATGTACTCGTAGACTATACAGTACGATATGTACACACATCCCCACCTAACATTACAAAATGTTAGGGGGAACTCCCCTTGTCACTCAGTGATATGAAAAATAGATTACGACCGATTCTAAGACCTACCGAATATACATATATAATTTCATAAAAATCGGTCAAGCGGTCTCGGAGGAGTATGGAAACAAAACTGTGACAGGAGAATTTTATAGATGTAAATATGTAGATGGCTATTAACAAATAGGGGTTGGTGATAAAAGAGTGAAAATTAAGGGTTGTGTGTATTTTTTAATGCTACATCCTATAAAATTAAGGTAGATAATTTTGTCCAAAAAAATAAAAAAAATGTCAGGGGGCAGCCCCCAATATAACTTATGGGTATAAAAAATAGATTAAAACTTCTCCGTCCTATAGGATATATGCGTAAAATTTCATAAACATCGGCCAAGCCGTTTCGGAGTAGTATGGTAACTAACACTGTTACAGAAGAATTTTATGTATATAGAAGTAACTGTGAATTAAATAATAAAAGTGGCTAACTTTGAGGCTAATTAACCAAGGCCAAAATTTTTTTCTGAAAATCCGTGTAAAAATTCCAGCTTTTGAAATCCTAAAGTAGATTTACTCTATAATCAATATTAACAAAGCTATTCAAATTGTTTTTAAGCCAAAAATGACTCTATTTTACTAAACTTTTTTCGGAATGATCAAAATGACTTCTTAATGATTTTTTTCAACACTTTAAAAATATATCTGTTTGTTCTTCTTGCATGTGGTTTCCACAGAATTGCTATGTCATTATTATATTCTGAACAATAACATTACAAAAAAAAGCTCTTTGCGAAAAACCAATTGAATAAAATTTAAGCTAATTGACGAATCCTCTTAAAAATTTTTGTGTATTATATGGAATGTTTGACTCAACTTTTCGTGTAATATGAAAGTCTTAAGGCCATTTTCGCAAAAGTTATAGCACATTTTTTATTTTTGAAATTTTAGTCTTATATTGAAATTTCCGAAGCAAAAATTGATCGGACCAAAATTTAAAAAGTGCCATTTTAAACCTTGGATGATCTACTAAAATACGAATACTCTAAATCATTTTTATAATTACTCTATTTTTACCTGTAGCGATTTAAACGAAAAAACTGCCATTTTTGACTCTTATTTGTTAATAACTAAATTTCTCTTCAAAACTGTGACGGGCATTTTTGTATTTATAATGTATTAGGTATATAGTACCCAAAAAACCTATTTGCAACCTGGCTGCTCAAGTGTCCCGACAAAAACCTTATTTCTCTGGACTATAGTGACTAGTCGGTATACCGAGATCCAATTTACGTCTGCTCCAAAATTCGTATATGCTCCAAAATTGAAGAAAAAAGTTGTTTGGGTTTTTACAACAATTCCGTTCATTTTAAAAATACCGTATCCGTTCAAAAACCATTATAAAGAAAATTTTAAGGACTATAAAACCACATTGATCACTTTATATTCAAAATCTTTAATTTTTAAAAGGTGAACTGTTAAAGGGAGCAAGAAAGTTATACTTGCGCTATCAACCTCCATAAAGTGGCAGTTTTTAGAGTAATGAAAATTAGAATATGTAATGAAAAAAAAAATTGTTAAAAATCTACATTTTTAACTGAATAATTTTTTTCGTATCTCTTATTATTTTTGAGTTACATAGAGAAAAATGCAGATATTTAAGAAACTCTTAAAAATGAGCTCTATAAATTGATCTCATTCTTTTCAAAAATCATGCATTTTAAACCCGTCCAACTTTTTTAACATAGAAATAATACTACAATAAAAGGTACTGTAGAAGGAATACGATGTATTTAAATTCTGGCGAATGCGGGGTTAAATAAACTGCTCATATTTTCTTAAAATATTTAAGTCATATATCTCACAGTAGTTTGAATGTAATTGACATTTAACAGTGCGAATTTAAAGGTTTTTTTAAGTACTACAATAAGTATTCGTGGCATTATACCTGTAAAATTGACCATTTTTCTGTTATTTCAAGTTGATTGCGCCGATTCGAACATGCACAAAAAAACTTCTCTTTCACCTAACATATATCTCTATTTTTATTGTAACTAGAAAATTCGTAAATTAACGAATCTCGATGTTTTTTCATAATCTACAAAAATGTTGGTAACAGGTTTTTCGTTAGATGTATTCATAAAAATCCGTCTGAAAAGGTGTCATTTTCAATCAAAATGGCAAATTTTCAATCACCAATAACTCAAAAAGTAGTGAATTTTCAGAAAAATTTATGGAACAGATTTTGCTTAGAAGTAGGTTCTCTAACCACTCTAACCAATTCCGTAATTATTTTGACCAAAAAACTTTCTACCCTAGAGAGGGGGTGAGAATCATCCCTTACGTTTTGTTGTTAAATTCTTCTTTAAATATTGGCAACCAAAATCTGCTTCATTCTGCTCATGGATTTGCTACACATTTCATTCATAACCAATAATGAGGACAGAAAAAAGTGAAGCACATAATATAATATCTTCATAATACACTTCACGTATGCAACACAAAATACATAAAACTAACTTACCCCAAAAACTCATTATTGCGAACACTTACAAACACAGAATCACATAACACACAGAATTATTGCACAAATACACAAAATAATCAGAATTTTTACCAAAACAAATATACTAGAGCATAAAATCATCCAGCACAAATATACCAGAGCATAAAAACATCCACCCTGAAAGGCTTATTGCACTAAATACTTGTAACTGTTTTTTTGCATATTTTAATCTAGTACTAGTTTATATTTAGCAAATTTTTAATCAAAAATAATTAGTAGTTAGATGCTAGTCTACTGCAATTATAAAAATGAAAGAATGTCTGTATTTTTCGACAAGAGACAACTATTAAGTTGAGCAGAGAAAATCCTTTTTTAAATTATCCCGTTAGAGATACTTAATCCGCTCTGTCGAAATGTCCTTCATAGAGAATAAAATCACTTACAGAAATCCGAAAGCTGGCAGTTTTATTGCTTTTTTTTTTGTTATAGACCAAGCCAAATATTGAACACAAACAGCTGCCAGAGACATTCCAGATATCGAGTTTCTCTTATATAAATAATCGGAATAACGCAAATATTCGCTTATATCTTCGGGGCACGGTTTTGACGGAATGGGACGTTTCGGCGTCGCCGTTTCGGCGTGGCCATTTCGGCGTGGCCGTTTGGGCGTAGAGCCGTTTCGGCGTAGGCCGTTTCGGCGTAGGCCGTTTCGGCGTCGGCCATTTCGGCGCCTGCCGGTTCGGCGCCCGCCGATTCGGCGCCCGCCGATTCGGCGCCGGCTGATTCGGCGACAGATACTTTGGCAAAGTGAGAGAGAAAAAAAATAGTTGTTAATGTATGATAGTCTGAAATTTTCTTTAACAAAAAATGTAGAGTCAGGAGAACAATTTTCGACATTTTAATTTTAGAAGATGTAAAATAATACCCGAAAGTTAGGTTTGGACCGAAGGGTTAGGTCTTCCTCCTTTGAAAATTGTACTGTATAATATATAATATATATAATATATTAATTTTTTAATTAATTATGTGCAATTAAATAGCTTACATTTACAAAAGTTGGAAAAAATAACATTTAATATATTTTTTTAGTGTGGTATAGATATAAATCAAGAGCCTCTTAAATTTCTAAAAAAGTAACGTAGGTATAATCTAATGTCTTACTAATAGACTCCAATGTAGGTATTTAGTCAACTAAAATAAAATCTCTGACGCCGAAATGGCCGACGCCGAAACGGCCTACGCCGAAACGGCTCTACGCCCAAACGGCCACGCCGAAATGGCCACGCCGAAACGGCGACGCCGAAATGTCCTAGACCCCGGTTTTGATGCTGTAAAATGGTGTCGCTATCCTATAAGAAACACTGCTTAGTCTATGCCGTTGTCAAAGTTTCACGAAGAGACAATAAAGCTAGTCTAGTTGGTCGCAACCCTCTTTGGGCATAATATCTTAACGTAGATGTAGTTTGTCGAGTAATGAGAATATTGTATTGATTGTAACAATGCGCTTTCCTTCAACTTTAATTGCTAAAACAGATGACTTGGATCGTGTATCACCTTAGGAAGAATATATTTCTTCACTCTAACAAGCTATATTACGGTTTAAACTAATTATCTTATATGCCGGAAAATGGGAACAAAAATAAGCCAATATACAGGATGTTCCATTAAGAATTGTCCATATAATAACTGGAGAAACCTTAGTACAAAATACGAAGATTTAACCTAAAACACTTAAATAAAATATTCCTCCTTACCGAGATACATAGTGTTTTATTACAAATATTCTAAAATGATTTTAGCCTATTGTTTTAACACCTTCCAATATTTTTTGTTCATACTTGACAAACAGTTTACACATGTTAGTAATCTTAAAAGATCCGATGGTCCACTGTTAACTTTACAGAAAAAAATAATAAGACACCTTTTTTTGTCCAGAATGGTCCAAAAAATCTAAAAAAAAATTGTCCGAGCCAAAAATATTGATTTTTGCAATTTGATTTAAAAAAAAATTGACAAAAAAAATTGGACCACTTTTCAAGTGGGCGACTTCTTGAACCTTATTCTGGGATGTCCCACGAATGTGAATATGCAAAAAAATCCCATGGGAATATTTTTCCCAACAAACCCGCCGTTTTCACCTTGTCTATGTGTAACAATGTGTATTGCGTCTATTGTTGATCTTACCTCTCCAAATCCCTGCTGGTAATCTCCTATTTTAGTTTCAATGTATGTCGAGAGTCTCTGCCTGATTAATGATGTCAATATTTTGTAGCAGCTGTTTAACAATGTTATTTCTCTATAGTTATCGTATAGTGTGGTGTCACGTTTCTTTGGAATACTAAATATCCGGCTATACTAAATATATCCGGCGATACTAAATATCTATACTCCGGCATTCTTTCTTCTTCCCAAATCTGCTTCTCAGATCTTTATTTTGATGAAAGATGAAGTAGTTTTCAATCCTTATAGCAAAATTAATAATATTGAAAACATTAAAAACATTACTAAAATATTTTTAAATTGAAAACTGATTGGTACACTTTCCTGGTGACACCTCCAAGGCTTCTATAATTTGCAAGCACATGGATGCTGCAATGAAGACAAAGGGAAGGAATTCTACACTATGCAATTCACATCCCCCCGTCTGCAGCTTGGTAAAGTTCCAACGGAAAATGCACCTGGTTACTCTACGGAGTAATACGTACTTTACCAAGCTGCAGACGGGGGGTAATACATATTACTCCGTAGAGTAACCAGGTGCATTTTCCGTTGGAACTTTACCAAGCTGCAGACGGGGGGATGTGAATTGCATAGTGTAGAATTCCTTCCCTTTGTCTTCACTGCAGCATCCATGTGCTTGCAAATTGTAGAAGCCTTGGAGGTGTCACCAGGAAAGTGTACCAATAAGTTTTCAATTTAAAAATCTTTTAGTAATGTTTTTAATGTTTTCAATATTATTAATTTGGCTATTAGGATTGAAAATTACTTCATCTTGCAATTGCCAGATGACGCTAGTCACCTAATACCTTCACTTCGGTTGCAATGGGTGGGAATGTGGGAAATACTCTCGATGCTGGTCATTTAGGATATGGAGAACAGTGCCTACATTCTCTCCGAGGAGGCTCCAATAAGAGCCGAAAATCGCGGTTCAGAGGACTGGACTGCGCTCCGTATTCTAATTGAAAAGTAAGATTGTTTTGCCTTCGCATTGCAACTGAATAAAAATGGTATACATTTTTATCTTTCTTTTGCTTTAGATACATTTCTTAGCACACGTAAAATATCCTCATATGACGGATTTTAAATTTTGTTTTTATCATCAAGTTATGTTTTTGCTCTGTATTCGTGAGTGCTTTCTTTAGCCTGAGATAACTCTTCTTAATGTTTCTCCCATATTTTGGCATCAATCTTAAGTGTTCGTTTTTTCTTGTATTGTGATTTTATATTTTTATATAGCTTTACATTATTCTTGCTATTTACTTCCAACTCTTCTATAAGTTCATCAATTATTATTAATCTCTTTTTTTATTTGTTCTCCTGTACTCCTCCAACTCTTCTGCTATACCTGTTTTCAGCCATTTCTTTCATGCTAGATTTTTCCCTGATTGCTATTTCGCACCATTTGCGATTGCTGTTGTACCATTCTTTGATGCTTTAAAATGATGTCGCTATCCTATAAGGAACACTACTTAGTCTATGCCGCTGTCAAAGTTTCACGAAGAAATAATAAAGCTACTAGTCTAATTGGCCGCAACCCTCTTTGGCATAATATCTTAACGTAGATGTAATTTGTCGAGTAATATAAACATTAACAGTAATATAAACATTAACATAATTATTTATATAGGGTGTACAAGAAAAATTTTATTTTTTGAATTAAATTAATTGACACAAAAAAAGAATGTATGTAATATATTTAATTCAAAATACATTCTACTGCTTTCACAAAACAGAAAAAAATGTAATTTGAAAAATAAACATTGCTTTTCGCTTAATTTCAATGTTCAAGCTGCTACCCATCTGCGTCTTGGTAGGTTGAATATTGAATTTAAGCGAAAAACAATATTTATTTGTCAAAAAACATTTTGCTCTGTTTTCTGTCAACAGTAGAATGTATTTTGAGTTAAACAAATTACATACATTCTTCTTTTTGTGTCAATTAATTTAATTCAAAATAAATTTTTTTGGACACCCTGTATTAATAATTAAGTCAATGTTAATATTACTGAATAGCGAATTGAATAACCTTTTAAATGAACCAGCACACGACCCCTGTACCACACCGGCTGACTCTCAGCAGAAATCGGCTGAGTGGCTGTATCCAGCGCTGATAGGGAAAGCTTAGTAAATCTCTCAGCGGCTGACTTCCAGCGGTGACGTCTGACAGCTACTGCTGGCTCAGCTGTCCAGCCGCTGTGGTCGTCCAAACGCACCCAATGT
Organism: Diabrotica virgifera virgifera; assembly: GCF_917563875.1. Taxonomy (NCBI): domain Eukaryota; kingdom Metazoa; phylum Arthropoda; class Insecta; order Coleoptera; family Chrysomelidae; genus Diabrotica; species Diabrotica virgifera. The sequence goes on from NC_065450.1 coordinate 153,438,802, forward strand.
GTCCTCCTTAGATAAAAAATCGACCTGCTTCTTCATTTCCTTAAAATCTAATAAATACTGCCAAATATCGAGGTGGACTGTTTTCTTTGGCCCACACTGTATATACACATAATATACAGTAAGGTGCAAATGAAATGAATAAATTCGTTATTACGTAAGCAGGCGCCTTTAAGGAAACATCGCGAAATGGGTCGATTTTTATTTTTAAATTACAATTTTCCGCATATATTATATCATACTACTGCCGTCATCTATCTGGGCGTGATGACGTACTCGCTGTTTTTTTAAAATGAGAATAGGGGTCGTGTGCTAGCTTATTTGAAAGGTTATTCAATTTTCTATTCAGAAATATAAAAATTAACATACTTATTTATACAGGGTGTCTAAAAAATTGTTTTAACTTAATTAATTGACATAAAAAGAAGAATGTATATAATTTATTTAATTCAAAATACATATGACTGCTATCGGAAAACCGGAAAAAATATTTATTTGACAAATAAACACTGCTTCTCGCTTAAATTAAATGTTCAAACTGCCAAGAGGTAGGTGGGTAGCAGTTTAAACATTGAATTTAAGTGAAAAGCAATGTTTATTTGTCAAATATTTTTTTTTCTTTCTGATAGCAGTAAAATGTATTTTGAATTACATAAATTATATACTTACATTCTTCTTTTTGTATTAATAAACATTTTTTTGCACTCTGTATAAATAATTATGTTAATGTTTTTACACGACTCCTAGCCTCATTTTAAAAAATCAACGCTTACGTCATCACGCCTAGATGGATGACGCCACTAGTATGATATCTTTGCCAAAAAATCATACTAAATAAAAATCGACCTGTTTAGAGATTTTTCCTTAAAATTGCTGCCTTAGGAAATAACAGATGTATTCCTTTAATTTGCATCATATTCTGTATACGTACAGAATTTATTTCGGCGAAGCGATGACGCCGCGAATTCAATGCTTTTTCCCATCCAAAATAGTTTAGGGTAATAAGGATTTTCTCAAATCACTCAAAGATCCAGGTAGCTGACTACTTTTTTAGGTTTGCTGTTTGCTGCCTAGAGTTCGCGTCATTTTTTAATTATTATCAATTTATTGCAAAAATCGCGATTTTTTCGATTTTTTTGCATCCTATTCAAAAGCTAAATAATTGACATGAAACTACAAAATTTAATTTTTTAGAACATTGAAAACCCTTCAAAATACCGATTTTTTAAAGTTAAAAAGTTAATTTGTTGCTTCACAAATTGCAAAATAAATGAAAATCGATATTTGTTAATAACTTTTACTAAATTCAACTTAAAATTTTAGGGTTTAACCCAAAGTTGGTTATTTTGGTACTTAACAAACCCTCAAAATTTAAGACCGATCCATTAATTAGTTTAAAAGTTATTCTATTTGTTTATCCCAGAGACATGTAGTTTGCCATAACATAAGACAGAAAATAATAAAGAAGATAGGGCGGCAATTCTGAGTATTCCAAACGAAAGTATTAGACTGATAGTATCAAAATGTATTAAAAAATGATGAAAAAATTAATCAATATAATCAAAAATCCTAATGCCAATTTTTTGAAATTGTGTAGTTTAAACCTTTAGAATAACTTGACAAATATTGTCGGTAGGAAAAATCTCTTTATATATCCGGAAAGCTAGTACTCTAACACGAATTTTCATATAAAAAAATTTAGCCTGGGTTCATTACGGACAAAGTTAGCCATTTGTTTTTTTTTTAATTCACAGCTAATTTGTTTATAATAATTAAGGAATTATATTGATGCCATTTTAAATAATGAGATTTGTATTTTTTGTCAAAAAATTTGCATAAACATTGTGTCTTTACAGCACCCTCTACGATTGTTCAAAATTGTAGTTCAAACGGTTACTAGGGGGAACCTACGAATCCACCGAGTTAAAATACCGAAAAAGCAATTTCAAACTAATACAATTTTCTGTATCTCCGGATCAACTCAATGGATTTTCATCTTTATTTTTTTAATTTGTATGTAATTTATACGTACATTGCAAATATGCAATTTGTTTATAAATTTGTTAATTAATAATCAGTCTAATTTGTCTAAACAATTCTTGAAAAAATATTTTTCTACAAAAATTTATTTTTTTAATCATAGTATCATTAATGATCATACAAAACGTTAAAGTTCATTTTAATAAATAAATCATTTTTATTAGATAATAATTTATTGAAGATAATTTATTTATTAAAGTATAACTTAACTTTTTCTATGATTAATAATGATAGTCTGATTAAAAACATGGATTTTTGGGGAAAAATTATTTATTAAAAAATTGTTTAAACAAATTAGATTGTTTATTAATTAATAAATGTCAAATTGCAAATAGACAAATTACATATTTGTAATGTACAGAAAATTATATACAAATTAAAAAAGAAAGATCAAAATATATTAAGTAGATCCCGAGATATAGAAAATGATAGCAGTTTTAAGTTGCCTTTTTTAGTTTTTGAACTCGTGCATTTGTCGGCTCCCAGCTCCCCCTTCACTTACCACGACTAATCACGAACTAAACAACATTTTAAAAATTCGTGTAGAATACCAACTTTTTGAATATGTAAAATGATTTTTTCTACGGACAATATTTTTAAAGTTGTTCTAAATGTTTATAAACTACAAAATTTCAAAAATTTGGCATTACTATTTTTGACTATATTAGATAATTTTTTTATCTTTTTTTAGTACATTTTGATAGTATTACTTTTCTACTTTCATTTAAAATACGCAGAATTGCTTATCTTTATTATTTTCTGTCTTATGTTGTTGCAAAATGAAGGTCTCTGGGAAAAACAAATAAAATAGCTTTTAAACTAATTAATGGATCGGCCGTAAATTTTAAGGGTTTGTTAAGTACCCAAATAAACAACTTTGGGTGAAACCCTAAAGTTCTAAAGTAGTTTTTGTAAAAGTTATTAACACATAACAATTTTCACTTATTTTGCAGTTTGCGTAGCAACGAATTAACTTTTTAACTTTCAAAAATCGGCATTTTGAAGGTTTTTCAATGTTCTAAAAAATTAAATTTTGTAGTTTTATGTCAACTGTTTAGCTTTTAAATGGGGTGCAAAAATCGAAAAAATCGCGATTTTTGCACTAAATTGTTAATCATTAAAAAACGGACGCGAACTTTAGGCAGGAAACAGGTAGGTTTTCTTCCTATAGGTCTATAATAACTAAAAAAGTAGTCAGCTACCTGGATCTTTGAGTGTCCCGAACATGGTCTATTTCCAGCTTATTACCCTGGTCTAAAAGTGCACAACATCAATAAAGAGTTTTCACTTCAAAAGCTTTGTGTTGCTTAGATATTATTGATGTGTTAATATTGAGAAAAGTGGACTATGGTTAGTTGTTTTCTACAAAATCTCCTTCCTGTTGTCTTCTTAGGCTAATAAAAATATCGACTTTTATATCTTAATTTTTTCGTGGACTAAATTTATATTTGGTTATTTATTTAATTGGACTGGCATATTTCATTTCAAAATGTAAATATTTTTAGGTAATCCGTTTAAAAAAACTTTAAAAAAGATTATGAATAAAAAAGAGACGCCTTTTTTAATTAAAGACACAACAGGAATCCCGTGCCGAGGGTTTTTAGAAAATTATTTCTTCGTCTCTAAGAAACATCAGAAAGAGATAATTTGGCACGTGTTGCGTATTTTTAGTTATTTTTACTTATAACATCATCTGTACGACACTTAGTAAAAGAAAATAACATTTAAATAGTGTGAAACTACTGTAAAATAATAGAAACTTTATAATATACAGGGTGATTCATTAAGAATGTCCAATCTCTTAGTTGTAGATTCTAGACCTCAAAATATTAAGATTTAACCCAAATCACTTATATAAAATGTGCCTCGTTACTGAGTTACAGGGTGTTCTATTTAAAAATTTAATAACCATTTTTACCCAGTACTTTAAAACTATTTTACATATCCTTGTATTTCATTACATTACATATCCTTATCTTTGATCCTCTAGACTCTAGAATTAAAATTTTTCATATCGCCTTACTAAAGGAAATCCCAGCAATCACAACATTAAAAATCATCAAAACTAAACAGACAGTGAAACTGCTATATTATAAACAACACGAAGTTTATACTATCAATGTAGTACATGTCCCATCCACCAGGTGCAACTGCAGTCTAACTGAGAGGGATATGATATCATGTCCACATGGTATTAAAAACTCCTGAAGTCTCTTGGGGTAAACAATACTATGTCCACATGGTATCATATCCCTCTGAGGAAAATGGACATGATATCATATTTTATTACCTTATCTTCCTTATTTTTGGGAATAGCACATAGTATCATATACCACTGTATAGAGCAAAAATTTTACATTGTGGACATGGTATTAAGTCAATTTCATGAAAAAATGGACATAGTATCCTTTACCTCCGGGGTACAGAAATGTGCAAATTGCCAAGAGACAGGTGGGAGGCTGTTTGAGATATAATTTAAGCGAAAACAAATGTCTATTTGTAAAATAAACATTTTTTTCTATTTTTTGACAGCAGTACAATGTATTTTGGGCTAAATAAATTACGTACATTCTCCTTTTTGCATCAATTAATATAATTCAAAAACTATTTTTTAGTCACCCTGTAAGAATAACGATGTTAATGTTTAAATTACTGACTAGAGAATTGAACAACCTTTCAAATGAGCTACCACACGTCCCCTATTCCTATTTAAGACAATCATCGATTACGTCATTACGGTCAGATGGATGACGTTAATAGTCTGAAATATATGACAAAAAATTGTAATTTAAAGATATAATAATAATAATAATAATAATAATAATAATGCAAAGTACCCAGACGATACCTATTGTTATATCTACTACTGGAGTCATTCCGAATAACCTCCTCGAAAGCATAAAAAGGCTGGGTCTAAATGAACATCTTTACAAGACCATGCAGAAAGCTGTACTACTCGCAACGGCCAGATGTGTACGAAAATTTTTGGGAGATACACCTGCATACCAAGTCACCTAGGGCTCGATAACACGGAAAGAGTCCCACCAGAGCTCAATCCTTTTGATACCGTAGGTATCTGGGATGAGTCAATTTTCCCCTTAGAGGGAGTGTGAGCCGTATGGCTAAATCTGGATAATAATATCTTTTATTGTGGTAAATAAGAAGATAATGGCTTTAAAGTTATCTTGTAGATATACTACCAGAACTTTAAAGCTGTTAAGCATTTGTCACTATTTTTTAAGTATCTAATAAGATTAACAAATAAGACTAATTAGTCTTAATAGATAATTTGTCTTATTGTAGTTTTAAATTGGTTTATTCTCAGTTCACTTTAAAATTTCTTCTTTAAAACCCAATGGTTTTAATTTTAGTTTTATGCTACAGTCTTAAAGCATCCTTAAAATACTTAATAAGCCCGTTTGGTGCTACTTGGGCACTTCTTAATAAACACCTTTATTGAAACACCAACAATATGACATTACTTTAACTAAATAATCAACTTTAACTCAACTATCACCTTCAAAATCTCAATTAGGTACCTACATACTTTTTATTATTATTTTAAACTCTCTACTTCCTGTGTTTATATATATTTTCTGACGTTCCAGACATTACGAGACATTTTTGGATTTGTGGATGACATCTCGAACATTCCCGGTGGCTTTAATATCTACTTCTTTTTTTTTTTCGTTAAGAGGCTTTTTCTATGGGGAATAAATCTCACGGAAGTGTCGTAACTATATATTATTCTTGGAAATACATATACATAACATATTATTATATGCGTATCGCGTATCGCATACATAACCATAATAACTATTGCTCACCAGACAGGTAACAATCAACAAAAGGAAACGTATATGAAAAAAAATACATAAAAAGTATTTTATAAATATAGGGGAGTCAATGTAGATCGAAAACTTGCATTATTTCGGAAAGAATCAAACAAGCTTATATTTTTATAAAACCGTTTTTGTTAGTTTATACAGGGTGTTCCGAAAAGATTGGTCATAAATTATACCACACATTCTGGGGTCAAAAATAGTTCGATTTAACCTAATTTACTTTAGTACAAATGTGCACATAAAAAAAGTTACTGCCCTTTGAAGTTACAAAATGAAAATCGATTTTTTTCAATATATCGAAAACAATTAGAGATTTTTTATCGAAAATGGACATGTATCATTCTTATGGCAGGAACATCTTAAAACAAAATTATAGTGAAATTTGTCCACCCCATAAAAAATTTATGGGGATTTTGTTCCCTTAACCCCCACAAACTTTTGTGTACGTACCAATTAATTCATTATTGTGGTACCATTAGTTAAACACAACGTTTTTAAAACTTTTTTGTCTCCTAGTATTTTTTTGATAAGCCAGTTCTTATCGAGATGCGGCTTCTTTTTCAATATATTTACGTAAAAATTTTATGGGGGTTTTGTTCCTTTAAACCCCCCAAAAGTTTGTGTACTTTCCAATTAAGCTATTATTGTGGTACCATTAGTTAAACACAGTGTTTTTAAGACTTTTGCCTCTTAGTCCTTTTTTATAAGTCACCTTTTATCGAGATGTAGCTTCTTTTTCAAAATATACCTAAAAATGTAAATTATAAATAAATTTTCAGATTATTAACAGGTCTCTATAACCGTACTTAACCATATACAAGTATGTGGTGGATTCGACAAATATTCAAAATATCTCGATAAACATTGGATTATCGAAAAAGTACTAGGAGGCAAGAAAGTTTTAAAAACATTGTGTTTAACTAATGGTGCCACAATAATAATTTAATTGGAAGGTACACAAAAGTTTGGGGGGTTTAAGGGAACAAAACCCCCATAAAATTTTTATGGGTTGCACAAATTTCACTTTAATTTTTCTTTACAATGTTGCTGCCATAAAAATGCCACATGTCCATTTTCAATAAAAAATCTCTGAGAGTTTTCGATATATGAAAAAAAATCGATTTTCATTTTGTTAATTCAAAGGGCTGTAACTTTTTTTGTGTGCACTATTGTATATAGGTAAGTGAGGTTCCATCAATCTATTTTTGACCCCAGAATCTGTGGTATAATTTATGACCAATCTTTTCGGGACACCCTGTATAAAGTAAAAAGTTATATTCAAATATTTACCCACTAATTGTTTATTAATTGTTTAAACAATAAAAATGGTTTTGTATAAATAATTTAAAAAATATCGTTGAATTCATCATTTTACTTTGATCAAAAATTTTCATATTTTCTTTTTAATTATGCTGAATCTAAGTCTGACATTACAATCTGAGAATTAATAGTTATTTATGTACCAAGTCAGTAAACTTACTCTTTATCGAACGAGTCTGATACTATGAGCAGAGCGAGCTTTAGCCAGCGAGGCGAATAACAGACAAGTTCGATAAAGAGTCTTTACTGACCTGGTGCATACAAAATTTTATCGCCAATCATAAAAAATAATTAACACTTACTTAATTACATCCTAATGAAAAAAGAGTGTGTGTACTTGATACGCACGTAAGACGTTATGCTTCTATTATTATAATTTCAACGAAATAAACATATTTTTTCTTCAAACGTCAAATAATGATGACATTACTTATCTAACTTGATCCTGTCAAAGTTTGATGTCTCCGCCGGCAGCAGTTTTTTTCCCATTTCTTTACGGCGGAGGGAAAAATGTTGTCATGGCAACAATATGAAACATGTCACAAAGCAACACTACAAATGTCATTAACAACAATTAAACATCATTTTTATTTATAGTAATATTAAAAGTACAATTAGTTAATGAGGCATTTTCAAAATTGAAACCTTGCAAAAATGTTCCCGACTCTTGATACGCATTGTAATTGTTGATGATACTGATGGTCGAGCATAACTTTCAGCAATCATTCCGACGACTTAATTATTTTAATTTCTAACATCTAGACGACTTTGATAGTTGTCACAGTTAATTTCGAATGAAAATAGCGTATGAATTGTACTATTTATGGTTCAAAATTGCTACGTTTGAAGAAAAAATAGTATACTTTATTCGGCAAAGAAGCGACTTTTCTTGACTCTATTACGCGCCTCACTTCGTTCGGCGCGTAATATCGGGCGCGTCAAGAAAAGTCATGCTTCTCCGCCTCATAAAGTAATATACTATTAAACAGTTTAATCGTATTTTTATTTAAATATTAAACCAATTTTAACACTTAAAATAAAATACCAAAAATTAAAAATACCGTTAACAGTTACGTTACTGTTTATGAAGTTTAGCCTTCCGCAGCGCAGTTGCTTTTCTCTTGATGAATAGTAGAAAATCTAAATAAATATATTAGCTAACAACTATCATAATATCTGTCACCGTCCTATATAATATATAATCGAATTAACAAAAACACAATTTCATAATATATTTGCATTAATACAAAACTTAAAAGATTTAGGAATTTTATTAATTTTAGACGAAATAAAAATTTCCTATGACAGTAATGACGATGACAGAATGCTTTTGCATGATGGCCGATTTCAATGTTTAATCGATAGTTGTTTAAGTAATTAATATAGAATAAGTACCTAATTACTATATCTGTAAAGTTTCAATTTATGTTTTATGAATATAATTGCAAAATACTACAGAATTTCACTTTATGACATAAGTTTAATTAATAATAACGTAAATTTTGTACAATATTTTTATTAATTTAATTAATACTAACATAGTAGTGTAAAATCTAAGATACAACCATCAGATATAAAATTTTATCAATTTTATACGAGGTAGGTATATCAAAAAAATATGAATCTCGCTCAGGTGTAAAGTACCTTTATATTATTCACAATATGGAAAATGGTTACTATAAAAAGCTGTTTGGAATTAAAAACTATGTTTGAATATGTGATTACCTCCTAGTTGAAAAAAGAATTTTGTGAAATATTGTGAAATATAAAGGTACTTTTCCTCTTCATATTTTTTGACATACTTCGTATAAAATTAATAAAATTTAATATATTATGGTTGCATCTTAGATTTTATACCATGCAAAGAATTTTTATGAAGAACATTTTTTTCGTAAAATTGATAATAAAAACGTTTCCCATAGGATCCAAGTTACGCAGACTTCGTAGTGTATAAGAGCTTTAAAATTTTTTTTTAATTTTTATTATTTTTCAAGCTTGTTATTATGTATTTTTTAGATGAGTTGTACAGAAAAAAGGTTTATGACTTTGTATAAACATTTTTTTAATTGATATTTTTAATTTTTCGTATTACATTTTTTTTATTTTTCTTAATTTTCTCAAAAAGAAGTTTTATTTCATTTTCAAAGGAAAAAAAATTAATGCATTTTAAATATTATTTCTTAAGGTAAAAAAAAGTTCTATAAAAATGTAATAATATAGCCCTTTAAACTTGAGTAATACTCTCGTAAAAGTAATAGTAATTCTGTAAAACTACGAAGTTTTCAAAAACTACAATTTTTGAGACGTTATATCATTCGAATAAAATTTTTGAGATTTTTTTTGGAACAAACATCGTTAAGTACTTTATTTGAAAAGTGATTTGTGTTTCAAATGTTTATAGGTAACATTCCATTAGTAACACATTTTTAAATAATTTTTAAACAAAATTCATTTCAAAATTCAAGTCCCATTTTCTGCCCACACTGTACTTAAGCACATATTTTTTCTTTGTAATATAAATATAAAATACCTGTAAAGTTCTTCTTTCATTTCCAATTTGTAAAATTTAATTTGATTAATTCATTAAAAAGTTATATTAAATTAAGTCAAATGCGCATTCCGTCGAACACAGCCATACAGTGTGCCAATGTTTTTGAGAGAGATGACTCGAGCGCTATAAATAAAAACTTATAGAGGCTGTAAATTTAATTTTACAAACATCTGTATATGGTCTTTTTTGTAAAATTTTCTGAGTTTATAAATGCTCAGGTCAGTTTTTTTGTTAAAGTTTATATTTTCGTAGGTATTTTAAAAACCAACTGATTTTACAGTTCATTTGTTTAAGTGAAAATTATGCACCCACTTTTGGAGTAGAACTTTTTGATATGTTGTTTATTATACATTTCGTAATGAAATTATAAAAAGTTCTACCTTGTTTGATTTTTTCCGTAAGTAAAAACTCCATTGAATCCACTACTAAGAAAATTTAAATTATGTGCCTTCTGAGAAAAAGCTTTGACCTTTTTTAATGTCATAAACTCTTACGAACTATATTTAAAATAAATTGTAAAACCGTTCGATCCAAAAAAGTTAATATTGTTAACAGAAAAGCGAAGGGTAATATTCGAATAAAACCTTACAAGTTTAAATTGGCATATTACAAAGGATCCCTAAACCTTTTACCAAACGAAAATAAATCGTATTAAAAATAAACTTTTTTCATCATTTCCGTATTTTTCGTTCGTGAATTACCGGAGGAAATGATGGTATTGGCTTGGAACAGGGAGCTTCAAATGGGTTACTTGAAAAAAAAATGGCAGTTTTACATGAAAGATGAAACCCTTTTACATAACTTTATTTACCGGTTTCTCCTGGCCAACCTAATAACGCATCGATAATCAATAGGAACTGTCAACATTAACCCTTACACAGTTCATTTCATTTTTAGGTACATTTGATTTAGTTTATGTTTGGGTTTGTTGGAACCTTTTTGCTTTTACTTTTCATATATAGGCAGCAAACGACAGAGGTTTCGAAATTATATCAAATGTATCGTACTGAAATGTGCTTAAAAATCGTGGGAATATACAGGGTGTCCGGAAACTCTCCTGACAGACGAACACCGGAGATTCCTAAGATAATTTAAAGACCATTTTTAGCCCAATTAAGTTAGTTCAAAAATGCTTACTAAGGGGGCTAGAGCTCTTTAAAGATGGCGCCTTGTAATTCGTTTTTTTTTAACCTACAGAACGCTTCTATTTAGAAAAACAAAAACTGGTAAGTATATTTATATTCCAGAGATAAATGGATTCCATCAATTACGAATTTCTAGTACCGGTCATAGGCGTCAGTTTTGGTTAGGGCCACGGTATTTTTATCGCATAACTTTTTTGTCATTAACTTTAAAGCATTTTAGAAGCCGGATTATTAAATTGTGAGGTAATCTAGCAATAAAAGGTACCTACTCTTGCTTTAAGTCAGTGGGACACCATTTTCTAGAAAAATCGGTTTAAAATTTTTTTGATGTTTGAATTTGAAAAAAAAATTTTTTTTTTAAATTATACCCACTTAAAGCAAGAGTAACTTTTAGTACTCATTTAATTACCTCATAATTTAATACTTTTGTGTCAAAAATGTTTAAAAATAAAGATAAAATATTTAGGCGGTAACATAACAACATCAACAATCTGAGATCCGCTGATTACACGGTTCTGCTAGCAACCCACAGGAATGATTTGTAGGCACTCCCACATTCAGCGACGGACCATAACCAACAAATAAGTCTGAAAATAAACATAAATAAAACCCAATGGATGGTAATCAACAAAAACAAAAATATAGCTAAGAATTTGGCAGATATTAGAATAAATGGAGACAAGGTACAGAGAGTACAAGCATACAAGTATTTAGGCTGCTGGGTGAATTAAAAATGGGACTTATCACAGGAAATCAAATGCAGAATAGGGCAAGCGAGAATATCGTTTCGGAAAATGCAAAAGGTACTATTGGTAGGGGAGCAAAGTATGCTAAATGTGCAGTCACTCGAGCGCTTTGGGGACCTATTGGGTTGTGAAGAGTAGGTCCTAAAACCAAAAAAAGTTAAACACAGTTTTCCATTTTAGTGGGGACTTTCCATTTTAATTTAATTTTCCATTACCAACAATCGTTTTTTTAGATTACAGTGCCATCTATCCATAATTCGAAAAATGTTTCGAATAAAAGTTACTTATTTTTACGTAAGGAATCCAAATTTGCAATAAAAAATGGGGGCTCCTATTTAAGATTTTAAAGTAACCCCCCACCCTACCTTCGTGGGGGGTCGTATTTGGTACCATTCGATAGATTTTTCATAAATATTGAATAAGTTGATTCATCAGTCTTTCAATCTGATGTTCATTTCGCGAAATATCGCGGGACAAAATATTAAATTTGCCCCCCACCCCTTTCCGTGGAAAGTCGTGTTTGGTATCATTCGATATATTTTTGAAAAATATTGAGTACATATTTTTTAGTTTTTCGATCTCTCATTTATTTCGCGAAATATTCGCTTTTTTCTTGTGAAACTTTAAGACTCACCCATTTCCTTACTCCCCGCTCAAATCGCCAGATTTTTGAAATATAAACTGTTTTGCATCTACTTAACTTACCTTATCTTAGAGGACAAGGCATGTAAAAAAGAAGAAGATAAAATAACCGTTGACCTACCCAAAGCGGACGCATATGACCGATACTAGCAATTCGCAATTGATGAAATCGATTAATCTCTTTAAGATAAATAAACGTACCAGTTTCCGTTTTTCTAAATAGTTTCTTTTTGGAATGGTTAAATTTTGTTTTCATTTGTGTTAAAAACTTACTATGTTGGGTGGTTGTGTAGACACATCTCAATCCAATCGATAATAAGAGTGTATTAGTGAAAGGTAGTAATTTATTGCAAAACGGTGCAGGGGCACGATGAAAATTTCGGTCGTGTTAATAATATCTGATTATTAAGGAAATGGAATTATTGGTATAATACCAAGGCGTTTACAAATTCAATGGATTTACTGGAGTATTGCCAATATATCTTGAAAGGGGATAATGGTAGTGACACATTTAATACTAATAATATTACAAATGGAACAATAAAATAAACATTAAACAGGTTTACTTAAGTTAAAATGTATAAGCTAATATTCTATATTAATATGAGATACTTTGATTAAATATTGATAGATTAATAATAATATAATTTAGTGGAAAATTGACCACAAGCAAATGAAAACTGAGATACAGTTGAGTCCGCGAATCTTTACCCGTGCGTCATCATTTAAAGCATACGAAATAAGTCGATGCTAAGTCGGAAATTGAAATTTACTAAACGCAACAGCAAGTCACTTAGTGTCACTTGCTGTTGTGTTTAGTAAATTTTAATTTCCGACTTATCATCGACTTATTTCGTATGCTTTAAATGATGACGCACGGGTAAAGATTCGCGAACTCAACTGTAACTACGGAGTTTATACGAAGGGTAAAACAGCTGCTTCGTTCACACCTTAACAGTAGAAGGCACTAAGCACATGCGCATGTTTCGCGCTTAGCTATATATTTGGAATTGTTAAGTAGACAAAAATGGATAGAGAAAATCTTCAGTGAAAAGTAAGAACACACCTGACAAAGGCACAAAAACATCAACCTCGAAGTGCAGTAGAAAGAACGACTTTATCACGGTATTTAGGAGGAAGAGGACTTTTGGATATAGGTGAGCAATTAGATAAGCTGATTGCTAATTTAAGAACTTATTTTCAGATGCAGGCTGAAACATCTACTCTACATCGGGCTATTTGCGCAGCAGATGACACAACACCGATCAAACTGAGGGAACCAGAAATTCGCATAAATCACCTTACAAAGGACGAAAAAATGCGCACCTGTATAGGTAAACCTCTGCACGAGCAACATCCCAATGAGGTCAGTCAAGACTATGTCGACAATACATCGTCGAACTATTGGTTGACATCAGGAAAGGTGTTTTCTGAAACGGAAAGGTGATTACTCGCCATTCAGGATCAGGTTGTACTAACCAAAAATTACCTGAAATATATCGTCAAAGGCCCTCAGGTTCAAAGCGAAAAATAATACCGATATGGATGTCCAGTCCAAGACACAATTCAACATCTTACCGGGGGCTGCCAAGTATTTGCTGCCAGTGGGTATAAGTAACGGCATGACTTGTTAGAAAAGATCATTCATCAAGAAATAGCCATCAAACTGTCTGAACTGGACTTCTGGACACCAAACTGGACTTATCCAAACAAACCATCTCCCATAATATACGTTCCAGAGAGTACAAGAATGACAACTGCAAGCTATACTAGGACCACACTGTACTCACAGACCAAACAGTGGCACATAATAGACCAGACCTCGTGTTAGTTAATAAATTAGCGAGACAAATAACACTCATTGATGTGGCGATACCTAACAATAACCTGCAGAGATAAAGTACAGAGATCTGGGAATTAAAATACGAAGACAGACAATACTTATATAGTTATTAAACTACCTATTATACTACCTATTATAGTCTCTAGTACTGAAGTCATTCCCAAGAACCTCCTAGAAAACATAACAACGCTGGGTCTGAATGAACATCTTTATAAGACCATGCAAAATACTGTACCTACTACTCTAGACGGCCGGATGTGTGTGAAATTTTTTGGGAGATACTCCAGCATACCAAATTACCTAGGGCTCGACATACTCGAAAACACGGAAGAAGTCCTACCAGAGCTCAATCCTTTTGATACCGTAGGTATCTAACATGAGTTAATTTTCTCCTTATGGGGAGTGAGGGCCGTTTGGCTCAATCTAGAGATCATATTAGAATATAACGTAAACACGATTAGTCCAACCTCCACAAAAAGATCAAATAAGCAGCAGGCCTCTAGAAATTAGACCGGGCATGAAATAGACGCATAAGTAAATCCAATAGTTGAGATTGAAGAAATAATAAAAAACCGTGGATGGACTATGCAACAACAACATTTAAAGACAATAGAAGTGTCACTACATACACTCACCGGCACGAAAAACGGGCACCCTTATAATTTCCGAAATTTACATGACTTTTATCTTTTTTTGTCGGTTCTTTTTACAAATTTGGCAAACAATGAACATAGTTCAGCAGAAATCTCCAAAGGAGATCTTTAACTAGAAATGTATTTTAAATTAAAATTTTCCAGATATTGTAAGAAAATCTAAACGATATTGAAGTTATCATCTATCATCTTACCCTTACTTTGCACAGTGTTACAAGGAGGCACTTTCAATTGATTTTATTACGACATTTCTGTTTATTGACGTCATCCAATGTTTATTATTATAGTTTTTGTGTCAATTTTCTTTTTTGTTTTGCTAATGGAGAACAAGCCTACGTTTTCTCCGATGAGGCTCTAATAAGAGCCGAAAATCTCGATTCAGAGGACTGGACTGCGCTCCGTATTCTAATTGAAAAGTAAGATTGTTTTGCTTTCGCATTGCAACTGAATTAAAAATAAAATTTTTATTTTATTGTTATATTGGACTTGACCCCTTCGAGTAACTAGGTCCATTTTCTGTTGGAATTTACCAGCTGAACAGACGGGGTCGTAAATTGTAAGTTTTTTGAATTCCCTCTTGTCTTTTTCGCTTCAGCATCCATTTGACTTGCAAATTTTAGTAGCCTTGGAGGTGTTACCAAGGAAATGGACCAATAAGTTTTCAATTTAAAAATCTTTTAGTAAAATTTTAATATTTTTTAAATATCATTAATAATGCTATTAGGATCGAAAACTTCATCTTCTAGTATAACTTTAGTTTCAAATTTAATGTACAACATTTTTGTATAGAATATTGTTCACGCTAAACCGTGTAGGTTTAGAAATATTGACCAAGAACGTAAAAAAACTACTAATTTGACGACTTGTCCCTTCTACCTCCCCCCAAACCCGACGGTCAAAGTGGTGTAACTTTTTACTGAACAATATATGGACTAAACAATTTAGTGTTGGAGGAAAACTTTTATTTTGGATGACTGGATTAGGCATTTTTTGGACGAATTATACTATACTACCTCAGTAACTTTGTAACCATTTTTTTAGAAGGATTATGCATTGAACCTTTTTTGTTTAATATTTAATGTAGAGCATTTTTGTATAGAAGATTGTTCACGCTAAACCGCATAGTTTTAGAAATATTGACGAAAAACTTAAAAAATTACTAATTTACCGATTTCTCCCCCACCTCTCCCCCAAACCCGACGCTCAAAATGGTGACTTTTTTTTGAACAATATGTGGACCATATAGAACAATTTGGTTTTGAAGGATAACTTTCACTTTGGATGTCTGGGTTTGGGTCTAGTTAAACCATACTAGAAATAAATTTAACGTAGCTAACAGATTCGGAGTTTCACTCAGCACAGTGCAATGAATGTTTGTTCAGTTTAAGAGACAGAAGCTTGCACGTGACGTCCTGGAACACGTCCCCCGTGAAGAAATACTAATCGGTGCTGAAGACTGTGTTAAAGTGTTTTCAGCACTAAGAATTCGTCATTTAGCTTTTGTAAAGGTTATAAAAAGTATTCATCACATAGGAAATGTGAATATTAGTAAAAGAATCAGTAGAAAATGGTTAAATAAGGCCAATCCGATTGCTTGAAGATCCGCTTTTTCCAGGTAACATCTTGTAGCCAGATTACATATACAGGGTGTTTCATTAATAATTGTCCATATGGTAACTGGAGAAACCTTAGAACAAAATACGAAGATTTAACCTAAAACACTTATATAAAATGTGGTTCCTTACTGAGTTACAGGGTGTTTTATGTAAGAATTTAAAAAGTATTTTGGCTCAGCATTTTAAAACTATTCGACGTATCCTTTTCATACTTGGCAGAAAGTGCGAACATAGACACCCTACTAAATTATGATAAACAAACGTTTTTAGCTACTACCAGAGGCGTACGGCAGGGGATGGTGAATGGTTGACCCTTCTCAAATTTTACGCCACTGGAGGAATTACTATTTTAGTGCCATTTTTAGATTCTACCATACTTTCTACGTAAATAACATACTCTTCATTGGTAACGATAAAGTCATTAGTTTTCGATATATTTGAAGTTAAATATGAAACGGCACAGTTATTTTGATTAATTTATGATATGATTAATATGATTAAAATTTAAAAATTATTTGTACCCAGTACTTTAAAACTATTTGGCGTATCCTTATCATACTTAGCAGAAGTTTAGATACTGTACACCCTACTAAATTAAGATGAATAAACGTTTGTAACTACTACCAGAGGCGTACGATAGGGGATAGTGGCTGGTTGACCCTTCCCAAATTCTACGCCACTGACGAAATTGCTATTTTAGTGTAATTTTTTGATTTTGCAATAGTTTTTATGTAAATAATGTACTCTCCATTCGTAACGATAAAATGATTAGTTTTCGAGATATTTGAAATTAAAAATGAAGGGACACAATACACTGATCAAAATAACCGTGTCGTTTCATTTTTAACTTCAAATATCTCGAAAACTAATGACTTTATCTTTACGAATGAAGAGTATATTATTTTCATAGAAAGTAATGGAAAATCCAAAAATTGAACTAAAATAGCAATTTCGCCAGTGCCGTAGAATTTGGAAAGGGTCAGCCATTCACCATCCCCTGTCGTACGCATCTGGTAGTAGCCATAAACGTTTGTTTAACATAATTTAGTAGTTTGTACAGTACCTATACTGTCTGCCAAGTATAAAAAGGATACGTCAAATAGTTTTAAAATGCTGAGCAAAAATAATTTTTAAATTTTTAGATAAAACACCCTGTAACTCAGTAAGGAACCACATTTTATTTAAGCGTTTTAGGTTAAATCATCGTATTTTGTGCTAAGGTTTCTCCAGTTACTATATGGACAATTATTAATGAAACACCCTGTATTGCGCGATTGGAATGTGATGTTACCGGCAGGGTTGCCAACGACCGAACCTCGTTTTCTACTAGATTTATATATAAAACTTACCAAATTCTACTAGATTGAGGATAAAATCTACCAAAAATTCTACTAAATTATTTGCTCACAAATGACACATGACAGCGAAAAAAGAAGAAAAAAATGACAGATGACTGCCCAAAAAAAGAAGAAATGACAGATGACCGCCGAAAAAGAAGAAGAAATGACAGATGACAGGCTATTTTGTTATATACAAAAACCATTTTTATTTAAAATATAATAATTTTTATAAATATTTACATGAACAACATAACTGAAATTTCTAAAAAATAATTTAAAAAAATGTTAAATACTTATTCTATAGAAAAATATATCCTCTCTAGGAGAAAGTGGTGAAAACAAGTTACATTTTAACGAATATCATTGTTTAAGAACTACCCTTTTTTAAACAATGCTAATACATTTTGTACATTTAATTTTTTTAAAGTCTCTTTCTTGTGCTTAACACAGTTTACTATCCAAAATTTTACTTTTAGTTTAGCGTTTCGAATTGTAAACTTATTTTAATGTAAAACTATAGCTTGTTCCCAATAAAAATAGTGTATTAAAGTTCGTTTCTAACACTCAATAAACCCCAACCACAGATTAACATAACATAATGTTATGTTAATCTGTGCCCCAACTGATAAAATGCTGCAAGCATTGGCAATTTCATTTGATTGCACATATCGCAAGAAAATCCTCTAAGAAGAAATAAGTAGGTAAAAATAAGTTGTATTTAACTGAAAGGAAAGTTCTACATATTAAACATGTAAAAGATAACTATAAGTTCTAGGCAAAAAATTTTTAAATAGTATATATGTACAAAGTTCATTTTTAACTTAAAATATTTTCGATTTCCTCTAATTCTAAACTCACAATGGTATGTTTCTGTCTTTTGTAATGTCTAAAGGTAGGTATATCGGAATTAAAATAACATTTGTATATATTTTTTGCTCCTTGTGAACTCTTATTTACAATCAATTTCTTAAAAGTTTTAAGCAAGTTTGAATGAAATTTTAAGCAAGGAATGATGATGATCCAATGATGCTTCGTCTTATAGGTTTATTTCACTGTTGTATTAAATCTTGTAGCCACGTTTGCTTGCATCTTCTGATTATCGGTCCATTGGTAGATATGTTTGATCAGTTCGTTATCTTGGTTTCTTGTTCGACTTTCATGGTTGGTAGCTGTATTTCATCTATGTGTATTTCTTCATATTACGAAGGGAATATTCAGGTCAGTGTGAGATTACTGACATACCAGGGTGCGCCAGTAATTAATCTAAGGAGTTTTGATTGAAATTGTTGTATGGTTGTAATGTGTGTTAATTTAGCACAATCCCAGAGATGGATACCATACATCCTAATTGATTTCAACATGGCTTTGTATAGTAGTAATTTGCTATTTAATGACAATTTGGATGTCCTACCAAGGAGCCAGTATATTTGTCTGAACTTGAGATCCAACTGCCTGCATTTCATTTGGAGGTGTTTGTTCCATGTTATCCTTTGGTTGATATGCAATCTAAGGCATTTAAGATGCAATGTAAATTAATTTGAATGCACAAATATCACGCTTGAGATGAGACATTGTGGAAAAGTCTAGGATTTGTTAAAATTCTGCATTCAAAAGTAGGAGTTCAATTCAACAGATATATAACATAAATGGTATTAACAATATAAACATGTTAATACAATAAAACAAAGCTTTAAGTATTTATTTTTTAAATTTTAATACTTTATGTATTAGAATCTATAAAGTTTTGAACTAAAAGTATTACAATTTCATTTGCATGCCACCAGCATTTGTTTATTTAAATGTGCTATAAAAAACCACCATAAAGCCAATTCCTTTACTATTATTTTTTTTGTCCTTTAAAACAATTTGTTTATTCATACATTTTTGCTAGTTGTGGAAGTTCTTTTAACGGAATGTGATATAACATACTTTAAATGATACTTTAAATCATTTCAAATCAAACACCAATATAATGTATGTATTTATAAATTTATTAACAAACTGCAGTCCAAAAAAAATAATACATATCAACATTAACCATTTACAGTAAAAGTTCCATTAATCGAAATAATTGGGGGGTAGGCCATTTTGGATAACAAAAATTTCAGTAAAAAATTACATTGTTTTTTGTATTATTATTTTATCAAATTACATAGTATTGGAGAGATGTCAAAGGGAAACACAAAAGAAAATAGATTTCTTTAAAAAAACACTCAACATGTTCATTTTCCTTAATTTTATTGCTTTTTGTTTAATTTACTTTTTATTGACAAAATTATTGAAACTGTTAGCCATTTCGGTTTAACAATGTTTTGGTTAACGGAGGTTTTAATGTATTTGCCTTAAATGGCAACATTTTAAAACAAACAAACACAGACGCACAAAAAGTTGCACTAGATTTTCTCCTGATTAAAAATGTATAAATGTACTGCCATAGCTTGTTGGGTTAAATAACCGCAGGCTCAGTTGCCAGTATTTCAATGTTTTCTCTAAACAACTGCAATATTTGTAAAGCTGATACTATATTTGAACAAAAGGTATCTCGCATTGCATCTCATTTCACATATTAATATGAAAAATCTCTTTAGAATACCAAACCTTTCAATAACAATTGAAGCAATAATTTATGATTGATTAAACAGCACTTTAACTGCTGTCTGAAGATTCTGCAATGGTGTCATTTCATTAGGTAGTTGAGAACTGGATATTTCCTAACAATACATTGTCCATAAATTCCTCATTTTATATACTCATAATATGCAAAAGTATTTAACAACTAAAATAGAGTATTTCTGAATACACTTCCAGTAGGATGAGTATTATGATGGGTTATGTTGTTTTTTAAATGACAAAATACTAATTAAATTCAACGTTTTACTCTTTTCCATGATCTTATTTTACTTTTTATCTATA
Source organism: Diabrotica virgifera virgifera (assembly GCF_917563875.1). Taxonomy (NCBI): domain Eukaryota; kingdom Metazoa; phylum Arthropoda; class Insecta; order Coleoptera; family Chrysomelidae; genus Diabrotica; species Diabrotica virgifera. Next base: position 153,459,453 of record NC_065450.1, read on the forward strand.
TTACAGGTAACTAATAGAATTTTAGCACATTTTAGAAGTTATTTTTTACAAATGTACAAAAATAAAAATATGTAATGTCATTGTCATTTGTCAAAATAAAAGATTCCTTTACTTACAACCAAATCCTACTAAAATCTACTAAATTTTCTACCAGATTCTAAAATCTACTAGATTTAAAATTTTCCCACTAAATCACAAGAAATTCTACTAGATCTAGTAGAAAATCTACTAAATTGGCAACCCTGGTTACCGGTGAGTCCAGATTTTGTCTACATTCCCCATATGGTTGAAGACAAGAAAAGATGGTGAACGATATTCTGAGTGCACTTCTAGCTATATAGTAAGTTTTCAAAGAGCTTCAGCGATGATGTCTGCTGGTATATCTTCGGAGGGGTGAATACAATTGTACGTCATCCCTTAGGGATCTCTGGCTGCTGGTAGGTACATAAATTAGTGCAACATTATATTGTCACATACCTATGCACCATTTATTGGAAACAACTTTTAAAGTTATACATGATAATGCATGTTTTCATACCGCCCGCATTTTCAGAGAATACTTAAATGAAATCGATATTATTCACATGGCATGGTCAGCACACAGTCGCGATTTAAATGCCATCGATAATGTTTGGGACTGGCTTTTGTAGAAGTATTGGAAGCCAAGTACTTGCTCCTCTTACCTTAGATCAACTTACAGTGGCTCTTTTAGAGTGAATGAAGTTTTAAACTTAATTAACAGGATCTCTAAAATAATGAATGTCGTTATATAGGCTTGTGGAGGTAATATGAGGTATTCATTAAGGAAAAAGGCGCAAAATGTCGCTTGTCAAAATTTTCAATGTGCTTTAAATTTACTCATTTTTTCGAAACCTGAGAAAACTAATAGGTATTTTTTAAAAATTTAAACGCACAATGAAAGAGTACGTTATTACGGAGGGTCCAAAAGTCTCTGAAAACTTCTACAATGTTTATTTTAATAAGTTACAGGGGTGGAAATAAAAGAGAAAATTTAATGTGATATTTAACTGCAAATATTTAATTCAAAAGAAACTTTTTATTTATTCTAAGGGACTTCGCCCCTCGGTAATAACGTAATCCGACATTCGCGTTTTAGTTTTTAAAAAATACTTATTAGTTTTCTCAGGCTTCGAAAAAAATGAATACATTTAAAACACATTGAAAATTTTGACAGGCGAAATATTGCGCCTTTCCGCTTAAAACGAGAAGTAATTTGTATAGGTTTCCTTTCTATTTTTATTTGGTTTCTGAACATAATTGAGTAGGTACTAATAGCTATATTATTTTTAGTATTAATTAGGAATTCTAGGAAATGCGAGATATGATGGCGATGAAATGGACTGGCGATGAACCGGCGGCATCGAAACGGCCGGCGATGAACCGGCGGCATCGAAACGTCCCATTCCGGCTATATTATGTTCAAAATAAGAGAGCTAAAAGGAACTACAACGTTGACGGGGTTTTATTGTTTTATATGGTGAATGGGCCACAAAATATGAAAAAACCGCGAAGTTCTACCATTTAAAGGTATTAGTACCTAGGCACAGGGTGCATTAGGGTACAGAAAAATTGTTTCAGGTTAAATTTAGTATCGAAATATGTATTACCTTTTAAAGTCAAAAATATTTTTTTATAACAATATATTCTGTCAGTACATAATAAGCTCATGATATATAAACAAGGAGGCCTACTGAAGCCGGTATGGCCATATGGCATACAGCTCTGGGGATGTGCCAGTGCGAGTAACATCAAGATGATCCAAAGTTTTCAGAATAAAGTACTAAGAGACATTGTCAATGCTCCCTGGTACATAAAAAGTAGTGACCTACACAGAGACCTAGCTGTGGAAATGGTGGCAGATGTAATTAAAAGATTCGCAAAGAAGAATGAAACAGACTTCATAACCATGCAAACGTAGAGGCTATTCAACTCTTGGACCAGCATGGAATAGTGAGAAGACTCAAGAGAACTAAACCTTTTGAGTTAGTGTAAAGCGTAAATGTTAGTGTAGAGTCATGTGTGTGTTAAGTGCTAGGTTTAAGCTGATTAAAAAAATTGAGGAATACCATTGGGGAGAACTCAAACATTAGTTTCTAGTTTTAAGATGATCATTAAAAAAAATTGCTCGTTAGTCTAATATTTTGTGACTAGGTGTAAATAACCAAGGCACCGCCTCGGTGTTGTTTAAAATAAACAAATAAAAATAAAAATATATTCAAAAAAAAGCAAAAAAAAACTCGAAAGGAAGCAATTTTGTTTTTTTGCCTCATAACTTATTTCCACCGAAATGTAGGTATAGGTATTGTTTCACAGAAAAAAAAATCCTATCCTTCCTCTTTAAAATGACGTTTGGTAGAAGTCTTTTGGATTTATAATTTCCGAAATATGATTTTTAAATTTTATCAATAGTATATGGTGTATATTCAAAAATATGAATTTCGCTCAAGAGTAAAGCACCTTTGTTTCACAATATGAAAAAGTGTTACTAAGAAAAGTTATTTGGAATTAAAAATGATGTTCTAATATGCAATTATATTCTTCTAATTAAATAAATTTAAAAAAATTCTCAAATTACGGATACTGTTGGATATCCTACGGATATCTTGTTTAAAAATATTCCTAGAATTGTTTACAATATGTACACCATTTTAAAGTAAATAAAATAAACTTTCTATTTATTTCGCAATGTATATACCCAACTGTATAAGAAAAAAGTTGTAATGGTAAACTTAAAAATAATTGTAAAAAAATCAAAAATCGTTATAAGTATAAAATTTTGAAAAACCATAACTTGCTTAAAAATAATCGAACAACGTTATACAGTAGACCACTTCAATCGTAACTGACTTCTCTTCCTACTAAATATTCCATTGCATCTACCTAGAAATGCGTAGAAAAAAGTTACAGAAGAATGTTTGCGAAATAATGGGGAAATGGCCCAAAAATGATGTGAGCGGCGAATTTTAAAAATCATATTTCGGAAAAATGTAAATCCTAGAGACTTCTAACAAACGCCATTTAAAGAAAAAAGATAGAGCCTTTTTTTGTGTGAAGCAATGCTTAAACATATGTCCCCGTGGAAAAAAGTTAGGGGGCAAAAACAAAATTGGTTTCTTTCGTGTTTTTTTTTGCTTTTTTGAATATATTCTTGTAAAAAAAATATTTTTGACTTTAAAACGTGATATTTCGATAGTAAATTTAATCTGGAACAATTTTTCTGTAGAGGTTTCTGTACCAAAAGTGCATAGAACTCAACCTAATGACTAATTAACCCCATAGGGACTAAATCTCCCCTTTCTCAAAAACGCACCCCTTTAAATAGTAGGACTCTGCGGTTTTTCATATTTAGAGGTCCATTGGGCGTATGAAACAATAAAACCCCGTTAACGTTGTAGTTCCTTTTCTAAACTACATAATCAATAGCCTATAAATGGTGTTTATTTTTTCTGTATTAATTTGGTCAAAAAGTTTGGCCAGTGTATTTTGGCTAAAATAATTTTAAGTTTAACTTTAAAATTCACAAATTTAGTTACAAGATGAATTGATTGTAGCAGTACATTAAAAAAAAAGATACGGGTAGTAAACCTAGTACACGAGCGGGACACCCTCAAAAAGGCGCTTAGTTTTTGAGATACTGACCACGGATGGCCGAAGGGCTAAGTTAATTCATACTTTATATTTTCGAGGGTGATGAAAACGAAAAGGAGGTTTATTTTGAATTTTATGTGGGAGAACATTGTCAAAATCGCAATTTTAACCTAAAAATAAAAAAAAATGAAATCACGTTTTTTGCGTTTACCTCGCTACAACTCTGTTCCGTTTTAATATTTTTTTCTGAAATTTTTACAGTATATAGCTCTAATATTTCTGAAGACAACGGTACCTGCTTCAAGTTTCTATTCTTATCCTGATAAAGGTTATGAATTTTTCAAAGGAAAAGGTGAGGATTTGTGCATTGCAAAGTTTAATTGCAAAAGTTGTGTGACGAAGTTTAAAATTTAGCTTTTTAATTACGTTTATGTTAAAATAAAGAGCACAAAGAAGTTATCTGGAAAGTTTTAGATCAAAATGTTTTATCAAAAAAAATGGTGCAACTTTAAATGTAGACATTAGAAATGTTCAATATAACGCTTATTTTTCGAGGTACTGACCATGGGTGGAGAATGGCTAATTTTGGTCTTAGATTATGTTTTTGACCGTGATGAAAACGAAAATATAATTTATTTTTAATTTTAGGAGGGGGATTATTGTCAAAATTGTAATTGAACCATAAAAATAAAAAAAAAATTAAATCACTTTTTTTGCGTTTAGCTCGCTACAACTCTGGTCCATTTTAATATTTTTTTTCTAAAGTTTCTACACTATATCACTCACTTTTTTTGAAGACAATGGTTTCTGCTTTAAGCTTTTAGTCTTATTCTAGTAAAAGTTATGAATCTGACTGACAAAATTTGAAATATAGATTTTAAATCAAATTCAAAAATAAAACATAGGTACAAAAAAGCTTTCTGAAAAGTTTTGGATCAAAATGTTTTATAGAAAACAAATGGTGCATCGCTTAACATCTACGTTATAAATCCCCAAAATAACGCTAATTTTTCGAGATACTGATCATTGGTGGTGAATGGCTAATTTTGGTCTTACTTTATGTTTTTGATAGTGCCGAAAACGAAAATCAAGTTTATTTTGAATTTTAGGTGGGAGAAAATTGTCAAAATCGCTATTTTGTCCTAAAAATAAAAAAAAGTTAAACCACGTTTTCTTAAAATTAAAAGTTGCACCATATTTTTTCTATAACACATCTAGACCTAAAGCTCCCCATAAAACTTCTTTGAACTCTATGGTTTAAGATAAACGTAATCAAATAGATAAATTTTAAATTTTGTCACTTAATTTTTGCGATTTAACTTTGCAATTCACGAATCTGCACCTTTAATTTTTAAAAATTCATAACTTTTACAAATAAAAAGACTGAAAGACTACAGTTACTTTCACAGTCTTCACAAAGGTAAGAAATATATGCCGTAGAAATAAAAAAAAATATTCAAGTGGAACAGAGTTGTAGCGAGTTAAACGAAAAAATTCGTGACTTCACTTTTTTTTTTCATTTTTAGGTTAAAATTGCGATTTTGACAATGTTCCGTCACATAAAACTCAAAATAAACCTCTTTTTCATTGTCAACACCATCAAAAACATAAAATAAGACCAAAATTAGCCATTCACCTCCCATGGTCAGTATGTCGAAAAATAAGCGCTATTTTGGGGACATATAACGTCTATATTAAAAGTGGTGCCATTTTTGTTCTATTAAACATTTGTAACTAAAACTTTGCAGAAAACTTCTTTGTACTCTATGTTTTAACATTAACCTTTAACTACACGCGCTGGCGTACTTTGTACGCCAGATATAAGAATTCTACTGGAAATATATTTAAAAATTTAATTTTTGACCTTGCTTATTTTTCTAACCTATCACTGGAATGTGCTTTACAATTTGGTTTATTGGTTTTAGTTTCGTTATAATCGGAGTTCTGGAAAGATCGTAATTTACATTTTATTATTTGTTGTTTCCGGTGGTGGACAATATACCCCAGGATTATATTACTATAAGTCGTAATATAAGTACATATTTTAATTGTTTTTTAGTCATTATGGCAAAAAATATATTTTTCTTTGTAAACAATACTTTTCCTCCTGTAAAAAATCACATTTAAAAAAATTTTTTATTAGTAATTTTATTTATCATGGAATCCAGTTATTCCATGATTCCAGTTATAAATCCCAATTGGCTTACTGAAAAGGAACTCCAAGTATTCACTGATGCCGAATAAGGTTTATAACAAACAACTAAGTGTATTTTAAAAAAAAAATTAAACAAATCCGCTGTTTTTAAGTGTATTTTCTTGTGGCGTACAAAGTACGCCACGCGTGTAGTTATGTTATAACTTGATGCGCGGGTAGTTAAAGGTTAACGTAATTAGTATGATAAATTTTAAATTTTATCTCTTAACTTTTGCTATTAAACTTTGCAATTCAAGGATCTCTACCTTGTACTTTAAAAAATTCATAACTTTTACTAGAATAGGAGTAAGATCTTAAAGCAGATACCGTTGTCTTCAAAAAAGTGAGCAAGATATAGTTTACAAACCTTAGATAAAAATATTAAAATTAACCAGAGTTGTAAGTTATAGCGAGTTAAACGCAAAAAAACGTGATTTATTATTTTTTTATTTTTAGGTTAAAATTGCGATTTTGACAATGTTCCCCCACATAAAATTCAAAATAAACCTCATTTTCGTTGTCAGCACCCTCGAAAATATAATGTATGAATAAAATTAGCTCTTCGGCCCTCCGTGGTCAGTACCTGGTCATTTTAGGGATATCTTCTGCTCGCCTATAGTCGAATATAAATACTGACGTACTCAAATCAGTTTATTTTGTATACCTGATTACGCAATATCTCACTTCCCGAAATAACCAACTTTTTATTAGAGAATTTTTCTGGATAATTTTAAAGTAGTGAACCTATCGCTACAGAAAATTACCTACGAAAATCCAGTCTTTCCTCCAATTTTAAAAGCAAAATTTCCAGTGTCCTATTTGTTATTCCCCAAAGAAAGTAAGCAGAGCCATCGATCACGAAAGGATAATGCTAAATATAAAATGGATTTGGAGATTCTCAGAAATAGGCCAAGGAAACGTGATGATTATTCAGGATGCACAATAGAGACAAGGACATTAGGGGGGCCCAAAAATTTTTTTCTGTAAAATAACAACACCTGAGGTCAAAAAAGTTGCGTTGTACTAAGACACTTTTAAGTCCAAAATGAGTAGCTAACAATATTTCCTCCACTGCCACACAGGCTCTATATTTTTTAAAACAAAATCATTGTGGCAGTGGAAAAAATAAAAAAATATCTTTTTTAAACACAGATCTTAGTATTTTTTCATTATCTAATTTTTGAAACATCAGGGTATTTTATTTTGTATTTCAAAAAAAGTTGAAATAAAATCTGTTGTGGCGGGTCATATATACTAATGTATACTTTATTTGGATATTTCGCCACTAAATAATAAATAGACAAAAACTAATTTAGAAACCTACTTTAAGAAATGTGGTGAAATACCCACATAAAATATACGTTAGTGTACAAAAAAGATAACATTACCAATTATTTTATTTCTTAAATAATGTATCCTTGGACGTCAACGCTTCTGTACTGAACGGTACTGTCATAAACACAGGGTGTAAGTGTAAAGGAGGCATTAAAAAGATACCTACTGGAGAATAAAATTGGATGGCCCCTATAATCATTTTTCTGCCAACAATTAGCCTTTAAGACATCTATTTGAACAACTGGATATCAGTACCAGTGGACCACGTGCACTTCCGGGCCTCCTGGAAAATGACTGCATGTTTGCGAAACTCTATCTCTAGATTCATTTTCATAACTAGAATCATCAGTTGACGAATTTCGCAGCGACGATCTTAGTACAGATCAAGAATTCATGTACGATATTATTTGTCAATCAGTCAAATTAATGTGGTGTTTGTTCAGAACAACGTTCTAAGAGACAGCCTGCGAAAATGGTTCGTTCTCGCTGGCTTACCACTGCTTCCCGTATCCTTTGGTTATGTAGCAATCGGAAATCCAACAGAGAATTTACAAATACCAAGCCATTTTGTAATAAAAGTGTATGCGTCCATGTGGTTTTGCATTAAGGCTCAAGCGTCATGCATTTATGGTGCAAGACATTTATTCAAGACAATAAGACTGCGACCAGACCTTTCCTTACTACCATAATTAATAGATTTAGTCTACAAAAGTGTTCAAATAAATGGGTACTTTGGTAATCCAGAAAATATTATTTTGGCTGTGCTATTTGATGAACGTAAAAACATAAGACAACTGGGATTCCAAAGAATTTTTAAGAGTATAGACAATTAAATTACAAAATTGGAAAAAATCCTTTGTAAAAGGTATAAAATTTTATTAAAATCCCTATAAAGGGCTACATCACAACAAAACGTTTTCGATTTTTATAAAAAATCATTATCAGTGTTAGATAAACTGTATGCTAGCTGAGCCACAAAAGAAAAATATCCGGGTAAAAACCCTTTAAATACAATATAGATGCGTTAAAAGTGCATACTTCAACAAAAAGCCTAATGATGGTCACATGGCAACTAGGATAATGCCCTAAGGTAATGTATTGAAATTTCCCAACACGTGAGATCCAAACTGAGTTATTTACATTTCAATGACTTAATGGCAACTGAATGCGAAAAATTGCGTAAATAACGTAAATACGTAAATAACTCAATTTGGATCCCACGTGTTGGGAAATTTCAATACATTACCTTAGGGCATTATCCTAGTTGCCATGTGACCATCATTAAGCTTTTTGTTGAAGTATGCACTTTTAACGCATCTATATTGTATTTAAAGGGTTTTATCCGGATATTTTTCTTTTGTGGCTCAGCTAGCATCCAGTTTATCTAACACTGACGATGATTTTTTATAAAAATCGAAAACGTTTTGTTGTGATGTAGCCCTTTAAAAGGATTTTAATAAAATTTTATACCTTTTACAAAGTATTTTTTCCAATTTTGTGATTGATGGTATACAGCCAATTACAGGAAAAACATTTTCTTTTCCTTGTGGATTTTAATTAAATTACAAAGATAAGCAACATTTCGTAGTAACAGAATTATTTTTTGACGCTAAGGAATGCTCTGAGATTATCGACTGCCAGAAAGTTTTATGGATAGTGCCTCGTGTAGCTATGAAGCTAACAAAAGACCAACTAAGGGAAGTTGTTGAAAATTCCCAAACCAGTATTTTGACATATGTCGTATGTAACAGCATACTAACCTTGTCACACACAAGAGGTTGAGAGGGTGTATTTTTGTTTACTTTTTATGTGTTCAAAACAAAGTCAGCTTTAGCCCAATTTAATTTTTTTGTATGAGAAAAAAATCTACCATCTAAAAAATATATTGAAAAATTCTTAGTTTTATATAGCTCTGTGGCAGTGGAAAAATTACTTATCGACCAAAATACATACTATGATGGCAGTTATCTTATCAAACACTTTTATTTGGCTCAGGCGACCATAATAATCCGATGGTGGTGGCCCCGAATCAAACTTAATCTAAAGCTGTCTTTCCTTTTCCCCCATTATTTATTTTATTTTATGAATTACCAGAGAACGGCAGTTCTCGCCAGTGGCGCACACCTACACCCTCTACACGCTACACTATATTTACACGAAATTTTCGATTTTCTAAATCTGACTGAATTGAAAATTGGGCCAACTCCCATCTTCTTAAAGTTCAGGAAAAGACTCACGCATTCATATGTCAACCATCCATTTTGGTCCAAGGGTGTAGATTTTACGGCCCTTCCTATTTAGGGCCTGTTTTTCGTTCTCGTCCCCAAAACTTTCGAAAATTTAACTCCGACCTTTGCGGCTTCTAATAGAAGCGATCATTATCTTTCCAACGCATGTCTAATTTTGAAAATCGGTTATACCGTTCAAAAGCTACCGAGCTCAGAAATATGAGTCAATTTTTATTTAAAAAAGGGAAAATGTGTGTGGATATGTATGTATGTATGTATGTACGTATGTATGTATGTATGTATGTATGTATGTATGTATGTATGTATGTATGTATGTATGTATGTATGTATGTGTGTGGAAAAGGTAAACCGATCTGAATTTTTTTCTGTGTTTGAAGAGGGGGTAAGGGCCGATTCAGAACCGGTGTAGTTTGTGAGTTTTGACTGTCCATAAGCCAGCTATAGGACTTGGTAAGTACAAAACGGTATATTTTTTGGCGGTATATGTCTTCGGTTCAAGAAGAGACAGGAGAACAGTAAATATACCAGATCAATAGCGTTGAGTTGAGCTTTAAATGGTGTCTAAGCTGTTAGGATCAGATATACACACGGCTCAGTATAGCCGAAAAACTGAAAAACTAAACTTTGAAAATTTTGGTTTTTCGACAATTACTCAAAATTTCAACCTACGAATTACGCTAATAACTGAGCGTTTGTAGAAGGACTCTAGAAGAATCTAACGGTGTATACCTTATATCCGGGAAAATTCGAATTTTTAAGTTATAGCTATAGGCTTCATAAGTATGATCAAATCTATTCCTTATGGGAATAACGGTTTTTCAAGCTCACTAATTCCTGTAATAGCTTCACTTATCATACTTGACACCTTAGATGAATAAGATACTACTTGTCAATACGTTTCAAACTCATGTTTAGTGAACAAAATCGGTTAAGCCGTTTAGAAGTTATTAAGCTACGCAAGTATAATCCAATTAACGATTATTCCCTAAATGGTTTATGTAGTTGTAAAAATGAGTGACGCATACAATATTCCAGTTACAAAAGATCTGATATGAATATTACGTGGCACGAAAATGTATTTTCATTTTGATGCAAAACAAAATTCTAGTTTTATTTTAAAAGATTTTTTCATAATATTTGCTAAATTTGAAGTACCTAAACCCGCCACAAAAGAGTTTCAAAATTCAAACTGTATCAAAGTTACTCTTTTGTGGCGCGTTTTACTTCAAATTGGGCAAATATTATGAAAAAATAATATAAAATAAAACTAGAATTTTGTTTTGCATCAAAATGAAAGTACATTTTCGCGCCACGTAATATTCATATCAGATATTTGTAGCTGGAATATTGTATGCGCCAGTCATTTTTACGGCGTTTAGCGGTTTTTTATTCTTGTACACAATATACATAATTGTGAATACACCATATACATACAATAATATGAGACTATATTATATGAAAACAAAATTATGTAAAAAATATCAGATTCTTGCATACCTAACCTTTAACCCTTTCATCTTTGTATATTTTAGAAACTGTTTGCTTAATTAGTAAACATCTACATGTCTTTCCACCAAGACCTAACCATGACTACTTCACGAGAAATTCTACGTTTAACGCCTATTTGCCAACCCCGTCCTTGGAGTTAGTAAAGAAATCTATATTATACTCCGCAAAAAAACTTTACAACCATCTCCCTCTACAACTGAAATCTGCAGCATATTTCCCCAAATTCCGTAAACTGACAAAAGCTTACCTATCTGAAAGACCATATTATTCAGTAGAAGATTTTCTTAATCAATAACTAAGAAATTACAGTACCCTTTGCACAAGTAGTATTTTTATTATTTTTTTTATCTATATTTGGGTCATATGCAGCAGCTTAAATTTTAAAATTTTTTATTAATTACTAGGTAGACTATGCGTTTGCAATTTATTTTAAATTTTGCAATTGATTATTTGTGTTCATTCACCTTCATTTTTCTGCAGCCGTCCCGAAAAAAAAACTTTCGGTATGATTTATTAAATCGAAAGTACCATATTACACAACTCGTACCGAAAGTAATTACTTTCGGGACTAATTTTTTCACTTTCCGGACGCTTTTTTTACTTTCGGGATGATTTTGGGTATCTAGGTAACGGCTTTGACAATAACATCAACTTTGTATTTTATTATGACAATGCTTGTCATAATTAAAGTGTTTAATAAAAGTTCATAAGTAAAGTTTATTCGCGGTGTGCAAGTACTTGGAAGGGCTACGCGAAACGATCGTGCGCGAATAGCGGGGAAAGATTGCAACTTTCTTAAATAATTCAAATTGACGTACATTTCATACCTATTGTCAACTGAAACTGTCAAATTGACGTACATTTCATACCTATTGTCATTTAAGAAGAAAAATTATATATTGCTTCACAATATTGATATGATATGCAATTATTATACAAAGGTAAATTTAATTAATTGTATTTTGCTTGCAATACTGCATTTTAATAACTAATTTTATTTACTACATACAATTGTTTACGTTTGAATAACACAACCTAAATCTTATTTTTTCTTCTTATTATTTTTTTTGGACTATGGCCTTGACAATTATCCAGTAACCAGGACCATATGATTGGCCAATATAATTAAAAGTGCGAATAAAAGTTCAGAGCGTAGAAATAGGTGTCGCTTTTCCGAACTTGCACGGTCCCAAAAACGGCTACAGAAAAAATATTGTACGTAACACGATCCAAAAGTAATTTTATGAGACTCATAGGATTCCAGGACTCACCTACGGCTCGCCCTGGAAACTTCCTACTCTTCTCGGAAAAGAGCACTTTTGGAACTTGTTACGTAAATTACTATTGTAGTCAACTTCATTATTGTTATTATTATTTTAAATATTTGACGATTTATGTAATTGTAGTAAATTGGATTGTTATTGTTTTGTTTTCTTGACTTTTATAAGCTTTGTCGATAAAATTATACAATTTTTCATGACAATAAAGCATATTTCTATTCTATTCTAGTCTAATTATTAAAATGACTTATGAATATTTCGTTACAAAACGTCTTACAGCATTTAACAGCTGGAAACTTTATTCATTCGAAAAATACGGCATTTCATAAACCATTCTGACCTTTTTTTCCTTATTTCTTGGTCTATAAGCTAAACCCAAAAGAAAAGTCTGAAGTTAAGACTGATTCCTATATTCCTTAGATTCTGTAAAAGGAACGTCACTCTACATGTATATCCTGTAAAGCTTAACCGTGATAGCATAGGGGTGGCATTCAATAGAGTTGAAAATTTGTACGTGAAGCTGAATTAAGAGCTCGAATGAACACTTGTTGAGTATGATAGATATGAAGTAGACCTACACTACGGTTGATTTTCAGGGATCTATTAATACGTATCTAATTCAAGGGGAGCTATTTATGTTGGTAAATTTAGTTAGTAATTAACTAGGGATTTCAGGTAGAGGATCTGATCGTGTTTTTAGAGTTAGGATAAAATACATTAATAATAAAAAACAAAATTACATAGAATTATATGTTATTATTTCATTCATATACATATACGTTCAAATACAAACAAAACGGAATATATGACAATAGGCTGCACAGGCGAAGACCTAGACTTAGAAGAAAAAATAATAAAAAACACTATAGAATATAGATACCTGGGAGTTAAATTGACGGAAGACGGAAACGACGAAACAGACATACAACAAAAATTAGGTAGAGGAAGAGCCATCACAAGTCAGATAAACTCATTACTATGGAGTAAAGATATACGAGAAAGTACAAAAAAAAACAACTATATAACACATTTATTGAAAGTACAGTTACATATGGCTCAGAAATCTGGACAAAAAATAAGAAAATGCAGAACCGAATAAAGGCAGTAGAGAACAATTTTTGGCGAAGATGCTGTAGATTAACATTACACGATCATGTAAGAACCGATAGAATAAAAGAAATGATGAAGGTGGAAACAACATTAACGGATACGATAGAGAGAAAACAACCATCCTGGTACGGACACATGAGAAGAATGAATGATGAGAGATTACCAATTAAAACCTGGAGGTGGATCCCAAAAAGAAGAAGGAAAAAAGGAAGACCAAAAAAGTCTTGGGAAAAAGGGATCAATATAGCCATGAACAGAAGAAATATAGAAATATATTCATGGCAAAACAGAAAACAATGGCGTTCGAATTGCGATAAACGGCCTATGCTGCTGTAAAACAGTCGCTATATATATATATATATATATATATATATATATATATATACTCTTTAAATTTTCTCTTTGGAAATGGATGGTTTCTGTAAACTTTGTTTGTTGGCTCAGTCGGGACTTGTTTTCGATTAGCCTCTACAATCTCAGTAACAGCTGTTTTTCGTTCTCATAATTTATTATGAGTTTGTTAAAATCTTGAAATAGTTTTACACCTCTTTCTGCGATTTCATTTGACTTTGATTTTCACTGTATTTTTTGCCTCTTTAAACTCTGGGTCCTGTTCCCATTCACTTGGGTGTTTGTTTAAAAAGCTGTGCATAATGTTTAGCTTAGTAAAAAACAACATTGTTCTACTTTTAGCAAAATCTGCCAATTCACGTTCATCACTTAGGAAATTGGCATTTCCTCTAATCATCCTTGGTGGTGCCGGGACGGACATCTTATTCACTAGGGCCACTTTGTTTTCAAGGCTCACTTTATTGGAAAAAAGTGATAACCCGACCATTTCGTCAGATAGGTATCACAAATGTGGCTGCAAGGCTCTTTTGATAGTTTTAGCTGTATCTTCATCAATGACGCTGTTTTTCCCAGCCTCTTTCCAAAAAATTAGGTCGTTGAAAGCTGTATTGGCGCTGATTGGAGCCTCAACCCAGTTTTTCACATACAAAAGTGCAGCGAAACGGATAAATCTGTAAGTTGTCTTTCTCTTTATTTGTGAGATAGTAAACACCTTGACCTAGGAAAAGGTACAACTTATATGCATAAATAAGCTTAGCCATCCACCGAGCGTGGTGTATAGGCCCAGGTGCTCTCCAGTGAATTTTTTCTATTGGTTGTCTCAACACCAACAGCGTCAGTTCAATAAGTTCGAGGTAGTCATCTCGAGGCTGGTCTTTCTTACGAAGATGATGTGGCAATGACTCTATTTCACTGTTTTTTAACTCAGCTTCTCCAGGGGGAAAATTAATGGTGTGTAATCTGATCGATCAACTGCATTCCATGATTCCTTCAACCTTTTAAATATGGGAATTTCAGGAGAGCTTGAAGGTCCCAAACATAATGCAAATACTTTGCTCAAAATGATTTCCATTATGTGATGATGACACGGCAACCATAGAAGTTCTTTATTTAGCTTATTTTCAAGGAAAGTGCATGCACCACTCTTAAGAACAGTATTGATGGTTGTTGTGACAAAACCCATATCAATGACTTTATTTATTTTAACATACTTTACATGTTTTAAGAGTTTTAAGTACTGCATCTCCAGTGTTCAAATCTGTTCCACTAGGCAATTTTGGCACCCCCAGTAGTTTCTCGTTTCCACCAGCATAGGAAACTAGCACTGGTAGTCTACCTACCTTTTCTGAACCTAAAATCAGGATTTTGTGTCCCAACGAACAACAATTGGTTCTTTGATGCCTAAGTTTGATTTAATCTCTGTTGGAAAATTTTGTCTTGCTGCTTCTCGTTTCCTTTTTACAGAACTTCTTGAAAGCGGTAGTTCCGCAAGATCATGTCCAAGTATGGCAGCAATAGGAATGATAGGCCTTACAGCTTCAAGATCGGAAACTTTATTCCTGTCTAAAGCCGCTGCCACATTCATGTCAACAGCTTTGTTAACTTCTGAATCCTGAAAAACAAACAAACAAATATTTTCGAAACTTAAGTGTTTTACGGAAATTTATGAAAACTAAATGTTGTTGAGTTGGTTCTAGAGTGTTAAGATTTGGCATAGATTATTCGTTTATTAGATATAATAAAATGGGAGGATTCTTAGGTCTCTAAATCAAATTTGAGTTTTTTGGATCACCCTAATATGCAATTAGATTAGAATAAATTATTTTGTATTGTTTGTAGAATCTTAGTAAAATAAAAAAACGTCTTTCCAACATGATACTTAGGAAAAACTTCACAATTAAGCACTTTTAGAACAATATTCTCTCCATTTTATATAAGACAAAACAAAATTTATGTAGTATAATATAAAAGTAGTAATTATACAAAAAACATCCGCCAATGATGATACACAATAATTTTTTATTTCAAGCTCTCTTGACTTTTATAAATGCTTCAATAATCTGCTCTGGGAAAATTTGAAGTGGCGTTTCGTTGTTGAGAAAAATAATACTCCAACTCCGGAAAGTCGGCCAAAATGGAGAAAATAGCTATTAGTATACATTATTAAGAAAGAAATGTCGAAAAAGCAAAGCAAATAATCGCTTCTCTTAAAATGAATCATACCTTCGGTTGCATGAGACGAGCTTTGGGGAATTCTAGTTGGGATGCTGGAACAGAAGTGACGTATTTTTGGTGTTTTTACAAATTATTTAGGTTTTGCAACATCATGAAACATTAATAATTTGGAGAAAAAAATAAAATTGAAAAAGAAGAAGAATTTATTTTTTATTTTATAATTAGTTTAATAGTTTAACAGTATTTTATATCAGTTGTAAAGCAATACTATCCTAGAGAACGACAGTTGTCGCCAGTGGCGCACAACCCCCCTACATGCGACACAATTATATACACGAAATTTTCGATTTTCTAAATCTGACTGAATTGAAAATTGGGCCAACTCCTTCTTAAAGTATAGGAAAAGACTCGCCCATCCATATGTCAAACATCCATTTTGGTCCAAGGGTGTGGATTTTACGGCCCTTCCCATTTAGGGTCTGCTTTTCGTTCTCGTCCCCAAAACTCCCAAAAAATTCTAAAATTTAAGTCCGACCTTTGCGGCTTCTGATTACCTTTCCAAGTCATGTTTAATTTTGGAAATCAGCTATACCATTCAGAAGTTACCGAGCTAAGAGATTGTATTCAATTTCTATTTAAAAAGTGGAAAATGTTTGTATGTATGTGTATGGAAAAGTTACACCGATTTTAATTTTTTTTTCTGTGTTTCAAAAGGGGGCCAGGGCCGATTCAGAACCGGTGTATTTTGTGACTTTCGACCACCCATAATCCAGATATTGGACTAGGTAGGTACAAAACGGTATATTTTTTCTGGGTATAATAAATATATCTTAGGTTCAATGAGAGACAGGAAAATCGCAAATACAACAAATCAATAGCGTTAAGCTTTTCAAATGGTGCCAAAGCGGTTAGGATCAGACATATACACGGCACAGTATAGGCGAAAAACTAAGAAACTAAACTTTAAAAATTTTGGTTTTTCGACAATTAACTCAAAATTTAAACATACGAATTGCGCCAATAACTAAGCGTTTGTAAGAGGACTCTAGACGCGTCTGTGTATACCTCATATCTGGAAAAATTCGAATTTTTAAGTTATAGGCTTCATAAGTGTGATCAAATCTATTTCCTAAGGGAAAAACGGTTTTTCAAGCTCAATAATTCCTATAATACCTTCAGTTATCATACTTGACATTGGATGCATCAGATACTACTTGTCAATACATTTCAAACTCATGTTTAGTGATCAAAATCGGTTAAGCCGTTTCAAAATTATCAAGCTTAAAATTATTATCCATTTGACCGTTATCGCCGAAATGGTTTATGTAGTTGCAGTGGTTACGACGCTATAGTTAATAGAGCAATCCGAGTTCATTTACCGGCCATCCCAATATTTTTTTAATCTATTTCGAATAGAAAAAAAAATCTAGTGTACATTCGATGGACACTAGATCATATGAAAAGATAATGCTAGAAAGGCGACCATTTATAACACTTAACGTGCAATCGAGAAACATTACATTCAACTTTATACATTTAGTTTATAAATAACTTTGAAAAACTCCTGATACAAGAATAAAAACCGCTAAACGCCGTAAAAATGAGTGGCGCATACAATATTCCAGCTGCACAAGAGGTGATATGAATATTACGTGGCGCGAAAATGTATTTTCGTTTTGATGGAAAATAAAATTCTAGTTTTATTTTAAAAGATGTTTCCATAATATTTGCTAAATTTGAAGTAAAACGCGCCACAAAAGAGCTTCAGAATACAAACTCTATCAAAGTTACTCTTTTGTGGCGCGTTTTACTTTAAATTTAGCAAATATTATGGAAATATCTTTTAAAATACAACTAGAATTTTATTTTCCATCAGAAAGAAAATACATTTTCGCGCCACGTAATATTCATATCAGCTCTTTTGTAGCTTAAATATTGTATACGCCACTCATTTTTACGGCGTTTAGCGGTTTTTTTTACTCGTGTTTCTTATATAGTATGGTGCAAATGAAAGGAAAACATTTAATTGTTCATGACTAGGCTATTTTGGAAATAAATCCTGAAACAGGCCGATTTTTATTTTTAAATTATGAATTTTTGGCATATACCAATATCATACGATACCCTGTTTTTAAACTAAGAGGTAATTCAAATTTACCGCGCCGTAACGCTTGTTTATAATTGGTCCAACATCATGCTAGTTTACTCCGATGTTATGAAATTTTGACGTTATTGACCTTTATTAAATTTTGACATTATTGGAATTTAAAATTCATTGGTTAATTATGTTATATTGGCGATTTTTCATTTAATTCCTTTAATTTTTAGATTTTTAGTCTGCTTTTTTTATAAAACCATTTAATAAAACTCTTTAGCGATGTATTAGTATAATATAATACTTATGGATTACCGTCGAAGGCCGACATGATTAACAAAAAAAGAACATGTATTTGGTGATTTTCCTTGTAACATTATTGGGTGTGAATCTGCCTTTTGAGTTAACTCCTCCTGGTTTAAAAACAGGGTATAGTGAGGTCATCCACCTGGGCGTATTGACGTAATCGATGATTTTTTTTATGAGAATAGGTAGTGTCTGACCAATATAAAGTTAATCCAATTTTTTATTCAATAATATATACCATAACAATTGAGGGTGTCTAAAAAATGTTTTTACTTAAATTATTAATTGAAGAATGTATGTAATTTATTTAATTCAAAATACATTTTACTGCTCTCAGAAAACAGAAAAAATGTGTATTTGACAAACATTGCTGTTTGCTTAAATTCAAACTGCCAAGAGGCAGGTGAGTGGCAATTTGAACATTGAATTTGAGCAAAAAGCAATGTTTATTTATGAAATAAACATTTTTTTCTGTTTACATAAATTCTTCTTTTTGTGCCAATTAATTTGTTTCAAAGAAAAAAATTTTTGACACCATGTATAAATAATTATGTTAATTTTTATATTATTGAATAGAGAATTAAATTCCCTTTCAAATGAGATAGTACACGATCAGTACTATCATTAAAAAAAATCATCGAATAGGTCATCGTGTCATTTTTTTTTGTTTTTTAGTAGTTGCCTAGACATCCGCCCCGACTTCTGTGATTATTTCTTAATATTCTATTTATTTTTATTTTTTACGACAAAATTGTTACCAAAATTTCTGCTGTTTCTGGTGAGTTTTTAAACAAAATGCAGATGTTAGCGCTGTCATGATTACATCCGTCCGCTACACGTCGTGACGTAACTTTCATGTGTCGCGCTAAAATCTGTTATTTTTGCCCCTTATACGCTCTGAGCTTCGCTGGTGTCGCTCCTAACGGGTTAGTAATGCAACTTTCACGGGTAATTTTTAAATTTATTATTTAATTGTTATCGCTTAATATTTACAACGCAAAAAATAATCAAATTGTTATCAATTTTTTTACGATTTTGCTAATAATTTTGACGTTCTACTGATGAAATATTAATTTCTTACTTCGGATACTTTCACAATTATCGTGTAGATGGCGCTAAGATTAATAGATTAATTTATAATTACATATTATGGAACATTAAAAAAACTTAAATTCAGTATTTAAAACCTAAGTATTTTTAAGGTAAAAACATATACCACAGCTTTGGCCAACTAATATTTTTTATAATTAATATTTTTATTTTTAATTTTAAATTAATCACTTTGACATTTTGTCAAATTTCCAGTAAACGTTTACAGACTTGTCACTACTGGCGCTCGCGAATTTTTAAATATCCCCTCTACGTACGAGCTCACAGCGTATATGATAAATAACTATTTCTTAATAACCAACATGAAATATCATCATTTGCCATCTCTTGTCAGTTGTTTAAAAGTCATATTTTATCCCAAGGTGTAAAATTTATATCTATCCCACTCGCGGACGTTTATAATGATTTTGCTAAACTGCTACAGTTTTTTAGTTAGAAACTAACTATATTTATATTAAAATTATATAGGTATATAAAGAACAAATATTTGCTTTGTCATTTTATATGTATGTAACGTTGTCGTTGTATATATTTGATGCTCCAGGTAACAAAATACAGCCAAAGACAAAGGTTCGCTTTTTAAGACATTTTTATTTAGAATCAAAACATACAAAAGATAAGATAATTAGCCTTAATAACTCTTTAATTTCGTTAATAAAGTATATTTATAACCTACGTATAGAACATTAGCTTCGGGTCAATGTGACGATATTTGCTACATGAATGAATACTACCGACGATTGCGTGGATTAGGGATTACCTTTATTAATATGAAATGGACATATAAGGATAGACCATCTCGCTCAACTCGCAAGGGAAAAAGACTAGTAAGGATGTACGATCAACGCTCGTATAGGATAGGTAAAAGGAAACCGTCGAAATTCGTTCAGCTGACCAAAACGACGGGGGAAAGTGGTCAGGATAACTCATTTCTTATACCTCAAAAATAATCAACCAGGTTTTTCGTTCCGTCTTTTATATCGTCCGAGACGGTATAAAAACACGTTTTACTTAATTCATTGGCGTACACTAGACGATAAAATTATATTGTCGTCACATGTATAAATACATTGTTCTCATTTTCCTCAATTTCTGAAGTAATACACAAATTACAAGTATATTCACTACACGTCAATTAATAAAAAGCAACGAAAATAATCGTGGATACATTAATAATAATATAATTTTTTTTAGGTTGCAGTTTCAAACTTAACTTCAAAGTTTCATATTTTGATTGTTGATACTTTTGTATCTAAATATATCTATTTGTATTAAATTTGTATTTATATTATTCTGCTTTAAGGTTGATTCCTTGATTAATTTATTTACTAGAATATTTTACTAAGAGTAAATAATAGTAAGAGG
The DNA here is from genome assembly GCF_917563875.1 of Diabrotica virgifera virgifera. Lineage (NCBI taxonomy): Eukaryota > Metazoa > Arthropoda > Insecta > Coleoptera > Chrysomelidae > Diabrotica > Diabrotica virgifera. Next base: position 153,480,141 of record NC_065450.1, read on the forward strand.
GATTAGTAACAACCTTTGTATCTATTTGTATTTAAATTTTTATATTGTATTATTCTGCTTTAAATCAATGGTTTGAAATCAACATATCAAGCACATTTTTGTGAATTTTTTTCGACGCTATGGTAGAATTATTTTATTTTTAAATTAAATAAACATATTAAGTACAATCCAAAGAATATTTAAGAAAAAATTCAATCCAAAATATTGAAAAATAAGCCATTGGCAACAAATTTTGGCAGGCAGCTCAATAAACAATGAATTCAACAGAACAGCTGCGGTGGACATCAGAACTCCTCACTGGATCATACGAAACAAAAAATTCAAAAATATTTAATTAGCTTATGAGTTTCACGAGGTAACAACTTCGAGTTTTTTATTTTTAATGACTTTTTAATTTTTGGTATCACTCAGAAGTCAAAAATATGAAATTTTCGATAAAAATTTTGTGAAAACCAACAGATTTAATATTGTTGAACAAAAAATAAGCACAAAACGAAAAATATCTCGACGTTGTTACCTCAAGAAATGTCTAAAGAAAATCTATACAAAATTTCAGGTAGATCGGTCAAGTAGTTTTTCAGTTACAATGTCCACCGCATTTGAAAAAGCAGTTTTGAGAAAAATGCGTTTAAAGTTTTGACAACTGCATCTTCATCTTCTTATTTGTCTGCCAAATCGTAAAGTGATGAACATTGGAATATGTTTTTTGAATTGCGGAGTAATCTACAAAAGAGAAGGCGAACAGTTGTTTAACGTTTCTCACTACGCTCAAGCGTGCTGGCGCGAAGCCGCGGCAAAGCGAGTCGAAGGTAGGGATATTCAACACCCTGTATCTCTGGTAATTTTACTCCGATTATTTTGAAATTTTCAGAGAGTATTCTTGAAAGTAGGCGCTTTTATTTGAAATAATAAAAAAATTAAATATTTCAAACCATACCCCCCCCCCTTAAGCTTTATTTCTTGATTAGTAATTTATTTACTAGAATATTTTACTAAATGTAAATAAGAGTAAGAAGAAGTAGTAACAACCTTTATTATTGTAGTATTTTCAAATTTCTAGTGGCAGTTAATTAAAACCATTCAAACGTATTACATCGACCAGTCACGCTGTTTTGCAATTTACGTCATCTTAATTGTTCGTAATATTTTACGTCGGACGATTCTGAGAAGTAGCTCTTTTATTGCATCAGTGTCAGAACCTTACCATCAGTAAAACAATAATTGGTCTCATAACGCTTTAATTTAATAATTTTATATAATTTTTGTATTGGATTTGGATTTATTCTTGTTATAAAGCTATTTGCTTTTGGTGCTTTAGTTAAGACATTACCATCGACACAAATCCTGTAACATAACATCAAAACGTTCAGTTTTCTCAAGTTACCAGATCTTGTAGTGTGTAAATCTGAATTGTTGTAACTCTTTTTATATCATTCGGTCACCGTGTCAGAGGCCTACCTTACCTCTACAGAGTCGTTCAATAGGAACGTTCAAACTTTAACAGTTGGCAGCAGCCATACGTGGTGGTCCCATAAGTACTTGGCCTGTCCGCTCGATGGCGTCACCTTCACAACAGAATTCTACCATCGTGTAACACATTCTTGTAGATGGCCTATGTCAAAATATTAGTCAATGGGTCTCATAGTTTAATTTTGACCTCGCGTGTAAGTGGGCGTGTTTGAGGATTTAAGAAAAATTAAAAAAGAGCAATTTCATTCGGTGACTCGACTCTTGTTTTCAGAAGAAAAATCCTGCAGCGAAATCAAAAAGTGCTTGAATGCTGTAAACCGTGACTCTTCTTCTTCGATGGAAACTGTCATAAAATGTTTTAACGAGTTTCAACATGGTGGCGCGTCGGTTTTGGGAAAAACCTGCTGGTTTAAACCTAAAACCGGTTTCTTTTACCACACAATAACCGGTTTTACCGGTTGTTATTTTGTCCCGGTTATAACCGGTTTTTTCTTTTTAAAGTAAAACCGGTTATTAGGTTTTTACGGTGATTGGGATTAGGTTAGGTATTATTTTGGATCCCAATCATAATTATTATTCTCAAGTAATTATTCCAAACAAAACCATAATTTAAATTTTATTTTATTTTATAAAATGCAGAAGCAAAAAGAAAGTGCAATCTCACATCAGCCAGAAACAATTACATATTAAGCTTTATTATAATATTTCGTTGAAAAGGTATTTGTAATCATAATATTTACATAAGAAGTGATCTGGTTGAATTAGACGCAAACATCATCTATTTTTCACACTTACCGTGGGTTCTTATGTAGAGTGGCTGTCGCACCCCACACGAGCGAGTGTAGCCGGCCACAGTCGCTAGTGGCGTCCACTAGTGGCAAACCCAATTCAGACTGACAACTTTTGTAGCCGCCACAGATGTTACGAGAGGTTATAGGGTGAGCACCTAAAATGAATTTCGATTCGGAACGATTTTTGATTGAAGTGCAAATCAGACCGGATATAATATGTGATACAAGAACCCGAGGGCATATTTATAGGTCATTAAAAGGAAAACCGTAGGACGTCATCTTTAAATTATTCGTTTCTGATTTTAAAGAAGGTGCTATCGAAAAGAATAAATCCCATAAGCAAAGTTTTCTCGATTACATATTTATATTTACCTACATTTTATTATACATTGGATGCATTTGAACTGAACAAAAGAAATAGGTATTCACAATCTTGTTTGTTTATTTATGTTAAATAGTGGGGTGCCTTTCTAGGTCAAAAAAGGTTTTATTGTTTGTTGTTGAAAACAAAACGATAATATATCAATCAAAAGAGGGTTGCAAGCTAACATGTTTTTCACTTTCACTCGGTTGTCGGGTTGTATCAAACTATTTTACACCTATAGGATACCAGATTTACTGGTTGATTTTTTATGTGCTTCTTTCTATGATATAGCTATTTTTGTCTCGTTCTTCTTAATTCCATTTATGGAGTTTATTTAAGTATTAAAGTTATTTAAGTATGAAATTTTATAAAATATTTAAAACTATGGACATTACAAACACTGATTTTGACGAACACACTTTTTTAAAAAATATTAGCCGGCACGTTTTTAATCATTTGAACAAACTTTTTTTTCTCACCCATTACATTACCCGCCGCACCCTTCCAAACGATCCACTTCGCAGCGTAGTCGCCGCCGTTAGAAAATCGCCTGTTTCAGCCACTCTGTGGATCCACAGAGTAGCGCTGCAGCATGGTCCGTGTGGTTTGGGCGTAACTCTTGACATTGAAAATACTGATGAATTACTGATTACGAATACGAATCTCCAAGAATTTCCCTACGTTTTCAAAACGATACACTCATACAGGAAGTATTAAATGAGTTAAAATGTACCTATTATACAAATATACAAACGTGTTAAAAGTAATACATGTTCTTTCGATAGTACTAGTTTTGATCATATTGATATCGAGTCGAATGGAGTATCGCAAACTAAAGTGTATTGTAAATGTAACTTTGTAACCTATTGGATTAAAAAAAAACGGAAACCGGTTTTTTTTGGCCGGTTATAACCACCAGGTTAAACCGTAAGCAAAAAAAACCGGTATAACCGAAAACCGGTGTTTTGTCAAAAACCGCCATCCCTACTCCCAGGCTCCCCGAAAACGGCTACCACTTAGGATAACGTGAAAGAACTTCACGATCTCGTATTGGTAGACCGCCGACTGAAGATGCGTGAGATAGCTGAGACAGTAAGCATCTCAAAAGATCTCATTGTTCATATCCTGCATAAAATTTTGGGCATAAATGCTGTCGGCGCGATGGCTGCCGCATTTTTTAACCTCGAATAATAAACGCAACCATAAGACCATTTCAGAGCAGTGCCTGATGCTGTTTAAGCGTAATACAAATGAGTTTCTACGTGGTTTCATAACCGTCGACGAAAAATGGTTCCACTGGTATACACCAGAATCCAAGGAACAGTCGATACAGTGAACTTCACCCTGCGAATGTGCTCCGAGGAGGGCGAAGACTGTCCAATCGGCCGGAAAGGCGATGACCACAATTTTCTGGGATTCGCAATATATCCACTTCCTGCACAAGGGCAAAAGTACCACACGGATTTACTATACTGCATTATTATCCCAATTCGACGCCGAATTTCAAAAAAAAAACATCCCCAATTTGTGAAGAAAAAATACTCTTCCACCACGACTACACCTCCGCCATCGCCAAATTGGTCAAATTGGGCTACAAACTGCTGTTTTATCCAACGTATTTTCCAGATTTGGACCTGTACGACTTGCTGGGTCAAGTGTATTGAGCTAGAAGGAGACGTTCAGAAATAAATCGCCAGTTATCCAAAAGTTTCGTTTTTCTTTTGAAGGCTAAGTACGTACTGGACCGCCATAGTATTATTAAAGCTACATTTGCAAATTGGCTGCCATTTATTGTGTTTTGCCAAATTACCATGGACGAATATAGCGTACAATAGGTACACGTGAAAATAATAAAATTGTTTTTTATGTTCCTACGTTCTATTTCATTAAATAATAACACATTGAGACTTTTACAAAACTTATCTATTTTTATAGACCCTAATAGGCCTGGATCCCGGGACCAAAAAAAAGTTGATTAATCGCAAGCTGAAAATTTGTTAATAGCTTAATGGTGTCTAGTCGGACAAACTTTGATGTACGGGAACACTGAAACAGGGGAAGTTTTAATTGTGGAACCGTTTAAAAATTGGAACGTCAGATTACGAAAGCGTCCCATGTATTTTGTCGGACAGAACATCCAGTTGATTTGTTACCCTTTCATTAAACTCTCATGCAAAAATCAAATTGCAATTAATAACCAACAGGATTCCAGTCATTTGACAGGTTCTTCGTGTTCCACTCATTAAAATGCCCAGTTGGTGATAAACACCTGTCTGATTTTTTCATGAGAGTTTAATGAAATGGTGACAAATCGATTGGAAGTTCTGTCCGATAAAACACATGGAACGGTTTTGTAGTCTGACATTTCAAATTTTTAACCTGTTCCACAATTAAAACTTCTCCTGTTCCAGTGTTCCCATACATCAAAGTTTGCCCGACTAGACACCGTTAAGCTATTAACAAATTTTCAGCTTGCTATTAATAAACTTTTTTTTGTACGTGGGATCCAGGTCTAGTAGGTTGAGTGTATATAACTTGAATATGCATTTTTTCGAAAGAAGCGTATAACTTTGGAAATTGACTTAAAATTGAACTTATTAAATAAGAGTAAAGTTTTTTAAATTAAATTAGATAAAAAAATTAAATAATTAAAAAATTAAATAAGACTAAAGTATAGTTTAAACACATAAAACGTAAAAAAATGAAAATAAAAAATATTTAAGTTGAATCGGTCTCAAAAATATGATTATGCAAAACATCCGCAAAAAATCGCCTATGGTTTTCTGAGGGTTTGAACAAATCAAATTCTGATCAAATTATGTACAACCTGTAAAAACATTGATTTTAAACAGCAGGGAGATACTGGATTGCATCAAAATAAGGAAAATTCAATACTTGGGTTATAGAACACCTGGTGACAGATCTGAACTAAAATTAATTATGCAGGAAAACATTTAAGGAAGGCGCAGCATACAGTTGAGTCCCTGAATTTTTACCCGTGCGTCATCATTTAAAATTTAAAGCATACGAAATAAGTCGATGATAAGTCGGAAATTGAAATTTACTAAACGCAACAGCAAGTCACTTACTGTCACTTGCAGTTGCGTTTAGTAAATTTTAATTTCCGACTTATCATCGACTTATTTCGTATGCTTTAAATGATGACGCACGGGTAAAGCTTCAGGGACTCAACTGTAGGTAGGAGAAAAATGTCCTGGCTTAGAAATCTCAGAGAATGGTTTGGATGCAGCTCAACTGAACTCTTTCGGGCTGTAGTGTCAAAAGTTAGAAAAAGCAATGATGATTGCCAACCTTCGTTGTGGAGATGGCACGTAAAGAATAAAAAGAAGAAGAAGTCTACAAAATGGAGAAAATCCTTCAAAACCCCTAAAAAACCAGTTTTTTTTTATTTTTTTAAGGAGGCATACCTTACGGAAAAATTCGTAAAAACTTAGAAACATATTTTTTATACGCTAGAAAAAAGTTATACGCGTTTTTCGAAACAAAAAATATATTTACTTAAATAAAACGGGATAGTTACCGAAAGTTGGCTGTGTACCATCTAGTTAAATAACTTAACGTGAAGTAAAAACTCACTGGTGTAGTTCGTATAAAATTTAATTAAGAATTAGAATGTTAAAAATACAAAAGGATTACATTAATTGTTCAGGTCGCACGTTTTCAGACTTATCAGTCCATCATCAGTGAACACCGTGTTCTTGCAAAATAGCCAAAATACCAAACATAAAAAATTTAAAAATTATTTTTTTTTGCAGACTTAACGTGGTCCAAAGCAGACGTAAAAACTATGTAGTAGAGTACTCACATGTTCCTGGAGGCAATCCATTGCCATCGACTATAAGTCACATTATTTTCTTGTATTTATAATGTAGTTTGAACATTTAATCCAACCAGTGTTTGGCATTGTGGCTATTTTCCAAGGATACGGTGTTCACTGATGATGGACTGATAAGTCCGAAAACGTTCGATCTGAACAAAATTAATGTAATCCTTTTGAATTTTTAGAATTTTAATTCTTGATTAAATTTTATACCAACTAGACCAGGGAGTTTTTACCTCAAGTTAATTTATTTTTCAAATTTTTAATTTTTACTTCACGTTCCAAATGTTTAAATTGATTGCATCCTTCCGAAAAAAAAAAAATTAAAACGAAAAATTACGTCTTAAGTGGTAGGGGGTTTAGTAGGTGGTGGTTTAATTCTTGGAGTAAGGGCATTTTGCCTATCTTAACATGGGCTAAGATAAACAATAGGGGGTGGGGTAATAAAAAAAAACAATTTTTATACATTACTCTATAAAGATTGGTGTTTAAGAGTTGAATAAATCAGTTATATCACAAAAACATTTTATACATACTAAAATAAATTTGACTATTTCAATAAACTTTGAAACGTGGAATTTTTTTTATAAATTTTAGTATTTCGGGTTCAAGTATGTGATTTCAATATCTAGTGGATTGTAAGGGATGAAAATAATAAATAGTTGTGAAACAAAATTTAAAATATTCAATTGATTTCAATTTCCATTCGTTTATACAATGTACGTTATATTTTCTTCTAATATCTTCACTCCTTTTTCGATCTCTCAGCGTATTTCCTGTAATTCTTCTCAATACTGTCATCTCTGCCGTTTCCAGTTAGTAGTCTTTGTGTTGTGGCTGTGTCACTTCTGATTCAAATGTCATTATTGGTCTTACACTGTCTTTATAAATTCTTGACTAAAACTCAGTCTTTAGATGTCGGTTCCGCCATATAATTTTATAAGGCATCCTTGTAATATCTGCCCTTTGTACTTACTTTCTCACTTCTTTGTCCAGGTTTCCCTAGCTGGACAGTTAGTCGAGGAAATGAAGCTGAAAAAATGGCAAAACCTCGCAATTTTTTCGTCCAGCATTGATTTGTACAAAAATTTGAGATTAGGCTCATTTCACTCTCTAGTTCATTTTCTATATTGAGCCGTTGTACGCTTGTGGTTTTTTAAGGGTGAAAACTACCACTAATTGTAAAAGATTATAAAATAATATTTTAAACTTTAATATTGTCAATATTTGTTTCTAATTAGTTACATAATGAATGTTTTATGCTTTAAGATATACTATCATAATATTTTAACCCTTAAAACCACCCTTCTTTGAGCTATATATAAAAATCACTTATCCTAAAAGAATAATTTCGGCTTGAATCGATTTACATAAAAAATTGTGATTAGGATCATCTCACCCTGTACTTCATATTCTATAACATGCTCAAGGAAGTCGATTACTTTTAGGGGTGTAAACTACCCCTTATTTTCAAAAATTATATAAAAACGTTGTAAACTTTAATATGGGTAAAGTTTGGTTTTGATTGGCTAAAAATAACGATTGTTTTATGCTTTAGGATGTAAAATCATAATATTTTATCCCTTAAAAACCACCCTTAAGTAGATTACAATTTTTATAAATAGATAATTTAATAGATCTATACAGAAAAAAAAGTAGAATTAATGAATTACAAAAACATTTATTTACACAAAAATACGAATTTACAAATATGTAGAAGTACAAATACAAATAGTTTTTAAGTCATCTTAGTATACCAGTATACGAACCAGTTATGTGGTTATTATACATGCATTGAGAATGTTCCATAAGCGGACTATTCGAATATTTCGAAAAAAAAATTGGTTTTATATACATAGCTCCTTCATTTTTGGCGATAAAAAGTTTCTTCGTAAATAATTTTGTAGTATTTTTAAAGAACTATAAGACTGTGTAAATTAGATTCCGTTAGATCCCTTACTTTTTAATTGGGGTGGGTTTAAATGGTTCGAATAAGGGAGTGTTTGCTCGTAAATAGAGGTTTTAAATAGCTATATCTCGCTAACTATTCCCTATGATGAAAATATATGGACAATATAATTATAGTTATTAAAAAATATACAATATAGTATTTAATAATTTTTTTCGTATCTCCAGTATTTTCGGAGATATTTTGAAGTAAAAGGTGACAAATACGAAATTGCAAAAAATCAATTTTTCTTTAAACTCCAATTTTACTAAAATTAGGCCTTTTAAATAGGTCAAACTTCTTGGGTGTATTGACAATACAAACATACAAGGAATTACAGAAAAGTAAAGACCAGTTTTTAATTAGTAGGGTAGTTAGTGGGTTATTTTCATTGATTTTTTCGTAGAGAAAAGCAGGTACCGACATTCTTTTTGAATTTTTTCAATTTTTTGTTGAAATTTTTAATTGTTTACTTGAAAAAAGATAATTTAAGTTTTCTTCGAAAAATGCAAATTTTTTCCGTTATTTGGCTTTGAATATTTCAAATTATGCATTTGACGAAAAAAGCTAACTTTAACATGCCGTATCTCGGTTTGTATTGATCTTATAGATATTATAGAAAAATAATTTAGTTTGCGTCATTAAAAGGTACAATTTTGGTATCTGCAGTTTTTTTGATTAACTGCATATTTTTCGAACTATTCTCAAAAACCCTTCTAAAAAAGTCGATTTTTTCGACGAAAAACTGCTACTTTCAAGCGCGAATAACTCGAAAAATATTAGTTTTACGAAGAAAATGTAAAAAATATTTTTTTCTTAGAATCAGTCTTTACATCGATTTACATGGTTAAAATGTAATAAAAAATTGCCACCCCCGAGATGAGGTGGCAACCACCCCCAAGGTTTTAGCGTACAGCAGCATGATATAGAAAATGATCCTTGGACTATTCCCTACCTTCTGTGAAAATTTCAAGTAAATCCATGCTGGACGAAAAAATTGCGAGCGAAAATGCTTCATTTCCTCGACTAAGTGTGATTCCAAAGTATTTTATTCCCATTAGGTACTCGTTCAATACTGATGCCATCAATTTCTATTCAACATTTGATTGGTTCTTTGCTGCTTACTATTATTCTAGTTCTCTGAGATGACATTCTCATATTAAATTCTTTTGCCCTTATGTTAAAACTATGGTCTAATAAATCTTTGCAAACTATCATTATTGCGTAACTGAGTATGTTTACTTCTTTGTTTCCAATTCTGTATCCTCGTTCTTTGTTAATGCTTTTGATGGTTTTATCCATGATTAAATTGAAGAGAATAGGGCTCAATGAGTCCGGCTGTCTTACTCTGTGTATAAGGTTATGTAAGTTGTCCAGCTATTACGACTTCCATTTTTGTTGTTCTGGTAGATGCTTTAAACAGTTTTTAGAATATCTAGGGGAACTTCTCTAATATACAGAAGATAGATTAAATATTTGAGTCTTAGCAGTTCAAGTCAGTCAGATTTAGAAATGCTGATAATATATTATATTCTAGTGGTTTCTCAGTAATTCGATTTATGACGAATATTGCATCTGTATACGAAATTCCAGTAAGAAAACCCTGTTTTTCATCTGCTAAACGTATCATCTGAGTCATTAGTTCTGGGTAGTACTTTTAGGTAGTATTTAACAAGATGATACTTCTGTAGTTTTCTAGTTGCTTTTTAACTCATTTTTTGAATAATAAAATTAGTTTGCTCGTTCTCCATTCTTCTGGTATTTTATTGTGTTATATTTCAATAATTGATTAGATACTCCGTCTCTAGCTGCAGATTTTCAAGTATTTTTCAAACTTTTTGTGTACTTATATTAACTTCTCCATTTGCGGTAACATCTGGTATTTCGTCATCTGCATAGGGCTTGTTTTTTCTAGACAGTCAACTCATGTGTCCTCTTCTATGTATTTTGGTTCTATCAGTTTCTTAACTCCATTCTTAAACCTCTTAACCTCTTACAAATCGCCATATTTCCATAATGCGTGCCATAAAAATCATATTCCATTTCTATCGAAAAACGTTCCCAGTTATTTATAAATACCTAATGGACGGTATTCCAATTATACGGTAACTATAACATAATTAACGACCTCAATTATTCCCATTTACCCTCAAACGAACCAAACTTCTTTTCCAAACTCCATAGAAAGTTCCAGCTCCAGGATTATAAAACTTTGCTGTCCCCGGGGTTCAGGGAAAATATCATATGAATCACATTTCATGCGATTGTTTGAGTTCCGAAATTTTTTATTTATAAGCTTTTGTTGGCGTGCTCTTTAAATACATTTTAGCTTTCAGTCTCAAATAATAAAGATAAAACGAAGTGTATGCTGGCTTTATTCATACGAACAAGGAAACAGTTTGCGTTATATTGTGATATTATTACTTAGAAAATTGAATGAATATAAACAGAAAAAGACCTACATTTAAATTTTTAGAAATAGGTACACATAGTTTGAAAAGTTATGCATCACCCAAAATTTTCGCTATTATAGTCGGATCGCTAAACTCAGACACAATTAGCTAGTGGTTTTAGTAAGTAATTTTGTCAATTTAGTAAAATTGGCAAAAACATAATAATTAATAGTTAATAATTACTAAATAGTTAGTAATTTTGCCAATTTTGTCAAAATTGGCCAAAAACAAAAAAATTACCTACTAAAATCTCTAGCCAGTTGTGTCTGAGTTTAGCGAACCGACTATATTAACTATATTAACTAAAAAACTATCATAACGTTGTCAGATATTTTTTGTTTGAAAGAAAAAACAGTTTGTACAAAAAAAATTTAAAAATTGTCAGGGGGCAACCCCCCTTATCACTTAGGTTGATCGCACCAACTAAGAAACCTTCTCGGGCTCACGCACAACAACTTTGTTTAATATTGTGACGTAATTGTCTTTTTACGTGGTTGACTCTACTATTTTATTATTTATGTTTTTAGGCACTAAGTTTAATTTAATTGACTTTATTTATTTTTAATAACTTACACTTAAAGAAATAAAGAACACTGAATTTATATCCTTTAATAACACTAATTTACAAACTTAACATTAAAATACTGCATTATTTTTATTCGTTACAAAATACTCACGGCTTTATTAAAGATTACACTAAAACAACAATTTATCTAAATGTCTAATATGTACAATTTACATTTACATTTATTTCGCGTCCGAACATCGAAAAATGTTACTCGACCGACGACTACAAATTTATAACTAACTCTAATTTTAAAAATGTCTCTTTATATAGTTATATAAATTATTCTACTGATTTCCAGAAAAAATCGAAAGATATGTATTATTTACAAAGCAATAAAAAAAGGTGTATTCGGTGATTGTCAAGATATGCCGATACGTAAATAGCTGTCTCGCCGACGAACAGGGTTTCAGACACTTCGGCGCCAGAGAGTTCTGGCGTTGACAGGACCGGCCTGGGACCGTGACATTGCCCCCTCCTCAAAAGATGGTTCCTCCTGGAACCTTGTCGGGACTGGAACTGGATGCTGGTATCTGCAACTGGACCCTCTTTTACAACTCCCAGTTGTATAAAAGTGACAGGGGACGGTCTTCTCTCCGCACCAGTAACTATGCGGATTGCAACAGACTAACACCTGGACCTCGGTGTCTTGGAAAATTTCTTCTACCATATTTCGGATAACTCTCCAATCTAATTGGCTGCATTCTAACTTTGGCATGGCTAACTTTTGCACGTCGGACTCCAACACGTGCTCTCTCAATTGAATTAATGCATCCCATACATCTTGGTAGGTAGGTTGGTCATGGACAGTGTCTTTCGTTACCAGATAGAATAGGTAACGTGATGCATCTTGGAGTTTCAATGCTTTGCCAGGAGCTGGCAGCTGGCATTGAAGTTCTGCAACTCGACCAAACTTCATTCGGAAGGCGGATGCCAACCCTCGTGCGTCTTTGATACTGGCCGGGATGGTATGGGCCAGTGAATAGTCATCGGGAAGTGCGAGAAAATCTCGCTTTTCTTCAGTGGTAACACCATGTCTTGCTTTACCGGTACCTCCGTAGGCACCCATGAACTCTTCAAAGGTAAGGTCAGGTATTTCTCGAACTTGGTTGACTTCCGCTTCTTCATCTACGTCGTGGTCTCCCTCGTACGGCGCCAACCGGTTATGGTGGACTATCATCGGCTTTCCCCTAGGAATCTTGCTTATTCGGTAGATAACGTCATTGATTTTCTTGACAATGAGGTACGGACCTTCCCAGAACTGCTGCAACTTGGGAGAGCAACCTGTTCGCTTCTTTGGATTATAAAGCCAGACTTTGTCGTTCTTCCTGTCTTTCCTCCTTTCGGTACGAATATGTCACGATATTGCCGAAGAAATTCCCTTAACTTCCTATTTTCCATTTGATTTAGAGATTGGCCTGCAACTGCAACCATTTGGTCGAACTTGTCGTTGGAATTATCTGATGTTGTCGTCTGACGGATTATGGACGTCACGGGTACACAAGTTCCTACTTTTGTCTCCTTCTTGATGGTCACTGGGTAGTCATTGACATTAATCAATCTCACGGGAATTTCTTTAGCAGAAGTAACCAATTCCTTTCCAATTATGATTCCTCGGCCAACCTCCTCGTCGTGGTTCCATGGCTCCATCATAACAGGTGTTCCTTCTTCCACAATTCCCTGTAGCCGCGCTACGATGATCGTTTCACTCCTCGCAGGCACAACTGTATCTTCTTTAATGGCTGCTAGCACAGTGCTGTCATCGTGTGGACGAAGAAATACCTCCTCGTTGCCAACTTTGATTACCCTATTCTTAAAATCCAATTGAAATCCATGCAAATTCATTACGTCCATTCCTAATATAACATCTTCTTCGATGTCTGCAACTATGACAGTATGGACGAACTTTTCTGCTCCAATCCCTAATTGTATCTGGATTTCTCCATGGGTGTTGGCGTTTTCACCTGTGGCAGTCCGCAGTCGCAACCTCGTTGGTAAGAGTTTCTTACGGCTGTTTAAAACTGACGGTCGTATAATGGTCCTGGTCCCTCCGGTATCCACCAACAATGTATACTTTTTACCATTTATTTCTCCATCCACATATACACTATCTTCACGGCATTTCAAAGAAGCTATTAGTATGAGAGGGTCTTTGGAAAAGTTGCGGGTCGAAGCTGCCCCCCTAAGGCCGACCCGTTCTAGTTTTCCTGCTGGTGAGTCTCTTGATTGTTATTGTACCTAGAGTACTTACATGAACTCCGCACATGTCCCATTTCACCACAGTTCCAGCACCTTATGGTCTTCGTTTTCTTGGATGAAATGCCCTTTATCATATTGACAATCTGGTCCAGTTTGTCTTCATCCTCTTCCTCTTTCACAGTCCTAACTTTACTGTACCCGCCAGATGCCTGGGTAGCTGATTCGTATTCGAGGGCGGCAGACAAGACATCAACCAGCGTCTTGTGACGAGCTAATCGCAGTGTTCTTTGCATTTCATGATCACGAAGGCCATCAATGAATGTTTGAACAGCCAACTTTTCCATCATGTCTTCGGGAGCTGTTGGATATGCATACCGTACTAACCTGGCAATATCGACCTCGTATTCTTGAAGAGCTTCATCTTTCTTTTGTCTTCGATTTTTAAACTGCGACTGATAGACATGCTCTAAATGTTCGTGCCCGTATCGCATATTCAGTCTCTTTTTAAGCTGCTCGAAGTCATCTGTCTCCTCTACGGCTATGGTCTGGAGGACATCCAAAGCGTCGCCTCGAAGAGCAATAGTGAGGTTTACAGCCTTTTCTTTTTCGGACCATCCGTTCGCTCTGGCCGCCGATTCGAACTGTTTCATGTAGTTGTTCCATGATGACTTTCCGTCGAAATTTGGCAGCTTAACACGAGCATGACCCACACTCCCTTCAGCTATCGACCGTGGCTCCAATTTGTATTTGGTTTCATCATCTTTAATATCTGTTAAGATGGGTTCCATCCCTTTTTCTACTTTTTCCGTTTCCTCCATTTTCTTTTCTATTTCCTTGATCTTTTCTTCAAAATTAGATTTTATGGACGATATCTTGTCGTCAAAATCCGAAGTGACCCTAGAGATCTCGTTAGTCATTTTGCTGTCAAGGGATGAAATATCACCCGAAACTTTCTTCTCTAACGATGCAATGTCTGTCGAAACTTTCAAAACATCCGAGGAAACTTGGGAAATTTCACCAGAAACCTTTTTCTCCAACGATGTGATCTCTGTTGAAACTTTGTTCTCCAGCGATGTAATGTCTGTCGAAACTTGGGAGATTTCACTAGAAACTTTGCTCTCTAACGATGTAATGTCTGTCGAAACTTTGTTCTCTAGCGATGTAATGTCTGTCGAAACTTTAGAAACATCGGAGGAAACTTTCGAAATCGACGAGATTACAGCAGCATGCTTGTCTTCAAACAAATAGGTTTCTGGATCTTGACCCTCTTCCTGAAGAGCGTTCTTTAGACGTTAGACCAGATCAGCCTTTTTCCCAGTAGAACTTAGATCCCTTTCTTCCAATTCAAGTCTCAGGTCTGCAATTTTTAGCTTACACAAGGTAGACATGATCACACACTTTATTTATTACGATTTATATTTTGTTTATTTTTACAGATCCCACTTCTGACACCACTGTGACGTAATTGTCTTTTTACGTGGTTGACTCTACTATTTTATTATTTATGTTTTTAGGCACTAAGTTTAATTTAATTGACTTTATTTATTTTTAATAACTTACACTTAAAGAAATAAAGAACACTGAATTTATATCCTTTAATAACACTAATTTACAAACTTAACATTAAAATACTGCATTATTTTTATTCGTTACAAAATACTCACGGCTTTATTAAAGATTACACTAAAACAACAATTTATCTAAATGTCTAATATGTACAATTTACATTTACATTTATTTCGCGTCCGAACATCGAAAAATGTTACTCGACCGACGACTACAAATTTATAACTAACTCTAATTTTAAAAATGTCTCTTTATATAGTTATATAAATTATTCTACTGATTTCCAGAAAAAATCGAAAGATATGTATTATTTACAAAGCAATAAAAAAAGGTGTATTCGGTGATTGTCAAGATATGCCGATACGTAAATAGCTGTCTCGCCGACGAACAGGGTTTCAGACACTTCGGCGCCAGAGAGTTCTGGCGTTGACAGGACCGGCCTGGGACCGTGACAGTATCATCACATGATAAAATACATAGTTTACGATTCTATACAGGACACACAAACATTCATTTTTATTTATATAGATGCAAACGTTCGTCAGCTATCATGAATTTAGTACAATCTAGTTTATTTAACAAATTAATATTACTGTTACAACTTTGTAACATCGATAATTAATTATCTGCTTATACGGTCTCAATATACCCGAAAAGATTGGTCATAAATTATATCACAGATTCTGGGGTCAAAAATAGGTTGACTGAACCTGACTTACCTATATACAGTAGTGCACACAAAAAAAGTTACAGCCCTTTGAAGTTACAAAATCAAAAACGATTTTTTTTTCATATATCGAAAACTCTCAAAGATTTTTTATTGTAAATGGACATGTGGCATTTTTTTGGCAGCAACATCTTAAAAAAAATTAAAGTGAAATTTTTGCACAATAAAAATTTTATGTTAAACACAATGTTTATAAAACTTTTTTGCCTCGGTACTTTTTCGATAAGCTAGTGTTTACTGAGATATTTTGAATATTTGTCGAATCCACCACATATTTGTATATGGTTAAGTTAGTGGAGTCACTGAAGGTGGATATGAGCTATTACCTCCGATTTCGTTGACCCTCCATCGATTTGCATGAAAATTGGTGAGTGATTAGAGGACATCTCAAGGAACAAAGGTGACATGGTGCCAACTTGCGCTTTTACCCTGGGGGTGGATGCCACCCCTTCTCGGGGGTGAATATTATTTTATCCAAAATAACTCCATAATTCGATTGAGGGGCAAATTTTAAGCAAAATTTGTTATATAAAGTTATTAAAATAAATCAAAATTTTTGGGTTATTAAAGATCAAAAATTTGAATTTTTCTTGAGAAAAATGCATATTTTTAACCAATTTATCATCAATAACTCAAAAAGTGCAAGTTTTTACAAAAAAGTTATTATTTTCAGAATTGAAGCTAATAAAAAATTAAATAAACCCCTTACTACAAAAACCTTTTAATGTTAACTAAAAGTGAGTTATAAGTAATTGAATGTATATTTTTTTCGGCGAGTAAAAACTCTAAGTATTCAAGCTGAAATAACGGAAAATTGATGCATTTTATAACATAAACTTATTAAACATTTGTCAAAGGACTTAAAAATATCTATTAAATGAGCCCCCGAACATGTTGATAGCGTTAAAATTTATGCTCCAAAATTTTTCAAAATTTATCTTTTAAAAGTTTTTTCAAAAAATGTTATTGTTTTTTTTTTTAATAACTCCGTTAGTGTTTACGCTATCAAGTTCATCTAAAAACTGTTTGAAAGCTAATTCCAAGTTCTATTTAATTACGTTGAACCGAATCTTTTAAACTCCATAGTTTTTTAAAAATAAAAGGTTAAATGACCCCGGTTGCATGGTTCCCACAGCAAAATTTAAGATTTAAACGTTTCTATCTCGGTTATTTTTTACCCTATAGAAATAGTAATACTGGTAAAATATTTATCAAAGAAAAACTAAAATTTGGTTGTATATTTTTTTTACGCATATTGAGTATTTTTGGAGTTATTATCAAAAGAATATGAGAATTACAATAATTTAAAAAATGATTTTTTTAAATTATACCTTTTTTTCAAAAATATGCATTCTAAACCGGTCAAAATTATCGAAAACTTTACTTATGCTAATATAAAGAAGTACTTGTAAGGATTACTATAAATTTTAATTTTTGTGTAAATGGCGTATGTTTTATTTTTTACTTTTTCCTAAAAAAATCGAAACGGTTTTTTCGCTATATTTTGACGCTATTACCTTGTTCTAAAGCTCATTTGATAGGTATTCCGAAGTACTCTGGCAAATGTTTAGCAGGAATATTTTATAAATTGCATCGTTTTCCCGTTATTTAAGCTTGAATACTTAGATTTGAGTACTCGTCAAAAAAAAATACACATTCAATTGCCAATAACTCACTTTGAACTAACATTAGTTTAGTTCTTTATGTAAGAAATGTATTCAGTTTTTTATTATCTTCAATTTCAGTAATAATAACTTTTTTGTAAAAGCTAATAGTTTTTGATTTATACGTGAAAAACCGATTTAAAGCATACATTTGTTTACAAAAAAATAAAATCTTTGGTCTTTAATAACTCAAAAAGTGTTGATTTATTTTAATAACTTTATATAACAAATTTTGCTTATAATTTGTCCCTATATCGACTTATGTTATTATTTTCAATAAAATAATTTTCACCCCCGAGAAGGGGTGGCATCCACCTCCAGAGTAAAAGCGAAAGTTGGCATCATATCACCTTTGTTCCTTGAGGTATCCTCTAATTACTCACCAATTTTCATGAAAATCGATAGAGGTTCAACGAAATCGGAGGTGAAAACGTTCAGTGACTGCACTAATAAGATTATAGACTTTTTAATAATCAGAAAATTTATTTACAATTTGTAATTTACATTTTTAGGTACATTTTGGAAAAGAAGCTACATCTTGATAAAAAGTGACTTATGAAAAAAAGACTGAGACAAAAGTTTTAAAAACACTGTGTTTAACTAATGGTACCACAATAATAGTTTAATTGGAACATACACAAACATTTGGGGGGTTTAAAGGAACAAAAACCTCATAAAATTTTTACGTAAATATATTGAAAAACAAGCCACATCTTCATAAAAGCTGGCTTATCGAAAAAATACAAGGAAGCAAAGAAGTTTTAAAACGTTGTGTTTAACAAATGGTACTACAATAATGAATTAATTGGAACGTACACAAAAGTTTGGGGGGTTTAAGGGAACAAAATCCCCATAAATTTTTTATAGGGTGGACAAATTTTACTATAATTTTGTTTTAAGATGTTCCTGCCATAATAATGATATGTGTCTATTTTCAATAAAAAATCTCTAATTGTTTTCAATATATTGTAAAAATCTATTTTCATTTTGTAACTTCAAAAGGCTGTAACTTTTTTTATGAGCACATTTGTACAAAGTTAAGTTAGGTTCAATCGAACTATTTTTGACCCAAGAATGTGTGGAATAATTTATAACCAATCTTTTCGAGACACCCTGTATAATTTATCACATTTTTGACTACTCCTTAAATGAACACTCATGTTCACCCATCTGTCCAAATCAACTCGAAAAATGAGAAAAGAAATTAAATTAATGTGACATTGCCGTTGGTACTTTAGCAATCTTTAACTCAAAGACTGTTACGCTATGAAAACAAATTTTATAATATCGATCCCTAATTTACTTCTTATTTTTACCATGTGTGGTTTAATACCGCTCGTATTAGAAACATAACCCCATTTCGATATTATTCGATTTTATGTTCCCCGAAACTCTAAAAGCCGACCAAACTAAAAGGTTTATTTGCTCCTAATTTAAATTAGACAGGCACAAAAGTTAATTGATTTTTCCCCTCGTTGTAAAACTCTAAAGAAACCGAACTCTTATGCTCTCAGTCAGTTCAGTTAGTTAGATAGTTACCAGCCTGTCGCGGAATTGATCAGACGCGTTTAACACAACTCAGAATTTAATCTCCAGGGTGTCAAGCAATCTTAATTCACGGTTCGCAATTGTCATTGTAAATATTACACGGTTATCACGTGAATTATTCTCCTTTATTATCACGCATACGCTTGACACTCATAATCGCGGTTCACTTTACTTACAATTCGCAGTACATAGCAAAAAATGTATGTATATTTTGTATTAAACTCAGTAATAATTATTGTACAGTGATTGTAAATAGTGTTTGTTACAAAACAAAATAATTACCTCACCGTTAATTATTCATTTCAACTCCGATTTACACCTTGCTTTGACTCGACAAAGATAACCAGTCTTCGTAATTATCTACTACAGCAGCTGGTTCTTGTCTTGTGTGAAGAACAATAGACATTCACCAAGTCAATTTACAAACTGGTGAAGCGTTCTACACTATTACTTTTCACTAATAGTCTAGTAAAATAAAATTACACTACATGTAAATCAAAATGTAAATTCGTACAGGTTGAAACAAATTTTATCTCAAAGTTTAGGTGGGTACAAAAGATATTTTCAAAAAAGTATCCAAATCATGCAGGGGGATCATTGTTTAAATAATTAAAAAGGGGTCATTTTTGCAAAAAATATACATTTTTAACTGCTGAGGTCATTCAATTAATAATGAAGATCTATAGGATTATTTTCTACCAAGTTGAAGGGTAAATCTTTCACATAAGACTTACTAGATTAAATTTGACCCCCTATTAATTTAAATAATTCTACATAAAACTTTAAAAACAAATTTGCAAAATATTATTTTTAGCGTTTTAAATAAGCACTATAAATATCTTATTTTACAGACTAAGTTGCGCTATGTTACCAGTATTAAGCAAAAAAAAATTGGTCAAAAAATATTTAATATTTTTTGAGATATTGAATTTGATTATTAAATGTTACTATATTTTCAATTGCAAAAACGCGGTTGTTGCCAAAGACTTATTCACCTGTATTGAATCTTATTATTTTTATTTTTATGTATGTTTTCGATAAATATATTGATAAATTCAAATTTCAATTAAACTTCCCCCTAAAATGGCATTTGAAAATTATTCAAATTTGTTTATAATTTGTTTTTTTAATAACGTCGCGGGGATTAAATATTTTGAAATACCGTTTCCACAATTGAGTTCCTGGGAATTTTTCACTAATTAACAAATTTTTTTGTCTTTTTTTCCTCTTCTTTTTTATTTCTTGGAGTTATATTACTACGGGCCCTTTTAGGGTTAAGTTTCATTAAGCATGTCGATTTTCTAAGTTGTAGATTCTAGACATAAAAATATTAAGATTTAACTACAATTTCTTTAATAAAATGTGGCTACTTACGGAGTTACAGGGTGTTTCATTAAAAATTTTTAAAATTATTGTTACCAAGTACTTTAAAACTATTTGACGTATCCTTATCATACTTGGCAAAAAGTGTGGGTACTATAGAGTCTACTAAATTGTGATAAATAAAAGTTTCTAGCTACTACCAGAGGCGTACGACAGGGGACAGTGAATGATTGACCCTTTCCAAATTCTACGCCACTGAGGGAATTACTATTTTAGCGAAATTTTTCGATTCTCCAATACTTTCTATGTAAATAATATACTCTTTACTGGTAACGATTAAGTCATTAATTTTTGAGATATTGGACGTTAAAAATGAAATGGCATAGTTATTTTGATTTATTCATTCATTCATTTTAAACTTCCAATATCTCTCAAACTAATGACTTTATAGATACCAATAAAGTTATTCACATAAAAAGTATTGGAGAATCGAAAAATTTCGCTAAAATAGTAATTCACTCAGTGGCGTAGATTTGGGAAGGGTCAATAATTCACTATCCCCTGTCGTACGCCTCTGGCACTAGCTAGAAACGTTTATTAAGAGGAAACAGTAGCGATCAACATATCATTGAATATTTTTTCGAGATATTTGGCACACGTATTCGTAATATAATAAAGAATAGCGGTACAGAGCCCAATTTGAAAAATATATTAATATGTGGAAATTACTCTGTAATTAAATACAATATTAAAAAACGAGCCTGTACCGCCATTAAGCAGAACAAAAAAATACACTTTCTTCAAATAAACTTTTTTATCCGATGCCTAGATTTTGTATCATTTCGGAACTACTAATATTTTTTATTTCATTAGTAGTTCCAAAATGACACAAAATCTAGCCATCGGATAAAAAAGTTTATTTGAAGAAAGTGTATTTTTTTGTTCTTCTTAATGGCGGTACAGGCTCGTTTTTTTAATATTGTATTTAATTACAGAGTTATTTCCACATATTAATATATTTTTCAAATTGGGCTCTGTACCGCCATTCTTTATTATATTACGAATACGTGTGCCAAATATCTCGAAAAAATATTCAAAATTACAGCCGCAATCTTGGAACGCGTTTTGGCTACCTGTTGATCGCTACTGTATCACCTTAATCACAATTTAGTAGGGTGTATAATAGCCACACTTTCTGCCAAGTATGATAAGGAGAAGTCAAATAGTTTTAAAGTACTTGGTAACAAAGATTTTTAATTTTTTAAATAAAACACCCTGTAACTCAGTAAGTAGCCACATTTTATTCAAGAGATTTTAGTTAAATATTAATATTTTTAGGTCTAGAATCTACAACTCAGAGATTCGACATTCTTAATAAAATTTAACCCTAAAAGGGCCCGTAGTAATATAACTCCAAGAAAAAAAGAAGAAGAAAAAAACGACAAAAAAATTTTGTTAATTAGTAAAAAATTTCCAGGAACGCAATTATCGAAACGGCATTTCAAAATAGTTAATCCCCGCGACGTTATTAAAAAAACAAATTATAAAGAAATTTGAATAATTTTTAAATGCCATTTTAGGGGGGAGTTTAATTGAAATTTGAATTTATCAATACATTTATCGAAAACATACATAAAACTAAAAATAATGAAATCTTAAGCAGGTGAATATTTCTTTGGCAACAACCGCATTTTTACAATTGAAAATATAGTAACATTAAATAAACAAATTCAATATCTCAAAAAATATTAAATCTTTTTGACCATTTTTTTACTTAATACTGGTAACATAGCGCAACTTCGTCTGTAAAATAAGATATTTTATAGTATTTATTTAAAACGCTAAAAATAATTTTTTGCAAATTTGTTTTTAAAGGTTTATATACAATTATTTAAATAAATAGGGGTTCAAATTTAATTCAGTAAATCACATGTGAAAAATTTACCCTTAAACTTTGCAGGAAGAAATCCCATAGACCTTCATTAATAAGTGAATTAGCTCAGCAGTTCAAAAAGTATTTTTTTTTTGCAATAATGACCCCTTTTTAATTAAATAAACAATGATCCCCTTGTATGATTTGGATACTTTCTTGAAAATATCTTTTGTACCCACCTAAACTTTGATATAAAATTTGTTTTAATCTGTACGAATTTACATTTTGACTTTTTTTATTTTATTAGGCTATAAATCCAAATGTGTCGAATTTAAATTAGAGCATTATACAGGGTGAGTCATGAGGAACTGTACATACTCCTACCTCGTATAGAGGCTCCTATGGGGAATAACAAATGACCATTAAAAAGTGTCAGCTTCCATAATATACAGAGCGAGTTTCGCATTTTAACAGAAATTTGTATTCATCATAATTTTTGAACGGTCAGATCGATGTGTCTCTTATTTTGGTCAATCGTTACACTATTACCACCTAATCAACTGATTTATTCAAACTAGAAAAAAAATCAGGTTTGGCTTTTAAAAATTAGTTCGTTTGGGTCTTAGAAAAAATTTCACCCTGTATACGCTTTTTAAATTAAAATGGTATATTTATTTTTTTCCCCACACGATTACTTAATTTTTTATAAAAAAATCAAATTTGACTATGAATTAAAAGTTTGGTAAAGTGAACCATAGATATACAAAAATTAACTTTTATTACAAAAATTAATTTTTTTAAACAAATATTTAATTTATGTTACCAATCAACTGATTTATTTAAACTAGAAGAAATTAGGCCCGGATTTAAAAAATTAGTTCGTTTTGGTCTTAGAAAAAATTTCACCCTGTATATGCTTTTTGAAAACTCTTTAATGAATTTTACAAATTAGACAAATAGGCAATTAAAATGGTGTATTTATTTTTTCCCCACACGATTACTTACTTTTTTTTATTAAAAAATCAAATTTGTCAAAATCGGAATTTTAACCTAAAAATGAAAAAAAAAAAAAGAAATCACGGTTTAACTCGCTACAACTCTGTTCCATTTTAATATTTTTTTTTCTGGAATTTTTACAGCATATATCTCTTACCATTGTGAAGACTATGAAAATTGTTGTAGACTTTCAGTCTTCTTCTCGTAAATGTTATGAATTTTTCAAAATAAAAGGTGCAGATTCGTGAATTGCAAAGTTAAATCGCAAAAATTCAGTGAAAAAATTTAAAATTTATCTATTTGATCACGTCTATGTTAAACTGTAGAGTCCAAAGAGAAGTGTTATGGGGGAGTTTTAGATCTAGACTTGTTATAGAAAAAAAAAAATAGTGAAACTTATAATTTTAAGAAAAACGTTGTTTAATTTTTTTATTTTTATGGCAAAATTGCGATTTTGACAAATTTGATTTTTTAATAAAAAATTAAGTAAACGTGTGGGGAAAAAATAAATATGCCATTTTAATTGCCTATTTGTCTAATTTGTAAAATTCATATTAGAGTTTTCAAAAAGCGTATACAGGGTGAAAGTTTTTCTAAGAACCAAACGAACTAATTTTTTAAAGCCGGACCTGATTTTTTTCTAGTTTGAATAAATCATTTGATAGGGTGGTAACATAAATTAAATATTTGTTTAAAAAGAAAAAAATAAATATGCCATTTTAATTGCCTATTTGTCTAATTTGTAGAATTCATATTAGAATTTTCAAAAAGCGTATACAGGGTGAAATTTTTTCTAAGACTCAAAGGTACTAATTTTTTAAAGCCAGACCTGATTTTTTCTAGTTTGAATAAATCAGTTTATTAGGTGGTAATAGTGTAATGATTGACCAAAATAAGAGACACATCGATCCAACCGTTCAAGAATTATGACGAATACAAATTTCTGTCAAAATGCGAAACTCGCCCTGTATATTATTAAACAATGGGAACAGACACTTTTTAATGGTCATTTGTTATTCCCCATAGGGGCCTCTATACGAGGTAGGAGTATGTACAGTTCCTCATGACTCACCCTGTATATTAAATAAAGTGATTTTTTCCTAATTGTTTTATTTCATAAGTTACAGACTATAAAAATTCACGTAAAAAAAGGAAATTGTCAGATAACAAATATTGTATTTAAAACAGCAAATAAAGTAAAACATATTTTACTATTTTGCTGTGTTAAAATAGAATATAAAATTAATTAAGTATTTTTATGTTGGTATATTTAAGAGTTGTTGCACTATTTTTAGATTAAACTCCCAAGCGAGACAAGTAAACGGTGATCGTTACATTGGATGATTCAATTAGCAAATCCAAAACAATATTGGAAAACGTGCCAATATTGGAAAAACTCTGTTGACAAACTCAATAATCAAAGAAACACAAGAAATAAAAGGGAGACTTATAACGAAAAGAGAATACAACCGACAGAAGATTCTGTAAAAGAATAAAGGAGACCACAGAGGCATTTAGACCAAAATTGACGATATGCAAAGACAAGGACGGAGAACTACTAACAGAGAAGCAAAAAATTATAACGAGATGGAAAGAATACTTCGAAACCTAAATGCAGACAACGAAAATGATAAAATGGAGACAATATATTACACGGCGGAGCAGTACATTGAAAATCCGAGTTATGAAGAAGTAGTTCAAATAATAAAGAAACTAAAAAACAATACAGCGCCGGGAACGGGCGGAATTTCAGCAGAATTACAAAAACATGGAAGATCTGAACTCTTTTCTTTTTTTTTATTTGAAAACTTGCAAATTTACAATCTACTCTGTACAAAAGAGTATTAAGTAAAACTGATAATTATGTAATGTTTTGTAGGTGTTGCCGGCTAGTGCCGGTTCACCTTATTCACCACTGTATTCACTAACACAAATGTCACTCACACAAGTCTTCTGGACACTGTCTCTTGAGTCTCCTAACTGGTAATGGACGATTGGAAAGCGTGGAAATCAGCTCGTTGTTGTGATTGATACTTCTTTTTCTATGTTTGGTCGCATGCAGTACTATTACATCCTTTATGAATGGTATTTTTAAGTCCTCATGTAATGTTTGGTTTGAAATATACCAGGGTGCATTTGCAATGATTCTTAAAGTTTTTGATTGGTATGTCTGCAGAATTTTGGTGTTTGATGGTTTCGTACATCCCCATAGTTCAATCCCGTAGGTCCATATAGGTTTTAGTATTATTTTGTGTATTGCCAGTTTGTTTTCTATGGATAATTGTGATCTTCTACCAAGAAGCCAATTCATTTGTCTGATTTTCATTTGGAGTTGATGTTTTTTAGCTTTAATGTGCGCTTTCCATGTTAGTTTCTGATCAAGGTGAATACCTAAATATTTGACTTCGGCCTTCACTGGGATAACTTGGTGGTTTATTGTAACATGTGGACAATTTACATGTCTGTTCGTAAATGTTATGTGAGCCGATTTTTCGTGGTTGGCTTTGATTTTCCATTTTTGGAGCCAGTTTTGTAATTGATCTAAATGTGTTTGTAGCTTGTTAGAGGCCACTACTGGATCATGGTCAAGCGCAATTATTGCTGTATCATCGGCAAACGTGGCGATAGTTGTTTCGTTGGTAGTTGGTATATCAGCGGTGTATAATAAGTACAAAAATGGTCCCAAAACACTGCCTTGGGGTACTCCTGCCCTTATGAGTTGGTAGCTTCTGTTATCTTTTTCCATTTTGACATCGAAATGTCTGTCGGAAAGGTATGATTTTAGAAGTAAGTAAATCTGACTCGGCATGTTTGTTTTTAATTTGTATAACAGCCCTTGGTGCCAAACCTTATCAAAGGCTTGCTGAATATCTAGAAATGCTGCAGTGCAAATGTTCTTGTTTTCTAAACCGTCTCTGATTAAATTTACTATCCTATGGCATTGCTGAGTTGTGGTGTGTTTTTCCCTAAAGTCAAATTGATGATTTGGTATTAAATTATTTATGGAGGTTATACTATTTATTCTACTTTGCAGTAGTCGCTCAAATATTTTAAAGTGTATAGGCAGCAGGCTTATAGGTCTGTAAGTGGCAGCTTCTGTTGGTGGCTTTCCAGGTTTGGCGATCATGATAATTTCAGCAAATTTCCATTGCGTTGGATAGTAGGAAAGATGAAGAATTCGGTTGTATAAAGTAGTGAGAAACACGATAGCTCTTCTTGGTAAATGTTTGAGAATTTCTCCCACTATTAGATCATAACCTGGAGCTTTATGGAAGTTGATTTTCTTTATCTCTTCCATAATTTCTGATGGAGTAATTGATCTAGCAGGTGGTGATAGTTGACAGGGAGCATCTAAATAGCTATTTATTTCTTCATCTTCGAATAAATCTACTGGTGCAAACACTTTTTCAAGGTGTTCTACAAAAACTCTTGCTTTTTCCTCATTTGATCTAGCCCATGCATTATCGTTCTGTCTTAATGGAGAAGCTGTTACGACAGGTCTTTTTATTTTTTGGGTCACTCTCCACAATGAGTGATCACTGGGAGTCAGGTTTTTGATGAAATATTCAAAAGATGTATTTCTGGATTCTTGAAGTGCTGAATGTAGTCTGTGAGTCAGTCTACTGAGATTGGTTTTGTCCGCTGGGTTTCTTGTGTGCTGCCAGATTCTGCGTGCCCTACGCTTCTCGGTTACCAACTCCTTAATATATCTGGGAACACCATCTGTCTTTCTCTTATGATGTACAGGTGTTGCTTTCCAGGCCGCGTTTTGCATCAGATTTGTGAAATCGTGAACTGCTGTCTCAATTTCTTCTTCTGTTTTTAGCCTTACGTTGAGACTTAGGTTGGTGTTTACGATTTCTTGAAATTCTAGCCAGTCAGTTCGTTTATAACACAGTCTAGGAGGGAAAACTTTTTGCAGAATTTCGCTACTCACATTGATGATGATAGGACTATGATCGGAGCTAAGGTCAAAGTTTGATTTAATATCACATCGATCGATTGGTATACTTTTGATTATAGCAAAATCTAATAGGTCTGGAATTTTATTTCTATCAGTGGGCCAATAAGTTGGTTCGCCAGTTGATAAATAGTTAAGATTTTTTTGTTGAACTGTTTCCAGGAGATGTTTTCCTTTGGTTGTGAAAAGTCTTGAACCCCAGGTAGTGTGTTTTGCATTCCAATCTCCAGCAATTATGTAATGGAAACCTAGAGAATCAAAAAGTTCATTATATTCTTCAGCTGAGATCATATGTCGAGGGGGACTGTATAGTGAAGCTATGGTAATATGCCATGTTGTGCTTTGTATCTTTACTCTTGCACTTTGTATTTTGTTTGTAATATATGGCTGCAGTTCAAAATGTTTAATAGAGTTTTTAATAATTACAGCAGATCCTGCATGAGCTCCACCATTGGGATGATTGGCATAATATGTTACATAATTGGGTATTTTGACTACAGTTCTGTCAGTGCCGTGACTTTCAGAAATCAAAAGTATATCAATCTTGTGCATTTTCAGAAAAACAATAATCTCCTGTATATGATTTGCAAGTCCGTTTGAGTTCCAAGCTGCTATGATAAGTGTATGAGCCATTAGTGTGCAATCTTGTTAATAACAGTTGTGAGCATTGTTAATATCATGCTGTTCTGATTAAGTAGCTGGTTGAACATGTCTCTGAATTGGTTAAGGAAGCTGCTCAAGACGTCTGTTAAATTTTCGTTCTCATTGTGTGTTGACTGCCTGTTGGGATTATTTTGTAATATAGCAGAATAAGTCGGCTTTATGTTCGGATAATGATTTTGGAATGTAGTATTAATAGTTGGCGTTTGATGTACTGTTTCTTGGTTTTGTTGGTGGATTTGAGGTGGACCCCTATTGTTGGTTTTCTTGTTAATTAAATCTCGGTATACAGAACAGCCCTTAAAATTGACTGGATGGCCTCCGTTACATAAAGCACATGTGGCGGGAGTGTTACGTGGCTTCTGGCAGGTTTTTGAGTCATGTCCACGCCCACATCTTACACAGTTGAATGGTTTTGTGCAGTATGTTTTTGAATGTCCGTACCTCTGGCATCTCATACACTGAACTATTCCATTCTTAGGTCTAGGAGGCTCAACCGTTATTCTTGTGTGGTGTAAATATTGTATATTAAATATTTCCTTATTATTAGTTTGAGGCTCCAAGTCTACAAAGAATAAGGGTAGAGGTGCTTTACTTACTCTGTGTGTGACGTTGACTATATTTCTAGCTTTATGTCCCTTGGATTGTAACTCATGTTTTATATCATTAACTTTTACAGAATGATGTGGTCCTCTAATAACTACTCGGTAGGCACGTTCCTCTTTTAGTTGATACGTGTGGTGAACTATTCCTTCTTCTCGCAAATATTTTACTAGTTTTCTGTAGATATCTACTGTTTTGGGATATATTTTGACAGTGTTTTCGGATAATGTTCGAGTGTGGAATTCTTCTTCCGCTAAAATGTTTGACAAATTGGTTAACATAGCAGCATAATCAGTAACACCGTAGATGTATATAGGAGGAGGTCTGGATTGTATTGCTGTATTATTAGTTTCAGATGTACTTTTGCTTGTATCCTCATTTGTGTCATCAAGGCTATGTAAAGCATCAAATTTGTTTGAAGTAAGTGTGTTTTGTTTATCAGTATTTGTGCTAGCTTTTTTATACCTTTTTCGTTTTTGTTTAATAACATCTTGCCAGGGATGTTTGTCTGTTTCTGGGTTTGGATTTTGTGTCTCATCATCGCTGCTACTGATTGAATAATCGGAGTAATGACTGCAATCCAAATCATCCATGTGCTGTGTTGACGCTGAAGGTCCTGGGGGAACGTCAGGTGCTATCGGATTCGGCATGTTAGTGTTAGGTTGCAATGATTGGTTTTGAGGAGTATAAAAAATTTGCTGACCATGTGTGTTAAAGTTTGGTATCATATTATAATTAGGCATAGTATTAGTTATAAACATGCTTGGTTGACCCTGTATATTTGTATTGCATTGTGTATTAGGATAAAATTGTACATTACCAGATGTAGGTACGTTCTGATGACCCTGTATATTATTGCGATGACTATACATACTGCGAAGATATTTTTGCTACTCCTTGGATGTAATCTTAATCATCTATTTTTTGAAATTCGCACACATTCACATTTAAAAATATTAAAATTATAATATTTACACTTCAACTGTTAATGAGTTTGGTTTTTGTATCGCCAGAATAATTACTCGCTGATAATAAACTCGAAATAGATGTTCACTGCTTGAACGCTAGAATGATAATGATCTGAACTCTGGGGAAGAATTCATTACCTAATAACATTAATATGGACCAAGGTGCAAATGCCGGAGGAATGGACAGTTGGTCTTATACAGCAAATATATAAAAAAGGCGATAAGAGAGAATGCCAGAATTATAGGCCAATAACATTGTTAAATGTAATATACAAAATTCTTTCTAATATAATCTACAATTAATTGTTGGAATTCTCCGACAATATAATTGGTGATTATCAAAATGGATTCAGACCAAATAGAGCCACTACAGTTAATATCTTCATACTACGAACGATACAAGAAAAAGCTTATGGAGATGACATAGAACTATATAATAAGTATATAGACTTTAACAAGCTTTTGATAGTGTGAAAAGAGACAAAATGCTTGGAAGACCTTCGTCATCTAGGTATACCGAAAAAATATATCAGCCTCATAAAAATGACGTTGCAGGGTTCAAAAACCGCAGCCAGAGTAGATGAAGAACTGACTGGAGTTTGACATCTACATGGGAGTGAGAGAGGGAGACGCTCTATCAACCATACTATTCAACCTATTTCTTGAGGCAGTCATTCACCAAGACAGTACAAATTACTGCAGATGTGGAAGATGTATCCATCCTGAATTACGAAAAAGGGGGCTTATAAACGAAGAAAAAACGAAGTACATGACCATCAAAAGAACACATGACAATAAAAATTATATCAAAATAGACAACTATACTATTAAACGTGTGGATGCCTTCACATATCTGGGTACGGAAATTAATCAGAAGAATTCAGTAAGTAGCGAAATTAATGCACGTATTTTCAGCGGGAATCGTACATACCATGCTAATAAAAGATTGATGACATCGAAATTATTAGACAAAAGAACCAAAATGACTTCTACGGAACATTGATTAGACCCGTAGTAACCTATGGTTGTGAAAACTGGGTAATGGCGAAAAGGGACGTAGCCCAACTCAGGACATTCGAAAGAAAAATACTGAGGAAAGTATATAGCCCGGTGCAAGAGGGAGACGGCACATGGAGAATCAGGAGAAACAACGAGGTTAATTAATTAAAGAAGGTTATGACATTGTACGATTTGTGTAAAGCCAAGGACTGTAATGACTGGGACATGTGCAGAGACAAGACGATGCAAAAACAAAAAAGAAAATATTACAATGGAAGCCGAAAGGAAGACGAAAAAAAGGAAGGCTCAGAACGAGATAATGTTGGATGACGTGGAAGATGACCTGAAAACCATGAACATAAGACAATGGAGATAAATGACACAAGAGAGATCTGAATCGAAGAACGTAGTCAGACAGGCAAAGACTTATCCAAGTCTATGATGCCAAAAGAAGAAGAACAAGAAGATCGCAAGACTCCATAATAAATAAATTGATATACATTATTTTCTTTATTGGAAGAGTTGGAACATTGTGCGAGCATTAAACTGTAAATCAAACAAATTTACTGCTACACAAGGAGTAAGACAAGGTGGAGTTTTGAGCCCACTGCTTTTTATTAGAAGATTTAGGTTACCATCTTTTAAAAACTATAACTCCAAGTGAATGCGTATTTGCAGATGATATTGCATTGATAGCAAGTTCAGAGAAATCTTAAAAACAACCTAAATTTATGGACCAGAGAATTTGCAGACAAAGGAATGAAAATAAATTTAGCAAAGACCAAAACCCTACTTATAGACGGAGAGCTAGAGCCGAAAAATCATCGTCAAAAGTAATATGGAGTTTTTCCAGTGAAATGTGTCCATTGTATATTGACAAATATGACCCCTTTCAGGCTGACACCTCAGCGGATACAGGAAGTAGCAATAAAGGATGAAAGGGGAATTTAGTGCAGTCATTAAAGGTTTTCACGTCCTATTTTGTTAAACCTCCATCGATTTGCATGAAAATTGGTGTCTAGTTAGAGCATACCTCAAGAAACAAAACTGATTTGGTGCCACTTGCACTTTTACCTTGGTGATGAATACCACCACTTCCCGCGGGTGATATCTATTTTATTAAAAATAACCCCACAAATCGATAGAGGGACAAATTTTAAGTAAAATTTGTTATATCATGTTATTAAAATAAATCAATACTTTTTGAGTTATTAAAGATCAAAGATTTTTCTATTTAAGAGTATATGCGTGAAGTTATGGATGATAAAAAGAACATGTTAATTAATTGTATGTTGGTAAAATATCATTTTCATATTATTTCGATATTTAATTGAATTTTTGAAGTTATACTTCTTTACCGGCGATATGAGGGTGAATTTTTATATGTTAAAACCAATGATCCCGGCGCATGCGCATTATAACTTTGTTCTGATTGGATGTTCAAATGACATGTCAAAAATTATTCAATATGGCGGCTGTGGCACAGCTGTAGATAGATTATTTATGGTTGTTGCGTTTTAAAATTTGTGTGAAAAGAAACAACAAACAAAAGTTAGTTAATAGTTATACTGCCTTTTTAAATAGTTTTCATATACCTATATTTTTGGACTTTTGGACTGTTTTCGACAAGGAAAACTCATTCTAATTTGGTAAGTAATTTTTATAATAATCATATTGTAATTATACATTTGGATTAGGTTGAAATATGTACATTTATTTTCTCAAGAATGGGGATTTTAGAGAGAAATCCCAAATTAGGTCCGATTTTTATTTTTAAATTATGATTTTTTGGCGTAGATTTATTTATCTAGTATGTATGTAATGCTTTGATTTACATACTTAATTTGATTACCAACAAAAGTTCTACCAATCTTCATCTAATATATTGTTTTCTTGCTGTTTTGTTATATTTTAATATTTTCTTCCACAAAATTTAAACTACATAATTTAATTATATTCAAAACAACTGTCAAACAGTAAAACGTTCAGTTACCCTATTTTTCCACGTGACAAATAATGTGGAATTGGACTAGTGAGTCTAGGCTTCGATTACGAATCAAAGCGTCCCGAAATTCACGGGTTCGATTCCCGATGCAAGTTTTTATTTTTTTATTTTTTTATGCATTTTATGATTATAAGTATATTTGTTATATAATTTTTTTTTCAGAAAATGCGTATTTAAAATTTTTGTTAACAATTATTATCGTTCAAAAATCATTTTTTCTTTGTGGCATTTTTCAATGTGTTTGTGTGCGTTTTATTCTTTTACTTTTTAAAATTTTTGGTATTGTCTTAAAAATCATATAATATGTAGTAGAAGTGTAACTTCTTACGTGCGTACAAAGTACACACACATTCTTTTTTTTTTTTCATTATAAACTGAATATGTCCAGAAACTGGGGGTGTCCAATAATGGGTACATTTGACATATTCGAATACACTTTTGCTAAATTTATAATATCGAAATAATATAAAAATAATATTTTAATACAATAAACATACAATTAATTAATATTTTCTTTTTATCATCCCTAACTTCACGCATGTGCTCTTAAACAGATAATTCTTTGATCTTTAATACCTCAAAAAGTATTGATTTATTTTAATAACATGATATATCAAATTTTACTTATAATTTGTCCCTCTATCGATTTGTGGGGTTATTTTTAATAAAATCGTTTTCACCCCCGAGAAGGGGTGGTATTCACCCCCGGGGTAAAAGTTCAAGTTGGCACCAAATCATTTTTATTTCCTGAGGTATTTTCTAACTAGTCACCAATTTTCATGCAAATCGATGGAGGTTTAACAAAATAGGAGGTGAAAACCTTTAAAGACTACACTAACTTTCCCCTTTCATCCCGTATTGCTACTTCCTGTATCCACTGAGGTGTCAGCCTGAAAGGGGTCATAATTATCAATATACATTTCACATGCCAAACTCCATATTACTTATGACGATGATTTTCCGGCTCTAGCTCTTAGACTATTATATCCAAGACACCGAGGGAAATCCATATAAACCTAGACGGAAATTTAGTATAACAAGTGGAGGATTTTGAATATTTATGAACTATAATAAATGAAAAAGGAATAATGCAAAAGAGCTGAACAACATAATTGCTAAAACAATACGACTATATTACTCCCTTAATGCAGGTTTTATTAGCAAAAGAGAAATTAGCAAGAAGACAAAAGTGACAGTGTATAAGACAATATACCTCCCTGCTCTGCTATATGGAAGTAAAACATGACGCTAGCTGAACGAGAGAAGAACAAGGTACAATCTTCCGCAAAGAAGTATTTAAGAAGAGTAGAAGAAGTTTCGCTAATGCACAAGTTAAAAAATGAAACGATAAGAAAAAACCTAGACGTTGAGAGTGCCAACAAAGCAATAGAAAAATCACAATTAAGATGGTTTTGTCATTTAAATAAGTTAGATCCACATAGGCAAGTCAAGGTAGTTTGGGAAGCAAAAGGAATTGGTACAAAGAGAAAAGGAAGACCGTGTGAACAATGGAACGATGCTGTGGGAACATCACTACAAATCACACCATAAAGCAGAAACCTCACACGGGGGAAGCCAAGGGAAGGACATTCAACAGAAAACTTTGGAGAGAGATGATTAGGAAGCAAAAACAGATTTCTCGACACCTCACAGTAGAAGAGAACCAGATTATATATAATATTTTCTTTATTATCTTATTTCAGTTACAATTTTTCAGTCATAAGTTACAGACTTCAATAATTCACACAAAAAAAGGAAATTGTTAGAAAACAGTAAATACGTATTTAAAATAGCAAATAAAATAAAAGAGGTTTTACTATTTTGCTATTTCTAAATAGAAAATAATAGACTATTGATTATGTACTATAGAAAGGAACTACAACGTTAACGGGGTTTTATTATTTCATATGCTCAATGAATCTCTATATATGAAAAAACCGCGGAGTGCTACCATTTAAAGGGGTGCGTTTTTGAGAAATGGGTGAATTAGTCCCTGGGCACAGGTTACATTAGGGTGAGTTCTATGCACTTTTGGTTCAAACACGTCTACATAAAAAGTGTTCCTGGTTAAATTTCCTATCTAACTATAACTTTTTAAAGTCAAAGATACTTTTTTTTACAAAAATATATTCAAAAGAAAAAGCACAAAGAAACCCAAAAGAAAGAAATTTTGTTTTTTGTCCCATAACTTTTGTCCACGGGGATATAGGTATAGACATTGCTTTACAGAAAAAAACTTACATATTTTCTCTTTAAAATGGTGTTTGGTGTAGGTCATTAGGATTAACAGTTTTCAAAATATGATTTTTCAAAGTTTGCCACTCACAGCAATTTTGGGCAATTTTCCTTGTTACTTCGCAAATATTGTTCTGTAACTTTTTTCTACGTAACTTTAGGCATATGCAATGGTACATATAAGAGGAATAGAAATCAATTTCCGTTAAAATGTTCTACTGTATAATGTTGTACGACTTCTTTTAAAGATGTTATCTTTTTCAAGATTTTATACTTTTAACGAGTTTTTATATTTTTTGCGATTATTTTTTAAATTTCCCATTATAAATTTTTTTTCTACATTTAGGTATATATTATATAATAAAAAGAAAGTTTATTCTGTATGGTGTATTATAAAATGGTGTATTATAAAATGGGGTATTATAAAATGGTGTATTATAAAAAATTCTAGGATTATTTTTGAATAAGACATGCTTTTTCAAAATTTAATAAGTACTTGCAACGATTTTTGATTTTAGGATTATTTTTTTTAATTTCTCATTATAACTTTTTATGTGATTGCGTGTTATGATTCAATCTTATTTTTTATAGGTAATATTTTGGATCCACTTGACTCGCACCACAAGTTTTGCTTGAAAAAATAGCATGTAAATGTACCAAAGGATGTACAAAAAACTGCGGTTGTAGGAAGATAGAAATTAGTTGTTCAATATTCTGCAAAGGGTGCATGTGCATGGGTACTAATTGTGGGAAATCTAAGATAACTGAGGTGTCAGAGGAAGATATTGAAGCTAATGCTAACGAAGAGATGGACTTTGATTTTCAAAAATTTTTTATATGTCAACGTTTAAATAATTTTAACTAAAGTGATGTTTTCTAAGACTAATGTTTATGTAATTTTTGTAAAAGAAATAATTTTAAATAATACAGGTAAAAAAATATCAAAGAATCACTCGGTTTCCATTATTTAAATATAGATGATACACCATTTTAAAGAACAGAAAGTAAGCCCTCTTTATTGAGCAATATATAGTATATTCATGTACAGGAAAAACAAAATTATAATGAGAAATTTAAAAAATAATCCTAAAATCAAAAATCGTTGCAAGTACTTATTACATTTTGAAAAATAATATCTTATTCAAAAATATTACTAGAATTTTTTGTAACACACCATTTTAAAGTAAACAAAATAAGCTTTTTTTATTATATAATATAATATAATACCTAAATATAGAAGAAAAAAAGTTATAATGAGAAATTTCAAAAGTAATCGTAAAAATGTAAAAAATAATATTTTCTTATATTACGTATTATATAATATATAATATAATATTATATTATGTACATTATATATAATATAATATTATATAATGTATTATATAATAATATTATTTTATTTTTATATTATATTATAAAAAATCGTTAAAAGTATAAAACCTTGAAAACCCATAATCTCTTAAAAAAAAAGTCGTACAACGTTATACAGTAGACCATTTTAAAGGTAATTGATTTCTTTTCCTATTACGTGTACCATTGCATATACCTAAAATTACGTGGAAAAAAGTTACAGAACAATATTTGCGAAATAACAAGGAAAATTGCCCAAAATTGCTGTGAGTGACAAACATTGAAAAATCATATTTCGAAAACTATAAATCCCAATTAGCTCTACTAAACAACATTTTAAAGAAGAAATATATAGGTTTTTTTTCTGTAAAGCAATGCCTATACCTATATCCTCGTGGACAAAAGTTATGGGACAAAAAACAAAATTTCTTTCTTTTGGGTTTCTTTGTGCTTTTCTTTTGAATATATTTTTGTAAAAAAAGTGTCATTGACTTTAAAAAGTGATATTTAGATAGTAAATTTAACCAGGAACAACTTTTATGTAGGCATCCTTGTACCAAAAGTGCATAGAACTCACCCTAATGTAACCTGTGCCCAGGGACTAATTCACCCATTTCTCAAAAACGCACCCCTTTAAATGGTAGCACTCCGCGGTTTTTTCATATATAGATGTCCATTGACCATATGAAATAATAAAACTCCGTTAACGTTGTAGTTCCTTACAGCTATCTTATTTTGAATATAATCAATAGCCTATAAATGAACTAAGGATAATTAAGTGTTTTTATGTTTTGTATTTTAGAGTTTTTGCACCATTTTCAGATTAAACCCCGAAGCGAGACAAATAAACGGTGATCGTTTCGTTGGATTATTCAATTAGCAAATCCAAAACAATTGACTTGCCAATATTGGAAAAACTCTGTTGACATGAACAAAAATCTCAATCATCAATCCAATTCATCTCCTGAATACTTGATAAGCACTAGTGTAGAAATTGGTTTATTTCATTTTTTATTCCATGCATTTGAATTTGGTCTAACAGGGTTGACTTGAAAACAATTAGCAGTTATTCAAATAAAAACTAATGAGTTAATTT
Organism: Diabrotica virgifera virgifera; assembly: GCF_917563875.1. NCBI lineage: Eukaryota > Metazoa > Arthropoda > Insecta > Coleoptera > Chrysomelidae > Diabrotica > Diabrotica virgifera. Next base: position 153,517,346 of record NC_065450.1, read on the forward strand.
TCTGATGAATATGAAAATGTAAAATTCCTATTTTTTAAAATTATGACTAATAAGTTTACATGTTTGACCCTGGAGTATGTTTAGTATATATCAAAGGGGTTTACTAGGGGGCGGTCCGATAAGTACTTAGCCTTCAAAAGAAAAAAGAAAAAATTTGGGAAAAGTGGCGGTTTATTTCTGAACGTAGTCTACTTTTAGCTCTATACGCTTAACCCAGCGATGCTCCATCTTCTTTAACCTGGCAATGGTCGCTAGGTAGGTTTGTACGCGAGTGGTCGCGCGTGAGATTTTCCCGCACATATCCAACTTTTGCCTTTCTTTACAAAATTTTACAAAAAAGATGAGGTTTCATCAACGATAAAGACATTTGTTTAAAAAGACACGCCGTTTTTCTGTTTTATTATTATTATCTTTATATAAAATGTGACTGTTGATGCCGCCAATATTTAACATTGAAAAGTATATGATAAGTGGTAACCCAAGTAGCACAATAAAAATATTTTACTTTCATTTAAGGTTTATAAAGGTTTTATTGTGGTAAATAAGAAGATAATGGTTTGAAAGTTACCTTGTAGATATACTGCCAGAACTTTAAAACTGTTAAGCATTTGTCACTAGTTTTAAAGTATCTAATAAGAGTATCAAATAAGACTAATTAATCTTAATAGATAATTTGTCTTATTGTAGTTTTAAAATGGTTGATTCTCAGTTCACTTTAAAACGAATCAGTTTTATGAAAAACTTCCGGACTGTTTGGTTTTATTAGATACTAGTTTGTTACCTTTTAGTTTTATTGCAGTTTTAAAGGTTATCCTAATATGACTAATAAAACCTGTTATTAAAACTACTTGATCTCAAGACTATTATGTCAGTAAAATATATGCCTTAAAAATATTTTTTTAGTTTTCTTTAACCCGCCATTACACGCGCTATGAGGGAATCCCTCACCATATTTGTTTATAAGCAATGAAATTGTGTAAACTAATACGATAACCTTAAGCACCCAGGAATGCCTTTAGCATGGTTCATGAGAGGGTATGAAAAAGTTTTAGAATATTTCAGGCGGTCAGTGTGCTGTGTGATAGTTGAAAGAAGAGACATCCCTCTTCAAGTGAGGGAATTCCTCACTGCGCGTGCAATCACGGTGAAATCACGTTTCTGTTATCTCAAAGAAACTTTTAGGTTTTTATTTAATATTTAGGTAGGTTTAATTAAAATATTATTGTTTGGATTAGGTTAGGAACAGTGGCACACCGAGGGGGGGGTTGGGGGTTAAAATCCCACCCAGGGCATATAAAAATATATATAAAAGAAGGTAGGAAAATGTAACTTGTCTTTCACAAATAATACAAAAAACTTTCAGTCCCCAAGCAAACCCCCCTCCCCCCAGAGGAAAATTCTAGGTGCGCCACTGGTTAAAAACCCATTTTTAAATTTACCTATTCTAATTGGGAAATAAGCCACAATTTAACTTGAAAAATTGATTTTATTGGCGTTTCGAATTCCACCTCGGACGTCGTTATCAAAATACAAAATATTAATAGTTAATTACATAAATGCCACAAAGAAATAGCTTCAGAACAGTTGTTAATTTTAATTTGTATTTTTAGTAAAATGAATTCGCGTAAAGAACGTTAATTTCTTCAGTGGCTTGCTGAAATTGGAAATTAAGAAAACTTGCTTTTGCTCTATATTATTTTTACTTTTGTTTTGTTAAATTAATAAAAAAAATTGGTTTACGAGACTTTCTATAATATGTGAGTAAAACCCATTTTATATTTATAAATGTTGACAGTTATTCTTTCTCGAAATAAGTCGAATTTATGTAGGTGAGGGCGACGCTCATACGCGTGCAACCACGTCACAATAGAAGACGCGTGTAACGGCGGGTTAAAGTTGCTTTCATAAAAGCAATTAGTAGGCTGTAATAAAACCAAACGCTCTTAACTGAATCAATTTGGTTACCGTAAAGACTAAACTATGCCTCTTGTTGGAAACAATAAAACTAAAGTCATCCCCTTTTCTTTCATATCCAAAATGGCCGGCTATTTGTTTTAGAGCGAAACAGAAGTGGAAGTACAGTTAGTATGGAAGAAATAAGTCGCAAGTACTTAAAATATAAACGAACTGGTCATTTTAAAAGAAAAATACAACACACACAGCACTACGACGCCTCGATTTTAGGTTAGATTCACATTAAAACCGAGTGGCATTATTGACAGCAGCATTAAAATTAAACGGTTTTAATTCCAAGGTAACCTGCTTTTATGTAGGATATATACTCTTGGAAAGGTATAAAATAAAACCATTTGATCTTAACAATTCTCTGTCGATAGACCAAAGAGTTTTATTTTGGCCATATTGCTTTCTGGAGATGCTGAAAGCCATGATAGATTACAATATAAGGCTTACATAAAAATTATAAATAAGCGTCTTAAAGACATAAATTCGATTTATTTTAACATTAAAACACTAAAATTGTAGATACAATTATTTTTCTTTCAAATTAATATTTTTCGGATTAAATTTTTTTTATTTTTTAATCGCCGAAAGTCAGGAATTTTAGGGGGCGTGAGTTATTTAGACCTATTTTTGTTAACATTATCAATCAAGTTGGGTGCGCAAGTGTTTTTCTACCTTGAAAGTTAGAAATAACCACTTACTTTTTAATATTTTATGTTTACAAATACGTATCTACCTATCATAACACAGCTAAAAATTTGTTGGCCTATATGAAATATATGGGTTTAAAGAATCATTTAAATTGACTTTAAAAGTCTCCATTTAAAAAACCTTTTTAAGTTTGCTATAAAACTGTCTGCACTTAAAGTGTCTTTTAACATGGTTTTAAAAGCACCTTCACAGCAGCGTTAAAACCAGTTGCTTAAGAAAACAAAGTTTTAAAAAGGTTTTTATTTTTGGTTTTATTGACCTCTTTCAGAGTGGGCCCTTTTATGCTGAAAGCGGTTTTATTGCAACCTTAAGGTTTACTTAAAAACCAGATGGTTTTAATTTTAGTTTTATTCTACAGTTTTAAAGCATCCTTAAAAGATTTAATAAACCCGTTCGGTGCTACTTGGGAAGTGACCATCTACAACTAACCCGTGAAACAGAATATAGGGATCTCATATTATCGACCACATCCACCGCGCCTTTTATTACATTATAAAAGGATATTATTTCAGCTTTTAAGTGGAAAAATAAAATTAATTTTTATACACAGGTGGTGGCTCCGGTGGTCGCGCGATGAGAGAATCTCTCACATAAAGCGCACTGACTCAACAATATAGTGATACTAAGTCAACTGAGTCACTATCTGAGCGGACGAGTCTATTAGATTGTCGAGGGAGGATAGTAAGGAGACTAGAAGGAACTACAGCGCGTATAATTTCCCAGAAAAAAAGTTGTGCGCATTTTTCTGAAACCGTGATAGAAAATAGCGACCACTGCTGGGTTAACCCGTCCGAAAAATACTTTTTCTCGAGGTCTGAAAAGTAGACTTCCGTGGCGGCACTGAACTCCTCATTCAACATAAATTTCCACCGGCTAGTGACTTTTTTAAGTTTCCAATTTAGCCCAATGCGACCAATTTGGCGGCGATGGCTGAACTGTGAGCCGGAGCGTTTTCGTAGTGGAAGAATACATTGTTCCTTTCCAATTGAGACTGTTTTTCTGAAATTAGGCGCCGAATCGGCCCAATAATGCGGCATAGCAAAGCCCTGTGACCGTTTAAGGGAAAAAATGAAATTTTACGATACAATTTTGGTATGATGTGCCATCTCAGAACATGGTGTTTCACAGCTTTTTGTTGGGCGTGTTCGCGGTGATGCTCTCACTGCTGACATTTACGTTGACAGGTGTCTTACAAAGCTTGTTGAGTTTATAAATACTCATCACCCCAATGATGAAATCATATTTTGGCCCGACCTAGCGTCATGCCATTACGCCAGAAGAACGACACATTGGTTAACTGCTCGAAATATAAATTTTGTTCCCAAGCGCGATAACCCTCCAAATGTGCCTCAGGCGAGGCGAGTAGAAGAGTTTTGGGCTGTTTTGAGTCTAGTGGTGTTTAATAGTGTCTGGAAAGCCCAAAATGAAAATCAGATAAGGCGAAGAATTTTGAAAAAAATTCTTGAGATCGTTTTAGAAACAATCCAAAGGCTTATTGCACATGCAAGACCAAATTTACGTGCCATCGAAGATCACCGACCTCTTTCGGTTCTATAAAAATACATTATTAACCTTAAAGATGTAGACTCAATTTCCTGTATTGAGTTAATAAAATAAACTTAATTTACAACTAGAAAATACATATTTATCTTTTCCAAAAACTTCAGGAACATACATTATTTACATACATTTTTAATTTCTTCTGTTGTTTATCTTATTGGCGAGGCAAATATTGCAATTTTATCTTGGTTTTGGTTTCCATGTTCTCGTAATTCGACTCTATCCTCTACAAAAAATTCATTAAAATACTTTCCCATTCTTTAGATTTCATGCTCTGTATTATGTCGTATTTTTTTCTTTCATAACTTTTTTATCATAAAAAAATTGATAAAAAAACTCATCATATAATTTCACCAGTAGAAATAGGTGAATCAAACTAAGTTATTCTTTCTTTTAGAATGCATAAAATAGAAGCAGTCTGTCAGAGAGTTTCTAAATAGAGATCCACATCCAGAGAGCATAATGAGGTGGTGGAGCTCAACTAACTAAAACTAACAAACTAATTAACTAACTAGTTGTAACTAAAGTGTTGAATTCTCTCAATGTGTGTGTATCTAATGTCCTCCTAATAAACCTCCATGTCATATTAATGCAGGAGCCCGATATATACCAAGTTTATAGAGAAGATCTATCGGGAGTTGAGTAGACTAACTATTTTCAGTACGACTCGTTTTAGAACATACGGCTTCCTGATAATTTGTTGAGGTTTATGAGATTCTTCGTTGGGTCCCAACGGGACTACGAACTTCCACATCATTTTTACCACATCTGTAACTATACACATATAGGTGTGTTTGGAGAATTTAATTTGGGTGCCAAACACTGACTTATGTAGGTCTGGATCCCGCATAAGAATAAAAAGTTGATTAATAGAAAGTTGAAAATTTGTTAATAGCTTAATGGTGTCTAGTCAGACAAAATTTGATATATGGGAACACTGGAACAGGTTAAAAATTTGGAACGTCAGACTACGAAAACGTCAGATGTATTTTGTCGGAGAGAACTTCCAATTGGTTTGTTGCCCATTCATTAAACTCTCATGCAAAAATCAGACTGGTGTATATCACCAACTGGGCACTTTAATGAGTGGAACACGAAGAAGATATCAAATGACAGAAATCATGTTGGTTAGTAAGAGCAGTCTGATTTTTGCGTGAGAGTATAATGAAAGGGTGATAAATCAATTGGAAGTTCTGTCGGACAAAATACATCATGACGTTCCAAATTTTTAACCTGTTCCACAATTAAAACTTTTCCTGTTCCAGTGTTTCAATATATCAAAGTTTGTCCAACTAGACACCCTTAAGCTATTAACAAATTTTCAGCCAGCTATGAATCAACTTTTTTTTGATGCGCGGGATCCAGACCTAACTGGCAACTCGTATCTCGTATGTAGCAAAAGTGCTTTATTATTGTAATTACACAAGTTTTATCAAAATAAATTAATTTTTTTATAATACTACGTACCTACTTTATAATTTTCATGTTATGTCTAAGTGAATGTGAAAACCATAGATAATAGCATTGTTTATATAGTATTAGTTGGTCAACGCAATAGATACATTTGTTTGATTCTTAATTGGGAAAGTCACCAGATGTCATCACCATTTTTTCTCATAGGCATCTTTCAGTGCGTCACAGTTTTTCGATTTCTTTCTAACATTGTATGTGACAGAAAGTCGTTAAACTGTATGTGACAGAAAAAGGCACGTCTGTGATTACAGACATTTATGACAATTAATCTAGTTGTCGATAGATGGTGCTATAATCGGAAAAAATTATGTACGAATTATATAATATATCTACGAATATAATCTGTACAATTTATAAGACCATACAAATCAAAGAAAATGCCATTTTATAATATTGTTGCTAAATGTAATATGCTATGTAATAATATTGTTGCTAAAAAGGTAAATTTTTATTGTATACCGGGTGTACGAATCAAACAGTGTTTTTTTCTTAAAGTTCGCATCACCCTGTGGAATATTCTAGCATTTGAAAAATACTGAAATTTTAACCCAACTATAGCTTCAAGTTTTCCTAATATTCTGTTTTTTTATTCATTTGTTTATATTGGATAATAAAAAAGTTAGGTACTTTAACAACAAGACATGTTGCTCATCAATACACGGTGTTTCTAAATAAGTGCGACAAATTTTAAGGGCAATTCTGCATGAAAAATATTGACAGTTTGCTGGATAACCGTATGTTTGCCAATGTTTCTTTTCCAAGATATGGGATGTTAAATTTTTTCTTACAAATTTTATTTATTTATTGTTTTAAAACTGGTTGAGATATGCAAATGAAATTTGGTGGATTTTAAGACGTAGTTATTGCACATTTTTTTAAATACAATTAAGAATTTAATATTCACCATTAGCGCGCATACGGGTAATAACACCGATCATATTACCCGTATGCACGCTAACGAAGAATATAAAATTCTTAATTTTATGTCAAAAAATTGGTAATAAACATCTCTTAAAACCTACCAAATTTCATTTGCATATTCCAACTGGTTTTAGAGCAGCAAATAAATCGTCAGTTTGTAAGAAAAAATTCAACCTCTCGTATCTCGGAAACGAAACATTTGCAAACATACGGTTATCCAGCAAACTGTCAATATTTTTCATGCAGAATTGCCCTTAAAATTTGTCGCACTTATTTAGAAACACCATGTATTGATGAACAACATGTCTTGTTGTTAAAGTACCTAACTTTTTTATTATCCAACATAAACGAATGAATCAAAAACAGAATATTAAGAATACCTGAACCTGTAGTTGGGTTTTAATTTCAGTATTTTGTAAATGCTAGAATATTCCACAGGGTGATGCGAACTTTGAGAAAAAAACACAGTTTGATTCGTACACCCGGTATACAATAAAAATTTACCTATTTAGCAACAATATTATTACATCGATATTGTTAAAGAATCAGGCGATAACATATTAAAAAATCACTAAAATAGGAGAACAGGTTAAGGAAATACGAGACATCAAAAATGATCAAATTTTTAAGTGGGCCGATTTGTATGCACGTAAGTTTACGCATAATGTATAGTAGCATGTGATCATTTATTCAATTTCTAAATATATTCTTCCATATATTTATTTTTCCTAATATGTATGCGAGTGGGGTGTGTTATGAATAGGATCGTATCCAACTTGGTGTCTATGCATTTTGGATTTATCGTAGTTACGCTTAACGTTGCGACCCTGCGAGAAATGGTGATGACATCTGGTGACTAATTATTTATATGGGAAATAAGCCACAATTAAAATGAAAAAAATAATTTTATTAACGTTTCGACGCCCAAATCGGGTGCCGTTGTCAAAATACAAAATATTACTAAAATAAACAAAAGTGTTGTTGCTAAGCAAAAAAATTCTTCTAATAATTTATTTAATCTCATTCATTTATATTGGCAATTCAGACATATATTATACATTTTAAAGTAGAAGACTTTAAAATGGTATTGCCAATATTTATGAGTTGCGTTCCTGGGACGACTTACTGAAAGATAGTTCATTCGATTACATGAAATCAACCCCAACTCAAGAATATCCGTCATAAAAAATTATAGCATGTGATCTGTCTTTAAAAAGACAACCAAATGCAACGACAGTAAAATTCTCGCGTTAGAGACTTCATAGTAAATCACAAGGGAAAACCAGGAAAAAACCTTGTGATACTATCCCGACATCGTAAGTATTTGGTCTTACATTAATTTACTCTCAAAAAATAATACCAAATTCCGACTTGTAACATGTTTAAATTATAAATAATATTAATAATACTAGATATATAAGTAATACTAAAATATAAAATATGTACTAGCTCGATATTATTGACTTACTAATCTTGGTATTTTCTTTCTATTGACTTCCTCTTTCAGTATGGGTAACTATCAAAAAACCTTGTAGTGAACTATCAAAATTCTTATTAAACATTCTAAAACCATTTGCTAATAATGATGACACTTTTATAAAAAATACAAAACATTTTTTAAACAAATTATCAACTATTGAATTTAATCCAAATAATATTATAGTAAGTTTTGACATAAGCAGTTTATTTACAAATGTACCATTAGATAAAACTTTAAACATAATCAAAACGAAATTAGAGAATGATAATACATTGGCAACTAGGACAAGACTAAATGTATCAGCTATAATGGAGTTATTGACATTATGTACCAAAAATACCTATTTTCAACTAAACAATGAATTATATAAACAAAATTTTGGTCTAGCAATGGGCTCTTCTTTATCTCCATTATTGGCTAATATATTTATGGAGGATTTCGAAACTAATATTATTTCTACACAAAATTTAAAACCCGCAATATAGTGGAGATATGTAGATGATGTGTTTTCAATATGGCCTCATAGATCAGAATTGTTGGATACGTTCCTGAATATTATAAACGATCAAGAAGAGACAATAAAATTTACAATGGAAAAGGAATACAATAACAGCCTACCTTTCCTCGATGTTTTGATCTCAAAGAAGGATATTGGATATGAGACTCAAGTGTATAGAAAACCAACACACACCAACAGATATCTCAATTACAAGTCAAATCACAACATCAACGTTAAAAAGGGAATCATTAAATCCTTATATGATAGAGCCAAAATTACTTGTTCTAACGAAAATTCCTTTTTAGCAGAAAAACAATTGTTAACATCTGTTTTATTAAAAAATGATTATCCTTTATCGTTTATAAATAAGGAATTGTCAAGATTGGATCGAATGGAACAGAACAACTTAGAACGGGATCCTACAACATTCACCAGAAATAATACGAGGAAAACATCAATACCATATATAAAAGGACTATCCGAGAAACTTAAAACAATAGGAAATAAATTCAACATTTCAACAACATTCAAAACAACAAACACATTGAGATCTATTCTATCTAAAACTAAACCTAACAATGATCAAGAAAGAACAAAGAATTGCATTTATAAAATACCTTGTGAATGCGAACAATTTTATTTAGCTGAGACGTCAAGACCATTAGACGTCAGAATAAGTGAACATCAATCTTATATTAAAAATAGAGAATTTGAGAGATCTCAAATATGTCAACACGCATGGGATAATGAACATATAGTTCAGTGGAGAGATTTAAGTATAGTCCTGAAAGAATCAGATAGTAAAAAGAGAAAAATCAAAGAAGCGGCTCTAATTATGCTAAATGAAACCAATTGTGTCGCAAATTCCTCGGTAGAATGCAGTAGGATGTGGTTACCCATACTGAAAGAGGAAGTCAATAGAAAGAAAATACCAAGATTAGTAAGTCAATAATATCGAGCTAGTACATATTTTATATTTTAGTATTACTTATATATCTGGTATTATTAATATTATTTATAATTTAAACATGTTACAAGTCGGAATTTGGTATTATTTTTTGAGAGTAAATTAATGTAAGACCAAATACTTACGATGTCGGGATAGTATCACAAGGTTTTTTCCTGGTTTTCCCTTGTGATTTACTATGAAGTCTCTAACGCGAGAATTTTACTGTCGTTGCATTTGGTTGTCTTTTTAAAGACAGATCACATGCTATAATTTTTTATGACGGATATTCTTGAGTTGGGATTGATTTCATGTAATCGAATGAACTATCTTTCAGTAAGTCGTCCCAGGAACGCAACTCATAAATATTGGCAATATCATTTTAAAGTCTTCTACTTTAAAATGTATAATATATGTCTGAATTGCCAATATAAATGAGTGAGATTAAATAAATTATTAGAAGAATTTTTTTGCTTAGCAACAACACTTTTGTTTATTTTAGTAATATTTTGTATTTTAACAACGGCACCCGATTTGGGCGTCGAAACGTTAATAAAATTATTTTTTTCATTTTAATTGTGGCTTATTTCCCATCTAAATAGTTAATTATAGAAATGCCACAAGGAAATAGCTTCAGAACAACATCTGGTGACTGTCTTAATTAAAATCAAACAAATATATCTATGTATTGCGTTGACCAACTATTACAATATAAAAAATGACAATAGCTTCTTTCAGATGAATTTATTTTTGTTCTCAGAACATTCTTCTTCTTGCAGTACCGTCTCCTATCGGAGGTTGGCTACCATCACAGCAATCTTAACTTTGTTGGCTGCAGCTCTGAACAACTGTATTGAACTGCACCCATACCACTCCCTTAAATTTCGCAACCAGGAAATCCTCCTAAGTCCCACATTTCTCTTTCCCGAGATTTTTCCTTGGATTATGAGTCTAAGCAGAGAGTACTTTTCTCCTCTCATTATGTGGCCTAGATACTCCAGTTTTTTCGTTTGTATGGTTTTTATGACTTCGCATTCCTTCCCCATCTTCAGCAAAACATCTTGATTTGTTACTCTTTCTGTCCATGGTATTTTCCACATTCTTTTGTAACACCACATCTCGAATGCGTCAATGTTTTTGATGTTTATTTTTTTTCAGAGTTAAAGCTTCCATGCCGTACAGCAGAACGGAGAAAACATAGCACCTTAACATTCTCGTTCTTAAGTTTATATTTATGTCCCGGCTACATAGGAACTTTTTCATTTTGACAAACGATTGTCTCGCTATCTCAATTCGCCTCTTGATTTCTCTTGTCTGGTCTTGTCTTGTCTCTAAATATTTGTAGGACGTAACTCTTCCAACTGGCTGATTATTTATGGTTAAATTCATATTGGTGTATAGCTTCTTTGTAACAATCATGAATTTAGTCTTTTTGATGTTCAGTTTTAGACCATACTTATTAGTATGAGTGTTTATGTTTTCCATCAAATACTGTTCTCATCATCAAATACTCAGAACATTCAACGCCACTTTATTAATATTACAATACAAACCTTGTGTTTTTCTGGTAATGTTATTTCAAGTAACATTTACAAAGTCGGTGGTTTACATATTTTTAAAACAAATGTAAATAATGAGAAGATTCAGATAATAAAAAAGACAAGGAAAAAAATATGGATGACCAAATCAAAGTGATGATACACCGCAGTAAACAAACATAGGTATACAAATACCTGAGAACAGTAATAAATAATAGAGGAAGCATCGAGGACGATTTCCACAACAGACTCGAGGATGCAAGACAATTATTGCAGGCACTAAATAGAGAATAAAACTATATTTTTTTTGCGCCACGTAATATTCAAATCAGCTCTTTTGTAACTAAAATATTGTCTGCGTTACTCATTTTTACAGCGTTTAGTAGTGTTTTTAATCTTGTACGTATACCCCTAAACTACTGACGTAGATGTTTCAGAACGTAGACACTGATATGCGCTATGTCATACCGTTGCCTATTCTCGTTTGTTTTCAATATCAACTTGTCTTAATCACTGTATTTGTTTTCAAATCAACTACGGAATAATTCTCCTAGGCCAGGGTAATAAGACAAAAATATACCTTGTTCGTGACACTTCAACAGCCAGGGCACTGGAGCGTTTTTTCGACAGGTAATAGATATAGGACCAAAGTATAACTATTTCCTGCGTAGGATCTGGCGGCCATTTTTATTTATAAACAATTAACTGTCAAAAAATGGCATTTCCCCGTTTTTTTTTCAAATCAACGGAAAACAGTGAAACTTATGATTTTTCTAGCCCAGTAAATGAACGGGAAATTCGGCGATACCGTGTAATTTTCAGGGGTAACTCCGAATTGCATGAAAATTTGGATTTAGGTTCTACTTACCCTCCACTTCAAAGTTGAAATTTTGCCGTTGGTTGCTTTTACTTGGGGGGTGACAGTCACCCCTTCTCGGGGGTGAAAAAACATAGGTTCAAGATAAGACCGGAAATGGATAAATTGACTGATTTTAAGCAACTTTTGTTCTATAGAGTTTTTTAAGTAAGTCAATACTTTTCGAGTTATTTGCCATTGAAAATGTTGATTTTTCGACAAAAAAACTACGTTTTCAGACGGTTTTTCGCAAATAACTCAAAAAGTAAATATTTTATCGAAAAAAATATCCTTAGCAAAAGTGTAGCTCATAAAGATCCCAAAGAAATAGTGTATCAGTAAAGTCTATCAATTAAATAAAAACAAAGTTGTAGCTCATGAAAAATACGTTCTTATTCGTCTAATTCCAAATCGAATATTTCAACGTGAAACCACCGAAAAATTAAGCACTTTTCGTGAAAAACCCATTAAAACTTTTTTAAAGTGTTTATAAAAAGCTTTTTTTTAATTGTTAATAAAAGTTTTAGCATTAAGAATAAGCGAGTTACGCTCAAAATAAAGTTGGCCCTCTTTTTTTGTAAAAAATCATGAAAATCTCGCCATGTTTAGCTCCCCAAATGAAATTAATCGCTACCGCTTTACAAACAATTTACTTACCTATATATTTTTTATATGACCTGTCAGTTTCACCGGTTTAAAGTGTTTATTTTTGAAAGGGTTATAATTGAGAAAGCTTGAATGCGTCACTAATCACGAGTGTATGCAAATTTTGAACCGCCATATCTTAACCAATTTTTGTCTTACGGAGAAACAAAATGAAACTAGCATATTTATAATAGCAAAACCTACATTTTTTACTCTTTAAGATTTTTGTTATCACTAATACTTTTAAGCTATTTTGAAAAAATTAAATTTTTCAAAAATTTTTAGAAATTTTTTTTACTATAAAACTAAATGTTTTCAAAAATAAGCACTTCAAACCAATCAAACTTACAGATCATATAAACAATACACAACCAGTTAAAATAGATGGTAAAGCCAAACGATTAATTTCATTTAGGGTGCTAAATAGCGGGAGGTTTTCACGATTTTTTTTACCAAAAAAAGGGGCCAACTTTTTTTTTCAGTGTAACTCGTTTATTTTTGATGCTGTAAACTTTTGTAAAAACAAATAATAAGCTTTTTTCGATACTTTAAAAATGTTAATAAGGTTTTCCCGAAAAACTCTTCTTTCTTCGGTGATTTGGCGTTGAATTATTCCATTTGGAATTAGACGAATAAGAACATATTTTTCATGAGCTACAACTTTGATTCTACTCAATTTGTAGACTTTACTGGTACACCATTTTTTTCGTTTTTTATAGGCTACACTTTTTATAACAATATTTTTTTCGATAAAATATTTACTTTTTGAGTTATTTGGGAAAAACTGTCTGAAAACGTAGTTTTTTTGTCGAAAAATCAACATTTTAAATCGCGAATAACTCAAAAAGTATTGACTTACGTAAAAAACTTTATAGAACAGAAGGTGCTTAAAATAAGTCAATTTATTCATTTCCGGCCTTATTTTAAACACGCGTTTTTCACCCCCCGAGAAGGGGTAAATGTCACCCCCCAAGTAAAAGCAACCAACGGCACAAATTCAACTTTGAAGTGGAGGGTAAGTAGAACTTAAATCCAAATTTTCATGCAAGTCGGAGTTGCCCCTGGAAATTACACTCCAAAATGGTCATTTATTGGGCTAGTACAAATATCTTCGAGATTATGGAAATAGCTTTAAAATGACGTATAACAAAGTTTGATATACTCATTTATTGTTAATATAATTTCGAAAAAAGGTCGGAATTGCAAAAAAAATATTTTCTCAATATCTGTTGTAAAAATTAGTGTACAGCTTTGAAATTTTTGTCAAATGAGGGTCCCTTGGTGCTTAATATGTGATAAAAATTTCAAAGCGATTCATTCAATTGTTTAAATTTTATTCAAATTGTTTGTCCCAGAGAGCATTTATTTTGCATTAACATAAGTCAGAAAAAAATGACCTTAGAACCATTCCACAGGTGTCAAATGAAAGAGCATGAGCTACATTTTCAACATAGTTTAAAGAAGTGAATAAAAAATGCATTTATTAGTAATAAATAATTATGCAAAAGTATCGTCAATTTTTCTTTATAAACTTTTTGAATAACTTTTTCCAAAAAAATTAACTTTTTTACCCTGTTTTAAGTGCACAACTGCCAAGTAATGTTATCTATATCATCATCATCATGGCATCTACACTCCTAGCGGAGTGATTGCCGCCCTCTTTGGGCTCTTCCGATTCGTTTGTCGCGGTGAATCAATCCGCATTAACATTTTCGTTTTACAATTAGTTGTGTGACTTGGCGTCTTCTACAATTTTCCTCCATTCGTTCCTGTCTTTGCTTCTGGTTACCCATTCTCTGACTCCCATCTTCTTAAGGTCCTCCACTATTTGGTCCACCCCTCAAGTTTTGGGTCTTCCTCGTGGTCTGCCTGATACAGGTCTCCATTTGGCAATTTTCTTGATAACGGCTTCTGGATTCCTCCTTTTTATATGCCCCATCCATCTGAGTCTCTGTGCCTTGATAAATCTGACGATGTCTTCTCCTTTCAGAAGTTCTCTTACTTCGTGGTTCATGAGTTTTCTAAATTCATTATTACTTAAGTTTAGTGGTCCTGCTGTCCTCCGAATTATTTTCCTAACTAGGATCCTCAATCTTTCTTCCTCTTTCTGTGTCAGACACATTACTTCAGCACCATATGTGATTACTGGTCTAATTGCTGCTTTGTAGATTTTCAGTTTTTCATTCTGAGTAAGCTTCTTATCTTTGAGGAAGTTACTGTATTTCCAGTAGGTTCTGTTTCCTGCCTGGATTATTTCATTAATTTCGATACTTCTATCATTAGTTCCATTAACTGAGACTCCAAGATATTTAAAATGTTCTACCTTTTCAAATTCATATTCACCGATATTTAAGCTTATCATATTAACTGGGTTTTTTCTTGAGGATATTTCAGTATTTTGTTTTGTTTTTATTTATTTCTAAACCTCTTTTGAATGCTTCTTTGCATAACTTCTTAAATTCTTCCTTTAAACTGTTTGGGTTTCTACTAATTAATGCTATGTCGTCAGCATACGCCACCAGTTGCGACGTCGTTGCTATAATCGTACCTTTTATTTCTGTAGCTATTATTGTTCCTTCTATAGCGACATTAAATAGGGACGTTGATAGAGAGTCGCCTTGTCGTACTCCACTTGCTATTTCTATATATTTGGTGATTTTGTTACCTGTAATTATTGCTGCAGTCGATCCTTTCATTGTCATTTTCGTAAGCTTTATAAGTTTCATTGGTATATCTAGGTTTTTCATGTCTTCTATTAGGTCGGGTCTTGTTAAGCTGTCAAAGGCTTGCTTGAAGTCTATGAAAAGGATGTGTAAGTCGATATCATTTTCGTAACATTTCTCAATTGACTGTTTGATTATGTGAACTGCGTCTATTGTTGACCTTCCCTCCCTAAATCCGTGCTGGTAGTCTCCTATTTTAGTTTCAATGTGTTTTGAGAGTTTTTGTCTGATTAATGATGTCAATATTTTGTAGCAGCTGTTTAACAGTGTTACTCCTCTATAGTTGTTACATTTTGTGGTATCCCCTTTCTTAAGAATCGGAAATATCCATCCAGTTTTCCATTCTTCGATCATAATTTCTTCCTCCCAAATCCTTATTATTAGGTCGTATATTTTCCATTGTAGTTTTTCTCCGCCTCGTTTTATTAGCTCATTTGGGATTTCGTCTGGGCCTGCTGCTCTCTTTTGTTTTAGATTTCTTATCACATGTAAAAAGTCCTCATATGACGGCTTTTCGATTTCGATTTCATCATCAAGGTCTGTTTCTTTTGTATATTCGAGAGAACTTTCTCTCGCCTTAAATAACTCTTCGTATTATTTCTCTCATATGTTGGCATCAATCTTAACTGTGGGTTTCTTCTTGTTTTGTGATTTTACATATTTGTAAAGCTTTACATTATTCTTGCTATTTACTTCCAACTCTTCTATAACTTCATCAATCCATATATTTTTTTTATTTGTACAGCATTTGTCTGAGTCTTTCTTTTTCTCCTATACTCTTCCAGATCTGCTTCTCTACCTGTCTTCAGCCATTTCTTTCGGGCTAGGGTTTTTCCTAAAAAAATGGCATTTTCCCCTTTTTTTAAATCAACGGAAAACAGTGAAACTTATGATTGTTCTAGTACAAGTATCTTAGAGATTATGGAAAAAGCTTTAAAATGACGTATTACAAAGTTTGATATACTCATTTATTGTTAATATAATTCCGAAAAAAGTCGGAATTGAAAAAAAAATATTTTCTCAATAACTGTTGTAAAAATTAGTGTATAGCTTTGATATTTTTGTCAAATGAGGGTTCTTTAGTGCTTAATATGTGGTAAAAATTTCAAAGCGATTCATTCAATTGTTTAAATTTTATTCAAATTGTTTATCCCAGAGAGCATGTTTTTTTGCAATAACATAAGTCAGAAAAAAATGCCCTTAGAACCATTCCACAGGTGTGAAACGAAAGAGCATGAGCTACATTTTCAACATAGTTTAAAGAAGTGAATAAAAAATGCATCTGTTAGTAATAAATAATTATGCAAAAGTATCGTCAATTTTTCTTTATAAGCTTTTTGAATAACTTTAAAAAAAAATAACTTTTTTACCCTGTTTTAAGTGCACAACTACCAAGTAATATTATCTATATCATAATTTCTTATATAACAAAATAAAAAGTTTATAAGGAAAGATTTACGATACTTTTGCATAATTCTTTATTACTAATAAATGCCTTTTTATTCACTTTTTTTAAACCAAGTTGAAAATATAGTTCATGCTCTTTCATTTGACATCTGTGGAATGGTTCGAACGTCATTTTTTTCTGACTTACGTTATTGCAAAAAAATGCTCTATGGGATAATCAAATTGAATAAAATTTAAACAATTGAATGAATCGCTTTGAAATTTTTATCACATATTAAGCACCAAAGAACCCTTATTTGACAAAAATTTCAAAGCTGTACACTAATTTTTACAACAGTTATTGCGAAAATAATTTTTTTTTGCAATTCCGACCTTTTTTCGCAATTATATTTACAATTTAGCTATTATAGGTATTACCTGTCGAAAAAACTCTTCAGTACCCTGGCTGTTTGAGTGTCATGGAGAAAACCTTAGTACCCAGGACTATCCACACTGTTGTAGAATAAAATACTTCTCCAAATAATATGAACTTTATTTTTTCAATAAAATTATTACGCATGCATGTAATTAAAAAAATGGTGGAGGTTCTTACAAAATCCTTTAGAACTGAATTACAAAAAACTAGCATTGGTAACTAAAAAATAGTACAATAATGTTAAAAGCACTTGAAAGTAGAATAACTGGATGAACTTACTACAATATTAATAGCGAAAGAATACTGTATGGACTGGTTTTAATTTTAAAAATGTAAACAGTGACATGCAGTACGTTATACCGCAAGAAAACTTTAGGTCAAAGTAGTTCAAAGACCTAACCATACTAAACCTGCAGAAGTTGGGAGCTGGTACAATTACACACCACTTGAAAGTACACAGATGGTTTTCTAGGAATCCGTTATAAAACAAGTTTTACAACAAAATGTATTTTTGTTTTTGTTTATATTTTTAGCTGGGTATGGCATACCGCATGTCAGTGGTGAAGGGCTACAGAAGAACAATGGCGGCATAATAAGTGCTAATTAAACTTATTATATTCGGTGTAATGTAATAAACTAAAATAGGCAATCCACGGTTTACACCGTCATGTCGAAATGAAAAGAAAACTGGAAAGTACAAATGTATACTAAGTACAAAAACATTATTCTACAGAGAGAGTCTGTAATTTGGAATAAATTCAATATCTCAAATACTAATTGTTTTTTTGAAAAATGCACAGACCCGTCGATTAGTATTTCAAATTGTCCTCTTTGACATACAATAATAATGTATACAGGGTGTCCCAATTTAGAGATATGACGTCATCGTTGATTTTCTTAAATGGCAACACTGTCATGTTGATAGGGTGTGTTAAGTTATACATAACTACTAAATATAAGATTTTTATTTTCTACCATTTACAAGATAATAAAAAATAACAAAGTTATGTCTGTAATTTGGAATAAATTCAATAATTCAAATATTAATTGTTTTTTTTAAATGCTTAGACCCGTCGATTAGTATTTCAAATTGTCATTTTTGACATACAATAATAATGTATACAGGGTGTCCCAATTTAGAAATATGACGTCATCATTGATTTTCTTAAACGGAAACACTGTTATTTTGATAGCTATTTTGATAGGGTGTGTAAAATTATACATATCTCCAAAATTTCAAATTTTTTATTCCCTACCATTTACAAGATAATAAAAAATAACAAAGTTATGAAAAACAAGTAATCAAATAATAATTGAATTATTTCAATTAAGCAAATGCTCATAATGTTGCCCTTAATTATAGTCAAGTAGTCAATGAGCAACATTATGAGCATTTGCTTAATTGAAATAATTAAATTCAATTATTATTCGATTACCTGTTTTTCATAACTTTGTTATTTTCTATTATCTTGTAAATGGTAGGAAATAAAAATTTGAAATTTTGCAGTTATGTATAACTTTACACACCCTATTAAAATAGCTGTCAAAATGACAGTGTTGCTATTTAAGAAAATCAACGATGACGTCATATCTCTAAATTGGAACTCTTTGTATACATTATTATTGTATGTCAAAAATGATAATTTGAAATACTAATCGACGGGTCTGAGCATTTTTCAAAAATACATTTAGTATTTGAAATAATGAATTTATTCCAAATTACAGACATAACTTGGTTATTTTTTATTATCTTGTTAATGATATAGAATAAAAATTTGATATTTTGCAGTTATGCATAACTTTACACACCCTATCAATATAGCTATCAAAATGAAAGTGTTGCCGATTAAGAAAATCAACGATGACGTCAAATCTCTAAATTGGGACATCCTGTACACATTATTATGGTATGTCAAAAAGGACAATTTGAAACAATAATCGACGGGTCCGAGAATTTTTCAAAAAAGCCATTATTATTTGAGATATTGAATTTATTCCAAATTACAGACTCTCTCTGTATACTTTTTCTTTGTGTCCTATTGCTAGCGATAGAAAGTAATAATAAGTTATTATAAAAAAATCTATACATAGCATTCTGTGCAACCAAATAATAATACTAATAACTAGAGCTCGGGAAATATGCAAAATGCCTATTAAGTGCATATTTGCATATTTTGGATAAATTTTATAAGTGCATATGCAATTATTAAAAGTGCATATTTTGAGTTATTTATGAAAATCCGCTTTCAAACATGCATTTTTCATGAAAAATAAAAATATTTGATCTTTGATACCTTAAAAATTAATGATTTATTTTAATAACCTTATATAACAAATTTTCCTTAAAATTTGTCCCTCTATCATTTGTGTGGTTATTTTTAATAAAGTAATTTTCACCCCTGAATAGAGGGTGGCATCCACCCCCAGTGTAAAAGCGCAAGTTGGTACTATTTCACTCTTGTTTATTAAGGTATCTTCTAAAAATTCACCAATTTTCGTGAAAATCGATGGAGGTTGACTGAAATCGAAGCTAATAGTTGATTTTTACCTTCAGTGACGGCCCTATAAAAAAGAAATTGCAATTCAATAATCGAAATGCACATATTTTGCAAGCTCATAAATTAGTAAACGATATGTAGTCGCAAAATAATAATTTTTTTAAATTCTAAGTACAATTCTCTCTTGAGCGAAGATGGGGAGGTTTTCTTGCGAAGAGGTTGTAACTTAATAATCGAAATGCGCCTATTTTGAAAGTTTATTCTTAGATTATAAACGCTGTATGAATTATATCCTCGATACGATATATTTTTATTTTTCTCGACATTTTTCTCTTGAGTTGAATCAATTAAAGTGTTGTTCGAGGGTTAAGGAGATAAGCACAAAAATCTAAACTATATCACTTCGAAAGCTCATAAATTGCTCGTAATTCCGCCACAAAGATCAATCCGATATCTCTCTTTTTAAGTAGTGGGAGGGGGGCTGCATCAGCCCCCACAAAAAATTTTAATTTCTGCACAGTGTAACGAGCCCGAAATTTTTAATCTACGGTACACGAAATCTCATAAATAGCTCGTAATTTAGCGCTATTTGTATCTTAATCTCTACAAAATTGTGGGCCAGCTCAACAGGGGTGAAATATAAAAAAAAGTTTTTCCGCGTATAAACAATTATTATCAAATATACGGCACAGTTTTTCTCTAGAAAATTTAGAAAAACATTTAGTAATAACACATTGTCATGTATATAGTTTTAAATTTATTAACAATATAATAAAGAATGATGATGATGAATATAAATAATACATGAATATAATGATATAGAAATTTCAATAAATATTTTTGTGACTTTAGCATAAAATAAATTAAATATTTTCGATACAAAGATTGCTGCGTTTTTTATTTATATGCATTAAATGCATAAAACTATATTTTAGTGCATATTTCAACTGTTTTTTGTGCATATTTGCATGCATATTTTAGGGTTTTTTAAGTGCATATTTCCCGAGCTCTACTAAGTAATAATTAATAACTAATAATTTTCATGTCTTTATAGTGAGTAATAAATGGGTATCAAGGTATAAAAATCAGAGACGTTTAACTTGTATATCAAAATTACCAGACAGCGATTTGGTTAATAATACTTACGTGTATGTCTAACGGTTCTTCCTCGGGAGTTAACGCCAAAGAACTCTTTCTATGTAGAACACTTCTAGTGGTATCTGGAATAAAATTGAACATAATTTTTATTGGATCTAGTAGTTACCGATATTTCTTGATGTGTTCTATTTATTTATATAGGTAAGATTGGCTCATTTCATATTTGTTCACCACTTTTCTTATACTTGTTAATAAATAAATACAAACACGATCATGATCATGAATATTATATTCGTCTGTCATGTTAGATACTATATCATAAACTTTTTCATTGACTAGATATTACCATTAGCAATGATCATTACAGTCTTTATAACTCCTTTTTATTCTTCCTCCCTTCCTTTTAATTTGAAAAGAAGTGTAAACGATTTGCTGTGCCCTCCCAAGGCAAATACGTATACCTGTATTTAACAATACCAATTTGTTTGTTCACCACTTTTCTTATACTTGTTAACAAATATATACAAACACGATCATGATCATGAATATTAAATTCGTCTGTCATGTTAGATACTATATCATTAACCTTTTCATTTACTAGATATTACCATTAGCAATGATTATGACAGTCTTTATAGCTCCTTTTTATTCTTCCTCCCTTCCTTTTAAATTGAAAAAAAAGTGTAAACGATTTGCTGTGTCCTCCCAAGGCAAATAAGTATACCTGTATTTAACAGTACAATAGATCTAAGTTCAAATACAAGAAAAATTTTAAGTGTAAAATTAAAAAAAAAAAAATTTTGTATTCTCGTACTTTAATGAATCAATTATTATTTCAATATCTGTATCATTATGATATAGATTTTCATTACGATACAGCTTTTTAACTAATAGAATCCCGAGATGATGTTTTGTCTTCAAATATGGCACATGCGCAATGAGCAATATCAAGTCAAATGCACGTGGATACATATCGAAAAAACCTTAAATTCATTTTTCCCTGGGCAGATTAGGAAAAAAACAGGAAAAAGTTATTTACAGCAATTTTATTGCTGGTCTTACTGCTTGTCTGCCGAGTCTTATAATTCTATGTATTAATAAAATAGTTAAGCAAAGTCTACAGATAATGTGCTATTTTTTATAAACCAATTAGCGCTCCGAATTTAGTTTTTTCAATTATTGCTCAGTGATTGCGAAGATTTTAACTTTCTACCAAAAACACCCAAATAAAAATTAATTACAACTTTAAAACATTCCTGAGTCCGCTCAAATTGTACAATTTCAGTTCTGTAAAGTACGTTAGATAGGTATAGCGTCATTTTATACGAAAATCATAGCTATTCTGAAGTATCTTAATTATTATGACTATTATTGCGACCGCAAATTGTTAATTAACAATTTAATTGTTGCTAAATTATTTGTTTAATTTCCACCGGCTTCTGGAAATACAATACATACCAAAAAAGCTTTTATGTCACTGAGTTATTTAATTATCGATAAATAATTACTTATCTAAAAATTTAGTTGAAAATAAAATATATTGTTGGGAAAAGCCAGATTTTCCCAGGAAAATTTTCGTCAAAGTAAATCGGGATAAAAATAGCTTGATGTATAATTAAATGACGTGGAATTTTTAATTTGAGTGTTTTTGGTGTAAAATTACAATCTTCGGAGTTACACTGCGATAATTGAAAAACACACAATTTTGGAGCGCTCATTTGTTTACTCTATCTGAGGACTATCTATATTATTAATAATACAGTATGGTACAAATGAAAGGAATAAATTCGTTATTTCATAAACTGGTGATTTTAAGAAAAGATCCCGAAACAGGTCGAGATTTATTTTTATATTATGATATTTTGACATATATGTCATACTAGTGACGTCATCCATCTGGGCATGATGACGTAATCAATGATTTTTTTATAAGAATAGGGGTCGTGTGCTAGCTCATTTGAAAGGTTATTTAATTTGACAAAAAAAGAAGAATGGATGTAAATTATTTAATTTAAAATACATTATACTGCTGTCAGCAATTATAAAAAAAAAATTTATGTCACAAATAAGCATTGCTTTTCGCTTAAATTAAATGTTTATAAAATTAGTTTTTTTTAATAATTAATAATGCGAAAATTCTGGGTGATGCATAACTTTTGAAACTATGTTTAATACTAAAATACAAATTATATACTATCCTCGATATGTTATTGACTTACTAATCGTGGTATTTTCTTTCTACTGACTTCCTCTTTTAGTATGGGTAACCACATCCTACAGCATTCTACCGAGGAATTTACGACAAAATTGGTTTCATTTAGCATATTTAGAGCCGCTTCTTTGATTTTTCTTTTTCTATTACATCTCCGTTTCTTTCAGGACTATACTTGAATCTTTCCACTGAACTCTATGTTCATTTTCACATGCGTTTTGGCATATTTGAGATCTATCAAATTCTCTATTTTTAATATAAGACTGATGTTCACACTTATTCTAACGTTTAATGGTCTTAGTGTTTCACCTAAATAAAATTATTCGCATTCACAAGGTATTTTATAAATACAATTTGTTGTTCTTTCTTGTTCATTGTAAGGATTAGTTTTAGAAAAATTTTTACTGACACCTTTGCATGTGGTTGTCTTTTTAAAGACAGATCACGTGCTATGATTTTTTGTGACGGATCTTCTTGAGCTAAAGTTGAGTTTCATGTAATCGAATGAACTATCTTTCAATAAAGTAGTCCCAGGAATGCAACTCATAAATATTGGCAGTATTATTTTAAAGTCTTCTA
Source organism: Diabrotica virgifera virgifera (assembly GCF_917563875.1). NCBI lineage: Eukaryota > Metazoa > Arthropoda > Insecta > Coleoptera > Chrysomelidae > Diabrotica > Diabrotica virgifera. Next base: position 153,540,869 of record NC_065450.1, read on the forward strand.
CTTTAAAAAGTATAATACATATATGTCTAAATTGCCGATATGAATGAGTCAGATTAAATAAAATTACTAGAAGAATTTTTTTACTAAGCAACAACATTTTTGTTTAATTTATTAATATTTTGTATTTTGATAATGACGTCGAAGGTGGAAGTCGAAACGTCAATAAAATCATTTTTTAAGTTAAATTGTGGCTTATCTCCCAATTAGAATAGTAAATTACATAAATGCCACAAAGAAATAGCTTCAGAACAATATCACTGCAATTTGCTTTGGTTATCATTGTTTTTGTTTTCCACAAACTTGGAATATTGGGATATTTCTTTTTTATTATTAAAAGTTACACATCGCTCACTGAGTTCTATAGTGGCACGTTTTCAGAAAATGGTGTTTTGTGATAACCACTAGCAAAAAATCACGAAATTTCACTTTATAGTTGAAAGAAACCGGCATAAAGGTAGCTTGCATAGAATCCCCTAGATAGAGTTGTACCACGTGCATATTTCCCTCCATTTCGCTCGAGCGGCAGCACTATACCGTCACATATTTAATATGACGTTGACTTTAGGTGTGTTTGTGTTGCTTCTACGTGGAATACCGGCATATTTTCATAAAACTAATGTTATGCCACTTTTAATTTTTATAACCTTCAATAAAAATATCTTGTTTTTTAGTCTATTGCTAGTATGGAATGAATTTTTTGGCAAAAACATACTTTTTGTGTCACCAAAATATCAGGTTGTGTCGGTATAGAACTTACTTTAACTTAAATACTTTACTTTATGCAATGAAAGAATAAAGTTGTGTCAGTATAGGTTTACTTTTTCTTATATTTCACTCAGAATGTAACAAGAAGAAGAATGTAAGAAGTGGATACAAAACAGAATTAAAGGCCCCTGAAACTCTGGACAATCTTAACAAATGTAGAATGTACAACAGGAAGATAGACGTTCCAGCCAGACCAGTTAAAGATCCGTGTGACATCACAAAATGTAGGCAAACATGTACCGGATATGGACAGAAGAATAGGGACGAGCGTTTTTAGGTTATACTGGGATTTGGGAGACATTTCCAATCAGCTAAACATTAAAATTGTATTTATGGAACAGGTTAAGATATGTAGCAAAGAGTGGTGGAAGAACCAATAACAATGCTTTTATTTTGTTAAACAAGGTACAAAACTAAGGGTGTGCAAAGTGTTTTTCATTTCGACTTTATATATTAGATACCTACTTTAGGTCTTTAGGGAGAAGTCTTTGTTAAGTGATGTTTCAATACTGGAAATCGAAAAGGATAATCATAGCATTTTTCTGTATGAAACTTCCTTTAATGACTTTTATTTTAAAATGATCAAATTATTCAAAGAAATACGAACCGTAAATCCTAACAAAATATTCTCTTTTAAAGACATTGAAATTAATAGGGTCTATCAAAATAAAATTCCAATTTCCAGAAAGTATGAATATCTAATGTATCTTATTCAATATAAAAGTCAAAGTAAATTTTACATCAACTTACATTACACGTTTTTATTCTTGTTTCTATAAACAAAGTTTTTCTATAACTGATAATCATTTTAAAATTCTTTTTTAGTTATTAGTAAGAAAAATATTGTTGTGTTCATATAGTATACCTTTATTTCGAATAAAAATATGATTAACAAATTAAAAAATAAAAACGTTTATTTTATGAACCTTTATGCCACTACTTACGACCGGCCATCTTTGCCAAAACACTATAAAACTTGAATTCAATACTGGCATATGTATATCAAAGTCCTCGAAATTCATACAGTGGAAAAAAAAGTAATATGTAACCATTCATTGACAAGTATTTGGTTTCTTCTGTCAACCTCTTATCCATAAATTGTAATTTTGAATGGTATTTTATGATGTCACGAAACTTCGTGCTCAATTATCTCAGAACTTCATTTTTGCGGTTGTGCCACTATAGGTGAGCGACATGCCAAATATTGTTTTACTTATTTGGTGGATGCGCCGTATCAAATAATTTTTTTTTCAAGGTTTTTTATGTCCTCAACAGGAAATTATTTTTTAAAGTTTAATCATACGTAGGGTAGCTTCTGAAATAAATTAGATATTTAAACAAGGCGTTTGCGTTTCTCCTCGTAATGGCGATTTTATAAAATCTTTTTGACATTATTTATCAAATCCTTGTAGAAAATTTCCTGTTATTCCTTCCGAGACAAGGATAAGCCCATGAAGCTATACATGTTAGATGAATTAAATTGCTATAAAATATCTTTAAGTTATGTACTGCTATTTACCATATATCTTGTCTTGTCGCTTAACATTACTAAACTTTATGGCATGGCGTAATATTTTTCGGTAGAAAATGGGAAAACTCGTTTATATTCTGACATTTTTGTTATAAAAATCAAATCAGCACGAAATAGGTTAAAAAATATAGGTTTAAAACGTATTTTAATTCCGACTAGTACTCAAGACTAATTAATACCTCGAGGATGGATCTACCTGAAGGATTTCGCATACCCTGGGAAATAATTACGATGTAATTTGCATAATAGTAAAGAAACTAAATTTGCGTATTGTTTATTGTATATTGTAATGTTTGCAATAAACATCTCTCTTACAAAGTTGACTTTCATTATTGTGTTAAAACCCTTCTGAGGGAAGATTATAGTGATTAGCCGACGTACCCATAGAACGTGTACCTATATACCCAAAAAACCATATTTACAAAGTGAATAGAACGCATTAGTAAAAATAATTAATATTTTGATTTAACAACTTAATACTTTGTCATATCAATTTCTTCAATAACTTTCGCGTTTTATTCACGTTATAAAGATTTTTTGATTTATTACAAAATTGGATTACAAGATTTATTATAAGAATTATTCACATCCTTCGGTAGTCTTCAAGCTATAGTAAAAACGCAACGATAGACCGCGTACGATAGTAACACCTACGATCCTGGCCACGCAGACAATAATTGAATAGGAGATGTTCCTCAAGCTTACACTGGCATGTAAAATGAGGCAATGAGGGACAGGGTATCCCGAATAAAGTACGTGCCTCCTAGCGGCGGAATACGGGCAACAATACATTGGCTTAAAGGGCAGTCCTTACGGTAGGGATCCTGGCCTATACAGAAAAATGCAGGCGAGTGTAGGGTAATACTGCACTTTGGCTGCATTGGTGGTGTATTGGCTAAACGTGCAGGGCAGGGTATGGTGCTGATAGAAAAGGCATTCAGGCATCAAATATCCAAACAAAATCTTTGCAGGCCATAATAATGGAAAGACCTTCTCCAATGATATAAAAGACTTATACTGAAATGATGGCATCTCCTGAGGTAATATGTGCCGGAAGTAAAATGAACCTCCGTTCGGATTTCCGGGTGAGGACTATCTCAGGGGAACATCACTGCAGGTTAGAAAAATAAGGATAGGTTCGTGGAATCTTGGCAGTCTTACAGGTAAGAGTCTGGAGTTAGTGGATGCGCTCAAACGAAGGAGAGTTCAAATTGCTTGCATTCAAGAAACTAGGTGGAAAGGACAAAGGGCAAGAGAACTAGGTGAAGGATACAAATTTTGGTATGCAGGGAGTAGTAACACTAGAAATGGAGTTGGTATAATTGCTGATAGTAAAATGAAAGATAACGTAGTGGAAGTTGTAAGAACGAGTGATAGAATGATGTCAGTGAAATTTGTAATTGATAAAGAGGTATTGAATGTTGTGTGTGTGTGTGTGTATGCTCATCAAACAGGTCTGGGTGAGAATGAAAGAAGAGATTTCTATGACCAATTAGGAGATGTCCTGAGTGATATTCCGTCAGAGGAGAAAGTTATAATAGGAGGTGATTTCAATGCACATGTGGGCCAATTCAAGGCAGGCTACGAAGCAATACATGGGGGATTATGCTTTGGAACTACAAATGAAGCTGGAGATGATATGCTTGAATTAGCAGAGCACTAGATATAACGATTGTTAACAAATTCTTTAAAAAGAGAGAAACAAAACTTACTACGTACAAAAGTGGACAACATCAATCCCAAATAGACTATTTCGTGATAAGGAAAGAAGACATACGTGAATGTGAATGAGACAGTAAGCCAACAACATAAGTTGCTTGTTTTGGACATCGAAGTAAAAAGTGAAACTAAACCAAAATATCGGAGAAGACCACAAAAAATGAGTTGGTGGATGCTAAAAGATGAGAAAGAAGGTCTACTGAGGGAAAGAATAGTAGAGAAAATATGTTGGAACATGAAAGGAAGCCCTACTACAATTTGGAGAAAAATTTCCAGTAGTATTAGAGAGACTTCTATTGAAATACTGGGGAAAATGTCAGGAAAAAAGTTTGAGGATAAAGAGACTTGGTGGTGGTCAACCGAAGTTCAAGGAAAAATAAAAGAGAAGGGAAAATTATATAAAAAGTGGCAAGAAACCAGATCCAACACAGATCTTCAAAACTATATGGTCGCGAAAAAGGAAGCGAAAGTAGCAGTAGCAAAAGCTAAAGCAGAAAATTATTCAAACCTATATGATCAACTTGATACCAGGGAAGGCGAAACGAAGATATATAAAATAGCCAAACAGAGAGCAAAGAAAGCAAAAGATTTTAATCCGACTAGATGTACCCGAGATGAAAATAATAAAATACTAGTTTACGAAAAGGATGTCAAAAAGAGATGGAGAAAGTACTTTGACAGCTTATTAAATGAATAATTTGACAGACAGCCTTTGGAGTCAACGGAGACAGTAGCAGCAATGGTCACCAAAATAACAAACGAGTAAGTGGCTCAAGCGCTTCAAAAAATAAAGAAAAGAAAAGCGGTAGGACCAAATGATATTCCTGGGGAAGTATGGAAAGAATTGGGAGTGACAGGAACAAGGTGGCTAGCAGGTTTATTTAATAGAATTATGGAAGTTGAACAAATGCCAGACGAATGGAGAAGCAGTATACTAGTACCTGTCTACAAAAACAAGGGAGATATACAGCCGTGTACAAACTACAGGGCTATAAAACTGCTTAGCAACACCATGAAAATATGGGAGAGAGTAATTGATAGACGGATACGTGAAGAGACCGACATATCCGAGAATCAATGTGGCTTTATGCAGGGCAGATCAACAATAGACGCAATTTTCATTATAAGGCAGTTGATGGAAAAATACAGGAATAAAGAAACAAACGCTCATATGGTATCCATTGATCTTGAGAAAGCAAATGATAGAGTTCCTCGAGAGATTCTGTTGTGGGCACTCAATAAGAAAGGAGTCCCTGGTGCATATGTAAAGATTGTGAGGGATATGTATGAGGGAGTAACGACTGGTGTTCGGAGAGTTGTGGGAGAGACTTATAAATTTCATGTGAAAGTAGGATTGCACCAAGGCTCGGTGCTTAGTCCGTATTTATTCTAATTAGTTTTGGACCAGATAACAGCGAAACTACAGGGTAACATTCCATGGTGCTTAATGTATGGATGTCGTGTTAGTAGGAAATAGTGAAAGATACTTAGAACAAAAACTGGAACAGAGGAGACGAGCTCTGGAGGAAAAAGGTTTAAAACTTAGTAGGACAAAGACAGAGTATTTGGAATGTTCATTTAAAGATGGAGTTACTACAAATAAAATGGTATCTTTGGATGGTGAACTGATTGTAAAAAGCAATAGTTTTAAGTACCTGGGATCGGTATTACAGAGTAATGGGGAAATAGATGGAGATGCATGCAGTAGAATTAGGGCTGGATGGATGAAGTGGAAGGAAGCGAGTGGTGTGTTCTGTGACAGAAAAGTTCCAATGAAGCTGAAAGGAAAATTCTATAAAACAGCCATAAGACCGGCTGTGATGTACGGAACTGAATGTTGGGCAGTGAAAAAGAAAGAGGAACAACTAATGCATGTGGCGGAGATGAGAATGCTAAGATGGATGAGTGGAGTGACAAAAAAGGATAAAAATGAGTATATTAGGGGAAGTCTAGGTGTGGCACCAATTGATGCCAAAATGAGAGAGCATAGGTTGAGATGGTTTGGTCATGTTCAACGTCGAGTCGTTAATCATCCAATACGAAAAGTAGCTGAAGTGCAGATTCCTGGAAGGAGTAGGAGAGGAAGACCAAAGAAGACGTTAGGGGAGACGATTAGGCAGGACATGTTGGTAAAGGGGATTAATATTGATATGACCCAGGATAGAATTGTGTGGAGAAATGCAATTAGGGAAGCCGACTTCGCATAGGGATAAGGCAAAGAGGATGATGAGGATGATGTAAAATGAGGGACTGGGTTTTTTTTACCCAACATTATCATATGTATAATATTCTATGTATATGTGTAATATAAGTTAAGCTGACCAATAGAATAATACGAGTGTGTTTACTTGTATTACAGTATACGTGGTGTACTAGTATATAATATTATGACGATTATGACTCTTCCAACTTTTGAATCGTTATATCTCAAAAACGGTGGCTCTTAATATAAGAAGTATTCAGATATTTTTATAGACAATTATCTGATCTACATTTTTTATTAAAACCAATTTTATGATTAAACTTATCGTTTCGCTGAAAATTGCTAAAAACCCATTTTTGTTACCTTTGACCCCGAGTAAATTTTTTCCTCGGGTCGGATCGGTGAGCACGTTTTAGATTTCATTCATGATGGTTTTTTGAACAATCCTACTAATTTTCAGCTAACTGAGAATTATTGTAACCTCACACTTATTTTTGTATCTAACTAAACCAGTCTATAAACAGCAACCAAGTTTTTCATGTTCGCTTTTCAACTCAGTACGACATTTAATTTAAGTAGTCATTTTAATTAAACTCCGCTTTGCTGGTTGCTTTGTTGTAAACTAAAGTGCATGTAATGCTTGCAATAATAGATGCTGCATATTCATGAACTACTTCAGACTGGCTTGTTTTAATTACGAATGTTTTAATAATGTCTCGTTTAATTTCGTAAGCCATAGATCTTAAACTGCCTTAAGACAATATGAAATATTAACAATCAGCATTTAATTACCGATTGGTTTAAGCTGAAGATCTGAATTTTATCTTATAAGAGGTTACTATGTAGAACCAGAATATGTATTAAGCTCTGTACATAAAGAGTGAGTTTTATGTATGGAACGCCTCAATTATCTTTTAAACATCTTGCACGATTTTTATAAATTTTGGTGTGTAATGTGTAAAGCGGCACATAAATTGCGTTCTTACTCGACAGTTTTGTTCGGCGGGCAAGTATGTTCGGACAGAAATAATTATTGCATAATTTTTTCAAGCAAACAAGAACGAATATATACAAACTGCGAGGAACAACTAACAAGAAGAGAATTCGGATTTCGTGATGCTCTGGGAACACGGGAGGGCCTTTTTGCTGTGCAACTGCTATTTTAGAGATGCAGGGATATAAATTGTGATATATACGTATACTTTATAGATTACCAGAAAGCATTTGACAGAGTAAAACATGACAAATAACTCTAATGCAAGAAATTGGAATTCACAATAAAGATCTAAGAATTATCAGAAACATTTATTACAATAAAACGCCCAAAATCAAAATCGAAGACCAGTTAACTGATAAAATTGCAATAGAACGAGGAGTACGACAGGGCTGTATTTTATCTCCACTACTATTTAATATTTACTCTGAATGGGTATTTAAGGAAGCTTTAGACGGTTGTGCGAAAGGAGTGTTAATAAATGGTGGATGGTTGAATAACATTAGATATGCAGATGACACCATAGTTTTTGCCGATAATCTGAATAATTTAGATATATTAACAAATCTTATAACAGAAGTCAGCAACATATACGGACTAGCTCTTAACAAAAAGACGACCAAAGGACCCCGCAGAAACCTTATGGGAAATGGCTCTCTGTCAAATGCTCTGAAACTTTGGGTTCTGGTAGTCCTTGATGTATAGAACAAAAGACTCAATGGGCGCGTGGCTCCAAAAAATCATGGTTTTAAGCTATAAGCCTCTGAAGTTATAGGTACAGTGAGGACGTTTGAGTTGGAATAAATGCATTTTCTCGAGAATGGGTGACTCTGGAGATAAATTACGAATCAGGTCGATTTTTATTTTTAAATTATAATTTTTTGACATATATATCATATTAGTGACGTCATCCATCTGGGCATGATGACGCAATCGATGATTTTTTTAAATCAGAATTGGGGTCGTGTGATAGCTCATTTCAAAAGGTTATTCAATTCTCTATTCACTAATATAAACAGTAACATAATTATTTATACAGAGTGCCTAGAAATGTTTTTTAATTAAATTAATTGAGACAAAAAGAAGAATGTATATAATTTATTTAATTGGAAATACATTTTACTATTGTCCGAAAAGATGTAAAAAATGTTTATTTGATAAATAAATATTGTTTTTCGCTTAAATTCAATATTAAAGCTGCCACCCACCTGCCTCTTAGCAGTTTGAACATTTAATTTAAGCGAAAAGCAATGCTTATTTTTAAAATTAACATTTTTTTCTGTTTTCTGACAGAAGGAAAATGTAGTTAGAATTAAATAAATTATATACATTCTTCTTTTTGTCACGATTAATTTAATTTAAAAATATTTTTGGGCACCCTGTATACATAATTATGTTAATGTTTATATTATTGAATAGAGAATTGTATAACCTTTCAAATGAGCTATCACACGACCCCAATTCTGATTTTAAAAAATCATTGATTGCGTCATCACGCTCAGATGAATGACGTCGCTAGTATGATATATATGCCAAATAATTATAATTTAAAAACAAAAATTGACCTGATTCGTAATTTATCTCCAAAATCGCCCACTCTCTAGGAAATGAATTTATTCCAACTGAAACGTCTTCATTGTACGTATAACTTCAGAAACTTATATCTTAAAACAATGAATTTTTGGAATTACGCGCCCATTGAGTCTTTTCTTCTACAAATCAAGGACTACCAGAACCCAAAATTTCAGAGCATTTGACAGAGAGCCATTTCCCATAAGGTTTCTGCGGGGCCCTTTATGACAATTAGTAAAAAACCAATACTAAACGCTCAACTTACAATCCACCAACAGAATATCGAAAGAGTTGAGCAATATACATATTTGGGTACGAATTTAAATAGCCAATGGGACCACTCAACAAAAATTAAACTACGAATAATAAAAGCGAAAGCAACATACGGTAGAATGAGACCCATTTTCAACACTCGAGACATATAATTAAAAACAAAATACCGTCTGTTGAAATGCTACATATTCACAGTTCTGCTCTACGGAATTGAAGCATGGACACGAACTGCATTATGAATCGGCTCGAAGCTTTCGAAATGTGGTGTTATAGGCGCATCTTACGTATATCCTGGGTTGACCGAATTACTAATGTGGAAGTACTGCGTAGAATGGGGAAAGTGTGTGAAATTCTCATAACCATCAAAACAAAAAAAAAATAGAATATCTAGGACATGTAATGAGAAATCAAGAACGTTACGGCCTTCTCCAACTGATTCTCCACGGGAAGGTAAAGTAAAAGAGGACCGGGAAGAAGAAGCATTTCCTGGGTTCAAAATTTACGAAAGTGGTATAACACGACTACCACTGAACTGTTCCGCGTTGCGGTAAACAAAGTCAAGATAGTCATGATGATCGCCAACATCCGGAACGGATAGGCACTTTAAGAAGAAGAAGAAGAGCAAGAACGACAGTTTTCAACCCACACACTTCCGTTTTGCGTCATTTTTGTTCGACCAGACTTGCTCGTCGAACAATAACGTAATTTGTAGGTCGCTTTAGGGTCTTGTAATTCAGGTGATATTATAGTGGTATTTACATTGTTGTCAGACCTTTCTTTTTTCTGGAAATATAATGAATTTTATTATCTCAAATGGAACACCTTGTATATTTTTTGTGTTTTGAAGTGGTTAAGAAATACTGATTATTTTTCATGTAATATTCTCCATATCTAAATGCCGTAATTTCGGAGTTAGTGCTACATTTATTTAAAAAAAAAATTGCAACAAATAATAAAAATCAATTTTTTCGGCTCATACACACATTATTTTAGGATCTTTGGATCAATGGGAACAAGATAGGTATTGTTGTATTGTATAACTTTTCTCAAAAGTTGATTGTTTTCGAGTTATAAACAACGCGAAATAATCTGCGCTACGTAGATGACACACTTATACTAGCAGCGAACGAAGTCAAAATGATTACCATCACCAAATGACCAAGTCAGATATGCAAATAATTCAGACTTCAGATCAACTTTAATATTTTAAACTGGAATTGTGTTTAATTCCTATTAAAGATAGTAAATAAAAAAAGAATGTGTGTACTTTGTACGCACGTAAGAAGTAATACTTCTATTATACGATTTCAACTAAATCAATATACTTTTAACAGTTTATTTATATTTAATTTAAACATTAAACTAATTTTAATACTTACCACTTTCCAAAAATTTTTATTAAAACAATACCAAAATTTAAAAATTAAAAGAATAAAACACACACAAACACATTGAAAAATGCCACAAAACAATTATTTCTGAACAATAATTGTTGCCAAAAGTTTTAACTAAATACTTATTTTCTGAAAAAACTTACAATCATAAAATAATCTATAAAAAAAATTAAAAAAAATAGTAACTTGCATTGGGATTCGAACCCGCTCCCCGTCGATCCCGTTGACCAAAAATCAAAGTTCTTTCCCATTGCGCCACCTTCGCGTATCTGTCATGTGGGAATATACACCAACTAAACGTTTACACCATAAACTTTTGACAGTTGTTTATTACTTATATGAATTTAATCAAATTAGTTTGATTTTTGTGGAATTAAAGGAATATTTTGTAGAATAACAATATTTTAGGTAAATATTGGTAGAAATTTTGATGGTAATCAAATTATGTAAATCAAAGCATTACATACTATTTTGGTATTAGGTTCATTTTAAATTTTCTAAATAGGGTAGGTACCTATGTAATTTTTTATTAGGATACTGAAACATTTACAATTATTACGTACCTGTGGCTTTTAAAAACTATTTACAAAGTCACTACAATTATAAACTTGCTTTTTTCTCTGCCATCACAATAATAAAAACTAATATACACAACATTTTTTTCCATAATCTCCATATTGAACAATTATTGACAGATGATTTTACACCCCCCACAGACGCAACCAAAGTAAAAATTTCTACAGAGAGGTAAGAAAACATAAGAGAGGCTCGTATATAAGGACAACCAACTTCGTGAGAGATAAAAATGGAGAAATGCTGGCTGCCGAAAACAAAATAATAGAAAGATGGGCTGAATATTTTGAAGAGCTCCTGAATATCCAAAATTTCACTGATGAAAACAATGAAAATAGTGGAAACAACGGAGAACATGAGTATCAAACGGCCGAATTAGAAATACCCCCACCAAGCATGGAAAACGCATAAAAACGCATAAAAACGCTTAAAAACTATAAATCTCCTGGTCTGGACAATATTGATGCCGAGCTAATTAAAACAGGCGGTCATGCACTCATAGGTAAAATGCATCAATTAATAGAAAAGGCCTGGCAACAAGAAATGATGCCGAAAGAATGGTGTGGTACTATTATTGTACTAATACACAAGAAAGGAAAAAAGGAATCATGCATGAATTACAGAGGAATCTCACTAATCAACACTACAGCTACGTTTAAAATATTGGCTTCGATATTATTAAAAAGATTAGTACCATACGCCGAAGAAATAGTTGGTGACTACCAGTGTGGTTTCAGGCCGGGCAGATCGACTGTTGATCTAATATTTACAATAAGACAAATGCTTGAGAAGTATTGGGAATATAATCTGGACGTTCATCAGATCTTTATAGACTTCAAACAGGCTTATGATTCAATTAATCGTGCAACATTATGGAAGGCAACGATCGAGCTCGGCGTACCAAAGAAACTAGCTGCGGTAACACAAATGTGTGTAAGTAACTCCTTTGCACAAGTTAGAATAGGGGGAAACATATCAAATGCTTTCTGCTAAATTCTGGACTAAGACAGGGAGATCCGTTGTCCCCAGTGTTGTTTAACCTGGTCTTAGAATATGTCATACGAAAAATGTATCCAAAACTCAAACCAGACAACTGCTCGGGGAGCAAAAATCATAGTCGCCTCTGCCGATGACGTAGACGCAGTAGCACAATCAACGTTAGAAATTAAGGATATTTTCTCGAGCTTCGAAGAAGCTGCATTAAACATCGGTCTAAAAATATTTTTTTTTTTTTGAAACGTTTATTCAGCAATCTGTTAATTATAAAAATTCTAACAATAAGCGTCTTTGGGGTTTGAAATAAAAAAGAATTGACGTTAGAGAGGTCAGTCCAATGACTGGACCTCTAGTATGGAACAAACATGACATTCCGATAATATGCTACATACAAACATACATTAAACATTTACAAACAATACATATCAGAGTGTCCCAAAAGTAGTGGAACGGTCGCATATTTCGCGAACTAAACATCGGATACAAAAACTGAAAAATACGTGTTCAATCATTTTCAAAAATCTATCCAATGACACCAAACACCAACTCCCACTACACCCCCTGGAGGTGGGGTGGGGGGTAACTTTAAAATCTCAAATGGAAACCCCTAGTTTTTCTTGCAGATTTGGATTCTTTACGTAAAAGTAAGTAACTTTTATTCAAGACATTTTTTCGAACTGTGGATAGATGGCGCTACAATTGGGAAAAACGATTTATCCTGATACCATAGTTAAATTATAGAAACGGTCTAATATCTCTAGAAATACACTTCCAAATAAGAAACCAAAAATAAGGTTTTTAATACTTTTCGAAAACCTATCGAATAACACTAAACATGACCCTCCAACCCACCCCCTAGAGGTGGGGTGGGGGTAACTTTAAAATCTTAAATAGCAACCCTTACTTTTTATTACACATTCGGATTCGTCATGAAAAATTAAACAACATTTATTCGAAACATTTTTTAAAATTGCTGATAGATGGCGCTAATAAATCGTATTTTTCCAATTAAAGCGCCATCTATCAACAATTCTAAAAAATGTTTCGAATAAATGTTGCTTAATTTTTTATGACGAATCCGAATCTGTAATAAAAAGTGGGGGTTGCTATTTAAGATTTTACAGTTACCCCCCACCCCACCTCTAGGGGGTGGGTTGGAGGGTCATGTTTAGTGTTATTCGATAGGTTTTGGAAAAGTATTAAAAACCTTTTTTTTGGTTTCTCATTTGGAAGTGTATTTCTCGAGATATTAGACCGTTTCTATAATTTACCTATGGTATCAGGATAAATCGTTTTTTCCAATTGTAGCGCCATCTATCCACAGTTCGAAAAAATGTCTTGAATAAAAGTTGCCTACTTTTACGTAGCGAATCCAAATCTGCAAGAAAAATTAGGGGTTTCCATTTGAGATTTTAAAGTTACCCCCCACTCCACCTCCAGGGGATGTAGTGGGGGTTGTTGTTTGGATTCATTGGATAGATTTTTGAAAATGATTGAAAACGTACTTTTCAGTTTTTCGATCAGATGTTTAGTTCGCAGAATATTCGACCGTTCCACTACTTTTGGGACACCCTATATATCTAAAATATAAACACAATTACGGTGAGGTATAAAACTTATTTATAAATAAGGTCCAGTGGATTTTTACGTTTTAGTCTGTGAGTTTGTTGACTATTATCAAGCAAGTTTATTGCCAGGGCATTTGGATGGCTTTCTAGGCGTTTTATGTACCGAACACTGCACTGAACTATCACTTCACTGATCGTAGGTACTTCTAGATCACAATAAATGTCTTTGTTTGACACGAACCATGGGGCGTCTGTTATAGAGCGTAACACTTTGGATTGCAATCTTTCCATTATGGATATGTTCGATTTTGCTGCTGTACCCCATAGCTGGATCCCATAGGTCCAGACCGGTTTGAGTATTGTATTGTATACCAACAGTTTCTTACGTATAGACAACTTCGATATTCTGCCCAGTATCCAATAATGTTTACGAAATTTTAAATTTAACTGTTGGCGCTTTTTCCATATACATATGTGCTCTCCATGTCAAAGTTTTGTCCAGGTGCATACCAAGGTATTTAACGCTTTCGGCTTGTGGAATTGCTTTGTTATTTATTTCTATATTAGTCGATATTTTACGACATTTTGTAAATATGATATGTTGTGATTTTGATTCATTGATCTTTATTCGCCATTTCTTTGTCCACTTTTCAATGTTCCTAATATGCTTTTGAAGAGATTCGGTAGCTGTTGCGGGATTTTCATCTGTGACTAACATAGCTGTGTCATCTGCGAATGTTGTAGTCGTTACATTTTCGTTTGTTGGTATGTCGTGTGTAAATATTAAATATAATATAGGACCCATAACACTACCTTGAGGGACTCCAGATCGTATAGGGTAGATTTTTGATGTATCTGCTTCATGCTTGACACGGTAGTACCTTTCTTCTAGATATGATTTTAGTATAGTAGACATTGAATCAGGAACGTTCATTTTTATTTTGAAGAGCAACCCTTCATGCCAGACTTTATCAAAAGCCTGACTGACGTCAAGAAAAAGTGCAGAACAGTACTTTTTTTCTTCAAAAGTTTTATTTACTATATCAACGACTCTATGAACTTGTTCTATTGTTGAATGCTTCTCTCTGAAACCAAACTGGTGATCCGGAAAAAGATTATTATCAGTTATTATCTTCATTAGCCTGGTCGCTAATAGCTTCTCAAATAGTTTAGCTAGTACCGGTAAGAGACTAATAGGACGATAAGAGGTATGTTCATGAGGTGGTTTACCATGTTTATGGATCATTATTATATCAGCAATTTTCCATTGCGTTGGTACAGTTTCAGCCTTATTGCGGCGTTGAATAGTTGTGTTATCATAACTACACCTTTATCTGATAACTCTTTTAAGATAGTTCCTGTTATAAGGTCATAGCCAGGAGCTTTCTTGGTTTTTAATCTATATTGAATAGTATTTTTTACATCTCTTTTTGTTACTGATTTAATTTGCTCACTTGGCTGTTGGATTGTTGCTAGACTTCATAGATAGCCTCATCTTCTTCAGCACTGACAGAGGGCAGAGGTTGAAAAACTTCTTCAAGATATTTTCCAAATGCCTCTGCTTTTTCTTGATCTGTTCTCGACCATGAGCCATCTGGATTTCTTAATGCTGGTATGTGTTTACTGGGTTGTTTTAATTTCCTGGTTGCCTTCCAAAGTGAATAATCGGTATCTGCTGTTGGTGTTAAATTTTGAAGATAATTTTCGATGTAGGAGTTTTTGTGCTGTAGTATTGTATTTTTCAGCTGTCTTGCGGCTCTATTGTAGTTCATTTTGTCTTGATGCTGCCTTGTGTTTTGCCATATCTTTCTTAGTCTCCTCTTCTCTTTAATTTGATTTCTTATATTAATAGGATTGTTTCTTTTACTCTGTGTATCTTTACATTTTGGAGTGACATTCCAAGCAGCTTCTTGGACAAAACTCTAAAAATAAATGAAGACAAAACAAGAACGACGGCGAATAAGGCAAAATATTACTATAAACGATCATAACTTCGAAGTGGTTAAAGAATTTATATATTTAGGAGCAACAATCACAAATGACAACAAATTAGAGCGAGAAGTTGAAACGCGAATAATGGCAGGAAACAGATATTTCTTTGCAAAGAAACATCTAATGAAGTCAAAACTTCTTTCACGAGGTGCAAAAATCCAGATATATAAAACCATAATACGACCAGCAGTCGCGTATGGAAGCGAAACATGGACGCTAACAAAAAGAGAAGTAAATAAATTGCTGGTGTGGGAACATAAAATCCTTCGAATAATATATGGCCCTTGCAGAGACAGCGTGACAAACGAATGGAGGCGCAGATACAATAACGAGCTAGAGTCTCTATTCGGAAAAGAAAATCTAGTGAGATATATAAAGGCTAATAGACTCAGATGGGCAGGGCATGTGATATGCAGTAACGACAATCGTCTTATAAACAATGTGTTCTGGGAAAGGCCAGATGGAAGAAGATCTGTAGGGCGGCCTAGAAAAAGGTAGAAAGATGCAGTCAAAGAAGATCTAGAGAAAATGGGAGTGGGACAATGGGAATTAGTGGCACAGGACCGACAAACATGGAAGGCAATAGTAAACGCGGCAAAGACTCACGAAGAGTTGTAGCGCCATTGATGATGATGATGATTTTAACATCCAATCAGATCCCGTATAACGTTTGAGCGCCTAATTCCATACTGTCGGTGTGCGCATGCGCCCGGGAAAATAAAAATTCACCATCATGCCTAAAGATGTATAACTTCAAAAATCACCAAATAACATTTTATGAAAAACCATGTATCCACTCCTATCTCTTACTACAATACTCTATGTTTCTAATACTGTATAAACATGATTGTATAACTTAAATTATTAACGCATTAACGTAATAAACTTCTACGTATGAATATCTGACAATTCATATCTTATAATCAAACGTAACTAATGTTGATCAGAACAACTCTACATACCAATAAACAACTTCCTGAATAACGACATTAATCATTCGATGCCATAATCTCCGTAATCAGAGCAATAAATAAGACATTCTTGTCATTAGTAAGACGTAGCGAGGTCCCGTTTTGGAAACGGTATTATTGCAAATTGTAGTCATTTGCAAATAAATTGCACGTAACTCAATAAGCTGCGTATTATCTGTCATAACACCTTTTAAATTAATTCGATGGTATTTTGGGCACGTGTATGATGTGGGATGCGGCCGTGTTGATACAATATTTAATGTTGATTATGCAAATTTGATTTTATGCAATATATACCAATTTTTCATGCATACAATTAATTTTCTGTTTCGTAAAAACTTTAAGTTTTTATTTGTATGTAAAAACACGTTCTGATTTCCTCTTTATTGGAGAGTGGTTATAAATCAGGGCATTTAGAATAAAAAGCACTAGAATTAATACAGTACCTATCGATTTGCAATTTTTTGCACCCGTGTTGAGGTCCCCCCCCCCCACTTGCAAAAATTAAAAAACAAATAGGGCTGATTTATGAGCTATTTATGAGCTTTCATATTCCGCAAATTAAAAATTTTGGTGGGGGAGACTGAGTCAGCCCCCCCCCCCAAAAATAGGGCGCATATGAAATGCCTCCCGAAGAAGGGTTTCTTACCTGTCGCTAAAATGGTCACATACGAATTGCCTCCCAAGCTCTAAATAAATTACATGCTTCTAATCTTTATGTCAAGGTGAGACGTTGCCACACCTTCGTCCCTTTGTACCTTTTTGGTAAAATTGGTATTTTGATATTTAATTTATTTTATTTTCAACCTTTATGTATTAAACATTATTGACACTAGGCAGTATTTAAAAATTTCAAGTAACTTATACATATATAATTAGTTTTATTACCATTATAATATAATAATCATTATTTTTTGTTATTAATAATTTGACAAAAAATATAAACATATAAAAAGTATTTTCTAGATTTATTAAAAATAACACCACAAAAAGATCCCTTCAGAATTCATTATAAAATAATCCCTTAAAATACATTTTTTCGGAAATGGTAATTATCCTGTATTCAGATGTTTATCTTAACCACATTAAATAAAAATGGTCTTTTCAGAGAACTCGAACCCTGTGTCTTCTGTTAGGAAAGACCAGGAATAAAAAATTCCTGGTTTTTCCGCGTGATTTACTATGGAATTGCTAACACGAGAATTGTACTGTCACGATTGCGTGTGGTTGTCTTTTTAAAGACGGATCACATGCTATGATTTTTTGTGACGGATATTCTTAAGTTAAAGTTGATTTCATAAATATTGGCAATATCATTTTAAAGTCTTCTACTTTAAAATGTATAATATATGTCTGAGTTGCCGATATGAATGAGTCAGATTAAATTAACTTATTAGAGTTTTTTTACTAAGCAACAACATTTTTGTTTAATTTATTAATATTTTGTATTTTAACAACGACGTCCGAAGTGGAAGTCGAAACGTTAATAAAATCATTTTTTTTTAAGTTAAATTGTGGTTTATTTCCTAATTAGAATAGTGATTTAAAATAAATGGTACTCCGTTCAAAGGTAAAACTTTTTATTGGGGCTGTTTTCGCCGGGGTTGTTTTAGTCGGGGCTGTCTTGACCGGGGCTATTTTGTGTGCGATCTATTTTGTCGGGGCTATTTTGTTTGCGGGCTATTTTGTCGAGGCTTTTGTATCCGGGCTATTTTGACGGGGCTTTTTTGACTGGGCTGTTTTGACCGGGCCATTTTGACGGGTCACGATTTATTTCACATTCTTTTAATTTTTGCTGTACTTATCGCAACAATTTTTTTTTTGGTGTTGAGACAGAATTCATTTTCATGTAGGTATTTATTTGCAATTGTAAAATTATATCAATAAAATTATTAAATGATGGATTACGGCAGTAGAAAGAAGAATTATACTTGGAATGAAAACTTTCGCATGGGTTTGTGGTTCTTTGTAAGGATGAAGAGTGCTCAGCCCAAAGATGTGGAGGAAATGTCGAATTTTCAGATATGTAATTATCAACAAGATAATCACAAACCTGGGTAACTCTTTCATCAACTGGTATAATTTCTGCCAAATCTATAGCAAAAAAATCGCTCACATCTTCAGGATGTAAGAACGAAAGACAAAAAATATAAATAAAAAAATTCGCAATTTCAGTTAAGTCAACACCTTTTTCTGTTATTCTGGAGGTAAGCCCAGTGCTTGAACCTTTCTGTACCATGCCTGACCCAAATGAAAACGACATCCACGAAGATCTGCTTCAGGATATGCCATACGGATACTAATATGAATGGAAATTTCAAAGTCTGAAGATATTACTTTAGGGAATACAGGGCAATTAATTTTAAAACGTTCTTCTATGATATATTCAAAAGCGAGATATAATATGACTTTTTATCTTGCAGTAAACAAAAGACAAGAGGAATATAATGTTCATTTTTTATAAATCAAAATAGATAAATAGTACCTATTTAAATTATGATTTGGCAACATTGTCTCATTATACAGAGATTAAACAGACAAAATATCAGCCTAAATGATTAACGAAACGGAGGCATTTCGATTGTACCTGGGAGGCATTTCATGTATGAAAATATTTACCTGAAAAAGTGGGAGGCATTTCGATAACGCCGAAAAAATAAGGATATTTAATCATTCTTTGCGGCAGAATTACGAGCTATTTATGAGCTTTCGAAGTGATATAGTTTCGATTTTTGAGATCATCCCCTTTACAACCAAACAACCCGTTAATTGATTCAACTTAAGAGAAAAGTGCTGAGAAAAATTAAAATATATCATATCGCGGATATAATTCGTATAACGTATACACTCTAAGAACAAACTCTTAAATCACGCGTATTTCGATTATTGAGCTACAACCCCTTCGCAAGAAAACCACCCCATCTTCCCGGTTTAAGAGAGAATGGTACTTAAAATTAAATTAAATTAATTATTTGGCGACTACATAAAATTTAATAATTTTATAAGCTCGCAAAATACGCACATTTAGATCATTGAATTGAAATTTCTTTTATATAGTGCAGTCACTGGAGGTAATAAAAAATTATTACTACCTTCATTTAAGTGAACCTCCATCGATTTTCACGAAAATTGGTGAGTGGTTAGAGGATGCCTCAAGAAACAAAAGTGACATGGTGCGACCTTGCGCTCTTACCCTGAGGGTGGATACCACCCCTTCTCGGGGGTGAAAATTATTTTATTAAAAATAACTCCACAAATCGATAGAGAGATTCTAAGCAAAATTTGTTATATACAGTTATTAAAATATGTAAATCAATAATTTTTGATTTACTAAAGAACAAAATTTTGAGTTAATTGTTAAACATTTTATCGTAAGATTTCGTTAGTTTCATTTTAACTTAAAAAAGTTAAGTTACAAACTTTTTAGTTTATAACTTTAACCAACACCTCAATAAAATATTATTCATGAAGAAATTTTCTGGAAAATTTTAAATCAAAATATACAATATAAAAAAAGTTATGTGCTTTTATAGACGAGCGGCACACCACAAAAACCGCTTATTTCTCGAGGTACTGTGTGGTGTGATGACCACGGTGTGCTGAATGGCTAATTTTGGTCATACTTTATGTTTTTGATGGACTGAAAATTAGGTTTATTTTGAATTTTAAGTGGGGAACCATTGAAAAAATCGCAATTTTACCCTAAAAATTAAACAAAAATAAAATCACATTTTTGCGTTTAATAACTCTGTTCCATTTTAATCTTTTTTTCTAAAATTCTTATAGTATATGTATATTTCTTACCTTTCTGAAGACAACGGTACCTGTTTCAATCTTTCTGTCTCATTATAATAAAAGTTATGTATTGTTTAAAGTGAAAAGTTAAGGGTATTCTTGAATTTCAAAGTTCAATCGCAAAAGTTGAGTGACAAAATTTGAAATTTATCAGTTTTTAATTTGAAGTTTTTAATCAAGTTTATGTTAAAATAGAGTGTACAGAGACTAAAATGTTTTATAGAAAAAAAAAAAAAAAATAATGTAATTTTTAATTTTAAGAAAAACGTGATTTCATTTTTATATTTTTAGGGTAAAATTGCGATTTTGACAATGTTCCTGAATCTGAAATTCAAAATAAACCTTATTTTCGTTTTCAGCACCAACAAAAACATGAAGTAAGAACAAAATTAGCCATTCACTACATCGTGGTCAGTATCTCGAGAAATAAGCGTTTTTTAAAAGAGTCCTACTAGTCTATATATAAAGTCACATAACTTTTTTCTTATTACATATTTGGACTTGAAATTTTCCAGAAAATTTCTTCATGAATTATGTTTTATTGCTCTGTTGGTTAAAATTATAAACTAAAAAGTTTGTTACTCAACTTTTTTAAGTAATCATGAAACTAACGAACTCTGACGATAAATGTTTAACAATTAACAACCCCTCTTTTAATTTGTTTAAACATTCTGGACAAATCTCGTTGTCATCTAAATACTCGAAAGATGATAAAGTAAAATTTTCAAGAGAAAATATTTACAGCGACCAATGATACAGCGAGGTAAATATGAAACAACATCAAAATTGATTTTTCGCATTTTTGCATAAAATTTGATTTTTGAACATGTTCCACCAATTCTAGATAAAAATAAACCTTATATTCGTATTCACCGACCTCGAAAATATAAAGAATGACCAAAATTTGCCATTCACCTATTATGGTCGCTTTTTCGATTTCTAAGCCTCAAATTAGGGGTGTGCCGCTCGCCTAATTTTTAAAGAAAATGTCTGTCTCATAATAAGCACCCCTTGATATACCAGAAAAAAACAATAAAACCGGACTTGTGTCCATTTTGCGAGGTTCAACTTCTGTTTCCTACACTACTTTAGTTACAGAGAGTTACAATAATTATGATTGTGAACGAAACTTATAAAGGTGAATAATAGGGATGGGAAAAACCTACCGGTTTAAACCTAAAACCGGTTTTTTTACTTCGCAATAACCGGTTTTACCTGTTGCTTTTTGTCCCAGTTATAACCGGTTTTTTTTTAAGTAAAAACCGGTTATTAGGTTTTTACGGTGATTAGGATTAGGTTAGGTATTATTTTGGATCCCAATCATAATTATTATTCGCACGTAATTCAAGTAAATCTCACATCAGCCAGAAACAATTATTAAGTTTTATTATAATATTTCCTTGAAAAGGTATTTGTAATCATAATATTTACATAAGAAGTGATCTCGTTGAATTAGACGCAAACATCATCTATTTTTCACACTTAACTCTTGACATTGAAAGTGAATGAATGACTTTTTCTGATTACCAAAAATAATGCTCTGACTATGAATATCGAATTACTGATCACGAATACGAATCTCCAAGAATTTCGTTACATTTTCAAAACGATACACTCATACAAGAAGTATTAAATGAGTTAAAATGTACCTATTCTACAAATATACAAACGTGTTAAAAGTAATACATGTTCTTTCGATAGTATGCATGTACTAATTTTGATCATATTGATATTGAGTCGAATATCGCAAACTAAAGTGTATTGTAAATGTAACCTTGTAACCTATTGGATTAAAAAAACCGAAAACCGGTTTTTCCAAAAACCACTAAAAATAGGAATACTGAATCGGTTTTTGCGGCAGAATTACGAGCTATTTATGAGCTCTTGAAATTATATAGTTTTGATTTTTGAGCTCATCCCCTTTACCACCAAACAACCCGTTAATTGATTTAACTTAAGAGAAAAATGCTGAGAAAACTTAAAATATATCGTATTGCGGATATAATTCCTATAGCTTATATACTCTAAGAATAAACTATTAAACCCCTTCGCAAGAAAACCACCCTATCTTCCCGGCTTAAGAGAAAGTTGTACTTTCTTATGAATTAAATGAATTAAATTAATTATTTGGCGACTACATATCATTTAATAATTTATAAGCTTCCAAATTACGCGCATTTAGATCAGTAAATTGCAATTTATTTTGTATAGTGCAGTCACTGCAGGTAAAAATAAACGATTACCTTCAATTTCGGTGAACCTTCATCGATTTTCACGAAAATTGGTCAGTGGTTAGAGGATACGTCAAGAAACAAAGGTGACATGGTACCACCTTGCGCCTTTACCCTGAGGGTGGATACCGCTCCTTCTCGGCGGTGAAAATTATTTTATAAAAAATAACTGCATAAATCAATAAAAGGACAAATTAAAAGCAAAATTTATTATATAAAGTTATTAAAATAAGTCAATACTTTCTAAGTTATTAAAGATCAAAGATTTTAATTATTCGTGAAAAAAATGCATGTTTTGAAGCGGTTTTTCGTAAATCACTTAAAAATTGTAAGTTTTTACAAAAAAGTTAATAGTAGTTTAATTCGTATAGATTATATTCTAAGAATAAACTCTTAAATCACGCGCCTTTCGATTATAGAGCTACAACCCCTTCGCAAGAAAACCATCCCATATTCCCGGCTTAAGAGAGAGTTGTACTTAAAATAATTTAAATTAATTATTTGGCGACTACATATCGTTTAATAATTTATGAGCTCGCAAAATATACGCATTTCAATTATTGAATTGCCATTTTCTTTCTATAGTGCAGTCACTGAAGGTAAAAATCAACTATGACCTTCGATTTCGGTAAATCTCCATTCATTTTCACGAATTGACGATAACAACTTGCGGTTTTAGCCTGGGGTATATGTCACCCCTTCTCGAGGGTGAAAATTACTTTATTACAAATAACCCCACAAATCGAGAGAGGGACAAATTGTAAGCAAAATTTGTTATATTAATGTTATTAATAAATCAATACTTTTTGAGTTATTAAAGATCAATAATATTTTAATTTTTGTGAAAGAAAATGCATGTAAAGCGATTTTTCATAAATAACTCAAAAACTGTAACTTTTTGCAAAAAAGTTTTCATCACTAAAATTGAAGCTAATAAAAAATATAGTAAATTGCTTACTTGAAAATATTTTGTATCCAACGTTTAGTAGTGATATTCTCCGGTGATTATTGCAATCTAACTTATAGTCTGGGCTGATTATCGGAGAATAGGCCATTTTTGGGAAAAGTTATTTACCAGCAATTTTATTGCTGGAATAGAATTATAAGATCCTATATATTAATAATATAGGTATGCAAAGTCCTCAGATAGTGTGCTACTTTTTTTATAAACAAAATGGCGCCCGAAAATCGTGTTTTTTTTCAATTATTGCTCTAGAACTCCGAAGATTTTAAATTTACAACCAAAACACTCAAATAAAAATTCACCGTGATTAAATTCTGCATAGAGACGTGTTTTTCCCGATCTGCTCCGACGAAAATTTTCTTCGGAAAATTCGGGTTTTCCCAACAAAATCTTTAATTTTCAAATAAAGTTTTAGATAAGTAATTATTTACCAATAATTAAATAATTTGGTGACTTAAAAGCCTTCTTGGTTTAGATTATAGTTCCAGAAGCTGGTGAAAATTAAACGAATATTTTAGCAACAATTCAATTGTTAATTAATAATTTACGGTCGCAATAATAACCAAACTAATTATGATGCACTGATCAAACTTTGAAATCTTATAAAGATGAGATGCCTATTTAACATTTTGTCGACAAAATATAAATTTTTTATTTTTTTGCATAATCTTTAAATGTTTAAAGAAATAGTTATAAACAAATTAACGTTTCTCAGAAAGTTTTTATTATATTATAATTTTAAAAAATAGCTAAAATGCGCATTTCAAATATCTTGAAAACGAATGCTTTAAAACTTTTTGCAACCATTTGCAAAAAAGTTATGAAACAGCAAAATATACATACTATTACTACGGTGTCAATAATTTTTTTTTAATTCTTTCAAAGCGTTGAAGTGAGTTTAAAGTACAAGCTAATTATTTATAAAACAATATCAATTATCAGCTTAATGGTTATATTTTAATTAAAGATTATAAATATATTTTTTTGTAATTTACACGCGCGAAAGTAGAATAATACAGTACCGTAGCTACCCGCCCACATACACAACTCGCGCGAGTTTAAGCGTGTCAGTCGCTTTGAGTGAACATTTTATCTCCGGCTCTGTATCAAGCCTACTTTCGCGCTAAAAATTACAAAAAAAAGTATTTTTAATCTTTGATAAATATATAACCATTGCACTAATTTTTGACATTTTTTGTGAGTAATTAGATTGTACCATAGACTCACTTTTAAGCTTTGAAACAATTAAATCAAATTATAAACAATGGAGTTATCGTATATTTATTTTGCTGTTTCCTAACTGTTTTGCAAATGGTTGGAAAATTTTTTTAAAGCATTCATTTTCAAGACCTATGGAATACGCATTTTAAGTATTTTTTAAAATTAGAATATAATAAACAATTTCTAAGAAATGTTAATTTGTTTATAACAATTTTTTTAAACATTTAAAGATTATGCAAAAAAATGAAAAATTTATATTTTGTCGACAAAATATTAAATAGGCATCACACCTTTATAATCTTTCTAAGTTTGATCAATGTCTCATGATTATTTTGGTTGTTATTGCGACTGTAAATTGTTAATTATCAATTGAATTGTTGCTAAAATATTCGTTTCATTTTAACCGGCTTCTGAATTTATAATCTATACCAAGAAAGCTTTTATTTCACCAAGCTATATAATTATTGATAAATAATTACTGGCCCAAAAAATTTATTTGAAATTCGAGATTTTGTTGGGAAAACCCACATTTTCCGAGGAAAATTTTCGTCGGAGAAAATCGGGAAAAACATTCCTCTATGTAGAATTAAATTTGGGTGAATTTTTATTTGAGTATTTTTGGTGTAAAGTTAAAATCTTCGGAGTTATAGAGCAATAATTGAAAAAAATACGATTTGTCGGCGCCATTTTGTTTATAAAAAAAGTAGCACACTATCTGTGGACTTTGCATACCTATATTAATAATATATAAGATTTTATAATTCGATTAAAGCAATAAAATTGCTGGTAAATAACCTTTCTTTGTACTTTACTAATTTGACCAACGTATTATAACTATTTTTTTTTTCAAAATTTAAAGATTGTGCAAAAAAAGAAAAATTTATATTTTGTCGATAAAATATTAAACAAGCATCTTATCTTTATAATCTGTATAAGTTTGATCAATGTATCATAATTATTTTGGTTATTATTGCGATCGTAAATTGTTAATTAACAATTGAATTGTTGCTAAAATATTCGTTTAATTTTCACCGGCTTCTGGAATTACAATCTATACCAAGATATCTTTGATGTCACTAAGTTATTTAATTATTGATTAATAATTACTTACCTAAAACTTTATTTGAGAATTATAGTTTTTGTTAGGAAAACCCGCATTTTCCGAGGAAAATTTTCGTCGGAGCAAATCGTGAAAAACATATCTCTATGCAGAATTTAATTGCGGTGAATTTTTATTTGAGTGTTTTTGTTGTAAAGTTAAAATCTTCGGAGTTATAGAGCAATAATTGAAAAAAATACGATTTGTCGGCGCCATTTTGTTTATAAAAAAAGTAGCACACTACCTGCGGACTTTGCATACCTATATTATTAATATATAGGATCTTATAATTGGATTCCAGCAATAAAATTGCTGGTAAATAACTTTTCCATGAATTTTGCTAATTACCCCAGAGTATTATCTCCCTTCTTATGTATAGGGCATATCACTGCAATTTTCCATTGTTCCGGCATTATTTCTGTGGTCCATATTTCTAATTAACTTTGATGTTTCACTCTGTATTCTATATCCTCCGTATTTTAACATTTCTACAGTTATTGTATCGCATCCTGGGACCTTGTTATTTTTCATTTTTTTTTATTACGTCTTTTATTTCTGCTTCTGTTGGTGCATATTAGCCTACTTCAGCCTCTTTTACTAATCTTAGCTCTTCTATTTCGTAACGTTGATTTTGTTTATTCAACAGTTCTTTAAAATGTTCTCTCCACCGTTTTAGCACTCCTTTTTCGTCTGCTATTAAGTCCCATTTTTGTCTTTGTATAATTTTGTTCTTGGTTGAAAACCTTTGTTTTCAAGATTTATTTCCTTATAGAATAGTTTTATTTCTTGTTTTTGTTCATGTTCTTCTAGCCTTTCAATCTTTTCTTTATTGTGTTTCCTCTTTTTAAACTAGATGTCTTTTTAATTGTCGGGTTCTTGTAGTATATTCCTCTTTAGTTTCTTCCGTACTGTTGTTCAGCATTTTAAGCCTAGCTTGGTTTTTTTGTTCCATTATTCTCTGGCAATCTTTGTGATACCATCTTTTTGGCTAGGTTCTTTGCTTTCCCCCACTACTTCTTTTGCAGCTGTTATCACTGCTTCTTTTAAAACCCTCCATTTATCTTCGATATTTCTGACCTAATTTTCATTTACTTGATTACATTGTTCAATTATGTTCTCTATTTTCGTTTCATATCTTGCTCTCTTTTCCTCATTAGAGGCCAATATATCTGAAGCTTATTTGATCTTTTTTTCACCTTTCTCTGTTTCCTTGGCGGTAATTTTTTGTTTATATTTAATTGGCACAAAGTGGTGATCGGAGCTGCTGTTTGCCCCTCTATGACTTCTGACATCTGACATGTCTAAAGCATGTCTTGCTTCTATTAAGACGTGGTCGATCTGGTTTCTTGTTTTCATATCGGGGGAAACCCATGTTTCTTTGTGGATATTTTTATGTCAAAATTTTGTACTGCTTATCACCATTTTTTTTTTCTGTTGCAAAATCTATGATTTTTTGCCCGTTGTCATTACTAATTTCGTGCAGGCTATGCATACCTATTGTTCCCTGATATAATTCCTTTCTTCCTATTTTTGCGTTTAAATACCCTAAAATTATTTTAACGCTATAATTGTTTATATTTGACACTTTTTGGTCTAATCTGGCATAAAATTTTTCTTTTTCTTCTGCTTCTTTTTCCTCTGTTGGTGCATGCACATTAATGAAATTAATATCAAAGAACTTGCCTTTTATTTTCAGAATAGTTATCTTTTCATTTATGTTAGTAAAGCTTTTTACCGCATGCTTGTATCTTTCACTTATTATGAAGCCCATCCCACCTTGTCCACCTCTTGAATTACCTTGACATATTAGATATTTTCCATTTTCCCAGATGTCTTCGTTCTTTCATCTCATTTCCTGAAACGCTAAAATATCTATTTTGTAGATTTTTATTTGTTTAGTAAGGTTTTGTAGTTCTCCTGTTTCTCCTAATGTTCTTATATTCCAAGTTCCAATTAAAATTTTTCCACTTTTCTTATTTTCCTTTTTCCTGTTGTACTTATTCATCTTTTTGTTTATTGTATCCTGTTTTCTAGTCTCTCCTGTACCTTCAGTCTTTATGTCGCCATCGCGGCCCCTTTTTATTTCAGCATTACTTGTTGTATTTTGATTTTTTGCGTTAATTTGACTAGAGCTGAGAACATCCTCCGATGAGCCTTCAGCGGTCAGCCGATGACGACGGTCCCGTCCAATCCTCTTTGTTCTATTATTGCCCTGACTTTCCCTAACATTACAATTATGAGTAATTTTGCCTTGGTTTATTATTGCAGTTTGCTCGTTTTTCTGACCTACCTTTACAATTCTGTTATCTTTACCCCTACTCTTAAAATTAAAGTCTACATTACTATTAAAAAGAAAATTAAAATTATCAAATGTTCTCATAAAAAAAATCATCATTATTCCTCTTATTGTACTTATAACAATTACTATTTTCACCCTCAATGCAGACGCCGTCGCCATAAGAATTAATCACATTATCATTACTTTTAAATACATTACTGTTACTATTAAGTAGGCTGCAGGCGTCCGCACCGACAGTGAGTATTTTTCTTCCTCTCTTCGGTTTTCGGTAGTGTCTTCTTCTATTGATGTTTTCGTCTTATTTTCTTTTTTCGTTGTCTCCGTCTAACTTGCTTTAGTTACTTGATTTTTGAGTACGCTGTTTTCGTTATTTTCGTTGACCTTCCTGTAGTAGTGCCCATTGATAACTCTTCCTCCGAGAGGGATCTATCACCATATTTTCTAGCCTTATTCTTTTTCTGATGTTCTATTACTATAGCTTCATTTTCTTGTGATAAGGTTTGCAATTGACTCAAGGTGAATAATTCGCCATTTAGAAGCAATTTGTTATATCGAACACCTGCATTTTGACCTTTCTCTCTTGCTTCTTTTTGATATTTGCGAAGTTCATTTCTTTGAATTTGTATGTGTTTTGGATAGTCTTCATTTATGAATATGTCTGTACCTTTTAATTACTTTTTTTCTTTGAGGACCTTGTTCTTTTTACTCCAATTTTTGAATTCTATGAGGATCTGTCTTTTCTTATTAACATTTTTGATACCAAGTCTTCGTATCCCTATAATATTCTTATCTGCATTTAGTTCTACTGGCTATTTTCTTGATATTTCTGAAATCTTATGCTTGATTTACGTTTCGTCTTCATTTTCGATCTCTTATATTCCTTGGATGATCAGATTCTTTTTTCTTACTTCTCTTTCTAATACTTCTACCCTTCTTTCTTGAATTTGCAATATTGTTTGAAGGTCTTGATTCTTTTCTTTTAACTCTGTGTTTTCTTCTGTTAGTTCTGCCAATTCTTTAGTAATTATGTCGATCTTGTCTTCCATTCTCATGTTTTGTTTTTCCAGTAGGTCTAACTTTAAGAGTTTTTCAAGGATCGCATCAATTTTCTGTTCCATATCTTTACTACGGTGGATTTTAGTGTATGGTCACCTTTATTATAGCTGACCGTAATTACTGGGTGCGTTCGGACGACCATAGCGGCTGGCTGCCAGCAGAAATCGGCTGAGTGGTTGCATCCAGCCGTGATAGGGAAAGCTTAGTAAATCTCTCAGCGGCTGACTTCCAGCGGTGACGTCTGACAGCTACTGCTGGCTCAGCTGTCCAGCCGCTGTGGTCGTCCGAACGCACCCACTGTTTTGAACAAAAACGTTATTTAAAATGCAAAAAGTTGATGTATTAAAATTGCTTATACTAAAAACTTTTACTTAATTTTAAGGAATAATTTACTAATTTTGAACTTTCCCTTTTATTAGAAAAATAGAATGATATTTTTGAAATCTTTCTTCTCAAACTATTCTTTGCATTTATTGGTTGACAGTTCTTCAGTTTAGATATAAAGTGTACATACCCCAATTCATAATTTTTCTGACAGAGCACTTTTAAAACCGACTTGCTTGTGACAGGCGGCCACACCCGTAATGAGAAAGTCGTAAAAATATGCTCTTTAAGGGATAGGGGTAGTTTCTGCAGTTTATTTTCAAGGATAGGGGTATTTTACGCAGAGGTGTTGCAATAATCATATATATTTATGAAAAACCCTATTGATGGAGCATATGTCCATATGGGCCAAAAAGCAAAAAAAAAACAATTTTTTTTCAACCCCTCTTTATTTATTTTTTTTTTGGCTACAGGGGTTGCATCAAGAAATCGCTTTTGGTGTCCATAAATGGGTAATAAGAACGTGCATAAAATAATAGGCATAATAAGGGCATGGTGTGTGAATGATTTCAATAAAATCACTTTCTTTATTATTTTTTTTTTGTGGTGGTTCCAGAAAAAAAATGGGGCTGCATTATAGAAATTTGTAAATAACACCAGTACATGGATAATCGCTGAAAGTTTTTTTACTCTAGCATAGTTCAGGTGGTATAAAAAGGGGTTTTTTTAAAATGTATCCCACTGTAATTAAAAAAAATTGCAATTGTCCTTAAATGAAACCTATACCAAAAAATCACCCACTTATTTGTGATTAATTGCCGCAGGGTTTCTTCCTAATGTTCATTACAGTTAGGGAAAAATAATTTTTTTTTAAAAACATCTTTTTTAAAAATTTGTCAACTTTGGGGCGCCATCCCCGCTAAACGGTGTGTGCTAGACATATGCTGTCGGGAAATAAATAGTAGGAAATAATATAGTTCTCTTCATTTTACTATTAAGTAAATTTTTTGTAAAACTTACAGGAAGGCCTACGTTTCACAAAAACCACAAATTACCCCCTTTAAAGGGATGAAAAGGGGGGTTCCGGGGGAAAATTTTTTAAGAAAATGTTAGTCACATAATAAGCACCCCTTGACATACCAGAAAAAAAAAACCGGACTTGTGTCCATTTTGCGAGGTTTAACCTCTATTTAAAACTTCAAACTGATAGTACGAAGTAAAATCTACTCTTAGTAAAAATTAATATTTTTAGCTCAAAAAGTTTTATTTAAACTTTCATACGAGTTGAAAAAGTAACAGTTTTTGTCAGTGAATAAAATTGTATACCTATTTATATAGGTAAACTTTAAAATTTTAGTGAAAAGTAAATTAAGAAGACAAGTGTATTCTGACAACTAATAAATATCGGTCCCCGATGGGGGACAAAACTACACAACCGACGTCTTTTGTGACGACAGATTTATAGATATACAGATTTATAGATTTATATATATTTTAGATATATGGATAACAGTATTTTAATTTCAAGTGTTACTAGTAATAATCCAGGTGATAGTAACCTCCAGAAAACAAAGCAGTTGGAATCGAAAACTTTCAATATTCTTTCAGATAAGTACAACGTACAAAATATTTGGGTATACATAGAAAGTACTGAAAATAATGTAGGAAAATTGCATGCAATGACAGTTGCTCATATTCTTTTTAAAAAATTTAAACTTAATAACATTTTGGAAATAAAGAGTATAGGCCGAAACCGGATTAAGGTTTTATTAAAATCATTATTAGAAGCAAATAATTTAGTTAAAAATCCCCTCCTAAAGTCAGATAATTTAAAAGCATTTATTCCAAATCACTTACTTGACATTAAAGGGTTAGTAATAGATGTTGATACTCGTTACGATATCAACTATCTTATGGAAAATATAGAATCACACTCACGCGTCACTGATATCTACAGATTAAATAGAAAAGTCCAAAAAGAAGACAGAACAGTTGAATTTGTATAAAAAAAACTATTGTTGTTACTTTTGAGGGGAATATTTTACCTGATCGAGTAGTTTTTAATAGAGTCTTTTTTCCTGTCGAACAATTTGTAGGAAGAGTGACCCAATGCTTCAAATGTTTTAAATTTGGGCATGTATCTAAGCAGTGTAACAGTAGTGAAGAAAAGTGTATCAATTGTGGAGAAATTAAAGACGATAAATATAATTGTGATAAAAATTTAACTTTTTTATACACTGTAAAAGAAAAGATCATGTTTCTATCTCAAAAAAGTGTCCCTCTTACGATAATCAAAAAAAATTAAAAATATAATGATACAGCAAAAAACCTCCTTTAAAGAAGCTAAAGAAATTTCTGAAAACTCCTTATCCAGTCTAGTAAGTTACAACTCTTTTTCACCGCTAACAAATTATGACATTATCACAACCTAATCAAATTCCTAAAAATACCAATTGCAATCAAAATAATTTCCTTTCCCAACCCAATCCTGTAAGCTTTAGTCCTCCAATGAAAAAGAAGAGAAAATCAAACTCTCCCACTATCCAGTCACCGATCCATGAACCATTATTTCCATTCTCCTTTGGACCTTCACAACCTTTGCCGATAAATTCAAATAAACCAAACTACGCTTGTTTGGAAACCAAGAAAAGTAGTATAGCTAGCAACCTATCCATTTTTATCGTGGACTTTTTAAATAAAATTCTTTCAAGTAACAATAGACAACCTATTGATATTAAATTAATTACAAGTAGCATAGAACAGGTATCCTCCAATACTTTGAAAAACCAATAAAATGCCCAAAACACGCAATTTAAATATAATGCAATGGAATGCACGTTCTGCTATAGCTAACAAAAATAGTCTGGTACAATTTCTTTATGATAAAAATATTGACATTGCTATTATAAGTGAAACTTAGTTCAAAAGAAATCAAAAATATAGTTTTAGTGGTTACAATATAGTCCGCAATGACAGAAACGATGGCTACGCTGGTGTGGCAATTTTGGTACACAAATCTCTTCGTTTTGTTGAACATAAAATCAATATAAACTACAATGAAAATATTTTAGTGTGTGCTATCCAAGTTAAATATGGAACTTTATTGTTAAATTTTTTATCTATTTATAAACCTCCAAAAATACAAACAAAATATGACGATTGGACTAAAATTTTTGAACAATTTGAGGGTCCTTTAATTATAGGTGGTGGCTTTAATGCACACCACTCTATATGGGGTTGTCGTAATAATGATACCATAGGGTCACAACTTATAAATGTCGCAGATGATTTAAATTTAACAGTTTTAAATAATGGCGAACCTACAATTTTGAGACGTCCTGATCAACAAGATTCGGCTGTCGATATAACTTTTTGTTTACCTGAATTGGTTAACAAGACATCTTGGAATGTCATTGCTGACACTCTAGGATCAAATCACTATGTCATATCTATAGAACTTCTTTTTGCAATTAATGAAAATGAAATATCTCCTAAAAATAAATGGAATATTAAAAAAGCCAATTGGGCGTTATATACTTCTACTATTCAAAATTTACACGATACAAACAATTTTCACTCGGATAATCTAATTGATAAGTACTCCTTCTTCATAAATAATATAAATACGGCTGCGGGAGCAACTATACCCCAATATAAACCTTATAAATGTAAAAGGCACCCACCTCCTTGGTGGAATATTGATTGTGACAATATTATCAAACAACGAAAATTGGCTCTAATAAATTACAAGAAAAAAAGTAATTTTGAAAATTATGTTCAATATCAGGAGATTGCAGCTAGAACCAAAAAAACATTAAAAAGTATAGCCAACAAGCATTGGATTGAATGGGTCTCTTCGCTCAATAAAAATACATCAGCTACAACTCTTTGGAATCAAGCTAAAAAACTTTACAGAAACCGGTATCAAACATTAAATCTTTAGATCAGAAATGGATGGATGACTTTCTTATTAAAGTTTCACCCCCCAACTGCGATGCGAACCCTCAAATAATTCCCAGCTACCTAGCATCAACCCCAGCTGATAAAAATCATTTTCTCTTAAAACCTTTTACTTACAATGAACTAATTTTCGCTATAAATAATCGTAAAGATAATAGTCCAGGATACGATCATATCAAATACTCCATGCTTTTAAACCTTCCAGAAGTAGCAAAACATTTTCTATTGGACCTTTTTAATCGTATAGTTCAAGACAATTCTGACGTAAATATTTTTAAAGACATAATTGTTATTCCGATTCTAAAGCCTACAAAAGATCCAAATTTAGCCGAATCTTATAGACCCATTTCTCTTTTTTCGTGTGTATTTAAAACTTTGGAACGTATGTTAAAAAAACAGACTAGAATGGTGGGTCCATACTAAAAAGTTACTACCAAACAATCAATTTGGATACAGACGAGGATGTGGAGCTTTAGATGCTTTAGCTACACTTGTAGCGGACATACAGGGTAATTTTTCTAGAAATAATTATTTGCCTACTTTATCACTAGATATAGAAGGCGCTTATGACAGTGTGTGTTTACCTCGATTAAAAGACAAAATGATCAATCAGTTTCAAATACCCATAAAACTAGCACAAACTATTCTTAATTTCTACACTGATAGACGCCTATACGTTAGAAACCATAAAAATGAACTTCTTGGACCACGTTATAATAGTTGGGGATTACCTCAGGGATCAGTCTTAAGCCCTTTTCTTTTTAATCTGTATACGGCTGATTTTCATAGCCTTAATGCACCAAATATTACTTACAAAACAATCCAATATGCGGATGACTTCCTCGTATATACAGAAAGGACAAAATATGAACCCTCCCTTACAATCTTAAGAAAATAACATAAACATTTCTCAAAATGGATTTGTGAAAATGGTTTTAATTTATCCACTAGTAAATCTAATGTGTGTATTTTTTTACAACATAATATTCCTAACACAAATACTATTTTATTAAATGGCCAAACTTTAAATTTCTGCAAGTCAATAAAGTATCTAGGCATGTTTCTAGATCAAAAGCTAACTTGGAAATTACACATCGAGTATATGCTTGACAAAAGCAATAAAGGTCTAAACTTTTTAAAATCCATTTCTAAAACTTGGTGGGGAGCTGATGTAGAAACAGCTTTACTATTTTACAAATCTTACATCAGATCTATTCTGGACTATGGATGTATACTTTATGGATCAGCAAGTAAACAAATTTTAAATAAAATTGATGTATTTCAACGTACTGTTCTACGTATCTGTATGGGAGCAATGAAGTCTACTCCAATAGCACCATTGCATGTTGAAGCTTTAGAACCTCCCTTGAATTTTAGAAGAGACTATCTGAGTGAAAAATTTGTTGTGAAAATTGCATGTATCAATAATTCCTTATATTCTAGCATAAGCTCACTAAACACAGATGATCTAACAAATAGTTACTGGACTCATAAAAATACACCAACCCTGTGTACAGCTTTTAGAACCATGTGCAACAATAAGTATATCAACAATATCAACAATCTTGATACTAACGACTATTTCGCATTTTTTTATGAACCTGATATACATATACCTTCATATTATAATATTTCATTATTAGATTCATGCATCTTGAATTCCTGTATAAACAAATGGCCCAAAGCAACTGTAATCTATACAGATGCATCCAAAACATCGGAAGGACCGGATGTGCTTTCTACATTCCATCTAAGTCAACAGAAAAAATGTTCAAATTACCTTCTAATTGCTCAATTTTTAGTGCAGAAGCAATTGCAATTCTTGAATCCTTGATATATTTCGATAGTTTAAACAATAATTCAGTGTTAATAATATCCGATTCATTGTCAGTTTGATTATCTCTCAAAAGTTCAAAATTACCCAATTATAATTCTAATCCTTTCATTTACCAAATTAAGAACATGCTTGTCAATCTTAAAAATAAAAATAAAACTACTAATTTTATTTGGGTAAAAGCTCATGTTGGTATAAAATATAATGAGCATGTTGATTCTTTAGCTAAAGCTGCAATAACCTCTTCAGCTGAAATTGTACCAGAGGAGAGAATTTGTATTCCTGACACTTTTTGTATCTCTAAAAGAAATCAAATAGATCGTTGGAAAACTTATTGGCAAACTTTTTGTAACCACTCAACAACACAATATATTTATATACAACCACAAATTCCAAATTCGAGATGGTTTAAGAAATTTAGTAACATCCGTAAATATATAACAACCTTAATAAGATTGAGATTTGGTCATGCTTGTTATCCTACTCATCTTGCTAAAATCAAAATTTACAATTCAGACTTATGTGAAACACGTCAAGAACAAGGAGATCTTAATCATAATATCTTTTTTAACTGTTCCAAATATATTCAGCATACAGGAACTCTTTTAAGCAGCTTGCAAACGCTGCAAATATTTCCTCCGTACCAAATAAATAACCTATTGGCTACTAATGACAAAAGAGTATATGATTGTCTAATCAAATTTATACATAGTACCGGGTGTCCCAATAAGAATGGCTCTCGGCCATATCTCAGGAACCGTTTACAGTAGAGCTTTGAAATAAAAAATTTTATAACAAAAGTTGTTTCAGGAAAAGCCTGGAAATTATTTTCATAATTGTGGGTCCACCGCTAGAAGGCGTAATTGAATATCAAAAATTAAAAAATCTAAATTTTACAAAATTTTCCTAATGAAGGGGCACTGGAAATCCGGTTATTGTATTCTTCATAAAATTCTGCGCATATTTGATTTAACAAGTTTAACTCTACTTTTGCAAATAAGAGGTGGGGGTGAGTGGGAACCTTGTTATGAAAAAATGGCTGTAAGTCCGGTTCTGCTAAATCAAATTTTGAAAACTGGGTCTTGTTGAAGACAGATCTTTTTCTTCAATGTAAGCGTGATAATTTTTAACCATCCTAATAAGTAATAAGCCAGCTGGGAGGCGTTATTTAATTTTTTTCAGAAATCTAGTTTTCTTTGGAAAATATTAAATACAAGTATGCATTTTTAATCATACGGTATAAAATTAGATTAAATTAGCAATAGAATAGCGAAAACCGCATGTCGATACCTTTTTTATATCTCAAGATATCTCGAGAAACGTGTAAATTTTATACATAACTGTTACTATCACCGGTAAACTAAGTTAATGAAAAGTAGTGTGCTGTGGAAAAAAACAAAATAACATTTTCCAGATGTCAACGTATAAAAATATAATTAATTAAAACAACAATATAAAGAGAAACAATACTATTACAATTAAATATAACAAAGAACAAAAAGAACTACTTAGTGACGACCTAAATATTCAAATTGTTGCCCATCATACACTACTCTAGAATACATTAAACAGAGACTACTAAACGCCATTCAAAGCATATCGAGAGCAGAAATTGAGACTGCTGTTCAATCTACTCTTGAAAGAGTAAATGTTTGCAACGAAAATGATGGGCAACAATTTGAACATTTATGTCATCACTAAATAGTTGTTTTTATTTCTTTGTAATAGGGCTTTTCAACGCTTCTCATTTGTTTCGAGCCTCTGTCATATGCCGTATAATCCGTGTATAATATTAATATACGAGATATGAACGAGGCTCGAAACAAATGAGAAGCGTTGAAAAGACCTAATATACGTTGACAGCTGGAAAATGTTTCTTTGTTGTTTCCATAGCACACTACTTTTCCTAAACTTCGTTTACCGGTGACAGTAATAGTTATGTTTTTAAATTTACACGTTTTGTAAGATATCTCGAGATAGAAAAAAGGTATTAACATGCGGTTTTCGCTATTCTGTTGCTAATTTTGTCTAATTTTGTAATATGGTATTAAAAATGAATGTTTGCATTTAATATTTTCCAAAGAAAACTAGATTTCTGAAAAAAATTAAATAACGCCTTCTAACTGGCATATTACTCAGTAAGTTGGTTCGAAATCATAACTTTTACATTGACGAAAAAGATCTGCCTTCAACAAGACCAAGTTTGCAGAATTTGGTTAAGCAGAACCGGACTCACAGCCAGTTTTTCATAACAAGGTTCCCACTCACCCCCACCTCTTGTTTCCAAAGGTAGACCTAAACTTGTTAAATCAAATATGAGTAGAATTTTATGAAGAATACGACGATCGGATTTCTAGTGCCACTTCTATAGGAAAATTTTGTAAAATTTAGATTTTTTAATTTTTGATATTCAATTACGCCCTCTAGCGGTGGTCCCACAATTATGAAAATAATTTCCAGGCTTTTCCTGAGGCAACTTTTGTTATAAAATTTTTTATTTCAAAGCTCTACTATAAACGGTTCCTGAGATATGGCCGAGAGCCATTCTTATTGGGACACCCGGTACAAATGTATGTCTGTAATCAATTTTAGCCAATCTCGTTAACCTTTTTTTTTTACCCAATTGTTTATTTTCCCTCCTTTTCCCTATTTATATTAATGTCTTTTAGGAATTTTTAAGAGGTTTTTTTTTCTTTTGACTATTTTGATCTGTTTGCAATAGTAGGTATAGATAGACACTTTTTTATTTAGTATTAAGTAAATTAGAATAATATGTTTTTCTTTCTAATAATTTGTATTAGGCTTAATAGTTTTTTTGTATTAGTATTAATTATTATCAAGTTGTATCTGGCTAAATAGCTAAGTGCTAAAGTCACAAATAAAAAAAAAACTTTCTTTCCTACACTTAGGGCCGGTTGTTCGAACGCTAATCAACATTGATCACTATCAAATATTTAATTACTGCCACAACTGTCAATCTCAACTTTGGTTGGGTTGCTGAAAACATAGTTAATTATAATTATGAGATTAGTTAGTCAATTAACATAACAATTATTAACATAATTGATTAACTAATTTCATAATTGTCATCAATAATTATGTTTTCGGCAACCCAACCAAAGTTGACATTGACAGTTGTGACAGTAATTAAGTATTTGATAGTGATCAATGTTGATTAGCGTTCGAACAACCGGCCCTAAAGGTATTATTTTAAAATTGGAAATACAAATCACCTAAAATAACCTAGCAACGATGAAGTAATATCAAATTGGATAAACAAAATTAGGACTACTACAATGTCCTGCCACCGGTAAATTTAATTGGAGAAATAACAAATATCAAATTAAGGACACATTTGGATCGAGTTCTGCACCTTATTAGCAGGAACCCACGGGGCGTCTAGAGACCTCTGATTGCAATACACGACTGGAATAATATTTGTGTTAAACGTAATGCCTGAAATGTTACACATACCATGTAAGTTTGCTTCAATTAGTTGCTGCTTATTAATATTCATCAACTGAATACAGGTCTAACGAAAGGTTTTTGATTAAAAAGGAATAAATTATTCCATGGAAAGGTATAATTTATTAGCTAATATGATATATTCCCACGAAAAAAATAAAAATTACTAACAGATCGAGACATAATATTGAAAAATGAATACTACTAGAACTTTTTTATATGAGATATACAGTATGTCCCTGTAAGTTGTATCCATATGGAAAACTTTTTTATTATTAATTTTACGAAAAAAAGTTATTCTTCGTAAAAAGCTCTGCATGGTCCAAAACCTAAGATTCAACGATCAGATATAAAATTTTATGAATATTATACGAGGTATGTCAAAAAGTTTGAATTTCACTTAAGAGTAAAGTAGCTTTATTTTTCACAATATTGAAAATTGCTATTAGGAAAAGTTGTTTGGAATTAAAAACTATATTCTTATATGCAATTACATCCTTCTAATTGATAATTTTTTTTTTGAAAAATTATGGATAACTAACATTATTTTCAGATATTTCAATTCTGATATCTCTTTTATTATTAATTTTACGAAAAAAAGTGATTCTTAATAAAAAGTTCTACATAGTCTGAAAGCTAAAATACAACCATCTTATGTCAAATTTTATCAATTTTATACAAGGTATGTCAAAAAATATGAATTTGGCTCAAGAGTAAAATACCTTTATTTTTCACAATATCGAAAATTGTTATTATGAAAAGTTATTAATAATTAAAAACCATGTTTCAGTATGTAATTATATCCTTCTAATTGAAATATTTTGAACTATAAAGGTACTTTACTTTTGATATAAATTTATCTTTTTTGACATACCTCGTATAAAATTGACATAAGATGGTTGTATTTTAGGTTTAAGAGTATTTTAGACCATGCAGAACTTTTTATTAAGAATCATATTTTTCGTAAAATAATAATAAAAGAGTTATTAGAATTAAAATTAGTGAAAATAATGTTAGTTATCCATAAGTTTTCAAAAAATATTTTTTTTTAAC
Source organism: Diabrotica virgifera virgifera (assembly GCF_917563875.1). Taxonomy (NCBI): domain Eukaryota; kingdom Metazoa; phylum Arthropoda; class Insecta; order Coleoptera; family Chrysomelidae; genus Diabrotica; species Diabrotica virgifera. Next base: position 153,580,721 of record NC_065450.1, read on the forward strand.
TAGAAGGATGTAGCTGCATATTAAAATATAGTTTTTAATTCCAAACAACTTTTCATAATAGCAATTTTCAATATTGTGAAAAATAAAGCTAATTTACTATTGAGTGAAATTCAAACTTTTTGACATACCTCGTATAATATTCATAAAATTTTATATCTGATGGTTGAATCTTAGGTTTTGGACCACGCAGAGCTTTTTATGAAGAGTAACTTTTTTTCGTAAAATTAATAATAAAAAAGTTTTCCATATGGATACAACTTACAGGGACATACTGTATATTTATTTATAAATGTGCGCTTTTTATAATATTTAATTGTATTTAGAATCCATAGCAACTAGAAGTCCCATTGGAGAAATTCACATCCAAACAAGTTTTCAACAAAATCCAAAAAGATCTAAATCCGAAAAAGACCCCAGGTTCGACTTATTACTACAAGAATTCTAAAACAACTTCCCAATAAAGAAATGCAATATTTGAGACATATTTTTAACGCAATTTTAAGAAATGGTTATTATCCCCTTTTGTGAAAAGTGGCACAACTAATCTTAATATCCAAACCAGGTAAGCCTGTAGAAGAAGTTAAGTCCTATAGAACTATCAGTCTACTTTCAGTGATGTCAAACGTTTTTGAAAAACTACTACTAGACAGAATACAGCCAATCCTCGTGGAAAAGCAGCTATTAATACCCAACCACCACTTTGGATTTAGACAACAACATGCTACCACTGTAGTATGATAGAATTGATTCAAAAAATGACATAACCCAGAAATTGTTCTACAAGGTCTATATTATAATGTTCAGGAAAAGTCACACCTTTTTGAGCGTCGAGTTTGGGGGAGGGGGGGGGGAATTCGGTAAATTTGTAGTTTTTTACGTTTTTCGTCAATATTTCTAAAACTATGAGGTTTAGCATGAACAAGCTTCTATACAAAAATATTCTACATTAAATTTGAAATAAAAAAGGCCCTATACATAATCCTTCTAAAATGAACGGTTCCAAAGTTACGGAGGTAGTATAGTATAATTGGTCCAAAAAAGGCCTAACCCAGACATCCAAAGTAAAAGTTTTCCTCCAACACCAAATGGTTCTATATGGTCCACATATTGCTCAGTAAAAAGTTACACCATTTTGAGCGTCAGGTTTGGGGGGGGATGGGGGAGAAGTCGGTAAATTAGTAGTTTCTTTACGTTTTTCGTCAATATTTCTAAAACTATGTTTAAGCGTAAACAATGTTCTATACAAAAACGTTCTACATAAAATTTAAAACAAAAATGGTCCTATCCATAATCGTTATAAAATCAACGGTTCCATAGTTACGGAGGGTGAAATGTGGAGGTTTTCGATACTTTTTATATTTCTTGGGCAATTGGTGATTATTTTGGGTGGTGACGTTGATGTTTCTTTAAGGGCTTATCACTAACATACCATCGGCCACTGAAATAGCAAATCCTGTTAAAGAAAATTTCTTTTAATCAGTAAAAATATTATAAATTTCTCAAAAACTATAAAAAGTAACGAAAACCTCCACTTTTCACCCTCCGTAATAGGCTATTGATTATATATTTTAGAAAGGAACTACAACGTTAACAGAGTTTTATTGTTTCATAAAGTCAATGGACCTCTATGTTTGAAAAAACCGTGGAGTGCTACCATTTAAATTGGTGCGTTTTTGAGAAAGGGGTGAATTAGTCCCTAGGAACAGGGCGAATTAGGGTGAGTTCTATGCACATTTAGTGCAAACACGTCTATAGAAAAATTATTCCAGGTTAAATTGACTATCGAAATATTACATTTTAAATTTAAAAACATGTTTTTTTACAAAAATATATCCAAAAGAAAAGCAAGAAAAAAACATGAAAGATAGCAATGTTGTTTTTTGCCCCATAACTTTTTTTCACGGGGATACAGGTATAAGCATTGCTTCACAGAAAAAAACTTCCATCCTTCCTCTTTAAAATGACGTTTCGTAGAAGTCCCTGTGATTTATAATTTCCAAAATATGATTGTTCAAATTTCGCCACTCACGGCGATTTTGGGATATTTTCCTTGTTACTTCGCAAACATTGCTCTGTAACTTTTTTCTACGCATTGCTAGGTATATGCAATGGTACATTTAGCAGAAAAAGAAGTCAATTACCTTTAAAATGTTATATCGTAGAAGGCCGTATAGCTATACTTAAGCAAGATATGGTTTTTCAAAATTTTATACTTTTAATGATTTTTGATATATTTTACGATTATTTTTAAATTCCTCATTATAACCTTTTTTAATGTATTTTTGCGTATATGTATTGTGTAATAAACAGGAAAGCTCATTTTCTTTATTTTAAAATGATGTACTGTAAAAAATTATAGGACTATTTTTAAACAAAATATGCTTTTTCAAAGTGTGACATATGCACATGCAATAGTTGGAACCATATGGAAAACTTTTTTAGTATTAATTTTATGAAAAAAAGTTATTCTTTATAAAATTCTCTACCTAGTCTGAAACCTAAAATGCAATCATCAGATATAAAATTTTATTAATAGTGTACGAGGTAAGTTAAAAAATATGAATTTGCTCAGGAGTAAAGTATCTTTATATTTCACAATATCGAAAAGTGTTATTAAGAAAAATTATTTGGAATTAAAAATTATATTATAATATGCAATTATATTCTTCTAATTTAAAAAATAAAAAATTTTAAATTTTTTTCAAATTACGTATACTCTTGGATATCCTACGGATGTCTTGTTTAAAAATAATCCTAGATTTTTGGAATACATAGTTTTTAAGTAAAGAAAATATGCTGTTTTCTATTATACAATGTATATCACTAAATGTACAAGAAAAAAAGTCATAATGAGAAATTTAAAAAATAATCATAAAAAATATCAAAAATCATTAAAACTATGAAACCTTGAAAAAGCAGAACTTGCTTCAAAATAGTCAAGCAACCTTATACAACAGACCATTTTAAAGGTAATTGACTCCTCTTTCTAATAAATTGCATATATCCAGAAATGCGTAAAAAAAGTTACAGAACAATGTTTGCGAAATAATGGGGAAAATGGTCCAAAAATACTGTGAGCGGCGAATTTTGAAAAATTCTATTTCGGAAAATATAAATACTAGAGACTTCTACTAAACGTCACTTTAAAGATAAAGAATGTAAGTTAATTTCTGCTGAAGCAATGTCTATACCTATATCCCCGTGGAAAAAAGTTATGTGGCAAAAAACAAAATTGCTTTCTTTTGTGTTGTTTGTTTGCTTTTCTTTTGAATATATTTTTATAAATAAAACTATTTTTGACTTTAAAATGTAATATTTCGATAGTAAATTTAACCTGGAACAATTTTCCTGTAGACGTCTTTGTAACAAAATTGCATAGCACTCACCCTAATTCACCCTGCGCCTAGGGACTAATTCACCCATTTCTCAAAAACGCACCCATTTAAATGGTAGCACTCCGCGGTTTTTTCAAATCTAGAGGTCCATTGACTATATGAGACAATAAAATCCCGTTAACGTTGTAGTTCCTTTTAGCTCTCTTATTTTGAACATAATCAATAGCCTATAACTCGGGAATCGTTGATTTTGCAACAATTATGTATAGGAGCTTTTTTGTTTTAAATTCGATGTAGAACATTTTTGTATAGAACATTGTTTACGCTAAAGCATATTTTTAGAAATACATATTGACGAAAAACATAAAAAACTATTAATTTACCGATTTCTACCCCATCTCACCCCAAACCGGACGCTCAAAATGGTGTAACTTTTTTCTGAACAATATCTGGACCATATAGAATAATTTGGTGTTGGAGGAAAACTTTTACTTTTAATGTCTGGGTTAGGCCTTTTTTGGAGCAATTATACAATACTACCTCCGTAACTTTGAAACCGTTTATTTTAGAAGGATTATGCATAGGACCTTTTTTGTTTCAAATTTAATGTAGAATATTTTTGTATGGAAGGTTGTTCATGCTAAACCGCATAGTTTTAGAAATATTGACGAAAAACTTAAAAAACTACAAATTTACCGATTTCTTCCCCCTCTCCCCACCAAACCCGACGCTCAAAATGGTGTGACTTTCTCCTGAACATTATGTGGACCATATAGAGCAATTTGGTGTTGGAGGATAACTTTCACTTTGGATGTCTGAGTTTGGATCTAGTTATACCATACTACTGAGCAAATTCACCGAGTCTGCAATTCCATTAACATAGCCTTAGAAGAGAAGAAATACTGTTCTGCAGCCTTTTTGGATGTCTCTCAGGCTTTAGACAAAGTCTGGCACACTGGTCTGCTGTACAAAATAAGACAAGTCCTTCCTCTCAATTACGTTCTAATCCTTAAGTCCTATCTCTCCGACCGCCATTTCTTCGTTAAAGTAAAAGATTGATGCACTAACTTATATCCATTAAAAACTGGAGTACCTAAGAGTAGTGTTCTTGGACCAGTTCTCTACCTATTCTACACAGCAGATCTTCCTACGAGTCAAAACATCATCACAGCTACATATTATATGTAGATGACACAGCAATCATTGCAGCTCACTCAAACCCGTACATCGCCTCGCAACTTCTCCAGACAAATCTCGATAAAATAAAGATCTGGTTACAAAAATGGCGAGTTAAAGTAAACGAAAGCAAATCAGTTTATACAACGTTCACTAATCGAAAAGGTACGTACCCGAATAATTCATTAAATAATCAAGTACTACAACAAAGGGATGATATAAAATACCTAGGTATGCATTTGTTCTGCAGATTAACGTCGAAGAAACACATATTCATGAAAAGAAAACAGTTGGGTATGAACCTCAGTAAAATGTACTGCTTAATAGAAAAAAGTCACAACTGAGTTTGTACAATGACATTTTAGTATAAAAGTAAGTGATTAAGCTAATATGGAGCTATTGTATCCAACTGCGGGGATCTTCGTCGAGATCCAATATCGGCATTCTGAAGAGATTCCAACCGAAAACCTTCCGCATTATAACAAATGCACCGTGGTACATGCCCAATGAATACATTAATCGTGATCTTCAAATGAAGACTGTCAAAGAAGAAATTGCCAGTTACTTCCAAAAATACGACATACGACTGCAAAACCATCCCAATAGGCTAGCGAAGAACCTTATGATGCTCCAGGCAAACAGGCTAAAACGCCACATTCCAAGCAATCTACCTACAATATTTTAAATTTTCAAAAAATTTTTAATTTATAATACACATTTGTTAGAGTCACAAATAATTTCGTTACTAAAATTATGATTTCATAGGGTATTGTCATTGGACAGTCTCCTGCAAGTCTTTTGTAATGTAATTAAACAATTTACTTATTGTAATCATTATTAGAGATCGTAACTAAATGGGATGTTAAAAAATGTACAGTGTGATTCACCCAAGCTTAGTATAGTCTATAAGTTTTATTTTTCATGGAACACCCTGTATATTTTTATATTTTTAAAAGCTGCTAAAAAGCTACTTGTTTCGAGAACGATGAGATCTCTCGATTTTTGTATAAAAGTGTGCACATTTTAAACATAAACTTAAATGTACATGGTGATTCACGCAAGTCTAACCTAGTCCATAAGCTTTATTTATAATGGAATACCCTGTATATTTTACCTATTTTTAAATGCTATTTAACAAGCCGATCTCAATGAAATATATCATGCAGGGTCTATTATTATAAACAATAAAGGGTAACATTTTTAAATTATAAAGTGTGGAAACCAATTATGAAATAAAATTGCTTGTGTCCTTATTTTAGAAAATTATAAAAATCACTGGTAAACGAAGTTGTGTCACATAAATCAATTAAAAAAATAATATTTTTATACATCTTTATGCAAGTAATGCATATACAACTTTGCATTGCATTCAGCCAGATCCGCTCTACGCTTCCAAAGGTAGTAGGAAATTACTTTAGCAAAATGCAGCAATGTATACCGAGGTACATCTATTAGTGGAGTCACTGAAGGTGGATATGAGCTATTGGGTGCGTTCGGACGACCATAGCGGCTGACTGTCAGCAGAAATCGGCTGAGTGGTTGTATCCAGCCGTGATAGGGAAAGCTTGGTAAATCTCTCAGCGGCTGACTTCCAGCGGTGACGTCTGACAGCTACTGCTGGCTCAGCTGTCCAGCCGCTGTGGTCGTCCGAACGCACCCATTACCTCCGATTTCGTTGAACCTCCATCGATTTGCATGAACATTGTTGAGTGGTCAGAGGATACCTCATGGAACAAAGGTGATATAATGCCAACTTGCTCTTTTACCCTGGGGGTGGATGCCACCCCTTCTCGGGGGTGAAAATTATTTTATTAAAAATAACCCCATAATTCGATAGAGGGACAAATTTTAAGCAAAATTTGTTATATAAAGTTATTAAAAAAAATCAAAACTTTTTGAGTTATTAAAGATCAAAGATTTTAATTTTTCTTGAGAAAAATGCATGTTTTTAACCAATTTTTCATCAATAACTCAAAAAGTGTAAGTTTTGACAAAAAAGTTATTATTATCAAAATTGAATCTAATAAAAAATTAAATAAACCCCTTACTACAAAAACCTTTTAACGTTAACTAAAAGTGAGTTATAGGTAATTGAATGTATATTTTTTTCGGCGAGTAAAAAACTCTAAGTATTCAAGCTGAAATAACGGGAAATTGATGCATTTTATAACATAAACTTATTAAACATTTGTCAAAGTACTTAAAAATATCTATTAAATGAGCCCATGAACATGTTGATAGCGTTAAAATTTATGCTCCACAATTTTTTCAAATTTTATCTATTAAACATGTTTCCAAAAAATGTTGGTGTTTTTTTTAATAACTCCGTTCGTGTTTACGATATCAGGTTCACCTAAAAACTATTTGAAAGCAGCTAATTCCAAGTTCTATTTAAGCACGTTGAACCTAATCTTTTAAACTCCTTACTTTTTTAAAAATAAAATGTTAAATGACCCCGGTTGCATGGTTCCCACAGCAAAATTTAAGATTTAAACGTTTCTATCTCGGTTATTTTTTACCCATAGAAATAGTAAAACAGGTAAAATATTTGGCACAGAAAAAACTAAAATTTGATTATATATAATTTTTTACGTGTATTGAGTATTTTTGGAGTTATTATCAAATGAATATGATAATTACAATAATGTTAAAAATTATGATTTTTCTAAATTTTTTCAAAAATATGCATTTTAAACCGGTGAAAATTATCGAAAACATTACTTATGCTAATATAAAGAAGTTCTTGTAAGGATTAATATTAATTTTAATTTTTGTGGAAATGGCGTATATTTAATTTTTCACTTTTTCCTAAAAAAATCGAAACGGTTCTTTTATTTTCATTAAAACTTGCTTAATTTTGACGATATTTCCTTGTTCTGAACCTCATTTGATAGGTATTCAAAAGTACTTAGGCAAATGTTTAGCAGAAATATTTTATACATTGCATCGTTTTCCCGTTATTAAAGCTTGAATACTTAGAATTGAGTACTCTTCGAAAAAAATACACATTCAATTGCCAATAACTCACTTTGAACTAATATTAGTTTAGTTCTTTATGTGAGTAATTTATTAAATTTTTTATTATATTCAATTTCAGTAATAATAACTTTTTTGTAAAGGCGTATAGTTTTTGATTTATACGTGAAAAACCGATTTAAAACATGCATTTTTTTACGAAAAAATAAAATCTTTGGTCTTTAATAACTCAAAAAGTGTTGATATATTTTAATAACTTTATTTAACAAATTTTGCTTATAAATTGTCCCTCTATCGACTTATGGTATTATTTTTAATAAAATAATTTTCACCCCCGAGAAGGGGTGGCATCCACCCCCAGGGTAAAAGCGCAAGTTGGCATCATGTCACCTTTGTTCCTTGAGGTATCCTTTAATTACTCACCAATTTTCATGAAAATCGATGGAGGTTCAACGAAATCGGAGGTGAAAACCTTCAGTGACTGCACTATATGTATTTTCAGTAATTCACGTTTCATTAAAAAATAACTTTTTTGCCACTTTGGATTAGTTTAGTGACTATCCTAGTGTAAAAGTACGTATATAAGTTCATATACTTTTTGGGAATTTCTAAGATAAAAAGTACTGTACCAATTGTTTTAAAAATTTGCATGACATTTATTTTAAAAAGAATTATGTATGTACATGTAAAAAAATTTCATAAAAAAATATTGAAAATTAAACGATTTAGGCGCCATTTGCTGGCACCGTAAAAAAAAGATAACTCCACTGCTGCAGTGATTGGAACTAACAGAGATCTTGAAACATAAAATTTTAAAGTGATTATTGAAATATAAGTTGTTTCCTTATACCATCAACTAGGATTTTGAAAAATATTAAAATTAAGAAAAACGTAGAAGTGTTGATTTTTTTTTAAATTAACTAAAAAATTCTCAGTTTCAAAAACCGCCAAATTGACATTTCTTATCCAATCAGAAAACACCTACTTGATGGTGTAGCAAATAAATTATATATTTCAATAATATGCTATATACTTTGAAATTTTATGTTTCAGGATTTCTATTAGCTCCAATCACTGCAGCAGTGGAGTTATGTTTTTTTTTGACGGTGCCAGAATATGGCGCATAAATCGTTTAATTTTCAATATTTTTTTATGGAAACTTTTTTACATATATTTCTTTGTACAATAAAAGATCATACAAATTTTTAAAAGAATTAGTACAGCACTTTTTATTTTAGAAATTCCCAAAAAAGTATATGAATTTCGTACTTTTACACTAGGATAGCCCTTTAAAGTCTAAAAATGTACGTTTTCAAATTCTTTTTACCTTATTTTGAGTTCTCCTAAGAAATCAGTCATCTAGATATTTTTTAAAGGGCAAATAAAAAGAACTTAAACATCAATAGTTACACTTGTACCTTCCCAATAATTTAGAGGTTAACCGTTATTTTAATGATTTTTTTAAAGTGTTGTAGTTCCTGACAAGACCTCCCTATGAACACAGGTTTACAATAATTTTTATATAATAGGTACATAATAATAAATATATGCCCTTATACCGGGTGTCCATTTATATTTTCCCCCATTTTAACTGCCTATAACTTCTAAACGGCTCAAGATAGAAATATGCGGTTTTCGCTGAAATTTTTTATTTTAGCAAAAGTTTTGTCTGAATGGATTAAATTTTTTATATCGCTTTCAAATACGAAAAAAAAATGGCGGATTTTTGAAAAAAACTTGGCTGCCTTTTTTTTTAATGGAATACCCAGTATATTTTTTTGTAAATTGAAAGAAAGGTCATTCACCTATCCAGTGATATAAAGTTTTTCAAAATCGGTTGTCAAATCACTGAGTAATTAATTTTTAAAATGAGAGGTGCAACGTGGATGTCACATACCTAAATAACATGACTAAACAAATTGATATTTATTATGTTATGTGATTTCCACATTGCATCTCTCATTTTAAAAATTAATTGCTCAGTCATTTGACAACCGATTTTAAAATTTTTTATATCGCTGGATAGGTAAATGACCATTTTTTCAAGTTACAAACAAGTATACTGGGTGTTTTAATAAAAAAAGTCAACAACGTTTTTTTCTCAAAAATCCGCCATTTTTTATTTAAAAGCGTTATAAAAAATGGTCATTTACCTAAAAACTTGAAAAAACGTTCATTTACCTATCCAGCGATATAAAAAATTTTAAAATCGGTTGTCACATGACTGAGCAATTAATTTTTAAAATGAGAGATGCAATGTGGAAATCACATAAATTGATATTATGTTATGTGATATCCATGCTGCACCTCCCATTTTAAAAATTAATTACTCAATGATTTGACAACTGATTTTGAAAAACTTTATATCGCTGGATAGGTGAAGGACCTTTCTTTCAATTTACAAAAAAATATACTTGGTGTTCCATTAAAAAAAAATCAACAAAGTTTTTTTCAAAAATCCGCCATTTTTGTTTTCGTATTTGAAAACTATATAAAAAGTTCAATTCATTCAGACAAAACTTTTACTAAAATAAAACATTTCAGCGAAAACCGCACATTTCTATCTTGAGCCGTTTAGAAGTTATAGGCAGTTAAAATGGGGGAAAATATAAGTGGACACCCGGTATTTAATATGTTATCAAAATAATATATTATTACCTCTTAGTAATAAATAATATACACATATACATATACATATACATGTAAAGAAAAATAATTATTGCAATCTGTATTGATTATTTTATAAATACATATTAAACTTTAACTAGATATGTTCGACATCCACTAGTTTATATCTTTATTCTTAATAAATGCCCTTATATTCGCCTCCCAACAAATTGCCGGAATTCTTTACTGTTCTTGTTCGTCTCCCAACCCGGGCCCGCGGTAAAGGCTGCACGAGTGCCTTCGTGGTTTTTGCTTTATTTGCTTCCCCTTAAGGACTCACGAAGCACCCCAACTATTTCTAATAAATGTGCTTACATTCTTATGTTTAAATAAGGAAATATAGCTCTATTTTATTTTTGAGAATTCTAGTTATTTTTACCTTCGTTTAAAACTGGCGTCTCTTACGTGACTCGTTCGAGTTTGCTGAGTTGTAATTTTTTATATCCGTATATGTATTTTATCCGTAAAAATATAAAAGCAAAATGCTGCTGCAAATTTACGCTTTGCTCGTTAGCGTTTATTTTTTGAGAGAGTACTCAACTCCAAGAAGGTACCACAATATTTTTATTAAAAAGTTAAATATTAAAAATAATGGTCGTGTTTCAGCTCAACACGAGTCATGATCAGCAAAATACAGGAAAAGCCAAAGAACTGACCCACCAGGAAGGAGGAAGAATCGATTATGTTTGATTAACAGATTGCACGTACACAAACATTTAAAAAAGAATGTGTGTGTACACTTTGTACGCACGTAAGAAGTTATACTTCTATTATATGATTTTAACGAAATTAATATACTTTAAACAGTTTATTTATATTTTATTTAAATATTAAACTAATTTTAATACTCACTACTTTCCAAAAAAATTTATTAAAACAATACCAAAAATTAAAAAAATAAAAGAATAAAACACACGCAAACACATTGAAAAATGAAAAAAAGAAATTATTTCTGAACAATAATTGTTGACAAAAATTTTAACTAAATACGTATTTTCTGAAAAAAAAAATATAATAAATATACTTACAATCATAAAATGTATAATAAAAATTAAAAAACCATAAAAATTTGCATTGCGAATTGAACCTGCGTCTATAAGGTTGTTAGATTTTGAACTCACCGCATGCAGAACTTAGCTAGCGAGAAATTTGAATGATGTGGGAAGATATAGCAACTAAACGTTTTAAACTTTTTTGACAGTTGCTTATTTTCTTAGTTTAATTAAATAAGTTTTATTCTTGCGGAATTAAAATATTAAAATACAACAAAATATAGAATAAAAAAACAATTTATTAGATATGAAGATTGGTAGAAATTGTATTGGTAATCAAATAGCTAGGGTACTAGGAAAATACTAGCTAGGTACCTACACGTTCCAAATAGGTATGTAGGTCCTAATCTTTTATTACAATACTGAAACAATTAAAATTACGTACCTGCTGCTTTTAAAAACTATTTAAGAAGTCACTACAATTATAAACTTGCTTTTTGTGTCGGTTCTCACAACAATAAAAACTAATATACTACATACAATTTGTTTACCCATAACCATTGACGTATTAATAAAATAACCGACATATTGAACAATTGTTGACAGGTCATTGTAATTACCCAATCAGAGTACGTATAACGGTCAAGCTGCGCCGGGTACCAAAATTTTGATGATTTCGCGCACATATAAATTTACTACCAACGCGCCTAAAGAAGAACAACTTCAAAAATTTCTTTTTTTTTAAATGATCTACATTATGTTTTTAATAAATGCTAGTTTTTGGTGTGGAAGATATCAAGAAGCGTGTTCATCGGGAGGAACCATCTTGAACACTAATATGTTATTTAAGATTAGAATTAGAATTAGATTTTAGATAAGACGTAGGTATTTACACCTGAGAGATTCCTAAAAATTCATCGCGAGTTCGATCTGTTAATTGTCTAAGATCCGAATATAGGTCGATCTGCTTGCCGGATGAAACATTTTTTTATTAAATTTAATATATAGACAAATATTTCTAGCATGGGTTGCCTATTAAAATCGTGTAATAGCTATCTTTAAGGGGGGCGTAGGGGTTGAAATCAATATTTCAAGCAATTTTTTTGAAAGTATGGTAGAATTATTTTATTCTTAAATTAAATAGGTTGAGTACAATTTATAGATTATTCAAGAAAAAAAATCAAGGAAAAATATTGAAAAATAAGCCAACGGTGGCAAATTGTTGAAGACACTCAAAATATAATGAATTTTCCGGTGGACATCAGAACTCACCATTGGATCAGGGTTAACAGAAAATTCAAAAATATTTTATAAGTTTATGAGTTTTTCGAGGTAAGGCTGTCGATTTTTTTGTAGTTTTATCGACTTTTGACTTATAGGTCTGGATCCCGTGTATGAAAAAAAAGTTGATTAATAGCAAGCTGAAAATTTGTTAATAGCTTAAGGGTGTCTAGTCGAAGAAACTTTGATATATGGGAACACTGGAACAGGGGCAGTTTTAATTGTGGAACAGGTTAAAAAGTTGGAACGGTCACACCACGAAAACGGCACATTTATTTTGTCCGACAAAACAGACTTAAACTCTCCGAACTGAGATTAAACTCTCATGCCAAAATCAGACTGCTATTTATCACCAAACGGGCGTTTTAATGAGTGAAACATGTAGAATATGTCAAATGACAGGAATTATGACAGGTGATAAATAGCAGTCTGATTTTTGAATGAGTGTTTAATCTCTGTTCGGAGAGTTTAAGTCTGTTCTGTCGGACAAAATAAATATGCCGTTTTCGTGGTGTGACCGTTCCAAATTTTTAACCTGTTCCACAATTAAAATTGCCCCTGTTCCAGTGTTCCCATATATCAAAGTTTATCCAACTAGACACCCTTAAGCTATTAACAAATTTTCAGCTTGCTATTAATCAACTTTTTTTTCATACGCGGGATCCAGACCTATTATTCATATCACTCAGAAGTCAAAACAACGAATTCTTTTTGCAAAAAGAGTGACAATCAACATATTTATTATTGCTAAACAAAAAATAAGCAACAAACAAAAGATACATCGACAGCATTACCTCAAGGAATGTTTAAAGAAAATATATTAGTACAAAATTCCAGGTGGGTCGGTTAAGTAGTTTTTGAGTTACCAGGTCTAAATCCTTTGAAAAAAGCAGTTTTGAGGAAAAAGCGTTTAAAGTATTGTGAACTTTTATTTTCAATTTTTTTGTCTGTCAAATCGTAAAATTATGCACACATGAATATTTTTTGAATCTGGGAGTAATTTACAAATGAAAATGAGAACAGCTGTGGACCGTTGTTCAACAAGCTAATCGAAGGTAGATATTCAGTGCTACCTCCCTACCACTCTACCTTAGACTTGCTTTGCAGAAAGTTCGCGCCAGTGCGCTTGAGCGTGGTAAAAAACGATCTACAGCCGTTCTCTTTTTTTTTGTAAATTACTCCAGGATTTAAAAACATATTCCGGCGTGCATCACTTTACGATTTGACAGACAAAAAGAATTGGGAAAATAAAAGTTGACAATACTTTAAACGCGTTTTTCTCAAAATTGCTTTTTTCAAAGGCTGTAGATATTGTAATTCAAAACTACTTGACCAACCCACCTAGAATTTTGTATATATTTTCTTAAGCCATTCCTTGAGGTAACGCTTTCGAGATATTTTTTGTTTTATGCTTATTTTTTGTTTAACAATAGTAAATATGTTGATTTTCACCCTTCTTTGTAAAAAAAATTCGTTGTTTGGATTTATGAGTGATATCAATATGTCAAAAGTCGAAAAAACTAAAAAACTCGACAGCGTTACCTTGAGAAACTCTAATAAAATCTTTTTGAATTTTTTGTTTACCATGATCCAATGACGAGTTCTGATGTGCACCGCAAAATTCATTAATATGTTAAGTTTTCTTCAAAAATTTGCCACCGTTGGCATATTTTTCTTCGAATTTTTTCTTGAATAATCTATAAACTGTACTGAATATGCCTATTTAATTTAAATATAAAATAATTTTAGTATTAGAGAGACTGCTATTGAAATACTTGGGAAAACGCCAGGAAAAAAGTTTGAGGATAAAGAGACTTGGTGGTGGTCAAACGAAGTACAAGGAAAAATAAAAGAGAAGAGAAAATTATATAAAAAGTGGCAAGAAACCAGATCCGACACAGATCTTCAAAAATATATGGTGGCGAAAAAGGAAGCGAAAGTAGCAGTAGCAAAAGCCAAAGCAGAAGCGTATTCAAACCTATACGATCAACTTGATACCAGGGAAGGCGAAACAAAGATATATTAAATAGCCAAACAGAGAGCAAAGAAAGCAAAAGATTTTAATCAGATTAGATGTATCCGAGATGAAAATAATAAAATACTAGTCCACGAAAGGGATGTCAAAAAGAGATGGAGAAAGTACTTTGACAGCTTATTAAATGAAGAATTTGACAGACAGCCTGTAGAGTCAACGGAGACAGTAGCAGCAATGGTCACCAAAATAACCAACGAGGAAGTGGCTCAAGCGCTTCAAAAAATAAAGAAAGGAAAAGCGGTAGGACCAGATGATATTCCTGGGGAAGTATGGAGAGCATTGGGAGAGACAGGAACAAGGTGGCTAGCAGGTCTATTTAATAGAATTATGGAAGTCGGACAAATGCCAGACGAATGGAGAAGCAGTATACTGGTATCTGTTTACAAAAACAAGGAAGATATACAACAATGTACAAACTACAGGGCTATAAAACTGCTTAGCCACACCATAAAAATATGGGAAAGAGTAATTGATAGACGGATACGTGAAGAGACCGAAATATCCGAGAATCAATTTGGCTTTATGCAGGGTAGATCAACAACAGATGCAATTTTCATTATAAGACAGTTGATGGAAAAATACAGGAGTAAAGAAACAAACGCTCATATGGTATTCATTGATCTTGAGAAAGCATATGATAGAGTTCCTCGAGAGATTCTGTGGTGGGCACTCAATAAGAAAGGAGTCCCTGGTGAATATGTAAAGATTGTAAGGGATATGTATGAGGGAGTAACGACTAGTGTTAGGACAGGTGTGGGAGAGACTGATAAATTTCATGTGAAAGTAGGATTGCACCAAGGCTCTGTGCTTAGTCCGTATTTATTCTCATTAGTTTTGGACCAGATAACAGCGAAACTACAGGGTAACATTCGATGGTGCTTAATGTATGCTGATGATGTCGTGTTAGTAGGAAATAATGAAAGAGACTTAGAACAAAAACTGGAACAGTGGAGAAAAGCTCTGGAGGAAAAAGGTTTAAAACTTAGTAGGACAAAAACAGAATATTTGGAATGTTCATTTAAAGATGGAGCTACTACAAATAAAATGGTATCTTTGGATGGTGAAATGATTGTGAAAAGCAATAGTTTTAAGTACCTAGGATCGGTATTACAGAGTAATGGAGAAATAGATGGAGATGCATGCAGTAGAATTAGGGCTGGATGGATGAAGTGGAAAGAAGCGAGTGGTGTGTTGTGTGACAGAAAAATTCCAATGAAGCTGAAGGGAAAATTCTATAAAACAGCCATAAGACCGGCTATGATGTACGGAACTGAACGTTGGGCAGTGAAGAAGAAAGAGGAACAACGAATGCATGTGGCGGAAATGAGAATGCTTAGATGGATGAGTGGAGTGACAAAGAAGGATAAAATTAGAAATGAGTATATTAGGGGAAGTCTAGGTGTGGCACCAATTGATGCCAAAATGAGAGAGCATAGGTTAAAATGGTTTGATCATGTTCAACGTCGAGACGTTAATCACCCAATACGAAGAATAGCTGAAGTGCAGATTCCTGGAAGGAGTAGGAGAGGAAGACCAAAGAAGACCTGGGGGGAGGCGATAAGGCAGGATATGTTGGTAAAGGGGATTAACATTGATATGACCCAAGATAGAATTATGTGGAGAAATGCAATTAGGGAAGCCGACCCCGCATAGAGATAAGGCAAAGAGAATGATGATGATAAAATAATTTTACCGTACTTTAAAAAAAATGTGCTTAAATAATTGATATCAACCCCTACGGCCCCCGCTTAAGGATAGCTATGACACGATTTTAATAGGCAACCCAGGCTAGAAATATTTGTCTATGTATGAAATTTACAGATCGACCCATATTCGAATCCCGTACCTACTAATTGTGTAATCGCACGCATATAGAATAGTTCCTTCCAATCCATCGTTTTCCTTATATTTTGCCCTGACTGATTAACCGGAGTAAGAAATATTTAGGTCCCCTCATTGTTCGAAGTATTAGACATTTCTCATTGTAACGGTGTTGAACAATAATTGTCGCTCTTGTGCATGGTTTATAGTTCACGTTCATTGGATGTGTGCGCTGTCCAAGGGATTTTGAACGTGCGGCAGTAACTCCACAACTCGAGAACTTCTAATCCATTTATATTTTAACTGTTATTGTACAGGTTGCAAATCCATAAAGCAAAGCGAACCAGTCGTAGTATTATATCTCATACATGTTCAGACCTACAGCTCATACAAGTCACAGTATTAAAAAATTATACCAAAGCGCAATTTTCAATCCTTGAGACAGGTTCTTATCTTCTTTGGAACTATATTTCGATCTTGTTTTCAAATGGGCCTAAACATTTCTGTACTCAATTATTTTTTATTATGTATAGACTTTTCAACTATTTTGTAAACCTTTATAGTCGAGGAAATGAAGCTGGAAAAATGGCAAAACCTCGCAATTTTTCGTCCAACATCGATTTGTACAAAAATTTGGGATTAGGCTCATTTCACCCTCTAGTTCATTTTCTATATTGAG
The DNA here is from genome assembly GCF_917563875.1 of Diabrotica virgifera virgifera. Lineage (NCBI taxonomy): Eukaryota > Metazoa > Arthropoda > Insecta > Coleoptera > Chrysomelidae > Diabrotica > Diabrotica virgifera. The sequence goes on from NC_065450.1 coordinate 153,597,683, forward strand.
CCGTTGTACGCTTTGGGTTTTTAAGGGTGAAAATCACCCCTAATTGTAAAAAATTATAAAATAACATTTTAAATTTTAATATTGTCAACATTTGCTTCTTATTAGTTACATAATGATTGTTTTGTGCTTTAAGATATAATGTAACAATATTTCAACCCTTAAAACCACCCTTGTTGGAGCTACATATGAAAAGTTTACTTATCCTAACAGAATAATTTCGGCTTGCATCAACTTACATAAAAATTAGGGGTTAGGATCATCTTACCCTGTACTTCATATTCTATATCATGCTCAAGGGCGTTGATTATTTTTAGGGGTGTAAACTACCCTTATTGTCAAAAACTATATAAAAACATTGTAAGCTTTAATATAGGTAAAATTTGGTTGTGACTGGTTAAATAATGATTGTTTTAGGCTTTAGGATATAATATTAAAATATTTCAACCCTTAAAAACCACCCTTAATAACATTGCAATTTTTATAAGTGGACAATTTAATAGATCTATACAGAAAAAAAGTAGAATTAAAGAATTACAAAAACATTTATTTACACAAAAATACGAATTTACAAATATATAAAAATACACACACAAAAAGTTTTTTAGTCATCCAGTATACGAACCGGCTCTGTGGTATTGTATAGATACATTGAAAATGCTCTATAAGGAGACTATTCGAGTTTTTAGAAAAAAAAATTAGTTTTATAAACATAGCTCCTTCATTTTTGGCGATAAAAAGTTTTTTCAATAATAGTTTCGTAGGATTTTTGAAGAGTAATAAGACTTTGTAAATTAAATTCCGTAAGATCCCTTAATTTTTTATTGAAGTGGGTTTAAATGGCTCGAATAAGGGGATGTTTGCTCGTAAATAGATGTTTTAAACAGCTATATCTCGCTAACTGTTTACTATAATGAAAATCTATTCATAAGGAAATTTTAAATATCAAAAAAGCTACAATTTAGTAATCCATCATTTTTTTCGTATCTCCAGTATTTTCGGAGATATTTTGAAGAAAATGATAAAAAATGCAAAATTGCAAAAAATCAATTTTTCTTTAAACTCGATTTTTTCTAAAATTAGGCCTATTAAATAGGTCAAACTTCTTGGGTGTATTTAAAATATAAATGTAAAAGACCAATTTTTAGTTACAAGGGTAGTTAGGGGGTTGTTTTCACTGTTTTTTTCGTAGAGAAAAACAGGTACCGACTTTTTCTGATCATAAATTGCTCAATTTTCATGCTAGAAATTTTTTGTTATTTTTTTTTGAAAGATCTTATTTTATGCTTCAAAAACATTATGTAAGTTTTCCTGGAAAAATCCAAAGTTTTCCTGTTATTTGGCTTTGATTATTTCAAATTATGCATTTGACGAAAAAAGCTAACCTTTAACATGCCGTATCTCGGTTTGTATTGGTCGTACAAATATTATAGAAAAACAGATTCGTTTGTACTACTAAAACATACAATCTTGATATCTACAGTTTTTTGGTTAAATGCATATTTTTCGAGTTATTCTCAAAAAACCCTCTAAAACAGTCGATTTTTCCGTCGAAAAACTGTTACTTTCAACCACGAATAACTCGAAAAATTTTAGTTCTAGGAAGAAAATGGAAAAAACATTTTTTGCTTAAAATTACTTTTTACATCGATTTACATGGTTAAAATGTAATAAAAAATTCCAACCCCCGAGATGGGGTGGCAACTACCCCCAAGGTTTTATCGTACAGCAGCATGATATAGAAAATGATCCTTGGACTATTTCCTACCTTCTGTGAAAATTTCAAGTAAATGCATGCTGGACGAAAAAATTGCGAGCCAAAATGCTTCATTTCCTCGACTATTAGAGACAATAATGATCGAAAATTCACCCATTTGACTAGTGTGAGCGGAATTTCTCATTGCTTCAATCATTCCTGAATACTGCTAACATAATGGCAATATGCGAGGTTAGGACAAGATTTTATTTTGTGGTTCTGATGAGGAGGATTAATAAAATTAAGCATAGGTAAGCACTCATCTGAGCAAAGGATAGTCAAAATTTTATAAGACTTCTCTGTCAAAACTAGTGATGTGGAAGAGAGAGACTACGACATAAGAGATGCTCTCGTGTTTACTAAATGGGACCACTTGATTTGACACTTTTGGGAAAGGCAATATGGCGGCGGGCAGGTTTTTTATGTTAGACGTGGAATATATGTTGTTAATTAATTACTAAAATTATTAATTATATATATATATATATATATATATATATATATATATATATATATATATTTATATAATATGTATAATACAATTTTATAATTATATACTTTATATAGAACAGAATATCCTGCTAAAGAGTTGTTCCGTCATATTGCCTTCCCCATTTATCCCGTGAAAGCGATCCCATCTACTTCACCTTATGTCACATCCCCTCCCTCCCACATTACTGGTCAAAACTAAAAAGGGACTGTTCGAATATTTTTTCGATCTCTTTTCTCCCTAAGTCTCTTTGTTTTTCAAATGAAACTTTAAAGGTCAGTTATAACGAGAAATCTGAAATTTTTACTTGAAATGCAAACTTTGAAATATGAAAATTTTAGTCACTGTAGTGTTCATTCAATGACAAACACATATATCTGTTTATCGCAGTGAACTAGAAACATGATGAAACCACTTTGATAGAGTAAAATTTTTTGTGACCGCTGTGAAATCTCGTTGCATATTCTGAAATTAAACTTCCAGCTGAAATACAAAAAATACTCCAGTTATACCGTTCTTATTAAAATATGTCCCAGAAAAAAACTTGTATACAAAGCTCTACGGCCTTTGTGCCAAAGGGCTATAAAATTTGATTTAATTTTGCAAATAATATCTTTACAATGATATCTTCGAAAATGATTTGTAGTTATACTTTTTGTGAAACTAAAGAATAATCCTGTGATATTCCCTAAAATATATTTTTTTAAAGAAAGATCCTAAAAACTAATAAAAAAATATGAAGAAAAATTTTTTAGAAACGCTTTTCTTTAGTTACGAGTGACTAGAATTAAAAATATTATACAAAAATCAACTAAAAGCAAAAAATAAAAAAAAATCAAGCTCGAAGGATTATTCGAAAAAAAAACTGTTAGACAGATTAAATATACAAAAAACTCACACATTCCTTAAACAATTGGAAAAATTTAACACACTCGTTAAATAAAAGCGTGGGGCGCGAAAAGTAAAAATTATCTATCCTCAAACCGTTTATTTAATGAAGACGCGCCCCACGCTTTCCTTTAACGAATGTGTTAGATTTTTTCAATTTTTTAACGAATGTGTGAGATTTTTGTATATTTAATCTGTCTAACAGTTTCTTTCGAATAATCCTTCGAGTTTGAATTTTTTTTATTTTTTGCTTTTGAGTTGATTTTTTTATAATATTTTTAATTTTAGTCACTCGTAACTAAAGAAAAGCGTTTCTTAAAATTTTTTTTATATTTTTTATTTTTTACTATTAGTCCTGTCGCCAGGGGGGGTACAACGGCCTCCTTAATTCAGATGGACTTACCCAAGTTTTATTTATGTATTTTGACCCGTAGAACACGAATTTTTTGGGTAACAGTTGATCCGGATGTCGATAAGTTTGTGATAAACAAAGAACCTGAGGAATTATATAACAGCAATCTTTCGCAAAACAAAACATTTTTTTGTATTTTTGTGTGATTCTCAGCAAAAATGGTCTTACAAATTTTTTCGTAGGATGCATAGTTTTAGAGATAAACGCGGTTGAACTTTCAAAAAATCGAAAAGGTCCAATTTTTGAACCCGAATAGCTTTTGATTAAATAATAAAATAGCAATTCCGCTTACTGCATTTGAAAGCTCAAGTCAAATTCTATCGGTTTTGATTATTTGCATTGCTAAAAATTAAGTTTTTATTTATTAAACAAAGCTATAAAAACATAGTGTTTCCCGTGCCCAATGCATGCGTTTTAATGTACGTAATCTACGTAGAAATTGTCTACTGCGCGCCTACTCGTTCGACTTCAAATGGGAAATACATTGAAAACATCATTCAATCACTATGTGTTTATAGCTTTATTTAACAATAAAAAAATTAATTTTTAACAATGAAAGTAATCAAAACCGATAGAATTTGACTTGAGCTTTCAAATTCGGTAACCAAAATTGCTATTTTATATTTCAATCAAAAGTTATTCGGGTTCAAAAATTGCAATTTTTCGATTTTTTGAAAATTCAACCGCGTTTATGTCGAAAACTATGCATCCTACGGAAAAACTTGTAAAAACATTTTTTGCTTAGAATGACCCAAAAAATACAAAACAATGTTTTGTTTTGCGAGAAATCGCTGTTATGTGATTCCTCAAGTTCTTTGTTTATAACAATCTTATCGACATCCGTATCGACTGTTACCCAAAAATTTCGTGTTCTACTGGTCAAAATACATAAAAAAGACTTGGGTAAGTCCATCTGAATTAAGGAGGCCGTTGTACCCCCACTGGCGACAGGACTATATTTAGTCTTATACTTTTCAAACATAAAAAGATTTCGTCATGTTTAAAAAAAAGATGTATATGATAGACACATTTTTTGCATTTATTTCAACATTTGATACATACATTGTACATTTTCTGTAATTTCTTCATACATTTCTTAAATCAGAATCATTATTTACACCTATTACAGTTTTCGCAGTCTTTCCATCTCTTTTAATGCTTTATCTACTATTGCACGGTGTGGACCCTGTTAATTTCTCGCGAATTACGAATTCTAATATTAATTGTAGCACGAAACGTATCTACCGGTTTTTCTAAGACTAAGTTAAAGACACGACTTTTTAAATTCAAGTTTTGGTTGAAGTATTGTTTCGTATCGTATTAAAATTTGACACCAATAAGCGCCAATGTTTATATAAACAAAGATATGAGCGTTTAAAATCGTAAAATCGTCGCCGCTTAAGACGTTTATATTGTTTATTTATGAAGCATAACGTAAACAATATGGTAAACGTAAAAAGTTGAATTATGTGTAGTTCATATTATAATTAGCTACAATCTGTAAAAGTTTCAAGTTTCTATATTGTAAGAAACAAGAGCATTTAAGCATTTTCCATTAACATTGTTTTTTTTTTACTTAAACAATTATTAAACATAAAAAAAAATTATTGACTATTCGTGTATTGTTCCCGAGAATGCATATGTCTGCAAATTTTTATTCATTTGCATTGAAGAAAAGGCAGTCAAATTAACGTCTAAAGATTTGACCCAAACGATTGAACTAAAGAAAAGCGTTTAAAAAAAAAGATTAAAATATTTCAGAATAAAATAACGATCTACGAATTAAATGTTCTAATAAAGCACCAGCTCTTCTTAAGGTGTGTTTACATCTGACACTTATATGTATATGTCAGACAAAAACTGTAGCTGTAAATAAACCGTCGTATTTCAATAGAACGTCAGTCACGATTTTACCCTTTATGCCTTTGAGAGTACGTAAGTAGGTACGTAAAATTTGAAAATAAAATGTTTATTATATCTATTCTTACCAAAACGGTCGGTCAGACTTAGATAACCTATAACTTAGATTACTAATTAGATAGTTTAGATTAGATATATTATGTTTATGTATGTACTATTTACTTTGTTTCTGGCCGCTGGGTCTAATCCTAAAGCCAAAAAAAGTAGGTACGTAAGTCAAATAGGGTAAAATATGGCAAAACTATGGGGTGTCTTAGAAAAATTTGAAATCGTAAAAAAATTCCTTTTCTACGACCATGCTAAAAGAGACATTTTCCCGCACGCATTACGTTTTCAAAAGTTGCACTTTCTCGCACCAGTGCGGGAAAGTAAACTTTGCGGGAAAATAGAATACCTTGTTATATGGCTTTATAATATATTATAATACATGCAATAATAGTATATTATGCAACGAGCATTTAATGATGGTCATTATGAAGCGAGTATGAGGGATAAGAAACGAGCCGTATGCGTCGAGTTTCTTATAGAGTACGAGCTTGATAATGATAATTAAATGCAAGTTGTATACACTATTTCTTCTATGATCATTCACAAAAAAAATATATTCAAATTTATTAATTTTGTAACGCAAACAAATTAAGTAGTTTGACAGTTTGACATATTGAGAACTGTCAAAGCGTATGTATTTGACTCGCCATTGGTCACTGCGAGTGTACCGCCTTTATCGCGAATGCCATATCGCGATCCTATTGGTTAAAAATCTGTATCTTAATGAAAATCTGCATCATAATGAAGTTCATTATGATATAGGTAGTGACATCCAGGACTGCTTTATCCGTTAGGCAATATAGGCAGTTGCCTAGGACGGCAAATTGTGAGAGGGCGGCGAAAATACTGTACAAAAAAATATTTGTATTTTAAAATTAAAATTGAACAACAAGTATGTATGTTCATCCATCAATGAAATAGAAGTGGGCATTCATGTCTAAATAGAATAAAACAAATTGCATTCATAACAAAAATAAAACAAACATAGCATTCTGTTATCTTAAAATTATTCATTCAAAAAGAACGGAAGTCATAAATTTAGTGATTATTAGGCCGCCGGCAGCTGGGCAAAGGCGGTGGGCCATTGAACACTTCAATATTGCACATTTTGCAGAAACTAAAGATTTAACTTGTCTACAGTAGGACATCGAGTTAGAGTTGGGATTTTCAAACTGTATTATTACAATTATATAAGGTTGGTGTCGTTGCACAGATATAGTCCAGGGAAATAAGCAAGAAATAGACCATGTTCGGGACACTGAAATATCGAGGTAGCTGACTACTTTTTAGTTATTGTTGACTGTTAACCTATAGGATAAAAACCTACATGTTTCCTGCTTAGAGTTCGCGTCCGTTTTTAATTATTAACAATTTAGTGCAATCAACAAGGGGGGGTGGTGGTACAACGGCCTACTTTATTCAGATGGACCTACCCAAGTTTTTTTATGTATTTTGTCCCGTAGAACACGAATTTTTTGGTTAACGGTTGATCTGGATGTCGATAAGATTGTTATAAACAAATAACTTAAGGAATTACATAACATCGATTCTCAGCAAAACAAACCTTTTTTCCTATTTTTTTTGACATTCTAAGCGAAAAATGTTGTTACAAGTTTTATCGCAGGATGCATAGTTTTCGAGATAAACGCGGTTGAACTTTCAAAATATCGAAAAATTGCAATTTTTTAACCCGAATAACTTTTGATTAAAAAATAAAATAGCAATTCTGCTTACGGCATTTAAAAGTTCATGTCAAATTATACCGGTTTTGATTATATGCATTGCTAAAAATTAATTTTTTATTGTTAAACGAAGCTATAAACACATAGTGCTTCAGTAATGTTTTCAATGCATCTCTCATTTAAAATCGAAACTGTACGCGCGCCTACAAACAGGCAATTCCTACGTATCATGCATTAAAACGCATGCATTGGGCATAGGTCAAAACGCTCAAATATACTTAGTATGTTGTTTATGTTATAGTATAATATGTAACATTACGACTGATGTAAAATAAAGAATTATTTTTAACACATTTCCAAACATTATTTGAAGAACCTAACATTCTTATTTAAATAAAAAATTATGCTTGCATTTTTTTGCAAAAATGGTGCATGTATAAAGGGCGGTTACCAGATAATTGCCTAGGGCGTCATTTGACCTAAACGCGGCCCTGGTGACATCATAATTGATATATTATAGTATGAGAATAGAAGAACTAATATTTAGATATCATTTACTAATTAATTTCATATTTATTTTATTCGGTTCATGTTTTAATGAAATTAATGCGATTGTTTTATTCATAGAGGTTTTGACCAATAGAAACCTAAAAGAATAAAAATTACAGCAAAAATGACACCCACCCATTTGTCTACTCGGAAGCCTGGGTCCTGAAAGAAACATCCAAAAACAAACTCGACACATTCGAAAGGAAAGTACTTAGGAGAATACTAGGACCTGTGAGGAAAAACTGAATCTTCAGAAGTCGATACAACAACGAGCTTTATCAACTTTATAAGGAAACGCCCCTGTCAGACTTCATTAGAATACAAAGATTACAATGGGCCGGACATGTGATAAGAATGGGAGAGGATAGGCTACCAAAACGAGCACTGAATGTTAGAATGCAAGGAAGGAGACCGGTTGGGAAGCCACGAAAGCGCTGGGAAGACACAGTAAACAGCGACGCACAAGCTTTTTTAGGAGTCCGTGTATGGAGAAGAGCAACCACAGACAGGCAAGGGTGGAGGCAAAAAATAAAGGAGGCCAAGGCTCAATTTGGTCTGTAGTGCCGTAGAAGAAGAAGATTTGTCTACTCGACAATTATCGCTTGATTACAGCCATAATTCCAAAGTAGAAATCGAAAATTTCACTGTCATGTTTCTAATTGTTGAATTTGGTAGCTTTCTAATTTTTTTAAATAGCTTTGTCTATTTAATATGACATTGTAATATGCCTCCTCCTTTGGAGTCGGGCTCTTTTGCCAAAATATGAAAATGAACTCTAGTTGGTTTTAGACAATACGCTTTCAAGCAAAATTATGGATAATTTTGATGCACTTGTGTAATTACCCCCGATAATTTTTGATCATTTCCCGTCGTTAAGTATTTTACGTCAGATACCCTTCGTTGCTACGCAAAAAGACATTCAGTGACATTAATGACAATTAATGTTTTACAACTTGTCACGTAGAACAACAAGAGACAGGTTTGGTAAATATTCAGGCGAAGATATCAATAAAATATTAGTTAAAATTATTTAAAAAGACAGTTTTATTCATGAAATAATCTTACCGAATTACCCTTGAGATCGAATTATCGATTTGATTTGCCCTCGTGACACTATGACATAATTTCAATGCCCTTGGGGTCGTGAAATTAAAACTGTTAAAGTGTTACTTGGGATACAAATCGATAATTTTAAAACTCTCGTGTAATTACTACTATTAATTCGTTGAAATAAAATTATTTTGAGATAATATTCAAAAGTCAAATCCGTAGACAATGACAATGGTTTTAAATCGTCGTCATGGAAACCAATTTTATTGAAAGTTTGATTTTGACAACCTTGTCAGAGAGCGTATTAATTTGTGTATTTTCACTCCTAAATAGAAATTGATAAAACTCTATTTGTGGTGGTTTTTTCCAAACGTACGGCCCTTGAAAAAATTTTGTTCCTAACTTATGCGGAAAGTGCCTTTCCCGCAGTCTACTGCTTGCCCGAACTCCGCTATCGCGTCGTTCTGGTCAACGGCAGTCTCGTGTGGGAGCGTATCACTTTCCACACTACTTAGTAAAATAAGTAAGTTGTATTATTATACTAGACTTTTTTATTTCTACCATTGAAGGTATATACCTACATATTCCCGAAATTTGAAGGAAACAACATATTAAAAAAACAACAATTTTAAAAAGTGTAATTTTCTTTTGTAGTTCAGCCTGTATACCAATATTCGTCAAAGAATACCATACTTATGCAATTGGAATATTTTCTGGAAAATACAACAAAATTTGCCGGTTTGGATTTAAGAAAAGACACCGAAAAAAATGCCTTTACTAATAAACTTACAAGATATTAAAATTATTTTTATTTACAATCTAAAAAAACTGTATCCCAAACTAAACAAAAATGTTTACTATTGTTTCTTTCCGGGAAACCATTTAGAAAGTACTGTCTATTGTTCAATCAACCGCGGTATACATTAACTTTCTAAACAACCGTTGTAGTATGTTGTGTTGAAATTTATAAAATGTTCGTAGAAACCACTAAAATTTTACTCTTCCGCGAAACATTTCTTACGGCTAAATTATTTTATTTACAAAATTTGACCGTATACAGGGTCATGCAAATCTACGGTCTCGTGGTCTTTGACATAAAATTATTTTCAAATTCTCCCCATAAAAATTATTTAACACTATATTACATGATATTACACGGGATCTCACAGATATCTTTATCTTTCCATACTTTATGTGCGTACTGTATATATCTTAAAACAAATTTTTCGTAATTTATTATCCCTCCATTTCAGTTTAAATGCATCTAGGGCAATACTATCATGCCTTGTCAACTTCTATTAAAATTTATAAATTTATAATCCTGCCATTTAAATCCCTTTCAACACTTGACTGAATAAATGCTATTTGTATTTTCTTTACATAATATCTGCATAATAATACTGCAGTGAAATTTTCGGAACATTCGGTGCACACAGAGTTCCTTGCAACCAGAAATAAGGTAAATTCAGTCGCGTGATTCAAATAATACTGAAAAGTGTTTTCTGAGCACGTAAAAGGTTGTTGCTCTACTTACTTTGTTTACCTTAGGAGCATTTTGTGTCAGAAAATTTTATCCCTCGTGAAAACAGAATTGGCTTATCTTTTGGCAGTCTTCTGAACCTTTAGCGGAAGAATCAAGTTTGCCAGTGTTTAATTTAAATTTAATAAAAAAGAACTTCTTACCCTACCGTCTTATGCAGAAGTTTAGTTAGCATTATATTTCATTATCTGATGCTGTCCCAAACCAGTGTTTTACGTTTTTTTGATTTTTTTTAAAACTATTCGTTGCAGCATTAATATTTGCATTGATTTAACTAGGCTTTTCTATTCAGAATAATGAAAAACACTTTGGTTATTTTAGATCATGTTACAATCTAAGGTGAAATCTCTTATTTTATTTTGTTGTAGCTTTCCTTCTGTGGCAGTATTTTGTCTTAGGAAAATGAAATCTGATGATCTGGTTAGGGTGGTCAATAAAATACAAAAGTTTAACTAGAGTCTATGGAAAAATACCATAATATACCGGGTGTCCCGAAAAGGTTGGTCCTAAATTATACCACAGATTCTGGGGTCAAAAATAGGGTGATTGAACCTCACTTACCTATATACAATAGTGCACACAAAAAAAGTTACAGCCCTTTGCAGTTACAAAATGAAAGTCGATTTTTTTTCATATATCGCAAACTCTTAGTGAAAATGGACATGTGGCTTTCTTACGGCAGCAACATCTTAAAAAAAATTAAATTTGTGCACCCCATAAAAATTTTATGGAGGTTTTGTTCCCTTAAACCCCCCCCCCAATCCTTAAAAAACCTTAAACCTTAAAAACAATCTTTCTAAAACTTTTTTGCCTCTTAGTACTTTTTCGATAAGCCAGTGTTTATCGAGATATTTTGAATATTTTCCGAATCCACCACATATTTGTATGGGGTTAAGTACGATAATAGAGACCTGTTAATAATCTGAAAATTTATTTATAATTTACATTTTTAGGTGTATTTTGAAAAAGAAGCCACATCTCGATAAAAGGTGACTTATCAAAAAAAGACTAAGAGGCAAAAAAGTTTTAAAATCACTGTGTTTAACTAATGGTACCACAATAATAGTTTAATTGGAACGTACACATACATTTGGGGAAGCTGCATCTCGATAAAAACTGGCTTATCGAAAAAATATTAGGAGGCAAACAGTTTTTCAAAACGTTGTGTTATCTAATGGTACCACAATAATGAATTAATTGGAACGTACACAAAAGTTTGGGGGGAGGGTTAAGGGAACAAAACCTCCGTAAAATTTTTATGGTGTGGACAAATTTCACTATAATTTTATTTTAAGATGTTCCTGCCATAAGAATGAGACATGTCAATTTTCAATAAAAAATATCTAATAGTTTTCGATATATTGAAAAAAATCTATTTTCATTTTGTAACCTCAAAGAGCTGTAACTTTTTTTACATTTGTACTAAGGTAAGTTAGGTTCAATCAAACCATTTTTGATACTAGAATATGTGGTATAATTTATGACCAATCTTTTCGGGACACCCTGTATAATATGCTGTGTCAGTTCAACATGTCTATATTGATAGTCGACAGTAAACTATGTAGAAAGGAAAATACATTCTATATATACAAGCTGATCAACTTATAATAAATTCAGAAATAAAATAACGAAAAATTCAAGAAACTTTTAGAAAAATTACTCATTGGGAACCCAGACGTCCACAAGTTGACCAGAAAAATGATAGAATTGCTAGAATATTACTGAAGCATCTAATAACTATAGATCGAAGAGCAGCCCTGATAAACTGTCCCTAAATATCAAAACAACTTCTAGAAAAGATAAGAAATATATATAAAAGCAGGTAAAATAAACAAAATCGAGTACACAGAAACAAATAAAACCAGAAACTAGCCAAACAAGACACAATTGAGAACACAATACCACACTAGTAAAAAATATTTTAGAAAATATAGAAGTGCTAGAATTCACAAAATTTTTATAGATAGTCCAATCGGGTTAGACGAATAACAGGCCTAACCTTGCATTAGGAGCATTAGGAGGGTCAATAGTAGTGTAAATTTAAAATATCGACTGAATTCCGCCGTTGCATTAGTCGCCATCTTGATTTTAAACGAGAACCGTTTTTGCTCAATATCTCCGCCATTTTCAACTTTTCGACAAAAAGTATAACAACCAAAATTGTTTAAAATATGATTTTCTATCATTTCTATCGTTACAATTTTTTCGTGCTGTCGATAGTTTCCGAGCTATGGCGGAAAATAATGAGAGTTAGAGTTGGTTAGAGCAAAATTATTGAATTATCTCGTTTATTATTAGTTTTACGACAAAAATGTTTTTATACAAAAATAGAGAGAATTAAATTCTACACAATTTTAATTTCTTGCATTTTTTTGCTAAAGTTAATATTTAAGGTAGTACGTATGCGATAATGCCGCGAGCGTAAGACCTGATTGATTTTGTAGCAATTGTATTTGTTAAATATCTACGCCATTTTCAACTAAAATTGTTCCAAATATGATTTCCTACAATTTCTTTTTAACATTTTTTTTCACGCGGTTGATATTTTCCGAGTTAAGTGGGAAAATAGTAAAAAGTGGTGGGGGGAGCATAATTACTGTATTGGATCTTGTTTCCGAGCTGTCCCAAATTTTATAATTCTATCCTTTAGGGGAGATCAATAGTAGTGTAAATTTAAAATCTCGACTGAATTCTGCGGTTGCATTAGCCGCCATATTGATTTTAAAGGAGAACCGTTGTTGCTTAATATCTTCGCCACTTTCAACTTTTAAACTAAAACGGTAGGAACTAAAATTGTTGGAAACGCAATTTCCTACAATTTATTTTCCACTATTTTTTTATGTGATCAATATTCCCCGAGTTAAGGGGGAAAATATTGGAAGCGGAGGGAAAGCATAATTATTGAATTGTCTCGTTTATTATTAACTTTACGACATAATTGTACAGAAACAAAAATAAAGAGAATTATATTTTATACAATTTTTGCAACTTCCAATGAAACACCGACCAAACTAAGTACATAAAAGACATAAATAATAACTTATATGCATTAAGTTCACTTAATTTTATTAACTAGCGGGTTTTATTGGTTGAATTTGTCTGTCAATAATTAAGTTTCATGTCAGCTAACATATTTTAATATTTCAATAATTTTTTTTTAATTTTGGGCCATGTTGGGGGGAATTTTCCCATTCCCCCCCTCTTAGACCCGCCACTGGCTCTCCCGAAAAATTGTAGTAAATCGTAATTGCAACAATTTCAGTCCTTACACTTTTTGTTGAAAAGTTGAAAACGGCGGAGATATTGAACAAAATCGATTCCTATAAAATCAATCGGGTCTTACGCTCGCGCCTTTATCGCATACGTACTACCTTAAATATTGATTTTATCAAAAAATGAACAGATCAGGATTGTACAAAATTTAATTCTCTTTATTTTTGTATAGATTAAAATTTCTTGTAAAACTAATAATAAACGAGATAATTCAATAAATCAATAATTATGCTCTAACTGTCACTATTTTTCCCCATAACTCGGAAAATATGGACCGCACGAAAAAAATTGTAATAAACGAAATTATTAAATATCGCATTTTGAACAATTTCAGTCAGTACATTTTTTGTCGAAAAGTTGAAAATGGCGGAGATATTGAGCAGAAACAGTTCTTGTTTAAAATCAAGATGGCGGCTAACGCAACGGTCAAATTCAGTCGAGATTTTAAATTTATACTACTATTGACACCCTCTCAAGATTAGAAAAATAAAATTTGGAGCAGCTCGTAGTGCAAGGTCAAATGCTATCCCGACTGGGCTAAGAGAACTATATAAAACAAAGCCAAACACATATGTAGAAAAAAGAAAACCTATATGAAATGTCAACTCTAAAAAAATCTGATGTCCAAATAGAAGAAATCTAGAGCTCCCCTTCATTGTTCCAAAATAATAATAATTGTCGAAGTCGAGGATTAGAGAAAAAGAAAATGAAGCAAAGGAGAAGAATATAAAAGGAAGATTAAGAGTAAATTGAAGTCTATTTTATACTAATCGTTGTAATCGTTTTCAAGTTCAAACTTTTATACTTATTGCTGTACTTTTTACCACTTAGTTTGTGTTACTAAGCATTAAAAGTTTAAGATGCAAAGATTTCAAATTTACCTATTTATGATTCCTAATATGTTGCTATCTGCAAAAAAATTCTGATACGAAAAGTTTACTGTGTCTACCTATCACCTGAAAAAATGTTGAAACGACTTCCAAGCTTTCGCTAACTTCCCCAAGAAACTAGTTTATCAAGAAGTTATAAAGTTGCGTTGGTGACATTGCTTAATATTTTCGTTCGCTAACCTTGTTTAAACTTTTAACAAGCATAATCTTGTAAGTTTATAAAGGAATTTTTTTTCGGTGTCTTTTCTTAAATCCAAACTGGCAAATTTTGTTGTATTTTCCAGAACATGTTCCAAGTATGACATACTTTGACGAATATTGGTATAAAAGATGAACTACAAATGAAAAGTACACTTTTCTAAAATTGGTGTTTTTTTAATATGTTGTTTCCTTCAAATTTCGGGAAATTGTAGGTATATACATACCTTCAATGGTAGAAATAAAAAGTCTAGTATAATAATACAACAAAATTATTTTTATTCCATAAATAACTAAGAAAAAGAATAAACCACAGCAATATGCAATTAATGTAACAATTTAATGTGATACTAGGAGATAAGTCAAAAGTAAAAAATATTGAAAATGACCACATTCAACGTCTGTGCAAGCTTGTAACCGATATTGAAATGACCTAGCCACATTTCTTAACATCTATAAGTCAAATTATAAAAGCTTGTTTTATTGTTCGACCTGGATCCCGCGTACCAAAAAACAGTTGATTAATAGCAAGCTAAAAATTTGTTAATAGCTTAACGGTATCTAGTCGATGTTGGTTAGTAATAGTAGTCTAATTTTTGCATGAGAATTTAATGAAAGGGTAACAATTCAATTGGATGTTCTGTCCGACAAAATACATGGGACGTTTTCGTAAACTGACCTTCCAAATTTTTAAACGGTTCCACAATTAAAATTTCCCCTGTTCCAGTGTTCCCGTACATCAAAGATTGTCCGACTAGACACCGTTAAGCTATTAACAAATTGTCAGTTTGCTACTAATCAATTTTTTTTGGTACGCGAGATCCAGAGATTTCTGGTATACAAGGTCACCCATGAAAGAATCAATTTTTGACAATTCCGGTGATCACGGTGGCCAAACAGTTAGTCCTCCTCTGCCTATCCCCCTTGCAGGAACGTTATTATTTAGATTTTAGATGATTAAAAACAAGATTAGTGTGACAGATTGGATCACCCTGGCGTCGTGTAAAAACCAGAATTTTTGAAACCATAGTTATTAAAATTTTACTAAGGGAGTCAATATAGATCGAAAACATGCATTGTTTCGGAAAAATTCAAACAAGCTTACATTTTCCTAAAACTTTTTTTGTTAGTTTATATTATACATGTTAAGGTAAAACATTCTACTCACAGATTTAGCAGCTGATTGTTTATTAATTGTTTAAACAATAACAATTGTTTTGTATAATAGTTATTTATGATATAAGTGTAAAAAGTGCACGTTTAAGGCACGCATGTGAAAGTTTGCAGAATGAGGGAAGCGAGTTCTGCAATTCACATGAGTGCCTTAAAAATGTACTTTTTAACACGCATATCATACAATATTTTTTCTACAAACGTAATTACAGGACAATATCCACAAAAACTTTTAATTGAACTTGACTGACATTCCATTTTTATATATTTTGTTGACATTACATCAAAATTGCCAATACGGTCAATACGAACTGTAGTGCCATAAAAATTTTAAAGCACTAGTGCCTTAAAGTAGCATTTTTAACGCTCGTATGGAGTGAAAAAAATTGCATTTTTAACATGGTTGTAGAAAAATAGTTTTTAAAATACCGTTGAATTCATCATTTTACTTTGATAAAATATGTTTCTATGTAGTTTGTTTTTGATTATTTTGAATCCGAATATAACAGTATAATTTGAAAATTTAAAAATTTTGAGCTCTTATACAGTATGTCTGCGTAACTAGGAACCATATGGGAAACTTTTTTATTATCAATTTTACGAAAACATGTTATTCTTCATAAAGTCCTCTGCATAGCCTAAAATCTAAAACTCAAAAATTAGATATCAAATTTTATCAATTTTATACGAGTATGTCAAAAATATGAATTTCTTTAAAGAGTAAAGTACCTTTATATTTCAGAATATCAAAAATTGTTGTTATGAAAAGTTGTTTGGAATTAAAAACTATGTATTAATATTCAGTTACATCCTTCTGGTTGAACAAAAAAATGCAAATTTTTCTCAAATTACGGATACCCAACATCATTTTATTACAATTATGATAACTATTTTATTATCAATTTTATTTAAACGGTACATAAAACGCCTAGAAAGCCATCCAAATGCCCTGGCAATAAACTTGCTTGATAATAGTCAACAAACTCACAAACTAAAACGTAAAAATCCACTGGACCTTATTTATAAAAAAGGTTTATACCTCACCGTAATTGTGTTTATATTTTATATATATGTATTGTTTGTAAGTGTAAAATGTATGTTTGTATGTAGCATATTATCGGAATGTCATGTTTGTTCCATACTAGAGGTCCAGTCATTGGACTGACCTCTCTAACCTCAATTTTTTTTACTTCAAACCCCAAAGACGCCTTTTGTTAGAATTTTTATAACTAACAGATTGCTGAACAAACATTTCAGAAAAATTATCAATTTTACGAAAACAAGTTATTTTTCTTAAAATGCTCTACCTGGTCGAAAATATCAGACGCACCTATCAGATATCAAACTTTTTCAAATTTGTACGAGATATGTAAAAAAATATAAATTTCACTTAATAAAGTACCTTTATAGTTTACAATATGTCAAATATAAGGATATAATTGAATATTGAAACATAGTTTTTAATTCCAAGCAACTTTTTTTAATATTAATTTTCGAGATTGTGAAATATAAGGGCACTTTACTCTTGAGCGAAATTCATATTTTTTGACATACCTCATATAAAATTAATAAAAGTTGATGTCCCATGGTTGCATCTTAGACTCTATATTATTATAAAAAGCATTTTATAAAGAATAACATTTTTTCGTAAAACTGATAATAAAAAAGTTATAAGTAGTATGAGGTCAAAAATTTTTTTTTATATGTGTTATTTTTTAAGCTTACTATTAAATGTATTTTAAGTTGTACAGAAAAAAGTTTTGATGACTTTGTACAAGCATTTTTGTTAACTGATATTTTTCGGTTTTTTTATTTAGTCCATTCTTTCACGGTTTTTGCTCTAAATTTTAAAGAACCGCTTGGATTGACATGAAATTTGGCATACGTATAGCTTACATGTCAAAGAAAAAAAAGTGATATTGTGCCGATGTGTGCTTTTGCCCTGGGGGTGACTTTCACCCCCTCTTGAGGGTGAAAAAATATATGTCCAAAATATGTCCGGAAATGGGTAAACTGACTAATTTTAAGTAACTTTTGTTCTATAGAGATTTTTCGCCAAGTCAACACTTTTCGAGTTATTTTCGAGTGAATATGTTCATTTTTCAACAAAATAACCACATTTTTAGACGGTTTTTCGCAAATAACTCAAAAAGTAAGAATTTTTTCGAAAAAAACGTTCTTAGCAAAAATATAGCTTATAAAAAAGTAAAAAAAAATGGTGTACGCTTTAGGTTTCTGGATCTCGTATAACCAGAGTTATAGCCAATGAAAAATAGATTTATATTCACCAAATTTCAAATAGAATATTTCGACGTGAAATATCCAAAAAATTAAGCACTTATTGGGGAAAACCCATTACAACTTTTTTAAAGTGTTTAAAAAAAGATTTATTTCTGTTTTTACAAAAAGTTTCTAGCATTAAATTTAAGCAAGTTCAGCTCAAAATAAAGTTGGTCCCTTTTGTTTTTGCAAAAAAAAAAATCGGGAAACCACCCCCTAATTAGCAACTTAAATGAAATTAATCGTTACCGCTCCACAAATTATTTTACTTATGTTGTTTTTATATGATCTGTAAGTTTCATCGATTCAAAGTGCTTATCTTTGAAAAAACTTGGTTTCAAAGTAAAATTTTTAAACCCTCCGTTACTCGCACACGGTGTGGGAGACCGGGCCTGTAAATAAATTCCTGTAACTCTGCTTGTAGTGGGGATTTTGAATAGCTACTTCGTATACTTCTTCAGTGGTCAATCAACTGTGGGTAAAATCAGTTCGCAGTGTAAAAAATAGTACTGTCCTTTTGTTATTACGCAACACGGTCCCGTACACCGTGTGCGAGTATTTGTGCACCAATTTTTGTGTTTGGATCACACATCGATATTTTTAATTAGTAAGGTAATTTAAGATCTTTTCCTTATTTTCAATGTTTATAGATTAGTTTATTTATATTTATATATAAATAAAAATATATAACTTACCCAGAACCATCAGAATGAGGTTTAGGGAGATATGTGGTTTACCAACAGAACAAGTACCAGTCGTAACACCAGGAACTTCAGATCGCTGTGCTGTTTGTGATTGTAAGAAAAATAGAAAAACAAAGTTTTACTGCCAAATATGCTCAAAATATCTGTGTTTGGAACACCATTGTTCCAATGAATGTGACACCATTGTGTATTTCATGTTTTAAAAACGTTAATTAATTTTTATAACTTTTTTTGTTACTACAATTACTCTTTATTTTTAATTTTTTTGTGTATTGAATTAAGATATAAAGTTCTTAGTAAACAAATTTAACCATATTCAATTTTTTTTCACTTCCAAAGTTTTTGTATATACATATAAATGGATAACAATGAAAATTATTAAATTTTTGATTAAAGTAATATAATGTGAACACAAACGCATATCTACAAAATTATATGATCATATATTCATTAAATAATTTAATCGTACACAATTTTGCAAAAAAAAATAATTTTAAAACACTGCTGACCCATATTTTTGGACCCGGTCTCCTGCACCGTGCGCGAGTATCCGATCACAAAAAGTTGGCGCGAGTAACGAAAGGTTAAAAATTTAAATTTTGAAAAATATTCTTTTTTTCAAAATAACTTAAAAATTCTTAGAGATACCAAACATCTTGAAGAACAAAAAAAGTCAGATTTGCTTTTCTGAATATCATGTATGTTTTTGTTTTTCTGTTAGACAAAAATTGATTAAGATTTGGTGTTTCTAAATTTGCATATATTCGTGATCAGTGACTCATTCAAACTTTTTAACTACAGCCCTTTCAATAATAAGGACTTTGAACCGATGAAACTTACAGATCATATAAACAATATATACACAAGTTAAGAAACTTGTGAAGTCGTAATGATTAAGTTCATTTAAGATATTAATTAGGGGGTGATTTTCTCGATTTTTTTACCAAAACCAAAAGGGACTAACTTTATTTTGAGCGTAACTTGTTTAATTTTGACGCTAGAAATTTTTTTTATAAAACAAAAATGAAGCTTTTTTTAAACACTTTAAATAAGTTGTAATGAGTTTTCCCCGAAATGTGCTTCATTTTTGTTTATTTCACGGTAGAGTAATCCATTCTGAATTTGACGAATATGAACCTATTTTTCATTAGCTATAACTCTGCTTCTACTAGGTGTAGAGACGTGATATGTACACCATTTTTTAAAAATTTTTACAGGAAATATTTTTGCTAAAAATGTTTTTTTCGACAAAATACTTACTATTTGAGTTATTTGCGAAAAACTGTCTAAAAGCGTGCTTATTTTGTTGAAAAAATGAACATATTCACTGCCAAATAACCCGAAAAGTATTGACTTAGTGAAAAAACTCTATCGGACAAAAGTTACTTAAAATTAGCCAGTTTATCCATTTCCTGACTTTCTTTGGACGAATATTTTTTCACCCCCAAGATGGGGTGAAAACCACCCCCCAGGGCAAAAGCACATATCGGCGCAATATCACTTTTTTTCTTTGACTTGTTAGCTATGTGTATGCCAAATTTCATGTCAATCCAAGCGGTTCTTTAAAATTTAGAGATTTTGCAATATTTTACCGTTAAAGAACGGACTAATTACATTATTTTGCCTTTCTCAATTTTCTCAAAAAGAAGAGAGCAGCATATGTGCCTCCTGATGTTCAATAAGTTTCGAAACCGGTAGAGGTGCTTGTAGCACTCTCTGATTGAACAGAATATGATGCGGCTGTAGTTTCGTGTTGCAACGAAATTGAAAATGGTTATTCATTTTTAATTTACATGTTTACTCTGAGTGGAGTACGAAGGGAACCATTCTCGTTGGAGCTTTACCGCGCTGAGCAGATGGGACGTGAATTATAAATTGTAAAATTCCCTCATCTTCATTAGTCTCAGCATCCGTTATGGCTTGCAAATTTCAGAAGCCTCGGAGGTGTAACCAGAGAAAGTTCCGATTGTTTTCAATCTGGTAGTATGTAGAGCAACATTTTTGATGTTGTTTTATGTGCTATTACAATGAAAACTTAGTCTTTAGGAAAATTATTTGTTTATTTTCGAGATTACTCTTTAACTTTTTGTCTTTTTTTAATTTATTTATTACCATTCTATATTTTTCTTTATACTAGTAATAGTCGGTATGATGTTCAAGTTGTTTAATGTTGAATCGATCAATCTGCTCAATAGTGAAAAAAGATTAAACACTTCAATAACATCACTTTATAAAATACGTCCACGGTATAATCGCCATTTCCTAATTATTAACACTGGCAGTACCTACGTATTAATGATACTACACATCGACGTACATTACATTTCACTTTATGCTATAGTTTTTTTTATGGCATCGGCATTAGTCATTCAGCCAGTTGCAATAGATTTTTCAGTCATACAAATACACAATCCTGTCCCTAATACGAAATCAACGGATAATTAATAGAAAATACGACTAGGAAAATACAGCGTCACTTCCCACATAACAATTTCATGTTCTTAGTATATTCATAGAACATACTTTTCAGAAAAAGTATATGCTGAGAATATGCGTAATTACCATTGGGAATGTGCAGAGCAGATGCTGAGTATATACTACATTACAGTACTTAAACGTTCTATGTATATACTTAGAATGTACTACCGCACTTCTTTTCAGTATATACCAAGAATATCCGTTTTAGAACATTCTAAGGAGGTGCTGTAAACCTTCTATTTATATACTTAGAGTGTACTACCGCACATCTTTTTAGTATATAGAAAGAATGCACTTTTTAGTATATGGGAAGAATATTCCAAGGAAGTGCTATATATTGCTCAGAAGTATGTTTTCAGCATCACCGAATCTCATCCTAGGTTCTACTTTCTACTAAATTTACATATTATATATGAGAATGTAGTTTGTACATTCTACAATATTACTTAAAAAGTAAATATGAAATATATAAATTTTTGTTAGTTATATAAATATTATATAGGTAAGTAGGTATATATATTTAGGTATATATTATATTTAGTTTATTTGCATATAAAAATAAAAATGCTGAATATACCTATAGTACCCAAATATATATTATGTAAAATATGTATGTAAATAACTAAAATTTATATGTTGTTTATATGTACCTATATACATACTTACTATTTAAGTAATATTGAAGTACCAAAATGAATTTTTTATTTGTAAATTGACCGCAAACAAAATAAATAGGTTAATTATGCATGCTCCTATTCCTTGTAGAAATACTCGGTCTTCCTCATAACACAGCACAGACCAAAATACACATCCCGCATAGTGATAGTGTTGGTGTTGAGTGTAGATACAAATACAAATGCCAAATGCCTTGCCTAACTGTTTTTCATATTTTGTATTTTGCCTTTGTTCCCAACCCCTTACCCCTTATGCAGGTATGAAGCGGTCGTTTCCTCTTTGTTTGTGGGTTTTGGCTCAGCTTATCTGAATGTCAATTCCATGTAAAAATAAAATTCTAAGAATACTCATGATAAACTTATTAAACCAAAATAGTAAATGCATTTCAATGATGAAAGCGAAACGAGAATTTCTCCTTTTTCGTTAATACAATTAATTTTTAAACTTTTTTACCATACAATTAAAACAATTTTAAATAATGAATTCGGTAGTACTGCCTACATACATATATTTTTAAATTTTATTAATTATTCATAACGAAGTTGATAATCTGTTAGCCTATATATATATATATATATATAGGCTAACATTATTCTTCCTATCCATACACATATTCCTTTTAAGATATTTTAAAAGTACTTATAAGTATGTGTCAAAAGTATATACTTTTATGTAATATTCGATAAAGGTATATTCTAAGAATAAACTTTTTTGAATATTCCGAGATACTACTTACACGAATGTACTCAGTATATTCGGTACGAGGATATTCCTTACAGTATATGCAAAGAACATGAAATTTAGAATGTTTTTTATGGTACATGCTACGCTTGTACTACGCATATACTAAAAAGAATATACTCCGACGAATGTTGGTAGTATATGCTTTGAACATGATGCGAACATCATTGTTATGTGGGTTGCTTCTCGTCTAGGGGCCCCTTAAGACATTTTAAGTAGACAAACAATACTGATGCTTTAGTTTAACTTGTTTGAAAATCAATCATGAAGCTTGAGCAAAGATGAACTGGAACAACTATATCCTACCTACAGTATTTCTCATGATCATCTTTCAGTGCGTCACAGTTTTTCGATTTCTTTCTAACGCATTAAATTGTAGATGGCGCCATAATAAAAAAATATTTTTTTTAATTAGATAATAATATTACAAATATAATCTGTATAATTTATAAGACTATACAAATCAAAGAAAATACCATTTTATAAATGCAAGAAACACATTTGATTTATTTTTATTCCAAATTGAAAATAAAATGTGACAACTGTCAGATTTAACTAAAATGTCATGTTAGAATAAATGTCATAAATGTGTATTATCACGGACTTACCCTTTTTCCTATCATTTGTTACGCACTGAAAAATGATCATGAAAAGGACAATACCTTGTATATTGTAGCTTATTTGTTATTCATTATCAGCTCATTAGAATAATAACTGTTTGTATGATTTATCTCGCTGACGCTTTAGTATGTAGGTTTGAAAATCGATTTGCATATAATCATAATATGTACTACTAAATATTATCATTACAGCTTACAGGGCAAGTCTATATTCATGTTTTCGTCTGATTAAATCAAACACATTTCAATTTTAAATTTTTAATATGTAGTAGAAAAACAGAGAAATACAAATAAACATGTAACGTTTGTAACGTCACTAAAAGCAATATCTCGTTTATATAATTTGTTCTTCTTTTTCAGTAACCTACTTCAAAGAGATATTAAAAAGGGAGATGGTGAAATGATGTAGCATTATACTTGTGATCGTTTTTCAAAAATATGTATCATATAATTACCAGAGAACGGCAGTTCTCGCCAGTGGCGCACACCTACACCCCCTACACGTGACACTATATATACACGATACTTTCGATTTTCTAAATCGAACTGAATTGAAAATTGGGCCATCCCCCATCTTAAAGTTCAGGAAAAGACTCACCCATTCATATGTCCATCCATTTTGGTCCAAGGGTGTGGATTTTACGGCCCTTCTTATTTAGGGTCTGTTTTTCGTTCTCGTCCCAAAAACTCCCAAAAACTTCGAAAATTTAACTCCGACCTTTGCGGCTTCTAATAGAAGCGATCATTACCTTTCCAACGCATGTCTAATTTTCAAAATCGGTTATACCGTTCAAAAGTTACCGAGCTCAGAAATATGAGTTAATTTTTATTTAAAAAAGGGAAAATATTTGTGGATATGTATGTATGTATGTATGTGTGTGGAAAAGTTAAACCGATCTGAATTTTTTTCTGTGTTTGAAGATTCCGAGCGCCGCCCGATTCAGAACCGGTGTAGTTTGTGAGATTTGACTATCCATAAGCCAGCTATAGGACTTGGTAGG
Organism: Diabrotica virgifera virgifera; assembly: GCF_917563875.1. NCBI lineage: Eukaryota > Metazoa > Arthropoda > Insecta > Coleoptera > Chrysomelidae > Diabrotica > Diabrotica virgifera. Next base: position 153,622,048 of record NC_065450.1, read on the forward strand.
TACAAAATGGCATATTTTTTGGAGGTATATATCTTCGGTTCAAGAAGAGACAGGAGAGCAGTAAATACACCAAATGAATAGCGTTGAGTTAAGCTTTCAAATGGTGTCTAAGCTGTCAGGATCAGACATACACACGGCTCAGTATAGCCAAAAAACTGAAAAACTAAACTTTGAAAATTTTGGTTCTTTGACAATTACTCAAAATTTCAACCTACGAATTACGCCACTAACTGAGCGTTTGTAGAAAGACTCTAGACGAATCTAACAGTGTATACCTTGTATCCGGGAAAATTCTAATTTTTAAGTTATAGGCGTCATGAGAATGATCAAATCTATTTCTTGTGGGAAAAACGGTTTTTCAAGCTCAATAATTCCTGTAATAGCTTCAGTTATCATACTTGACCTTAGATGCATAAGATACTACTTGTCAATACGTTTCAAAGTCATGTTAAGTGAGCAAATTCGGTTAAGCTGTTTAGAAGTAATTAAGCTACAAAAGTATAATTAATGATTAAATTATGATTAAATGATTATTCCCTAAATAGTTTATGTAGTTGTAGTGGCTACGACGCTAATTTGATCTGGCAACGGGCAATCCGAGTTCATTTACCGGCCATCCCAATATTTTTTTTAATCTATTTTGAATAGAAAAAAATCTAGTGTACATTCGATGGACACTAGATCATTTGGGAGATAATGCGAGAAAGGCGACCATTTATAAAGCTTAACGTGTAATCGAGAAACATTGCATTCAACTTTATACATTTAATTTATAAATAACTTTGAAAAACTCCTGATACAAGAATAAAAAACCGCTAAACGCCGTAAAAATGAGTGGCGCATACAATATTCCAGCTACAAAAGATCTGATATGAATATTACGTGGCGCGAAAATGTATTTTCATTTTGATGCAAAACAAAATTCTAGTTTTATTTTAAAAGATTTTTTCATAATATTTGCTAAATTTGTAAACGCGCCACAAAATAGTTTCAAAATTCAAACTGTATCAAAGTTACTCTTTTGTGGCGCGTTTTACTTAAAATTGGGCAAATATTATGAAAAAATCTTTTAAAATAAAATCTTACTAGAATTTTGTTTTACATCAAAATGAAAATACATTTTTGCGCTATGTAATATTCATATCAGATCTTTTGTAGCTGGAATATTGTATGCGCCACTCATTTTTACGGCGGTTAGCGGTTTTTTATTCTCCTAGTAATTTTACCTGTACGGACAATTTTTTCGATAATGCTACCTCGTTTAATAATAATTAAGGTTATAAAGTAAACTAAACATTTAAGAAATATTTAAATTAATTATAAACTTCTAGTTTTAATATGTTGAATCATTAATGACAACAGCGACCCCCACACGCCAATAAAATCAATGAAAGGAGTCATGTGTTCACTAAAAAGAGATATAACACGCCGTTCTGTTACATAAAGATAGGAAGACCGTAGGACAGCAAATTTTAGGCGTAGGTAGCTTCCATGACAATTTACCTATATTGTTCTCGATCTTGCGCGGCATGTAGCAATTTGTGTGCTAATCTTCTTCTTGATGTGCCTATCCGTGACCAATGTTGGCGATCATCATGGCAATCTTCACTTTATCTGCAGCAACGAGGAAAAGCTGTACAGGTGTTGTGTTGAACCGGGTTCTGCGTAGAGATTGCAATTGCTGGATCCAGCATCCAGCAATCCAGCTGGATCCAGCGCTTTTTTTACATGCTGGATGCAGCAACGCGGATCCGCAAACGTGTCAAATTCGAAATAAGTTACTGAATGTTATTTATGTAGGGTAGGTAATAAGTCTACTACTCACAGTCTTTTTAAATTTTATTTATTTAAAATGTAGTTGTAAAATGTGGGCGACCGGTTTCGGTGTTTAACATTTACACCATCATCAGGCCCCTAAGAAGCTAAAATAGTTACAATTTGTATTAGTCAGAATAAGGTGTATATGACGATACAAATATACAAACAAACAGACACCTATTAGAGCTACAGTACAAAGGACTTTGACAATATTAGCGGGTGTATTGCTAATTATTAATATCACGTTAAGCATGTTATAATTTAGGATTTAGATAAATATATAAATAAATAAAGTGTTTACCAGTTCCCATCTAAAGTTAAGGTTATGAGTTGTTATTAAAATGTAGTGGACAAAGTTTTAGTGTGATAAGGTATAAATAAACTAAGAGTGAATACTTACATATCAGTATAGCATTAGCGAATTAGCCCTCTCCCTTCAGACATTATTTTTTATTAAATAATTTTTGTGACATCAACGAGATAACTAAAAACTGTACACACAAAAAGAAGTATATAAGTGTATAATTTGATGACACGGATATCAAGTCAATAATGTCATGTGCTCTGTGACTGGTGTCTATAAAGGTAGAGGGCCACTTCCATCCAATGTACAAAACTCAACAACAAAGATACAAACATTTAACATCTAAAATATAAAATTTAAAATTTAAAATCCAAAATTTAAAATTTAAAATAATTTAAAATATATAAACTTTAAAGATTTTGTTAAATATAAAAGAGATTGTAGTTACATAAGAATATTTAGAATGTGCAACTGTCGCTCATACTATGATAATATATGTGTTATACTATGTAGAAAAACTGTTGGTTACCGAAAAACTGAAAAAAACCGAAAAAAGGTGAATGGTTCTAGAAAATCTACATTAACATAAGACTGAGTATGAAGGAGTAAATTCCAAGTTTAATTGTGTATTTAGTGTTGTTCTATTAGTGTTCTTCATGGATCTTGTAATCTCCAGTTGCTCTAGGTTATTTAATTTTAGGCTCTTCTGACATCTATGTAGCACTTTGAATCATGTGGTTGGATCAAACTCATGATCTGACTCCACGATATGTTGAGAAAACTGGGAGTGTCCGGTTGATGATGGCCGCGTATATCTGATATGTTCCTTAAGACGACGTCCAAAAGATGTTCTGCCAATGTAGTAGGATTCGCAAGTATTGCACCTCAATTCATACACTCCACTTAAGTTCATTAACTCACTTCTGTCTTTATTATTTACAAAAATCCGACCAAGACTATTGTTTGCTTTAAAAGATATGTTAATGTAATCCTTAAAAATGTTTGCTATTGCATATGAAAATTTACCTGTATACGTTAAAGCTCTATAAGGTTTTGTATCAACTGTAGTAGTTGATAAATGTGCTGAATATGCTGTGTTTTCTTTATGTTTGTTGAGGTTTTTATATAACATTTTACCTATTAATTGGATGGAATAACCATTGTTAACTGCTATGTTGTAAATATTGTTAAGTTCTTTATTAAATGAACTTTCAGTCATTGGTACTGTTAATAATCTATGAATGTAACTGTGAAACGCAGCATATTTGTGTTTTAATGGGTGAAAAGAGCTGTTGTGTATTACTGTACCAGTGTGTGTCGGCTTTCTGTAGACTTCAAATCCTAAGGTGTCATCAACAATGGTAATAGTAAGATCTAAAAACTTTAAGCTGTTTTTATCATCCTGTGTTTCAAGTGTAAAACTTGTTGACTGGTGTATTGTATTAATATATGTTAAGAATTGGCCTAAAGTGTCTCTACCTCCTGACCAGATGACCAGAGTGTCATCCACATATCTCACATAGAATTTTATGTATTTAGAGAAAATATTGTTTAGTAGGATGTGACCTGTCTCTAAATCGTTTAGAAAAATGTCAGCTAGGATAGGTGATAAAGGAGATCACATAGATAAACCTAGAGGTTGTACATAATTATGTAGTATTGTTAAACTGGAAAAAGTTTTGATTCAGGCATAATTGTAAGAGTTCTGCATATTCTATAATAATATTAGATGTGTAATTGGAGTTCCACAGGTCTAATGACACTATGTCAATCACTTTTTGGGTAGGAACATTCGTGAACAAATTTGTAATGTCCAATGAGATAATAATGTCTTCAGGTGTTAATTGGACTTGTTGTAACTTTTCTATTAGAGTCAAATTATTATCTATGACATATTTCAATTTACCCTTGTATATAGTTTTGAGAGACTGATTTAAGTATTTGGCTAATAGATATGTTGGTGGAGTTACATTCATAGATTATTAACAGTACCAATGACTGAAAGTTCATTTAATAAAGAACTTAACAATATTTACAACATAGCAGTTAACAATGGTTATTCCATCCAATTAATAGGTGAAATCTTACATAAAAACCTCAACAAACATATAGAAAACACAGCATATTCAGCACATTTATCAACTACTACAGTTGATACAAAACCTTATAGAGCTTTAACATATACAGGTAAATTTTCATATGCAATAGTAAAAATTTTTAAGGATTACATTAACATATCTTTTAAAGCAAACAATAGTCTTGGTCGGATTTTTGTAAATAATAAAGACAGAAGTGAGTTAATGAACTTAAGTGGAGTGTATGAGTTGAGGTGCAATACTTGCGAATCCTACTATATTGGCAGGACATTTAGATCTTTTGGACGTCGTCTTAAGGAACATATCAGATATACGCGGCCATCATCAACCGGACACTCCCAGTTTTCTCAACATATCGTGGAGTCAGATCATGAGTTTGATCCAACCACAGGATTCAAAGTGCTACATAGATGTCAGAAGAGCCTAAAATTAAATAACCTAGAGCAACTGGAGATTACAAGATCCATGAAGAACACTAATAGAACAACACTAAATACGCAATTAAACTTGGAATTTACTCCTTCATACTCAGTCTTATGTTAATGTAAGTTTTCTAGAACCATTCACCTTTTTTCGGTTTTTTTCAGTTTTTCGGTAACCAACAGTTTTTCTACATAGTATAACACATATATTATCATAGTATGAGCGACAGTTGCACATTCTAAATATTCTTATGTAACTACAATCTCTTTTATATTTAACACAATCTTTAAAGTTTATATATTTTAAATTATTTTAAATTTTAAATTTTGGATTTTAAATTTTAAATTTTATATTTTAGATGTTAAATGTTTGTATCTTTGTTGTTGAGTTTTGTACATTGGATGGAAGTGGCACACACATTTTGTACACCAGTCACAGAGCACATGACATTATTGACTTGATATCCGTGTCATCAAATTATACACTTATATACTTCTTTTTGTGTGTACAGTTTTTAGTTATCTCGTTTATGTCACAAAAATTCTTTAATAAAAAATAATGTCTGAAGGGAGAGGGCTAATTCGCTAATGCTATATTGATATGTAAGTATTCACTTTTAGTTTATTTATACCTTATCACACTAAAACTTTGTCCACTACATTTTAATAACAACTCATAACCTTAACGTTAGATGGGAACTGGTAAACACTTTATTTATTTATATATTTATCTAAATCATAAATTATAACATGCTTAACATGATATTAATAATTAGCAATACACCCGCTAATATTGTCAAAGTCCTTTGTACTGTAGCTCTAATAGGTGTCTGTTTGTTTGTATATTTGTATCGTCATATACACCTTATTCTGACTAATACAAATTGTAACTATTTTAGCTTCTTATGGGCCTGATGATGGTGTAAATGTTAAACACCGAAACCGGTCGCCCACATTTTACAACTACATTTTAAATAAATAAAATCTAAAAAGACTGTGAGTAGTAGACTTATTACCTACCCTACATAAATAATATTATGTGCTCACATCAGCAACCATTTCAATATTACTGAATGTCTTCATTGGCCTCTTTATTCAAAGCCGTGAGTCGGCAACTTGCCATTATATCGCGCTAGGAGTAGCTCAGTATGCTGGAAAGTTTCTACAGCCTAAAAGTTTGCATCGATAAAGCGTCGATAGATATTGAATCTGCGATAAAATTCTCTGATGGCGAGTGGTCAATAATCAATGAGTTGATAGCCACTCTCTAACCGGTAAAACTGGCTGTAGAATCTATTTGCAGAAGAGAGTCCACTTTGATAACGGCCGACACAACCCTGACATTTGCCTTAGACAAACAAAATAGCCCGGACTCTAAACTTAATGCCAATCTATCGGAAGCACTACGCAACATAATCGCGAAACAGTATCTCTCTGAAATTAAAGGTACATTAGTGTACTTACAAAATCAAAAAAGTATGACGAAGGACTAAACAATCCTGGTTATTTCCCCATGCCGGAAAAGACTGCAATGCGACAAGAGATGAAAAATTTGTTAATTCGTATAAATAAACAAGTAACTGTGCAACCAGTGTCAGAGGACATAATGAAAGAAGATGGGCCAACTAATCCGGAGTCCGTGAATTTTACTTTGGAACAAAAACTTGAGATTGAATTGAAACGAAAAAATAAGAAAACTTTTATAACCAAAAAAAAAAATTTGGTTCTCAAAAAGATTACGAAATGATTTTGGAAAAGGAAATGGCAGTTTATGAAGCCAAAGTAGTGGAAGGCGATCATTTGTCAATTGTCTATGGCTATTTGATGACCTTAAAACCGACCAGCACATAGGTCGGAAGGGCTTTCTTCGCAACTGGCTATATGTGCAGTTCTGTGCGAAGTAGGTTAGGTCTATTTTTAAGGTCTCGCTTCCAAGAAACCAAATAATTCATGTTTAAAAATTTAAACATTTAAAAATTTAGAATTCAAACAAAAAAAAAACATTAAAATCATGTTTTTATGGTGATTCCACATTTTTGATCCAGCTGGATTCAGGCCAATCTTGCAATAATCCAGCTCGATTAAAAATGCTGCTAGATTGCAATCTCTACTTCTGAGGTTGTTTAACCAGGATGTTCTTCTTCTTGGACCTCGCTTTCCAAATATTTTTCCTTGCAGGGTCGCTTGTAGGAGGGCATATCTGGATTCATTTCGCATAATGTGTCCAAAGTATTCCAACTTTCGAGATTTGATGGTGGTTAGTACTTCTCGGTTCTTCCCCATTCTTCTAAGGACCTCCTCATTTGTGACCCCATCAGTCCATGGGATTTTAAGAATTCTTCGATACAGCCACATCTCAAATGCTTCCAGTTTTCGGCACATATCTTCGTTCAAGGTCCACGATTCAACACCATAAAAAAGAACAGAGAAGACGTAGCATCTCAGCATTCCTACTTTTGTACCAAGATAAAGGTTGTTGCTCTTGAAAACGGCCCCCATACGGTTGAAGATTTATCTAGCTTTTCCGATGCGCGATCTTATCTCTTGGTTGTTGGTCCATTCTTCATTTATTATGGTGCCGAGGTAGTTGTAGTGCCTCACTCTTTCTACAGGGGTTTGGTTGATGTAGAGTTGACTTTCTGTTATCTTTTTCTTGCTTACGATCATAAGTCTATTGACGAAGCTAATCAGCCATCATGTGCTAATAAGCCAGTCTATTGACGAAGGTTCGGAGCCATGAATATGTCTTCCTACCAATTCCTCTTTTTCCTTGGATCTTTTCGTTGAATATTAACTGAAGTAACCAGTATCTGCTACTCCTCATTATATGCCCCAGATATTCAAGTTTTATCTTTTTTATTATCTTCGTCAATTCACCTTCGCCATGCCCTATTCTGTTTAAGACTTCTATGTTTGAAATGCGTTAAACTCATGATATTTTGAGCATTCTACGAGATGACCACATTTCGAAGGCTTCTAATTTGTTTATAATATTAACGTTCATGATCCAGCTTTCAAATATATAATCCGTCTAGTAATATAGGATGCACATAACATTTTAGGAACTTGTTTCTTAGTTGTAAGTTCAGCTGATAATTGCACAGTATAGATCTGAGTTTCATAAATGCACCTCTTACAATTTCTATACGAGTTTTTATTTCTTCATTAAGATTTAGTGTCTCGTTTGTGCTTAACTTATGTATGTTTACCTTTTGTAAACGGCTTACCGTTGAAAATTAGTTGCATAGAGCAAACGTCTTCTTTGTTAACCACAAGTAACTTTGTCTTTCATGTATTTATGCCAAGTGAATTTATGGTGCATTTACATCATTTATTATGTATTTATTGGAGAATCTCTCGTAATTTTTTCTGGTTGGTGAGATTCAGCTCAAGGTGTGGTCTAGTTATTTAGATAATTTCTTTCAGTTCGCTTTAATAAGATTCCACCTAAGTAGAGGGTGTGATTCGATTATTGAGATAATCTCGAGTATACACAATATTTTGATATATTTTGAGTATCACATTGGTATCTTTCGAGACCAAGCGTAGATCTGGGTTATATATATTCTTTTCTACATTGAGCTGATTTAAATATTGCTTTGCGTTTGTCATCGAAAACTAGATAAAAATAGACAGATTTATGTTTTTTTTTTATTAAAAAATCCAAATTTAATACTTTTCTCAACGAAGCCTATGTTTTCGTTTTATAACTAGACAGGAACGTTGGTTTTGTAAAGTCAGTTTGTTCTCGTAAATTTTGTAATTTTCTAATTTAATGTTTTGGGCTTCTTATTTTCTGTAAAATAATAAATACTCCAGGGTAATAAGCTAGAAATAGACCACGTTCGGGACACTTAAAGATCCAGGTAGCTGACTACTTTTTTAGTTATTGTAGACCTATAGGAAGAAAACCTGCCTAAAGTTCGCGTCCGTTTTTTAATTATTAACAATTTAGTGCAAAAATCGCGTTTTTTTTTTCGACGTTTACACCCGATTCAAAAGCTAAATAGTTGACATAAAATTTAATTTTTTAGAACATTAAAAAACCTTAAAATGCCGATTTTTGAAAGTTAAAAAGTTAATTTGTTGCTACGCAAACTGCAAAATAAGTGAAAATCGTTATTTGTTTAATAAATTTTACTAAAACTACCTTAGAATTTTAGTGTTTCACCCAAAGTTTGGTATTGGGGCACTTAACAAACCCTCAAAATTTAAGACCGATCCATTAATTAGTTTAAGAGTTATTCTATTTGTTTATCCCAGAGACCTTTATTTTGCAATAACATATAAGACAGAAAATAATGAAGATAGGGCAATTCTGCGTATGCCAAATGAAAGTAGAAAACTGATGCTATCAAAATGTACTAAAAAAAGATAAAAAATTATCTAATATAGTCAAAAAACCATAATGCCAAATTTGTGAAATTTGGCACTATAGGTAATTTTGTAGTTTATAAACATTTAGAATAACTTTAAAAATATTGTCCCTAGAAAAAATCATTTTACATATTAGAAAAGCTGGTATTTTACAAGAATTTTTAAAAATGTAGTTCAATTTGTGAGTGTACATTCATGGTTGGTTCTGAATAGTCGCTAATTGTTTGAGCTCCCGATAAATTTAAAAATAAAGTGGTAACCGCAGCAAATTAATTATTTAAAATTTGAAAGACTAAGTAACACATCGTATATTATTAGTGAGTGAAAGATTTAAACAAAAACAATGGTGATTACCAGAGAAATCCGAGAAGAAATAGAACAAGCTGTAAATTCAGCTATTAGTAAGGGTATAAAAAGCGATACTCTTATCAGTGATATTTCAAAGCAAGTTTCTGGGGGTCTTATCATACCAGCCGACGAGTAAAGACGTTAAATTCTAATTAATATTCGCTTACAGTTTTTGCAAAAGTTAAAAACGCGTTTTGTGAATGTGTTATTTTAACGATAAACATTGGTAAGGTGACTTTATTTAAATACATATTATAGACGACTTCAAAAATAGGCCAGTATTTACTGGCCCCAAATAATTGATATTTTGGCATACAAAATATCAATTTCTACATCATGGCATCCTCATCTACGTCAACTAAACCTACTTCTACACCAGACCAACAATCTCTAGAACCTAAAAGCTACTCTTCCGTAACCAGACAACCAACCGCTAATGTTTTTCCATCAAGAAACCAAGCAATTGTGTTCGACGCAATTGACAACACCAAAATTGAAGATTACCTCCACAGTTTAAGCCAAATTATTCGACCAATAAATATTATTTTCTGTTCAAAGTTATCCAACAACAGAATGTGCATTTACTTAGCAAATGAAAAATTAGTGGACGACTTTATTATCAACCACGGAAAAATCAAAGTTAATCAACAACTCCTACAAGCACGACGACTAATCACACCCAGCCAACGACTAGTACTCTCAGGCGTATGTCCATCTATTCCACACTCAATCTTAGAATCCGAATTGCAAGCACTTGGTGTCAACCTTTTGTCACCCTTATCATTTCTCCGTATAGGGACTTCCAGTCCTGAGTTCCAGCATATATTAAGCTTTAGGCGACAAACCTATATATCCCCTTTAACCAACCATACCTTACCCGATTCTTTTATTATAACCCACGAGGAGACATCATATAGAATATGGATATCTTTAGACAACCAGACTTGTCATATATGCAAAAACACCAAGCATTCAGCAAAAGACTGTCCAACAAAGGCATCTGTATCAGGTGACACCACTTCAATTCCTCAAAATACAGAATCAGGTGAGAACTCTATTGAAAATAATTACAATCAGGCGACTAAAGAACTAACGAGTGGCATCCCACAAAATAAAACCGAACTTAACGATCAAGTTGAACAATATGAAACACTAAGCACAGAACTCCAAACTAACCAAATAGAAACAGATCCAATATCACAAAAACGCACAGTTTCTGAGCGTTCTCCAACTCCTTCATCAGAACACGCTTTTGAAGTACCAAAAAACAAAGAGAAAAAGACTAAATTAAACCAAGGCAATAAACCAAAAAAGACGTTAGAGGAAATGCTGAAACCCACAGAAGAATTATTTAGAGACCAAAATTCCAGTTATCCCTTAAACTATGATCAACTAATAGATTTCTTCGAAAATTGTACAGGCGCTTCCGATCCAATAAGCATTACAAAAATGTATACCAATGAAATTTCTGAAGTTACAGACCTACTGACAAAAATTTATCCTAAACTAATTGACCGAAAAATTAAAAGCACATGCACCCGAATAAGAAATAAAATTTTACGACAGATGGATCCGGACTTCCATACCGAACCAGAAAGCGACACCTCTACGGACACATATTAAAATATCAATATCATTCACTAGTTTAATTCAATGGAATCTGAATGGGTATTACACCCATTTAGAAATGTTGCAAATACTAATCTCAAAATACAGACCAATGATTCTATGTTTACAAGAAACTAATTTTAAAAACAACACTGCACATAAACTAAAAAACTTTAATTGTTTCTTTAAAAATCGACAACATGCTAAAATCGCCAGTGGATGAGTAGCCATATACATAAAGGACGACATTAATAGCACAGCAATACCACTAGAAACAAACATTGAGGCAATTGCAGTCAGAATCAAAGACGTAACTAGTTTTTCCGTATATAACATATACATCCCCCCCAATCAAGAACTTAACCATAACGAAATATCGGATCTTTTAGAACAAATACCTACTCCACGATTAATTGTCGGGGACTTCAATGCACATAATCCTTTATGGGGTTCAAAAAAAATTAACACATCTTGGTAGAAAAATAGAAGTACTTCTGGAAAAACTCAACCTAAATTTACTTAATGATGGACAACATACCCGTTTCGACATAAGAACGGGCGAGGGTTCTGCTATCGACCTATCTATATGTGAACCATCAATAACGCATACACTTTCATGGGATGTATTACCAGAGCCATACGACAGCGACCATTATCCTATTTTAATCCATAACGAAGATGCATCTACAGCTATACCAGAAGCAAAATGGAACTTAAAAAATGCGGATTGGACGAAATTTCAAAATCATATCGAACGCAACTTGCATGCCATAAATGAAAATAGTAATGTGATCGAAGAGGTAGATTTTATTACAAAACTAATAATAGATTCAGCAGATAAAAATATTGGAAAAATTAACTTCAATAGTAAATTCCATCCAGTTCCTTGGTGGAATCATGAATGTCGACAAGTAATACAACAATCCAAAAAAGCGTTTAATAAATTCAAACGACAGAAAAATGAACAAAACTCTTTAGAATTTAAACGATTAAGAGCTATAGCCAGATTTACTATCAAACAAGCTAAGCGCGAATCTTGGAAAACGTACGTTTCAACAATTGACAGTTCTACTCCAATGACAACTGTATGGAAAAAAGTAAAAATAATATCTGGTGCAAAATCACACAAGTCAATAAATCTGTTAGAGCAAAATAATATAATATATAAATCCCAAAAGGAAATATCAAATATACTGGCATTAGTTTATGAAAAAAATTCAAGCGACGCAAACTATTCACCAAATTTCTTAAGCAACAAAAGAAATGAGGAAAGATATACCATAGATTATGAAGATCAAAATAATAGTGAAATAAACTTTCCAATATCGATGGATGAATTAGAAGCGGTAATAAAAAACTGTAAGAACTCGTGCCCTGGACCAGATAATATACCCACTATTTTTCTAAAAAACCTCACCTACCCATCTAAAGACCACTTACTCAGCATTTTCAACTTAATCTTCTCGAAAAGTTTATTTCCAAAATCGTGGAGAAATTCAATAATAATTCCTATTCCTAAGCAAAGTAAGTCAAAATCAGATCCCGAAACATATAGGCCAATATCTCTTACTTGTAGTATGGGCAAAATGCTAGAGAAAATAATAAATAACAGACTAATGTGGTGTCTGGAATCAAAAAAATTAATTATACCAGAACAGAGTGTCTTCAGAAAACATCGTTCTACTGTAGACAATCTTATTGACGTAGAATCGGAAATACATGAGGCTTTTGCAATTAAACAACATTGTATCGGAATATTTTTCGACATTCGTAAAGCCTACGATACAGTGTGGAAATTATCAATATTAAAACCTCTTAGCGAATGGAAAATTAGAGGTAATATACTCAAATATATATCAAACTTATTAGAAAATAGACAGTTTCAAGTCAGAGTAGATGGCGTATATTCCTCAACAAGAAATCAAGAAAATGGTATACCACAGGGCTCGAACCTTAGCACAACTCTGTTTCTTATAGCTATGAACTCTATTACCGCAAAGATTAAATATCCTGTAAAAGCTAGGCTATATGCAGATGATTTGGTTATACTTTGTAGAGGAAAGAACCCAAGAACCATCCATAACCATGTCCAAAAAGCCATAAATCATATTGAAGAATGGTCATCCACAAGTGGACTTCAGTTTAATACCCTTAAAACGAAAGCAGTGTGTTTTACAAAAAGTCACCAAATACAACTGAAGAACTTATACTTAAATGGAGCACAGGTTAAATATGTAGACGAAGTTAGATTTCTCGGTATGATATTTGATCAAAAACTAACTTGGAAAATACATTTAGAATATTTAAAAAAGACATGTCAGCCTGGAATAAATTTGTTACGATCACTTGCAAACAAAAAATGGGGCGCCGACTCGTCTACATTACTACATATCTACAAGGCCCTAGTACGTTCCAAACTTGACTACGGCTCAATCGTTTACAACTCCTCAAAAAAGACGTACTTAAAAACAATAGATGTGATTCAAAATACAGGTCTTCGAATTTCCTTAGGAGCACACCACACAAGTCCAATACAAACTCTATACTGGGAGACTGGAGAGATCCCACTCACGTTTAGAAGACAATATCTAAGTCTTTCTTATGCCGCTGCAGTATCCTCTAATCAAGATAACCCAGTTATACACAACGTATTTGCTGACCGCTTTAAAAGTTGTTTCCAAAACTCAAATAGAACTGATCACCCTTTTTATTACCGTATACAAACTTACTTATCAAAAATAGGTATTCATTTTCCAGACACCTATGATATTTCCGCAATCCAAACCCCTCCTCCTTGGACAATTCGCCTTCCCTCTACTGATACCAGCTTATTGCGACTAAACAAATCAGAAACGCCTGCAAGTCAAATCAATCAAGAATTTCTTAAAATATTAAACAAATATGGTAGCTGCTTCAAAGTTTACACCGATGCCTCCAAAAACGAAGAAGGAACTGGCGCAGCAATCTACTCGTCAGATTACACAGCAGCTTATAAGTTACCTTCATATACAACAACGTTCTCCGCTGAACTGTTTGCTATTCTAAAGGCATTGGCTCTGATAGTTAACAAAAATAATAAGAGAAACATCATTATCACAGATTCTCTCAGCTCAATATTGGCATTAAAACAACTCTATTCTGATCATCCACTACTACTTTTCATTAAAAAGGAACTGAAATATGCAGAAAATATGGATATTAAAGTTAATTTTATTTGGGTACCATCTCATACTGGAATCGAAGGTAACGAGGTTGTGGACAAAATAGCAAAGAATGCACCTAATAACCCAAACGCAGAAGAGAACATGAAAACCCTACACACCGACCTGAAAGCATATTTCAAAGTAAATACTTTTAAAATATGGCAGGATACATGGAGGGACTCATCAACCAAGCTATACGAAGTCGACATTAACCACAATCAAATTCCACAATTCAAAAACAGAAGAGAGCAAGTAATCTTCACTCGTCTCCGGATTGGCCATACTCGATTAACCCATGACTACATACTCCAATGTGCCGATCAACCTGTGTGTGATTTGTGTAGAAGTGTCCTTACCGTAAAGCATTGTTTATTGCAGTGTCCGAAGTATAAAGTGCAACGAAAAAAGTGCAACATACCACCAACATTAAATAGTGCACTCGGAAAAGACAGTGATACAAAAAGCATCTTCACATTCCTCAAAGACTGCAACCTCTTACCAAAAATATAGTATTTTACTTTACTTTGTATAGACTTACAGCTTTTTATAATCTCCTATTGTTATGTTTAAAATCTATTTTTAAGTTATAATTTTGTAACACAATCCATACACGCTAATAACCCTGCGTGGTTGATGCGTAATGTAAGGAAAAAAAAAAAAAAAAAAAAAAAAAAAAAAAAAAAAGCAAGTTTCTCAGTCAGTTATAAACACAATTGAACATAAACTAAAAACGATTGAGGAATCAGTGGCGGAGTTGAAGCGAATATATGAATTGAAAATTGAAAATTTTGAAAACAAAATGCTGAAATTGGAAGATAAATTTACCAACGCCGATTTAGTAGAAAGCAAAATGGAAATGAAAATGGACCAGATAGACCAATCCATGCGAGCAACTAGCCTGAGAATATTTGGTATGAAAGAGAAACCTCAAGAAAATACGTCCCAAGAAATTATAAATATACTCAGCAAAAAAATGTCTATTACCCTGTCAGATAACGACATTGTGTCGTGCTATAGAATTGGTAAGATGCAACAGAATAAAGTTAGAGGCATTTTCTTAAAATTAAACTATTTTACTACTAAAAAACTTATTTATGGAAAAAAAAAGTTATTGAAAGGCACTGGTATAGTTATACGTGAAGATTTAACCCCCTTAAGAGTCAAGATGCTGAACCACGCTATAGAAAAATTTGGTTTAACAAATGTTTGGTCTGATAATGGTAAACTTCATATTACTAAGGACGGTAAAGTGATGATTGCAAGAAATAAAGACGAATTTGGAAAATTAGTTAATTAGTTATCTCTGCATATTGTTCAGGTATTTATTTTGATTCAATTAGGTTGTGGTAATTTATTGTTTTTATTTTTTTTTATATTTTTATATATATTTTGTTGTTCTTATCTACTTATTTCTACAAAATATGAACCAGAATGAAGTGTTCTATCTGTTCAGTATTAACTGCTTTTGTGTTGATTTTATTTTATATACTTTTCTCTCACGTACTACATAATTGCAGTAACCAGTTTAGCACTTGTAAGATAATTTTTCTTTTATTCTCTTTTTGTTATTTCGGGAGTTCAGACGTAGAAATCTGAATGATGATTGATTATTTGGATAATTTAGATAATGATGAGATAAACACAATGGTGTTTAACAATTTTGAGGATAGCATGCAGAACAGGACTGACGGCGATAGATACTCTTTGGGCATCGTTCACTTTAATATAATAAGTATACAAAAAAATTTTCAGGAACTTCTAGTGTACATTGAAATGTCCAAAAACATGTTCGATGTTATAATTTTGTCAAAAACTAGAGAAATAACTGATCTTAGTAATTATATAATACCAGGTTTTACTATTCATTATAATGAATCATTAGCTAATAAATGTGATGGTGTTGTTGTTTATATTAGGAATAATTTAGGTGCCTCAGTAAATATATTACCCATCAATGAAAGTAAATTTTTAAGGGTTACCTTCTCTAGTAAAAAATTATCTAATACAATTTGCAAAATAGGTATAACGGCTTTTTATAGGCTTCCATCAACAGATATTAAACAATTTTTAGGGGATTTGGGTGAATATTTTGGAACAATGCAAAAACAAAATATTGAAATATTTGCAGGTGATATTAATATTGATTTAAAAAAAAAGAGATGAAGTTTATACAAACAGTTATTTGAATATATTAAATTCTAATGGTTTTGTTTCCTATATAAACAAGCCAACGAGAGTAACAATAAATACAAAATCAATTATTGATCATATATTTATAAAAACACAAGCTAATCTAAAACAGCAAATTAGTATTGATCCGTTCGTTTTTCACACTGACATGACTGATCACTTCACTCCAGCCGTTTTGGTAAATAATGAAACTAAAAAAAACCCTACACCTGAATCTCCAGTCATCATTAAAAACCTTAATATCGGAAAACTACAACAGCTTCTAAAAAATGAACATTGGAATGATATTTATATAAACAAAATAGATTCTCAAGTTGCATATGATACATTTATAAATAACTTAAATAATTACATACAAACCTCTACGGAGGTAAAAAGTATGAATAAAAAAATATCAAAAATAAAACCCTGGATAACGGTGGGGCTGGTATCGTCAATCAAACGACGAGATTTTCTTAAAAAGAAATTATTAAAACAATTTTCACCAGCACTTAATGCTGAATATAAAAATTATAGAAACAAACTTAATAGTCTACTAAAAAAAACCAAGAATGACTTTTATCAAAATAAAATTCATGAAGCTGGTGGAAACACAAAAAAAATGTGGAATATTATAAATGATATCTCTGGTCGGAATCAAAAATCTAAAAACATTGCACACATATCAATTGTTAATGACAATATAACTATAAGTAATAACAAAGAAAAAGCAGATATGCTTAATAATTTCTTTTCTAATATTGGTGCTGATATGGAAAATAGAATACCGGTGACAAGTATACCTGATAATTTTATTGCTAATGATAAGGTTGAATCTAGCTTATTCTTAAAACCAGTAACTAAAAATGAAGTAACAATACTAATATCAAAGTTAAAAAATAACTGTGCTCCTGGACCAGATAAATTGTATGCTAAAACAATAAAAAATATCCATGATCTAATCTCACAGCCTTTAACTCATATTATAAATTTGTGTTTTCAAAGTGGTAAAATACCACTACAATGGAAATAATCTACAGTCACCCCCATTTTTAAATCCGAAAATTCGAGTAAACTGAACAACTATAGGCCCATTTCTTTAATAAATAATTTTGCTAAAATATTTGAAATGGCCCTAAAAGAAAGGTTGCTTGAATTTTTTCATATAAATAAGGTTATTTCAGATAAGCAATTTGGTTTTGTAAAAAAATCAAGTACAGAAAGGGCTGTAGTTGACCTACTGGAGAAAGTGATAGGAGCTGTGGATGAATCATTGAAATGCGTAGTGGTTTTCCTTGATTTAGCTAAGGCGTTTGACACGATCTCTCATAAAATTCTCTTAGATAAACTAAGTAATTATGGGGTTAGGGGAATTGCACTAAATCTAATAGCAGATTATTTGTCGGAAAGAGCTCAACGAGTAAAAATTGGCCCAGAATTGAGTTCTGAAACTACAGTAAAATTCGGAGTACCACAAGGAACAGTATTAGGACCACTTTTATTTAATATTTATCTGAACAATATCACAAGCATTAATAGTTTAAACGGCCACATTGTTTGTTATGCCGATGACACAGCAATATTATTTGTGGGGAAAACAAGGGATGAGGTTAAAACCAGCTCTGAAATGAACCTAAAACAGCTAAACTTATGGCTAAAATTTAACAAACTGACATTAAATATTAATAAAACAAAATATATCGCCTTTAGCCCAACAATTGTTGACCAACCTACAAATTTTCATATAAAATTGCATAACGCAAAATGTCAAGGACAAAATTGTGACTGTTCTTCAATAGAAAAAGTGTTCTCTATAAAGTATTTAGGTGTCTTCATAGATCAACATTTACGTTGGTCAGACCATATCACTCATGTCAGTAAACGAATAAGGGCTCTAATGCATAAATTTTATATCTTAAGAGATATTCTACCCAGGAAAAAATTAATCATGGTTTATAACTCGCTTGCAGAATCAGTCTTAAGATATTGTATTGTAGCATGGGGTGGCGCGTTTAACAAAACTCTTAACATTTTAGAAACAGTTCAAAATACTCTATTAAAAATAATTTTTAAAAAAAGAAAACTGCATCCAACAAAAAAATTATATGATGAATCCGAGATATTTAGTGTTAAATCCCTCTACATCTACAACTGTGTTTTAAATGTTTATATAAACTCAAAAAAATTTAAATTTCAAAGCAACCGATTAACTCGATCAGTAACAAATATGGATATTAGTATTCAGCAGTTCAAAGAATCAGTAACACAAAGATCCCTAATGTTCTTGGACCTAAATTTTATAACATAATTCCTATACATATCAAACAAGAACCTAAATTATTTAAATTTAAAAAATACATAAAAACCTATCTAAAAACCCACTTACAATTATTTTTGGACGCAATGTCTTAATGTATGAACGACATCATAATCATAGTAGAATTTGGGTGTATATTGGTATTATAATTAACAAAGTATTCAGCAGCTAGAGAGGTTTACCGTCCGTCTTGTTCTGTTGCATTATCTCTTCGATAGTTAGGTATGTTACTTCTTAGTTCCAACCTTAATACTACTTTTATGTACAATTGATACAGTTTCGATTGACATAGTACAGTGCAAAACAGGCAACTCTTGCCTAGGCATGGTGCTGAGTCAGTCGATACTAATAATAATATAAGATCTAAATGTAAAATGTTGTACACACATATTTTTGAATAAATTTGAAATTTGAATTTGAAAATTTGAAATTTGAAAATTTGTGACTAGTCGTGGTAAGTGAAGGGGGATCTTGGAGCCGACAAATGCACGAGTTCAAAAACTAAAAAAGGCAACTTAAAACTACATACTATCATTTTCTATATCTCGGGATCTGCTGAATATATTTTGATCGTTCTTTTTTTAATTTGTATATAATTTTTCCGTACATTTTCTGTACATAAATGGAGTGCAAATATTTGAAAAAATCGCGATTTTTGCACTAATTTGTTAATAACTAAAAAACGGACACGAACTCTAGACAGGAAACAGGTAGGTTTCCTTCCTATAGGTCTACAATAACTAAAAAAGTAGTCAGCTACCTGGATCTTTGAGTGTCCCGAGAAAATTCTTATTACTCTGGATTAAAAAGTTTGTCCGATAAAATAAAATCACCTTTAATACTATCCGCTACAAATTCCCGATCAAATCGAATTTACTTCCACAAGTAATATTTAAGCAATGAAAGTTAGATAAATTTCAAATCAATATCGGTATATTTATTTTTGCAAAAAATAGCGTTATTTACTAACTGCTTAATACCTGACAGCTTTATTATTGATTATAGATTTTATTGCAATATGTACTTATTATTTATCACTGTAAACATTTTTCGTTGTTTCCATTTTCTAAAATACATACATACATAATCGATATTCCTCCAATACCGGAAGGTGTCGAGGTGTTTTCTTTACTCGTTATTCTCTGCTAACTTACGCCAGTGTTTTTTGTCTCTAGCCTAGCTAATTCTTTAGCTTCCTGCCACGTTTTCCTCTATTCTTCAATATTTCCATAACACTTGTATTCCAGGTTCTCTTTGGTCTTCCCATGTTATTTTAACTTGTCTGTTGTCATTCATTATAAATATGTGCACAGTTCATTTTAATTTCTTTTCGTGGATATTTTCCTTTAATGTTTTTTACTTTTAATTCTTTTTAAATATCTTTGCTACGTCTTTTATCAGTTCTCCTAGCTCCCACGACTTTTCTTAAACACCTTATTTCCGCGGCTTGCAATCTCTTTTCTTGTCTATCGTTTAGTACACAATTCTCTCTCTATATATATAGTGATAGGTACGTAAATTGTTTTAAATATTGCAATTTTTGTTTTCCTTGTTATCTTCTTATTATTAAAGAATTTTTTACACAGGAAATGAATGTTCTTGTGGCTGCTTTTATTCTATTTCCAATTCCATCTTCTTGTGTCCCCTTCTTATTTAAAATTATTCCAAGGTATTTAAATTTCTCTACCTGTTCTATTTTGTTGCCTTCAATTTCAATATTTACGTTAACTTCTTTGTTGGATATTGCCATCACTTTTGGTTTTTCCATATTTATTATTAGGTTGTAATTTTTTATTTCTGTCTCCTTGATTTCTATATTTTCTGAAATAATATTTACATAATTTACAACCTATACAAGCTATATATTTTTTAATTTTAGTTACTTAACTAAACTAAAATTAATCGTACTCACCCACATAGCTGCTATAATAACCACAGTTTGAACTTTACTCACCTGAAATAAAAAATCCGATTAATATAATATGGTAAATAGTAAGACCTATAGTAGTAACAGGGTTCAGTATGTTCCCTTAAAGTGAAATCTTTTAACATCAACCTCATACCAATTCGTTAACGAAAATCTTTTTAGATGTCCCCACAAAACAAATCCCGTGGAGCTAAATCTGGTGACCGAGGGGGCCATTCGATAAAATGTGCTAATTGAACTGAGATCCTTAAGAAAACAGGTAGGAATTAAAATCACAAGAAGCAAGGATTTTTGGAGACTCCCAAGTGACTCCAAAAACATATGACACCAGTCGCCTAGACCTGTAAAATATGGTATAGGTTTCCATATTTCCAGAATAGATATCATGAATAAATGAAATATGTACCTACAATAAGATAATGGCTGTGGTACGATTGTTGTGTAATAGACAGCCTAGGACAAGAAAAAAGAAAATATATATAGAAACGTGTTTACGAATGTTATTAACATTATTATAATACATGTATTATCCTGTAAAAATATTATTATGACTATAATATTATTATGACTAGTAAGTACCTATTTGAAATTTATATTTCTAGGTGGAGTTCATAAACAATCAATTGTATAATCGTGCTGACATTTTCATGATACTTCGACTCTTTATTGCATCTTTATTACCATATTTTAGTTACAAACAGATGTATTTAAATGAACAAAAATCAATTCTTCCATAATTTATTTAAATTTAAAGGCAGGATAAAAATATTGGAGTGTACTGTACATTATATACAGGGTGTCCCGAAAAGATTGGTCATAAATTATACCACAGATTCTGGCGTCAAAAATAGATTGATTGAACCTCACTTACCTATATACAATACTGCACACAAAAAAAGTTACAGCCCTCTGAAGTTACAAAATGAAAATATTTTTTTAATATATCGAAAACTCTTAGAGATTTTTCGTTGAAAATGGATATGTGGCATTCTTATGGCAGCAGCATCTTAAATAAAAATTAAAGTGGAATTTGTGTACCCCATAAAAAATTTATGGGGGTTTTGTTCCCTTAAATCCTCCCAAACTTTTGTGTACGTTCCAATTTAATTATTAGTGTGGCACTATTAGTTAAACACAATATTTTTAAATCATTTTTGCTTCTTAGAACTTTTTCGATAAGCCAGTGTTTATCGAGATATTTTGAATATTTATCGGATCCACCACATATTTGTATCTGCATCAGAATTCTGCATTCTGACACCGTAGACTTTAGTTAGATGGTATGGTTTCTTGACCTTACCATGATCAAATATTCGTTTTATGTAATGTAGTTTTCGTGTGAAAGTCCTTTGTGCTTGTAATAGATGTTTTTAACTTTTCCGATCTCAAAAACAACAGCAAAGTTGAGCATTTTTCAACCGTCAGACAAGGTTGTTTTCCATTTTTTTCCATCAATTATAAAAACTGCATAAGAAAATAGAAGTATTTTTATATCATACATGGGATCCATCTCTCTTCATAGTGGTATTTTGAATATTTTGACCATAGCTCTGAAGATGGCTTTATAAGCCGAAAGCGCTCAGCTAGGAATTATTTAATTTACACACTTCAAAAGTACACATCTTCCTATTTACCTGTATATGTATATGAGCTGAGACAGCATCGGTCAGAGCGCGTTAGAGAATTTAAGTATCTTGGAACAACGATAACTGAAGACAATACCGGATCACCAAAAATAAACAACAGGATACAGGCCGGCAACATATGTCTTTATCCCCTTCAAAACCTTATAAAATCGAAACAACTAACAAGATATACAAAGATACAAGTATATTATGTATCAAACAATAATTCGACCCGTTATGATGTACGGAAGCAAATCGTGGACGATAACAAAGGCAAACGAAGAGCGATTACGTGTTTGGGAAAAAAGTCCTAAGGAAGATATTTGGGCCTGTGCTTGATGAAGTAGCAGGCCAATATAGGATAACAACAAACAAAGTCCATAAGGAAAAATTTCCTGTACCTGGCTGTTTACCATTAATTACAAAAATTGAAGAAAAAGACCTTCTGTGTAAAAGGTATATTTATTTAAAACCCCAATAAAGGGCTACATTAAAATACAGAACGTTTTCGCTCTAAAGAGAGCATCATCAGTGTTCTAAGCCTAAAATAAGTATAACAATAATTAGTGAAGACAAGAGTAAAAAATTTAAAGGTTGACCAAGATAAAAAATTTAGGTTATACTCACAAGCTCTACATGCTAAGCCACTAAAAATACATGGGTTAAAACCCTTAAAATGCCGACCAAAAGTCTTACATTGGCGTGTTATATATTAAACCCAATCACCCATCGCCAGGGTTTATTATATAACACGCCAATGTAAGACTTTTGGTCGGCATTTTAAGGGTTTTAACCCATGTATTTTTGGTGTCTTAGCATGTAGAGCTTGTGAGTTTAACCTACATTTTTTATCTTGGTCAACCTTTAAATTTTTTACTCTTGTCTTCACTAATTATGGTTATACTTATTTTAGGCTTAGAACACTGATGATGCTCTCTTTAGAGCGAAAACGTTCTGTTTTTTAATGTAGCCCTTTATTGGGGTTTTAAATAAATATACCTTTTACACAGAAGATCTTTTTCTTCAATTTTTGTAACAAACAAAGGGCTCGAATAACTTTACCCAGACGCCAACATAGTAAAAGAAATAATGTCCAGAAAACTTCAATGGGCTGGACACCTCAAGAGACATTCCGACCAAAGGCAGGTAAGACTGGTATGGAAGAAGACCACGCGGACGCCCTCGACTCCGGTGGCGAGATATTATAGCAGGAGACCTGAAAGCTACGGGCGTGCAGAATTAGATAGATGTTGCTCAAGACAGAGAAGAGTAGAGGCATGTTGTTGAGTCGGCTAAAACCCAGGGCTTTTAAAAAGGTTGTAACGCAACGGAGTAAGTAAGAAGTAAGTAAATTTTATAGAAATTTACCGGTGAATGTCAGCCAAAATATTTTTGTCTGTCTACTTGTTGATGGAAATTTCCAGTACTATTTATTACCTATCGTATCTACCTATATATTTAAATTACCTGCATAATTATGGCCGGTGGTCACAAGGTTCTTAAAAGCCTATCATAATATGTCGTAAAAGAGGAAACGTTTGTCAGTAAGAATGGTTTAAGTTCACACAAAAGTTGGCCGAAAAATATGGTATTGTAAAAATTCAATTATCAAAGGATATTATAAAAAAATAAAAGTGAGTTAAAAAATTCTTTAAAAAAGCGTAACATCTGTTTTTCCGTAGTAAATACAGTATACAATTTTATTTTATATTAGTATATTAAACTAGTTTTAGTAGTTTCCGTTTATGTATCGAATTATATTTGATTTATTAATAAAATAATCAAAGTTATAATTACCTTTTATGTATTTGTGGACTACAAAACCTGGCAATACTGGCCACCTTTCTATATCGGTCAATAGTTCTCTCATTTGTAGTGGCCATTAGTAATAGGTTTTACTGTATACCAAATACGTAACCAAAAAACTTCTAAAATATTAATATATTTTCGCACAATTTTAGATAACATATTTATTGTAAGAGGTGGCGAATCAATTGAGCGTGAAATGTTAACCTCCAGAACGGTTGAGTTCATGTCAAGACCCTCGTATTATTTACAAACTTAGTTTGTGGCCCCATATTTCTTCCAATTTTAGCCACAGCACCGTCCCGCTCACCAGCACGCTTTTTCGTTCGAAATTCTAGACACATCAGATCGTTTCTCTTCATTATCCCTACATGCAGTGGCGGTTCTTTTAAAACTAGCGTATTAAAGTGATAACTTACTTAAGAACTCACTTTATTTCTACGAGCTCATTGGAAACTTGAGTTTATTGGATAATTAGATAAATAAATGTCTTGAAGAGTCGAAGAGGATTTTTCAAGTCACTTTTATTTATGACTTTCTATATACCAAATGTGTATATTCACAGTTGCTTACTTTTTTTGCTAATTTTCTATATTATTTATACAAACATTCTATCACTAATGGATTGACATAAAAAATGAGAAATTATGGATAGCGCGAGGCCGGTACACGACAATTAGACCGAAATCATTAGACCGAAAGCAGTAGACCGAACTCATTAGACCGAAAAGCACTTTACCGAAAGCTCATTAGACCGAACAGCATTAGACCGAAATGGTAAATAAATTTAAAAATTTTGCAGTAAATTATGCTAAGATTTTGTATATCTGTCTTTTTGTTTATTGTATTTTTTGTATTATTTTATATATAGACTGTGTAAATTGTTACTCTGTACAGTCTGATATAAAATAATTTTCATCCGTTAAACAAATTAGTGAAGGTAAAAATAAATTAAGGGTAGAGTGACGTTAACACAATTTTAACTGTTTATAATAATCATCCAAATAACATTTAGTTGTAATTACATTAGTCTTTCTCTTTTACTGCGACAAGTAAAAAGAACTGCATTTCGGTCTTCTGCTGTTTGGTCTAGTGAGGTTTCGGTAAAGTGCTTTTCAGTCTAATGAGTTCGGTCTACTGCTTTCGGTCTAATGATTTCGGTCTCTTTACAGTAAACCCGCGAGGCCATTACGAAACTCATCTTCTAGTACCTAAGTGGCCAGACGTTCAGGGTCCAGATAGGACCAGTAAGATGTGTACATGGAGCTCCGGAAGCTGGAGTGTGTTATCACCCTTTCGGTATAGCATATATAGAGATTATGTTTCAAAAACACCCACATTATTATTCACCCTTTATTCACCCGCATTATTATTCACCCTTTATACAGACGACACTGCAATCGCGGCGGCAAATCACTGTTACCTAGAAATGAATATAACTGTAAGAAATCTACAGATGGCACTGGATAGAATAGAAGAATGGAGCACCCAATGGAACATAGAAATAAATACAGAGAAGAGTCAAGCGGTTATCTTCAAAAAGAGAGAGGGTACTCAGAAGAATAGCTAACAGTGGCAAGACTGGCCCATCGAATGACAAAATGAAACTTAATACCTAGGTGTCATAATAAACCAAGGTCTAGAATTCACACCATATGATAATGCAGAACACAGCAACGACCAGAGCGACAATAAGGGACTCTCAGAAAGAAGAAGAAAATTAGCTAACAAAATAAAATTAAGACTGATAAACAGCATCATACAATAATTACATATGCATCTCTCTCATGGGGACACATAAGTCAAAACAACACAAATAAGATACAAGCAGCACGCAACAACTGCCTTACCCGTTGTCCTAGGTGAGCGACGGAAAACGACGCGACGCGATGCGATGCGTTGCGATGCGATGCGACCAGTAATTCACGCGACGTGTGGCTTATGTAGCGTCGCATTGCGTCGCTTTCCATCACTCAAACCAGGACAAACGTGACGATGTCAATTATTCATTCCTATTCTTAAGTGTGGGGAAGTATACGGCAGTGTTACTAGAAAATTCATATTTTAAATACTTAGCTAAAAAATTTCATAAACGAAAAAGAAAGACAACAAATGTCATATATTTAGAACGAGTTAATTTGGAGAGTTTAATCATTTATATCCGAAATTAATAAAATAATCCACGTTGGTTTAAAGAGTATTGTGGCTTATTCACTTTCGATTATATCATTGCAGCTGTTAAACTCAGTATTAATAACTGAGCTATCAATAACTATCAATAAGTAATTTTCAAAAACCAAATTCTATTGAGGAGAGACTGTTACTGACTTTAAGGTATGTTAATGAAAAAACACTGGTACTATATAGTTATTATTCGTTTTTATTTATTTAATAAACTATTGCGTAGCATAATTTGAATTGGAAAAAGCAATGGGGCGTCACACTGTGTCGTGTCTCGTCGCGAACAAATCAAGTTCGCACTTCGTCGCGTCTTGTCGTAGACTGATTAACCCGAAAACGTAGGCCATACACAAATACAACCCTTACTTGATATTTTCGCGTCGCGTCGCGTCGTGTCGCGTTGTCGCGTTTGTCGTTCACCTAGGACAACGGGTTAGAGAAGCTGCAAACGTGTTAAGATTTGTCGCTAAACGTTCTCTGCTCAGAAATCAAACAAATAAGGGTACAGGATATGATGGAAGGAAAATCCAGAATAAAGTTAGCTGAGCTAGAGTACCATCCAAATCGGATCCTGCGAGAGATATTAAGGTATGGTGTGTACCATAGATATTTTGATTTATAGCGTATGGATTTTTACAGTACGATAAAAGTACGCATATACAATATATGCAAACACAAAAATATAATGAATGAAACTAAATGTTTATGTCTAATTTACACAGCCACTCAATTGCCTCTGGAGAACGTTTCACAAAGTCCTGGAGGTTTCCACGGTAGGCACGATTTGGCAGTCTGAAACACAATTGCTTTTGGTCTGTCTAGTCTAGATGATCCGCAATCGCACTGTGAACTTTCCGCAGGCCCCATTTGAACAGCGAATCAACACATTTACCATGTCTGGTACGTATGCGATCAAGCCTCACCCATAATGACCAGGGCAGATTTATTATCTCCTATTAGTCTATCAGTGATTCAAGAGAATCATTACTCATACCTGTCAACAGAAACTCCTTGCTTGCTTAACTTTTTTGTGACAAATGGGTTACCAGCTCCTTACTTGGAGGTAATACCAAGCAATGATCTTTCTTCTGATCATTATTCGATAATGGCTTTAATAAGAACTAAAAAATTTTATTTGAAAAATCCTTTATACAGGTATAAAATTTTATTAAAATCTCTTCAAGGTTTACATCAATCACAGAACGTTTTCGATACATAGAATATTATCATCAGTGCTAGAAAAGGATAATTACATGCTGAGCCACAAAACAAATAACTGGGTGTAAACCCTTTACATGGTATACAAAATAAAAATATGTTAAATTTACATAGTAACTTAAAATTCCAAATGATGAAAAAAATTTATAAAAGTATGACCCTTAGGCACCGCATGACTTCCCCATCACGTGGGTTGCTGAGCAGGTGGATTTATCTTTAAATTAGGAAGGTTCGATGGCAAAAGTTGCCAGCAGGTGAGAAATGGTTGGGTCTTCTCTAGCTGCTTGGACAATGAAACGATTGTGGCGAGCCGTTGTTGTTGGCGACTTGTCCTTGCTTTATTTTTAAGCTTTCCTATTTCCTAGATACCTAACATAGGTTTTTGGACAGAACCCCCTGTGTTACGTCTACCAATCCAGCTATGTCCTTCTTGCTCCACAAAGCCAATAATCTTTCTCCGTTGCAAATCCAATAACCCCACATGAGGCATATTTTTTTCGTTTTGGGCGCAAAAGTTAGTTTATTTAAAAATTAAACGGAATATCCCCGTAGCTGGCTGTATACCATAGTTAAAAAAATTTACATTGAAGTAAAAACTTCCGTTTGTATGATGGTATAAAATTTAATTATTAAGAATTAAAAATAACAGCTTAGTAATAAATTAATGACACAAATTTCTTCAGGATCATGTAGTGGAGACTTTAATCTTTCATTTGGTCACTTTCTGAATTTCATAGTAATCATTTTTAACCTAGTTATTAAGTCTTAAAAATTGCCATATTCGCGTTTTTCAAATTTTAAATTGCTTATAATTCTAAAACGATCAACTTTATAGAAAAATTACAAGATACCTTTTTTATCCAGCCTGGCCCAAAAAACCTATAAAAATTTGTCTGGAGCAAAAATATTTATTTTTACAATTTTATTAAAAAAAATTGTTAAAAAATATTGGACCAGTTTTCGCGTGGGCGACTTCTTGAACCTTATTCTGGGGTGTCTTACAAATGTGATGATGCAAAAAAATCTCATGGGAATATTTTTTCCAACGAACTCGCCGTTTTCGCCGTGTCTAGTATACAAACTAACAAAAAAAGTTTTAGAAAAATAAAAGCTTGTTTGAATTTTTACAAAACAATGCATGTTTTCGTTCTAATTGAACTCCCCTAATTATTAAGTTTTTAGTTTTACGTTTGTTCAATTTACAACTAAAGCAAATAATATGTAGGTACCGTACGGAGCCGTGCTATCTGATTCTCTAATTGGTCTGTTTATTTTCAACAAAAACGTTTATTTCTCACAACAATAATTAGTTTTTGAGAATTAATAAATTGGATTAAAATACATACACGGTGATTACATATAAGTTTGGTTGTGTATAAACAATATGTGAGATCTTTATTGCGATATACTATTATACTTTTGCAAACTTAAAACTTTATTTCTACCGTCATAATTTCTTTCTTCATACAAACCACTGAATGATTTCCAGAAATAAAATTTTATGGATAACGTATAACGTACATACCCGCAGTATATTTCCATCGCATTTTAAGAGCGTCTAACTGGAGGCTAGCGTCACGACGCGACCCATCGTTAAAGCACATCTATCTAAAATCCGATTTGAAGTTTCGTAACGAAATTCCGTAGCTGATCTGTGCGGAAAGTGAAACTACTTCATTCGGGTTGGAGTATCTTCTCGACCAATATTGGAATTTTCGAAGTAGTCATCAACCAGCCTGTGATGCAAAATTATAGAATAAATAATTTATAGCCTGGTTTCAAAGATGGCTAACTCCATTTAGCAAAATTTTCAGTATAGGTAAAAAACTTTTTAAACTACTTCCACACAATTGGTACTGTTGAATTTTTTTTTTTTTGATAAATAATTATTTCCAGAGAATTTTGGAATAATAATATTTATGCTTTTTACTGTAGTTAAAGGGATATTTAACGTTGAAATATGGAGTTGGCCGTATTTGTAACCAACATGTGGAGATAATCGTTTTTGTCACCAAAAATATTGCTGATGGTGTCGCGGATATCTTAAGTCGGCAGTAAAATATCAGTAACAATGCATTAGGGCTTGCCATATACTGAAGATTTTTTTGGTGAAAATAAAAAAAGTTGAAATATGTGTTAAAAATATTCATAGGTAATTTATTGAGCTAATACAATATTTGTCAATAAAATTTAAAATCCCGATCAATAAACTAACAACAAAAGTTCTTTAGAACCTGCTTGATCGGTAGACAATATCTGAATCTTACAATAATTCTGAATTAAAAATCCACTACAACTTGGTTGACTTCCATGACTTCATCACAGTTCGCATTATTTAAGCAATCACATTCAGGAAGTAGAATGGGCCAATCACATTCAGGATACCAGGGTAGCGTATTGGGCCCGGTCCTATATCTCCTTTATACATGTGATCTACCAGAATTCGATAACTACTGTTTAGCTACCTTTGCCGACGACACTGCAATATTAGCAGTAGGTAAAGATAACGTAGAAACAACCAATAAACTGCAAAATGCGATGAGCAAATTCCAAAAATGGACTAAGACGTGGAAAATAACATTGAATGAAAGCAAATCAGTACATGTTGATTTCACTAATAAAAAAATTCTCTACGCACCAATAAAAATTAATGGACAAGACATTCCTTATGCCAACACAGTCAAATACCTGGGCTTAACCCTATACACGAAGCTTCGCTGGAAAGCACATGCAAAGAAAAAGAAAGAAGAATTAAATATCAAATATAAAAAACTGTACTGGCTACTGGGAAGATACTCAGGGTTGTCAACGTATAACAAGATGCTAATCTACAAACAAGTTATAAAACCAGTATGGACGTATGGTATCCAACTATGGGGATGTACAAAAAAGAAAAACTTGAAAATAATACAGACTTTTCAAAACAAAGTATTAAGAGGCATAGTTAATGCACCCTGGTACATCCGTAATGACGACCTCCACAAGGATCTACGAATGGAGCCCGTCGACAAAGAAATCAGAAAACACGCAGAAAGTCATGAAAAAAGACTTCTTCTCCATGAAAATATTGAGGCCATCCAGCTCCTGGACAACTCAAACCAGAAAAGAAGACTGAATAGGACCAAACCTCACGAGTTGGTGTAATGCGACAAAGCTAATAGCGGAGCATTGCGCGACGAGTGTGCAAGCAACGTTTTGGTGCAGTGCGTGATAAAGTAAAAAGCAGCGCTTTGTGTGATAGTGCGCAAGCAAAAAGTGCCCCAGTAATAACAAAGACAACTAAGAAGACATCAAAGGGTGACTCTTAGATATTAAGTAGTTAGTAAGATGGGATAGATAAAAGGTTACTCATTGGTCAAAGACCAGATTGTAGCACTTGGCAAATAAAAAAAAAATAATAATAATGTTTTTGTATTAAAACGCGCACGTCTTTAATTTTTAATGCATTCACTTTGACTTCAAGCGTAAGTTCAGTTGGGTTTATATTCCACACTTTTTCCCTGGTCTGATAACACTCAAACTTGAATTAATTGGGAAACTGTAGTTTTGTTCGCCACTGACAGTTACTGACTTTTGTTTCTTGGTCAAAATTAATTTTTGAGTTGTGAAATTTTGAAATGAAGATTTGTTGGATCTTTAACACAGTTTTTAGCTTCTGACTTCCAATCTTGGTTGGTCCAGTCTTTTCTTAAAAGTTTGACTGTCCCATGCTTACTAAACTCTGAATGATACTCTTTAAGCTGCACAATTGTATCTCTTTTCTTTACACTTCGTTTTATGCCACCATAAATTCTATCACTAGGCATATATGAGTGACCGGTAACAGGAAACACCACCTCCACTGTTGTGATTGAAGTTTTAGTCCTATGCAGCCAAGCAATACACATCGTTAATACAATACTATTCTTGTTTTGGCCTGGACACCCATCAGCTACCAGCCTTAAGGTGTCTTTTCGTTCAAAGTGGCCAGATTTAGATCTGCACTCAATTTCTTCAAATACTGAAGAGGCTGTTTCATTCGAGGACTTTTTCATTTCGTGTTCGGCCCAAGAGTAAATTCATACATTTTCTTTGCCTAAAGCTTCGGTTCTAGTATAACATCCAGAAACTATCGTCAGATTATAACAGTATAACTATCTTGAATAGTACACACTCTGATCTGGGAGCTTTGGCAGAGGCATATTTTCTTGCATACCGTACGACATTATAGCAACATTAGGTTCATCTTTTTTCAAAAGGTTAAAAAACCCTTTAGCACGCCAGCCACAACACACCAGAGTAGCTCAGTTCACTGCTGTCTTCTACCAGAGGCGGTGAGGTCACGTGACAGAATGAAGCCATCTGATTGGTGCTTTGTGGAGATGTCTTTTTTGGTCACCAACATATTTCAGAGCCGGCCGATTTTGTAACCAAGGGTACTATTCAAATGCAGTTTTAAAATTGTTCTGGCCATTTTTGACACCAAAACTCTTTAGATTTGGATTCCCTATGTTAGTTTACACAAGAATAAGTCAATATGTGAATTTTCAAAAAAATGGAGTTGGCCATCTTTGAAATTAGGCTACAGTAAATGTAGTATGTACTTCAAAAACAGACGACTTTAAATCTTAAAACATGTCAATTTCAATGTTTGAATGGCCATAAACTGCTATACAGGGTGATTGATTAGTAGGGCTCAATAGCTCCGCTATAGTAATAGATAGCAATAAAAGTTGATAACAAAAATTTTAGCCACATTTGAGCTTCACATTACAAAATTAGGTAGAATGTTACAGGGTGTTCAATAACACAGTGGCAGACCCAACTTTTGTTTTTTTTAATGGAACACCCTATATTTTATTTTATATTCGAAATCCTGTTAACTTCTCCATCACAAAAATATAAAGGCTTGTAACGTTATACAGGGTATTTACAAAGTTATAACCAATTTTGAATGAAAATCATAACAAGTTCTACTCCCTGTATAAATAAAAATAAGCACAACAGCAATGGTTTATTAATGCCATATTTTTTTATTTATTGTCAAAATTTTTAAGAGTTATTGATATTGCTAATTTTCTTTATATCAAATACAGGGTGAGTCAAAACGCAAGTACATTATTTTCTCAGTAATGTTAAATAGAACACCCTGTATTTTATATCATTATTGAAAAGTAACATTAGCGTACTTTAATTTTTATATAACATTCCCTATGCCCAAATTTATTAGTTTTCGAGATATTTACATTTTTCAGAGCAAATTATTTTAGGTGTTTAAATTTATCTAAATTTTAAGTAAGCCATGACTGAATTGACAATTGAAGATTACCGATTATCAATCCGGTAATCAATGTAACAGTGTAGCAAATAAAGAAATAAAAATAATTTATCAGTAATACATTTTACAAACAAAAACACAACCACTACATGCAACATTTTTGAAACAATTAAAAAATATCTTTTTATGTAAACGCAACAAATTAACCAAGAAAATTAGTAACAAATTTTACAAAAAAAACACACAAACACAAAATACAATATTTTGTGAAGACAATTAAACACTACTTTTGTATGTAAATGTAACAATGTAACAAATAAAGAACGAAACATAATTTACAAGTAATACCTACATTTTGCAAAAAAGCATGTTTGAAAAAATTAGAAGCTACTTTTTATAAAATATTTTTAATATTTAATTACATAAGGTTTTCAAAATTATCTCCTAACACATTTATGTACGCCTAAAAACGATCATTGAATGAGCTACTTACTCTACGGAGCATTTGTAAATTAACACATCGAAATACACTTTGTATTCTATTTTTCATCTCATCCCTTGTTGTTGGAGGTATTTTATAAACTTCATTTTTAACGTAACCCCAAAAAAATCAGTCCAGTTTATTAAATTCTGGTGATTTGGGTGGCCACGCTACTGGTCCATTGGAAAATGAAAATATCTCGAAAACTAATAAATTTAGACATAGGGAAAGTTATCTAAAAATTAAAGTACGGTAATGGTACTTTTCAATAGTAATATAAAATACAGGGTGTTCCATTTAAAATTACTGAGAAAATAATGTACCTGCGTTTTGACTCACTCTGTATTTGATATAAAGAAAATTAGCAATATCGACCATTCTTGAAACTTTTGACAATAGGTTAAAAAATATTGCATTAATAAACCATTGTTGTTTTGCTTATTTTTATTGAACTTTGAAGGGAGTTGAACTTGTTACGATTTTCATATAAAATTGGTTATAACTTTGTAAATACCCTGTGTGATGGAGAAATGAACAGGATTTCGAATTTAAAATAAAATATAGGGCGTTCTATTTAAAAAACATAAGTTTGGTCTGCCACTGTGTTATCAAACACCCTGTAACATTCTAACTAATTTTGTAATCTGAAGCTCAAAGTTGGCGACAATTTTTGTTATTAACTTTTATTGCTATCTATTACTATAGCGAAGCTATTGAGCTTTTCCCTACTAATTAATCACCCTGTATATTTTAAAATAAAAGGCAGCTTATGTTTCCTTTCGATTCAGAGGCGATACAAAATCTCCAGAGAGTTGTGTCTGTCTTACAACGTCCTCAGTAGAGCTGCGTGCACACCTTTAAATCAAAACGAAACCAAACTGTCTTTTTAAGTGGAATTTTAAAAATAGTTTAAAATCTACTCTACCTTAACTAGTTTTGATAGGAAATAAGCAACAATTCTACTAAAAAAAATGATTTTATTAACGTTTTGACGCCCAAATCGGGTGTCGTTGTCACATATATTATACATTTTAAAGTAAAAGACTTTAAAATGATATTGCCAATATTTAGTTGCGTTCCTAGGACGACTTTATTGAAAGATAGTTCATTCGATTACATGAAATAAACTTTAACTCAAAAATATTCGCCACAAAAAAATCAAAACATGTGATTTGTCTTTAAAAAGACAACCACATGCAGTGGTGACAGTAAAATTCTCGCGCTAGAAATTCCATAGTAAATCACGAGGGAAAACCAGGAAAAAAATCTCGTGATACTATCCCGACATCGTAAGTATTAGGTCTTACTTTAGTTTACTCTCAAAACTAATACCAAATTCTGACCTTAATATGTACATATGTTATTTTAAATTATAAATAATATTAGTAATACATAGATATGTAAACAATACTAAAATATAAACTATGTACTAACTCAATATGTTATTGACTTACTAATCCTGGTATGTTTTTCTATTGACTTCCTCTTTTAGTATGTCAACACGCATAGGATAATGAACATAGAGTTCAGTGGATAGATTCAAGTATAGTCCTGAAAGAAACAGATACTAAAAAGAGAAAAATCAAAGAAGAGGCTTTAATAATAATTATGCTAAATGAAAACAATTGTGTCGCAAATTTCTCGGTAGAATGCAGTAGGATGTGGCTACCCATACTAAAAGAGGAAGTCAATAGAAAGAAAATACCAGGATTAGTAAGTGAATAACATATCGAGTTAGTTCATATTTTATATTTTAGTATTGTTTATACAGCGTGTCTACTTAAGTTGGAAACATATGGGAAACTTTTTTATTATTAATTTTACGAAAAAAAGTTATTTTTCATAAAAAGTTCTGCATTCTCGCGCTACAAATTCCATAGTAAATCACGAGAGAAAACCAGGAAAAAAATCTCGTGATACTATCCCGACATCGTAAGTATTAGGTCTTACTTTAGTTTACTCTCAAAACTAATACCAAATTCTGACCTTAATATGTACAAATGTTATTTTAAATTAAAAATAATATTAATAATTAATAATACATAGATATACAGCGTGTCTACTTAAGTTGGAAACATATGGGAAACTTTTTTATTATTAGTTTTACGAAAAAAAGATATTCTTCATAAAAAGTTCTGCATGCTCTAAAACTTAAGATTCAATCATCAGATATTAAATTTTATCAATATTATACGATGTATGTCAAAAAATATGAATTTCGTTCAAGGGTAAAGTACCTTTATTTCTCTGAATATCGAAATTCTTATTATGAAAAGTTGTTTAGAATTAAAAACTAAGATCAGATATGCAATTACATGCTTCTAATTAAAAAAAAAATATTTTACAAATTTTTCTCTAATACATAATTTATGAATACCCAACATCGTTGTTATTTATTACAAATATGATAACTCTTTTATTATTTATTTTACGAAAAAAAGTTACTCTTAAAAATAATTCAGCATAAAAAGCTCAGCATGGTCTAAAATCTAAGATTCCAACCATGATATATCAACTTTTATTAATTTTATACGAGGTGTGTCAAAAAATATGAATGTCCCTCATGAGTTATAGTACAGTGGAACCTCGATAACTCGGATTAATACGGCCGATCCGGGTTATCGAAAATCCGGGTTAGCCGGAGAGTATGGTAAAAATTAATAAAATACGGTATACTTACAGATAAACTCCGTTATAATTGAAATAACATGAAATATATCTACACATCTAAATTACTAAAAACACGCAAACACAAACCTAAGCAAACGGAAGCGAACAATACAAGACTGTACTACACACAATACAGTCACAATCGGAACGATGTTATGTTATTGAAGAACAGTGAAAACATAAGACTAAAAGACTATTTAAAAAATTCTTTTTTAAACAATGCTAAGACAGTTTGAAATAAATAAAGGAATAACAGGTGCTTGTTGTTTCCGATAATAACGTCGCTCTGCTGCCGGCGCCGTATGCCATTAGTCATTTTTACTATCGTATGTTTCTAATTACACAAATACACATTATCTCTTAAATATTATATTACAGTAAAACCTGTGTTCAGCCACCTGTACTAACGGCCAATTTCAAAATTCACCAAACAAATTATATGTAGATTCCCTTATTTATTATCTGGTATTTACGGCCACCTTTATAATACGGACGCGGCCAAATAATCACATATTTTTAAAGCACATTTTTTTTGTAGTATAGTAGAGTCAGTTCATATATAGAATTATATTCGCTTTTAATAATAAAATAAACAAAGTTCCCATTATCTTTTATGTATTTTTGGACTACACAAACTGGCAATACCGGCCACCTTTCTATATCGGCCAATAGTTCGTTCATTTTTAGTGGCCGTTGCTGACAGGTTTTACTGTATTACATACATTTTTATTGTTGAAATGTTTGTCTGACGAAAATCGGTCTAGGTTAGCCGGACTTCCGGGTTATCGGGGGCCGACTTACCGGAGTTCCATTGTACCTTTAATATTTCAATTAGAATTTTACCTTTTAGATTAGTACCTTTCACAATATTACAATTAGTAGGATGTAATTGCATATTGAAACGTAGTTTTTAATTCTAAACAACTTTTTGTAATAACAATTTTCAATATTGTGAAAAATAAACGTACTTTACTCCTGAGTGAAGTTCATATTTTTTTACATACCTCGTATAAAATGTGATATCTGATGGTTGCATCTTGGGTCTTAGGATATACAGAGCTTTTTATAAAGAATACCTTTTTTTCGTAAAAGTAATAATAAAATAGTTATCATGTGTGTAAAAAATAAAAACGAAGTTGTATCCATAAATTTGAGAAAAATTTGGAAATTTTTTTTTCAATTAGAAGCATTTAATTGCGTATTTGATTTTAGTTTTTAATTCCAAACCACTTTCCATAATAAGAACTTTTGATATTGAGAGAAATAAATGTATTTTACTCTTGAACAAAATTTACATTTTTTGAAATACCTCGTATAATATTGATAAAATTTGATATCTGATGACTGAATCGTAGGTTCTAGGGTATGCAGAACTTTTTATGAAAAATAACTTTTTTTCGTAAAATTAATAATAAAAAAGTTTCCCATATGTTTCCAACTTAAGTAGACACGCTGTATAAACAATACTAAAATATAAAATATGAACTCACTCGATATGTTATTGAGTTGCTAATTCTGGTATTTTCTTTCTTTTGACTTCTTCTTTTAGTATGGGTAGACACATCCTACGGCATTCTACCGAGAAATTTGCGACACAATTGTTTTCATTCAGCATAATTATTATTAAAGCCGCTTCTTTGATTTTTCTCTTTTTACTATCTGTCTCTTTCAGGACTATACTTGAATCTCTCCACTGAACTATATGTTCATTATCCCATGCATGTTGACATACTAAAAGAGGAAGTCAATAGAAAGAACATACCAGGATTAGTAAGTCAATAACATATCGAGTTAGTACATATTTTATATTTTAGTATTGTTTACATATCTATGTATTACTAATATTATTTATAATTTAAAATAACATGTACATATTAAGGTCAGAATTTGGTATTAGTTTTTAGAGTAAACTAAAGTAAGAACTAACACTTACGATGTCGGGATAGTATCACGAGGTTTTTTTCCTGGTTTTCCCTCGTGATTTGCTATGGAATCTCTGGCGCGAGAATTTTACTGTTACCATTGCATATGGTTATCTTTTTAAAGACAGATCACATGTTATGATTTTTTGTGACGGTTATTCTTGAGTTGGGGTTGAATTCATGTAATCGAATGAACTATGTTTCAATAATGTCGTCCCAGGAACGTAACTCATAAATATTGGCAATATCATTTTAAAGTCTTCTACTTTAAAATGTATAATATATGTCTGAATTGCCGATATAAATGAGTCAGATTAAATAAATTATTAGAAGAATTTTTTTACTAAGCAACAACACTTTTGTTGAATTCATTAATATTTTTTATATTTTGACAACGACACCCGATTTTGGCGTCGAAACGTTAAAACGTTAAAACGTTAAAATCATTTTTTAGTAAATTTCTGGCTTATTTCCCATCAAAACTAGTTAGTTGCAAAAATTCCAAAAGAAAATAGCTTCAGAACAACACTACTTTACCTTACTTTACTTTACCTCTACTAGTATTACCTCTATACTTTTTGACAAACAATAAGAACGCTATTCCATTGTTTCGGCATTTCTTTCTTTTGTCAAACGGCTAATGTTAAGAATATTATTTTTTTTTCAGTCTTGCACTACCTTTCTTAAAAATCTCAGCTGAGATACCACTTCCTCATGGTTTTTTTTTATTTTTTTTGTCTCTTTATCTATTATTATTCCTTTAACTTCATTCTCAGTTGGTTCCTCTCACGTCAATTCTTCAGCTTGTTAATCCATATTTCCCTCTAGTTCTTTTTGTTGGTTTGTATTTAACAGATCTTCACAGTATTCCGCCCATCTGTTTAATTTTTGTGTTACTTCTAGAAGTAAATCAAAAGTAAATAAATTATTTTTGCAATACTTTATATTATTCTTTTTTTGTTGCTCCGAACTTCTTAATTTCTTGGTATATATTTTTTACTCATTGTTTATACAGACTTCTTCTATGTTTTCCAATTGCTTTTCTAGCTGTTCTCTTTTCGTCTTTCTGCAAATTCTTTTAACTCCTCTTCTTCTACCCACATATGTTTCTATCATATTTTGGGTCTTTTCTCTATCTCTTTTGTAGGTTTGTCCTATTTTTTTTGCCAAAGCTTTCCTATATCATTGATCGATCGAGTCCCTACTGTTTGTTTCGTAAGTTGTAAAAACCCTTTTTTGAAATTTGTAGTAGGGGAGGGAACTATGCTAAATTTGCAGTTACTCGAGCCTTATGGGGACTTAATGGGTTGTGAAGATTAGGTCCTAAAACCAAAAAAAGTTAAGTTTTCCACTTTAGTGGGAACTTTCCATTTTTTAATTTAATTTTCCATTTTCAACAATCGTTTTTTCCGACTATATTGCCATCTATCCATAATTCGAGAAAATTTCCCGAATAAAAGGTACTTATTTTTACGTAAGCAATCCAAATCTGCAATAAAAAATGGGGGCTCCTATTTAAAATTTTAAAACCAAAAACTCCACTCCTTTAACTCCAAACACGACATCTCACCTCCGTGGATGTCGTGTTTGGTGTCATTCGATATATTTTTCAAAAATATTGAGTACATGTATTTTTCAGTTTTTCGATCTGATGTTGATTTCGTGAAATATCGCGAGGTTTCTATTTAAAATTTTAAATTTACCCCCACCCCTCTCCGTGGTAGTCGTGTTTGGTATCATTCGATAGATTTTTGAAAAATATTAAACACGTATTTTTTAGTTTTTTTGATCTGACGTACATTCCGAGAAATATTCGCTTTTTTTTTAACTTTGTAACTCGCCCATTTCCTTACGCCCCGCTCAGATTTTTTAAATATACACTCTTCTGCTTATACTTAACTTACCTTATGTTAATCTGACGATCTAAAGTTTTTCTAAGGACAGATTTTTTTTTCGGGCCCCCCTTAACGAACCCCCTGTATTAAAAGCCAATGTATGGTAGGGGTGCATTTACAGGGTACAAGGTTTCTCTACAAGGAAATCGAAAAAATCTTTTAAATTTTTCAAAAATTTATATAAAAGATTTGAGAAAGGTAGCTTTAAAACAGTAGCCTAAAAAATGCGATGTCTTTTTCCGTTTTTGCTTAATAATTTTGACATTCAGTTCTGTCTGAAAAATTGGAACATTTTAAAAATATTGCTACGTGGAAAATGATTTGTTTATAATTTAGGTATTTTTTATGAATACCAGAGTGTTTACTCTTTAGAATCTACATAGATAAAATCGATTAACTAGCAGAGCTTGGAGAATTTTTTGAACGAACTAAAATCTTATATTTATGTGTTTATTTAACGAAAGCAGAACACAACATTTTATCTGAGGATAATATCATTTCATAGTTTCCTTTACCAAGGATATACTAAAATAAAAATTATACTTTTAAAAGTACATAAGACAAATAAATCTAAACTGTACTTATAGTAATAAATTCGCTAGAAAATATACCAAAAACTCCCTACAACCAGCCACTGGCTTTTAAACCTGATATAGCATTCTGTAGTATCTTTTTTACTTTGAGAATGATGGTCGAAAAGACCTAAAACTAAATTTGACAGAGTGTGTCGGTAATATGGCCATTACGGTCTCCATTATTCAAGGAATTATACCCATCGAAATGCATTAGCGATATTTTCAGTTTATTTTGCGTTCCTAATACCGACTGGCAGGTGACATATTACGAAATGCTCAACAAAAATATTGTGCTTCTCTTTGTATCATATCATTATATAAAAGTTGCAAACATAATATTTGATGCGATATTTAATCAGACGTATTATATTTGAAATTAAAATGCAAAAAATATATATTCTTAATATTATGTTGTTACGGATAGCGTCTCAACTGTTAAGGCGTTGGGTGCTATTCCTGTAACGATAAACTACCAAAGAGAAATGAAAAAATATTGTAAAATAATACTTCGATCAACTATGATAGTTGTCGTTTATACCAGCTTTTGCTCAGCCTCTCAGGTTTAAAGAACGCCTTGCCTTAGATGGATATTTAGAGATTGGATAGAATTTAGACGGAGACAAATAAGTCAATAAGTTAACTAACCAGGTTTATTTTTATTAAAAATATAAAGAAAATAATATGATGTATTGCATTTAATAATATATTTATATTCAAATTGCTGCCGAAAGGCTAACAATTTCGATTATAGGTGCTTTTTCGACGGTTTACCTGTTTGATTTACCTAGAGGTTCTTTAAATGGGTTCTACTGCTGCAGGAGGAGTCGTTATTTCTGATACCATTCGTTTGGACGATTGAGTGTTAGAGGATGACGGATGTTGATTTTGACTGAGATTATTTATTTCATCGTTAT
Source organism: Diabrotica virgifera virgifera (assembly GCF_917563875.1). Classification (NCBI taxonomy): domain Eukaryota; kingdom Metazoa; phylum Arthropoda; class Insecta; order Coleoptera; family Chrysomelidae; genus Diabrotica; species Diabrotica virgifera. The sequence goes on from NC_065450.1 coordinate 153,663,181, forward strand.
CTGGTTGAAAAGGTGTTTGTGTGGCATTTAAATCTAATGAAGAGATATTGTTTTTTTTATTTTGAATTAGTGGATTGTAGTAAAGATTGTGAAGAATGAATAATTGGTTGAATATCTGTTACATTGGGGTGGCAATATTGGATACAATTTGGTTGTGAAGTAGGCGGTGAATTTTCGGTAGATATTTGTGTGTTTGTATTATTTGTGCACTGAGAGGCTAGATGGCTTGTTGTTTGCAAATGATTGTTTTTCAAGTGAAAAATGAATTCGATAATTGATTTGTTCACGATTAATTACTATATACTTAGGAATTTTTTCTAAATTTTTAAGAGCAATGTTAGTTGTTCCTATTCTTAGAAAATCCATTGGAGTTATTTGATGAATGCCAATATTTTGTAGCTTAGTGTCTATAATACTGTGTGGTATTGTTGGGCAGACATTAGAAATTATCAGTCATTCGTTTGGTGTGACTCACTTAATAGCTTGGATACGGTCCTGATTGATTACTATTGTTCCATTATCTGTTCCTAAAAGTTCTGCGACTGTTTCTTCAGTAGTAAAATAAATGCAAATACGATAATATACTGGAAATGGCGATAATTTTATTATGATCGATTTTAGTGGCTATGACATTTAAATAAACTTCAATTTTAGTATTTGGAAGTGAATTGAACAAAATGGCTTGTTTTTTGCTTGGGAATTCTTTGTTAGATTGGTTTACAGCAGCAGGATATAGTTTTGATATGTTCGATGGAGGAGTAACATGTTGCGCATTATGAAGTCCAGAAGTATCTTCCCCTGGATTTTGCTGCATATTGGGTATATGTTACCTGATTACGGCCCTATAATTTGAAGAGGTTCATTAGTATAAAGTAAATTAATTAACTTTTGACTAAAAGACTAAAGTCTTTTTAAATTAAGTAACTTTGTAGTGAAATCAATGGCCGTTGTTTGCTATTTTGTAAGTTAGGTAATAATAAAAGGTCTAACTTACAGTCATTCTAGAATTGGATTGAACACTATGTAATACACTATTGCACCAAATTTGATAATTTTCTTATAAGTGGAAACAACTAAATTTTGATAAAAACTACGAACATTGTTTACTCGTTAAGAAACCAGCTTTGAATCCGATGAAGTAAAATTTGATTAACTAGATTAATAGTCTTGAATTAAAACTAGACTATAAATGAAATTCCCTCCAATAATAAACAATAGCCTGCCTAAAGCAATACATTCTTAGTTAATTAAATGTATATAATGCACAAAAGCCGTAGTATTGAGTACTGTACGGCAGCTTGGATAAATTCCAGCTAAATACACCGAAATACCACAAAGGGTAATAATCTATTTTCGATATTTCCATAACTGTATTTTTTCCTTTCGCTGCTCTCATTATAAATGCAGATAATTCACAATTCATTTCTATTTGTAGTAGGTAAATTAGAATAATAATTATTGTAATAAACTGCATTCAAAAGGTTTATTGGCGTAAATATTGACTTATTCACTTGGATGATTACGTTATAATCTGGTAAAATTAACAAAATACAAGTAAACTAGTGTGCTAACAATGATTGCTCTATAACTCCAAATATTTTAACTTTACACCAAAAACACTCAAATAAAAATTCACCGTAATTAAATTCTGCATAGAGGCATGTTTTTCTAGATTTAATTCGACGAAAATTTTCCTCGGAAAATGCGGGTTTTCCCAACAAGATTTTCGACTAAAATTTTAGGTAAATAATTATTTATCAATAAGTAAATAACTTGGTGACATAAAAGCCCTTTTGGTAAAGATCATATTTCCAGAAGTTGATGGAAATTGAATAAATAGTTTAGCAACAATAAAATTGTTAACTAACAATTTACGGCCGCAATAATAACCATAATGATTTTTGTATAAAAAGGCACCATACCTGTCTTTTACAGAATTGAAATTGGACTATTTAGGCGGCCTCAGGAATATTTTAAAATTATAAAAAATTTTGTGGCTTATGAACAAAAAGAATCCGGCAGCTATTAAATTAAATTAAATTAAATTAGGAAAAGGTATTGGAAAGAATAAGTACGATTTTTTTAAGAAAAAATATTTAATTGTGATTAGTGGTTTCTGATCAAAATTAACCGGCATGTGCAATGAAGTTATAAACCATAGGATGGTAATTTTTGAACCATCACCTTTTTATTTCGGTCCTCTTTCTCCACACAAATTTTCTTATCTTTAAGAATAGAATAGAAATATGCTTTATTGTCACTGAAAATTTTTACAATTTTATTGACAAAGCTTACATACAGTCATAAGAAAAACATAATATAAATAACAAATAACAACTACAATTTACTAAAATTAGATAAATCGTCAATAATGTACAGTATAAGATATAAAAGCCAAGACAAAAACAATTTATTGCAAAATATATATAAAGACTGATATATATATATATATATATATATATATATATATATATATATATATATATATATATATACATCCTTCGTACAAAGTCAGTCCATTAGACAAAACAGTTATCCCGAGCCATCGATTTCTGATAGAGTTAGGGGAGTATATCTTTCAAATTTAAACTTAGGTGATATGTGACGTAATGAATTATGAAATATATACTTGACATAGTTTGCAAATAAAAGATTTGTAGAAAAAAAATATATCACCTAAAAATTTCTAACAATCCTGAGCCGATAGCAGATTCATACAAACCCAGTCCATCTTTATACTACAATAGGTATCCATACGGTAATTCCCGAGCCAGGCAGTGTTGCCGTAATATTAAAACGCGTAAAAAGTGCAGACTTTTAAATCATTTTACATTTGGCCGTTTTCGTCTACAAAATCAACTTCACAGTCTCGTCTACAAATTTCACGCCTAGAAATTTTAAATACAACGTACTTAGTTGAAATGGGAAGTAAAAGTTACGAGATTTAAATTAGAACTTGTTCGAGTTACGAGATTTAAATCATAAATTTACTTTTATATACGGGTCATTCCATTTCAAATCACTCAATTTTGGAGCAAAAAAAATTTTGGACCTCCGATTTGTCTGGAAATTGGCATATAGCTTCTGCGGGACGTAAAAATAAGATATTTAAGGTCAAAAAATCTTCTTCTTTTTTCTCAAAATGTTATTTTATGCGATTTTACAGTGATTTGATGTTAATTTATACAAATTTGCATTTTTTATCGTAAAGTATCAATGGAAAACATAATATTTTTGATATATTGATTTTCCATATCAATGGAAAACATTATATGGCATTATAACAAGTTACTTTGATTCAAAACAAGCTTTTGATCAAATTTTATAGCGTAGAAAACGTTAAAATACCGTTTTTTACATTTTTATCCATTCCCAAAATACATCATAATCGATTTGGCTGAAAATTTGCCAACAGATAGACAAAGCATGAAACTTTAGGTGATGAGAAGGATTTGAATTATATTACAATACCAAAAAAGGCACATGCAATATTATAGTAAAAAATATAGGCTTCTACTGTAAGTACAATTAACTCAAAAATATCGACCTCACGACAAAAATTGTTAAAAAGAAATTGTAATAATTGTAAATACGATTTATTTGGAACAATTTCAGGTCCTCCCATTTTTGTCGAAAAGTTAAAAATGGCGGAGATATTGAGCAAAACAGGTTCTCCTTTAAAATCAAGATGGCGGCTAACGTAACAGAAGAATTCATTCGTGATTTACATTTAGGCTACTATTGACTCTCCTAAAGATCAGAAAAATAAAATTTTGGGCAGCTCGGCATTCAAGGTCAAATGCTATCCCGACTGGACTAATATATACTTTTGAATCTGATATTACTGCATGTAACTTTTTTGGTATTGTAATATAATTCAAATCCTTCTAACCACTTAAAGTCCTATCTTTTGGCTATCCGTGGGCAAATTTTCAGCCAAATCGATGATGATGTATTTTGGGAATGGAGGAAAATGTAAAAACCGGTATTTTAACGTTTTTTACACTATAAAATTTGATCAAAAACTTGTTTTGATTCAAAATAACTTGTTATAATGCCATATAATGACATTTTTGAGTCCTTTCTATTAAAATATTATGTTTTTCATTGATACTTTACGACAGAAAATGCAAATTTGTTTAAATAAACACCAAATCACTGTAAAATCGCATAAAATAACATTTTGAGAAAAAAGAAGAAGAATATTTTTTGACCTTAAATATCTTATGTTTACATCCCGCAGAAGCTATATACCAATTTTCAGCCAAATCGGAGATCCAAAATTTTTTGCCTGAGTGATTTGACATGGAATGTACCATACTGATTTTGTGAAGCATACATAGTGTGACCAACTCGAATTCAGTGCAATTCGGGACAAGGCTGAAAAAAATACCAGAAATTCGGGACTTTTCAATAAAAATCGGGCCATTTTTTTTTGTCAGAACTTCAATATCATCATTTTATTGATTATTTAACATTTTATGTTGTCAATTATATTTTTGATAGGAGCCACAATTGGCTGTAATAATTACATTTTTCTTAGTTTTTTTTTAAATCCGGAAATCGTTCTCAAAAAAGGAAAGATCAACTGATGTTGAATTTTCATGTAAATAGGTATTATAACCTTAGGTTAATATAAAAATGTAAGTGTCATACAATTGTGGCTTCTTCTTCTTTTGGTGCCTATCCGTATCGAATATTGGCGATCATTCTGCCTATAATTATTTTATTAACATATGCTTTAAATAGATTAGTTGTTGTGGTAGAGAACCATTTCTTCTGGTTCTTTAACCATGATATTCTTCTTCTCGCTATACCTCGCTTTCCGAATACTTTGCCTTGAAGGATTATTTTCAATAATCTGTATTTATTTCCGTTTCTCATTATGTATCTGAGATATTCTAACTATCCATTTTTAAATGTAAACATCACTTCTCTTTCTTTCCCCATTCTTCTTAGTATGGTCTCGTTGGTTATCTTGTCCGTCTAAGATATCCTTAGGATTTGCCTGTATAGCCACATCTCAAAGGCTTCAAGTTTTTGATTGTAAATCAATCCCATCAAAATGTAATTGTCAAAAATTCCACAAGAAAACAACTTCAGAACATTTTTGTGTTGATTACTTCTTACTATCATATTTGTCGCACAACTTAATTTGCTTAACAATGAGAAGAAAACCTCTAATTCTTAGAAGAATACATAATGTACTAAAAATTTCAAAATAAAATTATTTTACCAAAACGTTGAAAATTCGGATGGCCCGGAAGCCTTGTCCGGGACGCCGGGACACTACTTCGTAATTCGGGCCATGTCCCGGATTTTTCGGGCTAGTTGGTCACACTGAGCATACATCTATATTCGTTTAAATACATGGTTTTCTTACTTTTTGCAGGAAAAGTACGACTTTGCTCCCTACAATCAGGTCAGAAAAAGTATACTTTCGGTAAAGGTTGAGGGACAATTTTTTTTCATATATTATGTAAAGTTTGCTACCTACTAAATAAACTTAAAAAACACCCTGCTAGTTTTCACAATCATAAACTTGTCAGGATGATAAGTTCCACAATTAAAACTTCTCCTGTTCCAGTGTTCCCATACATCAAAGTTTGTCCGACTAAACACCGTTAAGCTATTAACAAATGTTCAGCATGTTATTAATCAACTTTTTTTTGGCACGCGGGATCCAGGCCTAAAAATTTATTTAAATATAAACAAATACAAGACAGTCTAACATTGTGGATATTTAAACATCTCGGAAATTATGAAACGTAAGAATAACTGTTTCAATAAATTTTTGTGAATTGTAAATAAGATATGTACCTCCTACCTACAGTTATTTGCTTATTCACATTTTCACAATGGGATTTGTCGGACTGCATTCACTTAAAATTTTACAATAGGTATTATTACCCATGTTTACGATCCCGACTTAGCCATAAAAAATATCGGTACCTATCCTATGAATCACTTCCTTTAGTTTAGTCCTTTAATAATTTCATAGTTGGAATTATTATACATATTGTGTTATTTTGTACCTAAATAGTTTGTTTTTACAATTGGAATAATAAACAAAAGATCAGCATTTCTTATGTTAAATAATGTTAGTATAAGAATACATAAAATACAACCATGAATATCTGAATAAGTCATTCAATAACTTCTAAAAAATTTAATATAATGTGACTAAATATAGTTTTGTCCAATAAATATCTCCCATTATCGTCAAAAGGTACTTTTAAATGTTTTAACTTTATTCTGCGATTTTGCTTCTTCTTCTTTAAGTGCCGTCTACCAATCGGTGCGGTGGTTTTGATATCATCATCATTCTCTTTACTCTATCTACCGCTGCGCTGAAGAGTTCTACAGAACTGCATTTAAACCAGTTCCTTAAAAATTCTTCAACCATGACACTTTCGTTCTTCCAATACTCATTCTGCCTCTTATCTTTTCCTGTAATATCAGTCTTAGCATTTCATATCGCTGTCTCTTCATTACATGTCCCAGATATTATAAATTTCTTATTTTTATTGTGTACATTATTTCGCATTATTTGCCAAATTCTCGCAATACTTCCGTGTTCGTTTTCTTCTGTGTCCATGCTATTCTAGGCATCCTTCTGTAACACCACATTTCAAATGACTGTAGCTTATTTATATGTTCTTGCTTTAATGTTCAACTTTTAAGTCCATATTGCTGTATCGAGAACACGTAGCATCTCAAAGCTCCTACTCTCAGTTCCAATCCAAGGTCTTTGTTGCAGAAAACTGTTTTCATTTTTACAAACGCACTTCTTGCTATTTCTATCCTGGTCCTTATTTCTGTTGTTTGTTGTTTTGTCATTATTCTATAAAATCCAGGTTCCTAGGTATTTGTATGTATCGACCATTTCTTCTTCTTCTAAAAGTGCCTATCTTCTGGAGATGTTGGCGACCACATTGACCCATCGTATTCTATTTACGGCAGCTCGAAATAGATCAGTTGACGTTAGACCAGTCCACTTCCTAAGATTGGCCAGCCAGGATATACGTCTACGTCCAGGGCCTCTCCTGCCCTCAATCTTGCCTTGTAGAATCAACTGCAGCAGTCGGTATTTTTCATTACGCATAATGTGACCGAAGTAAGCCAATTTTCTGTTCTTTACGGTGTTAATTATTTCTTTGTCTTTTCCTAGCCTCTGGAGAATAGTTATATTAGTTGTGTGGTGTATATATGAGACCCTCAACATACGTCGGTAACACCACATTTCAAACGCCTCTAACCGTTTTATGGCATCTTCTGTCAGGCTCCAGCTTTCAACTCCGTATAGGAGGACACTAAAGACGTAACATCTAAGAATTCTTATGCGTATATTGATCTGCCTTTTTCAATACGAGTTTTTATTTCGTAGCTATGATCCCAAGTATCCTTAATGTTGCAGCCCAGGTAGCATATTTTCTGTACTCTCTCTAGGGGTGTATTGTTTACTGTAATTTGGGCGTTTATGTTGGTGTTTTTACTAATGATCATTATTTTTGTCTTCTTACAGTTTAATTTTAGGCCGTATTTGTTACATGCTTCTACAACATTATCCATGATCCTTTGGAGCCCCTGCGCACTATCTGCCAGCAATACTGTATCGTCTGCATATCTAATATTATTTATAAGTTGTCCATTTACTGCAATACCATCTTCTGATTCGTTCAAGGCCTCTCTAAAGATGTTTTCAGAGTATATGTTAAATAATGTTGGTAACAGTATGCAACCCTGTCTGACTCCTTTTTCAACCGTGAAGATTTCGGACAGTTCATTTTCGAATCGAACTGTTGCTTTTTGTTGGAAATATAAGTTTGAAACGAGTCTTATATCCTTACCATCGAGTCGTGATGTTTTTAGGATATCGATTAGTTTTCCATGCGGGACTTTATCAAATGCCTTCTCGAAATCTATGAAACATGCATACACATCGCAATTGACATCCCTGGCTCTCTGTATTAGAACTTGCAAGCTGAAAAGTGCTTCCCTCGTTCCGAGTCCTGATCTGAATCCAAATTGAACTTCACTCAGCTGTTCTTCTAATTTGGTGTATATGCGCGAGTGAATGATACTAAGGAGTACTTTACGTACAAGGCTCATCAAACTAATTAATCTATGTTCTTCACATTTTCTAGCGTTGGCTTTTTTGGGAAGTGGAATGAATATTGATAGTAGCCAGTCTTTTGGTAAGTAACCAGTCTCGTATATGTTGTTGAATAACTTCGTAAGAGCTGTAATTTGTTGTGCCTCTAATAGCTTTAAAATTCCACCATGCACCTCATCAGGTCCTGGTGATTTCCCATCTTTAATCCGCTTAATGGCCATAGTTACTTCTTCGTTTGTTATTTTTGGGCCGTAGGGATTGTCTATTTTATACGGACTTCGTGCAGCATCTTCGAATAATTCTTGCATATATTCTTTCCACCTTCTTAATTTATCTTCAATTGTAGTCAAAATTTGACCTTCAACGTCTACGACTATGTATATTTGGGATATGCACCATTTCTATCGGTGCATATCCCAAATGAATGTTTGGTTGTATGTTTTCTTAGTTAGTATCATGTATTTTGTCCTTTTGTATTCATTTTTAGTCCATTTTCTTCACAGAAACTGTTTGTTTTGTTTAGTAGTAGTTGGAGTTGTTCAGCAGAGCTTGCTATGATAATTACAGTATCATCTGCATATCTTATGTTGTTAATAGATCTCCCGTTTGGTATTATTCCTTCACTATGAGAAAGTAATGCTTTTTCAAAAATGGCTTCACTATATACATTAAAGAGTAATGGAGACATAACACATCCCTGCTTAACTTCTCTCCTGATTTCAATTTCTGGACCGGGTTTGTATCTATTACAATTTATGCTCTTTGATTCCTGTAAAGGTTTGTTACTATTCGGAAGTCCCTTTGGTCTATGTTTTTTGTCTTTATAATTTGTACTAATTGTTCATGTCTTACTTTTTCAAATGCTTTCACAAAATCAACGTAACAAACATGCACATCCACATTCATATCTATACATCTTTGAGCTAACACATTAAAAGCAAATAACACCTCTCTGATTCTTAGTCATTATTAGATTATTTATTTTAGATTATTATTTTTAAAAAGACAGCCCTTTATCGAATGTTAATTTGGTTTTACCGACATTTTTGAAAGTAAAAGTAATATCTTGAGTTAAATATGGGTGAGCACAAAAAATACACCCTTGATAAAACTTGCTACTAAAGGTCTCTATATAATTTCTCGTTGGTAGGAACATAAAATTTGAAGCCTTCGAGATGTGGCTATACAGGCGAATCCTAAGGATATCATGGACTGACAAAATAACCAACGAGACCGTATTACGAAGAGTGGGCAAAGAAAGAGAGTTGATGTATACCATTAAAAGGAGAAAGTTAGAATATCTCGGACACATAATGAGAAAGGGCACCAAATACAGATTACTGAAGGTAATCCTTCAAGGTAAAGTATTCGGAAAGCGAGGAATTGGGAGAAAAAGAATATCATGGTTAAAGAACCTGAGGAAATGGTTCTCCACAACAACAACTAATCTTTTTAAAGCATCAGTTAATAAAATAATTAAAGCCAGAATGATTCGAAACGAATAGGCACTAAAAGAAGAAGAAGGAACATAATCCATATAATTATCTACGTATAATTACATAATCGACATAATTATCCGCCAATGAGGAGGCTGAAAAGAATAATGTGGAGAAAATCGACAAATCTGAATTACTGGTTTTTACTCGTATTTTAATTTTGATGTACATTGTAATTTTGTTGTAAGGTTTGTAAATTGTTTATATTAATATTTTAGAAGATGGTGTGTTAATTAAGCATAACATAAGATTCTTAAGTTTAATCCATTTGCAACAACTCTCAATAAATATATTAGCTATTTTCGAGGTGAACATTTTTTACCCACCCTTGGGCATACATGGAACCTAAAAAATGTTGGGCGTTGAAGGGTTAGAGCAAATGCCGTATTGGAGAGTATTGTGTACAAAACGAGCACAGAAACACTCCTCGCATAATATTACACTATGTTCACATTACATATTATAACACAAGGGCTTCACACTATACTGGTTTTGGCCGATAGTAGAAAATACAACGATAGGTATCAAGGAAGACTTTATTAGACTGTAAAATACCGCAAAACAAATAGGCCTCCGAATAAATAAGAATAATACAAAATTTATGGCTATAATACGAACGGAACAGTGAGACAGAATATTAGAGTAAAACGTTACAATGGACCAGTACAACTTTAAAAGGGTTCATTATTTTAAACATTTGGGAGCTACGATCAGCTCTGTCAACATCATTACTCATAAACAGATATTAAAGACAAGATACAAAGTGCAAATCGTTGCTGGTTTGCGTTACAAAAAATAATAAAATCCAAAAATGTATCCGGCTGTACAAAATAAGAATCTACCGTTCGGGCCTATAATGACGTATGCCTGTGAAACATGGACAATGACAAAACAATACGAGAACTGCTTAAAAATCACAGAAAGAAGAATTCTTACAGGAATATATGGAGCAGTTAAAGATGACACCAGAGAACTGTACAAAGTGGGAACCTACCAGCACTTATATGACTAACCAGGTATAGTTAAAATAATAAAGTCACAAAGATCGGTCGGACATGACAAGAGACGAGAGCATTGTATCGCCACATTCTCAACATTTTACAAGAATTAATTACTTTTCCAAACTATAATCTACGTTAAAATTAAGACAGCCAATTTGTCTGTAAAAAAGTGACAACAAACAAAAGAAAATATACCTTATACGACATTATAAAACAAAATAAAAATATCTCAAAATATCTCCACATTAGTTTCTTAATTTTGTTCTCTTTAAAATTTGGAACTCAATTAAAGAATATTGTTCTTTCTACTATAATTTACAATAAATATACATTTTATGAAAATCTGTTATGTATTCCAAATAACCAGAATCCATTTAAACTTAAGAACGACAAATTTATCATTGTATTGTCACTCCCTCGGGTGGACCGTTTCAATAATATCCTTTTTTTTACCTGAGGTGACACGAAACGATATACTGTATTGATAGTTACAACCAACGCTGTTGCCACTTCTGTTGGTTCGGAATTGCTAATTTTAAGACATATATACAAATAGATGCAACAGCGCTTGTATATAATTTTAGGCGGAATTAGTTGGAACTAACAAAACAATCCTTCGTACAATGTGGAGCCACTTGACTTCAGTTTTGCCTTGCACTTTTTGACTATATGTGGCTCAAATATAGGCATGTTGGTATCATTTGCAGTAGATAATGCCATACTCTTTCATTTTCTTCCGCAATAGTCAATAAAATATGCAAATTGATGTAGAAAACTGCGAGAAACAATTCGGAGCCACGTATATGGTCTCACATTGTTTCACTGGTCTGACATTGTTCATTCATTTACCTATTACTGGACTGACTTTGTATGGAAGCGGAATATATATATATATATATATATATATATATATATATATATATATATATATATATATATATATATATATATATATATATATATATATATATATATAGATATAAGACTGATAAGATAAGATAAGATAGTGCCTTTTTATACAAAAATCATAGTTATTCTGATGCATCATAATTATTTTGGTTATTACTGCGACCGTAAATTGTTAATTAATAATTTAATTGTTGCTAAACTATTCATTTAGTTTCCATCGACTTCTGAAAATTTAATCTACACAAAAAGGACTTTTATGTCACCAAGTTATTTAATTATTGACAAATAACTACTCACCAAAAACTTACTTTTGTTGAAGGAAATCGGGAAAAACCTGTCTCTATGCAAAATTTAATTACGGTGAATTTTTATTTGGGGATTTTTGGTGCAAAGTTAAAATCTTCTAAGTTATAGAGCAATAATTGAAAAAAACACAATTTGGGAGCGCCATTTTGTTTATAAAAAATAGCCTACTATCTGCAGACTTTCTATACCTATATTATCAATATATACAGTCATAAGATCCTATTTCAGCAATAAAATTGCTGGTAAATAACTTTTCCCAAAAACGACCCATTCTCCGATTCTGCCCAGAATACTAGCAAGTGCGCGCATACTACCCGGGCTAACTTTTCTTAAAATTCACACAAACTGTAAATAGAATTTTACATTTAACATTATACATTACTATTGTAAGAAATTATAAATGCTAAAATATTCTTTATCAGTCGAATCTGTCTTACTATTGTAAGAAATTATAAATGCTAAAATATTCTTTATTAGTCGAATTTGTTTAATCTATATGGTAGTAGATAACATTCAGATTTGATGACCTACTTTCATTTTCCATTATCATAAAAGAAAGATAATAAAAACGGCAAATTCGGCTATAGCCCCAATGCTGTAACACGGTCATTAATCATTAAAATGGTAGAGGAGTCTATTCGGGTATTTTGCGCGTTACTCGAGCGCTTTCGAAAATCACATGTAGAGAAACCATGTCCCCTGTAATATCCCTACCATACATGGACTCTTAATACAGGAGCGTACGTTGGCGGCAGTCCGTAAAAAAGATATATCCTTAGAAAAACTCAAGAAAAGAAAAGTTAAGTACATGAAGAACAGTGCATATTTCAAAAATCTGATATTTTAATGGGGCGCGTAAAGAAATGAGGGGTCACAAAGTTTCAAAAAATAAAGCGAATATTTCTCGAAATGAACATCAGATCGGAAAACTGAAAAATACGTGTTCAATATTTTTCAAAAATGTATCAAATGATCACATAAATCACATATTACTTCCATACATCAACATCAAAAACATCAACTAAAATTAAATCCTATTAAATCATCCGCTATGGTTTTCGGTAAAAACAAAGACAGTATTAGGAGAAATATTCAAATTTTGTTGCAAAATAATAAAATTAATTGCACTGATGTATCCTAGATTCTGATCTTAAATTTAAAAAACATGTGTCGGCTTGTATTCAAAAAGCATACAGCTCATTAAATATATTATTTCAGCATCGATATATTTTAAGCTCTAGGCATAAAATATTACTAACGGAGTCTTTAGTCTTATCGCATTTCAATTATGGAGATGTCGTGTATGGTCCTTGTCTTGACCAGTTTGATATAAATAGAATACAAAAAGTGCAGAAGTCATGCCTTAGATTTATTTACGGTATTAGGAAGTATAAGAGTGACTATAAGTTTAAGGATGCTAAATGGCTTGATATGGCGAACCGACGAAAACTCCATGCTTCTTGTCTGTATCATCGTATAATAGTAACAAAATGTCCGCCACATCTATATGACAGAATTAAGTTCAGGACAGACGTTTACAATATTAATGTCAGATCCAAAGGTTTGATATCTCCACCCACGTACAAAACAACAACATTCCGTAAGTCATACTCTTATAATATTTACAACTTACATAATAGCATCCCTGAATCAATGAAAAAACTACCTATTAACTCATTCAAAAGAAAAATGAAATTACATATTCTTGAGTCAACACATAATACCCTATAAACATTACTTTTCATGTCCTATCACCTGTATTGTTTCTTTCTTATTTTATTTCTATTATTTAAATTTAATTAACTGTAATATAACTGTTATATATTTGATTTATATATGCCAGCAGAAAATGTTCTTTAATTGTTAAAAAAAGGGCCAGAGCTTTGATCAGCAGGCACAGCATTCGTGTTGTGCTATGTTGTTTTCTTGTCCCTTTTACAGAGATTTTCTTTTTTTTTCCTATATTGTTATATTTGGTACTTGTACTTCTTTATTTTGTCTCTGTAATAAAGAGTTTATTATTATATTATTATTATTATACATAAGAAGGGACCAAAAATAACCCCAAAAACTATATGGGAATCACAGTCATCGACACCATTGGAAGATTATACTCCAGGATATTAAGAAATGAAATAGAACAAGAAATTCAAGGAAAACAAGCTGGTTTTCGTGCGGGACGTTCAGCGGTAGACAATCTCTTCACTTTAAAAATAGCGCTAGAGAAAAGAATACAAAGAGATCAGGAAACCCACTTCGCTCTTTTCGACCTAGAAAAAGCCTATAATAGTGTCCCCATAATAGAACTATGGAAGTCAATGAAAGACATCGGTATCGATGGGAAACTCATACAAGCAACTAAAATGTTATATGAGACCACTAACACCAGAACCAAAAACGGCAAAAATTTCACTGAGGCATTTAATACTTCAAAAGGCCTCCGACGAGGATGTTGTCTATCTCCCACTCTCCTTAAAATATACCTTGACCAATCCTTAGAGAGGTGGACAAAAGCACTAAAACCGATGGGACTGAAAGTGGGAGACGACTCCCTATTTACATTATTCTTTGCGGACGACCAAGTTGTTATAGCCCAAGATCAAGACGACTTAAGCTATATGATACGGAAGCTAAATGAACATTACCAACAGGCTGGATTAGTAATAAATATGGATAAGTCAGAATACTTCATAGTGGGAAACGAAGACATTGAAAACCTACCATTGGAACAAGGAAATATTGTTGGTGTGAAACAATGCAAATATTTGGGAGCTATATTTAACAAACGAGGAAATAGTGAAGATGAAATACAACACAGGATCAATAAAGGTAGAAACATCACTAGATCCCTCAACTCAATTTTATGGGACAAAGATATCAGGAAGGAAACAAAGAGAATAATATATGAAAGTATGAAAGTGCAAGAAATAAAAAGAAGCTACTTAATACAGAAATGGACTTTTTGAGAAGTTGTCAGGTTTCGAGATTATAACATGTAAGAAATGAAACAATTAGAGAACGTATGAAGGTGGAAAAAACTATAATAGACGATATTGAAAAGAGACAGCTGACATGGTTCGGTCACGTTAAAAGAATGGATGAGAATCGCTCGCCGAGAAAAATATTAGAGTGGGTCCCAACGGAGAGAAGAAGAAGAGGACGACCACGGAGAAGCTGAAGGGACAATATTCAGGAGGCAATGGATTCGAGGCAATTAGATGAAGATATGTGTTACAATAGAAAAAATTGGAAGCTGGGTATGGAGAGGCGGCGACAGCCGTAGAAATCCATTATATATAATCAAATGATATCAAACAGGTCCCCCGGGGAGGGGGGAGGTAACTTAGGAATTTTACTGCTACTGAAACAACTGCGTTCACGGGCAATTCATAAATTAATTTTGCATTTACTAAAACTAATGTGTATTTTTTACACCTTGCAGGTCAAAAATAAGCAAATGATCCAAGCTATCAAAACGAACGTCTGTTAATATCCTGTGCTCCATCTTCAATTTTTTAGTGGTTGGTAGTGTACGGGATCCATTAGTGCTTGATGGACGTCTTAACTTTTTTTATTGGTATCACTTGATAATAAATCAGAAGAAGGAGAAATTAGAGCCACAAGTGCCTTAGACGGGAGGTGGACCCAAAAAATTACAGTGTGGAGACCTCGAGCAGACAGAAGAAATAGAAGTGGACCACCTACACAATAGACAGGCGACGTCAAAAGGATTGCTGGGAATTGGTTGCAGGAAGCCCAAATCCGACAGAACTGGAAGAAATTGGGGAAGGCCTACGTTCAACTTTGGATGATGATCCCTTGATGGTATTACTTGGTCAATATTGCTTACCTTCTAAATCAGAATTATCAACATCCGAATTATTCTGTGACTTCTGAATTCATTATCATTGCTTATTACCTCGATATCTGACAAATTATTGATAATATCAAGGAGTTGAGCTTCAGTCAATGGCTTTCTAGAAATGTTTTCGAAATAAGAAATCTGAAAAATAAATAACCTTTGAGTCACCATGTTCGTTTAACATAACTCATGATTACTTGTAAATACAGTGCGCTGGAATAAGTGTTACCCCTCCCTATTAATTTATTTACTTTTAACACATAATCAAACCGCTCGGACAGGTCGATTTTTAAAATAATCATAGTATATTATAGCATCAATATTTCGAACTTTACGCGGTCCATCTTCAGGTGACAGGCATAACTTTGATTTTTTTAAAGGAAAAGTACATCATGTGATACTTCATTTAAAAGCTTTTGAAATACAGATTAAAAAAATGTATACTACTTTAATCCTTTTTGAGAGCAAAGGCGCAAAATTTCGATTGATTTCTTTTTAAACGGATTTATTTATTTCGAATCCTGAGAAAACTAAGAAATATTTTTGAAAAAAATGGAAAAATTCTTTGTAAAAGGTATAAAATTTAATTAAAATCCCTTTAAAGGGATACATCACAACAAAACGTTTTCGATGTTATAAAAATCATCATCCGTGTTAGATAGATTGGATGCTAGCTGAACCACCAAAGAAAAATATTCGGGTAGAAACCCTTTAAATATAACATGGATACATTAAAGGTGCATACTTAAATAAAATGCCTTATGATGGATACATGGCAACAGGATAATGCCATTAGGTAATGTATTGAATTTCCCAACACGTGGGATGCAAATTGAGTTGTTTACATTCCAATGACTTAATGGCAACTCAGTTGCCATTTGGTATAAATAAAAAGTAAATCAATCAATAAATTTTTAGACTTAAGTAGGGAACGGGTAACTATAATTATAAATATAGAGGTTTTCAATACAGGGGAGGGAAGAAATTTATATAAAGGTTTTAAAAAAATAGTTAAGTGAGCATTGTTTAATTTAAATAGAATCTTTGACCCGACTTGATAACGATAACGTTGTAATTCTCCCAATATCTATGTGAAAGTATAATACTTGCATATAGATCTGCTATTTTAGTTATTTGGACACTTGTCAGTCCTATTGGTATCATTATTATCTTACTAACCTTAGGTTAAGACTTATGCTTCTCTCCCAGATTTGATTGTTTATTACTAATACCTTTTGCTTGGCACAGTAGTGGTAATTTTTTTATTTGCTCGCGGCTTTTAAGTTCTCTACTACCTCCACACCACTAGTGTTTTTCAGATTTTTTGTATATTTACATCAGTTACAACAATGTTTAGAATATTGATTAAAAATTATTTGTCAGTAGTACTTTTGATTCTTATTTCAGTTTCTACTAACAGTATATAATATAGCAGGACAAGGTAAATAGTAAGTGTTTTTTGTTTTCACCCAATTTTGAAAAAATGTGAAAACTTTGAATTATCCACGTCCATCTGTCCGTCCGTCTGTCTGTAATCACAACTCCTCCGTCAATATACCAGCTAGAATAACAAATGAGGTGTCAAATGAAAGCTTATAATCCAAGGATGGTACTAAAGGTGAGATATTTGACCTAGGCTGTCTATCCGTCGGTCCGTCCGACCGCGAATATAACTCCTCCGTGATTATACCATGTAGAATGACAAATGAGGTGTCAAATGAAAGCTTTTAATCCAATGATGGTACTAAAGGTGAGAAATTTGACCTAGATTGTCTGTCCGTCTGTTTGTCCGACCGCAAATATAACTCCTCCGTCATTATATATAATGGATTTCTACGGCTGTCGCCGCCTCTCCATACCTAGCTTCCAATTTTTTCTATCGTAACACATCTCTTCATCTAATTGCCTTGAATCCATTGCCTCCTGAATATTGTCCCTCCAGCTTCTCCGTGGTCGTCCTCTTCTTCTCTCCGGTGGGACCCACTCTAATATTTTTCTAGGCCAGCGAGTTTCATTCATTCTTTTAACGTGACCGAACCATGTCAGCTGTCTCTTTTCAATATCGTCTATTATACACTCACCGGCACAAAAAACCGCCACCCCAAAAATGGGTAATTTTTAATGTCTTGTATTTCCTAAACCTGATGTCCGATTTAAGTAATTTTTTAATATGTTATAGCCTTATTCTTTAACAATATCGCTGTAATAATATTGTTGCTAGACAGGTACATTGTCATTGTATACAGGGTGTACGAATCAAACTGTGTTTTTTTTCTCAAACTTTGAAACACCCTGTGGAATGTTCTAGCTTTTATAAAATACTGAAATTAAAACCCAACTATAGCTTCAGGTTTTCTTAACATTCTGTTTTTTGATTCATTCGCTTATGTTGGATTATTAAAAAGTTAGGCACTTTAACAACTACCCCTGTTTTTCGTCAATATAGGGTGTTTTTAAATAAGTACCGCAAACTTTAAGAGGTAATTCTGCATGATAAAATAATGACAGTTTGCTTTATAAACGTATGCCCGCAAATGCTTTGTTTCCGAGATAGGGGGTGTTGAAATTGTTCTTACAAACTGACGATTTATTTATTGCTCTAAAACGGTTTGTGATATGCAAAATGAAATTTGGTATATTTTAAGATATAGTTATTGCGCATTTTTTGGCATACAATTAAGAATTTTATATTCACCATTGACGTGCATACGGGATATATCTTAAATGTTTATACCCGTATGCACGCCAATGATGGATATAAAATTCTTAATTGCATGCCAAAAAATGCGCAATCACTACCTCTTAAAATCTACCAAATTCCATTTGTATATCACAAACCGTTTTAGAGCAATAAATAAATCGTCAGTTTGTAAGAACAATTTCAACACCCCCTATCTCGGAAACGGAGCATTTACGGGCACACGTTTATAAAGCAAACTGTCATTATTTTATCATGCAAAATTACCGCTTAAAGTTTGCCGTAATTATTTAAAAACACCCTGTATTGACGAAAAACAGGGGTAGATGTTAAAGTGCCTAACTTTTTTATTATCCAACCTAAGCGAATGAAACAAAAAACATAATGTTAAGAAAACCTGAGGCTATAGTTGTATTTTAATTTCAGTATTTTATAAAAGCTAGAACATTCCACAGGGTGTTCCAAATTTGAGAAAAAAAACACAGTTTGATTCGTACACCCTATATACAATGACAATGTACCTGTCTAGCAACAATATTATTACAGCGATATTGTTAAAAAATAAGGCTATAACATATTAAAAGAATTGCTTAAATCGGACATCAGGTTTAGGAAATACAAGACATTAAATATGAGCCATTTTTTGGGGTGGCGGTTTTTTGTGACGGTGAGTGTAGTTTTTTCCATCTTCATACGTTCTCTAATTGTTTCATTTCTTACATGTTCTAATCTCGAAACCTGACAACTTCTCCTCAAAAAGTCCATTTCTGTACTAAGTAGCTTCTTTTTATTTCTTGCACTTATGTCCCAAACTTCTGCACCGTAGATTGTAGCGCTCTTCATTATACTTTCATATATTATTCTCTTTGTTTCCTTCCTGATATCTTTGTCCCATAAAATTGAATTGAGGGATCTAGTAATGCTTCTACCTTTATTGATCCTGTGTTGTATTTCACTTTCACTATTTCCTCGTTTGTTAAATATAGGTCCCAAATATTTGCATTGTTTCACACCAACAATATGTCCTTGTTCCAATGGTAGGTTTTCAATGTCTTCATTTCCCACTATGAAGTATTCTGACTTATCCATATTTATTACTAATCCTGCCTGTTGGTAATGTTCATTTAGCTTCCGTATCATATAGCTTAACTCATCTTGATCTTGGGCTATAACAACTTGGTCGTCCGCAAAGTATAATGTAAATAGGGAGTCGTCTCCCACTTTCAGTCCCATCAGTTTTACTGCTTTTGTACACCTCTGTAAGGATTAGTCAAGGTATATTTTAAAGAGAGTGGGAGATCGACAACATCCTTATCGGAGGCCTTTTGAAATATTAAATGCCTCAGTGAAATTTTTGCCGTTTTTGATTCTGGTGTTAGTGGTCTCATATAACATTTTAGTTGCTTGTATGAGTTTCCCATCGATACCGATGTCTTTCATTGACTTCCATAGTTCTATTATGGGGACACTATCATAGGCTTTTTCTAGGTCGATAAGAGCCAAGTGGGTTTCCTGATTTCTTTGTATCCTTTTTTCTAGCGCTATTTTTAATGTGAAGAAATTGTCTACCGTTAAACGTCCCGCACGAAAACCAGTTTGTTCTTCAGCTTGATTTCCTTGAATTTCTTGTTCTATTTCATTTCGTAATATCCTGAAGAATAATCTTTCAATGGTGCTGATGACTGCGATTCCCCTATAGTTTTTGGAGTTATTTTTAGGTCCCTTCTTATGTATGGGAGTAATATGTGATGTTAGCCATTCATCGGGTACTTTTTCTCCATTCAGACATCTTTCGAAAAGTTTTTTAAGCATATCCCATAGTTTGGGTGGTCCATATTTTATTAATTCAGGATTAATTCCTCCAGCTCCGGGTGCTTTCCGGGATTTCATAATTTTAGTAGCTTCTTCCACTTTGCTTTTGTCTAGTTCTATTTCGTGTTCACTCTGTATATCATTCTCTTTTTCTTGTATTCTTGTTATGTATTGTGGTCGTTTTTCTACTAATAATTCCTTAAAATGTTGTTCCCACTCGGCATCAAATATACTCTTAATTGTATGCCCGCCCACCTTTATGTGATGTTCTGACATTATCATTTTCCGTACTTCTGAACTCCTAGTTCCTCCTAATTGTTGATCTACGTATTCACATTTTTCGATGCAGGTTGCGTTTTTTCTTTTAATCACTTCTCTTTTTACTTCTCTATTTAGGTCCCTGTATTGTTGTTGAATCTCAATGTTTTCCTTAGTTTGTAGTCATTATACCAGGTAGAATCACAAATATGAGATGTCAAATGAAAGCTTATAATCCAAGGATATAAACTCTAAAGGTGATAAATTTGACCTAGGCTGTCGGTCCGTCTGTCCGTCCGACGGCGAATATAACTCCTTCGTCATTATACGAGGTAGAATGGCAAATGAGGTTTCGAATGAAAATCCAAGAATGGTAAGTGAGAAATTTAACCTATGACTTCTGCTTTTAGAAAAGTAACCATAAGTACTGTGTTAAAGTCACCGGAATAGTAAGAGCGACATATTATTCTACGCGCCTTCGCAAGACGAGAATAAATATATACTTTCGGTTACATAACTGTCTGTCTTTATAGTACCTCCACACTCTAATATTTTACAATTTGCAGATGATGTTGTGTTGTACACCTCCCATTCTTCCCTAGACATTTGTAGACGTCAACTTGAATTTACATTAGATTGTGTAAAAAATGATTACCATTCTCTAGGCTTATCCATATCAACCACAAAGACTGAAATTTGTTTTTTCTCTAAAAAACGCCAAATTCCTCAAGGCACCTTCAAATTAGGTAGAATATTTGGACGTATAAGGACGTATTTGGATCGTAAACTGTTATGGAAGGATCAAATTCATTCTATTATAAAGAAATCAGAAAATTCTATGAATATCCTTAGAGCTTTTTGTAGAACCGGTTGGGGAGCTGACCCGAATATTGCATTGCTATTCTATCGCTCAATGATTCGACCAATTTTCGACTATAGCTGTCATTTATATGGGTCTGCGTCAAGAGGATATCTTAATAAAGTTGAAATCCAAAGGAATAAATGTTTGAGACTCTGTCTCGGTTACTCAAAATCTATTCCTATTACTATTATTGAGATTGAAGCTAAGGAACCACCACTTACTCTACGTAGACAGTTTTGTACAGATAAGTTTGTAGCTAGAGCTATCTCAAAAAACGTAAGCTACTTAAGGACTATTCGTAACTTGAATATATTAGATTTAAGCCATAAATATTGGTGTACTAAAAAAACCCCCATATACGTTGAAAGCTACAGGAAGTTGACAATGAATGAAAACCAAATGTACAAAAATAAAATACCTTTAATTTACACTAAACCTCCTGAAACTCTCTTTTCCAAGGTAATACAAACAAACTACATGGATTCAAACCTTCCAGGTAATATTATCAACAAAATAATTAAAGACAGGTGGCCTATGTTTCAATATATTTTTACTGACGGCTCCAAAATTCAAAATAAAACCGGATGTGCAATATATCACTGGAATTCTGAATACAAAGAATCATGCCGATTGCCTAATGAAGCTTCAATATATACTGCCGAATTATCAGCTTTATTACTTGCGTTAAAATATACAGTGCTAGTCAAAAGTCCGTACCCCCCCTCGTATCTTTTGAACGGTTATACTTATAATAATGAAATTTGGAGGGAGGAAATAAACGGACGTAGGCTTCTTAACTAGTCATCACAGGTGACGTAATAGTGACAGATGCCTTTACAGCGCCACTGTGATAGATAATTTTAAATGGGAACTTATGGCAAATGATACCTCATTTAAAAGGTCTTGAAAATAGCTATTCAGTCATACTAATTTTTTTGGGTTTAATTTGATTTTGATTTTGGTGAATAGATTAAATAAATCTAACATTGTAGTTTCGCATTTAATTAATAAAAATTCAAATGTCCGCCTATGGTTTTTTTGTCAAAAAAGTTGACGTTTTCCAGTTCTCTAGTAGTTTTTACGTCAACGTCAACCTTTTTGACAAGTAACCATAGGCGGAGGTTTGAATTTTTTTAATTAAATGGGAAGCTACAATTTTATATTATTTCATTTATTCATCAAAATGATCTTAAACTGGAAACAAAATTAGTATGACTGAATAGGTATTTTCAATACCTTTCAAACGAAGTATCACTTGCCATAAGGTCTCATTTAAAAATATCTGTCACAGTGGCGCTGTTAAGTCATCTGTCACTATTACGTCACCTGTCATGACTAGATAAGAAGCCTACGTCCGTTTATTTCCTCCCTCCAAATTTCATTATTATAAGTATAACCGTTCAAAAGATACGAGGGGGGGTACGGACTTTTGACTAGCACTGTATAGCCTCTGTTGGTATGGACAATTATATCATTTTCACCGATTGTAGAAGTATTGTGGACAAACTAACTTCTATCCAATCGACAAAAAATCTAAACCACATTGAGATAGAAATTAAGAGTCTATATTATGATTTTACTTCCTCGGGCAGTTCAATTATTATTTGTTGGGTGAAAGGACATTCTGGAATATTAGGAAATGAAGAAGTCGACAAATTAGCTAAATATGCAGCTTTAACCAAACAAAACATAAGCAACATACTTCTACCAGTAACCGATATAGATAATATCAGTAAAAACCATTGCAAACAAAATTGGCAACGTGTATATAACCAAAGTACAACGGGAATAAATTTTAGAAATTGCCAGCCACTAATTCCCAATGAGAGATGGTTTAAACAAGAATCAAATAGGCTATTTATAAAAACAATAAACAGAATGAGGTCAAATCACGCACTAACCCCAGCATACAAACACAGCATAGGTATCAGTGATAACCCATATTGCGCCTGTGGTGGAATGGGAGATCTACAGCACCTCATATTGGAGTGTGGACTGTACAGACAAAATATTAAAGTAATGTATGAAAAGTTAATTGATCTAAATTGTCCTTTACCTGTCGATTTAAACGAAATTCTTTTTCCGAAAAATAAGCTGACGTTACAATGTCTTTACGAATATGTAACGTCCTGTAAATTTAAATTTTAAATAGGCTTAGATTATAAAATTATAAAATTGTAAAAATATCACACAAAATTGAAAAATGTATCCATTAATATAGTATAACACTCTGTAAATTTAGATAATAAGTAGGCTTAGATATTAACTTAAAATTGTTATTGTAATACCATACAAAAAAACACAAATAGTCTGGCTAATTGGCTCCGTCAAAGCCATTAATAAAAAAACAAAAAAAAAAACTGTCTGTCTGTCCGTCGGCGAATACAACTACTCCGTTATTAATACAGATAGAATCACAAATGAGGTGTCTAATATAAGCTTATATCCCAAGGATGGTATTAAAGATAAGAAATTTGACATCAGATCTCCGGTTTTAGAGTTGCAACCGTAAGTACTGTTTTAAAGTCACCGAAATAGTATAAGCGATACTTCATTCGACGAGCCTTAGCAAGATGAGAAAAATGTAAAATTTTGGTTTCAATATTATTTCCGCTTAAAAAGTTCTAACCAGAAGTGCCATTATGGTCGCAGAAATAATACTTGTAACACATCAATCGAAGCGTATTAACAATTCAAATATCGACTTCCAGATCTACTTTCGATTACTTTGGGTGAAAACTTACGAAGTCCAATTACTTGTTTTATTTCAGGTTATTGTATCAAGTGTAATTTGTTTCTTGTTGTTTTATCCCTATCCAATTCTCAAGCTATCCTTGAGTAGTGCCCATAGTCCTTTTCTTAGACAACTCCATATCTCGACTTACCGTACTTTTCATACCATTATATTTCCATAAGTCTTATCTAGTTGCACTAAAATTTTGTACTAAAAGGTCTCATTTTCTTCCTTGTCTATATCATTTAATTATCCAATATCTCTTTCTTTCTATGTCAAAGCCAAGCTTCCGTGTAGTAAAGCTAGCCCGAATCCTCCCTTGAGATTTAGTGTCTCTTTGTCAGTTTAATTTGTTCTGAGCTAAGCCATTCTTTATTAGTCTCTTCAATAACTTATCTCCTAGTTCTTCTTTGATTTGTAGGTTTTACTCTTTCCGAATCACAATATCCAGAATATTGTGTTACAGTAAAATTAAACTCAAGAATATTGTGGTAATAAGATACAGGGTGAGTCATGAGGAACTGTACATACTCCTACCTTGTATAGGGGCTCCTATGGGGAATAATAAATGACCATTAAAAAGTGTCTGCTCCCCTTGTTTAATAATATACAGGGCGAGTTTCGCATTTTGACAGAAATTTATATTCGTCATAATTTTTGAACGGTCAGATCGATGTGTCTCTTATTTTTGTCAATCGTTACACTATTACCACCTAATCAACTGATTTATTCAAACTAGAAAAAAATCAGGTCCGGCTTTTAAAAATTAGTTCGTTTGGGTCTTAGAAAAAATTTCACTCTGTATACGCTTTTTGAAAACTCTAATATGAATTTTACAAATTAGACAAATAGGCAATTAAAATGGCATATTTAATTTTTTCCCCACACGATTACTTAATTTAAAAAAAATCAAATTTTACTATGAATTAAAAGTTTGGTAAAGTAAACCATAGATTTAAAAAAATTAACTTTTATTACAAAAATTAATTTTTTTAACAAATATTTGGTTTATGTTACCACCCAATCAACTGATTTATTCAAACTAAAAAAAATCAGGTCCGGCTTTAAAAAATTAGTTCGTTTGAGTCTTAGAAAAAATTTCACCCTGTATACGCTTTTTGAAAACTCTAATATGAATTTTACAAATTAGACAAATAGGCAATTAAAATGGCATATTTAAGTTTTTCCCCACATAATTACTTAATTTTTTATAAAAAAATCAAATTTGACTATGAATAATAATTAAAAGTTTGGTAAAGTGAACCATAGATTTAAAAAAATTTACTTTTATTACAAAAATTTATTTTTTTTGAACCAATATTTTATTTATGTTACCACCCAATCAACTGATTTATTCATACTAAAAAAAAATCAGGCCCGGATTTAAAAAATTTTTTCGTTTTGGTCTTAGAAAAATTTTTACCCTGTATACGCTTTTTGAAAACTCTAATATGAATTTTACAAATTAGACAAATAGGCAATTAAAATGATATATTTATTTTTTCCCCACACGATTACTTAATTTTTTATTAAAAAATCAAATTTGTCAAAATCGGAATTTTAACCTAAAATAAAAAAAAAGATGAAATCACGGTTTAACTCGCTACAACGTTCCATTTTATATTTTTTTTCTGAAATTTTTACAGCACATATCTCTTACCATTGTGAAGACTATGACAATTGTTGTAGACTTTCAGTCTTCTTCTCGTAAAAGTTATGAATTTTAAAAAATAAAAGGTGCAGCTTCGTGAATTGCAAAGTTAAATCGCAAAAATTAAGTGAAAAAATTTAAAATTTATCTATTTGATCACGTCTATGTTAAACTATAGAGTCCAAAGAGAAGTGTTATCTAGACGTGTTATAGAAAAAAAAATGGTGAAACTTTTAATTTTAAGAAAAACCTTGTTTAATTTTTTTTTATTTTTATGGTAAAATTGCGATTTTGACAAATTTGATTTTTTAATAAAAAAATAAGTAATGGGGAAAAAAATAAATATGCCATTTCAATTGCCTATTTGTCTAATTTGTAAAATTCATATTGGAGTTTTCAAAAAGCGTATACAGGGTGAAATTTTTTCTAAGACCCAAACGAACTAATTTTTTAAAGCCGGACCTGATTTTTTTCTAGTTAGAATAAATCAGTTGATTGGGTGGTAACATAAATCAAATATTTGTTAAAAAAAATTAATTTTTGTAATAAAAGTTATTTTTTTTAAATCTATGGTTCTCTTTACCAAATTTTTAATTCATGGTCAAATTTGATTTTTTATAAAAAAATAAGTGATCGTGTGGGGAAAAAAATAAATATGTCATTTTAATTGCCTAATTGTCTTATTTGTAAAATTAATATTAGAGTTTTCAAAAAGCGTATACAGGGTGAAATTTTTTCTAAGACCCAAACGAACTAATTTTTTAAAGCCGGGCCTGATTTTTTTCTAGTTTGAATAAATTAGTTTATTAGGTCGTAATAGTGTAACGATTGACCAAAATAAGAGACACATCGATCTGACCGTTCAAAAATTATGACGAATAAAATTTCTGTCAAAATGCGAAACTCGCCCTGTATATTATTAAACAATGGGAGGAGACACTTTTTAATGGTCATTTGTTATTCCCCATAGCGCCCTCTATACGAGGTAGGAGTATGTGCAGTTCCTCATGACTCACCCTGTATATATATTTTATTCCTCCAAAATAATTTAGTCTATTTATATAAAAAAAGTAAAAGAACTACTTTATCTCAGTAACACTGTTTGCATAATTTCGTAGTAGCAATCTCTGTTACGTTGTTCTAGTCAGATTTTATCTGCAAACATACTTCGTTGCAAGTAGCTTAAAGAACAAAAGTAATTTGTTTTACAAAATTTGTTGGCAGTAAAATATGAAGACGACAAACTCCCTTATTGCTTCATATATACTGAATAAAATAATTTGAGTTCTAGGGGACTCTCATTTTCAGTCTCCATATTTCCGCCTTTTTTACGTCGTATCTAAATTGCGGACAATATATCAAACCAAATACTTTGAGAGTTGTCTCCGAGCAAAGAGACGTAATATGTATATAGACCAGGGCGCATCTGTAAAAATATTAGTACATTTGGACGTTGAGAGGTGACTCAAATTTTTTTGCAGAAATTGCTTGAAAATAAATCAAATAATAATATTTGAGTTATCCTCCCTCTCAAAAAGGTCCGGAACATTGTTTAAATAATCAAAATGTCAAAAATTTAAGGAAAAATTCGATTTTTTTTTGGTTTTTTGATTATAACTTTAAAAGTATTCATTTCCGAGAAAAGTTGTACTGACATAAAAGTTGCGTAATTAAATTTCCTACAATACAGAATTGGTTAAAAATTTAAAAAATAGTCACCCTTGTTGCAAAATAGCAATAATTGTGAAAAAAAAACATACAAAAACAAGTATTAGCATTTTACGTTTTTCAACCATTTATGCTACACTTAGGACCTTCATATTTCACCCTGAAAAACTTTATGATACAGTAAAACAATGCTATAAATTTCATTAAGATCGGTTCAATAAATTTTGCAAAATAAATTTTGCAGTCCAGTTTTCGTAAAAAAAATTCATTTTTTCAAAATGTTACAGGACTGAAAATAAAGCAGATAGCAAGTTGAACATTTTTTTACGTATAGAAGTATACTGTACCTTTCATTTTCAATTTTGCAAAATTAAAATTGATTAACACCACGGCGTCAGGAATTTTTTTAAATAAACATTAATTATTGGTGCTACGCGCAGGACAGCGGATAGTTTGCTGTGATTGGGCATCCCAATGCACTGGCGGATCTAGGGGGGTGTCACGATGGTCATGACCCCCACATAATTGTAAACCACCTTATCCTAGGGTTGGTAAGACTAAGTGACGTTGCATCAGAGAGAAGTAATTAAATCACCCTCAAGACCCATGACCCCCCAAAAAAAATTTCTGGATCCGCCACTGTTCCAATGACCTTTGATAATGATTGATACGTTTTAATTTTTATTACATTTCGATATAAATAAATAAATTTGTTTATTGCAAAATAAAAACACATACTCTATCCTTTGAAATAACGCTTTTATTAGCAAAAACTTTCTTTGTTCATATATTTTAACTTAAATAATAAAAGTTTATTATTTTTAAACATATGCAATTATTTAAACAATATTTCACAAACAATAATAAAATTAGTTTGATTTTTGTGGAATTAAAATATTAAAATTCAACAAAATATAGAGTAAGAAAATAATATATTAGATAAAGTTTGGAAGAAATTTTGGTGGAAATCAACTTGTGTGAATCGAACACCGCTGTCCTGCGCGTAGCACCAAAAATTATTGTTTATTTCAAAAATTTTCTGACGCCGTGGTAATTAATAGATTTTAAGTTTGAAAATTGCAAATGAACGGTACAGTTCACTTCTATAAGCAAAAAAAAGATTCAACTTGCCATCTGCTTTATTTTCAGTCCTGTAACATTTTGATTAAATGATTTTTATTTGCGAAAGCTGGATTGCAAAATTTATTTTGCAAAATCTGTTGAACCGAACTTAATGAAATTTACAGTATTGTTTTGCTGTATTATAAAGTTTTTCTGGGTGAAACATGAAGGTCCTAAGTGTAGCATAAATGGTTGAAAAACGTAAAATGCGAATACTTGTTTTTGTATGGTTTTTTCGTAATTATTGCTATTTTGCAACTAGGGTGACTATTTTTTAAATTTTTAACCAATTCTATATTGTAGGAAATTTAATTACTCAACTTATATGTTAGTACAACTTTTCTCAGAAATGAACACTTTTAAAGTTATAATCAAAAAACCAAGAAAAAAATCGAATTTTTCCTTCAATTTTTGACATTTTGATTATTTAAACAATGTTCCGGACCTTTTTCAGAGGGAGGATAACTCAAATA
Organism: Diabrotica virgifera virgifera; assembly: GCF_917563875.1. Taxonomy (NCBI): domain Eukaryota; kingdom Metazoa; phylum Arthropoda; class Insecta; order Coleoptera; family Chrysomelidae; genus Diabrotica; species Diabrotica virgifera. The sequence goes on from NC_065450.1 coordinate 153,692,149, forward strand.
TTATTATTTGATTTATTTTCAAGCAATTTCTGCAAAAAAATTGGAGTCACCTCTCAACGTCTATCTCAAAACAGATGCGCCCTGGACTAATATTTCGCTTTCGGCAAATATGTTTTGAGAGTACGATGTACAGTTGTGATTCAATTATGATATAAAAATGTTTTCTTTTGACATACACTTCCATATTTGTCTGAAATCTTTTCAGAGTGCTTTCCTAATAAGTAACGTTTTAAATATACCTATTTAATACGTAATATACTGAAAAATAATGCATGTTTTTCTGTAAAATAATATGATTAAAATTCAAAGCGTATATAAGGATAAAGATTAATCTTTCAAGATAAATTTTAAATTAGAAATCTGGCAGGTTGTCCTAATATTATACTGTATGCTTAATGCTTATAGTGAAAGAAGTCTAAAATAATTAGGTTGAAATATTTTTGGAACAAGTTATCTGTCATGTGAACTGGGACAAATACTCCCTGTATAATTTTAATTGCCGTATGTCCGATCTTCTCGATTTACGATTGAAATAAATCCAAGTCGAATGTTGTGGAGTAAATAACTGCAATCTGGCAACAGAAAGAAACACCCACAGACTGCAAGTTATGTGTACTGTGTCCTCTACACAAAAAGGGAGACATGATGGTGTGTGATAATTATAGAGTCATCACTCTACTCAATATGGCATATAAAGTGTTGTCCAACGTATTGTACAAAAGATTCCTCCCCTACGCCGAACATATAGTGGGAGGATATTAGTGCGGTTTTCGTCCTAATAAATCAACAACGGACCAGATATTTACAGTGAGTCAGATTCTTGAAAACACCCTAGAGTTCGGCGTCGACACCCACTACATATACGTGAACTTCAAAGCCGCATACGATTCAGTTAATAGAGGTAAACTTCTATTTGCTATAGCAGAACTTCAAATAAAGCTTTATCTTGTCCAATTAACTGAACTTACACTCACAGGAGCAGAGAGCATGGTAAAAATCCAAAACGATTTCTAGAGACCCTTCCATTGCAAAAATGGAATAAGGCATGATGGACTATGGTTTTTTTAACCTGGTATTAGAAAAAATAATTAGAGAATCCCAGATTAATACGAGTCGTACTATCTTTAACAAATCAGTACAAATTGTCGGATACGCAGATGACATAGACATCATAGGTAAGTCCACAGAATCTCTGACTGAAGCATTTCGGCCGTTAAGAGCATCTGCACAGAGAATAAGACTAAATATAAATGTTCAAAAGACCAAATATATGTGTTGCACTAGGTCAGCGATACTCAACCTTTTTTTCTCCTGGGCCACATACTAGCTATTGCCACAGCTTGCGGGCCGCATAGATGAAGTAGTATACAGGGTGTTTCATTCATTTCATTGGGAAACGGAAATACTTAAATGGTGAATAGAGGTCACTGAGGCGGTGCTAGATATTCTACATTTATTGCCCCATCGATTTTTATAACCGAGTTACAGGGTGGTTTTATCGAATTTGCCCATTTATTTCTGAACCCATACTTTATATCCACGTTGTATATTTTTTTCATATTTGGTCCACATATGTCATATTTAGAAGCCAAACCACCCAACTACTAATCAGAGGAAAATTCCAGGTCCAGATTAAAAAAATTACACTTGAATTCATTTTGACTTTGATATAACATCCTTTATATTGAAATTTTCAAAACCCGTTTGCACATTTGAAAAGAGCACAAAAAACTGAGTTTACAGGTTCGCTTTAATTTTTGTGCAGAAAATTTAATCTCTTTAATTTGGAAATGAAATATATTGAAAATTTTAAGGACTCTGAGGTTAAAAAGCAGGTTTTTAAAGCACTTTTAATAATAAATTATTGAATTTAATGAATAAATCCTGATTTTAACAATAATCAATTTTGTACTTAGTTACTACATTGGAATGACCCACTTACTACTAATCACAACAAAAAACCAGGTCCAGGTTAACAAAAAATATAAAGTGATTTTGATCTTGAAACAACAACCTGTATATTGAAATTTTTAAAACTCGTTTGCACATTTGAAAAGAGCACAAAAACTAAGTTTAATAGTTCACCTCCATTTTTTGCGTATACAATTTAATGACTAATTAATTTTGAAATTATATCGAAATTTTTAAGAACTTATAACAAAAATTTCGATATAAATATGTAATTATTTCGAAATTAGTGTCCTTAAATTGTCTGCACAAAAAATTGAAGCTGGCAATTAAACTTAGTTTTTGTGCTCCTCCCAAATGTGCAAACGGATTTTTAAAATTTTAATATACAGGGTGTTATTTCAAGGTCATAATTATTTTTAATTTTTTTGTTAATCCGAACCTGGATTTTTCTGATGATAAATAAGTGGGTTGTTCCAATATAATAAATAAGTATGGATTATTTTTAAAATGAGTATGTATTCATTAACTTTAATAATTTATTATTCAAAGTGCTTTAAAAACCTGCTTTTGACTCTTAGATTTCTTAAAAATTTCAGTATATTTAATGCCAAAATTAAAGTCACTAATTTTCTGAGCACAAAATTTAAGTGAACCTGTAAACTCAGTTTTTTGTGCTGTTTTCAAATTTGCAAAAGAATCTTGAAAATTTTAATATACAGGGTGTTGTTTCAACGTTACAATGACTTTATATTTTTTGTTAATCCGGAATTGGATTTTTCTTGTGAGTACTAAATAGGTCGTTCCAATGCAGTAAATAAGCGTTGAATATTTTTTAGATTGGTATTCGTTTTAACTTTAATAATTATTTATTATCAAAAGTTAATAATACCTGCTCTTTAATCTCAGAGTTCTTAAAAATTTCAATATAATTTCCCAAATAAAGTCATCAAATTGTCTGCCTCACGCACAAACACGCCTTAAACACATCGGCACACCATCAAATAATTTGACAAACACGTGAAATTTGACAAATAATTCGATCGTTTACGGGGCCCTTTAGTGAGCCTTCGGGCCGCATTAAAAACTCTAGTGGGCCGCATGCGGCCCGCGGGCCGCAGGTTGAGTATCACTGCACTAGGTCAAGCAACTTGACACCTACAAGAATAATAATTGACGACCTAGAAGTGACAGGTATCGACACCTTCATATATACTTAGGCTCGCTGCTAACTAAAGATAACAATGCCAGTGTAGAAATTAAAAGAAGAATAGCGAGAAAACTCTAAAATACCTAGGAAAATTACATTGACTGTCTAAAAAACACGAACAAAACCAGTGCTAACATATGGTTCTGAAACTTGGTCACTTCCACAGAATGACCAAAAACTGCTCAAACGTTTTAAGTGAAAAATCCTAAGAAGAATATATGAAGGAATAAAAGAACAAGGTTTGTGGCGCAGGTGTTAAAACTTTGAGTTGTATAGAAGTTTTGGAGAACCTCACGTTGTAAAATTCATTAAGGTAGCACGCCTTAGATGGATAAGTCGTGTACTTACTTACTTTCCGTGTCCGGAACACCAACAACTTTAAATTCTGTATTTCCAATGGTTGGCCACATAGATGGCCCTGTCATTTGCTATAATTAAGTCTTGTTCTGTGCAGGTCTCTCTCATCTCTGTGCATGATAGTAGATGCCGGCTGGTCTGAACCGCGCCACAGTCGCAGGTATCGTCCTCCTGGTATCCCCATTTTTCCAGGTTACTAGCACAACGTGAAACGCCGGTTCTTAGTCTGTTTAGCGCTTTCCAAGTCGGAGACGGTAAATTGGGCCCAGCAGCCATTTCCTCCGAGGGAGGAAAATGTGTCGCGGTAGCTGACGCTTGCCATAGGTGTATTCGGCGCGTCTCTGGCGCTTCGGGGATGGATCTTGATGTTTTCAGGAAGCTTTTCCGAGATCTTAGTCTGCTTGGCTGAGTTTGGTGGTCATATAAGGGGTGTCTTCGGTCCGTCTCCTGCTTTTTCCGTTCTACCTCTGACGTGACCTTCCTCCTGATAGGTGGTGGAGCAATTCCAGCAATGGGGTATACCTCTTCGATAGGTGTCGGTTTCAGGCAACCCGATATTATACGGACCGTTTCATTTAGAGCCACTTTGACGTTCTTTGCGTGAGCAGAGTTTGCCCATACTGGTGCTCCAAACTCCGCGGCCGAAAAACATAATGCCAAGGCAGAAGTGCGGAGAGTGTGTGGTTGTGCTCCCCATTTTGTATTAGTTAGCTTGCGGATGATATTATTTCTGGCACTTACTTTCTTCTTGACATCTTGACAGTGGTATCGGTAAGACAGAGTTCTATCCAGACGGACGCCAAGGTATTTTGGCGTCTTGTTGTGTTCCAGCATCTGACCACGCCATTCCACTTCCAGCGACCTTCGGGCATGCTTGTTTCTCAGGTGGAAAGCACATACCTGGGTTTTTGTGGGATTGGGTTTCAGATGGTTTTTATCATAGTATAGAGCTAAGTCTCCCAGGGCATCTGTCAGTTTCAGTTCGACTTCATTGAAGGTTCTTCCCTGAGCTGCCACCGCTGTATCATCAGCGTAAATAAATTGCCTTGTTTGTTGGTGTATGGGTTGGTCGTTGGTGTATATGTTGTATAGAATCGGCGCGAGGACACTTCCCTGTGGTAGCCCATTTTTTTGGTCCCTCCACCGACTGTTCTTGGACTGGAGCGTTACGTAGAAGCGTCTATTCTGGAGGAGACATTTCACTAACCTTGTTAGTCGGAAATCCTTTGTAGTTTCGTAGAGTTTTGCGAGTAGCCGTTGATGGTTAACTGTATCATAGGCGGCAGTTAGGTCTATGAACGCTACTCCTGTTATTTTCTTCCGTTCAAAACCATCTTCAATATGTTGGGTGAGATTAAGAATTTGACTGCAGCAGCACTTTCCGGGCCTGAATCCTGCTTGTTCTGGAATAATTTTAGTCTCCACATATTCTGCGATCCGGTTCAGTATCATTCTTTCAAAGGCCTTGAAAAGGTGGCATAAGAGAGATACAGGTCTAAAACTCTTTGTATCCGCCGGATCCTTCCCTGGTTTTAAGAGGGCTACCACTCTAGCTTTTCTCCAGATTTTGGGGATTTGTAATGTACGGATGCAGCAATTCATCATTTTTACGAGCCACTCTACGGTTTTTAGTCCAAAGTTCTTTATTTGCTCTGTTCGTATGTCGTCCAGGCCAGCCGCTTTATTATCTTTCATTTGATGGATCGCGCCTCTCATCTCCTCTAGACAAAAAGAGGTACCTAGAACATCTCTTTCTTCGTCGATATTCCGTTGAGCTCTCACCTTGTTCTTTCTTGATTTCGTCTTACCGTTCATTAACAGATGATGGGCTATCTGATCGGGTGTGACTTCTGTCATGTTGACTGCCGGAGCAACGGGATCGTTGCCAAGATTCCGAATCAGCTTCCAGGCACGTCTGCTGTTTTGTTTCATGTCCAGACTCGTGACCAGCTTGCACCACCTTTCCGTTCTGTTGGCGGATATCGCATGTAACATTTCCTCCCCAGCCTGTATTGTCGCTTCTGAGAAAGGGTCTTCTTCATATAGCTGTTCGTATCTTTTAAGTAGGGGTTTAGATTCTTCATTGAGCCCCGCTATGTACTCTGTTCGACAACCTCTAGGGATAAATTTCCGTGATACTTGCTTTACGATTTCTACAAATTTATCGTATGAATCAGGGCAAGGTTCTAGCTGGGAAACTTCTTGATCCAATGTTTCAGAGAATTTTTCCCATTTTGCTTTAGTAAAGTTGAACCTTCTCTTGAAAGGAATAATTTCGTATCTGATTGCCGCGTTGGAAAGACAAATTATTGGTCTGTGCTGTGTCTTTGGGAGGGCGCTTCCAACGATTTTTTCACCTGGTCTCCAATTCTGTCGCTGACAAATATATTGTCTGGGTTGTAACCTCTGTGCCATCTTCCGCTGTTGAACGACGCAGGCTGCTTTGGATCGTGAATAAGTTTTAGGTTCATGCTTTCAGCCCATTTTTCTAGTTCTTCGCCATTGGAATCTGTTTCGTTGTAACCCCACGCGACACTGTGACAGTTGAAGTCACCCAGTACGAATTTGATTTGCTGTGATTGAAAGTTATTCGGTTCCTCAAAAGCAAAGTCAGCGTTTGGTGGTTTGTAGATTGACGTTACTGTACAGGAGTTTATCTCCACTGTGAGGATCTCGATGTCATTTTGATCTGTTAGAGATGTGGATGCTACGTCAATATCTGGTCTGACGAAGACTGCGCTACCATATTGGTCGTGTGGCCTCTCCAGTATGAGCTTCATACCCCGAATCCTTGGTCTGCGGCTTGCAGTACCTCTATGGGTTTCTTGAACCAGTAGAACATCGACACCATGTTCTCTGCACATATAAGACAATATCTTTATCTGCTGATAGTCCTTCAATATTAATTGAGGTCGTCATCAAAAATGGCCTTGATAAAGACCGTTTTGATTTTGATTGCATCTGTGTTGCTGGTGCACCGGTGTTGAAAGGATTAGCCGACATTACTCGTTTCCAGGGGACGCCCGATTGTATTCACAAGTGATCACAATCTACGTGGAGGCTCCTTTCATGTCCCCCGATAAGTCATGTAGTCAGGTGAGAGGAAAATGCCATAGTCAGAAAAGTTTTTTACTGAAGAGGGCAGACAGGACAACGAGCAAGAGGAAGACCGAGACTTAGATACCAAGACAACTTATAGAATGGTTTAAAATCTATTGAAATTAGAGCATGGAGAAGAGTTACCAGAGACAGGGGCGAATGGAGGATTGTTCTGAAGAAGGCTTTGGCTCATAATGAGCTCTAACGCCACTGATGATGCTGATGATTTAAATTGCGGACAATATAATATCACACCAAATACTTTGAGAGTTGTCTCCGAGCAAAGAGACGTAATATGTATATTTCGCTTTCGGCAAATACGTTTTAAGAGCACGATGTACAGCTCTGATTCAATTATGATATAAAAATGTTTTCTTTTGACATACACCTCCACTTTGGCAGAAATCTTTTCAGAGAGTTCTTTCCTAATAAGTAAGTTTTAAATATACCTACTTAATACGTAATATTTATTTATTAAGTTCAACAGGCCATGTAGACCTTGGGCTAAAAGGTTTGCATTTCTGATTACGTTTTATAAATTTTATAAATAATTCTTATATAACTATAACAATACATAATATACTATACAGGGTGTTTGGTAGTCGGTATTATTTCAGGGATAATAGGGGACGCCATTTGCAACATTTTTTGCTAATAATGTATCGCTCAAACTGTTAAGGTTTCCGAAATAAAGTTAAGTTTGCCAATATTCGACAACCGTCTATTTCACGTTTAAAAATTATCTAGGCATACTTTCTCCCTGTTTTACGAATGGAATAAAAATGTAAACCTACAGCACTGACACTTCGCATACAATTTCCATCAGCTATCGTCATTCTCCGAACGCATAACAAACAAAAAACAATCTACCTGCTCTGCTAACAAACAATCTACCTGCTATGAACTGGTTTATATTAAGTGGTAAGGTGCGTTTTACTCTTTTGACATCCGAATTGTGTTTGGAGTTGCATTAACAACGAAGGGTTTTTGCAATCTGAGCAAGTAATACGAAAGGCATTTTGTATGTCAGGGAGATATCTCGCTTAGATAATTATTTTTAAAAATAAAATAGACGAGCAGCCTTATTTTCGAATATTGACAAATTTAATTTTACTTCGGAAACCTTAACAGTTTGAGCGATACATTATTAGCAAAAAATGTTGCAAATAGCGTCCCCTATTATCCCTTAAAAAATTTCCATCGACCTACCAAACACCCATACAGTATGGTGCAAATGAAAGGAATAAATGCGTTATTTCGTAAACCGGCAACTTTACTGGAAAATGCCAAAACTGGTCGATTTTTATTTTTAAGTTATGGTATTCTGGCATATATATCACATGAGTGACGTCATTCATCTGGGCGTGATGACGAAATCAATGATTTTTTTTAAATAAGAACAGGGGTAGTGTGCTAGCTCATTTGAACGGTTATTCAATTCTCTATTCAGTAACATAAACATTAACATCGTTATATATACAGGGTGTTCAAAAACAATTTTTATAAATTAAATTAATTGACAAAAAAAGGAGACTGTATGTAATTTATTTAATTCAAAATACATTTACTACTGTCAGAAAACAATAAAAAAATGTTTATTTGAAAAATAAACATTGCTTTTCGCTTAAATTAGATATTCAAACTTGCAAAAAGCAGGTGCCTAGCGGGAGCTGGCTTAAATATTGAATTTAAGCGAAAAGCAATGCTTATTTTTTAAATAAACTTTTTTTTCCGTTTTCTGATAACAGTAAAAAGTATTTTGAATTAAATAAATTACATACATTTTTTTTGTCAATTTATTTAATTTAAAAAATTGTTTTTGGACACCCTGTATAAATAATACTCTACTGAATAGAGAATTAAATAACCTTCCGAATGAGTTATCACACGACCCCTATTCTCATTTAAAAAAATCATCGATTACGTCATCGTACCTGGATAGATGACGTTAGTCGTGTGATATATAATATGCTAAAATATCATAATTTAAAAATAAAAATCGACCTGCTTTGGGGTTTTTCCTTAATGTCGCCGGTTTACGAAATAACGAACTTATTCCTTTCATTTGCACCATACCGTATAAATAATAAGTCTTATAAATTCTATTTAATTTCACTTTAGTCTTTTATTACACTCCTTCACCACCTACATCCATCTCCTTCTGTCCAATGATAGTTCTTTTCATCTCTCAATGTTACTTTTCTTTAGATCTTCGTACACACTGTCCTTCTATCTTTTTCTTGGAGAGCCTTTCCTTCTCTTTTGTATTGGTTACGTGAGAGTACCATTTTTGGAATTCCTTCACTTCCCAATCTATCAATGTGTCCCAAAAATATCGTATTCTCTGTGCTTTGATTGTCGTCGTTATTGTTGCATCTTTGTACAGTTCTTTTAATTCTTTATTGGTTCTTCTTCTCCACTGACCTTCTTTTGTTCTTCTTCTTCTTTAAGTTTCATCTTTTATCAAAGGTTGGAAATCATCATGGCAATGCGGTCCCTGTTGACCCTAAATAGCTCTGAACTACTGCATTCGAACCATCCACTTAAGTTCTTAAGCCAGGATTTTCTTGGTCTTCCCACATTTCGCTTTCCTCGGATTTTGACTTGCACAATAAGTTGTAATAATGAGTATTTTTGCCCTCTCATCACATGTCCCAAGTACTTAAGTTTTCATCTTTTGATACTATTATTTACGCTTTATTTCCTATCCTTCTAGTTACTTCCACGTTTGACATTCTTTGAATCCATGATATTCGTAGAATTCTTCTGTGTAAAATTCAAAGGCGGCAAATTTATTCAGATGGACTTGTTTTAAATGTTTACGCTTCCAAGCCATAAAGAAGAGTAGAGAACACGTAACACTACCGAAGCATCCTTAGACGTAGTTCTAACCTTATAGCCTGACTACAAAGAAACTTTTAACGTCACTTCAGTCCCCAAACAAGAAACTATTAATCTGGTAGACTCTCTTCTAAGAGCAAATTCCATTACTATTTCTACCACTGATTCAATTATTCAATTATTATAATTTTGTCTAGCTCAACACTTCTTTGTATTCAACAATAAATATTACAGACAACCTGATGGTTTAGCCATGGGTAGTTGCCTATCTCCTCTTCTAGCTGACATTTTTATGGATCATTTGGAATCCGTACATATCATGAAAATCCTGAAATTCTCCATTGGTATCGTTATGTCGATGATTGTTTATTGATCATCTCAGGTAACTCAAATACAGCTGAATTATTACTTTCTAAAATTAATCAAATCCACCCCAATATTAAATTCACCATGGAATTAGAGTCATCCCAATCAATTAACTTTCTTGACTTCTATTACCAGATTAAATGACCACTTCGATTTCAGTATCTTTAGGAAACCGACACAGACTGACCATGTCATACCACTATCTTCTAACCACCCTATCTCACACAAACTTGCCGCCTTTCACAGTTACATACACCGCCTTGAAACCATTCCCTCATCACAATCTAATTACAATAAAGAATTAAACATACTTCGTCAAATAGCCTCTAATAAGTAATAACTGTTACGATTCACACATCATAGCTAAGCTCATTCATAAAAGACAGCTTAAAGTCTTACGACATGCTGCGTGCCCTAGAGATTTAACAACCAAACCTACTTATGCTTCTATACCCTTTCACCAAGATAGGCTATCTGGGGATATTTCGAACATTATCAAAAGATCAGTAGACAACATCCGAATTTCATTTAAAGTATCCAACAACTTAGGACATTCTATATCCAATTCCAAAGTTACCATCAATTACATGAATCGTAGTGGTGTTTATAGACTACAATGTTCTGACTGTGATTCTACTTACATAGGAAGAACTTGTAGATCACTTGCTTCTCGTTCTCTTGAACACACCAAAAGAGAGAACACCTCTACCTTTTCTCAACATCTCAAACAAAAAAAAAAAAATCATACGTTGAGTATCCCAGATGATGTCGCTCTACTTCACAACATCCCACAGAAAGACTTCTTAAAATTAGACTTGTACGAGGACCTATAAATAATAAAAGAAAAACAGAAAAGTCCGAATTGTGTCAACCGCCATGTTTCGTGCAATCGGGACTTCCAACCACTCCATCGACAACTTTTTTCTTAACACATTTACAATATCACTTTTCACCCTTTTTCTACTGCTTCGTTCACATTCACACTTATAATAATTTATCTGATACTAGCCACAATAACCCTTTTGTCATCTTCAGCCAGCTAACCACTTTTATCTATTCATTACATATAAATTACTGATATCATCATCTACAGACACCCACATTATAAAAAAAAATTTCGTCTACATACAATCCACTATCATATTTCTACATTATGGCTATGCTCACCGTACCTATTCAATCTGTCATTACCAAAATATTACACTGATCTTTAGTAAAACCAAATCAATACTCTAATTTTCTTTCTGGGTCTCGTTCATGTTCCTTTCACACTAATTCCCTCACAGACATCTCATACCCCCAGCTCCTACTGTCATCATCGTATTACGGTTTTGGTTTTTGGACCCTTAGGGATCCGGGTGGCCTGCGAGGTCTTTAGGAATTATTGGTCGCCTAAGTTTGAGCTTGTGCTTTCTTAATGATACATCCCCCAGATTATTTAAGACATTTTTACACCTCAGTCACCCCCATTGTGATCCCATACACACTTACCCACACAAATTACAACAGCTACCAATAAGTTAAAAAAATTCGATAACTTTAAATCAACAAAATTGCTTTTTTAAATCTTAGATCTCTTGATAATAAGATTTGGTTACTAAATTTAGTTATCGAATACGGAACTTTTGTTTAATGTGGTTTGCCTAACTGCGCTTACAGTATATGTGAATACATTTTTATTTATAACAACTAGCTTAATGAATTTTAAATGATAATTTTCGCAATGGAGTGTGTTGTTACATCATTTCTAATTTTAACATTCTGTATATTTTAGTCTTAAATATGACAGGTTAATTTTTAACTTCCTGTGGAACTGTCATTTGTGTCTTGTCATCGTTCAGAGGTCCTATCCATCTCATTGTCACTTGCCGTCAGACTTTCAACATGTAAACAAGTCAAATCCACAGCTCAGATGTTACCTAGAGCAGATTAGCTAAATATTTTAAACATCCATATTTAATGTAGCTTTTTAAACCAATGTTTCCTTGACGGACTTCTTTGACTGGGCTTTGACCACCATATTTTTGTTAAATACTATCTTGGTGGTTAGCATGTACATTGCACGTGAGTATAACTGATAATTTTTTTAGCCGTAGTCAAAATTTCAATATCTTTGTATTATTTTATCGGGTTATATTCATTTTAGGTAAGCACTGATGATGACTGGTAAACCAGTCGAAAACTAGTTAGGCTGCGATTTTGATGTGGCCCTTTTGAGGGTTTTTAAATATACCTTTTATACATGATTTTACTGTTTTTTGTATTACATGGTATACAGCCAACCACAGGAAAACTTTTTCCTTGTGAATTTTTTACGTTTAATGAATGATGCACGTGCTATTTCAATACGTGTCTTAAAATCTTTATTTTGGTCTACATTTGATGTTATTCATGTTCCTAAATATTTGTAATTATCCACACTCTCAATTACAGTATCTTCAATGGTCAGTTGGATGTTTGCGTGTGCTGATTTAGTCATGATTATGCATTTAGTTTTCTTTAAATTCATGTTCAGTCCGTACTCATGACAGCGTTCATTAAGGCGTTGCATTACGTTCTGTAAATCATTGTTGTTATCCGTTATTATTACTGTATGGTCTGCAAAACGTAAATTGTTCAAAGCTTCTCCATTGATAGATATACCTTCTTCTTTTGTTACACTTCCATATATTGCTCTTTGCGTTTTTCTCTCCCATCTTCCTAAAAGAACTATTTCTGACTTTTTCAGCACCCACCTTTCACATACATATGCATAGGTCTTATAACAGTCTTATAAATTCTGGTTTTTGTTTTTCTTGATAAGTATTTGGATTTCATTAGGGTTCGTAATGTTCCATACGGTTTATTTCCTTTAGCTATTCTTGCCTTTATCTCCCCTTCCTCATTACCCTTTTCATCTATTTTGGCTCCCATGTAATTATTTCCTTTGGTTTTTTTTTGGAACGAGTATGTTTTTCTCCAATAATCTGTAACATGATGTTATTTTCTTTTTCTTTTTGGATTTGTCTCATTATCATATAGTTTGTCTTTTCTTCATTTATTTTAAGTCCAAATTTTTTGGCTTTGTTTATTTTGTTTTTCATTAACTTTTGTAGTTCTGTCTTACCTGTTGCTAATATTGTCAGATCATCTGCAAATACTATGCATTGGTGGCCGTTTTTAAATATCGTTTCTTGCATATTTATTTTGCTTTTCCTGATTATTTCTTCCAATGTCAGCTTGAAAGCAGTTATTGATAGTGGGCCTCCTTGTTGTAATTCTTCCTTGATTTCAAACTTTTGGATATATGCCCTTTGGATATAAGTCGGTTAACAAAGCATATACTACTCTTGTATATTCGTAACAGGTAGTTGGTATTTCTTTTACGGCATATATTTGGTCCGTCGTTGATCTGTTGTTTCTAAAACCGGACTTGCATTCTCCCAATATTTTTCCGAATATTGGTTTAGGGTGTTTCTTATGCTTTATGCCCAGATTTTGTAAACTATGTATTTCTAGTAGTGCAATGCCCCTATAGTTTTCGCATAGCATTCTATCACCTTTATTGTTTACAGGGCATATCCTTGCTTTGTTCCATTCTTCTGGAATTTTTTCTACTTCCCATATTCTCACTGGCGAAGCGTCCATGTAACCACTGTTACCATTGGTAACAGTTAAAAATCTTGCAAATAAATAGTTTATGACTACTATGAAATAATTCCATTTATATTTTTTACCAACAGAAATATTTGTTAATACGTAGTACCTACCAAATTCAGTAAATAGCCAATTAGACGCACGAAAATATTGGCGAGATTACATGTGAATACATTTGAATCCGTTGCACGGTTGCACGTTATTATATTCCGTTACCACTTCTAGTTCTGGTAACGAAAGATGATTCTCGCTATCGGTCGAGACTGAAAATTTTGAAGGAATGACGGCTCCAGAGACGGCTCAAGCACACTGTGTATATCAATATTGTCACTATTTTACAATATGGTAACGTTAGTTTAGTAGCTATTCGTGCATTTGAATTTGAACATGGAAGAATGTTGCTGCGTAATCGATCAACTACTTGAAAAGTCATTATCCTTGTATATTTTTTTTATATATAATTTTGAAGAAAAAAATAAAATTATTGAAAATAGAAGATTTAAAATATATAAACACTAGTTTTCAAAATATGTTCTGTTCCCTACTTGTTTATTTTTGATGTTAATTTTGTTGTAGAATAATCTGTTTAGTTTGTTTATTATTTATTGTTATACCTATTACATGCATATATTACATGTATACATAATTACAAAAACTTATATTTGGGAGGTTCAAAATAACTGTTATCTACTTTTTATGTCATATTATGTATAAGTTTTTAGTTTGTGAAAACTGTCATTATAGACAGTAGTGCGTGAAGGGTTTAAAGTGTGCGTGAAGTAACAATGTATTTTAAATGGGATTTACTTTTTCGCACACTTTCAATGGGTTTTTTGGCACACTTTCATATAATCAAGTATCCTTAACTTTCGCGTTGTCATATTTATGACAATATGAGCAATGACTTACAATAGGGTAGCCGAACGTCCCGAAAAAACGATATTTTCCCGTTTTTTAACGATTTGTCCCGGTGTCCCGAAAAAGTCTCTCGGGACGCCTAAATGTCTCCTATTTTTTCTTCAATTTCAATTGTTTCTTCAATTTCGGCATTTGCTTTCATTATTGTTTCTCCCTCTCTTATTACATTGTGGTCCAGTATTGTTCTCATTATTGTTCGTTCAAATTTCGGAATGCTATGTTCCTCTTTCTTATTAATCGTCGTTGTTTCCATCCCATATGTATCAACAGGTCTTATTAAGGTATTATATTATTTCATATTATACTTGTCTTGTTTCTCAACAGATTTCTAATCATTCCATATGTTTTTCTGCCTTTCAGAATTCTTTCCTCTGTTCTCTCTTTTCCGGTTTTCCATATTGTTACTCCCAAGTAGCTAAAGGTGGATACAAGTTTGTCCTCCTTATGATTATTTTCAATATCAGATTAAATAATAGTGTCGGGGAGACAGAGTCACCTTATTTCACTCATTTATTTACATTTATCTCCTTAGAAGTTGTTCGTTGAAACTGATCCTTGCTTTGGTGTTCTTTAGGCTTACTGTTAGCATAATTTGTATTAATATTTCTGGGATTCCAACATTCTCTATCTCCTCCATCATTTTCGTCCGATTGATTATATCAAAAGCGCTTTTAAAATCTGTGAATATTCGGGGAATTTCTCTGTTGTATTCTCTAGATTTTTGAATTATTTGTTTCACTGTATGTGTGAAATTGTGAAATTAATCATGGACCTCTTTGGTCTGAATCCATTCTGGTGTTCTCCTAATATTCGTTCAGCGCATTATTTAAGTCTCATGTTTAGTATGTTTGCTAGAATGTTATATGTGGTGTTTAATAAAGTTATTGCTCTTTAATTCTGGCACTCCTCCCGATCTCCTTTTTTTTTTTCATATATTATTGGTACTATAATGCCTGTGTTCCAATCGTCTGGTAGTCAGTTTTGTCCATAATTTGTTGTATTAGTTGGTTTATTTCTTTATATAATTCTCTTCCTCCGTATTTTTTTAATTCCACTACTTTTTCATCTTCTCCTGCTGCTTTTCCGTTTCCTAGGTTTTTAATATTTGTTTTTGTACTTCTTCTGCTGTGAAAATTTCGACTTCGTCGTTATCTTCTACGGTTTTATTTCTTCATCGCAGTGTGCTTTTTTTCGGAATATTCTTCCCATATTTTGCTGATCTGTTTCTCTTTAAATACGGTTTCTCCTTTCTGGTTGTTTAGTCCTCTTGTTTTGCTTGATTTAATGCTGGGCTTATTTTTTGTTGCTCTGACTTTTTTGTAAAATTGCTTTATTTACTGTTCAGTTAACAACTGTTTTGTTCTGACGGATTATTAATCCATAATATTCTGGCTGAGTTTTTTACTTTGTTTCGCAGTCTTGATCGTACGTAAATTACATATTCAAAGTTAAATTGAAAAGGATTTGTAGGTCCCAAATTAGCTAAAAGACCATGTTTCATCTTGCCTGTTTGGATATCGCCCCAAACCCTCCTTGGCAGTGGCGTACCCGGAGAGGGGACTTGGGGGTTAAACCCCCTTTCCCCCAGGGCATATGAAAAATATATAAAAAAAAAGTAGGAAAATGTAACTTGTCTTTCACAAACAAAACAAAAAAATACGCCAACCCCCCTCCCAGAGAAAAATTCTACGCTACTGCTCTTTGGATGTGTCCCGTTTTTTCAAGTTTATGATCTGGTCACCCTAACTTACAACAAAATTTTTGACAGTTTTGTGGTTTGAAAGTAGTTAGGATTTTTAAATGTCAAAGTTCTAAAAATTGTAGAATAGAAATGAATTCCAGTGACGAAGAGTTACAGTTTTTTTATTTGTTTATCGTAGATACAATATTGTATGAAACTGTGCGTGAAGTACTTTTTGCGAACTTACGCGATGTATAGCACTCGCTCCGTTGTCACTCGTGCTCTAAAAATCGCGTGCGTTCGCAAAAAACATACTTCACGAACTGTTTCATAAATAACTATTTTTCAATAAGATTTTTTTACATCTAGTTTTGGTAACACTTTAGAAAAAGTCACGCTTCGCCACTGCATATTCTTTTTATCAGGTCATATATCTTTTTTTGTAGTCTTTTCCGTCCTTATTTTATATTTTCGGCCGTAATTGCTGTTATTCCTGGGAGTTTGTTATATTTGGTTCTATATTTCTTGCTCTGTGCATGGGTACTTGTATTGCTATCTGGTCATCTCCAATTTCATGTTTTTTTCCTCTTGTACTTTGCTCTTATTTAGCAGTTCTGAGAAATAATTTTGCCAACTTCTCAGTATTTTTCCGGTTCATTTAGCAGTGTCGCTTTATCCTTGCTCAAGCATGGGTTGTTTTTCTGATACCCTCTCTATTTTGTTTGTTTCCTGATAGAATTTTCTTATTTCTTTTTTAATTTTTCTTCTATTTCTTTCAGTTTGATCTCGTTGTATTTTCTTTTGTTATTTTCTTTTCATGATTTTTCTAAATTCTCTGTAGACTGGTCTATTGTTATCTTTGTTATTTGAGAGATTTTTGAATTTTTTTTCTTATTGCTTCTGCTACATCTTGGCATTCTTCATCATTTTCAAAAATTTTAAAATTGCATTCTTTTAGAAAGTTAATATTGTTTTTTTTTTGACAAATTCCTTTTTAAGTTTTACTGTGTAGTAAACTAATATATTAGCACCTATGTATGCGCTGTCACCTTTTAAGAAAATTGACAAGTTACCATGCCCAAAGTAAATATCCTTAGACAAAATATTTCAGTTTTTTGGAAGCGATAACTTTTTTTGGTAAATATGCTTTAAAAATGAGATTTACTCAAAGCTGCGATTTAATTTAGATATAGTGTATAAACATTTGCTTTTGTAATAGAGATCAACGTCTGTAGACATGGTAAAACGGAAAAAGATTGCATAATGTATAAAATGTCGGTATGATAAAAAAATTTGTATATATAATTTAATAAAATATGATCTTACATATACACACACCCAAACTTATATGGAATCACCTGATATTTATTATTATTTCGGGCGATTTTAAAAAAACGAACACACGAAGTCAAACAATATTTATTTTAAAGCAATTTAATAACAAATACATAACAATTAAATAAAACAATAACGTATTTAACAAACAAATTGAAAGTAGTTGTTTTAAAGTCAATAGCATACAAAATTTCAATTTAAAACGAATAATGTTTAACTTGTTTTCATTTATTTTTTTTTGTATTTTGTGGTAGTCAGTGTCATCACCTCTAGTCCTTATGCAAGCTTCAGTTTGCGTGGGCACGTTCCTAATCAAATTATCAACATTTTATTGTGGTAGGTTGCTCCATCCTTTAAAAGCAGCTTGTACTAGCCTTGCGGTGTTTTGTGGATTATCCCGGCGAGCTCTAATTTTTCTTTTAAGCATATCCCACAAATACTCTATAGGATTAAGCTCGGGTGAGCAAGCAGGCCACTCCAAACAAGGGATAACTTTTGCTTCAATGATGTCTCTAGTCACTCTAATGGTATGTAGAGGTACATTATAATGAAATAAAATTAAATTTTCTCCTGTTGCGTCTCTCCAGAGCCTGACTACAGGTTATCAACATACCTGTGAGCAGTTAAAGTTGATTGGATGAAAATTAAAGGAGTTTTTTTATGGATCACAATTCCTCTCCAGAACATTACACTTCCCCTTGTACATTTGTGAACAGATCTGACAGTTTTCACTCTTGCTTGTCTTCCTCGACCTCTAAGTACACGATTTCGTGGGTCATCTGATTTTCCATCTGATTACATTAAATTCTGACTGTTTTTGAAAATAGCACATTCTGTCAATTCCCAATGTTCCAGTTTTGGTGGTGAAGACACCAATTTTGGCGATCAATCTTGTGCTGCCTGGATAACTCGGGAACCCATAACTGTCACCTGCTGTATACTTCTTGGTGCGAACTCTTCTTCGTATCCTTTCAACTGAAACAGTTACACATGTAGCTTCCAAAAGCTGCCTTTGGAGCTGCAGGTGAGAAATGGTTGGATGTCTTCCAGCTGATTGGACAATTAAACGATCGTGGAGAGCCGTTATTACTTTTGGCGACTTTTCCTTGCTTTATTTTTGAGCTTTCCTAGTTCCTGTTACCTAGCATATGTTTTGGACAGAACGCCCTGTATTACGACTAGCTCTGCAGCTATGTCCATCTGAGAACATTACTTTCTCCACAAGACCAATAATCTTTCCTCGTTGTAAGTTCTATAACCCCACATGAGGCATATTTTCGTTTTTTGACGCAAAAGTTAGTTTATTTATTTTCGTTCAACTTGCAACTCAAGCAAATAATCTATACCGGACCGGGCTGTACTATCCGATTGTCTTGTATATTTGTATATTTTCAATAAAAACCTTTAATCTTCGCAACAATAACAAGTTTTTCAAAATAAATAAATATTACTTTGAAATACATGGTGATTCCATATAAGTCTGGGTGTGTGTAAATACTTAGGTATTAATAAATGTATTACCTATTTATCATTGGAAATCACTATGTAATGGCATGCTATCTACAGTGGTCGGCATAAGTCAGACAACAAACTTATAGAGAAAAAATGCAGCGTCAAAATGAATTTATTCAAAAAAAATACAAAAGCGATTCGAAAAAAGGTTAATATAAGTGTTCAAATTGATGCACATATTGATCAATGCATTTATTGTAACGTTTCGCAACAGAGAGACAAGTCCGGCGAAGCACGTCAATCTGTCCATGAAGATTTTTAAATTCTTCTTCAAATTCAGTTCGGAGGTCGGGAAGGGTGCGTAGTCTTCTTGCAAAAACGCGGTCCTTGAGAAGGGCCCACAGGAAGAAATCACAGGGTGTCAGGTCACATGACTGTGCGAACCACCGATTCCGCCTCTGCCTATCCATTCTCCAAAATGAACATTAAGGTACTCCCGCACACATGCCACGTAGCCCGACACCCTCTTGCTATCTACACAACTGTCACTGAAGCACGAACAGACTAAACTACAGTAAAATCCACGGTACACAGAGAACCGGTATGTTCGCACGCATGGAAGGCGAACGCGTGACGTCATATGGGAACTTTAATTTTCATCCGGCAATGCTAAATGAAGCGGTAATATTGTTTGAATTTTAAAATTATGTACCTATCATTGCCTTTTAAATAAGAAATTTTATTGTATATTCTTTTTACTGTCATTTTCCAATGTGCATTTAATTTAAACATGAATTTCCGTTGAAAAATAAAGATTTTAGGTATTTGTTGTCCAATATACATTCACCATAGTATATTAAAAAAATAAAACAGAAATAATATAAACATTCACTTTACTGCTGGGTCTGTAAAAATGTTTCACATAAAATTGTGTCTACTTACTGTTATTCTAGATTGTTGAAAAATATTTGACTAAAAATAAAAACTTAACCACAAATCAATTAAGAAATTTGAAGTTTTAGATGAATAGAACCAATTACTTGATGACTTTCAAATTTTATTTACAAAATAGAAAAATGTTGATTTTAAGTTAAACCAGGTTAGGAATCTAAAAATTTGAAGTGCGAACATTTTATTAGACTGTAATATACATACATATACAGAGTGGGCCAAAGAAAACAGTCCACCTCGATATTTGGCAGTATTTATTAGATTTTAAGGAAATGACGAAACAGGTCGATTTTTGATCTAAGTGGGACACATTTTTACGGTACATACATTTGTCATTTGTCAACCCCCTCCCTTCCACTCCCCCACCCCTTATTTTTAAATAGGGAATAGGGGTCGTGTGCTAGCTCATTTAAAAGGTTACTCGATTTTCTATTCAGTAATATAAACATAAACATAATTATTTATCTAACAATAAAACACTGAAAACGTTTGTTTTCTATACTTCCACAAAATTTATTATATCTAAGTGACTACAGCTGTTTCGGCGGAGTGCCTTTCTCAAGTAATATAGTTTACAATGTGTTTGCCTTTTTAATCTTCAACTGAAGAGGTTGAGGAGTGGGGAGCTGTTTGTCTCGAGTTGGTCATTCAGAATTATATCTGTATTTTTCAGTTTATTAATTGCTCGAGACAAACAGCTCCCCACTCCTCAACCTCTTCAGTTGAAGATTAAAAAGGCAAACACATTGTAAACTATATTACTTGAGAAAGGCACTCCGCCGAAACAGCTGTAGTCACTTAGATATAATAAATTTTGTGGAAGTATAGAAAACAAACGTTTTCAGTGTTTTATTGTTAGATAAAATGAACTTCCATCAAGTAACGGTCGAATCCATCAATAATTATTTATACAGGGTGTTCAAGAAAAAAATATTTTAAGTAAATTAATTGACACAAAAAGAAGAATGTATGTAATTTATTTAATTCAAAATATATGCTACTGCTGTCACAAAACAAAAAAAATGTTTTTTGATAAATAAACATTGCTCTTCGCTTAATTTCAATATTCAAGCTGCCACCCATCTGCCTCTTGGTAGGTTGAATATTGAATTTAAGCGAAAAACAATATTTATTTATCAAATAAACATTTTTCTCTGTTTTCTGTCAGTAGGAGAATGTATTTTGATTTAAATAAATTGCATACATTCTTCTTTTTGTGTCAATTCATTTAATTCAAAATAATTTTTCTCGGACACCCTGTATAAATAATTATGTCAATGTTAATATTACTGAATAAAGAATTTAATAACATTTCAAATGAGGTAGCACACGACCCATATTCCCTATTTAAAAATAAGGAGTGGGGGAAATGGAAGGGAGGGGGTTGACAAATGACAGATGTATGTACTGTAAAAATGTATGCCCATTAGATTAAAAATCGACCTGTTTCTTCATTTCCTTAAAATCTAATAAATACTGCCAAATATCGAGGTGGACTGTTTTCTTTGGCCCACTCTGTATATGTATGTATAAAATGTTCGCACTTTAAATTTTTAGATTCCTAACCTGGTTTAACTTTAAATCAATTACAGTCGGAAAAATTAAAGAATACCCATGAAAGAACATATAAAACACGCTGTATTTTCCTGTCACCGTGTCACAAAGAAAATTGCCCAGCGCAAGTACATTGTAATAATAAATATTACATGTACTTGCGCTGGCCAATTTTGTGTGTGACACGGTGATAGGAAAATACAGCGTCTTTTATATGTTCGTTCATGGGTATTCTTTCATTTTTCCTACTGTATGTATATTAATACTATGTACAGTCGGAAAAGTGAAAGAATACCGATGAACGAACATATAAAACACTCTGTATTTTCCTGTCACCGTGTCACACAAAAATTGCCCAACGCAAATACATGTAATAATAATTATTACATGTACTTGCGCTGGCCAATTTTTTGTGTGGCACGGTGACAAGAAAATACAGAGTGTTTTATATGTTCGTTCATGGGTATTCTTTCATTTTTCCTACTGTATAATACATATTATGTATATTATTAAAAAAACAAATTTGCGGGAAAAGTTTTATTAATAATATTAGAGTTAATATCTATAAATAAAATCATTTTTTAAAATTAGAAAATTTAGATAGCTTTTTGTCAAGGGATCTCTGGCAGTTTTTAAAACTTTTTTCTGTTAATATCCTTCATTCTAATATAATATGTTCGTGTTCTGCACATGCGTAATATCACCTCAAATGGCATTATAGTTTCGGTTTTAATAAATTACTATAAAACTAATAGTTATATTATAATAGTTTTAAAAATACACAGTTATGCTAATAAACAACAATTTTTAACTAAAATAATATAGAATTACTTCAATCGTTAACAGCTTAATATTTTAAAACCGCCTCAATCTATTCACTTTCAACGCCACCACATACGAAACAATGCATCCAAACAATAAGCAAATATCTGTTAGGTTCCCACGTGACGTGCTGCGCGGCCGAAACCAAATTTAGCGACGACAATCGGCATACCGGTTCTCTGTTTACCGTGAGTAAAATCTACAACCCTATAGTCTAAGAGCTGGGAGCGGATTTTGTGCGTGATAAGTAATATGGAAAAACTAAACGGGGATATGTTGAATTAGTTGTGGACATGACTTTCACCAACGGCCGGAAACCAGAGTTGGGGCCGAGGGTAGTTATAAGGGGTCAAAGTCGCGGTTTTTATTATTTTTTTTATGACGCTCATGATCGAGATAGTTCACCGAAATTTGGGAATAAGTAGGTCATAACGTACCGAAGTAAAATCTGTAGGGGCTCAACGCTGCGTGGCCGACAAAGGGGTGGGGGTAGGGGTGAATATAAAAAATATAAGGGGTTTTTTGCGACGTTCATGATTGAGATAGCGCGCCAAAATTTGGGAATAAGTAGGTCATGACGTAAATAATTAAAATCTCCAGAGCCGGAAACCAGAGTGGGGAAGGAAGGTAGTTATAAGGGGTCAAAGTTCCGTTTTTTTATTATTTTTTTGTGACGATCATGATCGAGATAGCGCGCCAAAATTTGGGAATAAGTAGGTCATGACGTAACTAAGTAAAATCTCCCGGAGTGGAACGCTGCGTGGCCGAGAAAGGGGTGGGGGTAGGGGTGAATATAAAAAAATGTAAGGGGTTTTTGCGACGACCAAAATTTGGGAATAAGTAGACCATGACATAACTAAGTAATATCCCCAGAGGCGGAAACCAGAGTGGCGGACGAGGGTAGTTATAAGGGGTAAAAGTCGCGGTTTTTATTATTTTTTTTTGTGGCGCTCATGATGGAGATAGTGCACCAAAATTTGGGAGTAAGTAGGTTATGACGTAACTAAGTAAAATCTTCAGGGGTGGAACGCTGCTTGGTGTACAAAGGGGTGGTAGGCAGGGGTGAGTATAAAAATATATGGGGTTTTTTTGCCGTCCATGATCGAGATAGTGCACCAAAATTTAGGAATAAGTAGATCATGACATTACTAAGTAAAATCTCTAGGGGCGGAACGCCGCGTGGGGGACAAATGTTGTGCCGGGTCACAAAAAAATAATACACACTGCGACTTTGACCCCTTACAACTACCCTCATCCCCAACTCTGGTTTCCGGCTCTGGGGATTTTACTTAGCTAAGTCATGGTCTACTTATTCCCAAATTTTGGTGCACTATCTCAATCTAGCACGTCGCAGAAAACCCCTTATATTTTTTATATTCACACCTAGCCCCAACCCTTTATCGGCCACGCAGCGTTCCACCCCTGGAGATTGTACTTAGTTACCCCATGACCTACTTATTCCCAAATTTTGGTGCACTATCTCGATCATGAGCGTCACAAAAAAAATAATAAAATCGGCGATTCTGACCCCCTATAACTACCCTCATGCCCAACTCTGGTTTCCGGCTCTGAGGATTTTACTTAGTTATGTCATGGTCTACTTATTCCCAAATTTTGGTGCACTCTCTCAATCACGAACGTCGCAAAAAAAACCCTTATATTTTTTGTATTCACCCCTGCCCCACCCCTTTGTCGGCCACGCAGCGTGCCACCCCTGGAGATTTTACTTAGTTACGTCATGACCTACTTATTCCCAAATGTTGGTGCACTCTCTCGATCATGAGCTTCACAAAATAAAAATAATAAAAACGTCGACTTTGACCCCTTATAACTACCCTCATCCCCAACTCTGGTTTCCGGCTCTGGGGATTTTACTTAGTAATGTCATGATCTACTTATTCCCAAATTTTGGTCCACTATCTCAATCACGAACGTCGCAAAAAACCCTTTATATTTTTTATATTCACCCCTACCCCCACCCCTTTGTGGGCCACGCAGCGTTCCGCCCCTAGAGATTTTACTTAGTTACGTCATGACCTACTTATTCCCAAATTTTGGTGCACTATCTCGATCATGAGCGTCATAAAAAAAATAATAAAATCCGCGACTTTGACCCCTTATAACTACCCTCGGCCCCAACTCTGGTTTCCGGTCGTTGGTGAAAGTCATGTACACAACTAATTCAACATATCCCTGTATAGTTTTTCCATATTACTTATCACGCACAAAATCCGCTTCTATCTCTCCGACTACTACGTTTGGTACCGATCAATCGCAGGGAGAGGTAAAATATCCAGCACGCAACCACACTGTTGCCAGATTTACTTCTTTTCTTTTAGCGGGAATTTTAAAATTTCTAATTCCAGTTGGTTTTAAATTTGACAGTTGTGTTGGTTGTGTTTTCTCGAATCCGAATCGAATCATGATCGAATCTTAACCTTACTTTTACAGGTTATTGTGTACATGTAAATAAATTGGAACAAGTATTTACTGTGTTATAATTTAAAACTCATAATATGTTAGTCTTAAAAAAAATGAAGCTCAAAAAAGTATTCTTGTTTACAGTGCAAATTATTCTTTAAGAGGAAACAGTGGCGATCAAAAAGTAGCGAAAACGAGATATTTGTCACACGTATTCGTAATATAATAAAGAATAGGATTGAATAGGAATAACCTTATTTTTACTAAAACTGATAAAGGTAACTGCCTCATTATTATGCATCATAGTATTTATATTCAAAAAACTGAACAATTTTTAAGAAATAACAACTTTGATATTTTAGATAGAAGCCCTTTAAATAAATTAGTTACCAACTTAAAAGCTACCTTATCTAAACATAAAGATTTCCTTCTTTTACATATAATGAAAGAAAAAACCTTCATTTTGTCACATCCTCAAATATCAAGACTATATGGTTTACCAAAGATTCATAAACCAAATGTTCCTATGAGACCAGTGGTTAGTTTTTATAACACTCCAGTTGTGACACTGTCTAAATTCATTAATACCATTTTACAATCTTCAATATCTTTGCAACCTAATTATTCTGTTAAAAATTCTACTGATCTAGTTAATAAGTTGTCAGTTTTAAATTTACCCAGAGATTTCTTTCTAGTTTCGTTTGATGTTAGTAATTTGTTTACGAACGTACCAAGAGATGAAACCATTCCTATAGTGGAGAATTTACTTATTAACAATAACATTAATAAAGATACAATTTCCCACTTATTGGGTTTACTTAAAATTTGTTTATCACAAGATTTCTTTTCTTTTAACAACATTATTTATAGACAGGCACAAGGCCTTGCAATGGGAAATCCATTATCACCTTTTCTAGCAGATCTGTTCCTTAACAACCTTGAGATTAATATCTTTGATAATAATTCTTCAAATCACAATCCTTTACAAAAAATCTTGTATTGGTTTAGATATGTGGATGATGTGTTGGCTATTATAGAAGTAAATTCCTCAGATGCAGAAAATATTCTAGTTTCACTCAATAATTTACATCCAGCCATAACTTTCACTTTAGAAACAGAGTCTAACAATTCTATTAATTTTCTAGACTTAACATTGACTAGAATAGAGAACAAATTAAGTTTTTCAGTCTTTAGAAAACCAACTCAGACTGACCATACTATCCCTAGATCTTCGAATCATCCTTTTCAACAGAAGATGTCTTCTTTTTATTGCTATATCCATCGTTTACTTACCTTACCATTATCAGATACAAATTTTACTTCTGAATTGGATATTACTAAACAACTTGCACATAGTAACGGTTACTCCCCTACTTTGGTTGATAACATTCTCAACAAATTAAGGAATAAAAGAAACAGATCTCTAGCTTATATTGCGACCCCAGACAACTCCAACTCAGCAGTTATGTATAGATCTATATCATACATAGGTTATCCTTCAGACAATATAGCAAAAATCTTAAATAACATTCCTAACTTAAAACTTTCATTTAAATGCAAAGATAACATCAAGTCAATTTTCTCTCATACTAAAGACAAAATTAAAAAAACTTCAAAAAGTGGCATTTATAAATTGTCATGTGGTGAATGCCCTGTGACTTACGTGGGTAGAACGATGCGACCTTTGGATACTCGTATCAAAGAGCATCTGTCAAAGATCGATAAATCTAGCTTTGGTCATCATTTACATGCATCGAAACATAGCTTTAGTCCACAAAGAGATAGTAGGATCTTACACAGCATACCTAATAATAACTATACCAAAATGAATCTACTAGAAGATCTAGAAATAAGTAGAGAAATGAAAAGAAACCCTCAAAACTGTGTTAACACCCAGATTCAATTAAATTGTAAATTTGATCCTATTTTTAAGAAATTTCTTTAATAATTTTGGTTTAGTATACAGTATACCCAACAATTTATGAAAGTTTTTTGAACATTACTTTTAGGTATTCTTGAGTTTTCGTTCATTTTTTACATATTTTTAAACAAATAAATATTTGTTATTTGTCTGAATTAATCAATACGATTTTTTAAATAACAGCTTTCGAACTCTGAGCTTGTCAAATGATATTTCTCCTAGGTTTGATTTCATCTAACTTCTTCTACACTTGGTCGAACTATAACAGTTTTGTTTTTGGGAGAATTTTGATAACTTATAATATACAAGTTAACATTTCACTTCAATAGTAATAATAGTAATCTTTTGAAAATTTAACTTTAAAATTTAGTATCTTAACTTTAAATTCATTTAACCTATACATGGCTTTTTAGCCATTTTCAATTTTTTAATTAATATTTATGAGTATAGAGGTCGCATAAGATTGTAGTTCCTTCTTTACCATTTTAATAAATGACAGTCTTCCTCAGCTGATCTGCTGTTCACGTGGGCTCAAAATGGTCTGACTCAGCCATGTTGTCTTTATAAATTAATAAAAGAATTTAGATGTGATTCTATTCACTGTAAAGGGTTATTACCCTATATCTGTGGCTTTTGCCCAGTATTCATGTTTTTTGTTGTGTTGTTAAGCAATTGCTCTTCTATGAAGGTATTTTAAGAGGACGTAAGTTTTTCACTCATTTTTTATATGAAAAAAATCTTATCTTAAATATGTCCTTTTAGGAAGCTCTGATGATGGCACGTTATGTGTTGAAAGTACTTAGCTGATATAAAATTGTTTTATTCGTTCTCTGGATTAACTCTTTATAGAAGTTAAGACTAATTTTAATAGTTTTATTTTAATTAAAATACAAATGTATTGTTACAAACTTATCCGTCAATCAAAACGTAATAACATCTTATGAAAGTCAATAGTCAAAAGGAACTCTTCTTCTATTTTATAATCTTGTTTAAGGTAGGTAATACAACATCCCCCCTCAAGATGATACATCTTCAACATAACTACTGATTAATCTTCACGATAGCGTAAAGGTCTGACAACCGCTCTCCCAGAGCGCGTTGTATTCTTACTTTGCTCAATATTAAATGGTCCATCAGTTTTCGTTGGCGTTGGAAGTCGTATAGGCGTTTTGGGTTGAGTGGGGTGACTTTCCACTTCCTGACTACCTTTCTCAATGTTTGTTGGTCGTTGGGATGTTAGTTGTTGAGTAGTCGGTGTAGTTTCTGGAGTCGAATTTGTTTGTTGAATCCCTGGCAGTTGTTTCAATACTCCATCGGGGATACTGCTTAGATATGGAGCAGGGATCAGATGAAAACGGTTTCTCCTTATGGTGCTTATGGCGGTCTTAACTATGTATGATCTTGGATTAACTTCGTTAATGATTTCACCATGTCGTTTCAGGTCTGTGATCCATACAAAATCACCAATTTCGACTCAAATTCTTCGGTCCATGTTTTCCATCATATATTTTTTTATATTTCGAGCGGTACTTCCTCTCCGCGCTTACTAGCTTTTTTGATGATTTAAATTCAGCTAATGCGATTGGTGGTAGATTATCTCTCAATTTTCTTCCAAACATCATTTCGGATGGACTGAATCCGTTCTATAGTGGTGTGTTTCGATAGGACAGAAGTGCCATCTCTATTTTGTTCTTATTCTTCTTTATTAAGGTTTTTGCGACTTTTACAGCAGCTTCTGCCGCGCCATTTGCTTGGTGGAATTGTGGGCTACTTCTCGATGTAGAGAACTCCCATTCTCTTGCGAACTGTTGGAACTCTGATGTTTCAACAGCATGAAATTGTGTTCCAGTGTCGGAACAAACCAACTGTGGTATACCATATCTTGCAAATATTGTTTTGCAGATGTTTATTACTTCCTGTGATCTCATGTTCTGAACAGGAAGTACTTCAAAAAATCTGGAATAGTTATCAGTTACGACGATATACCATTTTCCTTCAGTTTTAAAAAGGTCCATTGATATCACTTGCCATGGATAATCTGGAAATTTAGCTGGCAATAAAGGTTCATGATGGTTTGTCGAGTTTTGAATACAGATAGGACAAGATCTTACTTTGGCTTCTATCTCTTGAGAAATTCCTGGCCACCACATCGTTCCCAGAGCACGACGACGAGTTTTAGTTATTCCAAAGTGGCCAGCGTGCAATTTTTCCAACATCATTGCCCTGAGCTCACATGGAATGATCATACGGTTTCCTCTAAGAAGGATACCATCCACAACTGATAGTTCATGACGTACTGGGTAGTATGGTTTAACATCACCTAATAATGCAGACTTGTGAGCCAGTCTCCCATTATGTAGTTCTTCAGTTGATTACAGGTTTGATCATTGCTTTGTGAGTTAGCAACTCGTGTTACATTCTCGTCAGATGTGTGAATACCTGCAAGAGTGACTCCATGAATGAAGGCATCGATTTCTTCTTCTAATTCTTTGTCATCTTCTGAAGGTATGGGTTTACGAGATAAAGTATCAGCAATATATAAATTTTTCCCTGGGGTATATACAATATTGTAGTCATAACGCATCATGCGCATTCTAAACCTTTGAAGTCTTGGGGACAGATCATCGAGATGCTTAGTTTTAAATATTTGTATAAGTGGCTTGTGATCGGTCTCTATGGTATATTGTTTTCCTATCAGAAAACTCTTTAGTCGATCGCTTGCCCAGGTCAGAGCTAGTGCTTCTCTTTCTATGTTTGCATAATTTTGTTCAGCTGGAGTCAAAGTCCTCGAGATGTATGCTACAGGTTTCTTATGACCACCTTCAACTTGAAGTAATACAGCTCCCAGTCCTTTGGTAGAAGCGTTACTGGATAGGATTGTAGGTTTATTTGCATCATACATTGTTAAACAAGGTGCTGATATAAGCAATTCTTTTATTTTCTGGAACGCCTCTTTTTGTGCTGGGCCCCATAGAAATGCATTGTTTGGACTAACTAAACTTGTAATTGGTTGCATAATCTCACTCCTATTAGGGATAATTTCGCTAGTAATGTTACAGTACCCATAAGGCGTTGAACTTCCTTGACATTTTTTGGTGCTTCCATGTCTACAATTGCTTTCACCTTGCCTGGATCTGGTGCTACCCCATCCTTCGACAACACAAATTCCAAGAAATCGATTTTCTGCTTACAGAATTCAGTTTTGCCCTTATTCAAGGTTATACGTGCTTTTTTGATTCTCTCGAGCACTTCTCTTAGGCGGTCATCGTGTTCCTCTTTTGTGTTTCCCCAAACCAGCATATCATCCACATGGACTAGAGTATTTTTTGCTCCTTCAAGGACTCGTGACATTCTTTTCTGGAATTCCTCTGGTGCCGATGTAATGCCGAAAGGTAATTTCTGGAATTTAACTCTTCCAAATGGGGTTAAAAAGGTTGTGTAGTCTCTTGATTCTTCGGCTAAATTAAGTTGCCAGAATCCATGATTTGCATCAAGTTTGCTAAAGTATTTAGCCCCTCTAATCTCTGCAAGTTATAGCTCTACTACGGGAATTAGGTGAAACTGACGTTTGACTCTTTTATTTAATCTTGACAGATCGACACAGATACGGACCCCTTTTCCACCTTTCTTTATGCTTACTACCATTGGGGCACACCATTCGGTCGCATGATCTACAGGAACAATGACACCATTTCTCTGCATTTCTTCAAAAGCTTCCTTTACTTGGTCTCTCAATGGAACTGGAACAGTTCTTGGTACAGAAATAGCATATGGTTCAGCATTTTCCTTTATTTCAATTTTGTATCCACCCTCCATATTGCCTAGTCCTTGGAATAATGAGGAGTATTCTGCGACCCAATTTGTCTCAGTGCTTATAGAATAAATTCTTTTTACTAAATATAAGCCTTGGCATGCTTTCCTACTCAACAATGGGACATCAATATCTTCAGAGATAAATACATTTTCTGTAATTTCCCTATTTTTATATTTTAGTTTTAATTTTACTGTACCTAGTATTTTGAATCTTTCCTGCTTTTTTGCACTAAATACTTTATTCGAAGATTCATTTAGAGGTAGTTCATTTATTACATTACTCAGCACTTGGACAAGTACCATTGTTACATCAGCAGCAGTATCCAGTTTGAATGTGATAGGTTCAAGCATTCTCTCTTTGCAGCTTACTTGTAGTTTTTGTGTCCACACATTCCTGTCATCACCCGCTTTAATTTCATGTACATAAGAGTTTTCGTCACTATCAGGCTCTGAATCTTGCTGAATGGCATGTACATTTTTGTTTTTGGACTTTTTATTTTTATAACACATCTTGCTGTAGTGTCCTTCATTTTTGCATGTACCACATTTAGCATTTTTTGCAGAACAGTTTGCTAATTTATCATGCCAATCATATCCACATCTAGGGCATTTTTTCGTTTTCTCACCTTTACTTGACTGTTGGCAATTTTGGGGCTTCTGTGATTTTTTGTAAGTTGATTGTTCTCTTATAGCAGAAACATTTGGTTCATTTAGGTTTTGTTTTTGACGGATCAGCTCTTCATGTTGTCTTAGACAGGTTACAGCTTTTTCGAGAGTAAGTGCAGCATCAAGTTGCAGTTTGTCACTTATGCTTGTAACTCTCATTCCGATAATCAACACTAATAAAACCATATCATTGTTTAAAGTCCCCCAATCACATGTTTTTGATAGACTATGTAAGTCAGTAATAAATTTCTCTGCAGTATCACTCCCTTGCTTATGATTTAGGAATTTGGCCCTTTCATAGATAATATTTCTACGGGGTATAAAATAATCTTCAAATTGTTTTAATGTCTCATCATATGTAGTTGGAACTGGTGAAAATGATGAGAATATTTCTTCAGCTCTTACCCCCATATTATAACTTAACACATCAATTTGTTTTCCATCAGATGCTTTATCAAGGCCACACCCTCGTCTAAAACGTTGAAAACGGTTTTTCCATTGTGCCCAATCACTTGGATGGAAATTAAATGATTCGGGAGGTGATAAAGTGAGGTTTATCGACGGTGATTCTTGAACTGGAGCGTTATCAGGCATTTTTTTTTTCAATTGATGCTTAACTGTGCTGTTTTCGTACTTTGTATTTTTGTACTAACCAACCTCTAAATTTTTCGAGTATTCTCATCCGTATTTTTACAAATCAGCTGCCGCCATGTTTTATTCGTTCTCTGGATTAACTCTTTATAGAAGTTAAGACTAATTTTAATAGTTTTATTTTAATTAAAATATAAATGTATTGTTACAAACTTATCCGTCAATCAAAACGTAATAACATCTTATGAAAGTCAATAGTCAAAAGGAACTCTTCTTCTTTTTTATAATCTTGTTTAAGTTAGGTAATACAACAAAAATATATTTTTTACACACTATCAAAAGTTT
This sequence comes from Diabrotica virgifera virgifera, assembly GCF_917563875.1. Classification (NCBI taxonomy): domain Eukaryota; kingdom Metazoa; phylum Arthropoda; class Insecta; order Coleoptera; family Chrysomelidae; genus Diabrotica; species Diabrotica virgifera. Next base: position 153,724,036 of record NC_065450.1, read on the forward strand.
TTTGAAAACATACACCTGTTTGCCGTTTTGACCTATTTATTTTTTTGCAGTTATTTTTGCAGTTAGGTACATAGTGTCATGTGTAGTGTGTGTGTTGAGTAAGTGTCTTTTTACTTTGCAAAGTCGACGTCATTGTCTTTGCAAAGAGACGCTAATTGTATCCGAACGTCTGCGGTCCCTCCGCGAGTACCGATCCCACAAGGACACAAACTATTTTCATTTATAATGTCATTTCTATTTTATAATTACCTAATTTACAATTTAGTTTGGCATTGAGGGATCTGTCCAACTCAAAATATGCTTTGCTGATTTCAATACAAACATAATAATTTTTATTTGAATATAACATACTCGTAATTTGTTTAAACAATATAATTTCTTTATTCAATTTTAAAAGTATTATTTTACTATTATGTACAGCTGGTTCCAAAAAAAACTGATACGACTCTTAAAGCGTATTTTGTAGAAAATTGAGCAGTGTACTTTCTTCTTCCTCTTCTTTTTGTTTTTGGTCTCGCTGGAAGGCAATTACCAGCACGATTTATAGGCGACCTTGATGTAGTCTGGCTCTAAGCCATATCAAAATCGCTGACTATGTTCTTGTAAAAAGCTTTTGCTGAGGTGTGATATAATGAATATGAGTTTAATTATATTTAATTGATTGCATTTTGAAGGATAAATACTTATTATTTACATACTGTCACTGTTACTGCCAAATGTTAAAATTGGTCAGATAACTTCAACCTCAAAAAATGGCTGTTTGTTTGTTTATTTTATTATTTGTCTGTCATAATAAATATAATATAATGTCAGACCAATCATACACTGCTCAAAATGATCAAATCTTACTAAGAGTCGTATCAGTTTTTTTAGGAACCTGCTAAGTACCTATATAAGTTTAAGTAACGTACAGTCGGAAAAATTAAAGAATATACATGAACGATCACATCAATCACTTATTTTGTATTTGCTGTCTTTTTCTATAAATAACAAACGTTTGTTGTAGAAAAAGATAGCAAATACAAAATTAGTGATTGATGTGATCAGTCATGGGTATTCTTTCATTTTTCCGACTATACCTACATCGCGAGTGGTAACCGCAAGGTAACCTCTCGCGTCACGATTTTTGAGGTACGCCCAATACAATTTTATATCCGCAAAAATTCCATACCGAACGGTAAGAAGTATTTTGTATACCTTCAATAATGTTCTTATAGACAAGGCGAAAACGGCGAGTTCGAAGGGAAAAATATTCCCATGAGATTTTTTTGCAAAATCACTTTCGTGAGATATCCCAGAATAAGGTTCGAGAAGTCGCCCACGTGAAAAGTGGGCCAATTTTTTTTGTAATTCTTTTTTTAATCAAATTGCAAAAATCAATATTTTTGGCCCGAATAATTTTTTCTTTAATTTCTTGGACCATTCTGGACAAAAAAGGTCTCTTATAATTTTTCTCTGAAGTTGATAGTTTTCGACTTATAAGCAATTTAAAATTGAAAAAAAAAAACGAAAAATGGCAATTTTCAAGGCTTAATAACTCGTTTAAAAGTTATTATTATGAAAGTCAATATATGACTAAATTAAAGTTTAAAGCCTCCCCTACAAGATCCTGAAGAAATTTTTGTGATTATTTTATCACTAAGCTGTTATTTTTAGGTAATAATAATAAGCGCCATGCACGTGTGCGGCGGCTGTAAATGCTGAGTGCGAGAGATAAGCCATTCCAGCACTCCAATTGTGCATCTTACTCGCACTCACATTTACAGCCGCATCAATACGATCTAATCGCTCATTGTTATTAATTAAAAATAACAGCTTAGTAGTAAATTAATGACACAGATTTCTTCAGGATCATGTAGCGGCGACTTTAAACTTTGATTTAGTCATTTTCTGACTTCCATAATAATAATCTTTAACCGAGTTATTAAGTCTTAAAAATGGCCATTTTCGCGTTTTTCAAATTTTAAATTGCTTATAACTCGAAAAAGATCAACTTTAGTGAAAAATTATAACAGACTTTTTTATCCAGAATGGTCCAAATAATCTAAAAAAAATTAGTTCGCTCCAAAAATATTGATTTTTGAAATTTGATTAAAAAAAATTGTTAAAAAAAATTGGCCCACTTTTCACGTGGGCGACTTCTTGAACCTTATTCTGGGATGTCTCATGAATGTAATTATGCAAAAATATCTCATGGGAATATTTTTCCCAACGAACCCGCCGTTTCCGCCTTGTCTATTAAGAAAAATACTCTCTCTCTAATGACATTGTTTTCGCACATAAATACACTACAAAAATATACCTTTTGGTATAAGATAAAGGCCGCCTAACTGCTCATGGACATAAAATTATTAATGATCCATTTCCTAAAAAGATCAAATTAGAGAACTTCATGAGCTTTTATTGGATTAAAAAATACGGACCACGCAAGGATAATAAAAATTAACGGAGAAATAAAAGGTTCTGCGAAGAGAGCACTAACTTAAAACGTTGGTTAAGAATAAATATTTAATATAGAGGTGATACAGACGTTTATTTTGTAGAATGGCCATCGAAAAATACTTTTATAGCACGAGATCGGTTGAACTATATCAGGACTTGTATATTATAAACAACAAGAATAAAAAATCTCTAAACGCCGTAAAAATGAGTGGCGAACACAATATTCCACGTCTATTACGCCAGATCATCCATTTCATAAGTCCATATTTGGAATAGTTTCATATTTTTTTGCTAATTTTTTGCTAATTTATTACCACAAAAACAAATTTTTTGCTCCACCCCTAACCGAGAAACAATGGTTGATGTAGCGTAATATTACGTCACATCAACGATAGCCATATCTCGCGAACCTAAAGAGCTAGAAAATCGTACTACGCGGCATATTTTTTTGCTAATTTATTGCTGTCGATCTGCATATGCAACATACCCCAACACCACCCCTGCTTCCCTTACAGCTAAACAACACCCCCAAAAAACAAAGAAAAATCTTGAAAAATGATTTTTGTGATATAGTTGACGGTTGATATTTAATTGCTAATTTTTTGCTGCCATTAGCCGCAAAAAACAATTTTTTTGCTCCACCCCTAACCGAGAAACAATGGTTGATGTAGCGTAATATTACGTCACATCAACGATAGCCATATCTCGCGAACCTAAAGAGCTCGAAAATCGTACGACGCGGCATATTTTTTTGCTAATTTATTGCTGTCGATCTGAATATGCAACATACCCCAAAACCACCCCTGCTTCCCTTACAGCTAAACAACACCCCCAAAAAACAACGAAAAATCTTGAAAAATGATTTTTGTGATATAGTTGACGATTGATATTTAATTGCTTATTTTTTGCTGTCATTAGCCGTAAAAAACAATTTTTTTGCTCCACCCCTAACTGAGAAACAATGGTTGATGTAGCTTAATATTATGTCACATCATCGATAGCCATATCACGCGAACCTAAATAGCTAGAAAATCGTACGACGCGGCATATTTTTTTGCTAATTTATTGCTATCTGAATATGCAACATACCCCAAAACCGCCCCTGCTTCCCTTACAGCTAAACAACACCCCCAAAAAACAACGAAAAATCTTGAAAAATGATTTTTGTGATATAGTTGACGGTTGAGATTTAATTGCTAATTTTTTGCTGTCATTAGCCGTAAAAAACAATTTTTTTGCTCCACCCCTAACTGACAAACAATGGTTGATGTAGCTTAATATTATGTCACCTCATCGATAGCCATATCTCGCGAACCTAAAGAGCTACAAAATCGTACGACGCGGCATATTTTTTTGCTAATTTATTGCTGTCGATCTGCATAAGCAACATACCTTAAAACCACCCCTGCTTCCCTTACAGCTAAACAACACCCAAAAAACAACGAAAAATCTTGAAAAATGATTTTTGTGATATAGTTGACAGTTGATATTTAATTGCTAATTTTTTGCTGTCATTAGCCGCAAAAAACAATTTTTTTGCTTCACCCGTAACTGAGAAACAATGGTTGATGTAGCTTAATATTACGTCACATCAACGATAGCCATATCTCGCGAACCTAAAGAGCTAGAAAATCGTACTACGCGGCATATTTTTTTGCTAATTTATTGCTGTCGATCTGCATATGCAACATACCCCAAAACCACCCCTGCTTCCCTTACAGCTAAACAACACCCCCAAAAAACAACGAAAAATCTTGAAAAATGATTTTTGTGATATAGTTGACGGTTGATATTTAATTGCTAATTTTTTGCTGTCATTAGCCGCAAAAAACAATTTTTTTGCTCCACCCCTAACCGAGAAACAATGGTTGATGTAGCTTAATATTATGTCACATCATCGATAGCCATATCTCGCGAACCTAAATAGCTAGAAAATCGTACGACGCGGCATATTTTTTTGCTAATTTATTGCTATCTGAATATGCAACATACCCCAAAACCACCCCTGCTTCCCTTACAGCTAAACAACACCCCCAAAAAACAACGAAAAATCTTGAAAAATGATTTTTGTGATATAGTTGACGGTTGATATTTAATTGCTAATTTTTTGCTGTCATTAGCCGCAAAAAACAATTTTTTTGCTCCACCCCTAACCGAGAAACAATGGTTGATGTAGCTTAATATTACGTCACATCAACGATAGCCATATCTCGCGAACCCAAAGAGCTAGAAAATCGTACTAAGCGGCATATTTTTTTGCTAATTTATTTCTGTCGATCTGCATATGCAACATACCCCAACACCACCCCTGCTTCCCTTACAGCTAAACAACACCCCAAAAAACAACGAAAAATCTTGAAAAATGATTTTTGTGATATAGTTGACGGTTGATATTTAATTGCTAATTTTTTGCTGTCATTAGCCGCAAAAAACAATTTTTTTGCTCCACCCCTAACTGAGAAACAATGGTTGAAGTATCTTAATATTATGTCACATCATCGATAGCCATATCTCGCGAACCTAAAGAGCTAGAAAATCGTACGACGCGGCATATTTTTTTGCTAATTTATTGCTGTCGATCTGAATATGCAACATACCCCAAAACCACCCCTGCTTCCCTTACAGCTAAACAACACCCCCAAAAAACAACGAAAAATCTTGAAAAATGATTTTTGTGATATAGTTGACGGTTGATATTTAATTGCTAATTTTTTGCTGTCATTAGCCGTAAAAAACAAATTTTTTGCTCCACCCCTAACTGAGAAACAATGGTTGATGTAGCTTAATATTATGTCACATCATCGATAGCCATATCTCGCGAACCTAAAGAGCTAGAAAATCGTACGACGCGGCATATTTTTTTGCTAATTTATTGCTGTCGATCTGAATATGCAACATACCCCAAAACGTATTTCCCAAATTATTTCCCATTTAGAATAGTTGATTATAATAATTAACTTACGTATAAAAATTATTTTAACAATATTTTGTACGTGTTATGTCAACTGAATACATATATTTATTTTGCTAACCTAAATATATACTTTTATATATACATTGATTTATTACAATTAAGTTTAAAACATCTGAATAGTTCTGCTTCCCTTCCTTTAACAAATATTTTTATATCAAACAAACACTAAACATATCAAAATATCTTGTACCAAAATATACAGTCACTGCGCACGCTAAATAATGACGTCACTGGCTATCTGAATAGTTCTGCTTCCCTTCCTTTAACAAATATTTTTCTATCAAACAAACACTAAACATATCAAAATATCTTGTACCAAAATATACAGTCACTGCGCACGCTAAATAATGACGTCACTGGCTTGATGAAGTTTAATTCGCGTGTATTTTTTTCATACCTAACTTTTTTTATTGGCGTACACGTTAGCGTGTACCTAGACACAGCGAAATATAACCATAATAAAAACTAATGCAAAACTATGTGACGTCACGTGCCGTTTGAACTATTTTATACCGCTGAAGACTTTAAATATGTATTTCTAAGTTATTACGAGTTTTTGAAGCGTGAAATTTTGGAAATCTCATTTTTAAACAAAACTGAACATTATTATGTAATAAAAAAAATTGTGCAAGTTTCCTATTGTTCGAAAAAATTTTATAACAGATTTCGAAAGCTTGTTGCTTGGAAACAGACCGACGCTGTAGGCGGAGGTCTGTTGCCTGTAAGCAACAAACTTGAGAAAGTTGTTAAAAAATTTTTGAGCATTTATCAATGTTCGAGGGAAGCAGGGGTGGTTTTGGTGTATGTTGCATATTCAGATCGACAGCAATAAATTAGCAAAAAAATATGCCGCGTCGTACGATTTTCTAGCTCTTTAGGTTCGCGAGATATGGCTATCGATGATGTGACATAATATTAAGCTACATCAACCATTGTTTGTCAGTTAGGGGTGGAGCAAAAAAATTGTTTTTTACGGCTAATGACAGTAAAAAATTAGCAATTAAATCTCAACCGTCAACTATATCACAAAAATCATTTTTCAAGATTTTTCGTTGTTTTTTGGGGGTGTTGTTTAGCTGTAAGGGAAGCAGGGGTGGTTTTGGGGTATGTTGCATATTCAGATCGACAGCAATAAATTAGCAAAAAAATATGCCGCGTCGTACGATTTTCTAGCTCTTTAGGTTCGCGAGATATGGCTATCGTTGATGTGACGTAATATTACGCTACATCAACCATTGTTTCTCGGTTAGGGGTGGAGCAAAAAAATTGTTTTTTGCGGCTAATGACAGCAAAAAATTAGCAATTAAATATCAACCGTCAACTATATCACAAAAATCATTTTTCAAGATTTTTCGTTGTTTTTTGGGGGTGTTGTTTAGCTGTAAGGGAAGCAGGGGTGGTGTTGGGGTATGTTGCATATGCAGATCGACAGCAATAAATTAGCAAAAAAATATGCCGCGTAGTACGATTTTCTAGCTCTTTAGGTTCGCGAGATATGGCTATCGTTGATGTGACGTAATATTACGCTACATCAACCATTGTTTCTCGGTTAGGGGTGGAGCAAAAAATTTGTTTTTGTGGTAATAAATTAGCAAAAAATTAGCAAAAAAATATGAAACTATTCCAAATATGGACTTATGAAATGGATGATCTGGCGTAATAGACGTCAATATTCCAGCTACAATCGAGCTGATATGAATATTACGTGGCGCGAAAATATATTTTCATTTGGATGTAAAATAAAATTCTAGTTTTATTTTCAAAGATATTTTCGTAATAGTTGTTAAATTTGAAGTAAAACACGCCACAAAATAGTAACTTTGATATAGTTTGCATTTTGAAGCTCTTTTGTGGCGCGATTTACTTTAAATTTAGTCACTATTACAGAAAAATCTTTCAAAATGAAACTAGAATTTTATTTTCCATTAAAATGAAATTACATTTTCGCGCCACGTAATATTCATATCAGCTCTTTTGTAGCTGGAACATTGTTTGCGCCACTCGGTTTTTTATTCTTGTATCAGGAGTTTTTTAAAGTTTTTATAAATTAGATGTATAAATTAAATGTAACGTTTCTCGATTACACGTTAAGCGTTATAAATGGTCACCTGTGTCGCATTATCTCCCAAATCATCTAGTGGTTACGACACTAAACTTGTCATAGGACAATCCGATTTCATATCCCAGCCTTCCTAATACTTTTTTTCATATAATTTTTGTGCCGTGGAATGTACACTAGATTTTTTTTCTATTCGAAATAGGTTGAAAGAAAACATATTGGTATGCCCGGCAAATGAACTAGGATTGCCCAATTAAATTTAGCGTCGTAACCAATACAACTATATAAACCATTTCGGCGGTTAAATGGATTACACTTTTGAGGCTCAATAACTTCTAAACGGCTTAACCGATTTTGATCACTAAACATGAGTTTGGAACATATTGACAAGTTGTATCTGATGCATCCAATTTCAAGTAGGATTACTGAAGGATAGTAATTATTGATCTTGAAAAACCGTTTTTCCCATAGGGAACAGATGGGATCATACTCATGAAGCCTATAACTTAAAAATTCGAATTTTCCCAGATATCAGATATACACCGTTAGATGTATCTAGAGTCCTTCTACAAACGCTCAGGTATTAACTCAATTCATAGGTTGAAACTTTTGAGTAATTGTCGAAAAACCAAATGTTTTAAAGGTTATTTTCAGGTTTTCGGCTATACTGAGCCGTGTGTATGTCTGATCCTGACGACTTAGGCACCATTTGAAAGCTTAACTCAACTTTATTGATTTGATGTATTTTCGGTTTTCCTGTCTCTCCTTGAACCTAAGATATGTACATATATACTACCAAAAAATATGCTGTTTTGTACCTATCCAGTCCTATAGCTGGTTTATGAGTGGTCAAACGTCACAAACTATACCGGTTCTGAATCGGCCCTGAATCCCTCTTAAAACATATCTACAAAAATATTCAGACCGGTTTAATTTTTCTACATACATACATAATACAAACATTTTCCCCCTTTTATATAGAAATTAAGTCAAATTTCTGAGCTCGGTAACTTTTGAACGATATCACCGATTTTCAAAATTAGACATGTATGTGTTAGAAAGTAAATCAACACTATCGAAAGCAGCAGAGATCGGACTTAAATTTTCTACATTTTTGGGAGTTTTGGGGGCAAGAACGAAAAACAGGGATGGGCGAGTCTTTCCCTAAACTTTAAGAAAGGATTTGGCCAATTTTTAAATTCAATCAGATTTAGAAAATCAAAAATTTCGTGTATATAATAGTGTTGCCATTAGGGGGGTTGTGCGCCACTGGCAAGAACTGCCGTTCTCTAGGATGAGCGATTGTACATGGTTGGAACTTCAGTAATTAAACAAGCAGCTGATATATTTTGCAATGTTGTAAAATATTGAGTTTGTGCTTGTTTTTTTTAGTTCAAGGGCTTGAGTATAGATAAGCAATTTTGAGCATTTATTTCAACAGTATGAAAATGCCTACTAAAACATATAGGGTCCCAAAAGTAGCGGAACGGTCGAAAATTTCGCGAAATGAACATCGGATTGAAAAGTTGAAAAATACGTGTTCAATATTTTTCAAAAATCTATCGAATGGTACCAAACACGACCCCCCACAAAGAGGGGTGGTGGTAACTTTAAAATTTTAAATAGGAACCCAGCGATATTTCGCGAAATAAACATCAGATAAAAAACTGAACGTTTCCAATATTTTTTTCAAAATCTATCGAATGACATCAAACACGACCATCCACGGAGGTTGGGTGGGGGGTTACTTTAAAATCTTAAATAGGAGCTCCCATTTTTTATTGTAGTTTTGGCTTCCTTACGTTAAAGTAATTTTTATTCGAGATTTTTTTTTAGAATTATGGATAGATGGCGCGGCACTATAAGCGGAAAAAACGATTGTTGGAAATGAAAAATTAAATTAAAAATGAAATGTCCCCACTAAAATGGAAAACTTAGCATAACTTGTTTTGGTTTTAGGACCTAATCTTCACAACCCAATAGATCTCCATAACGCTCCAGGAACTGCAAATTTAGTATACTTGCCTCCCCTGCTATTGTCCACTATTTTCGATCGATGATGGAAAAATAATCCGCATTGGAAAGGGAAAAATAATTTCAAACAGAGGAATGTAGCTAATGGTGGCGGAGGGGGAGGGGCGTGAGCATATCCGAAAAAAAAAACCAACGCCAACTAAAAAGTGACAAATAAAATATGTACACATGAACTTTGATATAATGGTATTTTTCGTCCGCTATAACTTTTACCATGCATCACGATTCATTTTCAAATAAATTAATTCAAAACATAAAGTGAAACGTACGCCGATGTGTGTAGTATATAGTATACAGTATACAAAATGTATATACACATCGACGTTCGTTTCACTTTATGTTTTGAGTTAGTTTGTTTGAAAATGAATCGTGAAGTATGGGAAAAGTTATAGCGGACGAACAATAGGGGAGCAAAGTACGCTAAATTTGCAGTCCCTCGAGCGGTATGGGGACCTATTGGGTTGTGATTATTAGGTCCTAAAACCAAAAAAAGTTAAGAAAAATTTTCCATTTTAGTGGGGACTTTTCAGTTTTTAATTTAATTTTCCATTTCCAACAATCGTTTTTTCCGCTTATAGCGCCATCTATCCGTAATTCGAAAAAATGTTTTAAATAAAAGTTGCTTATTTTAAGTAAAAAATCCAAATTTGCAATAAAAATTTGGGGGTCCCATTTAATATTTTAAAGTAACCCCCACCCCAACTCCGTGGGAAGTCGTGTTTGGTACAATTCGATAGATTTTTCAAAAACATTTTGAAAGTGTATTTTGTAGTTTTTTGATCTGATATTCATTTTGCGAAATACGCGTTTGCGGTTTGTATTTAAAATTTTAAATTTAGCCCTACCCTCTGTGGGGGGTCAAGTTTAGTACCATTCGATAGATTTTTGAAAAATATTAAGACGTATTTTTTAGTTTTTTGGTCTGACGTTCGTATCGCGAAATATTCGCTTTTTTTGTGAAACCTTTTGACTCGACTTGTAAAACTTTTTGATAGATTTTTTTTCGGGCCGACTTTAACGAACTTCCCTGTGTTAAGAGCAAATATATGGTAGAGGTACATCTGCAGGGTACCAGGTTTCTCCCTATATGATCATCTGACGCGCTCGAGTAACTGCAAAAATCCCCGCTTGGGCTCCCCTACCATAATAGGTACATTTGTGAAGAGAGTGCTTTTCATTGGTGAAAATTTGATTGATGCATAATAATGCACGTTGCCGTACCGCAAGGTTCAATCGTGAGTACCTTAATGTCGGGATACATGTTTTACCATGGCCGGCAAGCAGTCCCGATCTTAACTCAATTGAACACATTTGGCATCACAGGTCAAAGATAACAAACTGGGTAAGAGCAAGAGTGTCACCCCTATATTCTTCTTAGAGATCAAGACGACTGCGGTAGAGGAGTGGCACAATATCCCCCAATCAGATATCCAGGATATTACGAATGGATTGCCGAACCGGCTCCAAAAATTCTTAAAGGCCAAAGACGGCAACTTTTTTAATTAGGCTGTGATTTTCAAAATTATGTTGGTTTGCATTTTCTTTGAAGATTTTTAATCATTGGATTTCTGCTAAGGATCCATTGATAAACGACTTTTTTAAACGCTTTTTTTTACTTCAATAGTTTGCATTAAATCTTTAGACGTTAATTTTACTGACTTTTCTTCAATGCAAATGAATGAAAATTTGCAAACATATGCATTCGCGGGAACAATACACGAATATACAATAAAAAAATTTTATGTGTATTAATTGTTTAAATAAAAAATAACAATTTTAATGGAAAATGCTTAAAGTCTCTTGTTTTTTACAATGTAGAAACTTGAAACTTTTACAGATTGTAGCTAATTATATGATCAATACATTATTTCACTTTTTACGTTAATTGTTTACGTTATGCTTCATAAATAAACAAAAAAGTTTCAAATTGTTTGCCGATTCTGACTACTTTTCATGTTTGTACATCATATGTTTTATACATATTATGTTAATAAACATGACGATATATTTTAATGTTGGAAAAGTGTAAGACTAAAAAGTAAAAAATAAAAAAATACGAAAAAAATATTTTTAAGAAACGCTTTTCTTTAGTAACGAGTGACTAAAATTAAACATATTATAAAAAAATCAACTAAAAAGCAAAAAATAAAAAAAAATTGAAAAATATCTAACACATTCGTTAAAGAAAAGTGTGGGGCGAAAACCGTTTATTCGATGAAGACGCGCCACGCTTTTCCTTGACAAATGTGCTAGATTTTTTCAATTTTTTTATTTTTTGCTTTTGAGTTGATTTTTTTATAATATGTTTAATTTTAGTCACTGGTAACTAAAGAAAAGCGTTTCTTAAAAATATTTTTTTGATATTTTTTTATTCAATAATTTTATTGTTTTCTTTTTCTCAAAGGTAGCTTTCACAGTATCTTTCTTAAAATGTCGTCTAATATTGACAATTTCTGCAAATTAAAATAAATACGAGGTGGGCGGTGAATTGTGCCGGTAACTGTACTAAAAACTAAGAATATTATGAGATGCAAGAAAAAATTCAGCAACTAAAAATAAAAAAATGAGATATATATCTCATTTATCATAATAATAAATTGAACATAAAACATTCATTCCAGATGTATCTACATGTTTACTTTCTTTTATAATATTCTATGAGACAAGCAGTGAAGTATAAATGGTATGTGCATTTATCAATAACAAGTTCCAGACAGATATTATGACAGATAATGACAGAAAAAGTAAGTATAACTGTAATGTTTTCATGACTAGAACATAAATTAAAATAGATAGTAATACGAGGTGTGTTACTTTACGCTAAGGTATTTGTTACAAGTAATTAGCCACCATAAAATAAATATTTTTAGATAATTTTCTTTTATTTAAGATGACCATATAAAATATATTTAACTGTATATAATACTCTATGAGGTTTCTAAGAATATGCCAGATGTTTTTTTTTATTTTCGATTGACAAGTATTTTACTGTTAGAGGCAATGGAAAATCGTATAAAATTAGTACATTATTCAACGAACATGTCTGTAATGATGGCTATTACTCACGATGATGAAGTTTATGAAGACGCTCGAGCAGAAAGTGAGTGTCGTAATTCATCAGAGTGAGTAATAGACATTAATTGCGAGTAGAATACTATACTTTTTCTACGACCTTTCTTTTTATTAGTGGAAAAATTAGTGTTACTAATGTAAAGATACTAATATCAAAAATATCGAATACTTTTCAAAACAGAAAAAAGTTTAAAAGTAATTTTCAATTTTTAGAAGAATGTTGTATAACTCGTCTATGGTCTTCTTTAGGTGTCTACAAACCCATAAAATTTCAGATCGAAGCGTTTTTTGCCGAAAAAAAAGTAAACAAAACGTTGATAGACAGAATATTTAGAGAGGATATTTGTGTTCGAGAATTTGATCTGTGCTTTATGTCTGCTTGATTTTTCAATGAGGAAGTGCTTTCTTCCAAAAAAATGATCTATAATTATCAACTAATCTTGATTAAAATGAAAATTTACAAAAAGAAATGTAGTTCACCAATAGAACACGGCTGAATAATTGGTTGCGTACTATTAGGAGGCGTATAATATGATTTGAAGTGTAAGTTTCTCGACGGTAAGGATTATTCATTATAAAGATAAAAACTATGTTGGAGTATTTCTGTTAGAGAATCAAATTTAAACTTCAAATTTCAAACTTTATTTGTATTAATACGTATGACAGTAATAACAGTAAGGACAGAATGCTTTTGCATGATGGCCGGTTTAGATGTTTAATCGATAGTTGTTATCAATATTGAATAACTAATTACTAAATCTGTAAAGTTTTGATTTATGTTGTATGCATTTGATAATTGTAAAATACTACAGAATTTTACTTTTTTTTAGTTAATAATAATATAAACTAATAGTTATTTATGAAACAGTTCGTGAAGTATGCTTTTTGCGAACGCACGCGATGTTTAGAGCACTCGCTACGCTGTCGCTCGTGCTATACACCGCGTAAGTTCGCAAAAAGTACTTCACGCACAGTTTCATAGAATATTTTATCTACGATAAACAAATAAAAAAACTGTAACTTTTCGCCACTGGAATTCATTTCTATTCCACAATTTTTAGAACTTTGAAATTTAAAAATTCTAACTTTATTTAAACCACAAAAATGTCAAAACTTTTGTTGTAATTTATTGATCATATGTCATCACCATGACAACGCGAAAGTTAAGGATATTTGATTATATGAAAGTGTGCCAAAAAACAGTGCAAAAAAGTAAATCCCATTTAAAATACTTTGCTGCTTCACGCACACTTTAAATCCTTCACGCACTGCTATCTATAATGACAGTTTTCACAAACTAAAAACTTAAGACATAATATGAGATAGAGCAGATAAATAAATTTTAAGTGCACTCAAATAAATAATCGAATACTGCCATCGACCACTTACATTCAATCTCGGTTAATTTGAATAATAATCGCGGCAGGTAAAGTAAAATTCTTCTTTCAGTACAATAAAGTATTACTTTACTGCCGCAAATGAAGGCAAATGAGTACAATAATGAATGACTTTAGTGGCGGTTGGCGATAATAGTTATTTATGTACCAAGTCAGTAAAGTAACTCTTTATCGAACGAGTCTGATATTATGAGCCGAGCGAGCGTAGCGAGCAAGGCGAATAACAGACGAGTTCGATAAAGAGACATTACTGAAATGGTGCATACAAAATTTTATCGCCAATCATAAAAAACATTAAAACTTACTTAACACTTACTTAATTATATCCTTCTAATGAAAAAAGAGTGTGTGTACTTAGTCCTTATAATAGTCTAAGTATGTCTAAGTATGTCAATAACCATTAATATTAAACAAAAAAGTTTTCCTTACGGGGGATTCGAACCAAGTCATGACACGTCCGTAGATACACATACCGCAAGCCTACGCAACCACTTTCTAGGCACGGCCTATATTAGGTATAAAAAGAACAAATAGGCAAGTAAAAAATGTAAAAAATGTAAAAAAATAATTGACATCAAATGAAAAGACATTATACATAAATCATGGTAGATTCAAGGATATGAAAAAGAACTTTATGTACAATATAATATGTAATAGTAATTTTATTTTTGTTGAATTACCTTCATCATTAAAAATAATCGTTATCAGGTGCATTTAATAAGAAATTTAGCACTTCTTCTTGCGGCAGGGTTTTTGATTTTTTGGGAATGTAATTCCTTCCTTTTTGTTTCAAAAAAGCTGTAAGTTTTTTATAATTGCTTATATGTTCTTTATTTGTGGTCAAAGTTGCCTTTAACATTAAATAATAGGACCACATAGCCGATGGAGAATATTCTTTAGGCAATTCAGAGAAATATGCTAGTAAAACACTTTCACTATAATTTGTAATACAATTTTTTTCACTCCATGCTTCAAATATGTCATATTGCCTATTGTATTTTTCGATGGATTTTGCTGGGAGAAGCTCTGAAACTGCCTCTAACGATTTCTTGCGTATTTCAGGTGGCGTTCATGTAATTTCTTCCATTTCCAAAGCAGCACTACTGTACTATAATTTGATATTCGTTTTAACACTTTTATTATAATAAATACAATTTTCAATTTAAATTTTTTAAATATGACAGTGATGACAGGTGACTTCTGCATGCCGCTTCCGATTTTTAATCGACAGATAGTTATCAATATTGAATAATTACTAAATCGGTAAAATTTTGATTAATTATATATGAATATAATTGCAAAGTACTACAGAATTTCACTTTTTGGCATAAATTTAATTAAGAATAACGTAAATTGTGTACAATATTTTCAATAATTAAAGTAAATAAATTTTAAGTTCACTCAAATAAATAATCGATTACTGCCATCGACCACCTACATTCAATCTCGGTTAATTTGATTAATCGCGGCAGGTAAAGTAAAATTCTTCTTTCAGTAAAATAAAGTGTTACTTTACTGCCGCAAATGGCGTCAAATGAGTACAATAATGAATGACTTTAGTGACGGTTGGCGATAAAATATATTACTATTACAGTATACCTTATTTTTTATCATTATGCAACGTTGGCAAACTTCTTAAAATATAATAAACAACTACACACAATACTGCAAAATGAAGAGAATTTATATGCATTTCGATTACAGTGTTCAAAAATAGTAATTTACGTAACCAAAGTGATATTTTACGAGACGAGTAGGACTCACTTACGGCTCGCCCTGGAATCCTGTGAGTCTCGTAAAATCACTTTTGGATCGTGTTACGTACAATATTTTTTCTGCAGCCGTTTTCTATGTTAAAAGGAATATACAGGGTGATTGATTAGTGTGAGGAAGCTCAGTATATCTGTTATAGTAAAAATTGCAAAAAAAAGTTATTGGCAAAAATTGTAGGCAGCTTTAAACTCCACATTTTAAAATTAGCTACAAACGTACAGGGTGTTCCATATGATGGTGGCAGACCAAACTTATGTTTTTTTAAATGGAACACCCTGTATTTTATTTTAAATTTGAAATTTGCTTCACTTCCACATCACAACAATGTAAAGTTTTATTATGTTATATCGGGTATTTAAAAAGTTATAACCAATATTACCTGAAAATCGTATCAAGTTTAACTCCCTGTATAATTAAAAAAGAGCATAGGAACATTGATCTATTGCAACCGTAGTTTTTTAATAATTGCTAAAAATTATAAAACATATTTGTTTTCATAATATTCGTTAAATCAAATACAGGGTAAGTCAAAATGCAAGTACATTTTTTTCTTGGTAATTTTAAATAGAACACCCTGTATTTTATATCACTATCGAAAAGTACTAATATCGTACTTCAAATTTTATGAAGTGCTCCTTATACCTAAAGTTACCAGTTTTCTAGATATTTTTATTTTTCCATCAAAGTATTAATTTGGCAGATGTTTTAACGTTTACCAATAATTATTGTGAGTTGGCCATGATTGATTTGTCAGAAACTGACAGTTTGACATTATTGTTTATTAATTCAGTATTGGGGTACACCGTAAATTAGCAACAATTATTATTTAGTAATTCAGTAATTAATTCAATTTAAATTAGCAATAATGAATTTTACTACTCATGAAATGGTAGATATGATCTGGATTTTGGGGAAATGCAATAAAAATTCATTACTATCAGCTAGAATTTATCAAGAACGGTTTCCAGATAGGCGGCAACCTAGACAAGATACATTTGAAAAATTGAAAGACCGATTTAACCGCACTGGTTCAGTAAATTATGAAAAACATGAACGAACAAAAACTAGTGTGACAGAGGAAAACGAAATGAGTGTGTTGATGGCAGTTACAGAAAACCCACACACAAGTATAAGGAGTATTTCCAATGAACAAGAACTTAGTTACTACTCTGTTCAAAACATTCTATCTAAAAACAAGATGCACCCTTATCATATTCAAAAGCACCAAGAATTAAATAATGATAATTTTCAGAAACGAATAGCATTTTGTGAATGGGCCTTAGAAAAAATTAATGAGTAGAGAGATTTTTTTGATTATGTCCTATTTGGTGATGAAGCTACATTCCATCGAAACGGTTCTGTTAATAGGCATAACTTTTACTACTATTCAACAAGTAATCCATACCACATAGTAACACATAGTCAAACAAGATGGTCTCTAAATGTGTGGGGAGGTATCGTCGGTAACCATGTAGTAGGACCATATTTTTTTGAAGATAATTTAAATGGTGAGATTTATTTAGATTTTATCGTAAATTAGTTACCGATATTATTAGAAGAGGTTCCACTTAATATACGTGAACAAATGTGGTTTCTACATGACGGTGCTCCTGCGCGCCACAACGAATTAGTACGTGGTGAACTTAATGATAAGTTTGGTGAAAGATGGATCGGAAGGGATGGACCGGTAAGGTGGCCCCCAAGGTCACCAGAGTTCAATAAAATGGACTCATTTTTTGGGATTACGTTAAGAACGAAGTATATAAAATACCTCCAACAACAAGAGATGATATGAAAAATAGAATCCGAATTGTATTTCAAAATATTTCTTTACAAATGCTTAGTAATGTAAGCAACTCTTTCAATGGCCGCTTTCAAGTATGCACAGATGTTTTGGGAGGTCATTTTGAACACCTTACTTAAGTAAGATAAGTTAAAATTACTGTTGTTTTTTATTTTTTTGTGTTGTTATTTTTTTTCCGTCGGTTATTTTATATAATTTTTTTTTTATTAGAAAAAGAAGTCGCATCCACCAAAAGGTTATTAGCGACGGAACAAAATATAAATAACAAAAGTAAACAACTACAGGTTGTACAGAATGTTTATGAATTTTAGATAATTAAATATATTGTCGCAGGAATAGTTTTGACCTAGAGCCTGTGGTAGAGCGTTTGGGATCTTGTAGCGCTGTCTTTCTTGGTCATATTTACTACAAACTATTAAAAAGTGTTCGACTGTTAATCGGACGTTACGCTGATCGCATATAGGAGGATTACTCTTTGTGAAAAGGTAAGAGTGCGTTAACCTGGTATGTCCTAGACGTAAACGCGCAACCGCAATTTGTTCTCGTCTATTGCGCGACGATGGAAACCACTGAGACACATTATTTTTTATTTTATTTAACTTAGAATTAGATTGAGACCACTCATTTCGCCACAAACACAACACATTATTTTTAAAATAAGCTTTTAAGTCACTGGAGACACACTTGTTTATCGGCTCCGAAAAATCACTTAAAATTGCCTCTCGTGCAGTCCTGTCAGCTTCTTCATTTCCTGTTATTCCGACGTGTGAGGGAACCCATACAAATTGAACGCTTCTTCCATGTTCATGAGCTTGGGAAAGCTGGTATTTTAGCAACTTTTCAAAAGGATGTTTCGGAAAAATGTGTTTTAATGAGTATAGAGAGCTAAGGGAATCTGTTATGATCAGGGCTTTGGTGAGTGTAAGCTCGTTAAGAAGTTTCACAGCACGGTATATGGCGTAGAGTTCAGCTGAAAATGTGCAACATGCTGGGGGTAAACGGAAAAGAAGATTGTTTACTAGTATCGCTACACCACCGCTTGCAAGACCTGCATCTGTACGGTCTTTGCGGAAACAATTGAAATGTTTTGAATTGTACAACTGATTGGTCTTTAAGTTTGTCTCCTGTAGACAAATAATATCTGGAGAATATTCGGATAAAAGAAGCTGTAGCATAGGGAAACGATGGAAAAATCCATCAATGTTCCATTGAAGTATCGAGTTGAATGTTGTTAACAGATTCGGAGTTAGATGATACTGAGCAATTATCTACAGAAGAGTCACTGTCTAAGTCAGAAATCTCTTTCCCTAAATGGTTAAGAAGTTTCTTTTGAAGTTTTGTAAACTTAGTTTTTGTAGATCTATCATTTGCATATTGATAGCTGCTTTGTAAAAGATAGAGTAAACCAGGCATATCAGTTGTAAATTCTTTAACGACGCTAATAGTGTCGGGGGAGCCTTGGACATTATCAATCAGTAAGGACAATTGGTGGTAATTTAAAACGAATGGTGGGGTATGATTATCAATAAAATTTTCAAGAGTTTCCCGTGTAGATGGGACTTTAGATGAGCGCGGTTTTTTTGGTTTAGAAGATTTGGGTTTTGCAAACAGATTTTGTGATGAAATTGCTGAGTCTGAAGGAGGAGTATCGATCTCACCAATACTGCGTTTTATGGAAGAACTTGCGTTTTCGCAAGTGCTATTAGAGTTTTCACTTAGATGTTGTGGCTTTATTACCTTTGGAAGTACTGGAGCAGACTCATTGGTAATGACAGAAGTCGAGCTTAAAGTTTTGATTGTAAGATTGGTTGAAATGGTTGTTTCGGAAAATTGTGGTGATGTATCAGTTTTATTGGAGTTTTCTGCAGTTGTATCTAATGGAAGAGGTGCTGATAGATTGGAGGATATTGCTTTAGGAGTTTGTGAAAACGGTATTGCCGCTGAATGTGGATGACTGAAAGTGTTGCTATGAGTAGAAGTATTAGTAATTTCTTGGTCATGGAGATTTGTAGGTGTAGGTGATATGCTCGGATTTGATAGTGCATAACTTGATGACTGCTGAGTGTTTGGTAACTTGTGTAATATACTTGTTGGATCTGTTTGATTTGGTACTTCATTGTTTGAATCAATATGAGTTGATTCCGTTACTGAACTGTTATTGCATTGGGATGATATGTGTCCAGTATTTTTGCAAATAAAGCAGGTGAGTGTACCTTGTGACAAAAATATGCGGTAAGGTGTTTGGTCGAAATTTATTAGAATAGAATCTGGAATTGGTGATGTTATAGGGCTTACATAAACTTGCCTCCGAAAGCTCAATATGTGACTATATTCGGGAAGAGTTGAGCTAATTTTCAGAAATGTTATTGGGGAAATAAGCTTTAAACCAATATTCTGTAATTCTTCAACTAATACTTGATGAGGAATTGACGGGCAGACACCAGACAAGACTAGTCTTTCTGCTGGAGAGACAAGTCTCCGTGCTGTTACAACTTCGCCGAGTACTTCTATAGAGCCATGTTGTTGCATGAAATTATCTACTACGGTTTTGTTTGCCAAATACATGCAGATTCTATTATGAGATAATCTAGATGAAAAAATAATATTTTTTGGGTTGATTATTGTGCCCAACGGAATTAAATAATCCTGCAATTTAGCATTATCGATACAACTAAATACAATTGCTTGGGTCTTACTCGGAAAAGAGTTTGAAGCGGCTGATGCATAACTGTTTGTGATATTCGAACGTTGATTTACTGGACTGGTTAGATCGGAAGGTGTGTTTACATTGTGTGAAGTCATTTTAGCTGCGGTGGCGAAAGCTTCAGTCCGGCTCTGGTAAGTGACAAACCAACCGCATGCTAGCTAACCTCACAAAATGATTGAACGGTGGTGTTTATTTATTATTTGACGTTTTCTTTTCACAATAATAAAGTAATAATTACGTATAGATGACTTACGTAGTAGTATCTAGTAGATAAACACTTTAATTTTAAAAAACTATTTAATAATACCACTTGTTTTTAGTAAAAACTAGGAGTACAATATCAGTACAACTTCCTATATAAATTTTATTTAAAATAAATTGTTTTCTTTTCTGTATCGTTATTTCATTACTGATAATAAACAATAATGTCAAACTGTCAGTTTCTGACAAATCAATCATGGCCAACTCACAATTATTATTGGTAAACGCTACAATACCTACCAAATTAATACTTTGATGGAAAAATAAAAATATCTAGAAAACTGATAACTTTAGGTATAGGGAGTACTTCATAAAATTTGAAGTACGATATTAGTACTTTTCGATAGTGATATAAAATACAGGGTGTTCTATTTAAAATTACCAAGAAAATAATGTACTTGCATTTTGACTTACCCTGTATTTGATTTAACGAATATTATGAAAACGAATATGTTTTATAATTTTTAACAATTATTAAAAAACTATGGTTGCAATAGATCAATGTTCCTATACTCCTTTTAAATTATACAGGGAGTTAAACTTAATACGATTTTCAGGTAATATTGGCTATAACTTTTTAAGTACCCGGTGTAATATAACAAAACTTTACATTATTGTGATGTGGATATGAAGCAGATTTCAAATTTAAAATAAAATACAGGGTGTTCCATTTAAAAGAACATAAGTTTGGTCTGCCACCATCTTACGGAACACCCTGTAAGATTGTAACTAATTTTAAAATGTGGAGTTTACAGCTGCCTACAATTTTTGTTAATAACTTTTTTTGTAATTTTTACTACAACAGATCTACTGAGCTTCCTCACACTAATCAATCACCCTGTATGTATAAACTTTACTTATGAACTTTTATTAAACACTTTAATTATGACAAGCGTTGTCATAATAAAATAAAAAGTTGATGTTATTGTCAAAGCCGTTACCTAGCTACCCAAAATCGTCCCGAAAGTAAAAAAAATCTTCCGGAAAGTGAAAAAATTAGTCCCGAAAGTAACTACTTTCGATATGAGTTGTGTAAAATGGTACTTTCGATTTAATAAATCATACCGAAAGTTTAATTTTCGGGAAGGCTGCAGAAAATGCAATTTTACCACACAGTCACAAAGTTATTTAATTTGTAACTCTGCTGAAACGTGAAATCAAAAGACTTTCTACACAAATTATAGTTCTAGTAAAATTTATCGATGCATTTTATATTTTTGAATGAGTTAGATAACAAGTTTACTGAAAAGGTTTATTTTTACTTCGGAAGCTTATTTAAACGAGAATGTTTGAGAAGTTTTGCTTTATGGAATTTAAACAAAATTTGTTAGGATTTATTTTCTTACATCTTTTCATTTTGCAAGAATTGGATGAATCTAATAAAGTATAGATCTTAGGAATGCTTCAATACTTCAACAAATTTCGAAATGCGTATGTCAAAAGAAAAAAAATCCTGAAAACATTAACTAAACTGCGCGTTATAGGTCTGGATCCCGCGTATGAAAAAAAGTTGATTAATAGCAAGCTAAAAATTTGTTAATAGCTTAAGGGTGTCTAGTCGGATAAACTTTGATATATGGGAACACTGGAACAGGGGCAGTTTTAATTGTGGAACAGGTTAAAAATTTGGAACGGTCAGACCACGAAAACGGTACATTTATTTTGTCCGACAGAATAGACTTAAACTCTCCGAAAAGAGATTAAACTCTTATGCAAAAATCAGACTGCTATTTATCACCTGTCATAATTCCTGTCATTTGACATATTCTACATGTTCCACTCATTAAAACGCCCATTTGGTGATAAATAGCAGTCTGATTTCTGCATGAGAGTTTAATCTCTGTTCGGAGATTTTAAATCTGTTCTGTCGGACAAAATACATGTGCCGTTTTCGTGGTCTGGCCTTTCCAAATTTTTAAACTGTTCCACAATTAAAACTTCCCCTGTTCCAATGTGCCCATATATCAAAGTTTGTCCGACTAGACACCCTTAAGCTATTAACAAATTTTCAGCTTGGTATTAATCAACTTTTTTTTCATACGCGGGATCCAGACCTATTAGAGAAAACGGGCCACCTACAAAATTTAAGAAAATTTTGATTTTTGTTTCTTGTTTATATCATATTAAATACAGTTATAGCAATACTTCAATTATAGAGTCAAGAAAGGACAAATTTAATATCACTCGTTTCAATGTGTGTTGTCACTACGATTCTGAATACCACTCTATTCGATTTGGCATACAACTGATCACGTTTTCGATGTTTCTTGGGAGAAAATTGTTCCATTCTTCAATGGGAACTATTAGAAGCTCCTCACGTGTTGTTGGAGCGGGTATACGACGTCTTATACGCCTATTGAGAAGGCTCCATATTCGTTTAATAGGATTAAGGTCTGGTTTTTAGCAGGCCACTTTATTTTTAAAATACCAACATCTTCAAGATACTGTGTTACGAGCCGTGTGTGACCTAGCATTATGTTGCATTAGCAGACTACCATTGCCAATAAACGCAGCGTATCGGTGTGCTGTTATTATGCCCCTTTCAATCAAGACGCGATCCGTGTGTGCTAAAAAATCCCTGCCCAAAACATTACTAAACCGTTACCAAAAGCAACTCGGTGTGACTGAGTACAGGCAGCATACGTTTGCAAGCACTTCTGTGTCCCTTATTTCGTCCAACTTTACCATAAACTAATACTCTACAATTATCCGCAGCCAGTACTGTTACCAATCGTCTATTGTCCAAAGACGTGCTCACAGAAAAATGTAAGTTTGCGTCTTTTGTGAGCAGCAGTAAGTAATGGCCCCATTGCTGTTTTGCAAGCTATCAAACCCTGTTCTGTTAACCTTTTGTCGAATAGTAACAACGCTGATTACTGGTCCTTGAACTTGCTGAATAGGGCTTTGGAACATTTTAGCTGTTTGCGTCCGGTTCCGTAACGCAGCAGTAGTGAGACCGTGATCTTTTATGACTGTTATCTTCCTTTTTGCATAATTGGATGATTAAAATTCAATTGTCTTGCGACATCCTTTTGGCTTGTTCCATTTTCCAGCAATGTAACAATCTGAACAGACTTGCGATATTTTTCCATCATTATTTCAATACAATTCATTGCAAGGAGGCCACTATTTCAGTAAGATATCTTTAAGATATCTTCACTTAAGAAACTCTTTAGAACCCTACAATAGTGGAGACAGTTCACAAAACAATTAATTTCGCGAAACTTCGTCGATTCCTAAATAATGAGTTCTGAGAATTTTATGATTTAATAGCTTTGCGAATTTATTTTTATTCTGTTTAAATGCTCGCACAGTGTGTCAATGAGCTTAGCTAGTAGTTCAGAGAAATAAGGAAAAAAATATCCTGTTGGTGACACAACCCCCCACTCCAGGCCAAAACCAAATTTTTTGAGTGGTATGGACATCTATATTAATAACCTATATGTTTTCTGCAGCCGATTTTGATGATATACATAGTTATAAACAAATAAAGATCAAAAAAGAGTAAATTTTCGTTTTTTTCGTCTATAACCAAAATAGTCCTGTCGCCAGTAGGGGTACAACGGCCTCCTTAATTCAGATGGACTTATCCAAGTTTTCTTTATGTATTTTGACCCGTAGAACAAGAATTTTTTGGGTAACAGTCGATCCGGATGTCGATAAGATTGTTATAAACAAAGAACTTGAGGAATCACATAACAGCGATTTTTCGCAAAACAAGACATATTTTTTTATTCTTTGGGTCATTCTAAGCAAAAAATTATTTTACAGGTTTTTTGGTAGGATGCATAGTTTTCGGCATAAATGGGGTTGAACTTTCAAAAAATCGAAAAATTGCAATTTTTGAACCCGAATAACTTTTGATTGAAAAATAAAATAGCAATTCTGCTTACCGCATTTGAAAGTTCAAGTAAAATTCTATCGGTTTTGATTATTTTCATTGCTAGAAATTAATTTTTTTATTGTTAAACAAAGCTATCAACACATGGTAATTGAAGTATGTTTTCAATGCATTTCTAATTTGAAATCGAACGAGTAGGCGCGCATACAGAATTTCTACGTACATTACGTCCATTAAAACGCATGCATTGGGCCCGGGAAACACTATGTGTTTATACTTTTATTTAACAAATAAAAACTTACTTTTTAGCAATGCAAACAATCAAAACCGATATAATTTGACTTGAACTTTCAAAAGCAGTAATCAGAATTGCTATTTTATTTTTTAATCAAAAGTTATTCCGGTTAAAAAATTTCACTTTTTCGATTTTTTGAAAGTTTAACCGCGTATATCTCGAAAACTACGCGTCCTACGAAAAAACTTGTAAGACCATTTTTTGCTGAGACTCATCCAAAAAATACAAAAATATATTTTGTTTTGCGAAAAATCGCTGCTATGTAATTCCTCAAGTTCTTTGTTTATAACAATCTTATCGACATCCGGATCAACTGTTACCCAAAAAATTCGTGTTCTACGGGTCAAAATACATTAAAAAAACTTGGGTGAGTCCATCTGAATTGAGGAGTCCGTTGTACCCCCCCTGGCGACAGGACTAAAAAGTTAAGTATTTTAAACAAATTTTAGAGTAAGAAATTCACAAATCGTATAAAAAACTTCAATACCACGTTCGCTGAATATATCTACCCTTATTGGTTGCTTAGAAAATTACAAAATAATTCATAAATTTTGAGTTTTTATAAATATTCATAACTTATGTAAAAATTAACTTAGAACGTTCTTATTACAAGAAATGCTGAGACTTTTGGTGCCTAAATCATACCCTAAATTTCAAAGCAATTGGTCAAATATTTTAAAAGGTATTTAATTTGTTTATCCCAAATTAATTTTTTTGCAACGCTATAAGTCAGAAAATGATAAAGAGTCATAATACTTTGGATAGTCTATGAAAGAAGAATATTTATACCTACTATTCATTTAATTAAAAAAAAATGACAAAAAATAATTCTAAATGCTGCAAAATTATTTTGCAAAAACATGTGAATTAAAAAAAGGGGGGACTAACTTCGTCCCTAATTGTCCTAGGACAATTGTTTTTCTTTCAAAACGCGTATAAAAATTCAGTCTTTCCAAATATGAAAAAATAGTTTTTCTACGGGTAACAGTTAAAAAATTACAAGTAAAATTTAATAAAAAATTTTGGTCTTGGTAAAAGGTATATTATTTTAAAAAGCCCTATAGGGCTACAAACATCGAACAGAACGTTTTCGCTCTAAAAAGAGCATCATCAGTGTTGCCTAAAATAAGTATAACCATATTAATTATCAAAATGTTGAATTTAAAGTGATGACCAAGGTAGAATCAAAGTTTGGTTATACTTACAAGAACATGGTGAGCCAACCAAAAAATACGAAGGTCAAAGCCTTTCAAAAATGGACTAAAAGTCACATCAAAATGCTAACATAGCAAATTCCAAAGGATGGATATAATCCCTAAGGATATGGCCCTAGGATAACATATGACTCCCACACGTTGTAAGTGGGTCAAAGGTAACAAATTAGGTCATTATGTTACAAGAGCTGACAGGCAACTAAGATATGAGATATCAAAAGCGAATCTGTCTGATGTCAAGACAACAATTGTCAATGGAACTTGAAGTATCATGAAAAATTGGTTACACAGCTACTAAATTTATAGTTGTTTATAGTACAAGCAATGATAACAGCTAACATCAGTGTGTTGGAATTATAAAAATAAAGAGTTAGTGAGAATAAATTATCTAGATGTAAAATAGAAGGGGGGAATTTGAGTACCCACAATCATCAATGAAGTGTACGTAAATTGATGAAGAAAGATAGGCAAAACAACATACAGATAATGTAATGTATGGTTTATGTTTTGAAATTAGATAATTTATATTTGTGAACCAACACAAATGATGGCTGAGAGGCTGGCTGAAAAACTAGAGACAAAATAGGGGTCGTGATATCAAATGCTGAAAAAGTTGTAAATGCAAAATCTTATTTATAAATTAATAAAATATAGATGGGTTCATCAACACAAATTTACAAGACTGAAAAGGTTGTATTACAAGCTTAGTCCAAATTTCTTTATTATGTCCTTTTATGTTAAATAACATCTAGGGCAAAGAAAAATTAATAACTTGGATAAAAGTGTCTAAGCTACAACTAAAGTGGGGTCAGATGAAGATAAGTGTTGAGTAAGATTATTGACTATATGAGAAAATTAAAAATTGTGTTTATTTGAGATAGATGAGTTTGTGGTAGATAAAGTAAATTTGACATCACTATTGAGACTAATTAACATTATTGAGAGACTGGGGACTCCAGAGACCAGGCAACCAAACAAACCAAATGATGAATGAAAGGTTGGCTGAATGGAATAACTACTAGATGTGTGAAACTTGAAAGATATATTGTACAGTATTATTGGTTGATTTAGTTTAGAATGAAATAGTTATGATTGGACACTAAACGAAAAACGGTTTGAAAAGATGATGTGGAGAGAATGGGATATATATTGAATAGATATAGTTGTGTACAAGTTATGACAAATGGATGTTGTGGATATAGTTGAAATTGCTTTGTTTGGGAGAAGAAAAATTTTTTGAAGAAAGGATTAGATGATTATCGAAAATTGAGTGAACATGTGGATGTGTGTGAATAAGAAGAGAAAAGAAAGAAATAGAACAATATTGGTAGATGCGAATAATTAGGAGAAATAAAGTAATATAAGAAACAGATTTATAATGTAATTTATGAGAAAAGTTGACGATGTAACGGTTGAAAGTCACGATTGAAAGACACATGGCGATTAACACAATTTGGACTTCTCTGTTTCTCTTTGACTATTTCAAGATCCTCGTATAGGTCCAATCTCAGAAAGTTTTTATCGGGAATGTTATGTATTAGGGATACGTTATCAGGGATATTGAGAGTATGGTTGTTTTGTTTAAGATGTTGAGAGAAGGTTGATGTATTCTCTCTTTTAGTATGTTCAAGTGAACGGGAGGCAAGTGACCTACAAGTTCTCCCTATATATGTGGCATCACAATCAGAGCATTGCAATTTATAGACACCGCTACGATTCATGTAGTTAATAGGGTCTTTGGAGTTGGAAAGGCACTGTCCTAAATTACTTGATACCTTAAATGAAATTTGAATGTTATCAACTGATCTTTTAATAATATCTCTAATATCTCCAGACAAACGTTCATGATGATATGGTAAGGAAGTGTAAATGGGTTTGGTGGTCGAATCTCTGGGGAACGCAGCCTCTCTCAAGACTCTCAGTTGTCTCTTATGGATAAACTTGTCTATGATGTTAGGTTCGTAACCATTATTGAAGGCTATTTGTTTGAGAATGTTCAATTCTTTGTTGTAATTGGATTGTGATAGAGGGGTAGTTTCTAAACGGTGTATGAAACTGTGAAATGCTGAATATTTGTGTGAAATGGGGTGATTAGATGATAGGGGTATGACATGGTCCGTCTGTGTTGGTTTCCTATAGATACTGAAATCGAAATGGTCATTTAATCTGGTGATAGTGAGGTCAAGAAAGTTAATGGATTGGGATGATTCTAGTTCCATGGTGAACTTAATATTAGGATGGATTTGGTTGATTTTAGAAAGAAGTGAATCAGCTAAATTAGAATTCACGGCTATGAATAACAAACAGTCATCCACATAACGAAACCAGTGTAGAATCTCCGGATTTTTCATGATCTGTGTGGATTCTAGATGATCCATGAAAATATCAGCTAAGAGAGGGGATAGGCAACTACCCATGGCTAAGCCATCAGGTTGTCTGTAATCATGGTAGTTGTGCTGTAAACATGGGTAGTTGCCTATCCCCTCTCTTAGCTGATATTTTCATGGATCATCTAGAATCCACACAGATCATGAAAAATCCGGAGATTCTACACTGGTTTCGTTATGTGGATGACTGTTTGTTATTCATAGCCGGGAATTCTAATTTAGCTGATTCACTTCTTTCTAAAATCAACCAAATCCATCCTAATATTAAGTTCACCATGGAACTAGAATCATCCCAATCCATTAACTTTCTTGACCTCACTATCACCAGATTAAATGACCATTTCGATTTCAGTATCTATAGGAAACCAACACAGACGGACCATGTCATACCCCTATCATCTAATCACCCCATTTCACACAAATATTCAGCATTTCACAGTTTCATACACCGTTTAGAAACTACCCCTCTATCACAATCCAATTACAACAAAGAATTGAACATTCTCAAACAAATAGCCTTCAATAATGGTTACGAACCTAACATCATAGACAAGTTTATCCATAAGAGACAACTGAGAGTCTTGAGAGAGGCTGCGTTCCCCAGAGATTCGACCACCAAACCCATTTACACTTCCTTACCATATCATCATGAACGTTTGTCTGGAGATATTAGAGATATTATTAAAAGATCAGTTGATAACATTCAAATTTCATTTAAGGTATCAAGTAATTTAGGACAGTGCCTTTCCAACTCCAAAGACCCTATTAACTACATGAATCGTAGCGGTGTCTATAAATTGCAATGCTCTGATTGTGATGCCACATATATAGGGAGAACTTGTAGGTCACTTGCCTCCCGTTCACTTGAACATACTAAAAGAGAGAATACATCAACCTTCTCTCAACATCTTAAACAAAACAACCATACTCTCAATATCCCTGATAACGTATCCCTAATACATAACATTCCCGATAAAAACTTTCTGAGATTGGACCTATACGAGGATCTTGAAATAGTCAAAGAGAAACAGAGAAGTCCAAATTGTGTTAATCGCCATGTGTCTTTCAATCGTGACTTTCAACCGTTACATCGTCAACTTTTCTCATAAATTACATTATAAATCTGTTTCTTATATTACTTTATTTCTCCTAATTATTCGCATCTACCAATATTGTTCTATTTCTTTCTTTTCTCTTCTTATTCACACACATCCACATGTTCACTCAATTTTCGATAATCATCTAATCCTTTCTTCAAAAAATTTTTCTTCTCCCAAACAAAGCAATTTCAACTATATCCACAACATCCATTTGTCATAACTTGTACACAACTATATCTATTCAATATATATCCCATTCTCTCCACATCATCTTTTCAAACCGTTTTTCGTTTAGTGTCCAATCATAACTATTTCATTCTAAACTAAATCAACCAATAATACTGTACAATATATCTTTCAAGTTTCACACATCTAGTAGTTATTCCATTCAGCCAACCTTTCATTCATCATTTGGTTTGTTTGGTTGCCTGGTCTCTGGAGTCCCCAGTCTCTCAATAATGTTAATTAGTCTCAATAGTGATGTCAAATTTACTTTATCTACCACAAACTCATCTATCTCAAATAAACACAATTTTTAATTTTCTCATATAGTCAATAATCTTACTCAACACTTATCTTCATCTGACCCCACTTTAGTTGTAGCTTAGACACTTTTATCCAAGTTATTAATTTTTCTTTGCCCTAGATGTTATTTAACATAAAAGGACATAATAAAGAAATTTGGACTAAGCTTGTAATACAACCTTTTCAGTCTTGTAAATTTGTGTTGATGAACCCATCTATATTTTATTAATTTATAAATAAGATTTTGCATTTACAACTTTTTCAGCATTTGATATCACGACCCCTATTTTGTCTCTAGTTTTTCAGCCAGCCTCTCAGCCATCATTTGTGTTGGTTCACAAATATAAATTATCTAATTTCAAAACATAAACCATACATTACATTATCTGTATGTTGTTTTGCCTATCTTTCTTCATCAATTTACGTACACTTCATTGATGATTGTGGGTACTCAAATTCCCCCCTTCTATTTTACATCTAGATAATTTATTCTCACTAACTCTTTATTTTTATAATTCCAACACACTGATGTTAGCTGTTATCATTGCTTGTACTATAAACAACTATAAATTTAGTAGCTGTGTAACCAATTTTTCATGATACTTCAAGTTCCATTGACAATTGTTGTCTTGACATCAGACAGATTCGCTTTTGATATCTCATATCTTAGTTGCCTGTCAGCTCTTGTAACATAATGACCTAATTTGTTACCTTTGACCCACTTACAACGTGTGGGAGTCATATGTTATCCTAGGGCCATATCCTTAGGGATTATATCCATCCTTTGGAATTTGCTATGTTAGCATTTTGATGTGACTTTTAGTCCATTTTTGAAAGGCTTTGACCTTCGTATTTTTTGGTTGGCTCACCATGTTCTTGTAAGTATAACCAAACTTTGATTCTACCTTGGTCATCACTTTAAATTCAACATTTTGATAATTAATATGGTTATACTTATTTTAGGCAACACTGATGATGCTCTTTTTAGAGCGAAAACGTTCTGTTCGATGTTTGTAGCCCTATAGGGCTTTTTAAAATAATATACCTTTTACCAAGACCAAAATTTTTTATTAAATTTTACTTGTAATTAATGGTATACAGCCAGCTACAGGAAATTCTTCCTAGTGGATAGTTAAAAAATTATTCTAATTGTTTATAAGTAAGCAAAAAATCGACGTGTTTTTGCAAAATAATTTTACATTGTTTAAAATAACTTTTTGTCATTTTTTTTAATTAAGTCAATAGTATAAACGTTCTCATTCCATAAACTGTCAGAAATCTTACTGTAACCTCATAATTTTCTGACTTATAGTGTTGCAAAAAAAATGAATTTGGGAAAAACAAATTAAATAACTTTTGGTAGGGGAGCCCAAGCGGGGATTTTTGCAGTTACTCGAGCGCGTCAGATTATGATATGGGGAAAAACGTGGTACCCTGCAGATGTACCTCTGCCATATATTGGCTCTTAACACAGGGGAGTTCGTTTAGGGGGCCCGAAAAAAAAAATATATCCTTAAAAATACTCGAAATTGTCAGATTAAGATAAGGTAAGTTAAGTACATGCAAAACAGTGTATATTTAAAAAATCTGACGATTTGAGCGGGGCCTAAGGAAATTAGTGAGTCACAAAATTTCACAAGAAAAAAGCGAATATTTCGCGAAATGAACGTCAGATCGAAAAAATAAAAACTACACGTTCAATATTTTTCAAAACTCTATCGAAAGATACCAAACACGACCCCTCACAGAGACGGGTGGGGGGTAAATTTAAAATTTTAAATACAAATCACGCGATATTTAGCAAAATAAACATCAGATCGAAAAACTGCAAAATACACTTATTTAATATTTTTGAAAAATATATCGAATGGTACCAAACGCGACCCCCCACGGAGGTGGGGTGGGGGGTTACTTTAAAATCTTAAATGGGAGCTCCAATTTTTTATTGCAGATTTGGATTCTCTGAATAAAAATAAGCAACTTTTATTCGAAACATTTTTTCGAATTATGGATAGATGGCGCTATAATCGGAAAAAACGATTAATGGAAATGGAAAATTAAATTAAAAAATGGCAAGCGCCCACTAAAATGGAAAATTTTACTTAACTTTTTTTGGTTTTAGGACCTAATAATCACAACCCAATAGGTCCCCAAAGCGCTCGAGTGACTGCACATTTAGCATACTTTGCTCCCCTACCATTTTAAACTATTTGACCAATTGCTTTGAAATTTAAAATATAATTTAAGCACCACAAGTCTCAGAAATTCGTACAATAAGAAGGTTCTAAGTTAATTTTTACATAAGTTATGAATATTTATATAAACACAAAATTTATGATTTATTTTGCAATTTTCTAAGCAGCCAATAAGGATAGACATATGCAGCGAACGCCATATTGAAATTTTTAGACAATTTATGAGTTTCTTTCGCTCAAATTTGTTTAAAATGCTAAAAAAACTTTTTGGTTATAGACGAAAAAAGCGAAATTTACCGTTTTTTGATCTTCATTTGTTTATAACTATGTATATCATCAAAATCGGCTGCAGGAAACATAAACGTTATTAATATAGATGTCCATACTACTCAAAAAATTTGGTTTCGGCCTGGAGGGGGATGTGTCACGAAAAAATCTTATTTCTCTGGACTATAGGTGGACAAAAGTCATATTCAAAACAAAAAGAATTATTATTGGAATATTGTAAACAATACCCCAAAACATGCTACTCTAATAGGGGAAAGGAGGGTAAGATGGAAGGATAGGGCAAGATGGAAATTACCTATAAAACCCGAACTGCGCAATGAAGCGCCCGGATCCACAGTCACACAGATGCAGGCGAACCTCTTCCATTTACAAACGACGGCTCAGTCGCTCAGTCAGTTCAGGTCAGCTAATGAGTGTCCACGCTTCCTTCTTATTTTCGCAGTTAAATATTAAGCAATTATTGAATTTTTGTGATACGATTATTTAAACAAGGTGTATAATATTATTATTATGCATTTATAGAAAGTATCTATTAGGTACAGGTTATCTGAATTGATATTTAAATAAGAGAAATAATAAAGCATATTTAAAATATTAATAGTATTATTGGAAAGGGGCATATGGGCAAGATGGAAAATTGCAACTTAGGGCAAGTTGGAAGATGTTAGGCAAAGGATGTTAGGCAAAAATAAAAGCAAGGAAATAGGAACCTGCGAGAATAAAAGAAAAGGTAAAGGAAAAGGGACAAAAACAGAAAAAGTTAAAAATATTGTACCACATTTAGAACAGTCTTCACAAAATGATGTGTTCTCTGTATGTGGTGAACGTTATGTGGAACCGCCCACAGAGGACTGGGTACAATGTCCTGTATGTAATGGTTGGGCACATGAATTGTGTACCGACACAGAAGATGGCAGTTTTATGTGTGTAAACTGTAAAATGTAGTGCTTTCCTCTACATTCCATCTTGCCCGAACAAGCTTTCCATCCTGCCCTCGGGGTAAGGACAAGATGGAATTTTTGACATTATTTTTTAATTACTCATAAAAAAATTCTACTTATTATTAATAATATTTAATGGCTGACTTTTGTAACTGTATAAGGTCTCTTTCAAGAATGATTAAAATGAAAGTTTTGTATTACGTTGTTTTATTTTTTTACACATCATAAAGTTAAGCCTTCCATCTTGCCTTCCCTTCCCCTATTTGTTTATGTTTAACACATCCCATCGTTGAGTAATAGAGCTCAAAAGTACGGATTCTCATTGTAATAGAATAAATCAGTTGAATTCCGTACATCAGTTCAATAACACGAAATTAAAATTTTCCTTAATTTTTAAAGATGAATTGTTGTAGTTGGAAAATAATTATGCTGGTAAGTGCTCATTTATTCTAATCCAATAAATCTATCTGATAATCAAACAATATTAAAAAAAGTTTTTATGATGAACGAATGAAATTTTCTTCGTTTTGAAACTTTGGAAGGGTGGCATTTACTAAATTTTCCTATATGCCATAGCTGCACCTTTCCCATTAATAATAGCTTCTCTAAAGATGTTTACAGAGTATATGTTAAATAATGCTGGTGACAGTATGTAACCCTGTATAACTCCTCTTCCGACTGTGAAGATCTCTGACAGTTCCTTTTCGAATCGCACTGTTGTTTTTTGTTGGAGATATAAGTTTGAGATCAGTCTAGAAATCCTTACCATTGAGTCTTGATGATTTTAGGATATCGATTAGTTACTTATGTGGGTATTTGTCAAATGCCTTTTCGAAATCAATGAAACATGCATACATATCGCAATTGATATCCCTTGCTCTCTGTATTAGAACTTGCAACTTGAAAAGTGCTTCCCTCGTTCCTGCTCTGAATCTGAATCCAAATCTGAATCAAAATTGAACTTCACAATGTAATTTCATTACACTGTGCCTATAGCTAATAGTTATTTTTTATACATTTAATTGTCGTTAATTGGGGTGATATTCAATATAATGTAATCATCGACTGGCCTACAGATAACGGTGCTCATCAACTAGATACTGGCGACGAAGAAAGTGACAGAATTTATTATACCATTATATCGAAACAATTGAAGGCAGAATAGAAACGCTGAAAAAGGCAACATCGGTTACTCAACAAAGGCTAGGTTGCCATTACCGACTTCCATAAAGGTTTTTATGTAGTTCTTTTTAAATGTAAACAATAATTGGTGTAATTTTTTTGATAGGTATGTCGTAGATTTTCTGAACAGTTCAGATCAGTTGAAGAATGTTTGGAAAATGTAGTTTCTTGTAAAGATATTTATTCTAGTTTAAAAATCTACTAAAGATTGAATTATTTTATAAAAACCAGCTTTATTGCCTATTCATTGGTATTTTTTGCACTTGTTTATCTAATGTATTTAAAGGCAGATTCTTATACAGGGGATATTCTAGATGTTTTTTATAGTAGGCCAACCGTTAAGATAAAATTAGACGTTAGACAAAGCCATAAGAGAATGAAATACGTCTGGGAGAAAAGCCCTCACAATGTTAAACAGCATTTTATGGGACCAATCCATCAGCAAAGAAAATAAAAGGAGGATATATGAGACTATAGGGAAAAGTATCACTCTATACAGCTGTGAGGTATGGCCACTAAAAGAAAGAACACTGGCAACGCTGAGAGCGACGGAAATGGATTTTTGGAGAAGAGCCGCAGTAAGATCTAGAAGAGAAAGGATTACCAACGAACGCATTAGACAAATAATGGGAATCAAACGAACAATCACGGATGACCTAACAACAAAAAAACTTATCTGGTTCGGACATATACAAAGAATGGATGAACAACGAATACCAAAGGAAATACTAAAATGGCAACCAGAAGGAAACAGAAAACGAGGTAGACCGAGAAAAAGTTAGAGCAAAGGAATAAATAAAGAGCTGAGAGAAAGAAACTAAATAGAAAGAGAAGAAAATAAATATGAAAAGGACATGGCAGCCAGGATCATTGCAGGAAACAGGGCATATTACTCATTAATGACCCTATTTAAATCAAAAATACTCTCAAGACCAGCAAAAATAAGAGTATATAAGAAAATAATTATTCGTCCCACAGTAACGTATGGAAGCGAAACATGGACTCTGAACCAGCGGGAAACGACAAAATTACTGGTACTTGAAAGAAATATACTGCGGACTATCTATGGGCCTTGCAGAGAAGAGACAACAGGAGAATGAAGAAGAAGACACAATGATGAACTCCAGACAATATATGGAGATGAAAACATAGTACGCCACATTAAAGCAAACCGAATAGGATGGGCGGGTCACGTGCTAAGATCGAGTGATGAAAGACTTCTGAACGCCACATTCCGGGAAAGTCCCGATGGCAATATGTCAGTTGGTCGCCCAAGAAAGAGATGGAAGGAAGCAGTGGCCAGTGATCTACGCAAAATGGGAGTACAGCAATGGGAAATAGCTGCTCAGGACCGACAACCATGGAGGGAAATAGTAAATGCGGCCAAGACTCACATACAGTTGTAGAGCCAAATGATGATGATGATGATGATGATGATGATGAGAGAAAGAGACAGAAGAGGATCTATGGAACAACCGGAAGAAGTGGCGATTGAAAGTCGGAAAACGGCGGAGAAGGTTATAAACCACATGTAGTAGCAGTAGCAATTGTTAACATAGGAATTTATTTTTTTCATATTTTTTATTTACTTAAGGAGTCAAACTTATCTTTATTTCCTAATTTACTTTTTTCATGATTAACAATTCTTTGCCGAACGTTTCACACATATATTTGTACTTTTTATTCTTAATTCTATTAGTTACCGTTTTATCCAGCTTTTAGCTGAGCTATCTTTTCTTCTTTTTCTTTTGTTTATATTATATTCTTTTATTCAACACATTATTTTCAACACTTTCGTTAACTGCTTCAAAACCAAAGAGATAAAACCTTTTAGCTAGAAGAAGGAAGAAGGGGTAAATGATGGACCAAGAATATTCCAGTAGGAAGATTATTCTGCAATAAGGAAACTAAAGGATGACAAAGCAGCTGGCCCCGACAATATGAAAGTAGAACTACTCAAACTAATGGACAACGAATCAATAGCAATAATTACAAAGGTAGTCAACAACATATACAACTCTGGAAACAGAATGGCTGAAGTCTGCGTTTATTGCACTTTCAAAAAAACGGGAGCCAAGAGATGCGAAGAATACCATACGATAACTAATGAATCATTTATTAAAACCGTTCCTAAAGATAATCAATAAGAGAATTTACAAGCTGTGTGAAAGACAAATTACCCCCAACCAGTTCGGATTCATAAATGATATTGGTATGAGAGAGGCTTTGTCCTCATTAAAAGTCTTATTCCAGAAATGCAGAGACGTCAATACCACATATACATATGTCTGGTTGATTACGAGAAAGCGTTTGATCGCGTACAGCACGATGATGATGCACCAAGATGAGGAAAATCCTAAAGGAAATAGGAATTAACAACCAATATCTGAAAATAATTAGAAACCTTTTCTGGAATCAATCGGAAAATCTCAGAGTTGAAGGTGAACACACCAAATATGTGAAAATCATGCGTTGAGTTAGCCAAGGCTGTATTTTGTCTCCTCTAATCTTTAACATCTACTCTTAAAGAATATTTATCGAAGCTTTGTACGAAACTGAACAAGGCATTTTACTCTAGGGAAATAAGCTAGAAATAGACCATGTTCGGGACACTCAAAGATCCAGGTAGCTGACTACTTTTTTAGTTATGGTAGACCTATAGGAAGAAAACCTACCTGTTTCCTGCCTAGAGTTCGCGTCCGTTTTTTAATTATTAACAATTTAGTGCAAAATCGCGATTTGTCGATTTTTGGCACCCCATTCAAAAGCTAAATAGTTGGCATATAACTACAAAATTTAATTTTTTAGAACATTGGAAAACCTTCAAAATGCCGATTTTTGAAAATTAAAAAGTTAATTTGTTGCTACGCAAGCTGCAAAATAAGTGAAAATCATTATTTGTTAATAACTTTTAATGAAATTACTTTAGAACTTTAGTGTTTCACCCAAAATTGGGTATTGGGGTACTTAATAAACACTCAAAATTTGAGACCGATTAAGTAATTAGTTTAAAAGTGAGAGAGAAATAATGAAGATAGGGAAATTCTGCGTATGTCAAATGAAAGTAGAAAAGTGATTCTATCAAAATATACTAAAAAAAGATAAAAAAATTATCTAGTAATAGTCAAAATTCTTAATGCCAAATTTTTGAGATTTTGTGGTTTATAAACATTAAGAATAACTTTAAAAATTTTGTCCGTAGAAAAAATCATTTTACATATTAAAAAAGTTGGTATTTTACACGAGTTTTTAAAAATTCAGTTCAATTGGTTACTAGTCGTGGTCGTGGTAAGTAAAGGGGAAGCTGGGAGCCGACAAATGCATGAGTTCAAAAACTAAAAAAGGCAACTTAAAACTACTATCTTTTTCTACATCTCGTGATCTACTTATATTTTGATCTTTCTTTTTTTAATTTGTATGTAATGTTTCTGTGCATTACAAATATGCAATATGTCTATTTGCAATTTGACATTTATTAATTAAAAAACAGTCTAATTTGTTTAAACAATATTTGAAAAAAATAATTTTTTCTTAAAAATCCATGTTTTTAATCATACTATCATTATTAATCAAAGAAAAAGTTAAGGTAAACTTTAATAAATAAATTATCTTCAATAAATAATTATCTAATAAAAATAATTAATTTATTAAAGTGTACTTTAACTTTTTCTATGATTATTAATGATACTATAATTAGAAAAATATATTTTTGTAAAAAAATATTTTATTTAGAATTGTTTAAAAAAATTAGACTGATTATTTATTAACAAATTTATAAACAAATTGCATATTTGTAATGTACGTAGAAATTACATGTAAATTAAAAAACATCAAAATCCATTGAGTTTATCCGGAGATACAGAAAAATGTATTAGTTTGAGATTGCTTTTTCGGTGTTTTAACTCGGTGGATTCGTAGGTTCCCCCTAGTACAGTTCACCAAATATAGCTGAAAGTGTGAAAACGCGTGAAGATCATGTTGCGCATTCGTCAAACGACGGACCTTGCACTCGCACTGACGGTCCAGACCGTTTATATGTGCGTTCTCACTTCATTTCATTGTTAGCGCAGGCAATGGGAATTTCACACTTTCAGCTATATGTGGTGAACTTTAACCGTTTGAACTACATTTTTGAAAAATCGTAGAAGGTGCTGTGAAGATACAATATTTGTGCAAATTTTTTAACAAAAAATACAAATCCCATTCTTTAAAATGGCATCAATAAAATTCCTTAATTAGTAAACAAATTAGTTGTGAATTTAAAAAAAACACATGGTTAACTTTGTCCCAAATGAACCCAGGCTAATTTTTTTTATTTGAAGATTCGTGTTAAAATTCTAGCTTTTCGAATATATAAAAATATTTTTTCTACGGACAATATTTTTAAAGTTATTCAAAATGTTTATAAACTACAAAATTTCAAAAATTTGGCATTACTTAGTATTTTTGATTATAATAATTATTTTTTTATCTTTTTTAATACATTTTGATACTATCACTCTTC
Organism: Diabrotica virgifera virgifera; assembly: GCF_917563875.1. NCBI lineage: Eukaryota > Metazoa > Arthropoda > Insecta > Coleoptera > Chrysomelidae > Diabrotica > Diabrotica virgifera. Next base: position 153,763,031 of record NC_065450.1, read on the forward strand.
TACTTTCATTTGGCATACTCAGAATTGCCCAATATTCGCTATTTTCGGTCTTATGTTATTGCCAAATAAAGTTCTCTGGGATAAACAAATAGAATAACTTTTAAACTAATTAATGGATCGGTCTGAAATTTTGAGGGTTTTTAAGTACCAAAATACCCAACTTTTGGTAAAACCCTAAAATTCTAAGTTACATTTAGTAAAAGTAATTAACAAATAATCGATTTTCATTTATTTTGCAATTTGCGAACCGACAAATTAAGTTTTTAACTTTCAAAAATCGGCATTTTAAAGATTTTTCAATGTCCTAAAAAATTAAATTTTGTAGTTTTAGGTCAACTATTTAGCTTTTGAATGGGGTGCAAAAAATCGCGATTTTTGCACTATATTGTTAATAATTAAAAAACCGACGCAAACTCTAGGCAGGAAACAGGTAGGTTTTCTTCCTATAGGTCTACAATAACTAAAAAAGTAGCCAGCTACCTGGATCTTTGAGTGTCCTGAGAAAATCCTTATTTCTCTGGACTAATTCTACTAAACGGGTACCGGCTAAACAATGTCAGCTATGCTGATGCGCCGTAGTATTTGCGGGCAACCTAGAATACATACAAATCCTTATGAACAAAATCACGTATTACAGTCAACAATATGAACTAAATATAAACGTAAAGAAGACAAAATTACGTTAATTGTCAAGAAAAAGATAATAGGTCAACTCTACTCACAAGAGTGACGCACTACAACTATTCTCGGCACCATAATAAATGACGAATGGACCAACGAGGATCAACCAAATGGAACAACCAGGAGATAAGAGCGCGCATTGGAAAATCTAGATCCACCTTCAACCAGCTGGGTGACTACTTCAAGAACCACAGCCGCTCTGTTGGTATAAAAATAAGAATGGTGTTGAATGTTGGATATTGAACGAAGATATGTGCAAAACATTTTAAGTATTTGAGATGTGACTATATCGGAGAATACTTCAGATACCGTGAACGGACCGAGTGGAAAATGTAGAAATCCTCCGAAAAATGAAGAAGGACCGAGAGGTACTGACCACCATCAAATCTCGAAAGTGACAATACTTCGGCAACATTATGCAAAATAAATCCAGATATGCCCTCCTACAAAGAAGGAAAAATATTTGGAAAGCTAGGTCCAGGAAGAAGAAAAACATCCTGGTTAAGAAACCTCAGAACCTGGTTCAACACAACATACATATGTATATGTGCAGCTTTTCTACGCTGTTGCAAATAAGATTAAGATTGCCATGATGATCGCCAAAATTCGTCACGGATAAGCATATCAAGAAGAAGAAAGTTTTAATATAATTATCCGTTTAGGAGAGATATTTACTACTTAGTTGGGTTCTAGAACGACTTGCTCTACGTATATAGAGCGTTGGCCGAACATATTGCAGAACGATATTGCTGAACAATATGTTCAGCCGTGATTTCCTTACTTTTTAAAATCTTCCTACTGCGCACCCAGAACTCATGTCGATTCAATAATTTGGACTAGAGCAAAAGACCAAAAAAACAAAATTGGAGAATATATCTGTTACTCCAGTGAATAAGTGGTTAAGTCAATTTTGCATATTTTTCAGGAGACGACTTACAAGTTTTGACAACATGCCATAAATCGATTTTATATGGTGGAATGTTCAAACTTTACATAAAATTAAGATAGAACAGAAACGTATTTTTGGTCTAATTCTATAACTACTAAGTGATTAGGTTAATGAGATATGAGACTTAACCATTTATTCACCGTCGACTTACTCAGTTATTTACCTCAATACTCAATATGTTAATGAAAATAATGCAATCTATATACATATTTTATTTTTCGGTTTAATGGCTCAAAAATTAAAAAGAATATTTCTCTATTTAAAGTTTAACAAAAAAGTTTTACAGTTTAAAAAACATTTATTCTGAATTAGATTCTATATTGTAACGAAAGAGTTTCGAATCGGCGCAATAAACAGTCCCCGGCTTGGGAGAATTCCAACCGTCGGAATAACAGTAGCCGTGACGTCACAGAAGCGACGGCGCTGTGAGTGAAGATCTCCAGAATATTCATTAGGCCGAGGGATATGTAGACATTTCGAGAACAGGACCTATTGGCTATTTAAGCGGAGCGCGCTGTTATTAGAGTTTAGTCTTAAGCTAAAGTTTGTAAAGTAAACTTGTATAAATAAAAAATAAAGTCGTATGTAAATTACGAACCGCTAGTTTTATTGTAATTAGAAGTAATTACAGTAAATAACCGCTACAGTGGTGTTAACGGTGTGGAGTGTAAATAAATGAAAAGTGAAAAAAAGACTTTTGAACTTTATTCGTCGGGAATAATCGGAGTGCGTTAATTGTTCGGTATTCGGAAAGACTTTTGAACTTTATTCGTCGGGAATAATTGAAGTGCGTTGATTGTTCGGTATTCGGAAAGACTTAGACATTTTGAAAAGTACGTGTGTGCCGACCAAAGATGTTGCTACAAGAACTGACCATAAAACAGCTCCGTGAACAATTAGAAGAGTACGAATTAGACAGCAGTGGGTGCAAGATAGTCCTACAAGCACGACTCAAGGATGTCCTCACGAAGAACGGAGATGACCCAGAGACGTTCCACTTCCAGTCAGCAGAACAAGTAATCTTATCGAAATTAAAAACTGTTTCTGAAACGATCAATGAAACTTCTAGAAAAAGCGACGATAAATTCGAAAATGTTGCTAAAAGATTCGACGAGACTTCTCAAAAGATTGATGAAACTTGTAGAAAAAGCGACGATAAATTCGAAAATGTTGCTAAAAGATTCGATGAGACTTCTCAAATAATTAAAGACGTATGTAGTCAAAACAATGAGAAATTCGAAAGTGTTTCGCAAAAGATTGACGAAACTTTTAAAGAGGTCTGTAGACAAAACAACGAAAAACTTGAAGAAGTTTGTAGACAGAACGACGAGAAATTTGAAGAAGTTTCTAGAACATTCGATAAGATGCAGAAAAGTGTAGAGACCGTAGAAGAAAAGATCAAACAACTAGAGAGCATGATAACCGATACAAAAGTACAACCATCAGTTAATGCAGCAGCGTTAGATCCTGTGGTGAAAGATGAACTACCGAGAGACGAAACGTCGCATAATATGAGATTCAAATTACCACCATTTGATGGAAAGTCCTCTTGGTCCATATACCTTAAACAATTTGAAGCTATTGCGACCGCCAATCATTGGACCGAACAAGAAAAGGCTGTTTCCTTGACTGCTGCTTTACGAGGTGATGCTGCAGATATATTAAGGTCAATTCCCAAGGGTCAAGAAAATTGTTACCAGACCTTGTTCACTCGTCTAGAAAAACGCTATGGAGATGCCCATCTACAACAAGTATACAAAGCACAACTGCGAAGTAGAAGTCAACGAGCAAGTGAGAATCTGCAAGAATTTGAAGCAGATGTGGCTCGTGTGGTGCGGTTGGCTTATCCAGAGGTGCCAGACAGCGTTTTAGAAGAAATTGCAGTAGATACCTTCGTCAATGGGCTGAAAGATAATGAACTACAGAAAGCTTTACGACTAGCAAGGCCGAAAGTTTTAGATGAAGCACTTGCTATTGCCTTGGAACACGAAGCAGCTAGCCAAGCTTCACGAAACAATCGAGTAAAAACCGTGGAAAAAGGCGATAAGAGAAAAGATGAACGTTTGGTGGAAATGGTACGGAGGGTGATTCGTGACACGATGCCGAAGAGACGCATGAAGAGGGCTGGAAGAGTTGGTTCAAATACAGACGCTTCCTCGATACGGCCATGCAGTGAAAGTTGTAATCACCGGCTTAAAGTAGATGAACAGCTTTGCCCTGTGAGACGAACTACCGTCGTTAATGAGCAATGGCAGCCACAACAGTTACAAGAAGCCCAAGAAGACGATCCATGTATAAAAAGAGTATTCGATTGGATGCGTCGAGGTGAGAGACCTAGTTGGCAAAACATTAGTGCATGTAGTCCGGAAGTCAAGGCCTACTGGAGCCAATGGAATTGCCTGATACTAAAAGATGATCTTCTGTACAGAACCTTTGAGAACGATGATGGTACAGAATCTAAGCTTCAGTTGATTGTACCTAAAAGTAAAGTGTCAGAAGTATTGCGTCAGTTGCATGACGGTACATCAGGTGGACACTTTGGTATTACGAAGACTCTGCAAAAGGTTCGAGAACGGTTCTATTGGGTGAACTGTAAAGATGATGTAAGAAGATGGTGCCAGAAATGTGAACTGTGTGCATCCGGTAATGGTCCAGTTGGTAAAAAGAGAGCACCCATGAGACAGTACAATGTTGGCAGTCCTATGGAAAGAGTAGCAATCGACATTGCAGGTCCATTTCCAGAAACTGATGCTGGAAATAAATACATCCTGGTAGCCATGGATTATTTTACGAAATGGACCGAGGCCTATGCATTACCAAATCAAGAAGCTGCTACCGTTGCAGAGGTACTTGTTAAAGAATTCTTCAGCCGATTTGGTGTTCCCTTGGAGATCCACTCCGACCAAGGGCGAAACTTTGAGTCAGCTCTTTTCCAAAACGTTTGTAAATTGATTGGTGCCAATAAGACCAGAACAACACCCCTGCATCCTCAATCAGATGGGATGGTCGAGAGGATGAACCGAACGATGGGTAAACACTTGTCCAAAGTTGTATCTGAACATCAGCGAGATTGGGACCAACACATTCATTTATTCCTGATGGCCTACCGCTCGGCCGTAAATGAAACTACAGGTCAAACACCAACCTGCCTGATGTTGGGTCGTGAAGTTCGGTTGCCCTGCGACCTAGAGTTTGGCTGCGGACCTTCCGAGGAACATGTTGCAGGCGAAGACTACGTTGACCGCCTGAAATTACGAATGAACAACATTCATGAACTTGCCCGACAACACATCCAGATAGCCAGTGACAGAATGAAAGATCAATATGATTCTCGATGCAAGAATGAAAGCTTCGAAGTAGGTGATCTTGTCTGGCTTTATAATCCGCAACGTCGTCGAGGCTTATGTCCTAAACTGCAAAGACAATGGGAAGGTCCATATGAAGTTAAGAAGAAAATAAATGACGTAATATATAGAATTAAGAAGTTGCCAAACGGTAAACCAAAAGTTATTCACATAAATCGTCTTGCACCATATGCTGGCTCAAATGAAACAGAGGAAGCCCGAGTCCTCCAACAGGAGATGAAAGATGCACCACAGCCAAGTTTTAAGGAATTTATGTCAAATTACGCAGAAAGAAAGAGTGCTAGATTCGGCGTGACCACAGAAGTTCAGCAAGATCTGTTTGGTGTTCCAGAAAACGTCTCTCTAGCCCACTGTGTTGCACAAGACCTCGAGATGACTAAAGGAATATCGTCCGTATTCAATAGAAAGTTCGGCCGCCTGGACGAGTTAAGAAATCAGCAGCCTAAAATTGGAAGAGTACTGCGATTGGAAGATGGTCCTCGATCTTTGCTGTATATGGTGACCAGAAAGTCTTATACGGACACGCCAAGCTACGAGAACATATGGCGTGCTCTAACTAATTTGAAGAAAATCGTGTGTAATTATGACATCAAAGATTTGGCTTTACCAAAAATAGGCCATGCAGTAGAAAATCTGGATTGGAAGATTGTGAGAAGCATGCTTGAGGTGGTCTTCAGAGAAACTGGCGTACGAATTACTGTGTGTTGCATGAACCCGAAGATGTCGGATCCTTCAAAGACAGTAGACTGTTATTTCTTCTTGAAGGGTGTATGCAAAGCTGGAGAGTCGTGTAGATTCCGCCATCCTGAGCCTTCATCTAGAGTTGCTGATCGGGACGCTCAGATCTTAAGAGGGGAGCAGTGTAACGAAAGAGTTTCGAATCGGCGCAATAAACAGTCCCCGGCTTGGGAGAATTCCAACCGTCGGAATAACAGTAGCCGTGACGTCACAGAAGCGACGGCGCTGTGAGTGAAGATCTCCAGAATATTCATTAGGCCGAGGGATATGAAGACATTTCGAGAACAGGACCTATTGGCTATTTAAGCGGAGCGCGCTGTTATTAGAGTTTAGTCTTAAGCTAAAGTTTGTAAAGTAAACTTGTATAAATAAAAAATAAAGTCGTATATAAATTACGAACCGCTAGTTTTATTGTAATTAGAAGTAATTACAGTAAATAACCGCTACAATATTTTGGTCAGGATCCAATTCCTCCAGGTCAGGATCATTGGGACTATCATCCTTTTTCGTTTTCAGATTTCGATAAAATGCATGGAATGAAGGATCTATTAAAGGCAATAAAGACAAATCTTCTTTCTTTTCTGTGGTTATCGGCACTGATTTCTTGTTAATGTTAGGTAAAAATAAATAATATAGTTGGACGTCGTCTATGAGCAAAATTTATTCTTTTAAAACGATCGTTTTAATTACCATTTAAATGAAATTTGGTCGCCGCTTTTAACATATTGAAGCGATTGGACTGGTTTCCAGAGAAACCGTTCGCCATCATTATCAATTTTTTTAATAATCTTAATAATCTAAGGGCCATGTTGCGTCACAAGTGAAGTGAAATCGAAGAAATTATGTTTCAACATCATCACAATTTCAAAGGGATTTTTCTGTTTAGTAATTCTGATTACCTGTACAAAGTTTTTAAGATGATTGATGATTTATTTACATTGGTTTTTTTTCTTGGCTCTTTCAATAACGGAGTGATCAATATCACACTCCATATGCGTATGACCACTAACCAAAAATTTGTGGTTGATCTTCAGGTTGGCTTTTTGATTAACAAAATTAAGAAACATTATTGCAATGACATTATTTTTATTCTGACCGCCATAAGTATCGGCATAAAATTTTACTTCCGTTTTTTCATTGAGCAAGTGTGTTAAAAAATGATTAAGGCATGAGGCGATTTGATTGGCTCCCCTGTCAGATATAGTTTCATCCCACAAATAGCAAAGTTGCTTTGTCTTTTACCATGTCATGCACCTTGAGGTTAAAGCTCCACAGCTGCCTCTTATGGAAAGAAACTGAGGTTTTAATGTAAGGGATAGACAGGCACTGTTGCAAGTCAAATGCATAAACTTCTTTTGATTGATGTTCTTTAGCAATTGCCTTGTTTTGACTTTTCTGTTCATAAGCAAATTGGGCCATGCTATGGTGTTCGTCTATTTCGGCTATTAATTGTGTTTTATGTATGTTGCTTTGTTTTTTTAAAATCTAAACTTAAATCACGAAAGATTTTAGTGTAAATAGTTAGGCAAACAGAAGATGCTCGTCCTTCCTTATATGTACAAATCAAACATTTTTGAAATATTCAAATTGGACGATAAAAAGTTAAAATAAAAATGTATACCATTTTTATTCAGTTGCAATGCGAAGGCAAAACAATCTTACTTTTCAATTAGAATACGGAGTGCAGTCCAGTCCCTTTAATCGCGATTTTCGGCTCTTATTGGAGCCTCATCGGAAAGAACGTAGGCACTGTTCTCCATATTTTAACTGATTCGCATCGAGAGCTTTTCCCACCCATTGCAACCGAAGTGATGACAGTAGATGTCTAGCGCCATCTGGCATTGAAAGACGATGTAGTTTTCAATCCTAATAATAAATTAATAATATTGAAAAATATAAGATCCGAAAATCACGATTAAAGGGACTGGACTGCACTCCGTATTTTAATTGAAAAGTAAGATTGTTTTGCCTTCGCATTGCAACTGAATAAAAATGGTATACATTTTTATTTTATAGTCGTATTACTCCGTGGAGTAACTAGGTGCATTTTTTCGTTGGAACTTTACCAGCTGCAGACGGGGGATGTGAATTGCATAGTGTAGAATTCCTTCCCTCTCGTCTTCACTGCAGCATCCATTTGACTTGCAAATTGTAGAAGTCTTGGAGGTGTCACCAGGAAAGTGTACCAATAAGTTTTCAATTTAAAAATCTTTTAGTAATGTTTTTAATATTTTTCAATATTATTAATTTACTATTAGGATTGAAAACTACTTCGTCGTTCGTCGATAAAAAGTTAGTTCGATTTCGACAATAGTGGCTCTCGTAAGTTGGGAATGACAAAATATATCTGCTTTATATTGTAAATTAGTCATAAAATGTAATTAACTATATTATAGTTAACCAGTTATGTACAGTGGCCAGAGTGGACCAAAAGCCGTCAACTCGACTTAACCTGTTAAGCACAGTAAACAACTGGTCAGGTCGATTTAACTATTTATTTCCTGAGATATTATTTTATTTAGATAAGTTTTTAGGTAAGTCGACTTAATCTAAATAGTACATAAATTTCAAAGATGAACAAAGATACACATACGTGTAACCTTGGCTAGAGTCCGCTCACAGCATAACTACCTACTTATTCACAACATCTGAGAAGTCATTCTGTACTCATTAGTGCACTTAACCAATTTTGGCAAAAAATCGACTTAACCACTTATTCACTGGACTAACAGATATACAGTAAGCGTCACGCTAGTAGGCACATTTATACCTAATTTCTAAGCGTGGATTAATCCGGCTCAGTCAGTCTCACCTGTGACTTTTATGTCTGTCATGTCATGTGACTGTCATGAAACTATTCAAAATAATTGTTTTTCCATACAAAAAATACATTAATTAATACTATTGTTACTCTGCTTAAATTAAAAGTTATTTTCCTAACTAGTGCGGAAAGTGTTACTTTCACGCACGAGACTGCCATTGACCCGAACGACGCGATAGCGGAGTTCGGGCAAGCAGTCGAGTGCGGGGAAGACACTTTCCGCATAAGTTAGGAACAATATTTTTCTAGGGCCGTATGTTTGGAATAAAGCCACAAAAAATAGAGTTATATCAATTTTTATTTATTTAGAAGTGAAACTACACAAATTAATTCTTTGACAAGGTTGTCAAAACTAAAGTTTCAATATAATGGCGACAATATAATGGTTTCCATGACGACGATTCAAAACCATTGTAATTGTCTTCTGATCTGACTTTTAAATATTATGTCAAAATAATTTTATTTCATCGAGTTATCGCGCTAATTTCATTAAAACATGAACACAATAAGATACATTTGAAATAAATTAGTAACTAATATCTAAATATTAGTTTATTGCATGTATTATAATATATATGATAATGCCATATTATAAGGTATTTTACTTTCCCGCACGACGTGCGGGAAAATTTACTTTCACGCAAGCCGTGCGGGAACGTGCAACTTTCGGAAACGAAATGCGTGCGTGAAAGTGGCTCTTTTAGCACGGCCTTAGAAAAAAAATTTATTCAAACACCAAAAATATTACAATACTTTAAAACTTTTACAACTTTAATACAATGACAACTATTAACTTTAAATGCGGCTGTTCGATAATCTGCCATTTTCATTGTTTATATTGGTTTCTATACAATCCACAAGGATGAATTTCCTGTAGCTGGCTGTATACCATTAATTACAAAAATTGAAGAAAAATCTTCTGCATAAAAGGTATATTTATTTTAAAAACCCAAAAAAGGGCTACAAATACAAAACAGAACGTTTTCGCTCTAAAGAGAGCATCATCAGTGTTCTTTGCAAGCTTTACATGCTAAGCCACCAAAAACACATAGATTAAAACCCTTAAAATGTCGACTAAAAGTCTTACATTAATACGTTATATACTAAATCCTGACGATGGATGAAATTAATAACGTGCTTGGTGGAAAGTCATATAATGCCTTAGGATATCCTTATTAATTTCATCCATCGTCAGGATTTAGTATATAACATTTTAATGTAAGACTTTTAGTCGACATTTTATGGGTTTTACCTCATGTATTTTTGGTGAATTGGCATGTAGAGCTTGCAAAGAACACTGATGATGCTCTATTTAGAGCGAAAGTTCTGTTTTGTATTTGTAGCCCCTTTTTGGTGTTTTAAAATAAATATACCTTTTACGCAGAAGATTTTTCTTCAATTTTTGGTTTCTATACATTTTCTGGCGTTCTAGACGTCACTAGACATAAAAGTAAACATTGCAACAAGTGAAGGGGCCAGGACTGTATTACCTTAATGTACCCGTGTGTCTAGTAGCGTGGCGGTTATTGTACATTAATTTGTAAAGAAATGTCATATTATCCGAAATAAATGAATAGAACAAAAGTAATAAAAAGTTTAAACAACGGCAACGCTTGTATTTTAGGGATACCAAAAATAATAGTCTCCCTTTTATACCGCTAACGTGGCTTTGGGATTATAGCAGGGTAGTATGCTATCCCTTGGGCCTACGGTATACAAGAAAAGTAACAGGGCCAGTGCTACGCTTTAACCGCCTATTATTACTCCTTGTTTTACCTAAGGTACTCATTTTATTCAGACGGAGTCGACCAGGGCCCTGATTCTAAATCAAATTTCGACCAAAAACAAGTCGCTTTCAATATGGCGACTGTCGAAATTATTTGACACGGAGATGAATGAATGGCCAAAAGCGAGGTTAGGTTTAGTTTAGATGTGTTTTGTTTATTTCTTGCAAGGAAAACTAAATCAAAAGGTATTATAATATAGCTGGGTTTAATTGAAATTTGCTTGTTTTGAGGAATTAGATAGAATAGTATTAAATTAGAAATATAATAATTGAGAATGTCCACAACATGAATCATCAACTCAATGAAAGATGTGAGGTAATAATCTGGGAAAATTAGTAAAAAACAAGGAAAATTAATTACCAGCTATTTTATTGCTGGACATGCTGAAATCAAATCTTAAGATTTCCTATATTAGTAATATAGCTGTACAAAGTCCACAGAAAGTGTGCTATTTTGTTTATAAACAAATTAGCACTCCGAAATCTTTTTTTTTTATTATTGCCCTATAACTCCGAAAATTTTAACTTTAAACCAAAACACTCACATAAAAATTGACAGTAATTTAATTCTGCACATTGATAATTTATTCCAATTTCCTTCGACGGAAATTTTCTTCGGAAAATTCGGGTTTTCCAAACAAAATCTTTAATTTTCAACTAAAATTTGAGGGAAGTAATTATTTATCAATAATTAAATAATTTGGTGACAGTGACATAAATCTTTTTTGTTATGAGTGTCTTGAAGATATGAAAATTTGTATGTACAAAGAGGACCGGAATTAAAAGGTATCTAATGGTTCAAAGATTAAAATCCTGTTGTTTATAACTCTGTCGCAAATGCCGGTCAAATTTGACCGGTTATACCTGGAATCACTCCTCGCAATTCAATTTGTTTTTCTTCGAAAAGGACACAGAAGCCGTGCTCTTTTCAACAGCGTTAACTTAATTTAATTTAATCTAATATTTTCTGAGGGGTTCTATTTGTTTATAAGCCAAAAAATTGTTTCTTTATAACATTCCTGAGACCGCTCAAATGGTCCAATTTCAATCCTGTAAGGTACGTTGAATAGGTATAGTGCTTTTTTATATGAAAATCATAGTTATTCTGGTGTATCATAATCTTTCTGGTTATTATTTCGACCGAAATTTTTTAATTAACATTTTAATTATTGCTAAACTATTGGTTAGATTGTCGCCGGTCTCCTGATATACAGAGAGGGGCTAAATTATGGAATAAATTCATTTTCTCTAAAATGGACGATTTTAGAGAAAAATCCCGAAACAGGTCGATTTTTATTTTTAAATTAAATTTCTTGGCATATATTTCAAACTAGTGACGTCATCCATCCGAGCGTGATGACGTAATCGATTATTTTTTTAAATAGGAATAGGGGTTCGTGTTGTAGCTCATTTACAAAGGCGTTCAATTCTCTATTCAGTATTATAAACATTAATATCATTATTTATACAGGGAGGCCAAAAAAAATTTTTAATTTTGAAAGGGCGCTAGAATTCGATCCCCGACCGTCTGCGTGGAAGTTAGACATTCTACCGCCTGAGCTATCCGGGCCCTATTTTAGGGATACTTCTTCATCTTCTTGTAGTGCCTATCCGTTTCGGATGTTGGCGACCATCATGGCAATTTGTACTTTGCACACTGCTATTTTAAAAAGACTTGTGGTTGTTGTGTTGAACCATGTGCGTAAATTCTTCAGCCAGGAAATCCTTCGCCTTCCTGGTCCTCGTTTTCCCTCCACTTTTCCTTGCAAGATTAGTTGCAGTAGTCCATATCTTTCGCTGTTTCTCATGATGTGATCGAGGTATTCGATTCTGGCTGCTTTTATTGTGATTAACAGCTCTTTTTCTTTTTGCATTCTCAGCAAGGGATACTACCGATCTAATTTTTATTTATTACGGCTTATCGCTATTCCAAGTCACATCAGTCAAGTTACACTTTTTTGAGGTAGAAAGATAAAAATTTTCAAAGTGTTTAAATACAATTTTGAAGTTAATCTTGACAAAGCTACGAAATATTTCTAATAAACTTATATTTATAAAAACAATGTAGGTATATTTATAATAAGAATTTGCAGAATAATCCTCGTAACTAGTGATAATTGGTTATTCATCGTGAATGGAGCCTGAAATATTTTTACTTGAAAGCTATCTTCGAAGTTGAAACCTTATTATAAAATGTCACTTTTTCTAAAATAGAAAATCTGCCACGTACATATAAGAATTTCGTAAATTTCTGCTATCCGTAAGTCTTGTAAAACTATGCACTTTTACATTGTTTGCATAACGAAAGTTTTTACTTACCTTCTAATTGAATTACAAGGTACGTACTTTGCATACTTTATGCCAGTTAAGAGACGATTTGCTTCAAATGGGATTAAAACGTTTTTAGACAAGTACAAAAGAATGTGAAACAGTTTCAGAACCTTTTTAAAAGAATGTGATAGTAGAGGATATAAGGTCGACCTGCAACGATGTGTTTAATAGATTAAAAATTGTTTGATATGTAATTTTAGTCCATTAAAATGTTACATTTAGGTTGCATTTCTTAGAGGAGTCAATTTTATTTTTTTAATGTGTAGGGGGTTCAGTAGAAGCTTAAGTTCAAGTTTTTGGGGTCGCCACCCTTGTCCCCCGGCCGCCATATTGGAAAAAGGGGTGCAAAGGGTTTTCGCGCTGTATCTTCTAAACTGGCAATCCTACAGGAAATTTAATTACACATAAAATGTATAAAATTAAGTTTTCTACAATTTTATATTTATTACTTTTTATCGTCAATGACCAACAAAAAAGTTATAAATAAAAATATCAGAAAATTTTGTAAGAAGTTTCCTTTTGGAGGTTATAACTCTTTTTCCGTTCATTTCACAATAAAATAACATCATAGCGATTTTGTAGAGGATTTTTAAATGAACAATTTTGGCTATAAAGTTGTTTAATTTTATCTATTATCTAGGTTTTACAGCGCTCCAATCTTGACCAGATTCTCGAATTCTCATAGGAATACAAAAAAAATACTTTTCTATCTATATACAGTCGGAAAAATGAAAGAATATCCATGAACGATCACATCAATCACATATTTTGTATTTGCTGTTTTTTTTTTCATAAATAACAAACAAGAGAGATAGATTATTAATAATCTGAATAATATGGGATTGATGTGATCGTTCATGGGTATTTTTTCATTTGTCCGACTGTATTACTCGAGCAGCAGCAATCTTTATGCCGACCATGAAAATCAAATTTAAGGTGACTGACCAATTTTGGTCTATTTTTATGTTTTCGAGGTCGCTGAATCCGAATATGAAGTTTATTTTTATCTAGATTTGGTGGAACATGTTTAAAAATCAAATTTTATTCAAAAATGCCGAAAATCAATTTTGACGATTTTTCAAATTTACCTCGCTGTATCTTTGGTCACTGTAAATATTTCCTTTTGAAAATGTTACTAATTAATCTCTGAAGTATGTAGATAACAATGAGATTTGTCCTAAATATTTAAACACATTAAAAAAGGAGTTGTTAGTTTTTAAACATTTTGTCATCATATTTCGTTAGTTTCATGTTTACTTAAAAAAGTTGAGTGACAAACTTTTTAGGTTATAATTTTAACCAACACAACAATAAAATATAATTCATGAAGAAGCTTTTTGGAAAACTTTAAGTCAAAATATACAATAGGAAAAAAGTTATGTTACTTCATAAACAAGCGGCACACCCCAAAAAACGCTTATATCTCGAGATCCTGACCACGGTGTGGTGAATGGCTAATTTTTATCATACTTTATGATTTTGATAACAAAAATTTGTTTTTTGCTCTTTTTAAGAATTTTGCAATATGCGGTTGCGTCATTCTTCTTCCGAACCGGCGAATTTGTCCTCAAACAATTTCTTGGGCCGTTTCTATATATGCTTCGGGTTATACGTTTTATAGTAGGGAGAAAGGTCAAAACAGATTAATAATAGCATAGGAATGTTAAAATCATAATAAATTGTATGAATAAAAAATATATATAGAGAGAAAAGTAGGCCTAACTTTTGTTTTTATTATGTCCTTATGAGCATTCGAGAATCTGGTCAAGTTTGGACCGCTGTAACACCTATATAAATAAATAGAATTAAACAAGTTTATAGTGGAAATTGTTCGCTGAAAACCCCTCTACAAAATTGCTATAATGTTATTTTATTTTAAAATAACTGAAAAAAAGTTATAACCTCCAAAATATCTTGTTAAAATTTTTTTACATATTTTTGTTTATATCTTTTTTGTTGGTCACTTGACGATAAAAAGTAATAGAAATAAAATTGTAGAAAATTTAATTTGCTACATTTTATGTTTAACTAGATTTTCCGTAGGGTTGGTAGTTTACGAGATATAGCGCGAAACCCCTTTGCACACCATTTCCAAGATGGCGGCCGGGGGACAAGGGTGGCGACCCCAAAAACTTGAACTTAAGCTTCTACTGATTCCCCCTACACACTGAAGAATGTAACATTTTAATGGAGTATTTAGTATCTTAACAAATATAAAAAACAAGGCGTGTCCGATATAATTTTGTATTTATATTATATCGGTTTTATAGCGTTCTACGCCTTTCCGTTCCTAATCGCCACTCCTTTCTATTCTGGCAGTCTTCCTCTCTTACGCCCGTATTTATAGTTGGGTCTCAAGAACTCGCCGCCGAGTCTCAAGACCGACCTTGAATAAAAGTTGTGTTTAGTTTACACACAAATTTTATTCAAGGTCGGTCTCGAGACTCGACGAGGTCTTGAGACCCAACTATAAATACAAGCATTAGATTTCTTGCAGACATCGCCTTGGAGATGCCCTTTATCCATGTAGTTGCTGGTCTTCCTCGTTTTCACTTTTCTGTGGGGGTCCATTCTAACACTCTTTTGGGGATTCTCCTTTCGTCCATTCGTTTTACGTGTCCGCACCAAACTAGCTGTTGTCTTTCGATGTCATCTATTATTATTCTTTCTATTTCCATTTGTTGTCTAATGTCGTCGTTTCTTATGTGTTCTAGTCTAGATCTTCTTGCTGGCCTTCTCCAAAAATGCATCTAAGTGGCTAGTAATTTATCTTTGTACTTGTTGGTTAATTGCCAGACTTCAGCTCCATAGGTTAACACTGGTTTTAATATTGTGTTGTAAATTCGTTTTTTATTTTCTGTTCTTATATTTTTTGCCACAGTACCGAATTCAGAGCTCCTATCACCTATTTTCCCTTTACTATCCTTTTCTTAATATTTTCTTCGTTTTGTCCTGAACTAGTTAGTTTTATTCCCAAATATATGTATTCATTGCAGCTTGTAATTGTCTCCTGTTCCAGGTTCAGGTTGTCCGTTTCTTCCCGTTCTACGCATAGATATTGTGTTTTTTTGGTATTCAGCTCCAGGCTCCATTTTCTATATTCCTCTATTAGTTTCCTTGCCATATATTCCAGATCTTTCTTGTCCTGTGCAATTACAATTTGGTCCTCTGCATAGTGCAGCATATAGAGTATCGCATTTCCTATCGGTAGTTCCATTCCATTGCACTTCTTCTTCCATTGTCTAAGGGCTTCATCAATATATATAGGGTGTCCCAAAAGTAGTGGAACGGTCGAATATTTCGCGAACTAAACATCGGATCGAGAAACTGAAAAATATGTGTTCAATCATTTTCAAAAATCTATCCAATGACACCAAACACCAATCCCCACTACACCCCATGGAGGTGGGGTGGGGGGTAACTTTAAAATCTCAAATGGAAACCCCTAGTTTTTCTTGCAAATTTGGATTCGTTACGTAAAAGTAAGCAACTTTTATTCAAGACATTTTTTCGAACTGTGGATAGATGGCGCTATAATTGGGAAAAACGATTTATCCTGATACCATAGGTAAATTAGAGAAACGGTCTAATATCTCGAGAAATACACTTCCAAATGAGAAACCAAAAAACAGGTTTTTAATATTTTTCAAAAACCTATCGATAAACACCAAAAATGAACCTCCCACCCACCCCCTGGAGACGGGGTGGGGGTAAATTTAAAATCTTAAATAGCCACCCCCACTTTTTATTGCAGATTCGAATTCGCCATGAAAAATTAAGCAACATTTATTCGAAACATTTTTTAAAATTGCTGATAGATGCCGCTAATAAATCGTATTTTTCCAATTAAAGCGCCATCTATCAACAATTCTAAAAAAAATTTTCGAATAAATGTTGCTTAATTTTTCATGACGAATCCGAATCTGTAATAAAAAGTGGGGGTTGCTATTTAAGATTTTAAAGTTACCCCCCACCCCACCTCCAGGGGGTGGGTTGGAGGGTCATGTTTAGTGTTATTCGATAGGTTTTCGAAAAGTATTAAAAACCTTTTTATTTTGGTTTCTTATTTGGAAGTGTATTTCTCGAGATATTAGACCGTTTCTATAATTTACCTATGGTATCAGGATAAATCGTTTTTCTCAATTATAGCGCCATCTATCCACAGTTCTAAAAAATGTCTTGAATAAAAGTTGCTTACTTTTACGTAACGAATCCAAATCTGCAAGAAAAATTAGGGGTTTCTATTTGAGATTTTAAAGTTACCCTCCACCCCACCTCCAGGGGGTGTAGCGGGGGTTGGTGTTTGGTGTCATTGGATAGATTTTTGAAAACGATTGAACACGTATTTTTCAGTTTTTTGATCCGATGTTTAGTTCGCGAAATATTCGACCGTTCCACTACTTTTGGGACACCCGTATATTGAATAATACTGGTGATATACAGCATCCTTGCCTTAGACCTTTAGTGGCCAGGAAACCTTTTGATATTTTATTTCCGCTTTTAATTTTGGATGTCGAGTTTCTATATAGTTCTTTGAGTGCCTGTATAATAGACACATTTATGCTGGTCTTTTCTAGTACTTCCCATAGTCTATTAATGGGGACCGTGTCATATGCCTTCGTTAGATTTACCATGAGTAAATGCAACTCTTGGGCTCTTGACAGCCTTTTTTCTATTACTTGAGTTATAGAGAAAATGTTGTCTATTGTGGATCTACCTGCCCTAAAGCCGCTTTGTTCCTCTGATTCGTAGGGATGGTACTCTTCACATATTAGGTTTTTTAGAATTCTTCCGTACAATAGACTTAGTGTACTAGTTACGGTAATACCTCTGTAGTTATTTGGATCTTGTTTGTTACCTTTCTTATGTATAGATGTTATCCAACCTTCTTTCCATGTCTGTGGTACCGGTTCTCCATTTAAAGATCTGTTCAGTAGTGTTGTTATTATTTTAGCTAATTTATCAGTACCATTTTTAAATAGTTCTGCAGGTATTCCTTCCGGCCCTGGGGCGCGGCCGTTTTAATAAGAATATTGCGTTTTTGGTCTGTTCTTCGTTTATATGAATTGGATGTCTTGTGACCTCGACTATATTGCGTGATGTGGTCCTGTATTCTGGTCTGTTTTCTACCAATAGTGATTTGTAATGTCCTTCCCATTTCGCTGTTGTTATAGGGTTTATTAGAGTTTCTTCTATTTTGTTGGTTCTTACTTTCTTTATAGATCTCCAGGCTTCTCTAGATTTTTTTCCTCCGATGTATGTGTCCAACTCCAATATAATTTTGTCCTTACTATAATTAATTAATAATTAAAAAATTACTTTCTTATAAATAACAAAAATTTGACCCAAGCAGATATTATTTTAGATTTTTTGGATCATTCGAAACACAAAAGGACTTTTGGAATAATTTTGTTCTCTTAAGTTAATCACTTCCCAGTTATAAACAATTTAAAATTAAAACAAAAAAAAAACGAAAAATTACGATTTTCAAGGTTCAAAAACACAAGTAACAATAGTATATTGTACAACAAGAGAGAAAAAAGACATGTTTCTCACGAGCGCAGAAGTTTGTTAGCACGAGCCGAGGTACGAAGCGAGTGCCGCAAATCAAGCGAGGGAGAAATATGTCGTTTTCTCACGTGTTGTACACTGTACTTTTTCTATGGATGCGTTTTTGTCAAGAGTTCAATCTTCAAAATTAAATAATTTAGGTGCTATTATGTAGATTCTATGCCAAAATTGAAATAAAATACATATTATACATATATATATATATATATATATATATATATATATATATATATATATATATATATATATATATATAGGTATTTAATATTCTTAATATTTATATACTTTTATTTATTTAAAATTATAGTTACCAGTTATATTTGAACAGTTTTGAAAGGTAATTCCTCGTAAGTTTTGATTTACCACATTTTATTTGACAAAACTATTTGTGTTTGTATTGTGCATATTACCATGGAAACCGCGATTCTACGTATGGAACCCGTGAGAAAAAATATTTCTCACTGCAATGGCCGACTTTTCTCACACCCTGAGAAATTGTTCGTTTTGAATGTATGTAAGTAGTGAGAGAAGTTGCACATTGTATAGCATCCATAGAAAATAGTTATTTTCCTAACTAACGCGGAAAGTGATACTTTCACGCACGAGACTGCCGTTGACCCGAACGACGCGATAGCGGAGTTCGGGCAAGCAGTCGAGTGCGGCGAAGACACTTTCCGCATGAGTTAGGAACAATATTTTTTCTGGGGCCGTACGTTTGGAAAAATGCCACAAAAAATAGAGATATCAATTTTTATTTAGAAGTGAAAATACACAAATTAATTTTTTGACAAGGTTGTCAAAACCAAACTTTCAATATAATGGGTTACCACGAAGACGATATTGGTTTCCATGAAGCGATTCAATACCATTGTAATTGTCTACTGATCTGACTTTTAAATATTATGTCAAAATAATTTTATTTCATCAAATTATCAGTAGTAATTGCACAAGAGCTCTAAAATTATTGAATTTTTCCCAAGTGACACTTTGACAGTTTTAATTTCACGAGCCGACGGCGAGTGAAATTATGTCATAAGTGTCACGAGGGCAAAAATTCTATATTAATTTTAGAGATCGAGTGCAATTTGTTGCGATTATTTCATGAATAAAACTGTTCAAAACCAAAATTTTATTGTAATTTATTTATGTAAGTACATAATTAGTACAATTAAACACACAGTTGTTATAAATATTTTACGGTTAAAAGTCATCACTTTTATAATTTTTAAAACATTAATTGTCATTAATGTCACTGAATGTATTTTTTCGTAGCAACGAAGGGCATCTGACGTAATATACTTGACGACGGGCAATTATCAAAATATATCGGGTATAATATCACAAGAGAGTGAGAATAAATTGAAAATATGCGACAGTTTTTCGAAAATTTGTTGTCTGGCAATAGACACGAGAGCCCGCAGGGCTCGAGTGGCTATTGCACAATGACAGCAAATTTGAGTAAAAATAAAGCATTATTTTCTTATTTATTCTTACTGTCGTGAGATATTCGTAAGATTATTTTTTAATACGTATATTATGGATATTTTCTTAAATGTGACAGTTGTCAAAACTAGGAAACTGGTTGCCATTGAACGGAAACAATCTACTTAAAAAAATTCTTGATTGGATTTAATTAAACACGTGCTCAAATATCTTACTATACGATTGGAAGTTAATATCATCAAAAAATAATCAATTTAATTTAGATTTCTGTAGCTTTCTATTGGTCAGAATCTCCTATGAATGAAATAATCGCGCTAATTTCATTAAAACATGAACACAATAAGATAAATTTGAAATAAATTAGTAAATAATATCTAAATATTAGTTTATTGCATGTATTATAATATATTATAATGCCATATTACAAGGTATTTTACTTTCCCGCACGCCGTGCGGGAAGATTTACTTTCACGCACGCCGTGCGGGAAAGTGCAACTTTCGGAAACGAAATGCGTGCATGAAAGTGGCTCTTTTAGCACGGCCGTAGAAAAAGATTTTATTAATAAATTCTCTCTTGAAAGATTCATGAACACTGTAATATAATATAATGTTCAAGCTATTATTAACAAAATTTCCATTTGCCGGGAAACTTTTTATTACTTACTTATGTCTATAAAGGCAAGTAATAAATTATAGATGCTGTTGGAATAAACAACCAATTTGATCTACTTATAGCGCGAGGGCAGTACAGACGATTATGTAATTATGCCCACTAATGTTATGTTTATTCATAGCAGTAAAATATCAATGTGATTATATTACAGTCTCGCCAAGGAAATTTAAGAATAAAAGTCATTACAGCAATGTTTCGCTCTATAATTTATTATACAGTGTGTTCATAAAGTGTGGAAACGGTCTATTATCTCATGACTTAAATATTTTCAGAGTTAAAACTCTGACAGGTCAATTTTACCCCCACTATCTTAGCAGATGTGACGTCATTGATAATTTTTTAAATAGAAAGGGCATATTTTTATCTGAAAAATACCAAAGTACCAAGTACCAAACACATCACATTCAAAATTCAGTATACAGAGTGTACAGGAAACCAGTGCTCGTATTTCTTAAAATTTAATTCAAAATTTGTTTTTAAAATTCATTTCATATTAAAGACAAACAAATAACATAATTACAACAAATGCTAGTAATCAACAATATAATAAAATAAAGTGGTAACGACTGTACTCAGTAATTGCCAAAAATCAAGTAGGCTGTGAGTGAAGACATGTCAAATTCCTTATGCTGGGTTGACACGATCCAAGTGTACTTGGTCCAAGTCCACTTGGATGCAGCGCGCGCAATACTTGGATGTTACTTTGATCGTATGAGCGGGGTTGACACGTTCCAAGTGTTTTTCATCTTCATCCAAGTCCACCCTCCTAGTCTACTTGGACGCTGCGCGCGCAACGCTTGAAGGCTCCTTTGACCGTGTCACCACCCTCGTCAAGTATATTTCCATCAACAGGTTCTATCCAAGTCGCATCAAAGTCTAGTAGGACGGTGGCCAACTTTCTTCCAAGTAGCATCAAAGTATAGTTACAATGGCGTGTCATCGGAAAATATAAAACGGGATATAAGTACAAATAGAAGAATATACATAGTTAAATACAACACCTAGAGACTTGCAGTTTTTTTGCATTATGTTCAGAATGACGTCAGGAAAAAAGTCTACTATTAAAAAATAAATGGAAATGCATAATTGCACTGTAAAGTGCATAAAATGCATCCAAAATTGCATAAATATAAAAATAAAGTCAAAATCAGTATACTGAGGAACAAAATTTATTATTTGGAGGGTTTTTGGGGTCACTGAATACGATTACACCATCAGAACTGAACCCCGGATCACCTGGTGCCCAAGGTCACGGCAAGAGACGTCATCTTCTGAGTTTCGATGGTTTTCGGCATTAAATCGATGCAAACGGGTTTTAGGGGTCGCTAAATACATTGTCAGATATAAATAAAGTTTATATAAATTTGATATTATACATAATAGACGAGGGCATTGCATAATTGCACTTTAAAGTGCATAAAATGGTATACTAAGGACCAAATTTTGTTATTCGGGGGTTTTTTGGACCAGTGAACACGGGTACGCCTCAAAACCGACCCACGGATCATCTGGTGCCCAAGGTCACTGCAAGGGCGTCGTCTTCTGAAATTTCGAGGATTTTTGGCACTAAATTGATGTGAACGGATTACTCATGGGTTTTTAAGGTCACTAGACACGAATATGCGATCAGAATTGATCTCCGGGGTACCTGGTGCCCAGGGTCGCTACTAAGGCACGTCGCGCGTCGTCTTCTGGGGTTTCGAGAGTTTTCAGCATTTAATTGATGCAAATGGATTACTGGAAAGTTTTTGAGGTCTCTAAATACGAACATGTCATCAGAACCGACCCCCTCTGCACCTGGAGCCCAAGGTCACTGCAGGAGACGTCCTATTCTGGAGTTTTGAGGAATTTCGGCATTAAATTAGTAAAAATGAATTACTCGAGGGTTTTTGAGGTCGATAAACACGAATATGCCATCAGAACAGACCACCAAATCACCTGGTGCCCAAGGTCACTACAAGGGACATCATCTTTTGGAGCTTCTAGGGCATTCGACAAATTGATGCAAACGGATTGCTTACGGGTTTTTGGGGTCGCTAAACATAAATATGCCATAAGAATTGAATTCCGGGGTACTTGGTGCCCAGGATCGCTACTAAGGCACGTCATATTCTGGATTTTTGAGTGTCTTCGGCATTCAATTGATGCAAATGGATTACTCAAGGGGTTTGAAGTCGCTAAACCTGAATATTCAATCAGAATCGACCTTCAGAGCACCTACCCACATAACAATTTCATGTTCTTAGTAGATTCATAGAACATACTTTTCAGAAAAAGTATATACTTAGAATATGCGTAATTACTATTGCGAATGTGCAGAGCATATACTGAGTATATACTACATTACAGTACTTAAACGTTCTATGTATATACTTAGAATGTACTACCGCACTTCTTTTCAGTATATACCACGAACATACTTTTTAGAAGATTCTAAGGAGGTGCTATAAACCTTCTATTTATATACTTAGAATGTTCTATCGCACATATTTTAGTATATGGGAAGAATATTCCAAGGAAGTGCTATATACCTTCTAGTTATATACTTAGAATGTACTATCGCACATATTTTTAGTATATGGGAAGAATATTCCAAGAAAGTGCTATATACCTTCTATGTATATACTTAGAATGTACTATCGCACATATTTTTAGTATATGGGAAGAATATTCCAAGGATGTGCTGTATTTCTCAGAAGTATGTTTTCAACATCACCCAATCTCATCCTATAGGTTCTACCAAAGAATAGTAACACACCCACAGGGTGTGTTAGTATTCTTTGGTTCTACTAATATATTATGTTTACATATTCTAATTGCATATGAGAATGTAGTTATTACATTCTACAATATTACGTGAAAAGTAAGTATAAAATATATAAACTTTAGTTAGTTATATAGGTTCCTATGTATAATAAATATTATATGGGTAAGTAGCCTATATATAAAATATAAGTAATATATTTAGTTATTATGTGCACATCAAAATAAAAATGCTGCTTATATAATTATAATAGCCAAATATATTATATGTATGTAAATTACTAAAATTTATAGGTATCTATATACATTATACATACTTTTACTTACTAGGTATTTAGGAAATATTGAAGTACCAATATGAATTTATTATTTTCAAACTGCTTTTTATGTTCTTAAAAATGTTTTAGTCCTTGTAGCTAGAAATACTTGGTCCTTCCTAACAGCGTAGACATAAATGCACTGGAAACTATTTTCATATTTTGCTCTTTTGTTACCTACCCCCTTCCCTTGTGCAGGTATAAAATGCAATGCAAGGGTCAGAATGACAATGAATGGCCGTTTCCGGATTCCCGAAAATTATTTTACTTATGGTATAAACTCGAATCAAAATGGTATATTCATTTCAACTGAAAACGAAACGAGAATTTCTCATTTTTCTTCACAATAGAATTAAGTTTTAAACTTTTTACCATACAATTAAAAGGGTTTAAAAAAAATGAATTAGATAGTTCAGTAGTACCTACTAAAATACATAAATTTTATTAATTATTCTTAACGCGAAGTTGATCATCTATAGGCTCACATTATTCTTCTTCCTATAGGTACGTACATACAGTATATTATTTTTAGATATTTTAAAAGTATATACAAGTAGGTATGTGTTAAGTATATACTTTTGCATATACTTACGCATATACTAAGAATATTCGATTAAGGTATATTCTAAGAATAAACTTTTACGAACATTCGGAGATACTACGTACCCGAATGTGCTCAGTATATTCGGTGCAAGAATATTCTTTGAGGCACATGCAAAGAACATGAAATTTAGAATGTTTTTTATGGTACATGCTATGCTTGTACTATGTATATACTAAAAAGGATATACTTCGACGAATGTTGGTAGGATATGCTTAGAACATGATGCGAACATCATTGTTATGTGGGTAGTGCCTAATATCATAGCAAGGGACGTCATTTTCTGGAGTTTCAAAGGTATTCGGCATTTAATTGATACAAATGAATTACTGAAAGGTGTTTGAGGTCTCTAAAGACGAATGTGCTATCAGAACCGACCCCTGGTGCCAAGGATCACAACAAGGGGCGTCATATTCTGGAGTTTCGAGTGCCTTTGGTACTACATTGATGCAAATGGACTACTCATACGTTTTTGAGGTTGCTGAATATGAATACGCCATCAAAACATACACCGGTGTACCTGGTGCCTAAGGCACGTCATCTTCTGGAGCTTCTAGAGTTTTCAGTACTAAATTGATTCAAACAGATACTCTTATGTTTTCGGAGTCGGAGTGAATACGAATATGACTTAGATGAAATACTTTGGAGTATCTAGTGACCACGAAGGATCACACGATCAAAATAAAACATAATAAATCGATTTTGAAATAAATGAAGGAAAAACGCTGTCAGATATAAATTGAGTTTATATTTATAAAGAATTAAAAAAATTGTATAGCACAACATAGTTATTTTAATAAACAGTCCAAGTAAAATAGCAAAAATGTTGCCAATTTGAACGTTTTCTTTAAACAACAACTCAAAAAACTTCGGTGTACTCGGTGTGTACCAATTTAGTGTCGGAATGCCTCAAAATTCTAAAACATGGTGTGCATAGCAGCCACTCTAGCCACTAGGAACGCGGGGGGTCGGTTCTGATTTAATATTCGTGTTCAGCAAACCCAAAAACCTATGAGCAATTTGTTTGAATCAATTCAGCACCGAAATTTATCGAAATTCTATAAGATGATATACTTTAGCCACCAGGTGCTCTGGTGTCTGTTCTGATGGTGTGTTCGTATTCGAAATGTGTTTTCGATCAAAAACTCTCGAAAATCCAGACGATAACATGCCTTAGGCTTATAGGTACTCCGATGTCTCTTCTGATGGCGTACTTGTGTTCAGCAATCCCAAGAACCCATGAGTAATTCGTTTGCATCAATTTAATGCCGAAACCCTCCGAAACTCCAGAAGATGAGCTGCCTTAGGCACCAGGTGCTCCGTGGGTCAGATCTGATACCGTATTCGCGTTCAGCTATTCCAAAAACCTTCCAGTAATCCATTTGCATCAATTTAATGCCGATGAAATCCCTCGAAACTCAAGAAGATGACGTCCCTTGCAGTGGACATGGTCACCAGGTGCTCCGTGGGTCTGTTCTAATGGCATATTTATGTTTGGCGACCTCAAAAACCCCGAGTAATCTATTTGCATCCATTTTATGCCGAAGACCCTCGAAAATCGAGAAGATGACGTGCCTTAGTAACTATCCTGGACAACGGGTGCTCCGAAATTAAATTATGATGACATATTCGTGATTAGCGACCCCAAAAACCCAAGTTATCCGTTTGTATCAATTTAATACCGAAAGCCCTCCAGAAGATGACGTCCCTTGCCGTGACTTTGGGCACCAGGTAATCCGGTGGTCTGTGCTGATATCCTGATGGTATATTCGTGTTTGACGATTTAAAAACTCCCGAGTAATCCATTTTTATCAGTTAAATGCCGATATCTCTCAATCTCCAGAAGAGGATTCCCTTGCAGTGACCTTTGGACTCCAGATGCACAGAGAGTCGGGTTTGATGGCATATTCATATTTAGCGAATTCAAAAACCCGTAAGTAATCCGTTTGCATCAATTTAATACCGAAAGCCCTCGAAACTCCAGAAGATGACGTCCCTTACAGTGACCTTGGGCACCAGGTGACCCTAAGGTCTGTCCTGATGGCATGTTCGTATTTAACCACCTCAAAAACCCCCCGAGTAATCCAGTTACATCAATTTAGTGCCGAAATCCATCAAAACTCCAGATGATGACGTGCCTTTGTAGCTACCTTGGGCACCAGGTACCCTGAGGACAATTCTGATGGCATATTCGTGTTTAGCGACCTCAAAAATCCGTAAGTAATCCGCTTGCATCAATTTTATATCGAAAGCCTTCGAAACTCCAGAAGATGACGTCCCTTGCAGTAACCTTGAGAACCAGGTGATCCAGATGTGTGTTCTGATGGCATATTCGTGTTTAACCACGTCAAAAACCCCCCGAATAGTCCAGTTACGTCAATTTAGTGCCGAAATTCATCGAAACTCCAGACGATGACGTGCCTCTGTCGCGACCCTGGGCACCAGGGTGGCGATTTTGATGGCGTAATCGTATTCAGTGACCCCAAAATCCCCCAAATAATAAATTGTGTTCCTTAGTGTACTGATTTTGACTTTATTTTTATATTTATGCAATTTTTGATGCATTTTATGCACTTTACAGTGAAATTATGCATTTCCACCCATTTTTGAATACTAGACATTTTTTCTGAAGTGATCCTGAACATAATGCAAAAAACTGCAAGTCTCTAGGTGCTGTATGTAAAAATCTATTTATTCGGGTGTTTTTAGTACTAAATGGCCTGGTCTATTTACACTTTGTGTATTGTTATGTATGTACAAATATCCGTTACTTGACGTTACATTACGTGAGTTACACTACATGATAATTGAATGATTTATGCACATGTTCATACAATTTTTTTATCTCATATTTGTATCAACTTTTTAAATTTTTGGATTGACCATTTGCAATAGTTGTTCAAATTATTCGGTAGTTATTTTTAAATAGTTTTTAAATGTATTTTAATCTTCATTTTTACTACTTCACTTAGAAAATTAGACCAAGCTCCAAACGCCTCACGTATCCAATTAAGAATCCAAATTTTCCTTTTTTTCTTTTTAATTTCTTTTTTCTGGATCTGAAGCTTATGTATTAACATATCAGCAGTACTTAACCACTTGAGTACCCTCCATAATCACTTTCGCCATCTTTGCAATGGTTATTTGTGATTTTATTTGACCTCCAAGTAATTTACACGATCAAAGTAGCTTCCAAGTAGCGCGCGCAGCGTCCAAGTTGACTTGGACCAAGTACACTTGGATGCAACTTGGATCGTGTCAACCCGCCTTTAGCAACCAGACGGTAAATTTGTAGTTAGCATTGGATATGTCAATATTAAATTGTTTTGTTGTGTCACATCGATTTAGAAGTCTGCACTAGTACCTTTTTGAGAAATTTTACCCTAATAGAAATTATTTAAAATTACGATTGTGCTGTCAAAAAAACAGCGAATAAAGGTTTTGATGATCTTAAGTTACGGCGATCATAAACGAAATATGGCGGAAGTATGTGAGAACAATATCCTGATCGAGTACCAATAAGTAAAGCGACGGTAAGTAGTCCTGTCGCCAGGGGGGGTACAACGGCCTCGTTAATTCAGATGGACTTACTCAAGTTTTTTTTATGTATTTTGACCCGTAGAACACGAATTTTTTGGGTAACAGTTGATCCGGATGTCGATAAGATTGTTATAGACCAAGAACTTGAGGAATCAAATAACAGCGATTTTTGGCAAAACAAAACAATATTTTGTATTTTTTGGGCCATTTTAAGTAAAAAATATTTCTACAAGTTTTTTCGTAGGATGCACAGTTTTCGAGATAAACGCGGTTGAACTTTAAAAAAATCGAAAAATTGCAATTTTTGAACCCGAATAACTTTTGATTAAAAAATAAAATAGCAAGTCTGCTTACCGCATTTGAAAGTTTAAGTCAAATTATATCGGTTTTGATTATTTGCATTGGTAAAAATTTATTTTTTTATTGTTTAACAAAGCTATAAACACGTAGGGTTTCCCGTGCTTTTACATGCGTTTTAACGCATGTAACGTAGAAATAGTCTTGATTGCACTAGTACCTATTCTACCTACTCGTTCGATTTTAAATGAGAAATCATAGAAACATCACTCACGCACTAGTTGTTTGTAGCTTTGTTTAACAATAACACAATAAATTTTTAGCAATGCAAATAATCAAAACCGACATAATTTGACTTGAACTTTCAAAGGCGCTAAGCAGAATTGCTGTTTTACTTTTTAATCAAAAGTTATTCGGGTTTAAAAATTGCAGTTTTTCGATTTTTTGAAAGTTCAACCGCGTTTATCTCGAAAACTGTGCATCCTACTAAAAAACTTGTAGAAATATTTTTTGCTTAAAATGACCCAAAAAATACAAAATATTGTTTTGTTTTGCCAAAAATCGCTGTTATTTGATTCCTCAAGTTCTTGGTCTATAACAATCTTATCGACATCCGGATCAACTGTTACCCAAAAAATTCGTGTTCTACGGGTCAAAATACATAAAAAAAACTTGGGTAAGTCCATCTGAATTAACGAGGCCGTTGTACCCCCCCTGGCGACAGGACTAAAGCAAAATATTGCATAATTTAATGATATTGACAATGTTAGAAATAAGCTCAAGCGTGGCAGATCCACCGTTTCCGACGACAATCAATTAAATATATTACTTGAAATTGAAGAAAATCCTCATTCTTTAATTACAACTTTATCAACTGACAATGAGATCTGTCGTGGTGCTGTTTATAAAATTCTAAAAAAGGCCAAATTACGTCCACATACAATTAAACTTATACATGAACTCAATCAAGATGACTTTGATAGACGCATGTAGTTGTGTAAATAATGGATTTGAATATAATATCTCGTTTTCCGACGACGCCACTTTTTGTTTAACCTACCGTTAATAGGCAAAATTGTCGATATTGGGCAACAGAAAATTCCAATGGAAGTTTATACCCAATATCCCCAAAAAGTAAATGTATGGGCTGGGATTGTTAGCATTACCATTGTAGGACCGTATTTTTTTACGGTACTGTGACGGGTGAAAGGTATTATTAGAGATCTTGCAAACCTACGAAGTTCCATTTTTAACCGAAACATTTCCAGATATCAATAATCCTGGTCAAATAGATCCGTTCATTTGGTTTAATCAGGATGAGCAAGTCCACATTATGCTGTAGTGGTTAGAAATTTTCTAAATGCAACTTTTCCCAATCGCTGGATAGGACGACGCAGCCACATTGAATGGCCTGCTAGGTCGCCAGATTTGAATCCCATCGACTTTTCTATTTGGGGTTATTTAAAAAGTAAGGTATATGTAAACCGACCTACCAATTTGGTAGACACCATTCATTCTGAAATACAACAAATTACACCAGTGATGTTGTCAAACATAACCCAAGAATTCATTGGACGTCTTGGATACTGTAAATTAAACCAACGAGCTCAATTTAAGCATTTGTTTTAATTATTTTATTTGTTTGTCTTTAATTTGAAATAACTTCTTTAATAATTTTCTTTGTAAAATAAATTTTTCATTAAATTTTAAGAAATACGAGCCCTGGATACCTGCTAAAGTTAAAAATGATAAAAATATGCCCTTTATATTTAAAAAAAATCGACGACGTCACATCTGCTAAGGTAGTGGGGGTAAAAGTTATTTTTTTCCAAAATGGTTAAAAAACAAAATAAAAATCGACCTGTCAGATAATAATTAAGCCATGAGATAATAGACCGTTTCCACACTTTATGAATGCACTGTATAATTTTACCTACAGTTGACAAGGTTACCACTATCGGTAACCATTGGTCGTTGCCTCTCACCTAAGCACTACGTGCCTCATTCGAGCAAGGATGAAATACATCCACATAGTTTATCATAATCTTAATACATCAACTTATTGTCGCATTGATTTTTTTTTTATTTTTTTTTATTTAGCTAATGCCTCGACAACTAATGGCCATTGGCATGGTAGGTACGGTGAATTTTTGCAGTTAGGTACCTAGTGTCCAAAGAGATGATAATTGTATCCGAACGTCTGTGGTCCCTCCGGTGAGTACCGATCCCACAAGGACAGAAACTATTTTCATTTATTAAATTATAATAAACTAAAAGCTCTGACCCTGGTGAGATTCGAACTCACGACCATTCGGACCTTTCGATCCAAAGGTAGGCGCTCCTACCACTGAGCCACAGAGGGGGTATGTCGCATTGATTGTAATGTTATGTAGATGTTAACAATGTAGGTAATTGAAAGGTTTTCACACCTTCTACCGTAGGTAGTTTCAAATACCTTTACACTGGACATTCACACTGAAGATTGTCATTTTAGACCCAAAATGTTTTGTGATTTTTGCGATTTTCCATTATCTTTTGGATAAATTTTAAAGATTTTTTAATAAATTTACATATCAATATACACACAGATTTCAAATATTCAAATCTTTAATATTTTAATTTCATTTTTTTGATGAAATAGATATGATCAATAGTTTTATAAAATTATGAAAGAGTATATTATTAAAAGTAGGTATGTATTTTAGTCCGGGATCCCAGGACCAATTTCACCATTTATTACTAATAGGTCTGGATCCCGCCTATGAAAAAAAAAGTTGATTAATAGCAAGCTGAAAATTTGTTAATAGCTTAAATGTGTCTAGTCGGATAAACTTTGATATATGGGAACACTGTAACAGGGGCAGTTTTAATTGTGTAACAGGTTAAAAATTTGGAACGGTCAGACCACGAAAACGGCACATTTATTTTGTTCGACAGAACAGACTTAAACTCTCCGAACAGAGATTAAACTCTCATGCAAAAATCAGACTGCTATTTATCACCTGCTAATTTCTGTCATTTGACATATTCTACATGCTCCACTCATTAAAACGCCCACTTGGTGATAAATAGCAGTCTGATTTTTGCATGAGAGTTTAATCTCTGTTAGGAGAATTTAAGTCTGTTCTGTCGGACAAAATACATGTGCCGTTTTCGTGGTCTGACCGTTCCAAATTTTTAACCTGTTCCACAATTAAAATTTCCCTGTTCCAGTATTCCCATATATCAAAGTTTGTCCGACTAGACACCCTTAAGCTATTAACAAATTTTCAGTTTGCTATTAATCAACTTTTTTATATACGCGGGATCCAGACCTATAACAAGCTAATCTTTCGTGAGTAGCTTCATTTTGACAAGACGCCCAACTTTTGTTTTTATAACAATTTTTGTTTGTGGTAGCTAAAGGAGTAGCATAGAAATATGTTGACGATTCTCAATTTATTACTAACTGGGTTTTTTTGTTAATTCTCAAGATAATTATCTCATTTAGCCGAAAAAATATTTGTCCTACAAAATGCAAGGTCTCATCAAAGAGTCCCTCCTTTCCAACATGTAGCATTAACGAAGTCATGAAAAATAATTACTAACCATCTGATTTTTTTTCTGTTGATTAGTTAATATTTATATAATTTAACCCCCACATTGTCCTACAAATTGCGTGGTACATTATCCTGGTCCTACGTTCTAAAGTTGTAGTAAAAATACCAGTTGTAAAAATAATTACTATCAAGCCGAATTTTCGAGAATAGCTACGTTTCGATGAGACGCCCAACAATTTCCTCTATGAAAATTGTCGTTTGTGGTAGCCTAACTTAATGTAAATTTGACGATTCTCAAAAATTTATTACTAACTGTTCTTTTTTTTAAGTGAAAACTTCTTTAGGGACGTTGTGCGATTTTTGGATAGGGGAAAAAGCATTGAATTCGCGACCGTCATCGCGACCTTCATCATTAGGGACGTTGTGCGATTTTTGGATAGGGGAAAAAGCATTGAATTGACGACCGTCATCGCGACCGTCATCGCGACCGTCATCGCGACCGTCATTGCGACCGTCATCGCTTATGCTATATATTATGTGTATGTATATATAAATTGTGTAGAGGCATTTAAATTTAATATAAATGTAAAACCTATTTTAGGATGGTGAAAAAGGATTGATTTCGCGACCACCATCGCGACCGTCATCACGTCGGCGAAATAAATTTTGTACAAATATAGGTATATTATGTGTATGTATATATAAATTGTATAGAGGTATTTAAATTTAAAATAAATGTAAAATCTATTTTACCATGGGGAAAATGATTTATTTCGCGACCGTCATCGCGACCGTCATCTCTTCGGCAAATAAATTTTGTACGTGTATTATTATAATGTACGTATAATAATACTAATATTATTGAAGTAAAAACTTTTTTAGGGACGTCGTGCACTTTTTAGATGGGGAAAAAGTATTGAATGAGCGACCGTCATCGCCTTGGCGAAATACATTTTTGAAGTGAAAACTTTTTAGGGACGTTGTGCACTTTTTAGATGGGGAAAAAGTGTTGAATTAGCGACCGCCATTGCTTCTGCGAAATAAATTTTTGAAGTGAAAACTTCTTTAGCGACGTTGTGCACTTTTTAGATAGGCAAAAATATTGAATTAGCGACCATCATCTCGACCGTCACTGCTTCCACGAAATAATGTTGTGAAGTGAAAACTTTTTAAGGGACGTTTTGGTCTTTTTAGATGGGGAAAAAGTATTGAATTAGCGACCGTCATTGCTTCGACGAAATACATTTTTGAAGTGAACACTTCTTTAACGACGTTGTGCATTTTTTAGATGGGGAAAAAGTATTGAATTAGCGACCGTCATTACTTCAGCGAAATAAAGTTTTGAAGTGAGAAGTTCTTTAGGGACGTTGTGCAATTTTTAGATGGGGAAAAAGTATTAAATTAGCGACCGGTATTTGTTCGACGAAATAAATTTTTGAAGTGAAAACTTTTTTAGGGGCGTTGTACACTTTTAAGATGGAGAAAAAGTGTTGAATTAGCGACCGTCATCGCTTTGGCGAAATAAATTTTTTAAGTGAAAACTTCGTTAGGGAAGTTTTGCACTTTTTCGATGAGAAAAAAGTATTAAATTAGCGACCGTCTTTGCTTCGACGAAATAAATTTTTGAAGTGAAAACTTCTTTAGGTAAGTTGTGCCATTTTTAGATGGAGAAAAAGTATTGAATTATCGACCATCATCACGACTGTCATTGCTTCGATGAAATAAATTTTTGAAGCGAAAACTTTTTTAGGGACCTTATACACTTTTTAGATGCGGAATAAATGTTGTATTAGCGACCGTCATCGCTTCGGCGAGATAAATTTTTCAAATGGAAACTTCTTAGGGACGTTGTGCACTTTTTAGATGGGGAAAAAGTATTAAATTAGCGACCGACATTGTTTGACGAAATAAATTTTTAAAGCGAAAACTTCTGTAGGGACGTTGTGCACTTTTTAGATAGGAAAAAATATTGAGTTTGCGACCGTCATCACTTTGCTGAAATAAATTTCGTACGTACATAATACAGTGATAAGCGCACTAATAACGGGCAAAATAGCACAAAAGATGGAAAACGTATTAAGTTGTGAGATAAAAAGGAATGAAACTAGTCGAGTTGCGAAATTTAGCGATATTAACCTATAAATTTACATTATATTGATTGTTTCCCACCTTTACACGTATCAGAGGAGTAAGTCAACAAAAACTGTCACTGTGACAGTTGTAGTTGCCAAACTCGTCCGTTGCGTCTAAAGGTGGGAAACAATCAATATGTAAATTTATAGGTTAATATCGCTAAATTTCGCAACTCGACTAGTTTCATTCCTTTTTATCTCACAACTTAATACGTTTTCCATCTTTTGTGCTATTTTGCCGGTTATTAGCGCGCTCATCACTGTATATATTATGTGTATGTATACATAAATAACATAGAACGTACGCAACGCTTATATAATACAGATATAGCACTTCTTTTTGGATGTGGAAAAGCATTGAGCTTGTAATTTATATACTATAAGAAGTTTTCTTTTCTGTCGGCACTCCCATGAGTTCTTTATTTTTTTTTTGTTAATTCTCAAGATAATTATCAAAATTAGTCGAAAAAATATTTGTCCTACAAAAAACAAGGTTTTGTCAAAGAGTCCCTCCTTTTCATCATGTATCATGAACGAGGTCATGGAAAATAATTACTAACTACTTGATTTTTTTTCTGTTGGTTAGTTAATATTTATACTTATGATTTAACACCCACGTTGTCCTACAAATTGCATGGTCCGTTATTCCGGTCCTCTAATTAAATACTGTTATGCTCTGTATTTTCTCTCTGTTATGAGATTGATCAGCATATTCTTATTTTGATTAATTAATTAATTATTTTAATTACTAATTATGGAAAACAAAGCCAAAATTAAATAAAACTTTCTAATAAAATTTATTCTCAGGGCTAATTTATTTTAATGTATTACCTTTGGTTTGTGGCTTCTAGTGTCTCTAGTTGCTTACTTCATCCAGGACAAAACACGGAAAATAAATATACTCAATGTTATATAAATTCTATAAATATCATTTATTCATCCAATATACCATAAATATAAGATTTAAATGTATGTTAAAAATCAATTTTGTTGCAACTATTTCTTATCTAATAAATTAATCTTTAATTCTGCTATCTCCTTTTTTTAACAAAATTTTCATTTAAATAATTTGTTAGACTGTTCTTACTATTATATAAAAAAAAATTTACTTTTCACCTTTTGAATTGATTACTTATTTCTTCTTTGAATTTATGAATGACTAAATGATGCTGTAGAACTGTTCAATAAAAAATAAACAAATATGGTATGTGATATAAAACAACTGTCTCCGTTCCACAATAAATCTGACTAAACTTTTTTTCCCTTCTTTACTTCTCGAGGATTGTGTAGTCCTTGATTCTCCCACACGTGCTCCTAGGATCCTTCTCGTCCAAACTGCTTCACAAACAACAAAACTCGCTCGAAATCTCTCCTCAGTTTTCTCTCTGCTCGATATCTTGTGCAAATTGATACCAACTGGCTACTCGTTCCAGACATAAACAGGAATCTCTTCGGACACAAGGAGATTTAACTTCTCAACTGGATCAACGATTTCGTTTCAACATGATTCTGCTTACACGGCCGCCAACTTCGCCACTTAACTCCGACTTTTTACTTTTCAAAAACTGGACTGCTCTCTTCAGCTCTTCATTCTACAGTGTAACTTTTTTCCTCCTCCAAGTCAGACTCAAACACTCTATTCCCCTTCCATCCGTCTCTGTCACCAATCACAAAACATCCGCTCAACACATTACATCCCACCTTTCATTGCTTAAGAACAAATTAATTTTGTATACAACTTTTCCATTTTGTCAAATTCCACGAGACACCAAAACTACTTTTGTATTTCTACATGCTATAAAAACCCGATATATTCTAAAACTCAACAATAATGGTGTTTTACCGTCTTTTCTTCCAAGAAGCATTTATAAATGTCCTATTGTTTACTGCAAAGCGAATACATGTACTTTCTAATCCGACCGTTTGTATAAGTCCGTTCATAGAAACACTAATGCTGAACTATTTTTACTTTCCGCGAACCACTGCTTATGACTAAATTATACTATTTACAATATTTGGCCATATAACGGGCGATGAAAATCTATGATCTCGTGGTCTTTGACATAAATAAATTTTCTAAATTTTCCCCATAAAAATTTTATAACAATACATATTTGAAATCATGAAATTAAAGAAAAATTTATTTTCTGCTATTAGAGCTGAGTTACACTGGTACAAGTATGCATCTGAACAGCGTTGTTTACAGTGTTTTAGCAACGAACATAGACGCATAGGCTTTTTTTTTTCACAAATAGGGAATCGAAAATAACAATTCTTGTCGGACTAGCAATACATACCTGTTTTCTTGTAGGACATTGTTTTATTTGGATGAAAAATACACTAACCTATCACGTGATACCTGTGACCTACAGTTAATAATAAAAAAATGGTCTTGTGGTATTAACAACTTTTAAACGTAGGACCAGGGCAACGTACCACGCAATTTGTAGGACAATGTGGGTGTTTTAGTAGGACAATTTGTAGGAAAAATTATATAAATTTTAACTAATCAACAGAAAAAAATCAGATGGTTAGTAATTATTTTTACTCGTAATTTTTTTAATCACCTCGTTAATGATACACGTTGGAAAGGGGGGACTCTTTGATAAGACCTTGCATTTTGTAGGACAAATATTTTTTCGCATAATTGAGATAATTACCTTGAGAATTAACAAAAATAACCCTGTTAGTTGGTAAGGTCTTACCGATGATGATGATACTATGGGATAGAGCCAGAAGAGCAGATACACGACAGAGATGCAAAGTGGGCAACATTAATAACTGGGTGAAAAACATAAGAGTAGAATGGAATGACCTCATGAGCCGAACGACAACAAATAGAGTAGTAAGAACGACAAGATATGGTTCCCGAATAGGAACACGATCAGTCAGTGGCGTGCTGAAACTTTTCAAGCGGCCCGGTGATTTTATAGAAAAGCGGCCTCCCATCTCCATTTTACCTTCTATTATCAGGATGCTTCATTCGTTATTTATAAAATCAAAAAAACAAAAATATAAATTATTTTTAAATAAAACATAAAACTTTAAATTCAATGAGTTTTTTTTAATTTGCTATATTTTTTTATTTAATAATAAGCAATCTTACAAATAATAAAAACGACATATATGACAATATTGTATGCAGTAAGGCAGAAATCATCATAAAACGATTTGTATTGATCAAATCGTTTTTCGATACTTCCAATAATTCCGTCAAAAATGTGCAAGACGTATTTCCATTTTTTATTCTACAGAGTTTGAAGGAAATTGGAAAACCATAAATATACTTGTATGTATCTGTAGCAAACTGTTTATGTATATTGAGTCTCATTTATTTACTGTATTTTACAATTAAAAAAAATTAAATGGTGTTGACATATTTTAATAATACACCCACGGACAAAAATATTGCATTAATATTTTGAAATTAACGTGTGGAATGAAATTTTTTGTGCTACCCCCAGTGTCACAGAAATCAGATTTCTTTTCCGAATGCGATGTTTTAAAGTATTATATAAATAGTATAATCGGATTTAAATTTGATGTGAGCTATATGGTGGTCAATATATCATCAAGGTAAATATTCACTCTTCTACCGACATAAAGACCTCCGTTATGGTGCATTAACACGAATTTGTTATCCGATATGGCTGGCAAATGGCAAAACATGATTTTCTAAAATGTTTTTAATGTACATATCAGCTGTCATTCACCCAATCACCTCCACAAGTTCGGTATCTCCTTTCCAAGAAATACCACTCTATAGCACTATACCGCCACCATCAAAGTTAACGCTCTGTATGAGGTTACATCTGGCATACCGTTCATTTTATGAAAGCAAGATTGACAAAACTTCGTCTACAGAAGAGTTGGTGAACAGTATGCCAGTTGTAACCTCATACAGAGCGTTAGTTTTGGTGGTGGCGAATAGTGCTACAGAGGGTTATTGCTTTGAAAAGACATACCGAACACGTGGAAGGGATTAGGCGAATGCCAACTGACATTGGAAACATTTTAGGAGATCATGTCTTGCCATTTGCAAGCCACATTGGATATGACATATTGGTGCTGAGATTCAATTTAAAAATTATATTGGCCAATATAAAAATTGTATTGGATTATAGCAGTTATATGACACTTAAAAAAATCGCATTCGGAGAAGGAATCCTATTCCTATCATACTGGGGTGCTAAAGATAGCAGCACTAAAAATTTCATTTCACATGCATATGCAATATCTTTGTCCGTGAGTATATTATTATGGTAGGGGAGTAAAGTATGCTAAATGTGCAGTCACTCGAGCGTTATGGGGACCTATTGGGTTGTGAAGAGTAGGTCCTAAAACCAAAAAAAGTTAAGTAAAGTTTTCCCTTTTAGTGGGCGCTTGCCATTTTTTAATTTAATTTTCCATTTCCAACAATCGTTTTTTCCGATTATAACGCCATCTATCCATAATTCGAAAAAATATTTTGAATAAAAGTTACTTATTTTTACGTAAAGAATCCAAATCTGCAATAAAAAATGGGGTCTCCTATTTAAGATTTTAAAGTAACCCCCCAATCCACCTCCGTGAGAGGTCGCGTTTAGTGCCATTTGATAAATTTTTCAAAAATATTGAATAAGTGTATTTTACAGTTTTTCGATCTGATGTTCATTTCGCGAAATATCGCGGGATTCGTATTTAAAATATTAAATTTACCCCCTACCCCTCTCCGTGGGAAGTCATGTTTTTTATCATTCGATAGATTTTTAAAAAATATTAAGCACATATTTTTTAGTTTTTCGATATGTCATTCATTTCGCGAAATATTCGCTTTTCTCTTGTGAAACTTTGGGACCCCATTTCCTTACGCCCGGCTCAAATCATCAGATTTTTGAAATATACACTCTTTTGCACGTACTTAACTTACCTTATCTTAATCTGGCAATTTCGAGTTTTATTAAAGATAGATTTTTTTTCGGGCCCCCCTTAACGAACTCCCCTGTGTTAAGAGCCAATATATGGTAGAGGTACATCTGCAAAGTACCAGGTTTCTCCCCATATGATAATCTGACGCTCGAGTAACTGCAAAAATCCCCGCTTGGGCTCCCCTACCATTAGCAAAATTAACATTCAATTAGAAATTAAATATTTTTTTTGTTACATCTAAAATTTTTTGTGAAAAAACCTATTTGACCGGCCTCAAGAGACCGCGGCCTCTCGGTGATTGCACCGATTCATTTATATGGCCAGCACGCCACTGCGATCAGTGGGAAAACCAAGAAAACGATGGAATGCCAACTTACTGGAGGCACGTTGAAAAACAGACAGAGTCATGTCTACACAAAAAGATGAAGAAGAAGAAGAACCCTGTTAGTAATACAATTTTGAAAATCATCAAATCAACATATTTCACCCATGCTACCCCTGTTAGCTACAATAAACAACAATTGTTGTAAGGACAAAAGTTGGGCGTCTCGTCAAAATGAAGCTACTCACGAAAAATTAGCTTGTTAGTAATAAATGGTGGAAATGGACCTGGGTTCCTGGACGATTTTAACAATGTTCACAAATTAAAATAAAATCGATGTTAAAAATATTGCGTAACTCCGAGCAGAGGTAAGTTTGTGTCAATATTATAACATAATCATAACGTCTTGTATCCGAGAGAAAAGCGAAGCTGAATTTAAAATTTGTGCTTTCTAATATAAAGTTTCAAATACAAAAACAAGGGAAATAAAGGAAATAAATATTTTATACTGTAAAGCAGTAGGTAGGCTTTTTGTTTTATATATCTGTTGGTAGTATCAGAGGGCATCATGGCGATCTTAAATATAGACTTGTATACATATATTTTTTTAATTTTGGAGTCCTGTTGCGATTTGGATAGAATAATATTATTAATAAAAAAGAACGCTACTTCGGTAGTATGTCTGCAACTATTGATATGGTAGTATTTAGATTAATGTTCTTCTTCTTCTTCAGGTGCCATCTCCGCTACGGAGGTTGGCAATCATCACAGCTATTTTAATTTTTGAGGCAGTAGCTCTAAATAGTTGTTTTGAGCTGCATTCAAACCATTCTCTCAGGTTCTTCAACCATGAAATTCGTCTTCTTCCGATGCTTCTTCTGCCATCTATTTTTCGTTGCATTATCAGTCGTAGGATGCCATACTTCTCGCCCCGCATCACATGTCTGAGATACTGTAGCTTTCTTTCTTTAATTGTAAGTTCAACTTCCTTCTCTTTATCTATTCTTCTCAGTACTTCATTGTTCGTAATTGTATCTACCCAGGAAACCCTCATAATTCTTCTATAGGTCCACATTTCAAATGCGTTAAGTCGTCTCATTGTCTCTACATTTAACGTCCATGATTCCACTCTATAGTATAGTACACTGTAGACGTAACATTTTGTTAGGCGTACTTTAAGAGCTAATGTTAAATCTTTGCTACATAGGACCTTTTTCAATTTTATAAAATTAGAACGTGCTTTTTCGATTCTGACTTTTATTTCTGCAGTGTAGTCATTATTTTCTGTTATAAGTGTTCTTAGGTAAGTGTACTTTTTTACTCTTGCGATCTGCTGGCCCTCTACTATCAAGATTTCGTTAGTATTATGGTTGTTTTTACTAATTTTCATAAACTTCGTCTTTTTGATATTGAGAGAGAGTCGGTACTCCCTACTACACCTTACTATTTTACTCATGAGTCTTTGCAGGTCTTGTAAACTATTGGCTATTATTACTGTATCATCTGCATATCTGATGTTGTTAACTAAGACTCCATTTACTCTTATGCCGACTGTCTCATCTTCCAGAGTTTCTCGCATTACCTCTTCAGAATAAGCGTTAAATAATAGAGGTGATAGTATGCAACCTTGCCTGATTCCTCTCTTTATTTCCATTTCTTCAGATGTTTCTTTTTGAATTCTTACTATTGCTCGCTGATTGTAATAGGGGTGTGTTATTAGTTTTAAATCTCTTTCATCTAGGTTTTTATTTTTTAGGATTTCCATGAGACGATCATGTTTTACTTTATCAAACGCTTTATTGTAGTCTATAAAACAGACGTAAAGAGGATGGTTAACATTTAAACATCTCTGTGTCAACACGTTGAATAGTTCCTTGATATACTCTTTCCATCGTTGTAATTTTCGTTTTGTCTCCATTATAATATTTCCATTTTTGTCGAGCAATATATTTGAGGTTCTTCTATTTCCTATTCCGGCTAGTTCTTTGACTTTTTTATGTAGATTGAAGTTGTCATGTGTGTTTTGCAGTTCTTCTATTTCTTTACATTTTTCAGAGAAGTAGGTTTCTTTAGCCTCCCTAATTTTTCTTCTTATTTGGTTTTGAAGCTGTTTATAGCGGGTCTTATTAATGGTTTTGTTTTTTCTTCTTTCATTCATCAACTCTAGAATTTCCTCCGTCATCCATTCTTCTTTCTTACATTTGGTTGTATTAAGTACTTTCTTATTTGGCTCTAATATAGAGGTTTTGAAGAATTGCCACTGTTCTTCTACGTTGCAATTATTTCCTGGGTTTCTGTCTAGATTTGTGTTGATTTTCTTTTGTTTCTTCTGACTTTAGTTTCTGTTAAATTTATTGTTGTTGCGGCTTTTTTGCGTCTTTTTTAATTGAAGTTGAAACCTAGCAATAAGAAGACTGTGATCAGAAGATACGTCTGCTCCCGGATATACCTTTACTGTCTGAATTGAGTTTAGATATCTGTGCTTTATTAGGATGTAGTCAATTTGATTTCTGACAATTTTGTGGTCTTTGTCAGCTGGTGATTTCCATTTATAAAGGCGCCGCTTAGGTAATTTAAAGAATGTATTTGCGGCTATAACATTATGCTCCTGGCAAAATTCTATTAGGCGATCCCCTCTGTCGTTTCGTTCGCCAAGCCCATATGGTCCTACATTAGGGTAGCATTTTCCTTCGCCAATTTTTGCGGTGAAATCAACCATGATCACTGTTATGTCTCTAGATGCTGTGAGATGTAATGTTTTTTGGAGTTCGTTCTAAAAGTTTTCTATTTCTTTTTCATTTTTGTCAGCAGTTGGCGCATAAATCTGGATCAGGTTCATTTTTCCATGGGTTGTCATTAACTGCAACATTATTATTCTTTCGGACGTCGGAACGAAGCCTGTTACTGATCTCCTTACTTTTTCGCTGAGGATCATAGCAACTCCATATCTGTGTTGGGTGTCGCTGCTTCCAGAGTAATAGATTCGTCCAGTAGTAGATTAATGTTACAGTTGATATAAATAATGTATATATATTATATAAGTTCACAATATACAGGGTAGCGAGAAAGTATGGAAAAACGGTCATTTCTCGGAAACCGCAAAAATGACTTTTATAGGTTTTGGTGGGTAAGGGTCTTCTAATGCGGCCGATATCATAGTGGTAATTACATTCTTGTCAAATCTTCCGTTGTTCCGGAAATCTAATGAACTCTCTTATTTCTAATGGAACACCTTGTATATTTTTTTGAGTTTTGAAGTTCTTAAGAAATACTGATTATTTTTCATTTGATATTTTCTATACCTAAATGCCATAATTCGTGAGTTATTGTTGCATTTACTAAAAAAAAAAAAATTTTAAACAAATTATAAAAATCAATTTTTTCGGTAATTATTTTAGGTTCTTTGGATCATTGGAGACAAAAAAGGTCTGTTGTAATTTTTCTCTAAAGTTAATGGTGTCCGAGTTATAAACGATTCAAAACTAAAAAAATCAAAAATGGCGATTTCAAGGTTTAAAAACACAAGTAAAAGAAATAATTTTTGAAATTACAAAGTACGTACATTCAAGCTAAAACCTTCTTCTACCAGCTAGCAGTAAGAATTTTAGGTCTAGGACGTTTCATCGCCGCATTTTCGATGCCGCCAGTTCATCGCCGGCCGATTCATCGCCAGTCAGTTAATTGCTATCTGATATATTTCCGAATTTTCGACAGTTACATTTATTATTTTTTTTTAGTATTAATTAGGAATTCTAGGAAATTACCATTCCCGTTGCCATACTTAATCTTTTAATAGACTTTTAAACTTTTATAATATAAAATATATTATAATGATAAACTTTTAAATTTCACGGTCAACATTTCCAACCAAGAGAAACTGTTTCTTAAATTCAAAAAGAACCCAAAATTTCTGTACAAAAATTTAGGGGAAGTAGAACAGTAAATATAATAATATGTTTTATCTTTTTAATTGTCAAAAGTTTTGAACTGAATTTAACGTCGTGTCGTGTCATCTCCCATAATACAAAATCAACTGACTAACTGGCGATGAAACGGAGGGCGATGAAATGGACTGACGATGAACCGGCGGTATCGAAACGGCGGCGATGAACCGGCGGGGCGGCGATGAAACGTCCCATTCCGAGAATTTTTGGTATGTTTTATTCTAAAATATTGTTTTTTTAATTGTTAATGAAACGCATATGAGAGGACGGGCAATCGAACTGCTTTAACAACTAAAAAACAGTGTTTTTAATTGTTAAAAACTGAAATAAGTCCAAATTACTTATCGGTATCTGATAAAACAAGACTTAAGTTTGGATCAAAGAACTTCGTGATTTCACAAATAATATTTTTTACTGGTGTTTTTGAACCTAGAATATCGTAATTTTTCGATTTTTTTTTTCAGTTTTCAATTGTTTATAACTCAGAAAATATTAACTTGAGAGAAAAATTACAAAAGAGCTTTTTTGTTCCCAATGATCCAAAGAACCTGAAATAATGTCTACCCGGGCCGAAAAAATTGATTTCTATAATCTGTTTAATTTTTTTTTAATAAATATATCCATAACTCAGAAATTATGGCATTTAAGTATAGGGAATATAACATGAAAAAAATCACTATTTCTTAGGGACGCCAAAACGCAAAAACTATTCAGGGTGTTCGATTTAAAATAATAAAGTTCATTATATTTCCAGAAAAACGGAAGATTTGACAACAATTTAATTACCACTATAATATCGGCCGCATTAGAAGTTGACAGTTTTTAAGGAAAAAAAATAATGTGTGTGCTTTGTACACACGTAAGAAGTTATACTTCTATTTCTATAATTTCAACGAAACAAATATATTTTATAAACATTTTAATTTTATTTTTAGTTAAATATTAATCTAATTTTAATACTTAAAATAATACCAAAAATTAATTTTTTGAACTGGTTCGTCCCCGCAATTGCTTTTCTCGTGAGGAATGGTATAAACTCTAAAAAACGTTTTTTTTTTCGACATAAAATTTATACTATAATTTTGTCATGGACTATGGGCCTTTCGAGTTTCTGCTGCATTTTCGTCAAATTTTAAAATCATTAAAAATGATAAATGCTCATTTATAATCCGTCATTTCTTGACGAATTAAAGCGTCCCAGCAATTGCTTTTCCCTTGAGGAATCGTAAAAAATCTAAAAAACGTCAGATTTTCTACACAATTTTAATAGAATTATAACTTCTAATGTGCGTACAAAGTACAGAGTTATTCACTATATTTTGACCCCCTGTAAACAGCTTTATTTACAGAATTAGAAAAAAATGTTAAATACAAAAGTTATTCAAATTTTACAATATGATTTTTGACATATATCACATACTAGTGACGTCATCCTTCTGGGCGTGATGACGTAATTGACTATTTTTTCAAATGAGAATAGGGGTCGTGTGCTAG
Organism: Diabrotica virgifera virgifera; assembly: GCF_917563875.1. Lineage (NCBI taxonomy): Eukaryota > Metazoa > Arthropoda > Insecta > Coleoptera > Chrysomelidae > Diabrotica > Diabrotica virgifera. Next base: position 153,807,246 of record NC_065450.1, read on the forward strand.
CTCATTTGAAAGGTAATTAAATTCTCTATTCAGTAATATAAACTTTAAGATAATTATTTATACAGGGTGTCCAAAAAAAATTTTCTTTAATTAAATTAACTGACACAGAAAGAAGAATGTATTCTTTTTCTCATGATCATCTTTCAGTGCGTCACAGTTTTTCGATTTCTCTCTAACGCATTAAATTGTATGTGACAGAAAAAAAGGCACGTCTGTGAATACTTTGGTAATTATTCTAGTTTGGTGATTATTCTAGTTGTCGATAGATGGCGCCATAATCAAAAAAGAATTATTTATTAAATAAAATAATACTATTATCAATATAATCTGTACAATTTATAAGACTATACAAATGAAAGAAAATACCATTTTATAAATGCAATAGACACAATTGATTTGGTTTTATTCCAAATTGAAAATAAAATTTGACAACTGTCAGATTTAACTAAAATGTCACGTTAGAATAAATGTCATAAATGTGTATTATCACGGACTTACCTTTTTTTCTATAATTTGTGACGCACTGAAAAATGTTCATGAAAAGGAGAATATGTAATTTATTTTATTTAAAATACATTCTACTGCTGTCAGAAAACAGAAATAAATGTTCATTAAACAAATAAACATTACTTTTTACTTAAATTCAATGTTCAAACTGCCAAGAGGCAGATGGGTGGTAGCTTGAACATTGAATTTAAGTGAAAACTAATGTTTATCTGTTTAATATACATTTATTTCTGTTTTCTGACAATAGTAGGATGTATTTTGAATTAAATAAATTACATACATTCTTTTTTTTGTGTCAATTAATTTAATTAAAAAAAATTTTTGGACACCCTGTATAAGTAGTCATGTTACTGTTTATATTACTGAATAGGGAATTGAATAACCTTTCAAATGAGCTAGCACTCGACCCCTATTCCCATTTAAAAAAAATAGGCGATTACGTCATCACGCCCAAATTGATGACGTCACTAGTACGATATATACGTCAAAAAATCATAATTTAAAAATCGAATAACTTTTCTATTTAACATTTTTTTCTATTTCTGTAAATAAAGCAGTTTACAGGAGAGTCAAAATATAGTGAATAACCCTGTACATACACATTCTTTTTTTCTATTAAGTCCAAAAAAATATATAAAAATTATTTAAAACGTCAGTACAATTATAAACTCCCTTTTGTCTCTGTTCTCACAACTTTTAAAACACATTTAACCAACCATAACCATAATAATAAAAATTCATCATTCACAGCACATTCTTTAACCACAGCCGCCATATTTGATAATTTTTGACATGTCATTGGAATACCCAATCAGAGCAAACGTATAACGAATCTGCGCGTAGCACCAACAATTTCTGATGTATTCGCGCACATTTATATTCACTCCCAATCGGACCTAAAGAAGTATATCTTCAAAAATATTTTTTGAGCATATGTATTTTCTTCTAGGACATCTTTTAGGGAGTCGGGTATGTTATATTTTCGTCCTTCTGTTCACTGTTCACTGTTTTACCGTTTGAACACTGTTGCTCACTTCACACACTTATTTATTTTTGCCAAGCTCTCTTCTGTCTTTTATTTTTCTGTTTTAATTTTTGAAGCATCAGTGTATACGTTGTAGGTATTGCCATATTTGTTGATATATTAATAGGTTTTGGTCTTGGTTGATCTGCTTTAAAATTTTATTTTTTATACGAGTGCATTTGACTTTAATTTTTCGGTCCTTCAGGTAAGGGTATATTTTAGTTAATAGATCTGTGACCACTGCCATCAAGGTTTTCAATAAAGTCTATTGTACGTAAATGATAGTTAGGGTTTGGGTTATAAAATAATGTCTTAGTGTAACTTAGCATTTCTTCTAGAGTTTTTTTTGTTTTGATGTTTTGATCTGATTTGAATTTCTTCTCTTTATTTTTTGGTGTAATGAGAGTAGGTCCCTCTGTAGGTTTGGTATTTGGGTTTTATACGTAATATCGATAAATTTTATAATTTTAATATTTATATTATGTTGTGATTATGTTATGTTTATATTATGTGAGTCTCTTGAGGATATGAAAATTTGTATGTAGAAAAAGGACCGAAATAAAAAGGTAATAATGCAAAAATTACCGTCCTATTGTTTACAACTTCGCCGCACATGCCGGTCAAATTTGACCGGTTGTTTCTCAGGAACCACTCACCGTAATTAAACTTTTCTCTTTTTTAGAAGATGCGTCCAGCCATGTCCTGTTCAATATCATCATCATCATCATTCTCTTTGCCTTATCCCTATGCGGGGTCGGCTTCCCTAATTTCATTTCTCCACACAATTCTATCTTGGGTCATATTAATGTTAATCCCCTTTACCAACATGTCCTGCCTTATCGTCTCCCCCCAAGTCTTCTTTTGTCTTCCTCTCCTACTCCTTCCAGGAATCTGCACTTCAGCTATTCTTCGTATTGGGTGATTAACGTCTCGACGTTGAACATGACCAAACCATCTTAACCTATGCTCTCTCATTTTGGCATCAATTGGTGCCACACCTAGACTTCCCCTAATATACTCATTTCTTATTTTTTCCTTCTTTGTCACTCCACTCATCCATCTAAGCATTCTCATTTCTGCTACATGCATTTGTTGTTCCTCTTTCTTTTTCACTGCCCAACATTCAGTTCCGTACATCATAGCCGATCTTATGGCTGTTTTATAGAATTTTCCCTTCAGTTTTATTGGAATTTTTCTGTCACACAACACACCACTCGCTTCTTTCCACTTCATCCATTCAGCCCTAATTCTACTGCATGCATCTCCATCTATTTCTCCATTACTCTGTAAAACCGATCCTAGGTACTTAAAACTATTGCTTTTCACAATCATTTCACCATCCAAAGACACCATTTTATTTGTAGTAACTCCATCTTTAAATGAACATTCCAAATGCTGTGTTTTCGTCCTACTAAGTTTTAAACCTTTTTCCTCCAGAGCTTGTCTCCACTGTTCCAGTCGTTGTTATAAGTCTCTTTCACTATTTCCTACTAACACTACATCATCAGCATACATTAGGCACCATGGAATGCTACCCTGCAGTTTCGCTGTTATCTGGTCCAAAACTAATGAGAATAAATAAGGACTAAGCACCGAGCCTTGGTGCAATCCTGCATTCACTTGAAATTTATCAGTCTCTCTCACACCTGTCCTAACACTAGTCGTTACTCCCTCATACGTATCTCTCACAATCTTTACATATTCGCCAGGGACTCCTTTCTTATTGAGTGCCCACCACAGAATCTCTCGAGGAACTCTATCATATGCTTTCTCAAGATCAATGAATACCATATGAGCGTTGGTCTCTTTATTCCTGTATTTTTCCATCAGTTGCCTTACAATGAAAATTGCATCTCTTGTTGATCTACCCTGCATAAAGCCAAATTGATTATCGGATATTTCGGTTTCTTCAAGTATCCGTCTATCAATTACTCTCTCCCATATTTTCATGGTGTGGCTAAGTAGTTTTATATCCCTGTAGTTTGTACATTGTTGTATGCCTCCCTTGTTTTTGTAGACAGGAGTTCTGTTCAATATCGTTTTCTTAATTTAATTTAATAGTTGCCGAGATATCTAAAGATATTTACTTAATTATTGATAAATAATTACTTACCTAAAATTTTAGTTGAAAATTAAATATTTTGTTGGGAAAACCCGGATTTTCCGAGGAAAATATTCATCGAAGTAGAATTATATTCGGTGACTTTTTATTTAGGTGCTTTTGTTGGTAAAGGTAAAATCTTCGGAGCTACAAATCAATAATCGAAAAGACACGATTTCGGAGAGCTAATTTGTTTATAAAAAAAAATAGCACACTATCTGCGGACTTTGCATACCTATAATATTAATATACAATCATAAGATACAACTCCGCTTGGAGTGGTGATGATGGGTGAATCGAGTAGCTCAGAAGTCACCATCACTGCCGGTCCCAAGCCCGGGTAAAGGAGGAGGGTTGAAGAGCAAGGCTAGCGACCTACCCTTCGTAAAAAAAACAATGCTCAAAGAACTGGAACAGTAGCCTCGGATACTGGATGGAATAACGATGACGACCTAGCGAGAAAACGGAAAAAACGAATGTGGAAAAAAAAACCTGAAGAGAAATATTCTACGATTCGCATGCTGGAACACTACATCGTGGAACGCTAAAGACCAAGTAATTATATTAGAAGTAGAAATGCACAAAATAGACATATGTACAGTCTCAGAGACAAAGAAAAAGGGTAAAGGTAACACAGTATATAGAAATCATATATTCTTCTACTACGGAGTAGACAAGAACATCAGATCACAAGCAGGTGTTGGCATATTAGTAAACAGAATATTTGAAAATAACATCGAAGAGGTTAATTACACCAACCACCATATAATGGATATTTCAATGAAGTTAGCTAATGAAAAAATCCATATTGTTAGCATTTATGCACCAGATGTAAACAAACCAAAGAACGAGAGAGACGAATTTTTCGACAAAACTTCAAGAGACCCTAGATAGATTTCCACAAACAGAAAAAATATTCTTGTTGGAAGATTTCAACTCAAGAATAGGAAATACACCCATCCAAGGAATAATGCACAAGTTCAACGAAGCACCAACAAATGATAACGGAGATTCAATAATAGATATATGTGCACACAACGAGTTGCGTATCAACAATACATACTTTGACCACAAAGAACAACAGAAATATATATTCACTAACACAAGGGGCCACAGATCGATGATTGACTATGTGATAACCAACAGAAAAGTTCACCCACGGGAAGTACTTGACGTACGCACAATGACGTCTGCGAATGTGGGAACGCAACACGGAATGATTATATGTAATTACCGTCACGCGTACATAATAGAGAGAAAGACACCACCTAACTACATCACCAAGTTCAACATATAATCCCTACAAGACAAAAGTACTAAGGATCTCTACCAAAAAAGACTTGAGGAAAAGATCAATCTTATCCCTATTGAAATCACAGACAATATAAACGAAGCATGGGAAAAAATAAAAAATCATATAACTAGTAGTGCAAAAGAAGCCATTGGAGAAAGAACAATTGACTTAAACAGCGGCAGAAACCAAAAACCATGGTTCACACAGGAAGTCAAAGATTTAGCAAAAGAGAAGAAAGATGCATACGTAAGATATATTAACAATAGGACCCAGAAGAGTATCACAGATATAAATCAGAAAGAAATAGAACAACTAACAGAATCAAAGATCTAAAACAAATATATTGGGAAAAATTCTCAAATGACATGGAACATGATTTACGAGGAGGTCAAAGGAAGGTATGGAACATGTTGAGGAACAGGAAGAAGCCGGTTACCGAAGAATTACAAATTAACGCAATAAAACCAGAAGAAAGGGTAACTCATTTCGAGAATCTATACAAAGACGATAACGACGATAATAATGAAGTACAAAGAAATGACCTACAAAACATTCACCAAGAAGAAACAGAGAATGACAACATCACCCAAGAAGAAGTAAACGAAGCAATCAAAAGATAAAAAAATAGAAAATCACCAGGTCCGGATAATATACCAAATGAATTAATTAAATACGGAGGTACAAAAATAATAGAAGAGATAACAACATTATTCCAAAAAATTGTAAACAACATGACAATACCAGAGGAATGGAGAGAGAGTATAACAATACCCATCTACAAGAAAGGCGTAAAGACAGATCCTACGAACTACCGAGGAATTACACTACTCAATTCTACATCAAAACTATTGACAAAAATTCTATCCCAAAAAATATATAAGAAAGCCGGTGTATCGGAAGAACAACAGGGTTTTCGCCCAAACAGATCTACAATAGACGCTATTTTCATAATGCGACAATTAGTTGAGAAATCAATAGAATTCGACAAGCCCATGTTCACATGCTTTGTAGATCTGAAACAAGCATTCGACAGAGTACGATTAAAGGACGTGCTTACTATCCTTGAAAAGAAAAACATAGGTCAGAGGTATAGAAACATAATCAAAGAGATCAATAGATCCAACAAAACACGAATTAAAACCACACACGGGCTCACGGAAGAAATCAAAATCAATGCAGGCATTAGACAAGGGGACAGCCTCAGTCCATGCCTATTTAATTTAATAATGGATGAAGTTATAGGTAGTGTTAACATAATGAATCAGGGATACAAAATGGGTAACCGAACCATGAAAATACTTTGCTACGCAGATGATGCAATCTTATTAGCCGAAAACGAAGATGACTTACAACGCCTACTACAAAAATTCAAAATAACCGCCGAAAAGTATAACCTGACACTATCCAAAGAGAAAACCCAATCGATGGTAATATCCAGGAACCCAATTAGATGTAAGTTAGTAGTGGACGACCATATAATCGAACAGGTAATGGATTGCAGATACTTAGGTGCGGAAATATCCAGCGACAGGCATCTGTGGCAAGAATCAAAACAGCAGGCAATGAAAGCAGCGAGAATATCTGGTTTCCTGAGGGATATAATCTGGCGGAATAAATATATGAGCACCGAAAGCAAAGTCCGCATTTATAAGACATGTGTTAGACCCGTACTGACATACGCAGCTGAGACAAGGGCCGAGACAACAAAGACCAAACAGATAATGAGAACAACAGAGATGAAAACCCTAAGATCCATAAGAGATATCACACTCAGAGATAGAGTACGAAACGAAGACACATTGAGAGAGCTAGGCGTTCAGGACGTAGTGAGATGGACAAGAGCGCGACGACGCATGTGGAGGGACCACGTAGATCGGATGGACCCTGAACGTATGGCGCATTGGGCGAAAACACAGAAGCCCAACACCAAGCGACCCATAGGAAGACCCAAAAAACGATGGTACGAGAGTTGGAGCTCCGGATCGCAGCAAAGACTGTAACAGAAGAAACAGGACATAGTCCTATTACAAGAAGAAGAAGAAGAAGAAGAAGAAGAAGAAGAAGAGAAGATACGATTCCAGCAATAAAATTGCTGGTAAACAACATTTCCCAAAAATGGCCTATTTTCCAGTAATCTGCCCAGACTAATAAAATTTATACCCTCGCGGCTGATTTTGCAGGATTTTTTGATAAAAATATTTACAATTAACTTGGTAATATTGGGACCAAGACCTATATTATCACCAAATTAAAATTAGTTTCTTTACTTACCTAAATAAATTCTTGAATAATGTATGCCAACTTACCTGTAAAAAAAAGATATACATATAAGTGGAGTTACACGAGATATACAAGGAGTTTATAAGAAGTAAGGGTTTAAAGTTTTAACAACTACAATTCAAAATTTAATATGGTTCTAAAAGTAATAAAGTTATACTTCTTCAGGTGCAATCGGGAAAAATATTAAGGGTGAATTTTTATAAAAACGTATGAAGTACGCGGACACAGACAGTCTAAAGTTAGTTGCTAAATATTGTAAGTGACGTAGATATGTCTCAGTGCAAATAACGTGAATCTATTGTAAATGAAATTAAGAAATTCGACAGAAGACATGAAGAGACGCTCCATAAACGTCTCAACCATGAAATACTGCAGCTTCTTTTCAACCAACCCCAGATGCGAAGGCTCAAGAGGACTAAACATTTCGAGCTTGTGTAATGTGTGAAGTTGTGCATTGTGCAAAGCTTAGTTAGTTTTGTGCATTGGAGCCACAACAAGGACGTGAGCAAATGGTGAAAAGCAGAGTCAGTGCTATGACGTGTAACCACAACAAAGAACTGGGCATTTCATGTCAAAAAAAGCTAGGATTGACCAGGTAACATCGAGTTTCAGGGCTCCCGTAACCGGGCGTGCAACGCGTGCGACGCACGCGGGCGTAACCCCAAAAGGGCGCCAAACCGAAGGTTTGGTAAATAAGAAACATTTATTTTAAACGAAATCATTTTTTTATATAATCTTAATTGTTTCATGGACTCCTAAACAAATCTCAAAAATCAAATATTGCATTATTACTGAAAAAATAATTAAAATCTTATTTTATATTTGGTGTTAGTAAACTACCATTATTTTATTTTGAAAAACGATAATTTTTTTCGAATATTATCTGTTTTTCAGTATTAATGTTTTTTAAAGTAAAAAATAATGTTTAGGGTATGGTGCATAGTTCTAAATATTATTCAATAATTATGGACTGTACCCCAGATGTAAGTACAAAGCAAATAAGCCTAATTTTGCGTTATGTTGTAGATAATTCGAAAAAAGTTCAAATACAAGGGAGTCTTTTAACTTCTCACCTAATATGTGACACTACAGGGGAAGGGTTATTTAACTATTACAAAATTTAAATATAAAAGACATGAGAGGTCAAGGGTATGATAACGGTGCCAATATGCGTGTTTGATAAGGGAACCTTGTTTTGTTCCACTCGCTGCACATACCTTAAATTTAGTAATGAATGAATAGTAGCATAAAGTGTCAAATAAAATAGTAAAATGGTTTAATATAGTTCAAGAACTCTACGTATTCTTCTCTTCTCCCACAAAAAGATGGGATATTATAAAACTACATGTTCCTGAGTTAAATCTGCAACCCCCAAGTGATACAAGATGGTCGAGTGTAGGATAGAAGCTATAAAGCCATTCAAATTTCACATAATTAAAATTTATGAGAATCTTACAAAATATAGCAGATAATTGGTACCTTTAACATAGAAATTAGACAGTACTAAAATAATAATTGATCAAGTCCTAAGTTCGTTAAATAGTAGATTTGATATGATTTTTGGTTATGATCATGTTTTTGGTTTTTTAGTGATATTTTTACATTAAGTGACGATATTTTAAAAATACTCTCTTGCCCTTCAACAAAAGCAAACTGATCCAGTAAAAACTGTACTTATCTACTACTAAAAACTCTTAATAATCAATATATGAACATATCTAACTACATCTCTACCAACTAGGTATCACTATTTCATTAAGAATCCTCCTCACTTTAACTGTGTCTCTTGCTTCTGGTGATGAGAGATCATTTTCAAAATTAAAGTTATTAAAAATTTTTTGAGCTCTACCATGGTAGAGGAAAGATTATCTGATGGTATGGTAATATTAGCTATACAGTGATGAGCGCGCTAATAACCAGCAGAATAACGCAAAAGATGGAAAACACATTTAGTTGTGAGATAAAAAAAATAAAACTAATGGAGGTGGGAGATTTAGCGATAAAAACCTATAAGTTTACATTCTTAATATTGTTTCCCACCTTTAGACGTATCGGACGAGTTTGGCAACTGTCACTGTGACAGTTACTTAGTTGACATACTCCTCTGATACGTCTAAAAGTGGGAAACAATAAATATAATGTAAGTTTATAGGTTTTTATCGCTAAATCTCCCACCTCCATTAGTTTCATTTCTTTATATCTCACAACTAAATGTATTTTACATCTTTTGCGTTATTCTGGCGGTTATTAGCGCGCTTATCACTGTATAGCAAGAGCTCGTCAATAAAATTGACTTTGAAGATAATATAAAAGAATTTGCTGCAAGTCAAATCTAGAAAAACACCCATTTAATTCAATTTAAATTTAAGGTATCGCTTTCTAGATTTAAGAGCGTAGGCACAAAATTTCGCACCGATGTTTTTAAATGTACTCATTTATTTCGAATCCTGATAAAACTAATAAATATTTTTAAAAAATTTAAACGCAGAATGAAAGATTATATTATTACCAAGGGCCGAAAGTTCATTAGAATAAACAAAATTAGTTGTTTTGAATGAAAAAAATAATTAAATAATTATAAATATAAATATAATATATATTTAAAATTAAAAATCATACTAAATTTTCTCTTTTTTTCACCTCTCGGTAACAATACAATCCCATTCTGCGTTTAAATTTTTTAAAAGTAGTAGGATTCGCAAAAAAAATAAATGCATTTAAAAACCATTGGCCCGAAATTTTGCGCCTTGTTGTTTTATTTGTGTTTTTTTGCATGTTTTATTTGAGTTCTTCCAATTTCAGTTGTTTTATTACAAGTAAAAAATAAAAAATATTGATTTACATATTTCATAAGTGGATATAGTAGATTTAAGGGCGCTAAAATATATGCCGCACGCGGGCGCCGCTTAGCCTTGCGGGGGCCCTGTCGAGTTTACAAACAATTCTAGTACATAAAATTAGTAAATATAATTTAGGAAAATGATTATGGTTAAAGAGAAAGGTTTTAAGAGAAAATGCTGATTCATTTTGTAGATTAGGTGTATTCTTATCGTTTAAAATTAAAAAAAATTACAAACATCAAAATTAATGTAAAAATTTTGCAATAGAACATATTTTAAGACTACTTGCAGAAAAAAGCGACCTAACGTTTTACTAAAAATAAAATTATATTTTTCTGACAATCTCTTAAGGCGCATTCTCACGGTTCGATTTTAGTTGATCAACTTTAGTCAAGATCGGTCAACTTTTGTTGATTTGACAAAAGATTGATCCAGTAAAACTTTATCGTTCAAGTTATGAGTTATCTACATTTTTCAGAGGAGTTGAATCGCGTTTGAAGCGTATAAACATTTTTTGGTTGACTTGAATCACTCTTATCCCGTCAGTCTGCGTTCATTTTTATCCTTCAAAATCAACAAAATCAGTTTAAAGTGGTCAGAAAGTGTTCAGATTTTCAGAATTATATCACAGCTATGACAGTATTTGAAATCATAAACTGACTGTTACAAAACTAAAGAAGCTAGAGAAAATGCATTAAATACCTATTATAATATGTAATGTTTCTTATGTTCTTTATTTCGTCTTATCATAAATTTCCTGAGTTGCTGAATCAGTAAACTACTACTTAATAATATTTATACTACTTTCGCATATAACTACACTTGGCGCCATTTTATTAATAGTATATTATTCAACGAGCATGTAATGATGGCTATTACTCACGATGATGAAGTTTGCGACACGAGCCGTAGGCGAGTGTCGTAATTCATCAGAGTGAGTAATAGCCATTACATGCAAGTAGAATACTATACTTTTTCTACGACCTTCTTTATTTTAATTAGTAAAAAAATATAATTATCAACTACTCCAGATTAAAATTATAATTTACAAAAATTAATTTTGTTTACCAATAGTACACGGCTGAATACCTAATTGGTTGCTTACTAATAATTAGCAATGCTGTCTTTATATGTACCTATTGTAAAAGACACAACAATAAATAAATAGTCAATTCAAGTTATATTCATTTCCGAAAAATTATGAGTATAAATTTGTACCTCCTGTCACTGTAATAAACAGGAAATGGCTATTGTCGGTTGACGTATTTAAAAATTTATAATGCACATTTATATTTAACTATATATAATATAAGAATATTACTATATATAATATGTTATACTTAAAATGTATATCACAAGATAACTTTATAAAATAAACACAATATAAGTTTTAAATTCCAATAAACTCAGCAAATACGCTAAAGTCACTGTCATTGAAAATGGTAAACGTCAAAATTCATAATAGTAAAGAAAGTATAAAAGTAAAAAATATACGGACGCATTGTTACAGTTAAAAATCGTTTAAAAAATTGTCGAAGTTAATTATTGATATAAATAATTACAATAATTATTTTGTTAAATAAACAAGTTATTTTATTGTAAGTAATTTTATTTGCAATTTGCAAGACTAATATTAAAAGTGATATTCGCTACTTGAACCTAACTTCAGCCCGTGAGTAATGACCCGTGAGTAACTTCAGCCCGTGAGTAATGAACTATTACTCACGGGTAAAGTAATAGGTGTTATTATCTATTCAAAAATAGCGAATAATGAGCACATTACTAAACGGTCGTAGAAAAAACTATTTTCATCAATTTTGTTTAAAATATTTGAACAACAAACTTGACCGATTTTAGTTGATCCACTAAAGTTGATTAACTAAAATCTAACCGTGAGAATGCGCCTTTAAATATTATAGGGTCTGGAAACACCAGACGCTCAAACCAATACTTTATCTTCAAATTTATTTTTTCATTTGAATTTTACTTGGTCAAAAAGGAATCCGTATACGGTTCCTTTGAGTTCGTTTCGGCTCCTATCAAATCTCTGTGAGAGACCATAAAATATTTTTTGTCATCAAGATGGCTTTGTTACCTGTAACATAATATCGGCGCAACGGGCGATATTCAGGAATTCTTACCAAGTGATTTTGAATTCGGTAGATGTTTACGTATTTTACGATATAGTATAGTATAGTTGATCCAAAAGATGGCACAACCCAGACATCCAAAGTGAAAGTTATCCTCCAACACCAAATTGTTCTATATGGTCCACACAATGTCCAGAAAAAAGTCACACCATTTTGAGTGTCGGGTTTGGGGGGGGGGGGGAGAGGGGGGAGAAATCGGTAAATTCGTAGTTTTTTAAGTTTATCGCCAATAATTCTTAAAATATGCGGTTTAGCATGAAAAACCTTCTATACAAAATTGTTCTACATTAAATTTGAAATAAAAAAGGCTCTATGCATAATCTTTCTAAAATGAATGGTTCCAAAGTTACGGAGGTAGTATAGTATAACTGGTCCAAAAAAAGGCCTAACCCAAACATCCAAAGTAAAAGTTTTCCTCCAACACAAAAATGTTCTATATGGTCCACATATTGTTCAGTAAAAAGTTACACCATTTTGAGCGTCCGGTTTGGGAGGGAGATGGGAGAGAAATAGGTAAATTAGTAGGTTTTTTACGTTTTTCGTCAATATTTCTAAAACTATGCTTTAGCGTAAACAATGTTATATACCAAAATGTTCTACATGAAATTTAAAACAAAAAATGTTGTATACATAATTGTTATAAAATTAACGGTTCCAGAGTTACGGAGGGCGAAAAGTCGAGGTTTTCGATACTTTTTATATTTTTTGGGCAATATTCATGATATAACTGTACCAAAAACCCAGACATCCAAAGTGAAAGTTATTCTCCAACACCAAATTGTTCTATATGGTCCACATAATGTTCAGGAAAAAGTCACACCATTTTGAGCGTCGCGGGTTTGGGGGGGAGAGGGGGGAGAAATCGGTAAATATAAAAAGTATCGAAAACCTCCACTTTTCACCCTCCGTAACTCTGGAACCATTGATTTTATAATAATTATGTATAGAACCTTTTTTGTTTTAAATTTTATGTAGAACATTTTTCTATAGAACATTCCTTACGCTAAAGCAAGGTTTTAGAAATACTGACGAAAAACTTAAAAAAACTACTAATTTACCGACTTCTCCCCCATCTCCCCCCCAAACCGGACGCTCAAAATGGTGTAACTTTTTACTGAACAATATATGGACCATATAGAATAATTTGGTGTTGAAGGAAAACTTTTACTTTGGATGTCTGGGTTAGGCCTTTTTTTGGACCAGTTATACTATACTACCTCCGTAACTTTGGAACCGTTCATTTTAGAAAGGTTATGCATAGGGCCTTTTTTATTTCAAATTTAATGTAGAAGGTTGTTCATGCTAAACCGCTTAGTTTTAGAAATATTGACGAAAAACGTAAAAAACTACGAATTTACAGATTTCTCCCCCCTCTCCCCCCCAAACCCGACGCTCAAAATGGTGTGACTTTTTTCTGAACATTATGTGGACCATATAGAACAATTTGGTGTTGGAGGATAACTTTCACTTTGGATGTCTGGGTTTGGGTCTAACTATACCATACTAATATGTATGTAAGTTTTGAATTATTGTTTATTTGTTGTGTCACAGTTTTTTTATTATTACCGATGGTCCTCGTGGCCTTTTCAATTCTGATGGGCAAACTCAATGGTTTCTCATCGATTTTTGGCTGCTAATTACTAATTTCAAGAGTGGATTTCGATCCTAGTGGTCACAAAGTTGTAAACAATTTAATTGTATATAAATTGTTTACAAGGCTCTAGCTCAGGGGTGGGCAAACTTTTTTTAGTATGGGCCACAAAATGTTTTTGGTCTATTACCGAGGACCGCAATATTTTTTACCTTAACATGTTCGAATTTTCAACTTTTTACTAATTTTGTTTAAGGGGGAGGGTTATGGTTTGAAATTAATATTTCAATCACTATTCAAATATTCAAAATATATTCAAAATAATATTCAAAACAACTTTCAAGACCAAATATTGAAAAGTAAGCCAACGGTGGCAAATTTTTAAAGACACCCCAAAAAAATGGATTTTGCAGTAGACATCAGAACTCGTTATTAGATCTCATCAAACAAAAAATTTAAAAATATTTTATTAGCTTATGAGTTTAACGATTTCGATATACGATCATGTTAACGATTTTTTAGTTTATGATGTCACTCAGAAGTCAAAATAACAAAATTTTTTGTAAAGGGTGAAAATCAACGTATTTATTATTAATTATTAATCAAAAAATAAGCACAAAACCAAAAGTATCCCGACTGCGTTATCGACCTCACGAAATGTCTAAAAAAAACTATGAAAAATTTCAGGTGGATCTGCCGAGTAGCTTTTGATTTTAGTTTGATTTAATTTGATTTAATTTAATTTAATTTGATTTAGCCTTTGGCGGTTTAATAAAACTGCTTAATATAAGCAGTTTTGAGAAAAACGCGTTTAAAATTTGACAACTTTTATTTTGTGTTGATTAATAAAAGTGTTGATTAATAGTTGCATTGACTATATTTAATTATTAATATTAGCAATAATTAAAAAAATCTTTAAATGAAAATAATCCACTTTTTTTTCGCGGGCGGCAAAAAATGTCTTCGTGGCCACATGCGGCCCGCAGGCCTCACTTTGGCTACCCCTGAGTAGCTCATAAACTAAGAGACATAAAAAGAAGGTAAAAAAATTATAAAATATACAAAAAATAGTTTTTTGTGCTCATTTCAAATGCTCAAACGAATTTTTAAAATTTGATTATACAATGTGTTGTTTCAAGGTTACTATTACTGTATATTTTTTGGTTAATCCGGACCTGGATTTTTCTTGTGATTAGTAATTGGGTCGATCCAATGTACTAAATGATTATCGATCATTTTTAAAATTTATATTTATTCATTAACTTTAATTATTTATTATTAACATTGCTTTAAAAACCAGCCCTTTAATTTCGGAATTCTTAAAAATTTCAATAGTCTATATTAATATCAAAATTAAAGTCATGAAATTTTCTGCGCAAAAAATTAAAGCAAACATATAAACTTATTTTTTTCTACTTCTTTCAAATATGCAAACGGATTTTGAAAGTTTCAATATACAAGGTGTTGTATCAAGGTCAAAATTATTATTTATGTTTTTTTGTTAATTCGGACCTGGAATTTTCTTGTGATTATTAAATGGGTCGTTCTAATGTAGTAAATAAGTATTGATTATTTTTAAAATGGTTAGTTGTTCATTGATGTTAATAGTTTATTAATAAAAGTTAATAATACCTGTTTTTTAATCTCAGAATTCTTAAAAATTTGAATAAAATTTCAAAATTAAAGTCATTAAATTGTCTGGCCAAAAAATTGAAGTGAACCATTAAACTTATGGTAGGGGAGCCAAAGCGGGGATTTTTGCAGTTACTCGAGAGCGTCAGATTATCATATGGGTAGAAACCTGGTACCCTGCAGATGTACATCTACCATATATTGGCTCTTAACACAGGGGAGTCCGTTAAGGGGGCCCCGAAAAAAAATATCTATCCTTAAAAAAACTCAAAATTGTCAGATTAAGATAAGGTAAGTTAAGTACATGCAAAAGAGTGTATATTTAAAAAATCTGACGATTTGAGCCGGGTGTAAGGAAATGGGTGAGTCCCAAAGTTTCACAAGAAAAAAGCGAATAATTCGCGAAATGAATTACAGATCGAAAAACTAAAAGATATGTGCTCAATATTTTTTAAAAATCTATCGAATGATACCAAACACGACTTCCCACGTAGAGGGGTGGGGGGTAAATTTAATATGTTAAATACGAATCCCGCGATATTTCGCGAAATGAACATTAGATCGAAAAACTGTAAAATACACTTAGGTATTCAATATTTTTGAAAAATCTATCAATCGAATGGCACCAAATCTTAAATAGAAGCCCCCATTTTTTATTGCAGATTTGGATTCCTTACATTAAAATAAGTAACTTGTATTCGAAACATTTTTTCGGATTATGGATAGATGGCGTTATAATCGGAAAAAACGATTGTTGGAAATGGAAAATTAAATTAAAAAATGGCAAGCGCCTACTAAAATGGAAAACTTCTCTTAACTTTTTTTGGTTTTAGGACTTACTCTTCACAACCCAATAGGTCCCCATAACGCTCAAGTGACTGCACATTTAGCATACTTTGCTCCCCCCCATTAGTTTTTTGTGTTCTTTTCAAATATGCAAACGGATTTTAAAAATTTCAATATACAGGGTGTCGTTTAAAGGTCACAATGAATTTATTATTTTGTTTTAGTCCGGGGCTGGATTTTTCTTGTGATTAACAGTTGGATAAACATCATAAAGAGGAGAAAAACAGAATACTTTGGCCATATAATTAACCTTTAACTACACCCGCTGGCGTACTTTGTACGCCAGATATAAGAATTCTACTGCAAATATATTTAAAAATTTAATTTTTGACCTTGTTTATCTCTCTAACCTATCACTGGAATGTGCTTTACAATTTGGTTTTAGTTTCGTTATAATCGGCTTTCTGGGAAGATCGTAATTTACAGTTTATTATTTGTTGTTTCCGGTGGCGGACAATATACGCCACGATTATATTAATATAAGTAGTAATATAAGTACATATTTCAATTGTTTTTTAGTCATTATGACACAAAATATGTTTTTCTTTATAAACAATACTTTTTCTCCTGTAAAAAATCACATTTCAAAAAATTTTTTATTAGAAATTTTATTTATCATGGAATCCAGTAATTCCATGATTCCAGTTATAAATCCCAATTGGCTTACTGAGAAGGAACTGTCGAATAAGGTTTATAGCAAGCAACTAAGTGTATTTATTCAAAGAAAATAAACAAATCTGCTGTTTTTAAGTGTATTTTCTTGTGGCGTATAAAGTACGCCACGCGTGTAGTTATGTTATAACTTGATGCGCGGGTAGTTAAAGGTTAAAGGACCTAAATACCATCTTGCTCGCCCTATAATGCAAGGAAAAGTGGAGGAAAAGAGATGGACTGGTCGAAAGAAACTTTCATGGCTGCGTAATATTAGACAATGGTGTGGTCTCACAGTAAAAGAATTATTTCGCGCAGCAGCCGATAGAAACAGGTTTCAGGAACTTGTAAACATGATAACGGCCAACGTCTGAATACGGACACGGCACCCGAAGAAGAAGAAGAAGTAGTTGGATGGTTTGTGTTCTAAAGGAGATATATTTGTACCAAATATCAAAAAAATATACAGGGTGGTTTTAAAGTTTTGCGTCCAGAAAGAAATAGGTAAAATCGATAAAACACCCTGTAACTCTGTTATAAAAATCGTTATGGCAATAAATGTAGTAGTTCTAGAACCGGCTCAGTGGCATCTATGCACCATTGAAGTATTTACGTTTTCCAATGAAACACCCTGTATATTAAATATTATAGGCATAATAATATACAGGGTGAGGCAGATAAAGGGCCTATTAGAAATATCTCGAGAACTAAAGGTAAGAAAATCATGAAAATTGTTATACAGGGGTTTTGAGGTGTGAACTATTTAATGAAAATATTTTGGTCTCTTTGCTACTTCCGGTTATACCGGAAGTTGATTGTAACTTCGTTTTTTTAAATGGAAAACCCTGTATATTTTTACATTTTTGGATTCTCCTCGATTTCTTCTTTCTTTAAATATAAGGTTTTGTAATATTATACAGGGTAGGTTAAAAGATAATTACGTTTCCTTATTAATTTCGTAGCAACATTCACACCCTGTAGGCTTGTAGTAGTTTGACATAATAAATTCTATTTATGTTCAAATGAATTTTAATATAGTCTTCTATTGTTAACAATTATTACTATAGCTAAATTTTTCGTTTTAGTATACAGGATTGATCGAAACACGGAATGAGTATTTTCTGAGTTTTCTTAAATGGAACACCCTGTATTTTAGTATTGTAGTGACATGTTGTTTTATGGTACATTTTAATTACTTAAGCACTCCCTATACCTAACTGCTTTAATTTGTGAGTTATTGGTGATTCAAGCAAAACAATAATTGCAGCACAAAATATGTGAAATTGTATTAAGTTGGCCGTGAAAATATTCAATCACAAGTAATTTTTTGGAAATAAATACATATTAATCCAGACTGATACTTAAAATTGCCAATAATGGTTGAACTGTCAAAATACCATCGAAGTTAAGATTGTTGGTGCGATTAACAATTAAGCACAAATTAAAGCAGTTAGGTATAGGGAATGCTTAAGAAATAAAAAAGTACCATGAAATATAATTTCATTACAATACTAAAATATAGGGTGTTCCATTTAAGAAAACTCAGAAAATACTCATTCCGAGTTTAGACCCACCCTGTATACTAAGATTAAAAATTTAGCTATAATAATAATTGCTAACAATAGTAGACTATATTAAAAATCATTTGAATATAAATAAAGTTTATTATGTCACACTACTACAATCCTACAGGGTGTGAATATTGCTACGAAATTAATAAGAAAACGTAAATATCTTTTAACCTACCCTGTATAATGTTACAAAACATTATATTTTAAGAAAGAAGAAATCGAGGAGAATCCAAAAATGTCAAAATATACAGGGTGTCCTATTTAAAAAAACGAAGTTATAAGCCACTTCCGGTATAACCGGAAGTACCAAGTAGATGAAAATATTTTCATTAAATAGTTCAGTATTCAAAACCTCATTATTCCAATTTTCACAATTCAGTCACCTTTAGTTCTCGAGATATTTCTAATAGGCCCTTTATCTGCCTCAACCTATATACCTACTAAATAAAATTAAATCATACGAATGGAATCGAATTAAATCGAACCACATATAATCGAATCTATAAGAAATATTCACTTCTGTCGGCACTCCGCAAGTGTCACGCTTTAATTTTTAATTAACTCCAGCAGTTAAAATCAGCTAAAGCACTCTTGAAGTAAATATAAAGTTGCCATTTTAAAACCGTACCCTTCTAACATTAAATACGAGTATATTAAGATATTAAGAAAACTTTTCCGGTTTCAAGATTTTAGGTTGGTTTTTATATCTGAGCGTTAATCCAACTTCAGCGAAATAATAATTATCATCCTTAGTCCTTCCCCTACTGAAAATTTACTCTGATTACTCTACCATTAGTATGGCCTTCTTTTGAATTTTAATTATCGAGAAAACTTGCAATAGCTGGGTCGAAAGAAAGGCGTTATAAATTATAAATCTAAATGAGAATTTAGTCTTAAACATTTGAATTAGTATGCAAATAAAGTACTTTATTTATAGCCTATTTGTATTCATGTACATACGAAAAATAAGAAAGAAATATATTGAATGTAAAAATAAATATAACCAGAGATAAAAATGGATAAATCTATGAGAGATTAATAACAATCTCCACAGGTTCAATAAATTCACATTGCATTATTCTGAATCTGTAAATATCCTTTCTCTTCTCTCTAGATAAAGATGGTTCTTCTAGAATTGCATTGGCTGTCAAAATTAGCTGCATGATTTCAAAATTTCACCCTGTTTTATTCTTAATAGACTCTATATGATATAGATCTATTCGTTGAGATTGAATTGTTTTAAAAATATAAGAGTATACAGGGCGTTCCATTAAAAACAAAGATTATGGACTATGCTAAACTTGCGTGAATGACCCTATATATTTAAACTTCAACTGACGTTCTAAATTCGCACATTTTTATGTATCTAATTTTTTTCCTCAAATTGTATTCAGTTTCTTTCTTAACTTTCCTGGTGAAATTTTGAAAGGTACATTCTGTAGCGGTATGGCAAAACTTGATCTGTCCAATTTTTGCCAAAAGGAGATGATTTACTTGATATGCTATTTAGTAACATTTCTTCAAGTTGGTAGAGTTTGGTATGGTATGGTGAAGGTAAAACGTTTAAAAATGAGAATGACGTAATATTATAATACGTCAGCTGTGTTACTTATTAGATAAGGCCCAATTGGATTGTTACTTGATTTCTTATGTTGACAGTGATTGATATGTCCATTTAATTTTCGATTTTGGGTTGGCACAACATGATATGTATCCTGTATGTGTGTGTATTCTAAATAAAATCGTTAAAAAATCGGTATTCATTAGACAATTACCTAATACTAGTTAATAAATTTCGTTACACCGGTAATGTAGTAAGTTAAATCGACACCCCCATCGAACAAGGTTGTAACTCAAGTTACATCCTTTTTCAGATTTCAACACAGGCGAATTCAGCAAAAAATTGCGCACACGCCAATATAAACGACATAGTTTAATTCTCAATAGTTTGGCTAATAAGAAGTTGTATTTTAAGTTACGTATGCCATTTTACTCCATTTTAGCTTGAAGAAGGCAGTAACACTGGATACTCCCTATGTAAAATATTTACTTTCTTTATACTTGAAAATTAACAAGGTTTTTAAATGAGTTACCACTTTGTTGCACGTATGTTTAATTTATAACGTATTCAAACATATGGTGCATCTCATAAATCAAATTATCGAAATAAAAGTAAAAACGGATTTACGGAGTTTTTTTCCTTTTTGGTAGTTGCGGTGGACAAAATAAGTATCGAATAGTGTTTGCTACGTACTTCTATGTAGCGAAAAAGTTTAATATTAACATTACACATATATTTTTAGAAATAGCACATTCACAAAACGAGGGTGATTCAATGCATGCCCTTATAGAAAAACAGAAAAAATATTGAGTCGTGTATGCTCCACACCAATGGATAACCATGATACGATATGCCATTATGCCAAAGCATCAGGCAAGCCTAAATCCGTAAATGAAATAGATCAGAACCAAATTCTAAATTTGAACCCATTTAAGGGCACACATGTTAATTTTGAAGTAGATATTAATAGTAAAAGAGTAAAGTAATAAAGTAAAATGGTTTACAATTAAATATTTAGAGATACGCAATAAAAATGCGAAAAATTTGAGATATTTTATACCATGATTTTTTCATAGTGATAGAAGTTGTGTTGAATATTACTGTTATTGTAAAATTTATAATTTCCAATGAAAATTGTGTAAACTGTGAGTTGATATTTTGTTTAAATATACCATAAAAATTAATATTCTCCTAGCTATATTGCAAATAACTCAAAATATACAACCTTTTAATAGTTAAACGGGAAAAATAATTAACAAGGAGAGTGTAAAATGGTTGTTAGGCGAGTTACAACCTTTTTCTACGAATACTCATGTTTAATCTCAAGGTTGTATCTCAATCAAACTCAAGATTCTCAATAGCTAATAAAATTACAAAGCATACATCTCACAGTAATCCCTTATTATGTTATAAATATTATATCACATTAGTGTAAAAGGGTTTAATAACTGCGCTACAAATTTTTAAAAATTCTTGTTTTCGTTTTTTTCCTCTCCTGTAAAATCACTAAAAATGAGTTACAACCTTGTTCGATGGGGGTGTCGAAATGTTACATTGTCAATTCGCTTTAAAAATTTCAAGAATCTAGAGGACCTGTCAAATTGCTCTACTGAATGATGACGCACGTGTAAAGATTCAGGGACTCAATTGTACATACTGGGTCAGTTAAAAAAGGTTTAAAATTTCATCACGTACAACCTCTCCACAAAAAATTGAAACCAATAATTATTATAAAACTGCTCTCACCGTTCTTCCGTATTTTGTGTGAAATTTTTTACAATGGCTTTTCAATTAATTAAAAAAATCTATGTTGATTATCACAATGCAAAAAGCTCGACGTTATGTATTTGAAATAAAATATTGTTCTGAAGTTATTTTCTTGTGGCATTTTTATAATCAATTAGTTTTAATCGGAAATAAGCCACAATTTTACCAAAAAATGATTTTATTAACGTTTCGAAGCCCAAATCAGGTTTCGTTGTCAAAATACAAACTACTACTAAAATAAACAAAAATGTTGTTGCTAAGTAAAAAAAATTCTTCTAATAATTTATTTAATCTGACTCATTTATATTGGCAATTCAGACGTATATTATACATTTTAAAGTAGAAAACTTTAAAATGATATTTTAAAAAATTATATAAAAACTCCCGAAACGTTAATAAAATCATCTTTTTGGTAAAATTGTGGCTTATTTCCCATTAAAAGTAATTGATTATAAAAATGCCACAAGAAAATACCTTCAGAACAATATTTTATTTCAAATGCATAACGTCGAGCTATTTGCATTGTTATAATCAACATAGATTTTTTAAATTAATTTAAAAGCCATTGTAAAAAATTTCACACAAAATACGGAAGAACTGTGAGAGCAGTTTTATAATAATTATTGGTTTCAATTTTTTGTGGAGAGGTTGTACGTGATGAAATTTTAAACCTTTTTTAACTGACCCAGTATGTACAATTGAGTCCCTGAATCTTTACACGTGCGTCATCATTCAGTAGAGCAATTTGACAGGTCCTCTAGATTCTTGAAATTTTTAAAGCGAATTGACAATGTAACATTTCGACACCCCCATCGAACAAGGTTGTAACTCATTTTTAGTGATTTTACAGGAGAGGAAAAAAACGAAAACAAGAATTTTTAAAAATTTGTAGCGCAGTTATTAAACCCTTTTACACTAATGTGATATAATATTTATAACATAATAAGGGATTACTGTGAGATGTATGCTTTGTAATTTTATTAGCTATTGAGAATCTTGAGTTTGATTGAGATACAACCTTGAGATTAAACATGAGTATTCGTAGAAAAAGGTTGTAACTCGCCTAACAACCATTTTACACTCTCCTTGTTAATTATTTTTCCCGTTTAACTATTAAAAGGTTGTATATTTTGAGTTATTTGCAATATAGCTAGGAGAATATTAATTTTTATGGTATATTTAAACAAAATATCAACTCACAGTTTACACAATTTTCATTGGAAATTATAAATTTTACAATAACAGTAATATTCAACACAACTTCTATCACTATGAAAAAATCATGGTATAAAATATCTCAAATTTTTCGCATTTTTATTGCGTATCTCTAAATATTTAATTGTAAACCATTTTACTTTATTACTTTACTCTTTTACTATTAATATCTACTTCAAAATTAACATGTGTGCCCTTAAATGGGTTCAAATTTAGAATTTGGTTCTGATCTATTTCATTTACGGATTTAGGCTTGCCTGATGCTTTGGCATAATGGCATATCGTATCATGGTTATCCATTGGTGTGGAGCATACACGACTCAATATTTTTTCTGTTTTTCTATAAGGGCATGCATTGAATCACCCTCGTTTTGTGAATGTGCTATTTCTAAAAATATATGTGTAATGTTAATATTAAACTTTTTCGCTACATAGAAGTACGTAGCAAACACTATTCGATACTTATTTTGTCCACCGCAACTACCAAAAAGGAAAAAAAACTCCGTAAATCCGTTTTTACTTTTATTTCGATAATTTGATTTATGAGATGCACCATATGTTTGAATACGTTATAAATTAAACATACGTGCAACAAAGTGGTAACTCATTTAAAAACCTTGTTAATTTTCAAGTATAAAGAAAGTAAATATTTTACATAGGGAGTATCCAGTGTTACTGCCTTCTTCAAGCTAAAATGGAGTAAAATGGCATACGTAACTTAAAATACAACTTCTTATTAGCCAAACTATTGAGAATTAAACTATGTCGTTTATATTGGCGTGTGCGCAATTTTTTGCTGAATTCGCCTGTGTTGAAATCTGAAAAAGGATGTAACTTGAGTTACAACCTTGTTCGATGGGGGTGTCGATTTAACTTACTACATTACCGGTGTAACGAAATTTATTAACTAGTATTAGGTAATTGTCTAATGAATACCGATTTTTTAACGATTTTATTTAGAATACACACACATACAGGATACATATCATGTTGTGCCAACCCAAAATCGAAAATTAAATGGACATATCAATCACTGTCAACATAAGAAATCAAGTAACAATCCAATTGGGCCTTATCTAATAAGTAACACAGCTGACGTATTATAATATTACGTCATTCTCATTTTTAAACGTTTTACCTTCACCATACCATACCAAACTCTACCAACTTGAAGAAATGTTACTAAATAGCATATCAAGTAAATCATCTCCTTTTGGCAAAAATTGGACAGATCAAGTTTTGCCATACCGCTACAGAATGTACCTTTCAAAATTTCACCAGGAAAGTTAAGAAAGAAACTGAATACAATTTGAGGAAAAAAATTAGATACATAAAAATGTGCGAATTTAGAACGTCAGTTGAAGTTTAAATATATAGGGTCATTCACGCAAGTTTAGCATAGTCCATAATCTTTGTTTTTAATGGAACGCCCTGTATACTCTTATATTTTTAAAACAATTCAATCTCAACGAATAGATCTATATCATATAGAGTCTATTAAGAATAAAACAGGGTGAAATTTTGAAATCATGCAGCTAATTTTGACAGCCAATGCAATTCTAGAAGAACCATCTTTATCTAGAGAGAAGAGAAAGGATATTTACAGATTCAGAATAATGCAATGTGAATTTATTGAACCTGTGGAGATTGTTATTAATCTCTCATAGATTTATCCATTTTTATCTCTGGTTATATTTATTTTTACATTCAATATATTTCTTTCTTATTTTTCGTATGTACATGAATACAAATAGGCTATAAATAAAGTACTTTATTTGCATACTAATTCAAATGTTTAAGACTAAATTCTCATTTAGATTTATAATTTATAACGCCTTTCTTTCGACCCAGCTATTGCAAGTTTTCTCGATAATTAAAATTCAAAAGAAGGCCATACTAATGGTAGAGTAATCAGAGTAAATTTTCAGTAGGGGAAGGACTAAGGATGATAATTATTATTTCGCTGAAGTTGGATTAACGCTCAGATATAAAAACCAACCTAAAATCTTGAAACCGGAAAAGTTTTCTTAATATCTTAATATACTCGTATTTAATGTTAGAAGGGTACGGTTTTAAAATGGCAACTTTATATTTACTTCAAGAGTGCTTTAGCTGATTTTAACTGCTGGAGTTAATTAAAAATTAAAGCGTGACACTTGCGGAGTGCCGACAGAAGTGAATATTTCTTATAGATTCGATTATATGTGGTTCGATTTAATTCGATTCCATTCGTATGATTTAATTTTATTTAGTAGGTATATAGGTTGAGGCAGATAAAGGGCCTATTAGAAATATCTCGAGAACTAAAGGTGACTGAATTGTGAAAATTGGAATAATGAGGTTTTGAATACTGAACTATTTAATGAAAATATTTTCATCTACTTGGTACTTCCGGTTATACCGGAAGTGGCTTATAACTTCGTTTTTTTAAATAGGACACCCTGTATATTTTGACATTTTTGGATTCTCCTCGATTTCTTCTTTCTTAAAATATAATGTTTTGTAACATTATACAGGGTAGGTTAAAAGATATTTACGTTTTCTTATTAATTTCGTAGCAATATTCACACCCTGTAGGATTGTAGTAGTGTGACATAATAAACTTTATTTATATTCAAATGATTTTTAATATAGTCTACTATTGTTAGCAATTATTATTATAGCTAAATTTTTAATCTTAGTATACAGGGTGGGTCTAAACTCGGAATGAGTATTTTCTGAGTTTTCTTAAATGGAACACCCTATATTTTAGTATTGTAATGAAATTATATTTCATGGTACTTTTTTATTTCTTAAGCATTCCCTATACCTAACTGCTTTAATTTGTGCTTAATTGTTAATCGCACCAACAATCTTAACTTCGATGGTATTTTGACAGTTCAACCATTATTGGCAATTTTAAGTATCAGTCTGGATTAATATGTATTTATTTCCAAAAAATTACTTGTGATTGAATATTTTCACGGCCAACTTAATACAATTTCACATATTTTGTGCTGCAATTATTGTTTTGCTTGAATCACCAATAACTCACAAATTAAAGCAGTTAGGTATAGGGAGTGCTTAAGTAATTAAAATGTACCATAAAACAACATGTCACTACAATACTAAAATACAGGGTGTTCCATTTAAGAAAACTCAGAAAATACTCATTCCGTGTTTCGATCAATCCTGTATACTAAAACGAAAAATTTAGCTATAGTAATAATTGTTAACAATAGAAGACTATATTAAAATTCATTTGAACATAAATAGAATTTATTATGTCAAACTACTACAAGCCTACAGGGTGTGAATGTTGCTACGAAATTAATAAGGAAACGTAATTATCTTTTAACCTACCCTGTATAATATTACAAAACCTTATATTTAAAGAAAGAAGAAATCGAGGAGAATCCAAAAATGTAAAAATATACAGGGTTTTCCATTTAAAAAAACGAAGTTACAATCAACTTCCGGTATAACCGGAAGTAGCAAAGAGACCAAAATATTTTCATTAAATAGTTCACACCTCAAAACCCCTGTATAACAATTTTCATGATTTTCTTACCTTTAGTTCTCGAGATATTTCTAATAGGCCCTTTATCTGCCTCACCCTGTATATTATTATGCCTATAATATTTAATATACAGGGTGTTTCATTGGAAAACGTAAATACTTCAATGGTGCATAGATGCCACTGAGCCGGTTCTAGAACTACTACATTTATTGCCATAACGATTTTTATAACAGAGTTACAGGGTGTTTTATCGATTTTACCTATTTCTTTCTGGACGCAAAACTTTAAAACCACCCTGTATATTTTTTTGATATTTGGTACAAATATATCTCCTTTAGAACACAAACCATCCAACTACTTCTTCTTCTTCTTCGGGTGCCGTGTCCGTATTCAGACGTTGGCCGTTATCATGTTTACAAGTTCCTGAAACCTGTTTCTATCGGCTGCTGCGCGAAATAATTCTTTTACTGTGAGACCACACCATTGTCTAATATTACGCAGCCATGAAAGTTTCTTTCGACCAGTCCATCTCTTTTCCTCCACTTTTCCTTGCATTATAGGGCGAGCAAGATGGTATTTAGGTCCTTTAACCTTTAACTACCCGCGCATCAAGTTATAACATAACTACACGCGTGGCGTACTTTATACGCCACAAGAAAATACACTTAAAAACAGTATACAATAAAATTCTTACGTAAAATAAAATAAATTGAGAGTGCTGGGGAATGTAATCAATACCCAAATTAAATTACAATTATATAATATTCTTTCAAAATTGAGTTTAATCTCAATCAAAAACACAGACTGTCGCGGACCTGGGATCATGGGAAGACTTCGGTCCACGGTGCGTTGTTGTCCGTGGTCGTCAAGAAGAAGAAACAGCGATTTGGACGAATCAGTGTGAACGGTCAACAAATAGAAAGAGTAAAACATACATTTCAAAAAAACAGCATTTCAAAAAATGGCTAAGCTATTCAAATGATTTATCAATACCCATAAAAATCAGATTACTACGATGTTATATCTTTCCTATACTGTTGTACGGAGTTTAGTCGTGGACTCTCACAGACGCCACCTGCAAGAAAAGTGGGGCTTTGGAATTGTGGCTTTATCGTCGAATCCTGAAGATATCTTGTACGGACAAAGTTACTAGTCAGCGTGTTTTGTGGAGAATGCAAAAAGCAAAAGATCTGTTAACCACAATAAAAACATCCGAAATCGCATATCTAGGTAACGTCATGAGGAACAACGAAATATATTGACTGCTGCAACTAATCTTGCAAGGAAAAGTACAAGGAAAACGGGGACCAGGAAAACGAAGGATTTTCTGGGTCAAAAATACGTGGTTCAACACAACAACCACAAATCAGTTCAGACCCGCAGTGTGCAAAATACAGATAGCCATGATGGTCGCTAACATCCGAAACGGATAGCCACTACAAGAAGAAGAATATTCCTAAGTATTTGTAGGTATCCACACTAGTAATTACAGTATCTTCAATAATTAACTGGATATTTGCATCTGCTGATTTAGCTATGATCATGCATTTAGTTTTCTTTAAATTCATCTTTAGTCCGTATTCATGACAGCAGCATTCATTGAATAATACTATGGTTAGTCCAAACGAGTTTTTAAATCAAATCGCCAAACAGAAAACAAATTACCGGCAACTACTTACATTTATTAAAAAAAAATGAAAAAAATTATAAAAATCGATTTTTTGTGTCCAGGTAGACATTATTTTGCGTTCTTTGGACCATTGGGAACAAAAAAGTTCTTTTGTAATTTTTCTCTAAAGTTAATCGTTTTCGAGTTATACCTAAATAATTTAAAACTGAAAAAAATCGAATAATGACGACTTTCAAGGTTCAAAAACACAAAACCAAATAATTATTTTCCTAACAAGTGCAGAAAGTCATACTTTTCCGCACGCGACTGCAATTTGCCGAACGACGCGAATCGGGAGTTCGACAAGCAGCCGAGTGCGGAAAAAGACTTTCTGCAAGAGTTAGGAACAATATTTTTTCTACGAGTCTTTAAAAAATGACCAAATCTTAATCAATTAAATTAATTAATATGAAACTACATACACAAATTAATTCTTTGACAAGGTTGTCAAAACCAAACTTTCAATATAATTAGTTAGCATGACGACGATATTGGTTTCCATGACGATGATTCAAAACGACTGTTATTGTAAACCGATTTGACTTTCGAATATTAGGTCAAAATAATTTTATTTCATCGAATTGTCGCGTTAATTTCATTAAAACAGGAACACAATAAGGTACATTTGAAATAAAATAGTAAATAATATCTAAATATTAGTTTGTTGCATGTATTATAATTATTTTAAGGCCATATTAAAATATCTACACGCGTGCGGAAAAGTAAAACGCGTGCGGAAAAGTGAAACTTTCAGAACTAAAACGCGTGCGCGAAAGTAGACATGTTTGCACGCTCGTAGAAAAATATAATTTTTGAAACTGCGAAGCACACTTTAAGTTCTAGCCTTATTTTATCAGTTACCATTAAGTAATTTGAGCTTGTTTCATTCTAAAATATTGTTTTTTAGTTGTCAATGCGTCCTCTCATATGTGCTTCATTAACAATTATTAAACAGCAATGTTTTAGAATAAAATGTGCCAAACAATTTTATAGCGAGCCCCTAGAAGAAGGGTTTAGCTTGAATTTGGGTACTTCGCAGTTTCAAAAATATTATTTTTTAGTTGTGTATTTTACCTTGAAAATCGTCATTGTTCGATTTTTTTCAGTTTTAAATTGTTTATAACGCGAAAACAATTAACTTTAAAAAAAAATCAAAAGACCATTTTTGTGCCCAATGATCCAAAGAACGTAAAATAATGTCTACACGGGCCGAAAAACTTGATTTTTATAATTTGTTTAATATTTTTTTTTAAATAAATATAGCAATAACTCCAAAACTATGGCATTTAGGTATAGAGAATATAACATGAAAAATAATCAGTATTTCTTAAGGACTTCAAAACGCAAAAAATATACAGGGTGTTCCATTTGAAATAAGAATGTTCATTAGATTTCCATAAAAACAGAAGATCTGACAACAATGTAATTATCACTATAATATCGGATGCATTAAAAAACCCCTACCCACCAAAATCTATAAAAATCGTGCAAACCGTTTCCGAGATAATTGAGGGTTTCTATATATAAAACTCACTCTGTATTAAGAATACCTAAGATTTCGTTAGATACATTAATGTATTCACTAATATTCGCTGAATATATTAACATTTTTTTATGATCTTTCGTGAATACATTATAGGTCTGGATCCCGCGTATAAAAAAAAAGTTGATTAATAGCAAGCTGAAAATTTGTTAATAGCTTAAGGGTGTCTAGTCGGATAAACTTTGATATATGGGAACACTGGAACAGGGGCAGTTTTAATTGTGGAACAGGTTAAAAATTTGGAACGGTCACACCACGAAAACGGCACATTTATTTTGTCCGACAGAACAGACTTAAACTCTCCGAACAGAGATTTAACTATCATGCAAAAATCAGACTGCTATTTATCACCTGTCATAATTCCTGTCATTTGACATATTCTACATGTTCCACTCATTAAAACGCCCATTTGGTGATAAATAGCAATCTGGTTTTTGCATGAGAGTTTAATCTCTGTTCGAAGAGTTTAAGTCTGTTCTGTCGGACAAAATAAATGTGCTGTTTTCGTGGTGTGACCGTTCCAAATTTTTAACCTGTTCCACAATTAAAACTGCCCCTGTTCCAGTGTTCCCATATATCAAAGTTTATCCAACTAGACACCCTTAAGCTATTAACAAATTTTCAGCTTGCTATTAATCAACTTTTTTTTCATACGCGGGATCCAGACCTATTAGAATTTTTTATATTTAAACAGATGCATCTATTGTCATCAAGTTGACCTTGTATGATGATAGACAACACAGTAGTAATAATAATTATTGTTAATAGTAAATTTTTCAGTTTATGTCATGCAAAAATACATTAGAAATTATAAACAAGTGTGAGCGCTGACGCCAGACGGTTCTAAAATACAAGTACAAGTTATTTTATTAGATACTCGAAATGTTGTCCGTTATTTTGTAAATAGTGATAAAACCTGCCTTTTTAAACAAAATATTTTGTATTTAGATAACTACCTCCGAAGTGCAAAGTCAAAATTTCAATAAACTCATTTTTCTAATTAACTTGTGACTTATTTCCCAATTAGAATAGTGAACCTACTTTATTATCTATAACAGCGGTTCTCAAACTTTTTGAGTCATGTACCACCTACAGTTCTTTTTATTATTTTTGGTACCACATATGTATACAGGGTGTAACAAAAATACAGGTCATAAATTAAATCACATATTCTGGAACCAAACATAACTCGATTGAACCTAACTTACCCTAGTACAAATATGCACACAAAAAAAGTTACAGCCCTGTGAAGTTACAAAATGAAACTCGATATTTTCCGATATATCGAAAACTATTGGAGATTTTTTATTGAAAATGGACATGTGGCATTCCTATGGCAGGAAATTATAGTGAAATTTGTGCACCCATAAAAGTTTTATGGGGGTTTTGTTTCCTTAAACCCCCTCAAACTTTTATGTACGTTCCAATTAAATTATTATTGTGGTACCGTTAGTTAAACACAATGTTTTTGAAACTTTTTTGCATCTTGGTATTTTTTCGATAAACCAGTTTTAATCGAGATGCGGCTTCTTTTTTAATATGTTTACATAACAATTTTATGGAGGTTGTGTGCCTTTAAACCCCCAAATGTTTGTGTACGTTCCAATTAAACTATTATTGCGGTACCACTAGTTGAATACAGCGTTTTTAAAACTTTTTTGCCTCATAGTATTTTTCCGATAAGGCACCTTTTATCGAGATGTGGCTTCTTTTTTAATATGGTTAAAAATATATCTCAATCTGTAATTTATAAATAAATTTTCATATTATTATCGGGTCTCTATATAATAATCGTACTTAACAGTATACAAATATGCGGTGGATTTGACAAATATTCAAAATATCTCGATAAAAACTAGCTTTTTGAAAAATTACTAGGAGGCAAAAAAGTTTTAAAAACATTGTGTTTAACTAGTAGTGCCACAATGATAACTTACCTGGAACGTACACAAAAGTTTGGGGGGGGGAGGTTTAAAGGAACAAAACCCCCATAAAATTTTTATGGGGTGCACAAATTTCAGTATAATTTTTTTAAAGATTTTATTATGTCCGTTTTCAATAAGAAAACTCAAATAGTTTTCAATATATTGGAAAAAATCGATTTTTATTTTGTAACTTCAAAGGGCTGTAACTTTTTTTATGTGCCCATTTGTAAGTACTAAGGTAAAATCGAACTATTTTTGGTCCCAGAATATGTGATTTAATTTATGACTTGTATTTTTGTTTGTATTTTTATAGTGTATTATGAAGAATTACTAAGTACTACTATTTTAATTTTTTTTTTGTGTTTTGTGTACCACCGCAAGTAATGAAATGTACCACCAGTGGTACATGTACCACAGATTGAGAATCGCTGATCTATAAGATAAGAGTAAGGCCTTGCCTTCATACCTGCACAAAGTTTTACGAATTGACGATTCACAAAATCCCCTTTCTCTGTCTTACCTACGTACAAACCCATTTGATTTAAAATTTATTTATATCAATTTACGCCGTTATTATTCAAAATTCAGAGCTGGCGCAATAATATGAAATCATTGTAATTTCGAGACGAATATGTTCATCTATGGTACATGGCATGTCAACTCACTCAGGAAAAAAATTTTGGATTTTCGATTTGTCTGAAAATTGGTGTATAGCTTCTGCAGGACGTAAAAATAAGATATTTAAGGTCAAAAAATCTTCTTTTTCTCAAAATGTTATTTTATGCGATTTTACAGTGATTTGGTGTTTATTTAAACAAATTTGCATTTTCTATCGTAAAGTGTTAATGAAAAACATAATATTTTAATGGAAGGGACTCAAAAATGTCATTATATGGCATTATAACAAGTTATTTTGATTCAAAACAAGCTTTTGATCAAATTTTATAGTGTAGAAAACGTTAAAATGCCGTTTTTTACATGTTCCTCCATTGCCAAAATACATCATCATCGATTTGGCTGAAAATTTGCCAACAAATAGCCAAAATATAAGACTTTAAGTGGTTAGAGCAAGAGAGATGGTACAAGAACTCGTTGTAGCTACAGAAAATGTAGGTTTAAATATAAACATCTCAAAAACAAAAATAATGACAAATTTGGTACCCAACCAGAACATCAGTATTGGTGGTAAGGAAATAGAACTCGTAGATAGATACAGATACCTGGGATATGAAATTACGATTGGCAGGGATAACCAGACTCATGAGCTGAAGAGAAGAATCGGTCTTGGGTGGGCAGCATTTGGAAAACTGAGAGAAACTTTTAAAAGTGAGTTACCCACATGTCTAAAGAGAAAGGTATTCGATCAGTGCGTCCTCCCAGTCTTGACGTACGGATCAGAAACACTTACCTTAACTAAAGCCTCGGCTACCAAACTAAGAGTCATGCAGAGAAGAATGGAGTGGTCAATGTTAGGAATAACTCTGCGAGACAAAATCAGAATCGAAGAAATCAGGAGAAGAACAAAGGTGACTGACGTCATCGAGAGGATAGCTAAGTTAAAGTGGAGATGGGCAGGACACGTAGCCAGAATGACAGATAGGCGATGGACGAAGAGGTTATTGGAATGGAGGCCAAGAGAAGACAAGGGAAGCGTCGGTCGACCGCCTACAAGATGGACTGACGACTTAAGAAAGGTAAATAAAAACTGGATGAGGGCGGCGCAGGATAGATGGGGTTGGAAACGAGGGGAGGAGGCCTATGTTCAGCAGTGGACTTTTGAGGCTGGATCATGTCGAAGTGGTTAGAAGGATTTGAATTATATTACAATACCAAAAAAGTTACATGCAGTAATATCAGACTCAAAAGTCTATTAGTCCAATCGAGATAGCATTTGACCTTGAATGCCGAGCTGCCCAAAATTTTATTTTTCTGATCTTTAAGGGAGTCAATAGTAGCCTAAATTTAAAATCACGAATGAATTCCTCCGTTACGTTAGCCGCCATCTTGATTTTAAAGGAGAACCTGTGTTGCTCAGTATATCCGCCATTTTTAACTTTTTGACAAAAATTTTAGGAACTGAAATTGTTCCAAATAAATCGTATTTACAATTATTACAATTTCTTTTTAACAGTTTTTGTCGTGAGGTCGATATTTTCGAGTTAATTGTACTTACAGTAGACGCCTATATTTTTGACTATGATACTGCATGTAACTTTTTTGGTATTGTAATATAATTTAAATTCTTCTTACCACTTAAAGTCTTATGTTTTGGCTATCTGTGGGCAAATTTTCAGCCAAATCGATTATGATGTATTTTGGGAATGGAGAAAAATGTAACGTTTTCTACACTATAAAATTTTATCAAAAACTTGTTTTGAATCAAAGTAACTTGTTGTAATTACCATATAATGACTTTTAGAGTCCCTTCTATTAAAATATTATGTTTTCCATTGATACTTTACGATAGAAAATGCAAATTTGTTTAAATAAACACCAAATCACTGTAAAATCGCATAAAATAACATTTTGAGAAAAAAAGAAGAAGAAGATTTTTTGACCTTAAATATCTTATTTTTACGTCTCTTAGAAGCTATATACCAATTTTCAGACAAATCGGAGATCCAAAATTTTTTTGCTCTAAAATTGAGTGATTTGAAATGGATTCACCCCTATATTTTATTTCATTTGAGTGACATTATATTTTCCATAAAACATGTGCGGTGTCCTTTATTTTTGTATTTGTAGCTAACATTTGTAGCTAAAAGATTAGAATGGGAAGAAAAGGTATAAAAATTTGTGGACAATGCTTGAACCACCTAAGGTGCGCCGATGACATCGTATTGATAACCAATAAAAAAGAAGAATTGTTTGAAATGATGAAAGAATTGGACATAGAAGCCCGAAAGATAGGCCTTAATATAAATTACAGCAAGACCAAAATCATAACAAATACAGATGAGGACATCACAATGAGGATCGGACAAGATGAAATAGAACAAGTTCACGATTATATATTCTGGATCAAATTGTAAAACAACAAGGGAAACCAAACAGCCGAGATCAAAAGACGAGTTAGACTGGCATGGGCGGCTTTGGAAAACTAAGCTACATCCTTAGAAACAAAAGATATTCACAACATCTTAAGACCAAGGTATACAATCAATGCGTACTCCCTGTTCTCACTTACGGTTCCCAAACGTGGACGTTTACAAAAGCAAACATGGACAAGATCATAAAAATGCAAAGAGCAATGGAAAGGCAAATGTAAGACTAATGGATAAAAAGAGAAACTAGTGGATAAGAGAGAAAACCAAAGTTAGGGATGTTAGACAAGAAGTTGCAAAGTTGAAATGGAGAGTCTGCCGGACACACTCTAAGACAAAAAGAAGACCGATGGAACAAAATTCTTATAAATTGGAGACCGTGGGAATATAAATGAAGCAGAGGAAGACCACAAATGAGATGGGCAGATGATGTCAAGAAGCACGTGGGCTCTAGGTGGATAACTGTAGCGACAGACAGAGAAGAATGGAAAAGGTTTGGGGAGGCCTATGTCCAAAGATGGACCGAAGAAGGCTAATAAGACAGAGATGGCTAACATTGATTTAAATCTATTAATGTCCGACTGGTCTATTATTTGACAAATAATGACATTATTTCGAAGTCTATTAAGTACGATATAACGCCCAAGGGCGTGTTATTGAAAAATAACGCCCTAGGTAGGGCGTACTAAATTTAAGTAACGAGTTAAATACAAATAAAAGACAAGTTAAAGACAAATAAAACTCAAACTAAAACTATGGTTACCACAATTACGTTACGATTATTTCTGGTAAATGTACTTATTTGAAAACTAATTAATTCAAAATTCATTCAAATTTTGTGCATATAAAGAATAATTTAGTCGGACATTAAACGTTGAAGGTACCACGGGTATTATAATAATAATTATTCTGCCGTGATAAGGTAACAAGCAGTAAGTGCCAAAATATTGGTTTTGAGTTATTTGTAATTTAAGATTTTTTCTTTCACACCATTTATTATTTCTTTAATTTTAAGCAGAAAAACGTTAAAACACATTAAAAAATATGTATTAATTTTTGTCAAATCAAACAATTCTGTTACTTGTTTTATGGCTGAAAATTCAGCAGTTACTGCTGTTTGCCCTAATAATGAAGTTGTTTTCTTAAGCAGAAATCTAGAATTGTCAGCTTTATGTGAATATCGGTTTTAAAAATAAAACAGAAATGCCAAATAATGCGGTAGTGTAATCAAATATAATTAACATTAGAAAAAGCAAAAAGTTTTAATTAATTACATAATATTGAGAAATAATAATGACAATAATTGCCCTTATAATACCCTTAATAACTATAAAATAGTTGTCCCCTAGATTATTTCGATGTGTGTATTTAGGCTGTGATTTGTTTAATTTTTTTCTTTTTTGGTGAATTAAGGAGCCCAATATTGTGTGTTTTTTAGTTATATTTCTTAGCTCTGATTATAGTCTATTTTGTTTTTAATTTGTCATTTGTACATTTAAATACATTACCTTCCTGTTTTTTTTTATAATTCCCTACCTTAAATTTAATAATAAAAATGATAATGATAAACTCTTATTTCAGGCTATAACAGCCTTTTTTCGGGTCAGACAATTGTAAATTTTCTAAATAAAGGTAATTAAAATTCAAAAGAAATCAAGGTTACTGGGAGGGTAATGAGCGTAACTTTTATGTAGAAGATGAACTAAGAATAATAATTTTCGCCTTGAGATTGGATTAATTCCCAAGATTTACAAATCAACACGAAATTTGCACTCGGGAAAGATTTGCTAAAAACTTCACTGTATAATAATATATTTATTCGATATTGGGGGGGGGGGGGGGTACATAGTACACAGTTTAATATTGCAACAATAATTATATTAGGCGTGTAGTTCATTGAAATGTTACATTTTTTAGGCCTTAGCTTGCCTTTTTCAGAGGACTCAATTTTATTGATGTCCGATTTTTGGATAGGGGAAAAAGCATTGAATTCGCGACCGTCATCGCGACCGTCATTGCGACCGTCATCGCTTATGCTATATATTATGTGT
The DNA here is from genome assembly GCF_917563875.1 of Diabrotica virgifera virgifera. Classification (NCBI taxonomy): domain Eukaryota; kingdom Metazoa; phylum Arthropoda; class Insecta; order Coleoptera; family Chrysomelidae; genus Diabrotica; species Diabrotica virgifera. The sequence goes on from NC_065450.1 coordinate 153,844,007, forward strand.
AAAGACCGGATTATATGTTTTTTGCATATCGATAACCAACAAAGATACAATCAAACGCTTCAGGATGTGGACGAATTATGATGATTAAAGGCGTTTGACACTAATTTAATTTTACATATTTAGAATATTTTCAGTTTTTTAGCATATTTTGATGGTTTGAACATATTTTCGACCGTTTGACATATTTTGGCATATTTTTAACATATTTTGGCATATTTTTAACATATTTTGGCATATTTTGACATATTTTTGGCTGTAAACAGCTTGTCACAGTTAACCATGTAACAATGGTTAGGTTATGATGCATTCATGAACTTTTTCCTTCCCGACATTGTTCCAGCTAACAAAATCTTGCTTATGGTTTCCGATGCTGCGTCATACATGGTCAAATCTGGCCAACAACTAAAAGTTTTATATCCCAATTTAATTCATGTGACGTGTTTGGCGCATGGTTTAGACAGAGTGGCGGAACAAATTCGAAATTCATTTCCTACATTTAATATTTTAATTAGCAACGTGAAGAAAATATTTTTAAAATCGCCTTTAAGGATTCAGATATATAAAGAAAAATTACCAAATACTCCTTTGCCATCGGAGCCTATAATCACAAGTTGGGAAACATATTTAAAAGCTGCCTGTTTTTATGCGGAACATTTTCTTCCTATAAAAGAACTAATTTTATGTTTTGAAGAAACAAATATTGGTGCGATTTCAAAATGCAAATCAATTTTAGAAAACAGATCACTGCACAATGGGCTTTGTTTTATTAAATCGAATTATGAATTTGTTTATAAAACCATCCTCAATCTTGAAACTGAATCGTTTCCACTATAAGAGTCCCTTAATTTAATTCAGAAATTTAAGGAAAACGCTGAAGAAGTTTCTGGAAAAATTGGACAATCAATAAATAAACAATGGATTGAAACTTTACAGAAAAATAGTGATTTAAAATTATTATTACAGGAAGCAAACTAAATTATTTGTGGCGATTTTGATGTCAGTACCAATTTAAGTGCGGAGATTGTTAATGTTATAAAATATGCATTAATCACATCAGTTGATGTTGAACAAAGATTTTCGACATACAAATTACTACTAACGGATAGGCGACATAATTTTACTATTGAAAATATTTAAAAACATTTGATTGTGAATTGTTTTTATAAGAAGGAATAAAATGTAGAAACGTAAGTAATAGCGTTGATTGAGGTATTGGAGAAGATATCTCATGTTACGAAAGAAAACGAGACCTCTGCTATATTCGCCTCATATATGGCAGGCCAAAAGCCATCTAGTGAGCAGATATGTGAATCTCTAACCCTTAGAACGATAAAGAAATTTGTATAAAATTCTACTTGTATTATTTTTGGATTTGACCACAAAACGCTACAATCGACAGCGTTGCCAGTTCTAAATGTTTTGGAAATAATCGGCATCGAAAATATTTATTAGTCCGAGCTGTATAGTCGTCTCCGTTATGTAAATTATTCCTTTTCGATTATTTTGCACAAATTTACTCAAAAAGAGATCCTTATAACAAATCCACAGGGTACCGGGCAGTACCGCGGTCGGGAAATTGTTTAAAATTTTTTTTTAACAAATTCACAAAAATATTTTTTTACTTCGAACAATTTTTTTTAGATTCTTTGGGTCATTCTCAGAAAAAAAAGGTCTCTTGTTATTTTTCTCTAAAATTGATTGTTGTTGAGTTATACGCGATTTAAAATTTGAAAAAGCTAAAATAACCATTTTCAAGGGTTAATAACTCGTTTAAAAGTAATCATTATGAAAGTCAGAAACTGACCAAATCACCCAAAGATAAAAGTCCCCTCTACAAGATCCTGAAGAAATGTTTGTCATTATTTCATTACTAAGATGTTATTTTTAATTATCAACAATGAGCTTTAAGCGTGAATTGAGGCGGCCGACAATGTGAGTGCGAGTGAGATGCTCCATTGGACGGCTGGAATAGTGCATCTCTTTCGCAATCACCATTGAAGGCCGCCTAATAAGCGCTTAGCGCCCATTGTTAATAATTAAAAATGACAGCTTAGTAATAACATAATGACAAAAATTTCTTTATGATCTTATAGACGGGGCTTTAAACTTTGATTAGGTCACTTTCTGACTTGCATAATAATTATATTTAACCGAGTTATTAAACCTTAAAAATGGCCATTTTCGCATTTTTAAAATTTTAAATCGCGGATAACTCGACAACAATCAATTTTAGAGAAAAATCACAAGTTACTAGGTCTGGATCCCGCGTACCAAAAAAAAGTTGATTAATAGCAAGCTGAAAATGTGTGAATAGCTTAACGGTGTCTAGTCGGACAAACTTTGATGTATGGGAACATTGGAACAGGAGGAGTTTTAATAGTGGTTCAGGTTAAAGATTTGGACCGTCAGGCTACGAAAACTGTATTTTGTCGGATAGAACTTCCAATTGATTTGTTACGTTTTCATTGAACTCTAATGCAAAAATCAGACTGCTATTTATCACCAACGTAATTCCTGTTATTTGACATATTCTAAGTGTCGGACTTATTAAAATGCCCAGTTGGTGATAAATAGCAGTCTGATATTTGCATGAGAGTTTAATAAAATGGTAACAAATCAATTGGAAGTTCTGTCCGACAAAATGAATGGGATGTTTTCGTAGTCTGACGCTCCAAATTTTTAACCTGTTCCACGATTAAAACTTCCCCTGTTCCAGTGTTCCCATACATCAAAGTTGTTCGACTAGACACTCTTAAGCTATGATCAAATTTCAGCTTGCTATTAATCAACTTTTTTTTGGTACGCGGGATCCAAAACTATACATTTTTTGCTCAGAATGACCCAAATGATCTAAAAAATTATTTTTGTGAATTTGTTTAACAAAAATTATTGTTTAAACAATTTTTCGATTATGGTACCGCCTCTCACCCTGTGGATTTGTTATAAGGACCTCTTTTTGAGTAAGTTTGTGCAAAAATTTCGAATTGGAATAATTTACCTAACGGGGGCGACAATACATACTCGACTATATCCTAGCAAACATCTTTCTTTTCTTAAATACCGTTATCTATATGAAGGGTAGTGCTGGTATTTGGTATTTATTGCCGGGGTGAGGCTCGCTTTCAAATAAAACCAGATGTGCGAGAACCACTTTGCTTTGGAAATATTTACCTATACAATATGTACTATATTTCACAATAATGGATTTAAACTTAGATTATAGAAACAAATCTTCTTCTTCTTTTGGTGCCTATTCGTTTAGAATATTGGCGATAATTCTGGCTTTAATGATTTTATTAACTGATGCTTTAAATAGATTAGTTGTTGTGGAGAACCATTTCCTCAGGTTTTTTAACCATGATATTCTTCTTCTTCCAATTTCTCGCTTCCGAATACTTTGCCTTGAAGTATTACCCTCAGTAATCTGTATTTGGTGCCGTTTCTCATTATGTGTTATATCCAATACCTCAATCAACGGTTATACTAACTTTCGAACTTTTTAACGATATATACTAACTTTCTCCTTTTAATGGTGTACATCACCTCTCTTTCTTTTCCCATTCTTCGTAATACAGTCTCGTTGGTTATCTTGTCCGTCCATGATATCCTTATGATTCGTCTGTATAGTCACATCTCGAAGGTTTCAAGTTTTTTCTCCATCGCTTTAGTGATTGTCCAGGATTCAACTCAGTAGTATAATATTAAAAAGATATAACATCGTAGAAGCCTTACTTTTATCTCCAGTTTAAGGTTGTGGATTTTAAAGAGTTTTGCCATGTTATTTAATGCATTCCGAGCCTTCTCTATTTTACATTTTATTTCTTGTGAGTGGTCCCATTGTTCGTTTACTATTGTTCCAAGATAGGTATACTATACTGTATACTGGTATATTTACTCAGTCCCCTGGTGTATTCTTGATAACCAGTTGGGCGCCTCTAATTTTATTTTTGCTGATGACCATAAATTTAGTTTTTGATATATTTTCTTGTAGTCCAAATCTTTTACTTATACGCCAGGGAAATAAGGCAAAAATATCTAACTTTGCTCTAGTCATATAAGACCTACATTTTTATAACTGTAATTTCATAACAGTTCATTTATAACTGTAATAACAGTTAGTTTCTCCATTAACAAAAATAAACAGAATAATTAAAATTGGACGTTACGAACTTGTATAGTTACGAACTGACGCCGTTACGAACTGTCGCTGTTACGAATTGTCCGTTACCATTTGTTCGGTTACGAACTGTCGTGTTACGAAATGTCACAGAACGACATACCCTAACTGTTCTTTTAAAATATGTCTCAACACCTAACATTTTTAGAGACTTGCTTGCCAATCAGTCTAGTCGCAACATAGGGGGTCCCGTGGACACTTTTACTTCGCCGCGATTTGATGGTGATATTATAGGTTTTTTTGGGTCGCTGAATCCAATGGAAGTGGTCTGGAAGCCCAAATGTGGTGATTTTAATTGTTATTAACAAATTATGGTAAAATTAGGTGTTTTTCAGGAATTATTAGAAGTCCTGTAAATAAACTGATAGTGTCAATCAAGGCCGCGTCCCACCATCAAATAATTTGATCAAACTTTTTTGAGCAAACTGAAAGTGACAGTTAGTGACGTCACATCCTGAGTGTTCATTGTGGATAATAATGAAAAATTTTAATTTTAAATAAAGTACAAACAAGTTAGGCAACTCAATACAAAAAATTTGATCAAACTAGACTGATAGTGAGAGCACAGATTTTTAGAATTTCAAAAAAACTGCAATTGTGACGTCACTTTGATGTACTTCCGGAGTTTGCTCAAACTGTTTGATCAAATTGTTTGATGGTGAGACGCGGCCTTTAAGGTCTTCTCTGGAGTATTTTTGGTCGCTGAATCGAATGCGACTAGTCGCGATTAGGTACTCAAAATATGTTCTTATTTTGTTAATAACAAAATAATAGTTTATTCGCCGAAAAGCTCGAAATGCGCTATCTACAGCAAGTTTGTAGTCTTCTTCATAGTATTTTTATACGCTGAATCGATTGCCGCTAGTCGTGATAGCTTAAACCACGTTTCGACTTTGTTATTAATAAATTATTGCAAAAATAACGGTTTATAGTACGTTCACTCACGGTTTTTGCTATAAATTTTAAAAAACCACTTGGATTGACATGAAATTTGGCATACACTAGGCTAACATGTCAGATAAAACAAGTGATATTGTGCCGATGTCTGCTTTTACCCTGGGGGTGAGTGTCACGCCTTTTCGGGGGTGAAAAAAGAAACCTTTTAAATAAGTCCGGATGTGGATAAACTGATTAATTCTAAGCAACTTTTGTTCCATACAGTTTTTTCACCAAGTCAATACTTTTGGAGTTATTTGGTTTTTTTGTTGAAAAATGAACATATTCACTCGCAAATAACTCGAAAAGTATTGACTTAGTGAAAAAACTGTATAGAACAAACGTTGCTTAGAATTAATCAGTTTATCCAATTCCGGACTATTTTAGAGGTTTATTCTTTCACCCCCGAAACGGGGTGAAACTCACCCCCAGGGTAAAAGCACACATCGGCACAATATCATTTGTTTTGTTTGACATGTTAGCTACGTGCATGCCAAATTTCATGTCATTCCAAGTGGTTTTTTAGATGACTCCTAGTAGAGCAAAAACCGTGAGTAAACGTACTATAAACCGTTATTTTTGCAATAATTTATTAATAACAAAGTCGGAACCTGGTTTAAGCTATCACGACTAATCACAATCGATTTAGCGTATATGATTCAATAAAATTGTGTTTTGACTGGGAAAGTTCTGATTTCTTTCATTATATATGGATTTTGGGCTGCTGAATCCGAATATGAGGTTTGCGGACAAAATTTCTTGCAGGAACATTGAAAAAATCGCGAAAAATGCGAAAAATTTCAGCTTTTTTCCGCTTTTTTGCTCAAATCTAGCAAACTATTAACTTTTAGTAAATGGTCTGTTAACAGAAATTAAAGTACTTAAAATTATCTACAAACATCACTAATTACTTTTTTTTTCAGACGAACTGTTCGGTCTAAAGTATAAGTTGAAAATTGCCAATTTTTAACGGTCTCGGCAAAACCCACTTTTTACATTCCAAAACTTTATTTTTTATTAGACTGCTGTCATTTGATAAATTTCTCCTAGTTTTCTGTACAAATAATAAATGTTAGTTCATAGGTATGGTATGTCTTTTGTGACAGCTTCCATGAGTCCTTCCGTCCTAAGAGGCCGCGAATATCTCTGCTTTTCCCTTAGAGCCACAGAAGATCAGGCACAGATGGAGTCAGTTTCAGTTGGTGTGAACATTTCCTTCGGATCTGTTATCTTTTGTCCTTTTAAAATGAATTAGTTGAACAGCACCCTGACTTCCATAAACCCCAGGCGCGGGTTTCTTTTTTATCCGAGGAATGGATTGCTTAGGAGCTACTGCATGTTTTGGTGCAATACAAGAAATGCCACATATGACGTGAACAGTGTGGTATTCGTCAATTGTATGTACGTTAAAATCAGTGTTATCGTACACCTGCTGTGTAAAGCACGGCAGGTCAATTTTCTGCGGATCGCCTGCGAATACTGACACTTCCAGGCGAACAGCTTCTGTATAAGATGAACCAAACCCCAAAGAGGAAACTACATCAACCTATTTTCTTGAGCCGTACTTTTTGTAGAGAAAACGGTCAACCCTGCAAGGAATGGTGAGAGCAACTATCTGGGCCTTATTGCCGCTCCAAGACTTTGAGCAAGCGCGTTGCTTATCTGGAAGTGTCAGCAATCGCAGGCGATCCGCAGAAAATTGACCAGCCGTGCTTTACACAGCAGGTGTACGAAAACGCTGATTTTAACCCATTCTATGCCAGGCCTTAACTTGCAAATTGGTCCCTTAATCCCAAACGTTTTTTCATGCTTAGAGTCCCATTGCCTTATATGAACGTCGTATGAAATAAACAAATAAATGACCAAAACATGTTTTTTAACGAGTTTTTTTAACCAACTTAAACGTTTTCTTTTCAAAAGTACTCATCAGAGAGCAAAACCAACTTGAAAAAATGTAACTAACTTAAAAAAAATAATGTAATGTAAATTAACATTAAAAGTTTTCTTTTGTGTGGTACTCCTCAAAACATGACACTACGCAAAGACCGACTCCGCATCTTGCACACATGTATTTCGATTCACTTCTTTTTTTTTTGGTCTTTTCTGTGGCTACAAACGCTTCACCTTCTAGCAGCTACCTGTAAGCGTTGCCACCAGTGCTACAATAAAGCATATATCTAAAATATGTGAACAAATATCAGCGGCAATGGGTCCGCATGACCTGTCTTAGGTGCCAACATTTTGAGGCTTTGGGAACAATAATCTAACATTTTCGGACATATTTCTACCGCATTGGGACACCAATGAGTCTAAAATTTTATAAGCAACGCATATTTTCGGCTTTGGTAAATTGAGACCATAACACCTTGAACGTATATATAGGGCTGCTGGGAATACAGACCCACTTTTTCAAAAACATATATATGCAGCGTTGGGACAGAAAGGGTTAACGTACATACAATCGACGGATACCACACTTTTTACGTCATGGGTGGCATTTCTTGTATTGCATCAAAACATGCAATAGCTCCTAACCAATCCATTCCTCGGCTAAAAACTAAACCCGCACCTGAGATTTATGGAAGTCAGAGAGCTGTTCAACTAATAAATTTTGAAAGGACAAAACCTCAAGCTTTATCAGAAATCAAGATCCGAAGTGAATTTCCACACCAACTGAAAGTGTGACTCCATCTGTGCCTGATCTTCTGGGCTCTAAGGTAAGGGAAAAGCAGAGATAAGCAGAAGCTATGAGAAGAGATATACCATATTCATATTATGAACTAACATTTATTATTTGTACAGAAAACTAGGAGAAATTTATCAAATGACAATATTCTAATAAAAACTAAAGTAAAAGTGGGTTTTGCCGAGACCGTTAAAAATTGGGAATTTTCAACTTGCACTTTAGACCGAACGGTTCGTCTGAAAAAAAAAGTAATTAGTGATATTTGTAGATAATTTTAAGTACTTTAATTTCTGTTAACAGACCATTTACTAAAAGTTAATAGTTTTCGAGATTTGAGCAAAAAAGCGGAAAAAAGCTGAAATTTTTCGCTATTTTTTCAATGTTCCGGCAAAAAATTTTGTCCGCAAACCTCATATTAGGATTCAGCAGCCCAAAATCCATATATAATGAAAGAAATCAGAACTACCCCAAAACTTTCCCACTAGCGGGCTCGTAGAGTACAAATTCACTGAATCAATAAAAATACTATGAAGAAGACTACAAACTTGCTGTAGATAACGCATTTCGAGTTTTTAGGCGAATAAACAATTATTTTGTTATTAACAAAATAAGAACACGTTTTGAGTAATCGCGACTAGTCACATTCGATTCAGCGACCAAAAATACACCGGAAAAGACCTTAACACTATCAATTTATTTACAGGGCTTCTAATAATTCCTGAAAAACACCTAATTTTACCATAATTTGTTAATAACAATTAAACGCACCACATTTGGGCTTCCAGACTACTGGATTCAGCGACCCAAAAAAACTATAATACCACCATCAAATCGCGGCGAACTAAAAGTGCCACGGAACCCCCTATGTTGCGACTAGGCTAAATGCCGTTGTTATTTCAATCAACGTCAATATCCAATACGTAGGTATAAATTTATTAAATGTAAACCACGTACAGTACTTTTATTTTTTACTCCTTTTAAACTCCTTTGTATAATATTATATTTCAATCAAGGATGGCACCTAAAAACATTTTATTTAAAATACACACTAATTATCCAGGTACAGTAAATTGGGCTAAAGTTTAATGGCAATAAAGTTTAATATATTCTTCTAAAAGCTTTACAATAATATCACTTAGGTCTGGATCCCGCGTATGAAAAAAAAATTAATTAATAGCAAGCTGAAAATTTGTTAATAGCTAAGGGTGTCTAGTCGGACAAACTTTGATATATGGGAACACTGGAACAGAGGAAGTTTTAATTGTGAAACAGGTTAAAAATTTGGAACGGTCATACCACGAAAACGGCACATGTATTTTGTCCGACAGAACAGACTTAAACTCTCCGAACAGAGATTTAACTCTCATGCAAAAATCAGACTGCTATTTATCACCAATATGGGCGTTTTAATGAGTGGAACATGTAGAATATGTCAAATGACAGGAATTATGACAGGTGACAAATAGCAGTCTGATTTTTTGCATGAGAGTTTAATCTCTGTTCGGAGAGTTTAAGTCTGTTCTGTCGGACAAAATACATGTGCCGTTTTCGTGGTCTGACCGTTCCAAATTTTTAACCTGTTCCACAATTAAAACTGCCCCTGTTACAGTGTTTCCATATATCAAAGATTATCCGACTAGACACCCTTAAGCTTTTAACAAATTTTCAGCTTGCTATTAATCAACTTTTTTTTCATACGCGGGATCCAGACCTAACTGTGAATGTATCGGAAACAGGTGTTTGTCCAATGTTCATGTTTTTTTATGCGTATTTTGTTTCTATTGTTAATTTAACCTTGCACTTCTTAAAAATAACGTTAACTAAAAATTGAAAAACTGAACTAAATTAATTAACAGATACATAATATGTTAAGTAGAAACGGTGTCCCAACCGTCTTTATTGTCAAAGCCTTATATTAAATATGCCTATAAATAAAGGTAGATATGACGACATATAACAAGAAAAGCCTTCTATAAGTGTAATGCAAAGCAACTAATAATAATTATTGTGGGCATATTATGTTTCGAAATTCGTTAAGAATTACAAGAAATATTTATTTATACAATATCTATTCTATTTCAATCAAGGATTTAAATGAATATACTCTTAAATAAAACAAACACAAACTGGAATCCTATCAATTCATGTAATACAATACATATTGAAAAAAATCAAATGACAGTTACATTACATCAAACTACAAAAAAGTTGTTTCAAACAATGTAAATACCACCGTCCATTGAAATATTATATTTCATACCTATAATATATTTACAAAGAAAGAATCATTTAAATTTTATGACTAACAAGAAATTTGTTAGATGTGGCAACAGAGCTGGTGTGTAAAAAGGCTAGCTGAGTCTCTTTCCTTGTCTAGAGTGTAACGGTAAACGAAATAAAACAGGAAACTACAGGCTAACAGTATAGTTTGCGATGAATTCACTGGGGCAGTAGCTATCGAAGAATCTATTTTTCAGTAATTTTCCAGTTTGTAAGAGACAGAAGATCGTATTCGCTCTTTTGAAAGAAGGATAGAGATACTCGGTGAATGTCGGTGATAGAATGCCTCAATTTTTAGTGAAGCATGAGAGATCTTCCCATATCAATATTTCAATCAACGGTAATAGTAATAGGTACTAGATAGGTATACATTCGTATATTTAGGTTAATTTTGTCAATATATGTACTTACCGTTATTTAATAAAACTTTTATACATTTTGTAATGCATATTTTCTTGTTACTTTAAAATGTTTTTCACATATTCCACATATTTGGAACATATTTTAAACTTTTAGGGAATATTTTCAACATATTTTACTCATATTTCAGACATATATATGCACATATTTCAGTCAAAACAAGAACATATAATCCGGTCTTTAATTAAAATTTAAATACCTCTACACAATTTATATATACATACACATAATTTATGTGTATGTATATATAAATTGTGTAGAGGTATTTAAATTTAAAATAAAAGTAAAACCTACTTTAGGATGGGGAAAAATGATTTATTTCGCGATCGTCATCCCTTCGGCGAAATAAATTTTGTACGTATCTATATTATGTGTATGTATACATAAATTGTATAGAAGTATTTAAATTTAAAATAAATCTAAAACCTATTTTAGGATGGGGAAAAAGGATTTACTTCGCGACCGTCATCCCGTCGGCGAAATAAATTTTGTACTTATCATTTACCATTTAGGAGATAATTAGACGTTTCCACATTTTTTGTCCACTCTGTATATGTGTTTAGTCTTACCTAACGAAAACATTACATAGGGAATTCCAACGTGCTGTCAAAATTAAATCAATATGGCGGCGGGGAGGCAAACATTAATGTTATTCTGTTAGTTCTTAATGTTTTTGAGATCATTTTAGTTCTGTCTATTTCTAGTTTTGTTTAATTGAGGATTAATTTAACAGTTTCACTGGAAGAATCGATTTAAACAGATAATATGCCTCATTTCTGTTGTATCTTGAAGTGTGGAATGCGAAGTAATCGTGATAAAGTTCAGTTTTATCGTTTACCATCAGTGCTACATTTTAAGCATAAAACTGAACTAAATAAGTTATTATCTGAGAGACAAAAACAATGGTTAAATGCTATAAAATATCCTATAAAAATGCTAAATAACTAATTATGTCCATGTTACTAACGCTTGGAAAACTGTATCCACTGTAGGTTAACTCAGACTCCTTGAGGGAAAAATGAATCAATATTCTTTATATTGCCAATCTTTTGCTTGTACCTACTAGCAACCTCTGTATTGTCTGTCAACAACTTTTGAAGATATTCATTCATGTTTATTGATTCACTAAAAACTACACAAAATCAACAACAAAATGTTCGCAAAATACAAGTAAAACAAGTAATTGGACTTCGTAAGTCCTAGGTTTTCACCCAAAGTAATCGAAAGTAGAACTGGAAGTCAATATTTGAACGCTTTGTGTGACTTTGCGCCGATTGATAAACTTTTTACTAATTTTGAGTCATTTTTATTAAACTTTGGGTCATCATCGTTTAAACAAAAATGACTTCAAAACCGAAACTAAAGATTCAAACTCAACTTTTCAATACGCTTCGATTAATGTGTTACATGTAATATTACTGCACTTCTGGTTAAAACTTTTTAACCGGAAATGATATAAAAATCAAAATTTTACATTTGATCTCATCTTGCTAAGGCACGTCGAGTGAATGATATATCGCTTATACTATTTCGGTGACTTTAAAACTGTTCATACGGTTGCAACTCTAAAACCGGAAGTCCTATGTCAAGTTTCTCAACTTTCTTGTCATTCTGCCTGTAATAGCGGAGGACTTATATTTGCAGTCGGACGGACAGATGGACAGACAGCCTAGGTAAAATTTCTTACCTTTATTACCATCCTTGGATTATAAGCTTTCATTGGACACCTCATTTGTCATTCTACCTGGTAAAATGACGAAGGAGTTATATTCTCAGTGGGACGGACAGACGGACAGACAGCCTAGATAAAATTTCTCACCTATAGTAGCATCCTTGGATTATAATCTTTCATTTGACACTTCATTTGTCATTCTACCTGGTATAAGGACGGAGGAGTTATATTCGCGGTCAGACAGACCGACGCCAAACAGCTTAGTTAAAATTTCTCACCTTTATTACTATCCTTGGATTATAAGCTTTCATTTGACATTTCATTTGTCATTCTACCTGGTACAATGACTTAGGAGCTATATTCGTGGTCGGTCAGACAGACGGACAGACAGCCTAGATCAAATTTCTCACCTTTAGTACCATCCTTGGATTATAAGCTTTCATTTGACACCCCATTTGTCATTTTACCTGGTATAAAGACGGAGGAGTTATATTCGCGGTCGGAGAGACCGACGGACAGACAGCTTGAATAAAATTTCTCACCTTTAGTACCATTCTTGGATTATAAGCTTTCATTTGACACCTCATTTGGCATTTTACCTGGTATAAAGACGGAGGAGTTATATTCGCGGTCGAGCATACCGACAGTCAGACAGCCTAGGTAAAATTTCTCACATTTAGTACCATCCTTGGATTATAAGCTTTCATTTGACACCTCATTTGTCATTCTAGCTGGTATATTGACGGAGGAGTTGTGATCACAGACAGACAGATAGACAGACAGACGGGCGTGGATAATTCAAAGTTTTCACTTTTTTTTAAAATTGGGGTGAAAACAAAACTATTAAAGGTAAAAAACTTAAGAAAAACAATGGCAAATAACAAACAAATACTATATTTGCCTCCCGCTCCCAGCGGTGACATAAACGTGAAAGTCTTTAAATGCCCTATTGGCAATATCAAATGATTGAACGTCACGTCATTCAACATAGTGACTACGTTATGACATGGCCGACTCGTAGAAATAAGCGGTTCAAATTAATTTTTTTTTAATTACCACAATTTGTTTAAACACGCTACAATATTTTCGTTAAATTAAAAGGATACAATACTTATAAGTAAGCAAAGTAATTATCAGCCAGTTCAATTATCATTTTTTTATATCTTATCACATGTCACTCCAATATCGACTAATTACTATTGCAAAAACCCAGCAACTCAAAAACCATCTTTCCGGAACAGCGGCGAGGAAGAAGTGGCAATTAAAGTTTATTTAACGAAAACAAAATCGAATCGAAGTCATAAATTGTTGAACTTCGTAAGATTCGGCGCTTGTTTGAGAACTTCCAGGCCACAGTGAAATTTCCATTCAGGCGAACATTTGGTCGTTCAACTCGTTAAAAGTAAAAGTAAATAACTCTCTTGTTCGAATTGTCTTAATTTCGATTTCAATCATAACCTTCGGGTTTGCGAAACATCTGTCTTGATCTTTATGCACGAACTTTTTATACTTGATGTAATTAACTTATACAGGGAAAGCCTAAAGTAGATTTTTGATAATAATTAAATAAAATTGGTTTAACATTGGTTTATATGGATGCAAAAGTTAACATATCGCCTATACTCTGAACTAATTAGCAAAATTCATGGAAAAGTTATTTATCAGCAATTTTATTGCTGGAATCGAATTATAAGATCCTATATATTAATAATATAGATGCAAAGTCCGCAGATAGTGTGCTACTTTTTTTATAAACAAAATAGCGCCGACAAATCGTATTTTTTTCAATTATTGCTCTATAACTCCGAAGATTTTAACTGTACACCAAAAACACCCAAACAAAAATTCACCGCAATTAAATTCTGCATTGAAATATGTTTTTCGCGATTTGTTCCGACGAAAATTTTCCTCGGAAAATGCGGGTTTTCCCAACAAAAACTCTAATTTTCAAATAAAGTTTTATGTAAGTAATTATTAATCAATAATTAAATAACTTAGTGACATCAAAGCTCTCCTGGTATAGATTGTAATTCCAGAAGCCGGTGAAAATTAAACGAATATTTTAGCAACAATTCAATTGTTAATTAACAATTTACGATCGCAATAATAACCAAAATAATCATGATACATTGATCAAACTTGCAAGAATTATAAAGATGAGATGCTTATTTAATATTTTATAGACAAAATGTAAATTTTTCGTGTTTTTGCATAATCTTTAAATTTTGGAAAAAAATAGTTATAATACGCTGGTCCAATTAGTAAAGTACAAAGAAAGGTTATTTACCAGCAATTTTATTACTGGAATCGAATAATATAGTCCTATATATTAATAATATAGGTATGCAATGTCCGCAGATAGTGTGCTACTTTTTTTATTAACAAAATGGCGCCCCCAAATCGTGTTTTTGTCAATTATTGGTATATAACTCCGAAGATTTTAACTTTACACCAAAAACACTCAAATAAAAATTCACCCCAATTTAATTCTACATACAGGCATGTTTTTCCCGATTTGCTCCGACGAAAATTTTCCTCGGAAAATGTGGGTTTTCCCAACAAAATCTCGAATTTTCAAATAAATTTTTTGGGCAAGTAATTATTTATCAATAATTAAATAACTTGGTGAAATAAATATATTAAATAACTTGGTTTTCTTGGTATAGATTATAACTGCAGAAGCGAATGAAACTCAATAAACCTCAATAATGCAATAATGGCATAACGCAGAAAAAATACAATGTTCATTTTTTCTTCAATAAAATTAATTTTACTAATTGGTTTAACTAGATAGGAGCAGATTATTAGAAAAATTTTGCAAAATTATTACCATTTAGTCAGTTATATAAGTTATATTATTCAACAGTTTCATCAAAACTTCAAATAAGATTATCTTTAAAGCGTTCATTTTGAAGATTCGCCCCTATTTTTCTCACCAGGCGATATATAGGGTGAGGCAGATAACTGGCCTATTAGAAATATCTCGAGAACTAAAGGCAACAGAATCATGAACATTTGAATAAAGGGGTTTTGAAGGATGATCTATTAAATGAAAATATTTTCATCTGTTTGCAACTTCCGGTTATACCGGAAGTTGCATATAACTTCGTTTTTTTAAATGGGACACCCTGTATATTTCTACATTTTTGGATTCTCTTCGATGTCTTCTTTCTTAAAATATGAGGTTTTGTAATATTATACAGGGTATTTTAAAAGATAATTACGTTTTTTTATTAATTTCGTAGCAACATTCACACCCTGTAGAATTGTAGTAGTTTGACATCTAAAACTCTACTTACGTTCAAATGATTTTTAATATAGTCTACTATTGTTAAGAATCATTAGTATAGCTAAATTTTAAATTTTAGTATACACGGTTGGTCGAAACTCGGAATGAGTATTTTCTGAGGTTTCTTAAATGGAACATCCTGTAGTTTTGTATTGTAATGAAATGATATTTTATAGTACTTTTTTATTTCTTAAGCATTTCCTATACCTAACTGCTTTAATTTGTGAGTTATTGGTGATTCAAACTAAACATTAATTGCACCAAAAAATACGTAACATTTTATTAGGTTGGCCGTGAAAATACTCAATTCCAAATAATTTTTCAGAAATAAATACATATTAATCCAGACTGATCCTTAAAATTAACAATAATGGTTTAGCTATCAAAATACCTACGTAGTTAAGATTGTTGGTGCGATTAACAATTAAGCACAAATTAAAGCAGTTAGGTATAGGGAATGCTTAAGAAATAAAAAAGTACCATAAAATATCATTTCATTACAATACTAAAATACCATTTCCATTTAAGAAAACTCAGAAAATACTCATTCCGAGTTTCGACCAACCCTGTATACTAAAATTAAAAATTTAGCTATAATAATGATTCTTAACAATAGTAGAGTATATTAAAAATCATTTGAACGTAAGTAGAGTTTTAGATGTCAAACTACTACAATTCTACAGGGTGTGAATATTGCTACGAAATTAATAAAAAAACGTAATTATCTTTTAAAATACCCTGTATAATATTACAAAACCTCATATTTTAAGAAAGAAGACATCGAAGAGAATCCAAAAATGTAAAAATAGACAGGGTGTCCCATTTAAAAAAACGAAGTTATAAGCAACTTCCGGTATAACCGGAAGCTGCAAAGAGATGAAAATATTTTCATTTAATAGATCATCCTTCAAAACCCCTTTATTCCAATTTTCATGATTCTGTTACCTTTAGTTCTCGAGATATTTCTTATAGGCCCTTTATTTGCCTCACCCTGTATAGTTAAAAAAAATTGAATTAAAAATGGGTTGTACTAATTGTGGTCTAAAACTGCACAGCATTTAAACTAATTAGGGGAGTCAATAGAGAACGAAAACATGCATTGTTCCGGAAAAACTCGAACCAGCTTATATTTTTCTAAAACTTTTTTTGATAGTTTTATACATGTTAAAGTAAACAGTTCTACTCACAGAGTTAGCCACGAATTGTTTATTAACTGTTTAAACAATAACAATAATTGTTTTGTATAAATAATAATTTTAAAAATATCATTGAATTCATCATTTTACTTTGATCAAATATGTTTCTATTATGTTTTTGACTATGCTGAATCCGAATATGGCATTATAATTTGAAAATTAAAAAATTTTGAGCTTTTATACAGTATGTCTGAGATAGTAGGAACTATATGGGAAACTTTTTTATTATCAATTTTACGAAAAATTGTTATTTTTCATAAAATGCTCTGTATAGCCTAAAATCTAAAACTCATCCATCAGATATCAAATTTTATCAATTTTATACGAGGTATGTCAAAAATATGAATTTCGTTAAAGAGTATAATAGTACCTTTATATTTCAGAATATCAAAAATTGTTATTATCAAAAGTTGTTTCGAATTAAAAACTATGTTTTAATAACATGCAATTACATCCTTCTAATTAAAAAAAAATGCAAAATTTTCTCCTATTACAGATACTCAACATCATTTTATTACAATTATGATGACTATTTTATTATCAATTTTACGAAAGAAAGTTATCCTTCATATATTATTCTTCTTATAGTTCACACTATTTCAATTAGAAGGATGTAATTGAGTATTGAAACATGGTTTTTAAGTCCAAACAACTTTTCTTAATAACAATTTCCGATATTATAAAACATAGTACTTTACTTTTAAACGAAATTCATATTTTGTAACATAACTCGTATAAAATGAATAAAATTTGATATCTGATAGTTGCAACTTAGATTCTATACGATGAAAAGAATTTTATAAAGAATAACGTTTTTTCGTAAAACTGATAATAAAACAGTTATCAATAGGTTCTACGTTACGCAGACATACTGTGTGTCAATTTGAAAAGTTGCCATCCCCTATAATTTCGCCCCTATAGAAAATCTAAAAATATGCAAAAACACGTCAAATTTATTTGTGAGGGGGACATTTTGTAGACAAGCTTTCAACTAAATTACATCAACCCTATAGCGGGGGCGGACACAACCCCCAAAATCTTTAATGTAAAGGGGGTTTGAGTGATACCTCATTTTGAAGGTCAATAAATTACCTTTTCAAAAATACCACATGCCTTATATATCTTTTCTGTACTTTTGGAAAAATCTTGGACTCAATAACCTAAAAAATTTTGGAGTTCTGAACTCGATACTTAATATCTTTACGGTTTTACTTGATTTTTCCAAAAATACTTTAAAAAAACAATATAAATACTTTAACACCCCAAAAAAAATTCAATTTGGAGTTCAATACTCCAAAAAATTTTTTGGAGTTCTGAACTCGATATTGAATATACCTACCTACTCGATATTTAATATCTGTACGGTTTCACTTGATTTTTCCAAAATTATCAAAGAGAAATATAATGTATGTGGTATTTTTGAAAAGGTAATAGAACGATCTTTAAAATGAGGTATCACTCAACCCCTCTTTCCATTAAAGATTTTGGGGGTTGTGTCCGCCCCCGCTAGAGGGTTAGTGTAATTTGGTTGAAAACTGGTCTATAAAATGTCCCCCTCACAAATAAATTTGACGTGTTTTTGTATATTTTTAGATTTTCTATAGGGACCAAATTATAGGGGGTGGCAACTTTTCAAATTGACACCCCCTATATAGGTACTGTATTAGCTCAAATATTTCTTTTTAATTTTATATTTTTCTAAGCTTGTTATTATATGTATGTTAGGTAACTTGTACAGAAAAAAGTTTTAATGACTTTGTACAAACATTTTTTTAACTGATATCTTTCAGTTTTTGTATTTCATTTTTTTATCTTTCTCAATTTTCTCAAAAAGTAGTTGTTTATTTTCTGTCTAAAGTAAAATATAAATGTAGTGCATTTTTCAAAGGTTACATCTTAAGCTTTAAGAAAACACATATAAAATTTTAATGTACCTGTTCACACTAGAGTAATACCCCTTAAAGTGGTAGTAATTCCGTAAAACTACGAAGTTTTGAAAAATTGCATGTTTTGAGACATTGTATCATTTGAATTAAATTTTTGAGAAAAAAGCTATTCGCCGTCATCCTAGTCCTCCAGAAAATTTGGTACAGTTATGGCCCTGGTAGAGGAATATCGGCATAACACATCTTTATTCGATGCTAAACAGATTGCGAGCAGTCGTTGCTGCAAGAGGTGGATATACCCGCTATTGAATTGTTTTGTTGTTAATTTTGTTTTGTGTTGTTAATTTTAGTGCGTTTGATATTTTTAGTTAACAAAGCCTTGAGAGCTGTGTTTTCAATGACAGCTTTTACAAGACAAGGGATATTCGGATAATTCAAAAAACAAAATCTTAGGGATGCCTCCGAGATAATACGACATGAGTATGAAACAAAATCAGCGCTTCAATTTTTCCACATAATTTTTTAAAGTTAGGAGAAAATACAAGCTTCCATTCACCACCGTATAATGCCATCTTAGCAAAAAATTTTTGTTACCAGAATAATAACAAAAGATATCAATACATGTACCTACAAACTGATGAAACTATTTTCTTAAAAATTGTGTTTTAAAAATCAAATGATCGTATGTATGGCCCCTAGCTTTTAGCAAAGTAGTATGCGTTGTACAAAATGTACATAAATTGATTAATCCAACGTCAAAAATATGATTAAATAATTTAAACGTTATGGCAACATTTACTTTTTCCTAATTTACATACGAACACCTAGCGCATAACATTGTGGTAGCGGAGCCCAAGCGGGGATTTTTGCAGTCACTCGAGCGCGTCAGATTACCACATGGGGAGAAACCTTGTACCCTGTAAATGTACCTCTACCATAAATTTGCTCTTAATACAGGGGAGTTCGTTAAGGGGGTTCCGAAAAAGAAATCTATCGAGCGAGCCACAAAGTTTCACAAAAAAAGTGAATATTTCGCGAAGTGAACGTCAGACCAGAAAACTAAAAAATACGTGTTTAATATTTTTCAAAAAGACATCGAATTTAAAAATTTAAATACGAACCCCCGCGATATTTCGCGAAATGAACATCAGATCAGAAAAACTGAAAAATACACGTATTCAATATTTTTGAAAAATCTATCGAATGACACCAAACACGTTACTGGAGCTGGGGGGTTACTTTAAAATCTTACATAGAAGCCCCTATTTTTTTATTGCAGATTTGGATTCCTTACGTTAAAATAAGTAACTTTTATTCGAGACATTTTTTCGAATTATGGATAGATGGCGTTATAATCGGAAAAAACGATTGTTGGAAATGGAAATTTAAATTAAAAAATGGAAATTCCCCCACTTTATGGAAAACATAACTTAACTTTTTTTGGTTTTAAGACTTTAAGACCTACTCTTCACAACCCAATAGGTCCCCATAAAGCTCGAGTAACTGCAAATTTAGCATACTTTGGAATTCATCATCATCTCAATGTTGTGTTACAACTCTTCGTGAGTCTGCTACGTTTCCTATTGCCTCCAATGTTTTTCAGTCCTATGCCACTATTTTCCATTTTCTCGCTTTCGTTTTCTCCAAATCCTCTCTGCAACTGTCCACCTTTTTCTAGACCGTCTTACAGACTCGAAACATATCATAAAGGATGCATGGATTGACTATCTAAAGAAGTTATATTACAAACAATATAACAAACAACATGTTGAGAGACAAATCACTAAGTTGTAGAAGACGTATCGGCAGACCGCGCAAGAGACAACAACCCGCCACTGGACATGCAAAATTCCTTATACTAGGGATGGGAAAAACCTACTGGCTTTAAACTGAAACCGGTTTTTTTACTTCGCAATAACCGGTTTTACCGGTTGTTTTTTTATCCCGGTTATATCCGGTTTCTCCTTTTTAAAGTAAAAACCGGTTATTAGGTTTTTACGGTGATTAGGATTAGGTTAAGTATTATTTTGTATCCCAATTATAATTATTATTCTCAAGTAATTATTCCAAACAAAACCATAATTCAAAAATATTTCATAAAATACAGAAACAAACTGAAAGTGCAAACTCACATCAGCCAGAAACGATTAAGTTTTATTATAATATTTCGTTGAAAAGGTATTTGTAATCATAATATTTACATAAGAAGTGATCTGGTTGAAGTAGACGCAAACATCATCTATTTTTCACACTTGACTCTTGACATTGAAAGTGGGTGAATGACTTTTTCTGATTACCAAAAATAATGTTCTGACTATGAATATCGAATTACCGATTACGGATACGAATCTCTAGGATTTCTCTACGTTTTCAAAGCGATACACCCATACAGGAAGTATTAAATGAGTTAAAATGTACCTATTATACAAATATACAAACGTGTTAAAAGAAATACATGATAAATTTTTTTTGATGGTAGTAAAAATAAAAGATAGGTTGCATTATCTAATTTATTTTTGAATAAAATATTTAGGTATGTTGATATTATTTTTTTTAAATCACATTTGAAAGAGTCTGGGAAATTTTTTATAAGTTGAAATGGTTGGGTTAAATTGTATATTATTGCAATATGTATATATTAACCTTATGCTATATTATATTTAGTAATAATCAATAAATATACAGCGTGTAACAAAAATACAGATCATAAATAAAATCACATATTCTGGGACCAAAAATAGTTCGAATGAACCTAAATTACCTTAGCACAAATATGCACATAAAAAAAGTTACAGCCCTTTGAAGTTACAAAATGAAAATCGATTTTTTCGAATATATCGAAAACTATGAGAGATTTTTTATTGAAAATGGACATGTGGCATTCTTATGGCAGGAAAATCTTAAAGAAAAATTATAGTGAAATTTGTGTACCCCATAAAAATTTTATGGGGATTTTGTTCCCTGAAACCCCCCCAAACTTTTGTGTACGTCTCAATTAAATTATGATTGTGGTACCATTAGTTAAATTCAATATTATTAAAACTTTTTTGCCTCTTAGTATTTTTTCGACAAGGCAGTTTTTATCGAGTTGAGGCTTATTTTTCAATATGGTTACATAAAAATTTTATGGGGGTTTTGTTCTTTTAAACCCCCCAGATGTTTGTGTACGTTCCAATTAAAATATTACTGCGGTACCATTAGTTAAACACAGTGTTTTTAAAACTTTTTTGCCTCTTTGTATTTTTTCGAAAAGGCACCTTTTATAGAGATGTGTTTTAATACGGTTCAAAATAGCCCTAAAAATGTAAATCATAAATAAATGTACATATTATTACAAAGTCTCCATAATCGTGCTTAACCATATTATACAAATATGTGGTGGATTTGACAGATATTCCAAATATCTCGATAAAAACTGATTTTTCGAAAAAGTACTAAGAGGCAAAAAAGTTTTAAAACATTGTTTTTAACTAATGGTACTACAATAATAATTTATTTGGAACGTACACAAAAGTTTGGGGGGGGCGGTTTAAAGGAACAAAACCCCCACAAAATTTTTTTGGGGTGTCCAAATTTCACAATAATTTTTTCTTAAGATGCTACTGCCATAAAAATGCCACATGTCCATTTTTAATATAAAATCTCCAATAGTTTTCGATACATTCGAAAAAATCGATTTTCATTTTGTAACTTAAAAGGGCTGTAACTTTTTTTATGTGCACATTTGTACTCAGGTAAGTTAAGTTCAATCGAATTATTTTTGGTCCCAGAATATGTGATTAAATTTATGACCTGTATTTTTGTTACACCCTGTATAATAATAATAAAATAATAAATGAATATAATAATTAATAGAATAAAATGGTTTTATTAAAAATTGTGTTTTATTTATATTGATATTGATGTTATTTCGATAGTACTAATTTTGATCATATTGCTATCGAATCGAGTATCGAGTCGAGTGGAGTATCCCAAACTAAAGTGCATTGTAAATGTAACATTGTAACCTATTTTATTAAAAAAATCGACAAGCGGTTTTTGGAAAACCGGTTTTTTTGGCCGGTTTTAACCGCCAGGTTAAACCGTAAGCAAAAAAAAACCGGTATGACCGAAAACCGTTGTTTTTTCAAAAACCGCCATCCCTATTATACATGGGATGAAGAAGAAGAAGACTGAAGACACCAATGTTGTCATCGCCATATTATTTCAATGTCTTGTCTTCTTATTTTATGACTCAATCTTTTGGTGTATAAATTATTATGTCATTATTAATCACTAAATGACTTTATCGATAAAATCTAGAAATATATGTTCTATATAAAGGTTAATTAGATTTTTATTTTTTTACACGATTTAAATTTTTATAACCTATCAATTTAGATCATGATTAATATCGTTAGGCAATTGCGTGGGTTGTTAAACACCGTGAGGAGAGGCCACAGCATGGCATTTTAAAATTTCATATTCACGCTCGCCATTATGTAATATAAAAAATTGTGCATTACTATTCAATCCATTTACTGTGTGTGTACTCCTTGGAGAGTTCACATCCATTAATAATTACTAACAGTGATGGCGCTAAACTAAATATTTGAAATGATAATGGTTTCTTTCATTATTTCGAGTTCCTGAATTTACTATATTGTTTTATAATAATTAATAGTTTTTCGGTCAACATGTGAATAACATGTATGTGATGTAAGCGTTATTTAATTTTTGAATTGTGAAAAAATATCAGTTTAGCTTATAAAATGCAGTCAGAGCCTAAATTTTTCTCGATTCCTTTGGAGATACTTCTTCTGATTTCTGAAAGTAATTTATTTATAGGGGAATCAATATAAAACGTATATGCATTGTTTCGGAAAAATTCAAACAAGCTCATATTTTTCTAAAACTTTTTTTGTTAGTTTATATAGGAGGCTATGAGAGCAAGAGTTGGCTAGGCTAACCAACATTTTGTTGATAATTTAGTTATAGATTTGGATTGAAAACTTAGTCTTTTGCTAGCAGTTGTCGCTAGGGCATCTATGCCATTTCGTTCGTTGCAATCCGTGACTGCACGCCGGGGCACATATCCATGACTGCACGCATATGTGCCTCCTGATGAGAGACTAATAAGTTTCGAAATCGGTAGATGTGCTTGTTGCACTCTCTGATTGGACTATTATATGGTGCGGCTGTATTTTCGTTTTGCAACGAAATTGAAAATGGTTATTCATTTTTTATTTACATGTTTACTCTGATTGGAGTACGAAGGGAACCATTCTCGTTGGAACTTTACCGCGCTAAGCAGATGGGACGTGAATTGTAAATTGTAGAATTCCCTCATCTTCCTTAGTCTCAGCATCCGTATGGCTTGCAAATTGTAGAAGCTTCGGAGGTGTAACCAGAGAAGGTTCCCATTTTTTTTCAGTCTGGTGGGATGTAGAATAACATTATGTAGTTTAATATGCCATTGAATTGAAAACTTAGCCTTTTGCTAGCAGTTGCCGCTAGAGCATCTATGCCATTCCGTTCGTTGCAATCCGTAACTGTACGCTGGGGTTTGTTTTGGTTGGATCAGAAAGAGCAGCATATGTACCTCCTGATGAGAGACTAATAAGTTTCGAAATCGGTAGAGGTGCTTGCTGCACTCTCTGATTGGACTAGAATATGGTGCGGCTGTATTTTCGTTTTGCAACGAAATTGAAAATGGTTATTCATTTTTGATTGATTTTTTTCATTGATATCATTAAAAAACGACATTTTTTTCTATACGTAAAACTTTTCTATATGTAAAAAATGTCGGCAGCCATGACACTTGGTAGTGGCAATGTGGAGAGGTACGAGTTCAGGTTATCTCAATACACTATACTAATATTGTTGTTAATTAACATATCTCGGCAACTAATGGAAACTGATTGACATCATCAATTAGAATAAAGAATTATAGATATTATTTGTACATTAAATAGAACCAAAGAAAAATATCCCTGACAAGTAATGATGCCTAGCTTCTCATTGTACAAGAAATATGGCAACGAAGAAAAGTCACATTCTAATGTTTTGGTAGTGCTCTGACATCAGATATCTTGACTGACGTAAGTGTGTTTTTGTAGTGAAAAGGGCATAGATAATAATTCGGTATAGTGATTGGCAACTTCGGATAAATCTGCTATGGTATATAAAAAAAGAAGACGTTCAATAACGTAAAAAGCTGTCGATAAAGTAAAAAGTGTTCGTTATATTTATAGTTTTTGTTTCGAAAGACCTGATGTATCCTATAAAGTGAATGCACATAAAATGTTATTTTTATAGCATTATCTGGGAAAACATCTCACTGTTAGTCCATCTACTCACGGTCTTTGCATCAAATTTTAAAGAATCGCTTAGATTAACACGAAAATTGGCATAGGTACACATAGCTAACTTGTCAAAGAAAAAAGTGATATTGTGGCGTTGTGTGCTTTTTCCCTGGGGGTGTGTATCACTCTTTCTCTGGAATGAAAAATATACGTCCAAAATGAATGCAAAAGTGGATAAATTGACTAATTCGAAGCAACTTTTGTTCTATAAAGGTTTTTCACTAAGTCAACACTGTTCGAGTTATTTGTGAGTGAATATGTTCATTTTTCAACAAGAAACCACGTATTTTAACGGTTTTTTACAAATAAACTTAAAAAGTAATTATTTTATCCAAAAAATATTCTTAGCAAAAGTATAGGCTATAAAAATCTGAAAAAATAGTTTATGTATGAAATCTGCAGACCCGATAGAAGCAGAGTTGTAGATAACGCAAAGTAGATTATTTTTCGTCAAACTCAAAATTAAATATTTCAACATTTTCAACGTGACATAACCAAAAAATGAAGCACTTTTAGGGGAAAACTTATCACAACCTTTTTAAAAAGTTTTATTTTTGTTTTTTTTTTTAGTTTTTAGTATCAAAAGTAAGCAGATTACACTTAAAGTAAACTTAATCCCTTTTTTGTTACAAAAAAAATCGTGAAAATCACAACCTAATTAGCATCCAAAATGAAATTAATCATTACTGCTTCTCAAGTTCCTTTACTTACATATGTATTATTTATATCATTTGTAAGCTTCATTGGTTTCAAATTGCTTAATTTTTGAAAGGGCTCTAGTTGAAAGTGTTTGAACGAGTCACTAATCACGAGTGTATGCAATTTTTGAACAGCCGTATATTAACCAATTTTGGACTTCAAACCTTCTGGAACCAAAAATAAAACAAAACATCCAAAATATTCAGAAAAACGAAACCAACATTTTCTTAGTAACCCTCATAAGTTTTAAGTTATTTTGAAAAAAAGGCTTTTTTTCCAAATTTCAAAATTTTTTTACTTTAAAACCAAAAATAAACACTTTGAACCAATGAAGCTCACAGATAATATAATATAAACAATACATAAGTAAAGTAAATTGTAAAGCGGTAACGATTATTTTCATTTGGGATCCTAATTTGGGGGTTATTTTCCCGATTTTTTTTACAAAAAAAGAGAGTAAATATATTTTGAACGTAACTTCCTTACTTTTGATGCTAGAAACTTGACTTGAAAAACAAAAATAAAGGTTTTTTAAACACTTTCAAAAAGTTGTGAAGAGGTTTCCCCGAAAAGTGCTTCATTTTTTGTTTATTTCACGTTAGAATATTCGATTTCGAATTTGACAGATAAGAACCTACTTTTCGTTACCTACAGCTCTACTTCTACTAGGTCTACAGAGTTCATACGTACACCATTTTATTCACTTTTGTTATAAGCTTTATTTTTGCTAATAATATTTTTTTCGACAAAATACTTAGTTTTTGAAGTTATTTGCAAAAACGTCTAAATACAAGTTTTTTTTTTGAAAAATTAACATATTCACTCGCATATAACTATTGTGATCACCTCTGTGGCTCAGTGGTAAGAGCGCCTACCTGTGGATCGAAAGGTCCGAATGGCCGTGAGTTCGAATCTCACCAGGGTGAGAAATTTTTCGTTTATATTATATTATATTCGTTTATATAATTATAAATTAATAAATGAAAATAGTTTCTGTCCTTGTGGGACCGGTACTCGCCGGAGAGACCGCAGACGTTCGGATACAATTAGCGTCTCTTTGCAAAGACAATGACGTCGACTTTGCAAAGTAACAAGACACTTATTCAACACACACACTACACATTACTCCCCTGAATTAGTGATAAGTTATAGTCTAAAAAATCATTATGAAATTGACTGGACAGTTGGTTGTGACAACCAGTGCCAATAAAACACAAAACACACACTCTCTCTCTCTCTCTCTCTCTCTCTCTTGTTGTTTCCCCATTACTGAGGATCGTAATTTCTTCCAATATTCCTTGTTTATCCGTTGGTCTCTATCCTCAGCTGCTTTAAGAGCTTTGCAGAATGAGTTTCCAGCTGAATGCTTTATTTGGTCACACCATCTGGTTGGTGATCGTCCTCTTGATCTTCTTCCGGAACGGTTCCAGAAACAATTAATCTCTCCAAACTGTCGTCATCTCTGCCAACCACGGGACCAATGAATTGCAGAATTCGTTGCAGACATATTGTGGACAGCCTTTTTTTAATATTGAGTTGGTTTAGAATGGAAACGTTTGTTATATGAGCTGTCCAAGGCATGCGCAGCATTCTGCTCCAGCACCACATCTCAAAGGCATAAATTTTTTGGCGCTCGCATGCGCGAAGAGTCCAAGTCTTTGCTCCGTATAGAAATATTGAGAATACAAGGTCATTCACCAGTCTCATCTTGATATTTTGAGAGATAAATCTGTCTTTCCAAACTTTAGTTAGGCGACTAATCGCATTTTTTGCAAACCAATACGTTTCCGAACTCCTACTTCACAGTTACCATCGTTAGTTATACTAGACCCGAGATAGATAAAGGTGTTTACTATCTGGTATTCCTGTAACATGTTAGTTAGTTGAATAGTGTCGAATCTGTCGACCACCATTATTTTAGTCTTAGCTTTATAGATTTTCAGACCAACTTTATTACTTTCGTACTCAACTCCTCGCAGGAGATCAAATATTCCTTGCTCATTTGTTGCTATAAGTGTAGTGACATCAGCAAATCTTAAATTGGAGATTTTCCTACCAGCTACTGTTACTCCACCGGCCGATACTTCTAAAACCATCCTCATGACATGTTCACCATAAATGTTAAATAAGTCAGGTGACAACACGCATCCTTGTCTAACACCTATCTCGGTCTTGAATTAGTTTGAGGATCTAGTCGTACTGTCGCTATATTGGACTGATACAGATTTTTAGTAAGTGTCACTAGGTGCATTGGTGCACTCATTTCTATTAAAATTGACCACAGATTTATCCAGCTTACACAATCAAATGCCTTTTGGTAGTCAACGAAGCATATAATCATAGGTTCTTGAAATTCTCTAGACTTTTCAATGAGTTGTCTTAGGTTCAGGATTTGTTCCCTTGTACCTTTACCCTTTACAAATCCCGCATGTTTCTGAGGTATTTGATAATGTAGATAGGTTTTTAATCTCTTTTTGATGATATACAACAAGATTTTACCAGCATGTGTTATTAGTGACAGTGTGCGGTAGTTTTCACATCTGGTAGTAGTTTCTTTTTTGTGTAGTGGGATATAAATTGAGGTACACCAATCAGACTGCCATTTTCCTGGATTCCAAACAGCGATACAGATAGAATGGATGATATATAATCCTTTGTCACCTAGTAACTGTAGTATTTCACATGGTATTGAATCAATGCCTGGGGATTTATTTCTCTTTAGTGATTTAATTGCATCTTTGACTTCAGCGAGTAAGACAGTAGGTTCTCTAGGGTAGTCAGAAGGCCACTGATTTTCTGCTGATACCTCGTTATTTTTTTATAGCTCGCCACAGTAGTTTCGCCATGTTTCCAATATTTCATCAGTATCGGTCTTTAAGTTGCCTTCCTTATCTATTACAGACCACGATTGAGGTTTAAATTCTCTGGTAAGTAGTTTGATCTTCTGGAATATGTACCTCAGTTCATTTCGACAGCCATGTTCCCCTATCTCTCTGCATATTTGAGAGATGTAATCAGCTTTATCTTTGCGGCACTGTTTTCTGATTTCTCTCGATAACGCTCTGTATTCATCGTTTGTTCCGTATCTAGTTTTATGTTCTTTTCTGCGTTGAATCACAGTCCACGTATTATCGGATATCCATGGCTTATGGCCAGTGGAAACCGCTGCCTCACAGTCTATTGCAGCCTCGATTACCTTATATTCGAGATATATCCAAGTGCTCTCAGGGTCACTATCTAATTGGTCTAAAGAAAGAGCTTCTAGGTTTTGTTGGAAGTCATTGATTTTTGATGGATTTAGAAACACGACTTTTCTCTGGGGTCTTCTTTTGGGGACTTTAAAACGAAGTCGAACGTTCAATACCAGTAGTTGATGATCGCTTCCACAGTCTGCGCCAGGATATGCTTTACAGTTGATGGAGGACGACTTTCATCTTGATCTTATTAGGATGTAGTCCATTTGATTCCTTGTTCGTCCGTCTGGGCTGCGCCATGTGTATAATCTCCGTGGATAATGTTGATTTAACGTGTTTGTAATTGTAAGATGTTGTTCTACACAGAACTCCACTAGGCAGTCGCCATTCTCATTTCTCTGTCCCAGTCCATTTTTGCCCAGCACTCCTTCAATATCTTCATTAGATGACCCCACTTTGGCGTTAAAATCTCCTAAAATTTTCTTCTGGACGACCATAGAACCTGTTGATGTCTTCTTCTTGTGCAGCTGTTGTAGGGTATTGGTGGATATTCTCATTTTGAGGGATATATTATAAGGGGAAACACACACACACACAAACACAGAAAAGTATTGACTATTGTAATCGAAGTTACAATCCATGCTTAATCTTAATAATTGCCAATCATTATTTTCGTGCTGAAAAGTGGCTTCAGAGCGATTGCTATACTCTGAGGCTGAAAAATATTTGCGTCCAACGCATTCATCGGAAAATTTTAAGAACTATTCAGCAGAAAATATTTCTTGAGGATTTTTTATCCGGAATTTTTTTGTGGGGATATTTTGTCCAAAAAAATTTGTGGGGATTATTTGACGGTTTGTTTTGTAGGTATTTTTTATGGAGATTATTTTGTGAGGATTTTTTGTCGGGACTTTTTGTCTGGGGATTTTTTGTCCAGGATAATTTGTGGAGTTTATTTGTCCGGTTTTATCCGGGGATTATTTGTCCAAATCACCAAGTTTCATGTCAATCCAAAATTTGTTTGTTGTTCAAAATTTGAAGGTTTTGCAATATTTTACCGTGAGTGAATGGACTATGTGTAATAACCGATTCACACAGCGACTGCTATCTGTTCACGATAAAGTAGATCTTTTAATTCCTTCGGTATTTAGGAAGCATTAAAGGGGGATTGGTTGCGTAGTTTTTGACAGGAGTAAAATATTTACATGCGTAAAGAACAGTCTATAACGATGTTATTATCATTATGTCGTTATGTATTTACATTTAATATTAGTTGATGGATGATACAGGATGGGCTTGTTTTTACAGGGCGGCGGCTGTATATTAAAGAGAACTATGCAAGAGATTTTACAAGTTTGATAACAACTTTCTATTCTATTTACAAATAAAAGGCAGATATCGAGTAACGTAATTTTTTTAATCTTGCTGAGTCTTTCAGAGCATCTTCACTTTCAGCTATTGTAGTGATGGTAAAAGTAGAAAACCTTCGACAAGAGCTCTAAGCTGATGTATAACAAAAAATTATAACGTCATCAAAAAAGAAGGCTATCCAACACATCCCGGAGTGTCGTAGACATTTACTTAAGCATTATAAAAATAACAGACACTAGACAAAGAACAAACACTTTAAAATAATATTTGGGAGCTACATTATGGACAATTCCAGGAGATAGAGTGGTTCCTGTTCCTTAGAATTTAATGGAAATGTTCAAAATGATGACTTATTTAAGGAAATAATGTCAAAAAGGCATGGAAGAAGTACTTTGAAAGTATATTAAATGAATACTTGGACAGAAAACAAGTCGAGCTATTTAACGGAGACTAACAGCAATGATCACCAAAATAAGAAATAAGGAAGTGGTTCAAAAATAAAGAAAGGAGAAGTAGTTGGACCAGATGATATTCCTGGGGAAGTGTGGAGAGCATTAGGAGAGACAAGAGTAAGTTGACTAACAGGTTTATTTATAGAATAATGGAAGTTGGATAAATACCAGACTAATTGGGAAGCTGTATATTAGTACCTGTTTACAAAAACAAGGGAGATAAACAACAATTCTTAAACTACAGGCCATACTTAGTCACACTATGCAAATATGAGAGACAGTAATTGATAGACGGATACGTGAAGGAACCAAAATACGCGATAATCAATTTGGCTTTATTCAGGACAGATCAATCACAAATGCAATTTTCATTATTAAGGCAGTTGATAGAAAAATACGGACATAAATAAACAAAATTTTCATATATGATATTCACTGATCTTGAGAAAGCATATAATAGAGTTCCTCGAGAGATTCTGAAGTGGGCACTCAGTAAGAAAGGAGTTCCCGGTGAATATGTAAAGATTGTGAGAGATATGTATGAGGGAGTAACGACTAGTATTAGGACAGGTATGGGAGAGACTGATAAGTTTCATCTGAAATTAGGATTGCACCAAGGCTCGGTGCGTAGACCATATTTATTCTCATTACTTTTGGACCAGATAACAGAAAAACCTAGTAACTGAGTAATATTCCCTGGTACTTGTATGCGATGATGTGGTGTTGGTGGGAAATAGTGAAGGCGATTTAGAGCAAAACCTAGAACAGTGAAAACAAGCTTTTGAGGAAAAAAGGTTTAAAAATTAGTAGGACAAAGACAGAGTATTTGAAATGTTCGTTTAAGGTTGGAGTTACCACAAATAAACTGATTTCTTTGGATGTTGAAATGACTGTAAAAATGAGAATTTTAAGTACTAATTAATGGAAAATAAATGGATATGCAAATAATATAATTAAGGTTGGATGGATGAAATGGAAGGAAGTGAGTGGTGTGTTGTGTGACAAAAAAATTCAATTAAAGCTGAAGCTGAACTTCTATAAAACAGCCATAAGACTGTCTATGATGTACGGAACTGAATGTTGGGTAGTAAAAAAGAAAGAAGAACAACGAATGCATGTGTCAGAAATTAGAATGCTTACATGGTTAAGTGGAGTAAGAAAACAGGATAAAATTAGCAATTAGTATATTAGAGGGAGGAAGTCTAGGGGTGATACCACTTGATGCCAAAATGAGGGAGCATAGGTTAAGATGGTTTGGTCATGTTCAACGTCGAGACGTTAATCACCCAATTGGAAGAATTGCTGAACTGCGAGTTCCTGGAAGAAGTAGGAGAGGAAGACCAAAGAAGACCTGGAGGAGACGCTTAGGCAGGATATTTATGTTGGTAAAGGGGATTGCTAGCCAAACAGTGTCATGACATTGAAGAACTTGAAAACAGATACAACACGTTTAACATGTATAAAAAAGTGAAAGAAGCGGCTGGTATCTTCAATAAGAAACAAACTGCATTGCTACAGGATGAACATGGTAAAGTAATATTTGAAATATAGGAAAAACTTAAAGAATGGGAAAATTACGTCACGAACCTATTCGAAGACGATAGGAGTAGTTCACCTCCCGATATTACTAACTGCGACGGACCCCTAATAACACGCTCTGAGGTTATAAAAGCCATACAATCATCAAAAGATGGCAGAGCGACTGGTCCTGATGAAATTCCAACTGAAATATACAAGCTTATAAATGATAGCAATGTTTTAGAGGCTATAACTTCGTTTTTCAGTACCATTTATACCAGCGGACAACTACCTAATGGTTGGTCCAATTCACTGTTTATAGCTCTACCTAAGAAGACAACAGCAAAAACCT
Source organism: Diabrotica virgifera virgifera (assembly GCF_917563875.1). NCBI lineage: Eukaryota > Metazoa > Arthropoda > Insecta > Coleoptera > Chrysomelidae > Diabrotica > Diabrotica virgifera. The sequence continues at coordinate 153,876,479 of NC_065450.1, forward strand.
GTGCTGATTATAGAACCATCAGTTTGTTAAACCACTTATTGAATATTTTTCTGAAGGTAATACATGGTCGTATCTACAATAAATGCGAGGAATACCTGGATGACACACGGTTTGGTTTCCTTAACGGATTTGGAACGAGAGAGGCACTGTTTGGAATGAACGTACTTGCTCAAAGATGTCGAGATATATCTGTAGACATATACTGTCGTTTTATTGACTTCTAAAAGGCATTTGGTTGTGTTAAGCACTCTATATTGATCGAAGCTCTAAAAAACATTGGTTTGGACGGCAGAGATTTTCGAATAATTGCAAATTTATATTGGAATCAAACAACATCAGTTTTATTAGATGGTGTGGAATCACAGGCTCTTAATATTAAAAGAGGAGTACGGCAGGGATGCCTCTTGTCACCCCTGCTTTTCAACGTTTACTCCGAAAGAATTTTCATAAAAGCACTTTCTAAAAAACAAGAAGGAATACTTGTGAACGGTGAAATCATCAATAATTTGCGATATGCGGACGATACAGTACTCCTAGCTTCTAGTCAAGAAGATCTACAAACACTATTTGATAGTGTCGTTGAGAGTTGTAGGGAGGCAGGTCTGGATCTGAACATACAGAAAACCAAAATACTCGTAATAAGTAAACAACAGCATATAAAACCGTCTATATATGTAAATAATACCAAACTTGAGCAAGTTGATAAAATCGTTTACCTTGGACAGCAATTAAATTTTAACGCAGAAAGTCACAGCGAAATTAGATCTAGGATAGAGCAGGCTAGAGATTCTTTTAGAAGGATGTCCAAGGTGTTATGTAACAGAGACCTAAAATTGGCATTGAAGATCCGCCTACTTCGCTGCTACGTGTTCTCGGTCTTACTTTATGGTGTCGAGTCCTGGACTGTGAATAAAATCGATCTAAATCGCCTTGAGGCTTTAGAAATGTGGTGCTATAGAAGAATTTTAAAAGTTTCCTGGGTGGAGAAGATTCGAAACTCCACAATACTAGAACGTCTCAGCAAGACTACTGAGATCATAAAAAGCATCAAGCAGAGAAAGCTGGAGTACTTCGGACATGTAATGAGAGGTCCCAAATAAAGGTTGCTACAAAATATCATGCAAGGAAAAATAGCAGGCAAACGCAGTCCAGGACGAAGAAAAACCTCATGGCTGAAGAACTTGCGAGATCTGTATGGTGTTGATACAAGCATGCTATTTAGGGTGGCAGTGAATAAAATTAAGATAGCTATGATGGTAACCAACGTTCTGAAAGGACATGGTACATGAAGAAGAAAAGGGGATTGATGTTGATATGACCCAAGATAGAGAATGATGATGATGTTCAAAATGATGAATTTTTCTAAAATTACATACAGTTACCACAAAAGTATACTGCACATTCAAATACCCTATGCCAGGGGTGGCCAAGCTCCTTGATAGCCAGAGCCACTTTTCGTAAGTTAAAATTTTTCGCGAGCCGCAATTAAAAACGTATTTAAAAAGTATGTAAAGAAGGTATGTACAATGTTTTTTAACAGAACTTTTATTTATTGAAAACAGAAATAAAATTACCAAATATTTAAACTTAATTACATTTTTGTTTTCTTTATTCTTCTTCTCGTTGTCCTTATGTCCAATAAGAGAGTCGAACTTTGCTATCATCTATCACTTATCCATCTTTTACCCATTTCTTCCACTCATTCCGGCCTTCTTCCCATTTCCTTCACCTGTTGCGCTGTGTTGCGTCTCTTGGCTCCGATTTCCTGGATTTGTTCCATCCACCCCTTTCTAGGTCTGCTCCTTCTTCTTTTCCCCTGTCTCTTGGCATCTGCCACCTTCTTTACTAGTCTGTTCTCGTTCATTCCAGTTCTATGTCCAAACCAATTCAGGTTTCTTTTTTCAATTTTTTTTCTCTGTTGGCCCCTGTCTTAGCATGTTTCTAATGTTTTCGTTTCTTTCTCTGTTCAACATTTGTTTTCCTTCTTTTGATAGTTCTTTAAAATTTGGTGAATAATTTGTGGTAGCACTTCTCAGTAATTCTTTCAGATGCTGGTTAGTTAATACTGATATGTGTTAGGATTTCACGAATTTTAAAATGGAATTAAATGGCACATACAAGTACGTTGTTTCTAATATGGAAATAATTCGACAAGCATCCTTTTTTAATTTAGAGTATGTACTTGGATTTTGGTACAAATTTCCCAAATTCGGTAATCGGCGTCGACTTATAGTTTTATTTTCGAGCTTGATCTTCTTGCGTCTCTATTAATTTTAATTCACCAGGGCCTCGATTTTTGACTCTTTGCTTCGTTGTCGAACGTATTCGCTTCGTATACTAAACAGATACGAAGCGAATACGTTCGATAACGAAGCGAAGGGTCAAAAATCGAGGCCCTGATGTTGTTTGGGTCATATATTAGTAATACATACAAAAATTAAGTATGTATATATTTCAACAACAACAACAACAACAACAACAACGATGCAGAGGCACAAAAAACAACAATGGATGACTGATGAAATCCTGGAATTGATGGAGCAGAGAAGAAAACTGAAATATAACAAAACAGAATACAAAGAAAAACAGAAACTAATTAAACAAAAAATAAAGGTAGCTAAAGAAAAATGGATGGAGGATAAATGCAAGGAATTAGAAAAGTTGAATGAAAAACATGATACGTTTAATATGTTTAAAAAAGTTAGAGAAGTAGCTGGTCTTTATTATAAGAAAACTCCACATACTATAACCGATTCGTCGGGAAAAATGATAATAGATGAACACGAAATTCGAACTACCTGGTATAATTATATAAATGAACTGTATAATGATGATAGACCCGAAGAACTGGACACTTTAGATGAAGGTGAAGGACCAGAAATACTAAAATCAGAAATACAACATGCTATAAAATTGGCAAAAAACAAGAAAGCCGTTGGTCCCGACAACATACCTACAGAAATGTTAAAGCTCATAAATGAGGAAAACATTGGAATACTAGTCAAACTTTTAAATGATGTTTATTCGACTGGTGATATCCCTGAAGATTGGTTAAAGTCCGAATTCATAACCCTACCAAAAAAACAACGTCCGAAAAACTGTAGCGACTATAGAATGATAAGCCTTATGAGCTACACCTTGAAAATCTTTCTACGCATCATCCACAGTAGAATCAGAGATAAATGTGAAGAAGACCAGGATGAAACACAATTTGGCTTCAGAAATGGACTGGGAACCCGGGACGCACTCTTTGCACTAAATGTGTTATTGCAGAAATGCCGAGATCAAAGGAAAGACGTCTTTGCTGTATTTATTGACTATGAGAAGGCCTTTGATCGAGTACATCACAAATTAATTAAAATATTAAAGGATAAAGGAGTTGCTAGTCAAGATGTGCGAATCATAGAAAAATTATACTGGCGTCAAACAGCGACAGCTTGCATAAATGGAAAATCAACAGAAATATGCAAAATACAAAGAGGTGTCAGACAGGGTTGTATACTGTCCCCACTGTTGTTCAATTTGTATTCAGATAGAATATTTAAGGAAGCGCTGCATAATTTGGAATGGGGTGTGAAGGTTAATGGAATTCTGATAAACACAATCAGATATGCAGACGATACAGTTATTTTAAGTGATGATATGAATGGATTACAACACCTTTTAAATGCCATTGACACAGTGGGAAGAGAGTTTGGCCTAAATATAAACTGTTCAAAAACAAAATACATGGTATTTAGCCGTTTGGCCCATCAAGATTCACGTTTATATGTTGATGGTCATATAATTCAAAGAGTACCCAGTTCTAAATATCTTGGTTGCCATATTACTGAACAACTAGATCCAGATAAAGAGATAAAATGTAGAATCGAGATAGCCCGCACCACATTTTTAAAAATGAGGTCATTCTTCTGTAATGATACCTTGCAACTTCAACTTCGAAAGCGCATGATTAAATGCTACATTTGGTCAGTCCTCTTGTATGGTGTCGAAGCATGGACATTAAAAATATCCACCATTAACCGTTTGAAGGCCTTTGAAATGTGGCTGCACAGACGTATTCTGAAAATACCATGGACGGCTATGCTGACAAATGTGGCAGTCCTTAAGAGAGCAAATGCTACCCGCGAGCTGCTTGATAACATCAAATATAGAAAGATGGCCTATTTTGGACACGTAGTAAGGGGAGACCGGTATAATATTCTTCAACTTATTATGATGGGTAAAATCGAAGGACGCAGAGGAATTGGTAGAAAGCAGGCCTCTTGGTTGAAGAATATCCGGGAGTGGACAGGAATAAAGAAAGCAGAACACCTATTTAGAATAGCTCGAGACAGAGACAGTTTCGCCATGTTAATCGCCAACGTCAAGGGGACTTGATAGGGCACGTTAAGAAGAAGATATATTTCAAATGAATTCAGAAAAAAATTAAGAGACGATTTAAAATATTTTAAGTCTTGAAATAAATTTTGGACTTCGGTCAATATTCTTTCTAGCTTTTTTATTTACTCGTTAAATTTTTCTAGTTTAATATTGTAACAAATTTTTTTAAGTCGAGTAAAATGACTAAATATACAAATCGGTCTAGAGTGGGTTGATTACTGACTTTTATGTCGCGTCACTCTTAATATTCTTTCGCGCAGTTTTCGATTTGTTATATCACTCTTAGCTTGGATGGAAATGTAATTTGTTACAAAGTTGCATTTGGTCTTTCATATTTGTTGTCAGTAATTTAAAAGACATTCTGAAACACATATGGAACGATAATAATTTTTTTTAAATAATAACACAAAATTGAAAATAAGGATCTCGGGTACATTTATCGAGAGCCACAAGCAATTCTTCAAGAGCCGCATGTGGCTCGCGAGCCGCAGTTTGGCCACCCCTGCCCTATGCCATACTGAATATTGATCATAAGTACAACCGACCAGTAGTGTAGGAGAAGCCGGGGGATAAACTAAGAAATAATGAAAATATCCACAAGGAAAAGAAAAGGTTTTCCTGTAGTTGGCTGTATACCATCAATCACAAAATTGGAAAGAAATCCTTTGTAAAAGGTATAAAAATTTTTATTAAAAATCCCTTAAAAGGGCTACATCACAACAAAACGTTTTCGATTTTTATAAAAAATCATCATCAGTGTTCGATAAACTGGATGCTAGCTGAGCCACAAAAGAAAAATATCTGGGTAAAAAAATGAAAATATGTTAATTGCTGGTTGTAGACTGCATAATTCAGCTTCCATACTCAAACTTGCGAAAAATAAGTTGAGTTGTTAGTTTAACGACAAATACAGTGGGTTGTTCTAGTCGAGGTCCGGACAAATAATCCCCGGACAAATAATCCTGGACAAAAAATCCCTGGACAAAAAACCCCCTGACAAATTATCCCCGGACAAAAAATCCCCACAAAAAAAGAATGTGTGTGTACTTTGTACGCACGTAAGAAGTCATACTTCTATTTCATGATTTCAACGAATTCAATATAACAGTTTATTTATATTTTATTTAAATATTAAACTAATTTTAATACTTACTACTTTCCAAAATTTTTTATTAAAATATTACGAAAAATTAAAAAAATTAAAAAATAAAACACACGCAAACACATTGAAAAATGAAACCAAAGAAATTATTTCTGAACAATTGTTGAGAAAATTTTAACTAAATACGTATTTTATGACAAAAAAAATATAATAAATATACTTACAATCATAAAATGAATATAAGGGTAAATCTGCCAGTCTATACCTAAATTTTATATAGAGATGGTCACTTCAAAAAATCCCTTTTGTTTTAAAATTAACACGTACCTTTGCAATTGTGATAGAAATAGGATCTTTAAACGCGGCGCTATGCACGCTGTAAATTGTCGCACTCATAGAGCCATGTTTTTACAGCTATGTTGCCGCCGTAATTTTACTGCTACTTCTAGCGTCAATTTGTCGCTCGTGGAGCCGTTACGGGGTTGTAGCTCATTCCCCATTTCTTCCACGATTTTTGAAAAAACTCACACTCTTTTGTCATGTAAAATTTGAAGTTTTCAGCATGGAATTGGAATTAAAAATTTGGTAAAATTTCGAGAAAACTTTTAGAGAACTATTTGGCAGCAAATATTTCGTGGGAATTTTTTGTCCGGGATTTTTTGTGGGGATATTTTTTGACCAAAAAAATTTGTGAGGATTACTCGTCCGGGATTTTTTGTGGGGATTTTTTGTCCGGGGATTATTTATCCAGGGATTTTTTGTCCGGGGATCTTTTGTCCGGGGATTTTTGGTCCAGGGATAATTTGTTTTTAGTCTATATTTTGTCGTATTTTAATTACACAAGAATCAAACTTATTTGATTAAACTAACAGAATAAGCAACTGTCAAAACAATTTTAAAACGTTTAGTTGCTAGGTATAGCTTTCCACTTCATTCACATGTCTCGGTAGTTAAATTCTGCGTGGGGGGAGTTCAAAATAATCTAAACGTGATAGACGCAGGTTCAATTGCCAATGCAAATTTTTATTTTTTTATACATTTTATAATTGTAAGTATATTTATTATATTTTTTTTTTGTCATAAAATACGTATTTAGTTAAAATTTTCTCAACAATTGTTCAGAAATAATTTCTTTGGTTTCATTTTTAAATGTGTTGGCGTGTGTTTTATTCTTTTATTTTTTTAATTTTTCGTATTGTTTAATAAAAATTTTTGGAAAGTAGTAAGTATTAAAATTAGTTTAATATTTAAATAAAATATAAATAAACTGTTATATTGAATTTGTTGAGATCATATAACAGAAGTATAACTTCTTACGTGCGTACAAAGTACACACACATTCTTTTTTTGTGGGGATTTTTTGTCCGGGATTATTTGTCCGGGGATTATTTTTGTCCTAGCTTTGAGTAGTCTAGTTCCCATATTCACACTCTATGTCCACTATATTTTTATCGCCTAACTAACAACTTAGCTAATTTTTGACAGGTTTGAGTGTGGAAGCTGGATTATACAGTCTCATGGGTACATTCAGCAATTAACATTATTTTCATTATTTACTGCTTCATCCTCTGCCTTCTCCTGTACTACTGGTCGGTTGTACTTGTGGGCAATATTCAGTTTGGCATATAGTATTTGAATGTGCAGTTCACTTTTATAGTAGTACATTCTCTTCTAACGTAATTTAGTTTAGTGAATGATTATTTACTGTAATTCCATTTTACTTAATAAAGTACATAATTTTGGTTAACCCTTTAGAAATAAATATTCGAATAATACATCGTTGCAAAGGCAATTATAGGAGACCTTTCAAAAGACATATCTCATGACCTCCCCATGACATAGGTAATGTACGAATATATAGTAATTCATAGCCATTTAAAAACTAAAATCGACCTAATTTAAGAGTTTTTTAAAAAGTCGTCTGTTTCTGAAATATTGAATTTGTTCCATAATTTTGCATCATACTGTATAATATAACAAATGTACGTTAACAATTTTTCACCACAGAGTTGAGATAAATTTTGCTCTTTATCGTATTAAACTTTTATTTTTTGTCGTCCATTATTCACTGAATTTACTGTCGGATATTCTAGGATTGGTGCCACCTCTAACAGATTTATTGCAAGTTTAATGCCATGTGTTCTAAAACTCTGCGAAACTTCCGGTTTTAATATTAAGTGATTTTGCAGCTTGAGCCTCAATGATTTACTTCTCTGTGAAGGATTTGGCTAGAACACCATTGCTAAATTCTAACTGACGGCGACGTACACAAATTCTTGAATAACATGAAGTTACTTTTATTAACTTTATACTTCTATATTAGGTCTTAATGGGACTTCCACTCTGAAAATCGATTTTTAAAATATTTTAAAAATTAAAATTAAAATTAATAGACTTAGGGCCGGTTGTTCGAAAGCTAATCAACAATGATCATTATCAAACATTTAATTACTGTCACCAACTGTCATTGTCAACTTTGTTTGGGTTGCTGAAAGCATAATATGAAATTACTTAATCAATTATGTTAATAATTGTTATGTTAATTGATTAACTAATCTCATAATTTTAATCAATTATGTTTTCAGCAACCCAATAAAAGTTGACATTGACAGTTTTGGTGACAGTAATTAAATATTTGATAGTGATCATTGTTGATTAGCGTTCGAACAACCGGCCCTTAGGGCCGGTTGTTCGAACGCTAATCAAGAAGTTGATTATAATCAATCAGTTTATTGTAATCAATTTTCTTGATGGGAATCAAATTGAGACAAAGAAAATTAATGTAAAACACTAATCATTCATTGATTGTAGGTAAAGCAGTAATTAAAATGTAGCCGCAGCTCTTATATTATTAAAAATTGCTTATTATTATTATTGATTTGTAAGTAAAAACAAAAAGTTAACATCAGAAAGGGTTTAATTATAGTTTATTTTAAATTAAAACTAAAATAATAAAATAAATCAGTCCACATAACCTCAAAATGTGACATCTGTCAGAAGTACGCTTAATCAAATATAATTGTAATTAAATATTTGATAATGATCAGTGGATTCCATTTTTGATTAGCGGTCGAGCAACTGGCCCTAACAGTCGGGATAGGTAAATTTTGCTAATCATTTTAGGCACCGGGAGAGTCTATCTTGTTCACGGAACGTGAGTTATCACGTCCGTGGACAGTCACATCTGTAGTGAATAGTAGTGAAAGTCTGTTTTTGAACAATATACTAGAAATAACGAAATGAATTGTAAAAAACGATTCGTTTTTATGTTCTATTTTCTGTCCTAGATGTAAAACTAGATGGTCCAAGAGCTGTGAGACATTTTTGAGTAGGTATTTTAGGCAACCTGAAAATTTTTCAGGTGACTCTTCCATGATAGCCTAATACAAAAATGCCGGTCTGGCTGGAGGGTAGCGATTATTTTCCCCAAAAGTCCCCCCCAAATTTAAAAAAGGGTAAGAATTGTTATTACAAAAAATATCGTTGACGTTACTTTAAAGTAAATTTAAATATTCAACTATAAAGAAAATAAACAGGTCAGGCGATTTGCGAGAGATTTTAACTCTGCAAGATGCTTGTATGGGCGCCCCAGGATTATTTTTAGGGGATGCATCTGAACTTCAGAAGATTTCATCTGAATATGTACATACTATTAACGAGTATAAAATATACAACTATACATGCATAGCTATGTACATTCCTTCCGGACAGGGAGGTGCAATTTCTATTTTGACAGGGTATTTTTTAATATTAAAAATAAATATTCTAAAAAAGACAGGCTTTTTGATAAAATTTTCCAACTGCCAGGTGATCAAACAAATTACGCGTGCATGAAAAGCGCTATAGGTAAGCAGCAGTGTGAAAAAGAGCGTATACCGATAGCTGTGTGCTTCCTCTGTTGTAGCTGAGCGAGTCCGTTCGCTCGAGAAAAAACACGCGACCTGGCGCTACTCATGTTGTTGTGCCTCGAAACATCAGAGTAATTATTATAGATTATAGTTTTTTAAGTAACTTTTTCTTAATTAAAGGAAAATAATACGTACTATACAATAGATTTTGCAAATATGATAGAAAAAGACAAATTTATTATTATAAATATATAGGTAGAAACGTATAAAACTATAACCTAAATTAATTCTGTGTCCGAATCTTGTACTTCTTCTTTAAACTCCTCATCTGAGCTTAAATATTCATTCTCTTCTTCTTAGTCAGACTCCCCTCGAGACTCAGATTCCTCTTCTACATGATCTGTAAATAGTTGTAATATGTATTTAAAACTAATTAAAAATTAATTAGTGATTAATTAATTGAGTTGCTACGTATTCTCTGTCCTTTTATACGGAGTCGAAGCCTGGACAATCACGGGCGCATCTGAAGAAAGACTTGCCATGGTTGAGATGTGGTGCTATTGAATAATGAACAAAATATTATGGACACAACACGTAACAAACACGGAAACATTAAGAAAGATGAAAAAGGCAAAAGAAATACTCAACACTATGAAGGAAAGAAAAATGAGCTACTTTGGTCATATATGTACTAAGAAATGAAAAACGTGATGTGATTGGTTAGAAGGAAAAGTATTAAGTATTGGTTATATAAGTAAGAATACGTAGCAACTCAATTAATTAATCACTAATTAATGTTTAATTAATTCTAAATACATATTACAACTATTTACAGATCATGTAGCAGAGGAATCTGAGTCTCGAGGGGAGTCTGACGAAGAAGAAGAGAATGAATATTTAAGCTCAGATGAGAAGTTTGAAGAAGAAGTACAAGATTCGGACACCGAATTAATTTAGTTTATAGTTTTATACTTTTCTACGTATATATTTATAATAATTAATTTGTCTTTTCTATCATATTTGCAAAATCTATTGTATAGTACGTATTATTTTCTTTAATTAAGAAAAAGTTACTTAAAAAAATATAATATATAATAATTACTCTAACGTTTCGAGGCACAAAAACATGGGTATCTAACATGGGTATCATGGGTGATTTTTCTCGAGCGAACGGACTCGCTCAGCTACAACAGAGGACGCAAACAGCTATCGGTATACGCTCTTTCTCACATTGCTGCTTACCTATAGCGCTTTTCATTTATAGGGCTTTTCATCGATTGTCATTTGTTTCGAGCTTCTGTCGTATGTTGTATAATCTGTGTATATTAACATTATACACGGATTATACGAAATCTAACAGAAGCTCGAAACAAATCACTGTGAATGAAAAGCCCTATATGCACGCGTAATTTGTTTGATCACATGGCAGTTGGAAAATTTCACCAAAAAAACCTGTGTTTTTTAGAATATTTATTGTTAATATTAAAAAATACCCTGTGAAAATAACAATTGCACCTCCCTGTCCGGAAGAAATGTACATAGCTATGCATGTATGGTTGTATATTTTATACTCGTCAATAGTATTTACATATTCAGATGAAATCTTCTGAAGCTCAGATGCACCCCCTGAAAATAATCCTGGGGCGCCCATGCAAGTATCTTTCACAGTTAAAATCGCCCTCAAATCGCCTGGCCTGATTATTTTCTTTACATCTGAATATTTAAATTCACTTTAAAGTCACGTCAATGATATTTTTTGTTCAATTTTTACCCTATTTTTAACTTTGGGGGGATTTTTGGGGAAAATAACCGCTACCCTTCAGCCAGACCGTCATTTTTATATTAGGCTATCATGGAAGAGTCACCTGAAAAATTTTCAGGTTGCCTAAAATACCTACTCAAAAATGTCTCATAGCTCTTATGCTAAGATGTAAATTAGATTAGAATTAGACATCCTGAGATGTAAATTTAGTTGGATCAGCTACTAATTTATATAAATTTAAACTTTCTCACAAAATATTTGTCATATCCGTGGACCTTCTTAATAAACTTAAAAATTCGCGCACTTATTAAATTACCACAAACGTTTACCAGATAGCGAGGCAAGCATAAAACCAAACAAATTGTTAAAGGCATCAGTAAAGTTATTTCAACAGACATTTTGCGTATAAAGAGTGATTTGTTGGGTGAAATCTGAAAACCTTTTGTCACATCAATCTGTGAACCCTTAAAAAAGTAAGTGTAATTTTATATTTAGATTTAAGACCACACTATAACTACAAAAAGGATGAATAAAACAAGACAAAGACACTATGAAGAAAAGAAAATGGTATATGTTACTGCCAGGGCCGTAACTACCATTGGGGCAACCGGGGTAGCGCCCCGGGGCCCCCGGCCAAGAGGGCCCCCGTTTGGTTGGCCTTGCATAGATTGTAACGAGGTCAAATAAACTTTTTAAGTACTTTCAGTCAAGTTCTACTTCGAGTTGTCCGATTGTAATAAATAGGCACACGGCATATTAATTCTAACAACTTCAAAGATCGATTTTAACATGTTTCACCTGCACCATTATAAAAAATTTTGTCTCAAAATCTCTTCATAAAGTCATCTTATTTTCTGTGCTTTCAAACCACAAAGCAGCTCCGTATTTTAGATGGCTTATTATAATTTCTTTGCAGTCTTTGAAGTTCAGTATATGTTGGAATTTGTTTTTTAAGATTTTAATGAAAGGTGTCGGATATCGTTTTCTAAATTAAATCTCTGCCAAATTGAGTTCTGCTCTCATTAGAGCTGTATACAATTACTTTCTGACAGTCTCCTCCTTTTTGACATTATCCTATCTTCTTCAATTTTGCTTCCACTTTTTCCATATCGAGTTTTAACGCATTCTAGAATTTTCTTCCACTTTTTCAATTTCCTGTATCTTCTCAGCAATCTAGTTTACCTCTTACTGCATTTTCTCTAAATAAACCTTCATATCTTTCTTTCTTATCTTTCTTCAAACCTTTCGTTGGGAGGCACTGAAGTCCTCATACCAATCTGAAAGATGTTCCTCGAAAGTGACTTTAAAACCTCTCAATTCAACACGCTGGGCTGAAGATTTGATGCAGTCAATACATTGAAATACAGACATTGCGATGTTTTGAAGTGCCTTTCAAGTCTAGTTCTGACAAGTAACAAAATACCTGAAAGAGACGAAGCAGCACAACTGAAAAATAGAAAATAGAACCATTCAAATTTGTTTTTTCATTAGTTGTGCAAAATAAAATCCTTGAAATCCTCAACATAGTCTCGAAAACACTGCAAGCAAAATCTTTGGACCTTTTAACAGCTTACAGTTTTAGTCCAGAGAAATAAGGTTTTTCTCGTGACACTTCCCCCTCCAGGCCGAAACCAAATTTTTTGAGTAGTATGGACATCTATATTATTAACCTATATGTTTCCTGCAGCCGATTTTGATGATATACATAGTTATAAACAAATGAAGATCGAAAAACGGTAAATTATCGCTTTCTTCGTCTATTACCAAAAAGTTAAGCACTTTAAACAAATTTGAAAGTAAGAAACTCATAAATCGTATAAAAAACTTCAATATAGCATTCGCTGAATATGTCCATCCTTATTGGTTGCTTAGAAAATTGCAAAATAAATCATAAATATTGAGTTTTTATAAATATTCATAACTTAGGTAAAAATTAACTTAGAATCTTCTTATTACACGGAATGCCGAGGCTTCTTGTACTTAAATTATATTTTAAATTTCAAAGCAATTGGTCAAATAGTTTAAAAGTTATTTAATTTGTTTTTCCCAAATTAATTTTTTTTGCAACACTATAAGTCAGAAAATTATGAGGTTACAATAATACTTCGGACAGTTTATGAAAGAAGAACATTTATACTATTACCTTAATTAAAAATAAATGACAAAAAATAATTTTAAACACTGTAAAATTATTTTGCAAGAACATGTCGATTTTTTGCTTACTTATAAACAATTAGAATAACTTTTTAACCGTTACCCGTAGAAAAATTATTTTTTCATATTTAGAAAGACTGAATTTTTATACACATTTAGAAAGAAAAACAACTGTTCTAGGAGATTTAGGGACAAAGTTAGCCCCCCCATTTTTTTAATTCACATGTTTTTGCAAAATTATTTTGCAATATTTATAATTATTTTTTGTCATTTTTTTTAAATTAAATTAATACTGTAAATTTTCTTCTTTTATAAACTATCCAAAATATTACTGTCACTTCATCATTTTCTGACTTACAGTGTTGCAAAAAAAATTAATTTTGGATAAACAAATTAAATAACTTTTAAACTATTTGACCAATTGCTTTGAAATTTAGGGTCTAATTTAAGCACCATAAGTCTCAGCATTCCGTGTAATAAGAAGGTTCTAAGTTAATTTTTACATAAGTTATGAATATTTATAAAAACTCAAAATTTATGATTTATTTGGCAATTTTCTAAGTAACCAATAAGGATAGACATATTCAGCGAACGCCATATTGAAGTTTTTTATACGGTTTATGAGTTTATTACTCTCAAATTTGTTTAAAATGCCCAATTTTTTAGTAATAGACGAAAAAAGAGAAAATTTACCGTTTTTTGATCTTCATTTGTTTATAACTATGTATATCATCAAAATCGGCTGCAGGAAACATATAGGTTATTATTATAGATAACCATACTACTCGAAAAATTTGGTTTCAGCCTGGAGGGGGATGTGTCACCAACACGATATTTTTTTTCATTATTTCACTGAACTATTTACTTAAAGAGAGCCTCTTAAAACTATCTGAAATGAGAGAACAATTTGAAACTTTCTTTGAAGTGGCTTCAAATATGTGTCAACGTTGGGGAATACCATTAGGGTTCGCTCCAAAAAGAATGCAGAAGATGAAAAAATATTTCGATGAACTGTGCGAAGATAAAAGACTTGAAGATCCCAAATCATGCTTTAGAGTAACCGTGTTTTACTCAATGATCGACACATTATGATGCCATCAGCTAGACACTCGCTTTCAAGGAATGAAAGCAGTGTAAGATACGTACCGAATTGTTCAACCTGATTTTATTTACTTTAAATGCCAACGAACAAGACCTTCAAAACAAAGCAATCAACTTCGTAAAACGTTTTCCAGATGATTGCAGATGAAAGATTGAGGGTTTACCCTTCCTCTGGGGGCTAAACCCCGATACCCCCGGTAGGGGGCCCCCAGATCACGTTTGCCCCAGGGCCCCTAACACCGTAGTTACGGCCCTGGTTACTGCGACATTGTTTTTGGTTTTCTTTAGTCTCGGCAGTCCTTACTTTGTAAATTGTACAAAAAATCATACTTTCGTACTTATTCTGCTGTTCTCCCATAGTTAAACGTATAATAGTACATTATATACCGCGGGACTGAAGTAGTACATTTAATCCTGAAGGTAAAGTTTATGGCCCGACCGCAGGGAGGGCCATAATTTACCTGAAGGATTAAATGTACTTCAGTCGCAAGGTATATACGATACTTTTCGTACTTCCGGTATGATTTTATTAATTATTTCAATAATTTCAATCAGTTTTTTCTCTCTTCAACTCATTTAATAAACTGTCTTTAAAATAAGTTACCATAGTAACATTGCGTTGTGACAGTTATAATTTAGAAACATTGTCATTACTAGTGTCATTGTAAAGAAACATTGTTATTGATAATTATTGGTATCATGAGTGAAGAAGGTGTATCTGATATTGATAAAAGAGCAGCCGAAGTAGGTGAAGAATTGTTACCACCGAAATCTAGAAAACTATACGAGCAGCAGTACGATGCTTTTAAAAAGTGGTGCCGCTTAAAAAATGTGAGACAACCTACTGAAAATGCGCTGTTAGTCTACTTCGATGATAAATCAAAAGCGGTTTGTGCCTCAACTCTCTGGGCACATTACTCAATGCTGAAATCGGTTATTAACATTAGAGAAGATATTGATATAAGTAAATTTCCAAAATTATTAGCTTTTTTGAAGAGAAGAAATGAGGGATTTAAGCCAAAGAAGTCAAGAATTCTCACGTCTGAGCAGGTAGATCAGTTCTTACGGGAGGCTCCGGATGATAAATATTTAATGCTTAAGGTAAATTTGGAAATTTGTTTATATTCAGAAATTTTAAGAAATCAATTTTTTTGTAGGTTGCACTTATTTTGGGCGTTGCGGGAGCTTGTCGTGGAAAAGAGTTGGTTGATTTAGAAATCGACGATGTGAGAGATTTGGGCGATTCCTTCCTAATTGCGATTAGAAACACCAAAAATAAAATTGACCGAAATTTTGTGATCAAAAATTCAGAAAACAGTGCCATCAGTTTTGTGGCGATATTTCGGAAATATGTGGCATTGCGAAAGACAGGGACAACTCATTCAAAATTTTTTGTTCAATACATCAACAAAGAATGTACTACGCGAGTAGTAGGAAAAAACATGTTTGGTACAATTCCACGGCAAATAGCAGCTTTCTTGAAATTAGAAAATGCGACGTCTTATACGGGACATTGTTTTAGACGCACATCTGCGTCTTTGTTAGCTGATTCGGGAGCAACAATAGACGTGCTGAAGAGACATGGAGGATGGAAATCCTCCAACGTGGCCGAGGGATATATTGAATCGTCTATTAAAAATAAACAAAAAATTTCAGATAAAATATTTGGTCAAGTCGCCGATTCGTCCACTATAGTTATGCCACAGTCCTCATTCTCGCTTCCTGTTTCCGCAGGATCTTCGAAACAAACACCAGTTCAATATGAAAAGGACCTATCTGTTACTCGTCAGTTACCTGCTGCATTAACCCAGGAAAGACTGGTCAATATGACGAACTGTCACAATATTAATTTGAATATTAACGTTAATTACCATTCTAATTAATTATATTTTTCAATAAAATATCCCTTAAATTCGTTTGTTTGTGATTTAATCGTTCCGGGAGTTTCGTCAATATTTAATCCCGGAGGGATTAAATGTGACACTTTAGTACCTGTCACAAGGGAGTGAAGTTGTCACTTTAGGCCCGGAAGTACGAAAATATACTTAATAAATACGTAAACAAACTGGCGGCGGCGCGGCCTGGTGAATGTAACCTCGTCTTTATAATTTAACACCCTGTACCGCTCTGAAGAAATTCTGACCACGTTAAAAATTGAACACATGCGTTAAGACGTGTTAAATCGTGTTGTCGATCTCTGACGACACATCACAATAATATGTATAGATCTATTTAACATAACCTAATAGAAATTTCTATGACACGTGTTAATGCGTGTTAAAAATGTGTCCTTAGTCTACATGATGTCCATATTTATAGTAAAAGAGAACGCTACAACACAAAAGTGGTATCTATAATATCAAGACTAGGATAAAACTTAGTAGGCTAGTTTTATTTACCGATGAATCCGGATTTGCAGATTTGCAGATAAGATGGAGACGATCAAGAAATGTACATAGAGCATGCCCTGAAAGTCTGCACACACATATATTATGGTAAAATAATGGTCTGGGACAGAATAATTATTTTGATTCCAGTACTTACATAAACAGAATGAACAAATTTACCTAAAGTGGACATTTACAACTTAAAGGTCAACGTCTTTTTCAATGACGAAAGATTTACTATAAAAAAAATGAAAGTGAGTAATATAACTATCAGTTACTCACCATCTTCTGGCTCCTCTTCAATAACAGTATCATCAATGAGAGATTCCATATCCTCAGTCGTTTTAGTTTGTATAATCATCTTTCATTTTTTAACGTAATCCACAAATACTGATCACTGATCACATCAGTTTGCACCACTTAAATTTTATAAACATATTTATTTACAGTCAGTTAGAATTTTTAATATCACAGTATTTTAGATAGGTTTTTCCACTGAAAATAAAATAATATTTTTAAAAAAATCTAACATCGAAGTAAAAAACTCCTTAGTAGTAGGTATAACGTATTAAAAATCTTAAACATCCAAATTGGTCTAAGAGCTAGCAACGTTTTCGAGAAATCATTTTAAGACGGCTGATTATTTCATATATTGTTCCCTATGCTTCCTCGAACACCGTACCGGCCATCTGGCTGCTGATACAAGTTGCGTTCATTACTGCGCAGCACACCTGTACAAGTAAACACAAAATCAGGGTGATTGATTAGTGTGAAAAAGCTTAGTAGATCCGCTACAGTAATAGACAGCAATAAAAGTTAATAACAAAAATTTTAGCTAACTTTGCGCTTTACATTACAAAATTAGTTAGAATGTTACAAGATGTTCGATAACATAGTGGCAGACCAAACTTTTGTTTCTTTAAATGGAACACCCCATATTTTATTTTATATTCAAAATCTTCTTAACTTTCCCATCACAAAAATATAAAGATTTGTTATGTTATACAGGGTATTTACAAAGTTATAAGCAATGTTCTATGAAAATCGTAATAAGTTCAGCTCCCTGTATAAATAAAAATAAGCACAACAGCAATGGTTTATTGGTGCCATTTTTTTTTGTTGATTGTCAAAATTTATAAAAATGGTTGATATTGCTAATTTTCTTTATATCGAATACAGGGTGAGTCAAAACGCATGTACATTATTTTCACAGTAAGTTTAAATAGAACACCCTAATAAATAACGTGCCCTGAAAATGAAAATATCTCGAAAATTGACAAATTTAGGCATAGGGAACATTATTCAAAAATTAAAGTAGGGTAATGATATTTTTCGATAGTAATATAAAATACAGGGTGTTCTTTTTAAAATTTCTGAGAAAATAATGTACTTGCGTTTTGACTCACCCTGTATTCGATATAAGAAAAATTAGCAATATCAACAATTCTTACAAATTTTCACAATCAACAAACAAATATGGCACCAATAAACCATCGCTGTTGTGCTTTTTTTATTTATACAGGGAGCTGAACTTGTTACGATTTAAATAAAAAATTGGTTATAACTTTGTAAAAGCTCCATATAACATAACAAACCTTTATATTTTTGTGATGGGGAAGTTAAGAGGATTTCGAGTATAAAATAAAATATAGGGTGTTCCATTTAAAAAACACAAAAGTTTGGTCTGCCACTATGTTATCGAACAATGTAACAATCTAACTAATTTCGTAATGTGAAGCTGAAAGTTGGCAACAACTTTTATAATTAACTTTTATTGCTATCTATTATTATAGCGGATCTACTGAGCTTTATAACACTCATCAATCACCCTGTATATTGAATTTAAATTATTTTTGGACGAAAAATTTTTCTGTCATTACTTTTTCAACCACAGAAATATCTGGCAATTACAGTTCATATATCTAATAATGTTTAAAAAGTAATGAAAAAAAAATTTTCGTCTTACAATAATTTTAAATTCGATATGTTTACCTGTACAAGTGTGCTGCGCAGTAATGAACGCAAACTGTATCAGTAGCCAGATGTCCGGTACGGTGTTCGAGGAAGCATAGGGAACAATATATGAAAGAATCAGCCGTCTTAAAATGATTTTTTTTCCGATTATATAAATTTGTTCAGGACGAAAGTTTTCGGACTTCAGTCGGACTTCACTCGGAGATCAGTCCATCACCAGTGAACTCATGTACTTGCAAAATGGCCCCAGAACCAAACATGTAGAATTCAGTTTACATTCTTAAATCGTAAAATTGTAAAGGCTTAAATTGGCAGATGTTAGTTGAACAAGATGGTTGTCTAAGACTTCGGGTAGGTATCCCGAACATGTTTCGTAACATTCCTGGAAGGTATCCGCTAAAGTCGGCTTTAAGCCTCTACAATTTTACGATTTAAGAATGTAAATTGAATTCTACATACAGTGAGGACGTTTGGGTTGGAATAAATTCATTTTCTCGAGAATGGGCGACTCTGGAAATAAATCCCGAAACAGGTCGATTTTTATTTTTAAATTATAATTTTTATCATGTACATCATACTAGTGACTTCATCCATCTGAGCGTGGTGACGTAATCGAAGATTTTTTAAATGAAAATAGGGGTTGTGTGATAGCTCATTCGAAAGGTTATTCAGTGTTACATTCACTAATATAAACATTAACATATTTATTTATACATGGTGCCAAAAATTTTTTTTAATTAAATTAATAGAGACAAAAAGAAAAATGTATATAATTTATTTAATTTGAAATACATTTTGACAATTTGGAGGACACAGTTAAAAATACAGATGCAAAACCAAAACCACCTCCAATATTTGTATCAAGCGTGCAGATCTGCAAGCCTCTTATCGATCTATTGCAACAAGTAGCAAAAAATGATTTTATCACTAAAGCTATTAACAGCGAACAAATAAAAATTCAACCAAAATCAGACAAAGCATACACCGCCATAATAAATGCTCTAAAAACAAAAAACACGGACTTCCACACTTATAAACCTAAAAGTGAAAGACACTACCGAGTGGTTCTTAAAGGCATGCACCCCACGACAAATGTAGAAGAGATAAAAGAAGATCTTAAAACCAAAAACCATAATGTTATAAATATATGGAATATACTACATAACCAAACAAAAAAATCGCTGCCTATGTTCTACATTGATCTAGAAACAAAAGATAATAACAAGGACATCTATAACATTAAACAAGTAATGCATTCCATAGTAGAATTCGAAGCACCGCATGTCAAAAGAATAATTCCGCAATATAGTAGATGTCAAAAATACAACCACACAAAAAACTTCTGCAATAAACAACCGTGCTGTGTCAAATACGCAGAACCTCATTACACTAAAGAATGTCCAAGGAAAACCAGAGACAGTAATGTTAAATGTGCTAACTGTGGTGAAAATCACCCCGCAAATTATAGAGGGTGTGAAGTTCACAATTACAAAAACTTAAATTCCCTAACTTGAGACGACATAACGCGAGGACAAACCAAGATAGAACTACAACAGTCAACTACGTGCAACCTGGAATAACATACGCACAAGCAACGCAAGCAGTTAACCAGCAAGCCTCCAACCAAACTACTACACAACATATACCAAATCAAACTAATAACCACACAGACATGTCAGAACTGAAAGACATGTTAAAAAAACTGACGGAACAAATGAGCACTATGCTCAACCTCCTGACCATGATTCTCAACCAGAAATGACTCAGTTACTAAAGCTAGTATTATGGAACGCCAATGGCTTAAGTCAACATGTAGAAGAATTAAAATTATTTATTAACACACAAAAAATTGACATAATGCTGATTACAAAAACTCATTTTACATCCAAAAACCACATTAATATTCCACGATTTACAACTTATCATACGCAACATCCCAACGAAAAAGCACATGGAGGCACTGCAATAATAGTTAGTAATAAACTAAAGCACTACGAAATAAAAAAACATGAATGCGACTATCTACAGGCCACCAGCATTGTTGTGGAAGATCAACTAGGCCCACTAACAGTATCAGCTATATACTGTCCACCAAAGCACAATAACAAAACGGAACAGTTTGAAAATTTCTTTAAAACATTAGGAAATAGATTTATAGCAGGAGGAGATTTTAATTCTAAGCATACTACCTGGGGATCCAGAATTATTACCACAAAAGGCAGAGAATTTCTTAAAGCTATAAATGCGACCAATGCAAATTACCTCACCACAAGGGAACCAACTTACTGGCCTACCGACAATGCAAAAATACCTGATCTACTCGACTTCTACATTGTTAAAGGAATTAATGTTAAATTGGCAAAAGTAGAATCTTGTTACGATCTACCCCCCTGACCACTCTAGCGTAATCGCGACATGGTATGCACAAATAACAAACAGTACTAAACAACCATCACTATACAGTAACAAAACAGACTGGAGCAATTTCAAGACTAAACTAGATGAACTAATTGACATAAACATACCATTGAAAACAGAAAGTGACATCTACGCAGCAGTAGAAAATCTTCAGAAATCTATACAAGAAGCTGCTTGGTATGCTACCCCTGACTGCTACCAAACAGAATTTAAAGAGAATTGCCCAACTGTAATAAAGGAAACGATTGCTAGAAAGAGAAAAATAAAGGAGGAGTGGCGAAGAAAAAGAACACCTGAGAACAAGACGAAATTAAATAAAATCACCAAGGAAATTAAACTACAATTGTATAATATCAAAAATAAAAAAATACAAGAATATCTTACAGGTTTATCAGCAAACGCAGATAGTGAATATTCCCTTTGGAAGGCCACGAGAAAAATCAAACACCCGAAACAACAAATACCACCAATACGAAACCAAGAGGGAAACTGGTGTAGAAATAATAAGGAAAAAGCCGAAGCATTCGCAAATCACCTCACTAATGTATTCCAGCCACATCCCATGGAAGATGGTGACACAGAGGAAGAAATAAATGACTTCCTGGAATCGCCCTACCAGATGGACTTACCTATACAAA
Source organism: Diabrotica virgifera virgifera (assembly GCF_917563875.1). Taxonomy (NCBI): domain Eukaryota; kingdom Metazoa; phylum Arthropoda; class Insecta; order Coleoptera; family Chrysomelidae; genus Diabrotica; species Diabrotica virgifera. The sequence goes on from NC_065450.1 coordinate 153,898,246, forward strand.
ATATCACCACTAAAGAAGTTAGAAATATGATCCAGCATGAAATAAGTCCAAAAAATCTCCAGGGTATGACCTGATCAACGGGAAAGTACTGCAGCAATTGACATGCAAAGGTCTGAAAATGATAACGCAAGTATTTAATGCAATATTTAGGCTAGGTTACTACCCAGAACAATGGAAAGTTGCTCAAATTATTCTCATACCTAAGCCAGGGAAAAATAAAACTCAGGTGACTTCATACAGACCAATAAGCCTGCTACCTGTTCTATAAAAAATTTTGGAAAAACTTCTCCTTAAATAATTATTCCCAGTTATAGAAGAAAGAAAACTAATTCCCCAACACCAATTTGGGTTCAGAACACAACACGGAACGATAGAACAGGTACATAGACTGGTAAAACACATCAGAAGTGATCTAGAAAATAAAAGGTATTGTTCTGCTGCATTCCTGGACATTAGCCAGGTCTTCGACAAGGTATGGCATGCTGGTATGCTCTTTAAACTAAAGAAAATCCTTCCTCATCCTTTTTATCAAATCCTAAAAAGCTATATTTCCAACCGACATTTCCTAGTCAAGCAGGATAATGAATACACAAGCCTAAGACCAATAAAAGCCGGAGTACCACAAGGAAGTGTCTTGGGACCGATATTGTACTTGCTCTACACTGCTGACCTACCCACAAGCACAGTATATAAAGGTTCCACAGTAAAACCACTTCTCCGTCGGCGCTTTGATCTCAAGAAGTAATACCGGCAGTACGCAATTGGTAATTCACCAGTGGTGGATGCGGGTTTTCCCCGTTAAAATCCGTACGTTTCTATGCGACTAGCAATGCGAGAGTGGGGCAAAAGCGAATAAGAACATTGCGCGGTCGCCATGCGCGACTAAAGATTTTACTTCCAATTTTTCGGAGAGTGGTTCTACTGTCCCTCTTTATACTGTACCACAAGTAACAAAACAACGTGTGCAACTTTTGCTGATGACACTACTGTACTAGCCTGTCACCATGATCCAAATACAGCATCCAGAACCCTTCAGAAAGACCTTAATAATATACAAATATGGCTTAAAAAATTGAAGATAAAGGCGAATGAGAGTAAATCCATCCATGTAACCTTCACCATGAGAAGACAAACATGTCCATCTGTAACACTAAATGAAACACAACTCCCACAAACCGATACTGTTAAGTACCTAGGAATCCATCTTGATAGGAGATTAACTTGGCAAAAACACATTTTTACAAAAAGAAAACAACTAGGAATAAAATTTCGAGAAATGTACTGGATCATCGGTCGTAAATCTCAACTATCACTTGAAAACAAACTGCTGATATATACAACTATATTAAAACCAGTGTGGACCTATGGTATCCAACTTTGGGGGACAGCCAGTCAAACTAACCTAGAAATATTGCAGAGATTCCAGAACAAAGTCCTTAGAACAATGCTGAATGCCCCTTGGTACGTGCCAAACTATGTGATAGAGCAAGACCTCAATGTGCCATCCATAAAAACTGTAATAACGGAATATTACAAAAAATATTCCAAGAGACTAGAATCTCATCCAAACGAGTTAGCCAGCAACCTCACTGATGACCACAATGATGTACGACGCCTGAATAGATTCAAAGTAGTGGACCTAGCAAGAAGATTCGAATAATCTGTGATAACTAAACTTATTTTAATTTGTTTTAATTCAATTTATGTAAAGAGGGTGATCACTGGATCTCCCTCTACAGGTCAAATTTTCAATTTTTGTCAAATAATTTACCTATTGTTCTTAGTTGAGGACAGATTGTAAATATTACAACATTAAAAAAAATACATTTCACTGTTGTGCAAAAAAAAATAAAAAAAAATGTTTATTTGATAAATAGATATTGTTTTTCGCTTAAATTCAATATTAAAGCTGCCACCCACCTGCCTCTTAGCAGTTAGGACATTTAATTTAAGCGAAAAGCAATGTTTATTTTTCAAATTAACATTTTTCTGTTTACTGACAGTAGTAAAATAATGTATTTTACAATTTTTATTAATAACAACTAGGAATAAAATTTCGAGAAATGTACTGGATCATCGGTCGTAAATCTCAACTATCACTTGAAAACAAACTGCTGATATATAAAACTATATTAAAACCAGTGTGGACCTATGGTATCCAACTTTGGGGGACAGCCAGTCAAACTAACCTAGAAATATTGCAGAGATTCCAGAACAAAGTCCTTAGAACAATGCTGAATGCCCCTTGGTACGTGCCAAACTATGTGATAGAGCAAGACCTCAATGTGCCATCCATAAAAACTGTAATAACGGAATATTACAAAAAATATTCCAAGAGACTAGAATCTCATCCAAACGAGTTAGCCAGCAACCTCACTGATGACCACAATGATGTACGACGCCTGAATAGATTCAAAGTAGTGGACCTAGCAAGAAGATTCGAATAATCTGTGATAACTAAACTTATTTTAATTTGTTTTAATTCAATTTATGTAAAGAGGGTGATCACTGGATCTCCCTCTACAGGTCAAATTTTCAATTTTTGTCAAATAATTTACCTATTGTTCTTAGTTGAGGACAGATTGTAAATATTACAACATTAAAAAAAATACATTTCACTGTTGTGCAAAAAAAAATAAAAAAAAATGTTTATTTGATAAATAGATATTGTTTTTCGCTTAAATTCAATATTAAAGCTGCCACCCACCTGCCTCTTAGCAGTTAGGACATTTAATTTAAGCGAAAAGCAATGTTTATTTTTCAAATTAACATTTTTCTGTTTACTGACAGTAGTAAAATAATGTATTTTGCATTAGATCAACTACATACGTTCTTCTTTTTGTCTCAATTAATTTAATTCAAAACAACTTTTTTTCGAAATATGGATTACGTCATCATGCCCAGATGGATGACGTCACTAGTATTATATGTATGCCAAAAAATTATAATCTAAAAATAAAAATCGACCTGTTTCGGGATTTATCTCCAGAGTCGCCCATTCTCGAGAAAATGAATTTATTCCAACTCAAACGTCCTCACTGTATAACTATTGTTTGGTTCTGGGGCTATTTTGCAAGTACATGATTTTTAATTAAGAGCAAACAGTAGCGATCAACAGGTAGCGAAAACGCGTTCCAAGATTTCGGCTGTAATTTTGAATATTTTTTCGAGATATTTGGCACACGTATTCGTACTATAATAAAGAATGGCGGTACAGAGGCCAATTTGAAAAATATATTAATATGTGGAAATTACTCTGTAATTCAATACAATATTAAAAAACGAGCCTGTACCGCCATTAAGAGGAACAAAAAAATACACTTTCTTCAAATAAACTTTTTTATCCGATGCCTAGATTTTGTGTCATTTTGGAACTACTAAAATTTTTTATTTCATTAGTAGTTCCAAAATGACACAAAATCTAGGCATCTGATAAAAAAGTTTATTTGAAGAAAGTGTATTTTTTGTTCTTCTTAATGGCGGTACAGGCTCGTTTTTTTAGTATTGTATTTAATTACAGAGTAATTTCCACATATTAATATATTTTTCAAATTGGGCTCTTTACCGCCATTCTTTATTATATTACGAATACGTGTGCCAAATATCTCAAAAAAATATTCAAAATTACAGCCGCAATCTTGGAACGCGTTTTGGCTACCTGTTGATCGCTACTGTATCACCTTAAATTATGCTTACTACTAATACCGCGCACCAAAAAAAGTTGATTATTAGCAAGCTGAAAATTTGTTAATAGCTTAACGGTGTCTAGTCGGACAAACTTTGATGTATGGGAACACTGGAAGAGGAGAAGTTTTAATTGTGGAACAGGTTAAAAATTTGGAACGTCATACTACTAAAACCTTCCATGTATTTTGTCGGACAGAACTTCCAATTGATTTGTTATCATTTCATTAAACTCTCTTGCAAAAATCAGACTGGTGTTTATCACCAACCTGGCATTTTAATGAATGGAACACAAAGAACATGTCAAATGGCAGGAATCATGTTGGTTAGTAATAGCAGTCTGATTTTTGCGTGAGAGTAATGAAAGGGTATCAAATCAATTGGATGTTCTGTTCTGAGAAAATGCATAGGGCGTTTTCTTAATATGACGTTCCAAATTTCCTGTTCCACAATTAAAACTTCCCCTGTTCCAGTGTTCCCGTACATCAAAGTTTGTCCGACTAGACACCGTTAAGCTATTAACAAATTTTCAGCTTACTATTAATCAACTTTTTTTGGTACGCAAGATCCAGGTCTATAAGGAGTTTTTTAATTCGATGATAGAGTTTTTTTACTACATGGTATACAGCCAAGTCCCGGAAACGTACCGTTTTAAAAGCTTTTAAAGTTAAATGGATATTAACAGATTACTGTGGGAGGCTTACTCATAAAAGCCATTCTTGGTGCTCTTTTAAATATTTGTGAGGTTCAGAACTTCAGCGTATTTTAATAATACATGTTTTATATGACATTCTATATTAAGCAGTCTCAGGAAAGCACGCAGGAAGCAAAGCCAATTATAATTTAGGCGCCAAATAGAGGTAACCGTGACCTTTTCAATTCTGATGGGCAAACTCAACAGTTTCTCAACTGATTACAAATTTCGAGGGCGGATTTCGATCCGAGTGGCCAAAAAATTATTACAAACAATTTAATTGTTTATAAATTGTTTATAAAGCACTAGCCCTAGCTCATAAACTAAAAGAAATAAAAAATTTGTTCAAATAAAATTTGTTCGTTAATAAAAAACAGAGAAAATACCAAACAATCTAGTAATTAGAACTCAAGATATTGTAACTTTCATACCCTAATGCAAATTTCAATTTGCAAAATAGTTATTTTTTCTACGATCGTGCAAAAATGTCTACTTTCGCGCACGCATTTTAGTTTAGAAAGTTTCACTTTTCCGCACGCGTGTTACTTTTCCGCACGCGTGTTACTTTTCCGCACGCGTGTTACTTTTCCGCACGCGGTTTTTACTTTTCCGCACGCGGTTTTTACTTTTCCGCACGAGTGTTAATTTAGATATGTTAATATGGCCTTAAAGTAATTATAATACATGCAATAAACTAATATTTAGATATTATTTACTAATTTATTTCAAATATATCTTATTGTGTTCCTGTTTTAATGAAATTAACGCGACAATTCGATGAAATAAAATTATTTTGACATAATATTCGAAAGTCAAATCGGTAGACAATAACAGTCGTTTTGAATCATTATCATGGAAACCAAGATGGTCGTCATGCTAACTAATTATATTGAAAGTTTGGTTTTGACCACCTTGTCAAAGAATTAATTTGTGTATGTATTTTCATATTAATTAAATTAATTGATTAAGATTTGTTAATTTTTTAAAGACTCTTAGAAAAAATATTGTTCCTAACTCTTGCAGAAAGTCTCTTTTCCACACTCGACTGCTTGCCGAACTCCCGCTTCGCGTCGTTCGGCAAACTGCAGTCGCGTGCGGAAAAGAATGACTTTCTGCACTTGTTAGGAAAATAACTATTTGGAAACTTTTTGATCGTAACTCGGCTCTTAAGCATGCAAATGAGCTTTGCAAAGTCTTAGTACACGAACACAGTGGAAGTGGTTTCCGCTTACGGTCAAATCGCGCGGACCCGCTTTTAAACGTTTTCAAAATGAATGCACGTTTTTAAATGTACACGTACACAGTTAAAGCAGGATCACGCGGGCCAACCGCTTTAACCCGCCTTATCGCTTTTACTCGAATGAGAATTTAGTTTTTTCCGCTTTTTATCGCGCGGGTTTAATGTTTGTACAATGAATAATGAGGCATTGATTGCTGCCGTTTTTTAAAAAACCCATATTTGGGACACGAGGGAGAACGATATTTCACTTTCTTTCATTATCTTATTATAAGTTTTGAAATAGATATATTCTCCATAAATTATTATTTCGCGATTAAGAAAATTTATACCAACTTTTTTTCTTTTCAGGTTAGTTAAAACAGAATCAAAAGCAATCATATCGTCATCAGAAGACGAAATTTAGCTATAAGTTATAGACGCCACTGACAAATTTGAACCATTTTGTCTCGCTTTTATCCGTCCTCACTGTGTTAGCAGTCACGCGCGCGACAACCGGTCAGATTCGCGCGATTTGCCTGTAAGCGGAAACTGCTTCCACAATGTCTGTCCCCATATTTTAAAGCATAATCCATAGACTTCTAAACAAAGTTTATTAAATTATTTATCTTTATTTGTGTTAAAGTTATATTCGTTTGAATTTATAATTTTTTTTTAAATTGTAGATACATTTGTTTATAAGGGTTTTATGCAAATTTGACCAATAAACATTTACACATTAATTGACATTAATGATAGAAGAACTCAAAATCGTTCGGTTTGCCCATCAGAATTAAAAAGGCCACGGATATCTACCTAGCTAGCGCCTAGACTATTAGGATAATATAATAATTTCCTATTTAAGCATCAAACCAAGATACTTTGTTTAATTTCCATTTTGAGGACCATTTTTAACGAGAACATCGAAACCTCAAATACAACCTTACACACTATCTACTTATTTAACAGAACGGTCAAACATTCATAATAAAAAATACGTTCAGTTATTACATATTTTTTCATTATCTTGTTGAAGTTTCTGTAGGAACAAAAGTAACATAAGAGGTAGACAAAAAATATCGGAATTGAAATCTATATACCGGGTTTAATTGATGGATTCGACCGTTACTTGATGGTAACAATTACCAGACTACACAACAAACATGAGTCCTCCGTATATCATAAACCTACCCATACATCATAAACCTACCCATACTGACACAACTATACACAATTCATCATCCCATCCAGCCCAATAAATGACCGTTTTGGAGTGTAATTTCCAGGGGCAACTCCGAATTGCATGAAAATTTGGATTTAGGTTCTACTTACCCTCCACTTTAAAGTTGAATTTGTGCCGTTGGTTGCTTTCACTTGGGGGGTGATATTTACCCATTCTCGGGGAGTGAAAAACGTGTGTTTAAAATAAGGACGGAAATGGATAAATTTACTTATTTTAAGCACCTTTTGTTCTATAAAGTTTTTTACGTAAGTCAATACTTTTAGAGTTATTCGCGATTTAAAATGTTGATTTTTCGACAAAAAAACTACGTTTTCAGACCGTTGTTCCCAAATAACTCCAGAAGTAAATATTTTATCGAAAAAATATATTTAGTAAAAATGTAGGCTATAAGAAAACGAAAAAAATGGTGTACCAGTAAAATCTACAAGTTAAGTAGAAGCAAAGTTGTAGCTCATGAAAAATACGTTCTTAATCGTCTAATTCCAAATCGAATAATTTAACGCGAAATCACCGAAGAAAGAAGTGTTTTTCGGGAAAACCTTATTAAAATTTTTAAAGTATGGAAAAAATCTTATTATTTGTCTTTTTGCAAAAGTTTACAGAATCAAAAATAAACGAGTTACACTAAAAAATAAAAGTTGGCCCCTTTTTTTGGTAAAAAAAATCGTGAAAACCTCCCTCTATTTAGCACCCTAAATAAAATTAATCGTTTGGCTTTACCATCTATTTTAACTGTATGTGTATTGTTTATATGATCTGTAAGTTTGATTGGTTTGAAGTGTTTATTTTTGAAAACATTTGGTTTTATAGTAAAAAAATTTTCTAAAAATTTTTGAAAAATTTAATTTTTCAAAATAACTTAAAAATTATAAGTGATAAGAAAAATCTTAAAGAGTAAAAAAATGTAGGTTTTACTATTATAAATATGCTAGTTTCATTTTGTTTCTCCGTAAGACAAAAATTGGTTAAGATATGGCTGTTCAAAATTTGCATACACTCGTGATTAGTGACCCATTCAAGCTTTCTCAATTATAACCCTTTCAAAAATAAACAATTTAAACCGGTGAGACTGACAGATCATATAAAAAATAGATAGCTAAGTAAATTGTTTGTAAAGCGGTAGCGATTAATTTCATTTGGGGAGCTAAACACGGCGAGATTTTCATGATTTTTTACAAAGAAAAGAGGGCCATCTTTATTTTGAGCGTAACTCGCTTATTTTTAATGCTAAAACTTTTATTAACAATTAAAACAAAGCTTTTATAAACACTTTAAAAATTGGAAAGAAATCCTTTGTAAAAGGTATAAAATTTTTTTTATTAAAAATCCCTTAAATGGGCTACATCACAACAAAACGTTTTCGATTTTTATAAAAAATCATCATCAGTGTTCGATAAACTGGATGCTAGCTGAGCCACAAAAGAAAAATATCTGGGTAAAAACCCTTTACATAAAATATAGATGCCTTAAAAGTGCGTACTTCAATAAAAAGGCCTGTGATGGTCACATGGCAAACAGGATAATGCCCTAAGGTAAGGTATACAGGTTTCCCAACACGTGGGATCCAAATTGAGTTGATCACATTTCAATGACTTAATGGCAACTGCAGTTCTGTGGTGGGCACTCAATAAGAAAGGAGTCCCTGGCGAATATGTAAAGATTGTGAGAGATATGTATGAGGGAGTAACGACTAGTGTTAGGACAGGTGTGGGAGAGACTGATACATTTCAGGTGAAAGTAGGATTGCACCAAAGCTCGGTGCTTAGTCTTTATTTATTCTCATTAGTTTTGGACCAGATAACAGCGAAACTGCAGGGTAGCATTCCATGGTGCCTAACGTATGCTGATGTAGTCTTAGTAGGAAATAGTGAAAGAGACTTAGAACACAAACTGGAACAGTGGAGACAAGCTCTGGAGGAAAAAGGTTTAAAACTTAATAGGACGAAAACAGAATATTTGGAATGTTCATTTAAAGATGGAGTTACTACAAATAAAATGGTATTTTTGGGTGGTGAAATGATTGTGAAAAGCAATAGTTTTAAGTACCTAGGATCGGTATTACAGAGTAATGGCGAAATAGATGGAGATGCATGCAGTAGAATTAGGGCTGGATGGATGAAGTGGAAAGAAGCGAGTGGTGTGTTGTGTGACAGAAAAATTCCAATAAAACTGAAGGGAAAATTCTATGAAACAGCCATAAGACCGGCTATGATGTACGGAACTAAATATTGGGCAGTGAAAAAGAAAGAGGAACAACGAATGCATGTGGTGGAAATGATAATGCTTAGATGGATGAGTGCAGTGACAAAAAAGGATAAAATTAGAAATGAGTGTATTAGGGGAAGTCTAGGTGTGGCTCCAATTGATGCCAAAATGAAAGGGCATAGGTTAAGATGGTTTGGTCATGTTCAACGTCGAGACGTTAATCACCCAATACGAAGAATAGCTGAAGTGCAGATTCCTCGAAGGAGTAGGAGAGGAAGACCAAAGAAGACCTGGGGAAGACCATAAGGCAGGACACGTTGGTAAAGGGGATTAACATTGATATGACTTAAGATAGAATTGTGTGGAGATATGAAATTAGGGAAGCCGACCCCGCATAGGGATAAGGCAAATAGAATGATGATGATGATATAATGTAGATTGAACATTTAATCTAACCAGTGTTTGGCATTGTGGCGATTTTGGCAGGACACTGAGTTCACTGATGATGGACTGATAAATCCTAAAACGTTTGTTCTGAACAATGAATGTAATCCTTTTGAATTTTTAAAAATTTTAATTCGGAATTAAATTTTATAACAACAACTACACCAGGGAGATTTTACTTCACTTTAAAATGTTGTTCTGAAGCTATTTTCTTGTGGCATCTTTATAATCAATTACTTTTAATGGGAAATAAGCCACAATTTTACCAAAAAATGATTTTATTAACGTTTCGAAGCCCAAATCGAGTTTCGTTGTCAAAATACAAAATACTACTAAAATAAACAAAAATGTTGTTGCTAAGTCAAAAGATTCTTCTAATAATTTATTTAATCTGACTCATTCATATTGGCAATTCAGACGTATATTATACATTTTAAAGTAGAAGACTTTAAAATAATATCGCCAATATTGATGAGTTGCGTTCCTGGGACAACTTTACTAAAAGATAGTTCATTCGATTACATGAAATCAATGAATGTGATCTGTCTTTAAAAAGACAACCAAATGCAACGATGACAGTAAAATTCTCGCGTTAGAGATTCCATAGTAAATCACGAGGAAAAACCAGCAAAAAACCTCGTGATACTATGCCGACATCGTAAGTATTTGGTCTTACATTTAATTTACTTTCAAAAATCTAATACCAAATTCTGACTTTAATATGTTTAAATGATAAATAATATTAATGATACATAGATGTACAATAAGTAATACTAAAATATAAAATTTGTACTAACTAGCTATGTTATTGACTTACTAATCGTGGTATTTTCTTTCTATTGACTTCCTCTTTCAGTATGGGTAAATGAATTTGGTATTAGTTTTTTGAAAGTAAATTAAATGTAAGACCAAATACTTACGATGTCGGAATAGTATCACGAGGTTTTTTCCTGGTTTTCCCTCGTGATTTACTATGGAATCTCTTACGCGAGAATTTTACTGTCATCGTTGCATTTGGTTGTCTTTTTAGAGAAAAATCACATGCTATGATTTTTTTGTGACGGATATTCTTGAGTTGGTATTGATTTCATGTAATCGAATGAACTATATTTTAGTAAAGTCGTCCCAGGAACGCAACTCATAAATATTGGCGATATAATTTTAAAGTCTTCTACCTTAAAATGTATAATATACGTCTGAATGGCCAATATAAATGAGTCAGATTAAATAAGTTATTAGAAAAATTTTTTTACTTAACAACAACATTTCTGTTTATTTTAGTAGTATTTTGTATTTTGACAACGAAACCCGATTTGGGCTTCGAAACGTTAATAAAATCATTTTTTTGGTAAAATTGTGGCTTATTTCTCATTAAAAGTAATTGTTCACTTTAAAAGTTAATTAACTATATCGTATACAGCCAACTTTCTGGAACTATCCCGATTTATTTTTATTTTATATTTAATTTGAATTGTGAATTCTACATCCTTTGTACATTGAATATTTTGCTTTTGTTCCCTTTTTCTTGTTACCCAATACGCCCGCGAAATTTCGGTCGCTTGTACTCGAATTACAACAAAAATATTTGCCTGATTGAACATTAAAAAGCCCCTTAGTTTTCATCATTATCTTGGCATTATACTCTTACCTTTTTAAGGGCATTGGCTGGAGGTTGATTCTTTCAATTAGAATAAAAAATATTTTGATAATAATTTTCCGGAAAATTGTAGGCTACGAATTACTAATTAATTAGGGCTGTTCATAAGGAAATTTCAAATTAAAAGAATGAAGTAATTAATATCAATTAGTAACAACTAATTTAGCCATTGAAATAAATCGAAATATTTTATCTATTGATTAACGGTTCAAGGGCTTATAAATTAGAATTGAATAGATTAGAAGCAAGTTTCAGGTTGCAATAATTGGAATTAGTGAAATTTTCATGAACACCGACTTAAGTGCTATTTCACTTTCAGAATATCTTATACTTTGGTAGTAAAATCGACTACGTACTAAATCTACTTTATATATCTTTTGTTAAGCTATCTTTTGTTAAGTAGGAAAACAACTAAAATGAAACTCACTAACCTCTGAAGGCAAAAATGGTCTATGCACACTTATCTGTTTTACTTTCAAACAAGCGTTTGAGTCAGTTTATGTAGTACCACATAACCAGAAGATCAGAGACTACGAAATTACTGGTAATGGAAGGAAAAATAGAAGGCCAAAGACTAAGAGGCAGATCTCCAATACGATTGGCCGACCAAACGCCAGATAACACTTAGTGTAGTTTTGCCAGGAGAGATAATTCATAATTATGAATACTTGTAGTCGAGGAAATGAAGCATTTTGGCTCGCAATTTTTTCGTCCAGCATGGATTTACTTGCAATTTTCACAGAAGGTAGGGAATAGTCCGCGGATCATTTTCTATATCATGCCGCTGTACGTTAAAACCTTGGGGGTGGTTGCCACCCCATCTCGGGGGTGGGAGTTTTTTATTACATTTTAACCATGTATATCGTTGTAAAGGGTGATTCTAAGAAAAAAATGTTTTTTTACATTTTCTTTGTAAAAATAATATTTTTCGAGTTATTCGCGCTTAAAAGTAACAGTTTTTCGTCGAAAAAATCGACTTTTTTAGAGGGTTTTTTGAGAATACCTCGAAAAATACGCATTTAATCAAAAAAACTTTAAATAACGAAATTGTGTCTTTTAGTAACATAAACTAAATTCTTTTTCTATAATATCCTTAAGACCAATATGAACCGAGTTACGGCATGTAGGTTAGCTTTTCTCGTGAAATACATAATTTGAAATATTTAAAGCCAAATAACGGGAAAGCCTTGCAATTTTCTAGGAAAACTTAAATTATCTTTTTTCAAGTACACAATTAAACCTTTCAAAGAATAATAATAAAAAAGTTCTAGTATGAAAATAGAGCGACTTATGATCAAAAAAATTTCGGTACCTGCTTTTCTCTACGAAAAAATCAGTGAAAATAACCCCTAACTACCTTCCTAATTAAAAATTGGTCTTTACCTTTGTGCAGTTCCTTGTATATTTATATTTTCAATACACCCAAGAAGTTTGACCTATTTAAGATGCCTAATTTTAGAAAAATTGGAGTTTAAGGAAAAATCGATTTTTTGCAATTTCGTATTTTTCACCATTTACTTCAAAATATCACCGAAAATACTGGAGATATGAAAAAAGTAATACACAACTAGATTGTAGATTTTTTAACGATTAAAATTATATTGTGCATAGATTTCCATTAGAGTGAACAGTTGGCGAGATATAGCTGTTAAAATCTTCTATTTACGATCAAACACCCTCTTATTCGAGTCCTTTAAACCCACTCCAATTAAAAAGTAAGGGATCTAACGGAATTTAATTTACACAGTCTTATAGCTCCTCAAAAATTCTTACAAAATCATTTTTGAAAAAACTTTTTATCGCTAAAAATGAAGGAGCTATGTTTATAAAACAATTTCTTTTCAAAATATTTGAATAGTCCGCTTATGGAACACTTTCAATGCATGTATAATACCACAGAACTGGTTCGTATACTGGAAGATGACTTGAAAACTATTTGTATTTGTACTTCTTCATATTTGTAAATTTATATTTTTGTTTAAATAAATGTTTTTGTAATTCTTTAATTCAACTTTTTTTTTGTATAGATCTATTAAATTATCTAATTATAAACATTGTAATGTTCTTAAGGGTGGTTTTTAAGGGTTGAAATATTTTGATATTATGTCCTAAAGCATAAAACAATCATTATTTTTAGCCAATCAAAACCAAATTTTACCCATATTAAAGGTTACAATATGTTTATATAATTTTTGACAATAAGGGGTAGTTTACACCCCTAAAAATAATCGACGCCCTTGAGCATGTTATAGAATATGAAGTACAGGGTGAGATGATCCTAATCCCAAATTTTTATGTAAATCGATGCAAGCCGAAATTATTCTTTTAGGATAAGTCAATTTTTTATATATAGCTCCAACAAGGGTGGTTTTAAGGATTGAAATATTATGATAGTATATTTTAAAGCATAAAACAATCATTACGTAACTAATAAGAACCATATTTTGACAATATTAAAGTTTAAAATGTTATTTTATAATTTTTTACAAGTAGTTTTTAGGGGTAGTTTTCACCCCTAAAAAACCAAAAGCGTACAACGGCTCAATATAGAAAATGAACTAGAGGGTGAAATGAGCCTAATCCCAAATTTTTGTACAAATCGATGCTGGACGAAAAAATTGCGAGGTTTTGCCATGTTTTCAGCTTCATTTCCTCGACTATTGGTTTTGTCTACTAAGTTACGTAGATTTTATACTCGAAAGTCTCCATGATGGATCTTCTTCTTCTGGTGCCTATCCGTTACGAATGTTGTGCGTTGAAAATCAATCTAGTGGATGTCGCAAACCAGGTCCTCAAGTTCCTGAGCCAAGATATTCTTCTTCTTCCGACGCCTCTTTTACCATTCACCTTTCCCTGCAAAATGCATTTTAACAGATTATATTTTGTTTCGTTTCTTGTGATGTGGCCAAAATATTCTAATTTTCTTCTTTTCACCGTGCACATTATTTCCTTCGCTTTGTTAAATTTTTGGATTATTTTGGCATTTGATATTTTATCCATCCATGATATCTTAAGAATTTTTCTATATGTCCACATTTCTAACGCTTCCAGTCTCTTCGTTGTTGCTTCCGTTAGAGTCCAAGAATCTATACCAGAACATAAGATGGAGAATATGATATATAGGGTGTCAATTTGAAAAGTTGCCACCCCCTATAATTTGGTCCCTATAAAAAATCTAAAAATATGCAAAAACACGTCAAATTTATTTGTGAGGGGGACATTTTATAGACTACTTTTCAACTGAATTACATAAATCCTCTAACGAGGGCGGACACAACCCCCAAAATCTTTAATGGAAAGGGGGTTGAGTGATAACTCATTTTAAAGATCGTTCGATTCCTTTTTCAAAAATACCACATACGTTTTTTTTTTATTTTCAGTACTTTTGGAAAAATCAAGTGAAACCATACAGATATTAAGTATCGAGTTCAGAACCAAATTTAATTTTTTGAAGTTATACTTCTTTAGGCACGAGGGTAAATTTTTCATTTTACTGGGCGAATGCGCACACCGACAGTATGGTATAAACGTTATACGGGATCTGATTGGGTGTTAAAATCATCTGTCAATAATTGTTCAATATGGAGATTTTGGATAATCAAATTAATGTTGTGTATATTAGTTTTTATTGTTGTGATGGCAGAGAAAAAAGGAAGTTTATAATATTGTAGTGACTTTTTAAAAAGTTTTTAAAAGCGACAGGTACGCAATAATTGTAAATGTTTCAGTATCCTAATAAAAAATTTCATATGTACCTACCTATTTGGAAAATTTAAAAATAACCTACCAAAATAGTATGTAATGCTTTGATTTACATAATTTGAAAACCATCAAAATTTCTATTAATATTCGCCTAATACATTGTTTTCTTACTCTATCTTTTGTTGTATTTTAATATTTCTTTCAATTCTAAATAATTTCAATTCAGAAGCAAAATAATTTGGTTAAATTCAGAACCGTCAAAAGTTTAATCCGTTTAGTTAGTTGATCTTCGCACATGATGACACATGGTCTCCGTGGGTAAAAGTTTAAGGTGAATAAATTTCAATACTAACTGCGCTGATAAGCGGGTTCGAACCCCAATGGAAACTTTTATTTTTTAATTTTTTTTTATACATTTTATGATTGTAAGTTTATTTATTATATAATTTTTTTTTCAGAAAATACGTATTTAGTTAAAGAATTTTCCTACATTGTTCAGAAATCATTTGTGGCATTTTTCAATGTGTTTGTTTGTGTGCGTTTTATTCTTTTATTATTTTAATTTTTGGCGCTGTTTTAATAAAAAATTTTGAGAAGTAGTAAGTATTAAAATTAGTTTAATATTTAAATAAAATATAAATAAACTGTTTAAAGTATATTAATTTCGTTGAAATCATATAATAGAATTGTGACTTCTTACGTGCGTACAAAGTACACACACATTCTTTTTTTGGGTATTGGAGTACTTAGAGCATTTTTTGGAGTATTTTTGGAAAAATCAAGTAAAACCATAAAAATATTAAGTATCAAGTTCACAACTCCAAAATTTTTTTAGAGTATTGAGTCCAAGATTTTTCCAAAAGTACTGAAAAGAAATATAAGGTATGTGGTATTTTTGAAAAGGTAATTGAATGACCTCTAAAATGAGTTATCACTCAACCCCCCTTTCCATTAAAGATTTTGGGGGTAGTGTCCGCCTCCGCTAGAGGGTTCATGTAATTTAGTTGAAAGCTGGTCTACAAAATGTCCCCTCACAAATAAATTTGACGTGTTTTTGCATATTTTTAGATTTCCTATAGGGACCGAATTATACGGGGTGGCAACTTTTTAAATTGACACACTGTAAAACATCGGAGGAATCTGAGTTTCAGTTCTAAATTCAAATTGTGTGTTTTGAAAACCTTGGACATTTGGATGAACGCTGCCTTTGCTTTTTCTATTCTAGCTTTTCATTCTTGGAAGTGGTCCCACCGCTCATTTAATATAGTACCAAGGTACGTGTATTTTGGCAGACGTTTTACTACTTTTTGGTTGATAGTAAAACTGTACCAATTCTTTCTTTGCTGATTATCGTGACTCTCGTTTTAGATGTGTAATTTTTAGTCCATGTTTGCTACTATAACCTCTGCTACTTTGTTCACTAAAAGTTTCAACCCTTGTGCAGTGTCAGCAAAGATACGGTATCATCGGCATACCTAAAAGTGTTTAATAGTTCGCCGTTTAACAGGATTCCTGCTTCCATGTGTTCTATTGCTTCTTGGAAAATTGCCTCTGAATATAAATTAAATATAAGGGGTGACAATATACATCCTTGTCGGACTCCTCGAAGTATTTTATGCCATCTGTTACTTCATTATTGACTTTAACGGAAGCTGACTGATTCCAATATAAGTTTTTTAATATACGTAAATATTTGCCGTCAATTCCCGCATCTTGTAAAACATCCATTTTGTTGTATTGTGTCAAACGCCTTTTCGTATAATGGATAGCACAAGATATTCTTGGCCTAATGGATGTTAGAAGATAGTATCAAATCAGAAAAAGAAAAAAAAATACAATAAAACACAGAGTGAAAATAAAAAAATATTTAAATTGCCAAAAGACAAGCTTGGCGAATTAAAAGATTTTAGGTAAAGTTCTTATTAAGAGTGGCGTTAGACAGAGATGTGTTATATCGCCGATAGGGTCTAATGCCTTTTTTGAATGTGTTGAAAAAGCGTGCAACAATCGTAACGAGATTGTCAAAATGGATAATATAATTCTTATTAATATCATCAGATACACAGATGACACCGCCATAATCGCAAAGAGCTTAGAAGAACTTTAAACTCTGCTCAATGCGGTAAACAATGAATAAAATGGGCTTAACCATCAACACAAAGAAAACGAAATGAATGGTGGTCGTAAAAGTTAGTATTGAAGACTCAGTACCAAAATCAGGTGACAAAACCGTAGACAGAGTCGTATGTATGTATCGGTGGTTTTAGAACGTCTTTCGACGTTGTCCGATGCCTAACTTCCACGTCCTTCTATCATCCCATTGGCCATCTCTAAGATCCCTTGCACTCATTGATTTGGTTACCCCTTCTTTCCATGTCTTTTTGGGCCTTCCTCGTTTTTTTCGGTTTAGTGGTACCCACTGCATTATCTTTTTGGGCAATCTTGTGTCTTACATTCTTTGAACATGACCATACCAAATCAACTGTTTCCTCTCAATGTCTGTTGTTAAGTAACCATCTATTCCAATTCGTCGTCTTACTTCCTTATTTCGAAATCTTTCCCTACGGGATATACCTAACGATCTTCTAAACACATCCATTTCTACAGCTTCTAATTTTTTCCTGTTGTTCTCGGTTATTCTCCAAGTTTCTGCTCCGTAGAGTAGGCTGCTTTTAATAAGTGTTTCATAGATATTGTATTTTCGCTGTATTCCTATTTCGGAGCTCCAAAGTATTCCATTTAGGCAGCCAATTATTCTTCTAGCTTGTGTTACCCTTTTCTTTATTTCCTCATCGTCTTTTCCCGTTCTATCGAAGATTACTCCCAGGTACGTGTATTCACTACAGGATGTGATCTGTTCATTATCCTCTAGTTCGATATTGGATAATTCAGCTCTTATGGGTAGGTATCTAGTTTTTTCCACATTAATTTCCAAGCCCCACTGTTCATATTCCTCCTTTAGTTTCCTTGCCATATAATGTAGGTCGTCTTTTTCATTAGCTATGATCACTTGGTCCTCAGCAAATTGTAAGGTATATAAACAAACCTCTCCGAGGTCTATACCCATTCCATACCGTGGCATTTACGTTTCCACTGGTTTAGTGCTTTTGCAACATATATCTTGAACAAAGACAGAGTCGAAGATTTTAAATATCTGGGCGGCTGGATTTATTGCAGGGTTGAGAGTGACGAGAATAGAACTGGAACGCAAAAGCTTCATTAACGGGCTTTCTGTATTATGCAATTGAAGTCTCTCGTTAAACACGCGACTACGATCCTTAAAGTGCTATATCTGGTCCACTTTCCTTTTTGGATGTAAAACTTATCATAAAAATAAGACATCTAAATACATTAGTAGCATTAGAATTGTGGCATTCTCAACATTAGTGGAAAGCTCACATACCCAACAAACGTGTGATAGAAACCAGGAACAAAAGGCGGAAGTGATCAACATCATTAAAATAAAAAGCTCCACAATATCGGTCATATAATGAGGGGACCTAAATATCGTTGGACACAGAGATATGGACACAGATATTAACAAACTGGAGACCAAGAGAGAACAGGCGAGGAGTAGGCAGACCGCAGAAGAGGTGGACAGATGATAACCAACAAGTCGCGGGCAAGTAATGGATGAAAATTGCCAAGAGTAAAAATCGATGGAAGCAAATGGAAGAGGCCACGCTTGAACACGAGCATGGACACAAAGAAGAAGGGACATCAATGCAATAACCAAGGCAATAATCATCTAGCTTGATCCAGGGTTCGATCTGAACAACAACATATCAGGATAAATAAGAAGACGTATCATACTCATAAATAGGTGCGACTATGGCCTACCAAACTATTTAACTAAAAGTTTATCAAAAAATAAATAAAATTATGAAAATTATGATTGCCAATGACGTTGATTGTCTCGGTCCACCTATTCAGGTCAGAAGCTTGGACTCAAACCAAATCCGATGAATCTTTCATCTTTTAAAGCTAAGGCCAGACGGGCGATAATTTACGGCACCGTAAGAGCAGTAAACCTGACGAGGCATTGGTTGACTAACTCCTATTTGATCTACAATTGGTGGAGGAATTAGCCAACCCATGGGATTACTGCTCTTACGGCGCCGTAAATTATCGCCCGTGTGGCTTTTCGCTAAAAGATACTAGACAAAATATATGGAACGGTTATTAAAAATGGTATTATTCTGGGCTGATTATCGGAGAATAGGCCATTTTTGGGAAAAGTTATTTACCAGCAATTTTATTGCTGGAATCGAATTATAAAATCCTATGTATTAATAATATAGGTATGCAAAGTCGTCAGATAGTGTGCTACTTTTTTATAAATAAAATGGCGCACGAAAATCGTGTTTTTTTCAATTATTGCTCTATAACTCCGAAGATTTAAACTTTATAACAAAAACACTCAAATAAAAATTCACCGTTATTAAATTCTGCATAGAGACATGTATTTCCCGATCTGCTCCGACGAAAATTTTCCTCGTAAAATGCGGGTTTTACCAACAAAACCTTTAATTTTCAAATAAAGTTTTAAATAAGTAATTATCTACCAATAATTAAATAATTTGGTGACTTAAAAGCCTTCTTGGTTTAGATTATAGTTCCAGAAGCTGGTAAAAATTAAACGAATATTTTAGCCACAATTCAATTTGTTAATTAATAATTTATGGTCGCAATAAGAACCAAAATAATTAAGATACACTAATTAAACTTTGAAATCTTATAAAGATGAGATGACTATTTAACATTTTGTCGACAAAATATATTTTTTTTTATTTTTTTGCATAATCTTTAAATGTTTTAAAAAAATAGTTATAAACAAATTAACGTTTCTCAGAAAGTTTTTATTATATTATAATTTTAAAAAATAGCTAAAATGCGCATTTCAAATATTTTGAAAATGAATGCTTTAAAACTTTTTTGCACCCCTTCCGTGGCTCAGTGGTAAGAGCGCCTGCCTTTGGATCGAAAAAATCCGAAAGGTTGTGGGTTCGAATCTCACCAGGGTCAGGACTTTTTCATTTATTATAAATTAATAAATGAATATAGTTTCTGTCCTTGTGGGATCGGTACTCACCGGAGGGACCGCAGACGTTCGGATACAATTAGCGTCTCTTTGCAAAGACAATGACGTCGACTTTGCAAAGTAACAACACACTTACTCAACACACACCACATACCGTACCTACCATGCCAATTGCCATTAGTTGTCGAGGCATTTACTAAATAAAAAAAAAACTTTTTTTGCAACTATTTGCAAAAAAGTTATAAAGCAGCAAAGTAAACATACGATTATTACGGTGTTTATAATTTTTTTAATTCTTTCAAAGCGTAGAAGTGAGTTTAAAGTACAAGCTAATCATTTACAAAAAAAATCGATTATAAGTTTAATGGTTATATTTTAATTAAAGATCATAAATATATTTTTTTGTAATTTACACGCGCGAAAGTAGAATAATACAGTACTGTAGCTAAAATTTTCACTCGGAGCGACGACCGGCGGCCGCGCGACGTACACTTTTAATAAATAATGTATGCTGCGTGTCAGTCGCTTCGAGTGAACATTGTAGCTCCGACTCTGTATCAGGCCTACTTTTGCGCTAAAAATTACAAAAAAAGTATCTTTAATCTTTGATTATAAACAAATTATAAACAACGGAGAAATCGTATATTTATTTTGCTGTTTCATAACTTTTTTGAAAATGGTTGGAAAAATTTTTTTTTAAAGCATTCATTTTCAAAACTTATGAAATACGCATTTTAAGTATTTTTAAAATTAAAATGTAATAAACAATTTCTGAGAAATGTTAATTGGTTTATAACAATTTTTTTAAACATTTAAAGATTATGCAAAAAACTGAAAAATTTATATTTTGTCGACAAAATATTAAATAGGCATCACACCTTTATCATCTTTCTAAGTTTGATCAATGTCTCATGATTATTTTGGTTGTTATTGCGACTGTAAATTGTTAATTAACAATTGAATTGTTGCTAAAGTATTCGTTTCATTTTCACCGGCTTCTGAATTTATAATCTATACCAAGAAAGATTTTATTTCTCCAAGCTATATACTGATAAATAATTACTGGCCCAAAAAAATTATTTGAAAATTCGAGATTTTGTTGGGGAAACCCACATTTTCCGAGGAAAATTTTCGTCGGAGCAAATCGGGAAAAACATGCCTCTATGTAGAATTAAATTGGGGTGAATTTTTATTTGAGTGTTTTTGGTGTAAAGTTAAAATCTTCGGAGTTATAGAGCAATAATTGAAAAAAATACGATTTGTCGGCGCAATTTTGTTTATAAAAAAGTAGCACACTATCTGCGGACTTTTCAAACCTATATTAATAATATATAGGATCTTATAATTAGATTCCAGCAATAAAATGGCTGGTAAATAACCTTTCTTTGTACTTAACTAATTAGACCAGCGTATTATAACTATTTCTTTTCAAAATTTAAATATTATGCAAAAAAAAAGAAAAATTTATATTTTTTCGATAAAATATTAAATAAGTATCTCATCTTTATAATCTTTATAAGTTTGATCAATGTATCATGATTATTTTGGTTATTATTGCGATCATAAATTGTTAATTAACAATTGAATTGTTGCTAAAATATTCGTTTAATTTTCACGGGCTTCTGGAATTACAATCTATACCAAGAAAGCTTTTAAGTTATTTAATTATTGATTAATAATTACTTACCTAAAACTTTATTTGAAAATTAGAGTTTTTGTTAGGAAAACCCGCATTTTCCGAGAAAAATTTTCGTCGGAGCAAATCGTGAAAAACATATCTCTATGCAGAATTTAATTGCGGTGAATTTTTATTTGAGTGTTTTTGTTGTAAAGTTAAAATCTTCGGAGTTATAGAACAATAATTGAAAAAAATAGGATTTGTCGGCGCCATTTTGTTTATAAAAAAAGTAGCACACTATCTGCGGACTTTGCATACCTATATTATTAATATATAGGATCTTATATTTCGATTCCAGCAATAAAATTGCTGGTAAATAACTTTTCCATGAATTTTGCTAATTAGCCCAGAGTATATGTGAAAGTGCTGATCCGGAAATCCACCCAGAGTCGGCAAGAGTTGTAGTCAAGAAGCTACAAACCAAATATATTTAAAAATTCAGAAAATAACAACCATCGATACTAAAAAAACATAAAAATAGAGGCTCAGACCCGAAAAGCTAAGTTGAATAGACCGGATAATGTAAGATGCTGAGAAAATCAGCGTTGTCAACTGGAAAACCAAAGCATAAAACACAACATTATGGCCGAAGAAGATTACTTAAGAACTGAAAATAACTGTTGAAAATAAGCCATAAATTATAAACTTCAGGATATTTGATAAAAGACCTAAATCGACAAACAGTTTTAGTACATACCCTAAAAATATACATTTATAATGTCATAATATAATTTATGACAGTACATATAATTCGACACAATCTAATTAGATATAAGAGATTTAAATATTTTCACTGAAAGACCACATTGTATTTAAGTCATAAGATTTCATTACCCTAATACTATTGACGAAACGCAAAGTAGCGTCAAGGTTTTTCTAACATAAAACTCTCTAATCCCTAACCTACATAAATCAGATAACAGTTTTTGCTTTCAGATGATTGTGATTCAAATGTTGCAGTCCCAAATTTACTGTAAATTTAATGTTTTAAACATAAATCAACCTATTACGTTAAATTATTACGGAGTGGGACTAATATCCTTTTGCCAGTATACGAATAGATGCACTGAATTTTTTCTGTCTTTCTCTGGACGTATGTATAAACTCTTCACATGACTTATGACTTCGAAATTGGATAAAAAATCTAGATATGTACCAAACCAGAGAGCAAGCAAGATTTCGATCAAAGTTTGGCACCAACGACCACCTGTAAACAATAACACAACTCATTCAAAAATCGACAGAACACAACAGAATACTACAGAGCGTTCAATGATAGGAGTAACAATAAAATACAAGAAACGAAGACCTATGAAACACAACCAGAATCATAGATGTTGTGGAGAGAGCTAGGTAGAGTATATAGAGAGAGAGAACGAGTATAACAATACCAATACACAAGAGAGGAAACAGTAAAGACCCTACCAACTACCGTACCATCACCTTGCTGAGCACAACTCTTAAACTTTTAACAAAAATGCTTGCCAGTAAAATAAACGACGAATACACAATTAGTGAGGAACAACAAGGTTTTCGGAAAAATAGGTCCACCATTAGACACCATATTAATAGCCAGACAAATTGCTGAGAAAGTACTGGAATATAATAAACCTGCATTTATGTGCTTTATAGATCTGACTAAAGCCTTCGATTGTGTAAGATGGCCTTCGATTGTCTTCGATTAGAAGATGTGCTAAGATTGTTAAAGGAGAAAAATCAGCCCAACAAGATGATAAGGATAATTAAAGACATTAATACGAAGAATAAAACCAGAATAAAAGTCAAGAATGAACTAACATCGGAAGCAAAAATCAACTCGGGAATCAGACAAGGGGATAGCTTGAGCCCATTGCTTTTTAATTTAGTTAAGGACAAAATCCTAGAAAACATTAAAAGTACAGGAAAAGGATATAAGATGGCAGAAAAACAAATAAAAATCCTCTATGCTGACGATGCGACCTTAATCTCCGATAACGAGGATAACCTACAACGAATGGCACAAACTTTCAATACAGTGGCGAGGAACTACAGCATGAAAATATCAACAGCTAAGGCCAAATCCCTGATAGTGTCAAGGGAACCCATAAGATCAAAAATAGTAATTAACAACGAACTAATTGAACAAGTCTCGAGATTCGAATATCTGAGAGTCGAAATATGTAGTTATGGAGATGTTAAAGAGAGCATCCGAAAGCAAGCAAATAAAGCCAATTACTTGTCAGGATGTCTGAGGGACGTCATCTGGAGAAATACAGATAGGACTGGAAGGGAAAGTACGCATATATAAACCATGTGTAAAACCGATCATGACGTACCCGATTTAAACAAGATGTGACACAGCAGAAAGCAAGATGATACTGGGTGCATCAGAAATGAGAACGCTGAGGTCAGTAACCGGGAAAACACTGAGAGACATAATACCGAACGACAGAATAAGAGATCTCTGTAACATACAAGGCATAGTAAGGTGGGGAAGACAGAGAAGACGAGAGTGGAAACAACATGTGACAAGAATGGACAACGAGAGAATAGCCCGTATAGCCAGAGATTCAGACAACAGGCAAGAGACCAATAGTAAGGCCCTTTAAACGGTGGCAAGATAGCTGACAGTCAACATCACAGCTACGAATACAAGCTCAAAATCAGTTAATAACAGGCCAAGAGGTCTAATATAAGAAAAAGAAGAATAAGTGGAGAGAGCTTGCAGATTGAAATGGTCATTGGTCTATGGTCACGTGACAAGGATGAAGGATGTAATTTGGACACGCAAGATCGAAAGGAGACCAAGAACCCATAAATGAAACAGGGAAAGACCACCTACACGATGATCCGCGAAAACTGACGAAAAATTGGATTCATACTGCACAAGACTGTGAACCCTGGACACAAACAGGGCTATGTTCTTCAGTGGACTTAAAACGGAATGATGATGATGATGATGTACTACAGCAAATTGGCTTATTGTGCATACAATATTTCAAAAACAAGCACTAAAATATATATCTACATAAAGTTCAAAAATTTAAGTAAATAAGTAGAGAAAAGGGGATAAGCATAGAAAGACATTACTCCAATTTGCAAGAAGCAAAAAACATTGAAGATTTGAATAAATCCAAAATGAAATTTCTAATTCATGGCTTTAAAAGTCTCAAGATATTTTAGAAGAAAAAGAACAGCAAGAGAAAGGAGAGGAAGATATCAGATGAATGTAAAATAAACACCTCAACATAAAAGTTATATGCCATTCCATTAATTTTACTTATTCAATTACCATAAAATACACTCTACAGTACCATTTTCAGTGAATTTTCAACGTGTTTATTGTTGCAAGAAGCAAAAAACATTGAAGATTTGAATAAATCCAAAATGAAATTTCTAATTCATGGCTTTAAAAGTCTCAAGATATTTTAGAAGAAAAAGAACAGCAAGAGAAAGGATAGGAAGATATCAGATGAATGTAAAATAAACACCTCAACATAAAAGTTATATGCCATTCCATTAATTTTACTTATTCAATTACCATAAAATACACTCTACAGTACCATTTTCAGTGAATTTTCAACGTGTTTATTGTTACTTTTTGCTTTATCAGTAGTTGTTTTAAATTCCTCCTATAAGCTACTTGAAATGTATCTAAGTAGCATCAAAACAATCAAATATGGTAAACGAGCTGATTATATTTTTAAATAGTTTTATTACGAAGACATGTTAATTATTGTTATTAGGTTTATCAGAAATAAACACCTGATTATAATAAACCATTATAAATAAATCATTTCTACACAATGATTTCATCAAGGAGTTTTTGCGCTTATGCAGTGAGGACGTTTAGGTTGAAATAAATTAATTTTCTCGAGAATGGACGATTTTGGAGATAGATCCCGAAACAGGTCGATTTTTATTTTTAAATTACGATTTTTTGACGATGACGTAGTCGATGATTTTTTTAAATGAGAATAAGAGTCGTGTGCTAGCTCTTTTAAAAGTTTCTTTAATTCTCTATTCAGTAATATAAACACTAACATAATTATTTATACAGAGTGTCCAAATTTTTTTTCAATTAAATTAATTAATACAAAAAGAGGAATGTATGTAATTTATTTCATTCAAAATATATTTTACTGCTGTCAGAAAACAGAAAAAAATGTTTATTTGACAAATCAATATTGTTTTTCGCTTAAACTACAAGTTAAAGCTGCCACCCACCTACCTCTTGGAAGTTGGAACATTTAATTTAAGCGACAAGCAATGTTTATTTTTTAAATAAACATTTTTTTCTGTTTTCTAACAGCAGTAAAATTAATTTGCGTCATTAATTTTGACGTCATGTAAGATTTTAAGAATGTCGCGAATCACTGAATGACATTTTAGTTAAATCTGACAGTTAAACACTGACACTAAAGTTGTGACAAATATAAAATTCAATTTCATATCCGAATATACCAATGAGATAAAATATTTATATTTACGTCGTTGACAAATTTCTAACCTAGAATTACAATAATTGTCATTTTATCCGTTAACGTGATAGTTAACATGAAAGTACTGTCACGATAGATTATTTTTGTTTCAAATTATCTTTATTGATATTTATTGGCTATCTATTTAGAGTATTGTAATTGTCAACCAATTATACATCTATAAAGTATAAGTAGCTTTAATATGGAAATACCCTTCAACGAATACCTACATAATTTTCGAAGTTCTATAATCACGGACGTACGTTTTTTTCTGTCACTTCGAGCTTAATGCGTTAGAGCAAATTCGACAAAATATAACGCACTGAAAAAAGGGCTTGGGATGCTCTATTTATTTTTCTTTTTCTTGAACACCTTACATAAATAATTATGTTAATGTTTATATTACTGAGAGCACTTGGATCTACTTCAAAGATAAGGTAATCGAGGCTGCAAAAGACTGTGAGGCAGCGGTTTCCACTGGCCGTAAGCCATGGATATCCGATAATACGTGGACTGTGATTCAACGCAGAAAAGAACATAAAACTAGATACAGAACAAACGATGAATACAGAGCGTTATCGAGAGAAATCAGAAAACAGTGCCGCAAAGATAAAGCTGATTACATCTCTCAAATATTCAGAGATATAGAGGAGCATGGCTGTCGAAATGAACCGAGGGACTTATTCCAGAAGATCAAACTCCTTACCAGAGAACTTAAGCCTCAAACGTGGTCTGTAATAGATAAGGAAGGTAATTTAAAGACCGATACTGATGAAATATTGGAAACATGGCGAAACTACTGTGGCGAGCTATATAAAAATAACGAGATATCAGCAGACAATCAGTGGCCTTCTGACTACCCTAGAGAACCTACTGTCTTACTCGCTGAAGTCAAAGATGCAATTAAATCACTAAAGAGAAATAAATCCCCAGGCATTGATTCAATACCATGTGAAATACTACAGTTACTAGGTGACAAAGGATTACTTATCATCGATTCTATCTGTGTCGCTGTTTGGAATTCAGAAAAATGGCCATCTGATTGGTGTACCTCAATTTATATCCCACTACACAAAAAGGGAACTACTACCAGATGTGAAAACTACCGCACACTGTCACTAATAACACATGCTAGTAAAATCTTGTTGCATATCATCAAAAACAGATTAAAAACCTATCTAAAGTCGGAAAAATGAAAAAATACCCATGAACGAACATATAAAACACGCTGTATTTTCCTGTCACCGTGTCACAAAAAAATTGGCCAGCGCAAGTACATGTAATAATTATTGTTACATGTACTTGCACTGGACAATTTTCAAGCAGATAGCAGATAGTTGAATTTTTTTTGCATATAGAAGTGTACTGTACCTTTCATTTGCAATTTTCAAAATTAAAATCGATTAACTACCACGGCGTCAGGAATTTTTTTAAATAAACATTAATTATTGGTGCTACGCGCAGGACAGCGGTGTTCGATTCACATGAAGTTGATTTCCACCAAAATTTCTTCCAATCTTTATCTAATATATTATTTTCTTACTCTATATTTTGTTGTATTTTAATATTTTAATTCCACAAAATCAAACTAATTTTATTATTGTTTGTGAAATATTGTTTAAACAATTGTATATGTTTAAAAATAATAAACTTTTATTCTCAAGTTAAAATATATGAACAAAGAAAGTTTTTGCTAAAAGAAGTGTTAGTTCAAAGGATAGAGTATGTGTTTTTATTTTGCAATAAACAAATTTATTTATTTATATCGAAATGTAATAAAAATTAAAATGTATCAATAATTATCAAAGGTCATTGGAATGCCCAATCAGAGCAAACTATCCGGTGTCCTGCGCGCAACACCAATAATTAATGTTTATTTAAAAAAATTCCTGACGCCGTGGTGGTTAATCGATTTTAGTTTTGCAAATTGCAAATGAAAGGTACAGTACACTTCTATAAGCAAAAAAAATTTAACTTGCTATCTGCTTTATTTTCAGTCCTGTATCATATAGTTTTTCTGGGTGAAATTTGAAGGTCCTAAGTTTAGCAGAAATGGTTGAAAAACGTAAAATGCGAATACTTGTTTTTGTATAGTTTTTTCCCAAACATTGCTATTTTGCAACATGGGTGACTATTTTTTAAATTTTTAACCAACTCTATATTGTAGGAAATTTAATTACACAACTTTTATGTCAATACAACTTTTCTCGAAAATGAATACTCTTAAAGTTATAATCAAAAAACGAAGAAAAAAATTGAATTTTTCCTTCATTTTTTGACATTTTGATTATTTAAACAATGTTCCGGACCTTTTTGAGAGGGTCCTCAAATATTATTATTTTATTTATTTTCAAGCAATTTCTGCAAAAAAATTTGAGTCACCTCTCAACGTCCAAATGTACTAATATTTTTACAGATGCGCCCTGATCTAATTAGTTTTATTAGTTTTACTAGCATTAATACACTTTATTACTGAATACAGCACTTCATTTAGAACAGGCGAGATGTTTTTAGCTACCAAGTTTTCCCTATGGATAACACAATGCACAATAATCATTTCTGGATTTGCATCTTTCATCAATTTTAAGCAGCCATTTTTCTTGTCCGTCATATTTGGAGCACCATCTGCAGCACAAGATTTTGTATATTTTATTGGTATATCATTGACGTCAAGCAGTCTTTTAGCTTATAATATATATCTTTGGTAGTAGTTGTGCTTTCTAATCATTTATAGAACAATAATTTTTTAACAAGCTACTCTTTATCACTACATAATATATCTTACATAAGTTATCAATACTGCGTCACTGTCTCTCAAAGTTGATTTATCTATTTTCACTGACAAATTTCTGTTGTTCAATATCTTCTCTAATTTTGTCTATTCTTCTGCTAACAGTATTTTTGCTGAGTTGCCAAGCTTTTACATATTTGTCATCTTTTTCAAGAACCGTTAAGAAGCTGATATAGATGGTGTTATTAAATTCTCCCCTATAGTGGGATGTTGTTTCCTGTTTTTAAAAAAGAAAAACTAGCCTCAAGAACACGATTATTAGTTGAAGTATGAGCAGTAAACAGTGACTTTAACCCATTTATGCCCAACCGGTCGTTAACGACCCAACTAACAAAAATATGTTCCAAGCAAATATGTCGAACTTACCAGTACTTACTTACTTTCCGTGTCCGGAACACCAACAACTTTAAATTCTGTATTTCCAATGGTTGGCCACATAGATGGCCCTGTCATTTGCTATAATTAAGTCTTGTTCTGTGCAGGTCTCTCTCATCTCTGTGCATGATAGTAGATGCCGGCTGGTCTGAACCGCGCCACAGTCGCAGGTATCGTCCTCCTGGTATCCCCATTTTTTCAGGTTACTAGCACAACGTGAAACGCCGGTTCTTAGTCTGTTTAGCGCTTTCCAAGTCGGATACGGTAAATTGTGTCCAGCAGCCATTTCCTCCGAGGGAGGAAAATGTGTCGCGGTAGCTGACGCTTGCCATAGGTGTATTCGGCGCGTCTCTGGCGCTTCGGGGATGGATCTTGATGTTTTCAGGAAGCTTTTCCGAGATCTTAGTCTGCTTGGCTGAGTTTGGTGATCATATATATGGTGTCTTCGGTCCGTCTCCTGCTTTTTCCGTTCTACCTCTGACGTGACCTTCCTCCTGATAGGTGGTGGAGCAATTCCAGCAATGGGGTATACCTCTTCGATAGGTGTCGGTTTCAGGCAACCCGATATTATACGGACCGTTTCATTTAGAGCCACGTCGACGTTCTTTGCGTGAGCAGAGTTTGCCCATACTGGTGCTCCAAACTCCGCGGCCGAAAAACATAATGCCAAGGCAGAAGTGCGGAGAGTGTGTGGTTGTGCTCCCCATTTTGTATTAGTTAGCTTGCGGATGATATTATTTTTGGCACTTACTCTCTTCTTGACATCTTGACAGTGGTATCGGTAAGACAGAGTTCTATCCAGACGGACGCCAAGGTATTTTGGCGTCTTGTTGTGTTCCAGCATCTGACCACGCCATTCCACCTCCAACGACCTTCGGGCATGCTTGTTTCTCAGGTGGAAAGCACATACCTGGGTTTTTGTGAGATTGGGTTTCAGATGGTTTTTATCACAGTATAGAGCTAAGTCTCCCAGGGCATCTGTCAGTTTCACTTCGACTTCATTGAAGGTTCTTCCCTGAGCTGCCACCGCTGTATCATCAGCGTAAATAAATTGCCTTGTTTGTTGGTGTATGGGTTGGTCGTTGGTGTATATGTTGTATAGAATCGGCGACACCGGTGCACCAACAACCAACAACTTACCAGTAGCCGTTTGTTTACAAGTTCATTCCTGACTATGCAAGTAAGCAATTTATTTATTGCAAACCGTTTATTTCGCTCGTAGTGTTCCTATAGTGTACATCAAAATAGAACTTGAATAACGTTCGCAACATGGCATCATTCAAACGTTTGTAAGTACATTTAAATAAATCATTTTATTATTTAAATCCATTTTATATAATTAAACATAAGTTGTATTAACACACTTTTACTATTAGTAGGAAAATAATTTGATATATGCTATAAATATAACATTATATTTTGATGGGTCGTTAACGACCCGTTGGGCACATGACATATCATAATGAGAAAATGTTTTTTTGGTAAAAAACCATTATCTACTGCAGAAATTCTGGAGGAAATAGATAAAATTGAAAATAATAGTGAGACTATATCGCATGATAAATATATCTCTGATGTTTGGGATAAATGGCTTGAGTCATAATTTCACAACAATCATGTTTTGATGCCTTCTGGACCAAAAAATCGGCTCTTTTAAGTGTACAACTGTTGTATTAACATGTTATCTCCTAATGAGCATGGAATTGAGCCAATCCAAAAAGCAAGCGGATATTCAGCAAAAGAAAAACTAAAAATTCAAAAATAGATCAACCATTTGTAATTTCGCAATACAACAAATCTATGGGCGAAGTCGACTTGATAAACACCAACATTTCGAACTACAGAATAAAAATGCGTGGAAAAAATGGTACTTTACAATATGGATATGGGTGCTGGATGTTTGTCTAACCAGTGCTTGGACACTAGCACGACAGTTTGGATATAAAAATAACAACTTAGAATTTAGAAGACACATAGTTCGTACATTATTGTCTAATTATGGAAAGTCGTTCTATCCGTTCTACTGGAACTCAAAATATTGCTCCATCCCCATCAATACAGCATCTAATTATTACTGGTGCTCAAAGAAGATTATGTCGTGTACGTTCAAATAAAACTACAAAAGCGTGCGATAAATGTGAAATTCCACTCTACGATAAATTCTTCCAAGATTATCATACAAACTATTTTAAGCCTTAAGTAATATAATTAATCTATGCCTGCTTCATTTTTTTAAAAATAAAATAAAATGTAATTGAATAAACGTTATTCTTTTTATACAGGGTGAGGCAGATAATTGGCCTATTAGAAATATCTCGAGAACTAAAAGCAACAGAATCATAAAAATTGGAATACAGGAGGTTTGAAGGATGATCTATTAAATGAAAATATTTTCATCTCTTTGCAACTTCCGGTTATACCGGAAGTTGCTTATAAGTTCGTTTTTTTAAATGGGACACCCTGTATATTTTTACATTTTTGGATTCTCTTTGATGTCCTCTTTCTTAAAATATGAGGATTTGTAATTTTATACAGGGTATTTTAAAAGATAATTACGTTTGTTTATTAATTTCGTAGCATTATTCACACCCTGTAGAATTGTAGTAGTTTGACAACTAAAACTCTACTTACGTTCAAATGATTTTAATGTAGTCGACTATTTTTAAGAATCATTAGTATAGCTAAATTTTTAATTTTAGTATACAGGGTTGGTCGAAACTCGGAATGAGTATTTTCTGAGTTTTCTTAAATGGGACACCCTGTATTTTAGTATTGTAATGAAATGATATCTTATGGTACTTTTTTATTTCTTAAGCATTCCCTATACCTAACTGCTTTAATTTGTGCTTAATTGTTAGTCGCACCAACAATCTTAACTACGTAGCTATTTTGATAGCTAAACCATTATTGGTAATTTTAAGGATCGGTCTGGATTAATATGTATTTATTTCTGAAAAATTGTTCGTGACTGAATATTTTCATGGCCAACCTAATAAAATTTTACGTACTTTTTGTTGCAATTATTGTTTAGATTGAATCACCAATAACTCACAAATTAAAGCAGTTAGTTATAGGGAATACTTATAAAATAAAAAAGTACTATGAAATATCATTACATTATAAGACTAAAATACAGGGTGTTCTATTTAAGAAAACTCAGAAAATATTCAGTCCGAGTTTCGACCAACCCTGTATACTAATATTTTAAAATTAGCTATACTAATGATTCTTAACAATAATAGACTATATTAAAAATCACTTGAACGTAAGTAGAGTTTTTAATGTCAAACTATTACAATTCTACAGGGTGTGAATATTGCTACGAAATTAATAAAAAAACGTAAATATCTTTTAAAACACCCTGTATAATATTACAAAATCTCATATTTTAAGAAAGAAGATATTGAGGAGAATCCAAAAATGTAAAAATATACAGGGTGTCCCATTAAAAAAAACCAAGTTATAAGCAACTTCCGGTATAACCGGAAGTTGCAAAGAGATAAAAATATTTTCAGTTAATAGATCATCCCTCAAAACCCCTTTATTCAAATTTTCATGATTCTGTTACCTTTAGTTCTCGAGATATTTCTAATAGGCCAGGTATCTGCCTCACCCTATATGGTACCCCTATGTGCCCAACGGGTCGTTAACGACCCAGCATGTTTCTCAAAAATCAGTTTTTGAAAAAATTTTTTAGTAATTTTTCAATGCATTTTAGGGTATTTTATTACATGCTTGAGAAAATCATTGATATATTTGACAAAAATAGTTGTGGGCATAAATGGGTTAACGTTGATCTCTTTTCACAATTTTAAGTTTACTTGACGTCGAAAAACATCCAGTTGATATTTTTGTCTGGCGAAATGCCTATATTGTCTATATGCTTTTTTCGTTAAATTTGGTACCGAAACCTAGCATTGAATTTAAATGACCACTAGCGAAAAGCTTAAACTCGTGTCAAGTCCATTTTCGAATTGCCCCCCTTAGCAATCAAATTGCCCCCCTGTGGGGCGTGGGCTCCACGTTGGGAAACACTAGCTTATCTGGAAAAATAAACGAGATACTAGATATTTTGAATAAATCTCGGTCATGATGGTAGGCTATGACAGTGATAGGAATATCATGACAACAATTTTATTTTTTGACAATTTATAATATTTAATTATAATGGGTTACACAGAAGCTGAAAAGTTTAAAATAACATTGTTGTCGTGATATTCCTATCACTGTCACAGCCTACCATCATGATTTATTCAAAATATATAGTATCTAGCTTATTCTTCCAGATTGGCCTATCAAGCTCAATATGGAAATGTTTGTTACAGAAGGTTCTATTCAAATGTGTAACCATCTACAGGGTGTTCCATTTAAATTATCAAAGTTAACATCTGCGGCCATTTTGTTTGCACCTTCTTTGTTTTTCTACTATCATTTTCGAAAACTACATAAAAAATAGTGTAACTTTTGTATTTTACATTTTTTTCCAATTCTGTAAATAAAGCAGTTTACAGGGGGGTCAAAATATAGTGAATAACACTGCACCTATACACGAAACTATTAAGACCATAATCTGCATCTCAATTACAGTAAAACCTCGATATAACGGACTAATTGGGGTGACGGGCTGTCCGTTATAGCCGAAAGTCCGTTGTATAAAAATAGGTTTAAAAAACATAAAAAACATTTTTTTTTAATTTTGTACGCACTTTTGAAGTTTGCTGCTTTTTTATAATTAGAAATGTGTCCGCATTTTGCTACAATAAAAATTTTATTGAAATTCTTTGGGGACGTTTTGGGAAATACCGGGACGTTTTTTTCATATTTTCCGTTATATCCGAAGTCCGTTAAATAGAGGGCCGTTATATTGAGGTTTTACTGTACTCAGTACAGCATTTTGTTCGCATCTTGTCTTAAGCCGGGTCTAGACACGTGTAACGTGTAATGTAAGATTACGTGTAATTTAGCATCAACAGTGTGGACGTCGCACGAACGTCCACACGAATCGTTTAGCGAATCTTGGTTTCCACTCAAGTTCTACGAACAGACGAATAAGGGAGGTCGTGACAGCAGGTAGTTTTTTTATACTGCTTTTATTTGTATGTACATATTTACTAACTGAAGACTAAATTTTTGGGATCCCAAATACCGGGGTTTTGTTGGTATAAGCAGGTAGATTCGTCAAGCGATTGCTCGCCACACGTCCAAACGGTAAAACTTTCACTAACGCCGTCCAAACGAGTGCTGCGAGCGCCTTTTTGTTCACGGAAAAAACCGACTCCCGATGGGTCCCGGCGAACTCCAGCGCGAATGGTACATGTGATGATGCTCGTAGTGCAGTCCAAACGCAGAATTCGCGTTTCATTGCACGTTACGTTACACATTACATTACACGTGTGTGGACCCGGCTTTATAGAGATGTTCATTAACATTCTCGTTGTTTCATGTTCTCCAGGGCAGGAGGTTCTTCGGAGTAGCACCTGTAATGAAGAGACGGCTAAAGTCACTGAAACGGGGTTGAGATTTTAATCCGCTTAAAACCCGTAAAAGGTTGCATGCTCCGAACTAGGAACAGGTATAAATGCTCGATATGCTCGATATGAAATCTATGGAATGAAAATAAATTTGGTTCTTTCTAATAATAATTGAAAATTTATTATCGTAAATGTATTTTAAATATCGCATAATAATTACAAGACATGTTAATAGACGATTAGAAGTCACACTCAAACCAAATTACAGTACAAATATAAATTCAGAGGGGAGGAATACTCCCGAATATACTCTGTTACTCTGTTCCGTTTTGTTCGCAGAAGCAAACAGAGCAGATGCAGATCAATTACACTGGTGTATGACTTAGGAGATTAATCCGCTACCGTTACATTCTGTTGAATTCAAACACATGTTCTTCCACAAGTCGGCGAAACAATGTTTTGCCATTGTCAGCTGGCCATCTAAATATATGTTTAATATTGCCACATACTTAAAGTAATCCTAAAGATTATTCATCGTAGAATATATAAAAGATAGAACAAGATATTGGACAAACTCAGTTCGGATTTAGAAATGCTCAAGGAACTAGAGAAGCATTATATGCAGTAAATGTGTTAATACAGAGATGTTTAGATGTAAAGCAGGATATTTATGTCTGCTTCATAGATTATGACAAAACATAATATATAGATTATAAGGCATTCGATACGGTAAAACATAATCCGTTAATAAAACTACTGAGAACAAAGAACATCGACACTCGGATATAAGAATAATAAATAATAGTCCTGGATCCCGAGTATAAAAAAAAAGTTTATTAATAGCAAGCTGAAAACTTGTTCAAAGCTTAAAGGTGTGTAGTCGGACAAACTTTGATGCACGGCAACACTGGAACAGGGGAAGTTTTAATTGTGGAAAGTGATAAACGTGTCATCCTGACAAGTTTATGATTTTGAAAAATAGCAGGTTGTTTTTAAGTTTATTCAACAGCCAACGTTAATATAATATATGAAAAAATATTTGTCCGACAAAACTATTGGGTATTTTAACAGGTCCGACACATAGAACATGTCAAATGACAGGAATTACGTTGGCGATAAATAGCAGTCTGATTTTTGCATGAGAGTTTATTGAAAATAAAAAGAATCTAACAATAAAACACTGAAAACGTTTGTTTTCTATACT
This sequence comes from Diabrotica virgifera virgifera, assembly GCF_917563875.1. Lineage (NCBI taxonomy): Eukaryota > Metazoa > Arthropoda > Insecta > Coleoptera > Chrysomelidae > Diabrotica > Diabrotica virgifera. Next base: position 153,934,111 of record NC_065450.1, read on the forward strand.
TCCACAAAATTTATTATAAATATGTGACTACAGCTGTTTCGGCAGAGTGCCTTTCTCAAGTGATTTCGTTTACTATGTGTTTGTCTTTTTAAAGTCTTTAACTGACGAGGTTGAGGAGTGGGGAGCTGTTTGTCTTGAGTTGGTCATTCAGAATTATATCTGTATTTTTTATTTATTAATTTCCATAGATTCTAATAAAGATAGATTAAGGTCTTTATTTTGAATATTGTTAGTTGTTGTAAGTTGTAGTTAGTTCTGAAAGCTGGTGTTATTCCTTTCTTTTTTATGTATCTGGCTATTTTTGTTGTTATCTTGCCAGTATATGTGATAGAGCAGAACGTACTGGGTTCTTTCTGTGGTGGTGGATAGACTAATTTCAGGGCTTTCTTATAAAATTTTTGGTTTAAAATTGTATTAATTGTTTGTTCGTTATAGCCATTGTTTACTGCTATTTGTTTAATGATGTTCAGTTCTATTTCGAAGTTATTTTTTGACATGGTAATTTCTGTCAGTCTATGTATCATACTATGGTAGGCTGCTAATTTGTGTTGTGTAGGATGGGATGATGAATTGATTGTGTATAGTTGTGTCAGTATGGGTAGGTTTATGATATACGGAGAATTCATGTTTGTTGTGGTTTATATATGATAAACCTAGCCATACTGACACAACTATACATAATTCATCATCCCATCCTACATAACACAAATTAGCAACCTACCATAGCATGATACATAGACTGACAGAAATTCCCATGTCAAAAAATAACTTCGAAATAGAACTGAACATAATTAAACAAATAGCAGTAAACAATGTCTATAACGAACAAACAATTAAAAATAATTTAAACCAAAAACTCCATAAGAAAGCCCTGAAATTAGTGTATCCACCACCACAGAAAGAACCCGATACCTTCTGCTCTATCACATATACTGGCAAGATAACAACAAAAATAGCCAGATACATAAAAAAGAAAGGAATAACACCAGCTTTAAGAACTAACAACCACTTAAGCAAATATATTAAGAACAATAAGAGCCGAAAGAGAAAACAACTACAGAGTGGTGTCTACAAAATAACTTGTGGTGACTGTCCGAAAACTTACATAGGTCAAACTGGCAGAACTTTTGACAAACGGATAGCAGAACACAACATGGCTTTCAACAATAGAAAAACAGACACTTCTACATACGCACTTCACCTTTTAGATCATAATCATTCTTTTAATGAAGAGTTTCAAATTTTGCATATATTCAAAATAAACGCCTTAAGCTATCTTTATCAGAATATATGGAAATTAATATATTAAAAAATACAGATATAATTCTGAATGACCAACTCGAGACAAACAGCTCCCCACTCCTCAACCTCTTCAGTTAAAGACTTTAAAAAGACAAACACATAGTAAAGGAAATCACTTGAAAAAGGCACTCTGCCGAAACAGCTGTAGTCACATAGTTATAATAAATTTTGTGGAAGTATAGAAAACAAACGTTTTCAGTGTTTTATTGTTAGATAAAATGAACTTCCATCAAGTAACGGTCGAATCCATCAATTATAATAAAAACAATTGGAAGTTCTGTCCGACAAAATACATGGGAAGTTTTCGTAGTCCGACGTTCGAAACTGTCTACCTATATCTTACATGTTTCGAACGTAGGACTACAAAAACTTCCCATGTATTTTGTCGGACAGAACTTCCAATTTGTTTTTTACCCTTTAGCCGTCTTTTACATCATCTTATCTGTCCTAAATAAACGGAGACTTATTTTAATCTATCCTGTTCTGATTAATTTTTTATTTCTTATTCCTCGAATATATTCCGTAATTTGACCCACATACCTACGCCATAATTCTATCTTCCTTATCAGTATTTGTTTACCGGGATGCAATTATTCTATTACCAGCCGTTCCAGTGTAACTCATCGTATTCTTATCTTGATGCCTATTATAAAAGAAATTGTTTTTACTGGACAGTCAATCAGCAAATTATGTAAACATTTCATTGTATGAGCTTCTAGGACATAATTGATTAGAACTACGACTTATTGTCTTTATTATTGTTTTTTAATGCAGTATATTATTATTGTAATTCAAATAGATAATTATTGGAATTGACTGCTAATGAAAATAATAAACCCGATAAACTTACTAGTGAATTAAATTTGAAGGACTTACCGAACCAGTTAACAATCGTGCTGTTTTGACTTTTGACTAATGAAACGAAAAAAGGTCGAAAAATAATGCATCAAGGGAAAGTCGTAAATAAAGAAAGAGAAATTGTATTAAAAATACATAGATGCAAAAATAAATGCTAATTCAAAATCTAAACAGCCTATGAACAATCTGGACAGATTTTATTATGACTCCACAATTTTCCTTTACAAAATGAGTCTATTATGTGAGTCAAAAACTATTGAAAACATCTACCAAAGCAACAAAATGGGAGTTAGAATAGATGGACAACTTACAGAAACTATAGATATAGGCTGCTAAATAAGACAGGGAGACTCACTGAGTACTATGCTCTTCAATTTAATTGTACATCATCAAAAACGTCAACAAAGGAAGAGGATATAGAACGGGAAACAAAGAAGTAAAAATACTCTGCTACGCAGACGACGCAATATTGATAGACCAAAGTGAAGATAGTCTGCAAAGATTAGTCCACAGATTTAACATAAGCGCAAAAGAATTCAATATGGCAATTTCAGCTCAGAAAACTAAAACAATAGTAATCAGTAAAGAACCGATTAGATGTAAAATAGAAACTGATGATATCAGTATTGAACAAGTAATGGAAGTAAAATTCCTTGGAATTACATTGTCAAGTTACGGAGACCTGGACAAAGAAGTGAGAAATCAAGTACAAAAAGCAAATAGACTGGCATGATCCCTTAATAACACTATAGCGACACGCTTGATTTATTATTTTTTTAATTGCTAATTTTCAATATTAACTTTCTTTTCTAAACGAAAATAATATGGGTCATTTAAAAGTCACAATACTGTCTATACGAAACCAGATGGTAGTGGCCTGTTCAGTCTCAGTTTAAAAACTCCCCATTAAATAGTAAACCTTATCAGACCTTATGTCAATGAATCAGTTTTTGAATGCATTCGAGGACGCTTCTTGACAGAGATGTTTTCAGTTTTTAAAACATCAGATAAAGGACCAGCCTCTTTATGTCGATAAATTAGTCATCAACGTAAAACCGCAGACATGTTTCAGTATAGTCACAGCAACCACCCGGCGCGGACACACCACCATACTCGCAAAGAATAACAAACCCTATTTCGAGCCATATTCACGCTATTTTACCAACACAAATAAATATATTATTGACAAGTTTTTGTTTTTACACTTATTTTAATTTAAGTTAATTGATTACGTTAACCCTCAACTGAACAACACTATATGATGAAACCGACATTGAGATGAAATCAAGAATTTATAAAGCCAGTGTAAGACCAATAATGACATATGCATCATAAACAAGACCTGATAGAGCCACAACACAAAGACTACTGGAAACGGCAGAGATGAGAGTACTGAGAAGAATTGCAGGAAATACGCTGAGAGATCAAAAAGAGGAGTGAAGACATTAGAAGACAATGTAACGTACAGTGTATAAACGAATGGACACTAATAGAAAAAAAGAATGGAGTAACCACCTAAGTAGAATGGAGGAAAATGGGGCAGAACGGTCAAAATATCAAGAGATAAATCACCAATCGTTAAAAGAGGTATCGGCCGACCGTAAAAGATATAGTGACAACCTTCCATATTGGTATCAATCCACCAATGAACAAGCAGAATGGCTTATAAAGAGGATGAAGAAGAAGATTATAAAAAGATTAAGAAGTGTGAAAATAGGAGTTCTAGAAACACAAAGTATTATAAAATAGATTTTATATTCCACCTTCGTATTTGGAATAATAACTTCCTCCTTTTCTACTCTATTTCTTAAGCTTATTCCAAGCCTTGATCTCTCCATCTTTCGTTTTGGAATAAGTGAAAAGCAAAAGAGTAGAATGGAACGACCACATAAGCCGAATGACAACAAATAGAGTAGTAAGGACGGCGAGAGACGGTTCTCCAATGGGAAGACGATCAGTGGGAAGACCACGAAAACGATGGAATGACAACTTACTGGAGGCACATTGAAAAACAGACAGATTAATGTCTATATAAAAAGAAGAAGAAGAAGTATTTGCAATAACCACATAACCAGAATGGGGAAGACACGTGTGGTCAAAATAGCCAAAAAGTATCGGCCGACCGCGCAAAACATGGAGTGACAACTTTCCATAGAGGTACCAATCCGCCAATGAACAAGCTTCTTCTTCTTTAGGTGCCGTGTCTGTATTCAGACGTGGCCGTCATCATGTTTACAATTTCCTGAAATCTCTCTCTATCGGCTGCTGCGCGAAATAATTCTTCTACTGTGCAGCCACACCATTGTCTAATATTACGCAGCCATGAAAGTTTCTTTCGACCAATCCATCTCTTTCCCTCCAATTTTCCTTGTATTATAAGGCGAAGCAGATGGTATTTAGGTCCTCTAATTATATGGCCGAAGTATTCTGTTTTTATTCTCTTTATGATGCTTATGAGCAGACGTTCTGAATTCAGCATTTGAAGAACATCTTCATTGGAAGTGTGCGAAACCCACGATATCTTTAGGATTCGTCGATTGCACCACAATTCGAATGCTTCTATTTTGTTTAGCATTGTGATTTTGTCCATGTCTCACAACCATACAATAGGATAGACCACACATAATATTTCAGCACCTTTCGCACCTGTTACATAAAACTGGTTTCCAGGTCATAAAAGCCTTCCGTGATATTTCGATCCTAGTTATTATCTCTTCATCAACTCCTCTCCATCAAGAAAAAGCTGATCTTGATCTATATTAATCTTTCCAACTGACATCCACTTTGTTTTTGAAATGTTGATTTTAAGGCCTCTCCGATAACTTGCTTCACTGACTAGATTTAGTAGTATCTAACGATCTTGTAAATTTTCAGCAAGAATGGCTGTATCGTCAGCGTATCTAATATTGTTGATTACTTCTCCGCCTAGGCTTACTCCCTCTTGTCTGTCATCAAAAGCCTTCCTAAAGATTTCTTCAGAGTACAGATTAAAAAGGGTGGGTAATAGAACACAACCTTGTCGTACTCTACGTTATATCGGCAGTTTTTCAGTACGACTGTCTCCAATTTGGATAGAGGCTACTTGATTTTAATATAAGTATTTTAGCAGTCTTATATCGTAGTGGTCAAGCCCTGCTGCCTGAAGGCAATCGAAAAGTGTATCATGTTGTACTCGGTCGAATGCCTTCTCGAAGTCGAGGAAACAAACATAAACGTTCTTTCGGAATTCACAACTTTTTTGTAATAGAACGCGCATACAAAATAGTGCTTCTCTAGTTCCTAGACCATTTCTAAATCCAAATTGCTTATTACCCATTCTAGTTTCGCACAGAAGGAATAGTCGGTGTTGTATAATACGTAAAAGTATCTTAAGTGTGTGACTCATCAAACTGATTAGTCTAAAATCGCTGCATTTGGTGGGCCTGCTTTTCTTTGGCAATGGTATAAACAGTGACTCCAACCAATCATCTGTTGTAAATTTTGTTAAAGAAAGTAGTCAAGTAGGTAATGTTTTTCTCATCTAAAAGTTTAAGTAGCTCAACAGGGATTTGATCTGGTCCAGGTGCTTTATTGTTTTTGGCTTGTTGTATTGCTTTTATGACTTCTGACTTTAATATACTGGGACCTCTGTCTAATTGGTTGTCACAGGTAGTATTTGGAGCATTTTTTCAAGAAGCATCGTCAAAAAGGTCATTGATGTGTCTCTCCCATTCTTTGCACTGTTGTTCGTGATCACAAATTTTTCCGTCTGCGGTTTTAAGTATGTGAGCATTTTTCTGTTTTCTAATTCGGGAGGTATATTTAAGTTAATGTTAGGTTAATGTTAATGTTAAGTTAATGTTAAGTTAATGAACAAGCAAAATTGCTTATAAAGAGGAAAAAGAAGAAAATAAGTCTAGCTGAAAAGATGAAAAGTAGACCTACAGGGATCACCAGAAAAATGTACAATACCCTTAAAATATAGTTACGTGAAGTGACAAAGAGAATATCAAATATGTGAAAGATTAACGGAAAAATTAAACAACAATTGGTGAAATAAAGAATCGGAATCACATTTACAAAATGTACTGCTATTTTACCGTCCATTTGTCACTCTCGTCAGTTAAAGGGGAGGAAAATGCCTGATTGACCGACTTAACTTACATCATCATAATCAATCAGCCCTGATTTGTCCATTGTTTAACATAGGCCTCCTCCAGATATTTCCATCTTCTTCTGTTCTGCTCCTCTGCTATTCAATCGTCCACAATTCTTTTGAGGTTGTCAATCCATCGCATTGGGAAATCTTCCTCGGCTTCGCTTGTCTGCCTGTGGGCTCCACTCAAGCAATTTTTTTGTCCATCTGTCGTCTTTCATTCTTGCAACATGTCACGCCCATCTCCATTTTTGCCTTGTATTACGTTCGATAATAACTTCCTCGTTTCTTACTATATTTCTTAAGCTTATTCCAAGCCTTGATCTCTCCATCTTTCGTTGTGTCCTTCTCAATTTTTCAGCTGATGTTTTTGTGAGAGTTAAGGTTTCTGCTACGTATGTGAGGACTGGTAGAACGCACTGGTTAAAAGCTATTCTTTATAAATGGATTGGTATATTATTTGTTTTAAACATGTCTCTCATTTTTCTGAATGCAGGCCAACCTAAACTTATTCTTCCGAGTAGCTCGCGTGTTTGGTTATCTCGAGTTAACCTTATTTCAACACTGCCTTGGGTAATTGCAGGGTAGATCGAGTAGCTCTGCGGTTAACACAGCCGGTCCCAAGCCCGGATAAAATGTGGAGGGTTGATTGGCAAGGTTAGCAACCTACCAATCGTAAAAACGAATATTGCTCAAAGAAACAATGTGAAGCCTCGGAACCGGACTGAGCATATGAAGACGACCATGGCGAGAAAGGACAAAAGAAAAACATTGACGAAAATTACCACATGGAACATCAGATCACTCAACACTAGAGATCAAGAAATCAGTCAAGTATTAAAAGAGAAACAAATAGATATATGCGCTCTACAGGAAACAAAAAAGAAAGGAAAATGACAATCAAGATTAGGCGAATATATACTAATCTACAGTGGAGTAGCAAAAGAAAACAGGGCCAAAAAGCTGTAGCATTACTAATACATCAAAAATACCAAAATCACATCAAAGAGTGTCAGTATATATCGCAAATAATTGTCACAGCAAAAATTAGAATGGAAAAGGAAGACCTGAACATCATCGGAGTATACGGCCCAGAAAATAACAAGCCTCAAACAACAAGGGAAATCTTTTATGACGAATTACAGCAAGTAGTAGATCAAGTTAGAGAGAAGATGATAATACTGAGGGATTTTAACGCTCGAATAGGTAATCAAGTAATACCCGGAATTAAGCAAAACACAATGAAAATGTTAAGAACGAAAATGGAGAACTGATGATAAACTTCTGCACAATTAACGAACTTTTAACGAACGAGAATAAACAACACATTTTTTGACCATAAAGACCAACACAAATATACATTCAATAACACCCGTCTACAAAGGTCTATGATAGATTATGTTGTAACCAAGAGAGATATACATCCATCAAAAATAATCGACGTAAGATGCCTCAACTCAGCAGATGTAGGTAGCGACCATAGCCTAGTATTATGTAAAATAGGAATCATTATGAAATATTTCACACCTAAGAGGGCAGCACCAACACAAACAAAAATCAAAGTCGAAGGACTACATACGGAATCCACGGAATACTTATACAGGAAAAGAATATCCGAGAAGATTGCTGAGAATGGAATATTAGAAAACGATAACATCGATAAAAGCTGGCAAAAACTCAAAGATAACATAATCGACGCTGCAACAGAATCACTTGAAGAGAGAAAAGTTACGAATACTCACATATTAAAGAAGAAACCGCCGTGGTTTAGAGAGGAAGTTAAGATAAAATGCGAAGAAAAGAAGAAAGCCTTTTTTCAATACAGAACAAAACAAATATAACAGGCATACAACCACTACAAACGAATCAGAAACGAAACGAATACTTTAGTGAGGCCAATAAAAAGGGAGCACTGGCAGAGTTTCTCAAAACAGATGGAACACTACCTTTACGGAACACAAAAAGAAGTATGGAGAATGATTAGAGGACAAAGAAAGGAGATGGACGAAATAATAAAAGCGAAACACATTCAGAAGGAAACATGGGCAGACTACTTCTGATCTCTATTTGCTAAACGCGACGATAATGAACCACTAACACCTGAAGTTAGGACAAATGAAAAAATAAACATCGAGGAGGGAGAGGTAAAGGAAGCATTAAGAAAATTAAAAAATAGAAAATCTCCAGGAGAGGACAGAATATCGAACGAACTCCTAAAGTACGGAGGACAAGATCTAACTAAACAACTATTAAAACTAATACAAAAATTATAGAACAAAACAGAATACCACAAGAATGGAGATCAAGCATCCTAATACCTCTCTTCAAAAAAGGAGACAAATCAGACCCGGAGAATTACAGAGGGATTAACTTACTAAACACAACATTAAAATTAACAACAAAAGTAATAACAAACAAATTGAATGAAATTATAACATTAGCAGAACAACAAGGTTTTAGGTCGGGAAGGTCATGCACTGACGCTATATTTATAAATTGAGGCAAGTTCAAGAGAAATCGTTGGAATACAACAAACCGGCATATTTATGTTTCGTGAACCTTAAGAAAGCATTTGACAGGGTCACATTAAAGGACATTATCCACTTGTTATACTCGAAAGAGGTAACTCTGGGAATAATTAAAACGATAGAAAACATCTACCAGAACAACATAATAAAAGTAAAAGTGGAAGATGAACTAACTGACCCAATTGAAGCCGGCAATGGGAAAAGACAGGGGGATTCCTTGAGTCATTTATTGTTCAACCTGATCATGGACGAAATAATAAAAAAAGTAAGAATTACAAAAGGATACCAAATAGGAAAAAAACAACTTAAAATAATCTGCTATGCGGACGATGCAATACTAATCTCTCAAAGTGAAGATGATTTACAACGTACGCTGCACCAATTCAACATAATCGCCAGAAAATTTAACATGTTAATTTCCTCAAAATAGACAAAATGCATGGTTGTAACAGCAGATCCAATAAGATGTAAATTGGAGCTGGAAGGTCAGATAATAGAACAAGTGATGAAGTTTAAATACCTAGGCATCAGACTATCTAGCTACGGAAGGCTCGAAACAGAAGTGGAAGATCAAGTGAATAGAGCAAACAGAGCCGCAGGTTGCCTGAATGACACAATATGGAGAAATAAAAATATCGGAAATAACGGAAATGAAAGACAGAATTTACAAAACAGTCATCCGACCAATAATGACAATCAGAGAGGACAAAAAGATGGCTAGAAACAGCGGAGATGAAAACCCTTCGAAAAATCGATGGTAAGACTCTATGGGACAGAGCTAGAAGTACATATTTATATACGACGGAGATGCAAGGGGGATAAAATTAATAACTGGGTAAGAAACAGAAGAATAAAATGGAATGACCACATAAGCCGAATGACAACAAATAGGGTAGTCAGGACAACGAGAGACGGTTCCCCAATAGGAAGACGATCAGTGGGAAGACCACGAAAACGATGGAACGACAACTTACTAGAGGCACATTAAAAAGACATACAGAGTCATGTCTATACAAAAAGAAGAAGAAGAAGAAGAAGAAGAAGAAGAAGAAGAAGAAGAAGAAGAAGAAGAAGAAGAAGAAGAAGAAGAAGAAGAAGAAGAAGAAGAAGAAGAAGAACCTTATTTCGTGACCCAAATACACATATATTTTTCCACCAGTTCTATGGACGATTTCCCGATTTATATTATCTCATTGGGGACGAGATTGGTCATCATTTTTGTTTTTCCATGAACTGCAAGTTAATATAGTTAATTTAGAGTGTGGCGAATGGTCAGTCTCCGTGAGAGAGATATCACGAGTATTTTTTTAACAACCTTAACGCCAAAACTGTTTTTTGTTCCTCTGAAAACACTCGAATAAAACACTAATTCAACAACTTAATATAACACCGCTTAACGTAAACTTCCTGTAGAATGGGGATTTTATTTTGGCATGTAATAATATTTAGGAGTTTACGTTAAACGCCAATAACACATTTAATGAAAACATTTTTTGAGTTAATACGTTACTGAACCGTATATAATGAAGAGAAACTATTTAGTGTTTATTTACATAAGATGTAGATATTTGCATGCGAGCTAGATAAAACGGTGTTTGCTTTGATTCAAAATTTATCTTATACCAGGCGTTTTTAGTACATTAAATCACGGTTTTTGCTTCAAATTTTAAAGAACCGCTTGGATTGACATGAGGTTTGGCATACACATAGGTAACATGTCTAAGAAGAAAAGTGATATTGTGCCCATGTGTGCTTTTACCCTGGGGGTGAGTTTCACCCCTTCTCGGGGATGAATAAAAACGTTTAAAATAAGTCTGGTAATGGATAAACTGACTAACTCTAAGCACCTTTTGTTCTATAGAATTTTTTCACTAGGTTAATACTTTTCGAGTAATTTGCGAGTAAATATTGCCGGTTCGAACAAGAATGACGTAACTGCAAATTTTGTTTATTACCAAATTTACTTCTAAAATACTGTGTACAGATGATGCAAAAGCGACAGAACTGTAACTACAGGGTAGTGATTTCAGCAGTACAGTTGCGTTTTTATTGAAATACGCACCATTTTAGACCTTGTTTCAGATGAATATTGACGCAACTGTAAATAGGGTTCAAATGGGCGACTAAATTAAGATAATGAAATTCGGACCAATAGGGATGAAAATAAAAGCCATCGCTGTAAGAATAAACGGCATCCTAAATATTTAAAAATAGTTTTTTTGTACAGAAAAATTTTAAGATCAAGAATGACTCAACTGTAGAGAGGATTGAAAATGGGGGGATTAAATTAAGATAATGAAATTCGAACCGATAGGGATGAAATTAAAAGCCACCATTGTAAGAATAAACGCCATACCGATGCTCCGAACGGTTACTCTTTATTTAATCACAATTTTAAATATTTCAAAAATTTTAGATGAAGAATGACGCAACTGTAAAAAGGGTTGCAAATGGGGGATTAAAATAAAATAATGAAATTCGATTCAATAGGTATAAAAATAAAAGCCATCATTGTAAGAATAAACGCCATACCGATGCTCCTGGATGATTACTCCTCATTTAATCCCTATTTTAAATACTTAAAAATCGTTTTTTTTTGCTCTCCTGAGAAAGGTGGCCTTTTGCAGTTACGTTATTCTTATTCCGGACCGGCGATATGTTCATTTTTCAACAAAAAAAAGTTTTTAGGCGGTTTTTTGCAAATAACTGAAAAAGTAAACAGTTTACCGAAAAAAGTATTCTTATTAAAAATATAAGTTTTAAAAACGTGAAAATAGTGGTGTATGAATTCCCTAGACCCTGTAGAAACAAAGTTGTAGCTAATGAAATATAGGTTTATCTCCGTCAAATTTAAAAGCGAATATTTCAACGTGAAATAACCAAAAAATGATGCACTTTCTGGGGAAAACTCATTAAAACTTTTTCAAAGTGTTTAAAAAAATATTTATTACTGTTTTTTAAAAATTTTCTAACATCAAAAGTAAGCAAGTGACGCTCAAAATAAAGTGGTTCCTTTTTTTTGTAAAAAAAATCAAATTAATCATTATTGTTTCACAAGTTACTTTACTTATGTATTAATTATATGAAATGTAAGTTTCATCGGTTCAAAGGGTTTATTTTTTTTAAATTGGTTTTAAAGTTAATTTCTTGATTTTCAATTTTGAAAAAAATGTTTTTTTTTTCAAAATAACTTAAAATTTATTAGTGATACAAAAAATCACAAACAGTAAAAAATGTAATTTTTTTCTTTTCTGATTATTTTGGATTTTTTGTTTTTCTGTAAGGCAAAAATTGGTTCAGATATGGCTGTTCAAAATTTGCATACACTAGTGATTATTGACTAGTTCAAGCCTTTTCAACTACAGCCCCTTCAACAAACCATTATAAACAATACACACACGAGTAAAGTAGCATGTGAAGTGGTAACGAATAATTTCATTTGCGATGCTAATTAGGGGATGATTTTCACGATTTTTTTAACAAAAAAATTCAGCCTTATTTTGAGCGTAACTTCCTTACTGTTAATGCTAGAACTTAAAAAAGATAAAGCTTTTTTAAACACCTTAAAAAAGTTGAAATGAGTTTTCCCCAAAAATTACTTATTTTTTGGTTATTTCACGATGAAATATTCGATTTGTAATTTCGCGAGTATGAACCTATTTTTCATTAGGTACAACTCTTCTGTTACTGGGTCTAAGGATCTAATACATACACCATTTTTTTTTCACTTTTTTATGGACTACTTATATGTAACGAATGTTTTTTCGATAAAATACTTACTTTTTGAGTTATTTGCCAAAAATCATCTAAAAACGTGTTTTTTTGTTGAAAAATGAACATATGCGAAACAAATGCTATAGAACAAAAGTTGCTTAGAATTAGTCAGTTTATCCATTTCAGGACTTATTTTGAACGTATATTTTTCACCCCCGGGAAGAGGTGAAACTCACCCCATGTGCAAAAGCACACATCGGCATAATATTATTTTTCTTCTTTGACATGTTACCTATGTGTATGCCCAATTCCATGTAAATCTAAGCGGATCTTTGACATTTATAGGTTTTGAAATATTTTACCGTCAGTGAACGGACTATTTTTATAATGTACTTACATGTATGTGAGAGAGAAGATAGTTTTACGAACTTCAAAATTAACAGGCTCAAAAAATTACTACAGTAACAATTTTCATTTTAATAAATCTGCCATTAAGTTTAGGTATTTGATCAGTCAATCAGATAGAGGTCAGTCTAACCATACTCCGGTGTATATATTTAAATACGTACACCAACCTCTCGGTGAGTTTTGATTCAAATCAGTCTTCTTGCGAAGACTCTCTGATAACGGGTAGACCCAGAAACACGGTTTCAGAGGATGGCAAGAGACTCGATTTGAATCAAAACAAAACCGTTTATTTTGTTATTATTTGATCATTTCATAAGCGAGAGGCCATAGGTTCGAGAAATATACAGGGTGGCTGGACGAAAACAAAACAGAGGCGTTATCAGCAACTACGAAAACATTTTTTAATGTCAATGGGGGTCAAATTAGATATCATTTTAAAGCCCTTACAATTCCCTGTTCATTAGTATTTATATTATTAAATTCTATTTACTTAATACTTAATTTTAATTTTATTTATTTTCAAAGAGTCTTAAACGTTAAACCGGTTAAACAGTATTTCCCAACTTTTTGTTGATTTAGTACGCCAATGGCTTAGATGCTGCAACGTATGTTGCACCAATTTAACATAACCGCCAAAAACTTGAACATGTTAATTTCCTCAAAAAAGACAAAATGCATGGTTATAACAGCAGATCCAATAAGATGTAAATTGGAGCTAGAAGGTCAAATAATAGAACAAGTGATGGAGTTTAAATACCTAGGCATCACACTGTCTAGCTACGGAAATCTCGAAATAGAAGTGGAAGATCAAGTGAATAGACCAAACAGAGCCGCAGGTTGCCTGAATAAGGTTGCCAGGAGAAATAAAAATATCGGAAAAGAAACGAAAGGCAGAATTTACAAAACAGTCATCAGACCAATAATGACATACGCGGCAAAAACACGACCCGACACAGAGAGGACAAAAAGATTGGTCGAAACAGCGGAGATGAAAACCCTTCGAAAAATCGATGGTAAGACTCTATGGGACAGAGCTAGAAGTACAGATATACGACGGAGATGCAAGGTGGATAACATTAATAACTGGGTAAGAAAGAGAAGAATAGAATGAATTGACCACATAAGCCGAATGACAACAAATAGGGTAGTCAGGACAGCGAGAGGCAGTTTCCCAATGGGAAGACGATCAGTGGGAAGACCACGAAAACGATGGAACGACAAATTACTAGAGGCACATTAAAAAAACAGACAGTCATGTCTATACAAAAAGAAGAAAAAGAAGAAGAATGGCTTAGACGAAATATTTTTTGTCACATTTGTCACACTAAGTAAATGATATGGTATAAACGCATACAGAATATGAAATTATAGGATTCTCTTGTGAATATCATTTGTATCCATTAATTTTTAGTTCTTGAAAAATGTATTATTATTAATGTAGGAAACAAAGGTTGAACCTTGCAAAATGGACACAAGTCCGGTTTTATTTTTTTTCTGGTATATCAAGGGGTGCTTATTATAAGACTAACTTTTTCTGAAAAAATTTCGCCCCGGAACCTCCCTTTTCACCTCTTTAAAGGGGGTAATTTGTGGTTTTTGCGGAACGTAGCCCTTCCTGTAAATTTTACAAAAAATTTCTTTTATAGAAATATGAAGACGACTATATTTTCTACGATTTATTTCCAACACCATCTCTCTATCATCCACCGTTTAGCGGGGGTGGCGCCCTAAAGTTGACAAGTTTTTAAAAAAGATGTTTTTAAAAAAAATATATTTTTCCCTAACTGTAACGGAAATTAAGAAGAAATCCTGCGGCAATTATTCACAAATAATTGACTGATTTTTTGGTATAGGTTTTACTTAAGGATAGTTGCCCTTTTTTTAATTACAGGTTGTTACATTTTAAAAAACCTCTTTTTATACCATCTGAACCGTTTATGCTAGAGTAAAAAGACTTTCAGCGATTACCCATATACTGGTGCTATTTACAAATTTGTATAATGCACCCCCATTTTTTCCCCGGAACCACCCCAAAAAAAAGAAGAATTAATAAATAAATTTATTTTCTTGGAATCCTTCACACACAATGCCCTTTATTAATATGCTTCATACATCATTTTGTGGACGTTATTATTACCCATGCATGGACACCAAAAGCAATTTCCTAGTGCAACCCCTTAAGCAAAAAAAAAATAAATAAAATGGGGGGTTGAAATTTTTTTTTTGTTTTTTGCTTTTTGATCCATATGGGCATATGCTT
This sequence comes from Diabrotica virgifera virgifera, assembly GCF_917563875.1. Taxonomy (NCBI): domain Eukaryota; kingdom Metazoa; phylum Arthropoda; class Insecta; order Coleoptera; family Chrysomelidae; genus Diabrotica; species Diabrotica virgifera. The sequence continues at coordinate 153,949,316 of NC_065450.1, forward strand.
CATCAATAGTGCTTTTCAAAAATATATATGGTTATTGCAACATCTCTGCGAAAACCACCCCTATCCTTGAAAATGTACTGCAGAAACTACCCCTATCCCTTGGCGAGCATGTTTTTACGATTTTCTCATTACCTATGTATTATTTTTAAACAAAACTTATACAAGGTTAAAGACCACTATTTACTCTAAAAATTATGTCCTATTCATTTTTTCGTATAAGCAACGGTTACGGCACAGTGGCGCCGTAAACCTCATATATGCTTTGGCGGGCTCCAGTTTTTGTTTTTTTTTTCGTCATCTGTTCGTTTTATTGATAAAGTACTTATGCAAAATAAAACAACACAGTGTAACCTACAAATTATGACTTATGCACATTTTACATTCTTTGCTCCCCAAAGCCACAGTGGTGGCCCAAAATAAATTTTTGCATATTTTCGCCACCTACATGCATTTTATTGCATTAATGCTACCTTAACAGCACAATATTTACCCTTAGGTGATCGCTACGCAGTGGCGGATCCAGGGAGGGGTGATGGGGGTGAACACCTCCCCCCCCTCTCAAACCAAGTCATATTATATTCAAAGATTATAAAAATATTCATTTATTTTTATAGAAATTTAACCAATTGGCACCCCCCTCTTAACGATGCTGGATCCGCTACTGTCGCTAAAGCATAAAAAGTCATTCTTATAAAAATAATATTAATATTATATAAGTATTTCTATAAAAAAAATGAATATTTTTATAATCTTCAAATATAATATCACTTAGTTTGAGAGGGGTGGGGGTGATCGCCCCCATCACCCCTCCCTGGATCCGCCACTGCTTAGCGACCACTTAGGGGTGAATATTGTGCTATTAAGGTAGCATTAACGCAATAAAATGCGTGTAGGTGACGAAAATATGAAAAAATTTATTTTAGGCCACCACTGTAGCTTTGGGGAGCAAAGAATGTAAAATGTGCATAGGTCATGATTTGTAGGTTACACTGTGTTGTTTTATTTTACATAAGTACTTTATCAATAAAACAAACAGATGACGAAAAAATAAATAAAAACTGGAGCCCGTCAAAGCATATATGAGGTTTACGGCGCCACTGTGCCGTAACGGTTGCTTAAACGAAAAAAATGGATGGGACCTAATTTTTAGAGTAAATAGTGGTCTTTAACCTTGTATAAGTTTTGTTAAAAAAAATGAATAGGTAATGAGAAAATCGTAAAAACATGGTGGATAAGGTATAGGGGTAGTTTCTGCAGTATATTTTCAAGGATAGGGGTGGTTTGCGCAGGGATGTTGCAATAACCATATATATTTTTGAAAAGCACTATTGATGAAGCATATGCCCATATGGATCAAAAAGCAAAAAACAAAAAAAAAATTTTAACCCCCCATTTTATTTATTGTTTTTGGCTACAAGGGTTGCACTAGGAAATCGCGTTTAGTGTCCATGCATGGGTAATAATAACTTGCACAAAATGATATATGAAGCATATTAATGAAGGGCATTGTGTGTGAAGGATTCCAAGAAAATCACTTTATTTATTAATTCTTCTTCTTTTTTGGGTGGTTCCGGGAAAAAAATGGGGGTGCATTATACAAATTTGTAAATAACACCAGTACATGGGTAATCGCTGAAAGTCTTTTTACTCTAGCATAAACGGTTCAGATGGTATAAAAAGGGGTTTTTTAAAATGTAACACCCTGTAGTGAAACCTAAAATGTAACACCTTAAGTGAAACCTATACGAAAAAATCAATCATATATTTGTGAATAATCTCCGTAGCATTTCTTTTTAATTTCCGTTACAGTTAGCGAAAAATATATTTTTTTTAAAAACATCTTTTTTAAAAACTTGTCAACTTTGGGGCGCCACCCTTGCTAAACGGTGGATGATAGAGAGATGCTGTCGGAAATAAATCGTAGAAAATATAGTCCTCTTCATATTTCTATAAAAGAAATTTTTTGTAAAAGGTACAGGAAGGGCTACGTTCTGCAAAAACCATAAATTACCCCCTTTAAAGGGGTGAAAAGGGGGGTTCCGGGGCGAAATTTTTTCAGAAAAAGTTAGTCTTATAATAAGCACCCCTTGATATGCCAGAAAAAAAATAAAACCGGACTTGTGTCCATTTTGCAAGGTTCAACCTCTGTTTCCTACACTATATGGTTTATTCCATTTCTGACAGGGTGGATATCATTTCGTTGTATTTTATGAACCATGAAATGTACCAATATGAGCTCAGCAATTTAATAAGCGACATCGAGATAAACACGACAGTGTGAAGTATATTTTGGAGTTAGTAAAGGAAATTCAGGAAGCTGGAAATGTATGTAGGTAATAAAAAACATGAAATGAGGGCTGTAGTTAATGAAGCTAGTGAAGTTACAGTATTAAGACGTATTCACCTACATTCGCAACCTAGAATCGCAAAATTAAACGTAGGGGCTTCTGTCATAAAAGTCAATACTTTTTGAGTTATTTGCGATTAAAAATGTTTATTTTTCGACAGAATAACCACGTTTTTAGGCGGTTTTCGCAAATAACGTAAAAGTACGTATATTATCGAAAATAGATGTTCTTAGCAAAAATGTAGCATAGAAAAAAACGAAAAAAATTGTGTATTGATGAAGTCTATAAATCCAGCAACAACAAAGTTGTAGCCCATGAAAAATACGTTCCTATTCTAGTTCCAACTCGAATATTTCAACGTGAAATAACCAAAAAATGAAGCAATTTTCGGGAAAACCCCATTATTACTTTTTAAAGTGTTTAAAAAAACTTTATTTTTATTTTTCATATACCTAAGTTTCTATCATCAAAACTAAGCTATTTACGCTCAAAATAAAGTTGGCTCCTATTTTTCGGTAAAAAGAATTGTGAAAATCCCCCCTATCTAACACCCTAAATGAAATTAACCATTACCGCTTTACAAACCATTTACATTACTTATAAATTTTGTATATGATCTTTAAGTTTCACCGGTTTAAAGTGCTTATTTTTGAAAGGGTTATAGTTAAAAGAGCTTGATCGAGTTATTAATCACGAGTGTATGTACACTTTGAATAGCCATATCTTAACCAATTTTTGTCTATCAGAAAACAAAATAAAACTAGTATATTTAGAAAAGCAAAACCTACATTTTTTTAATCTTTGAAATTTTTCATACCGCTAATAGTTTTATCGTTATTTTGAAAAAAGTACATTTCTCCAAAATTTTTAGAAAACATTTTTTTACTACCACATTTTTACATAAGTAAACACTTTGAAACGATCAAACTTACAGATTAGTATAAACAATATATACATACATATAACGTCAATGGTAAAACGGTAACGATTAATTTTAATTAGGGTGCTAAATAGGGGGAGATTTTAACGATTTTTCTACCAATAAAAAGGGGCCAACTTTATTTAGAGCGTAACTCGCTTAGTTTTGATGCTAATAACTTTTATAAAAATGGAAATAAAGCTTTTTTAAACGCTTTAAAAAATTTTAATAAGGTTTTCTTGAAAAATGCTTCATTTTTTGGTTGTTTCACGTTGAAAAATTTTATTTTTAATTTGACCAATAAGAACGTATTTTTCATGAGCTACAATTTTCATTTTACTGGTTTTATAGATTCCATTGATACACTATTTTTTTTATTTTATTATGAGCTACATTTTTGCTAAGAATAGTTTTTTCGGTAAAATAGCTACTTTTTGAGTTATTTGCGAAAAACCTCCTTTTTTTTTTTGGCGAAAAATAAACAATTTCATTCGCAATTAACTAGAAAAATATTGACTTTTTTAAAAAAATCTCGATTGAACAAAAGTTGCTTAGAACAGACTGTCACCCCCCAAGTAAAAGCAACCAACGCAACGGCACAATTTCAAGTTTGAAGTGGAGGGTATGTAGAACCGAAATCCAAATTTTCGTGGAATTCGGAGTTGACCCTGAAAATTATACTCCAAAACGATCATATTATACTGGGCTATAATAAGTAAATCAGTAAAAAGTGAAAAAAACCCTTTCGTCGATTCCACTAATTGAGTACAAATAACTGAACACAAAACATGACATAGGTTAGTGATATGCATTGGGTACAAAAATTATTGATTAGAGAAAGTTAAAGAGCAACAAGAATGGTATGAGTAAGATATCAAAATTGTTTGAAAACAATAATGAAAGCAATTATTAATTTAGTATAAATAGTATTATATAAAATAATTGGTAGTAAATAATTTAATATGTAACAAAAAATTGTGAAAAAGAGCACGGAACAGATCATATTTATTATATTCTTGCTGCTAACGAAGTTATAGATCTAACTTATGCCATCTTACTTTCCAGACTTCAGTTCCCAAATGGGAAACTATAGGGAAAATTAAGACTGCTAGATCAAATATCATTAAGTTATAAAACGGGCTCCACACTCTCGGCGAAGTTACTTCGCCAAAGTTGACCGAAGTCCGAAGTACCCTCTCAACACACTCGTTCTACTTCGCGAGGAAGTGCGATACCGACAAAGAGCGGTGCGATACCGACGAAGATCCCTTTGGCCAGACCGACAGAGAATGGAAGTAGAACGAAGTCAGGCAAAGTTACACAAGGTGGCCGTCTACACTCTCGTACTTGTTGAACCTCGATCGACTTCGGCGAGAGTGAAGTGCGGGCTTTTCACGCAGTATAATCGAAGTAAATTAAACAATCCTAGGCACAACGTAGAACTTGTACTTTTATCAAAGCTACTCTAAGACCTAAGATATTCAAAGTAAAAAAAATAAATTGCTTTTATTAAAAGTAATAAACAATATCAAAATAAACACAAATATGGAAATGTATACAGTGCTAGTCAAAAGTCCGGTCTCCCTCGTATCTATTAAACGGATAAACTTATAATATAGAGCAGTCAATGAGGTTATTTGGCTCCGAATTCCATCCTACTACATCGCATCGATTTACTTGATATTTTCAAAATAAGTAGAGAATAGCTCAAGAAACAAAGTCTACCCTATGTCGATGTGCGCTTTTATCTTACGGTTGGGGTGGTTCCCACCCCTAGGTGGTAGAAGGGGTGGTTCCCACCCCTTCTTGGGGGTGTAAAATATTTTGGTTAAAATAACCACGGAAGTGGCTAGAGAACCTAATTCCAAGCAAAAACTGTTCAATAGTTTTTTTTTGAAAACTCAATAATTTTTGAGTTATTCGTGGTTGAAAATTGGCCGTTTTCATTGAAAAATGACAACTTTTCGGGCGGTTTTTGGCGAATACCTTAAAATCTATGCATCTAATGAAAAAAACTATACAGAATATTTTTGTAACTTATAAAAAAACAAAGAGATTCGTTCCTTCATATATCTTCTAGTTATATTACAAAAAGAGATGGTAGGTGAGAATAGTTTGATTTTTGGTGCATGCTGAAATCGGTGTATTTAACTTGATATAAAAGAGAAACGGTCGATTTTAGTTGTATAATGCTACCAATACTTTTTGTAGTGATTGAAAAGACCTTTACAACGAGCCGCATTAAACGTCGATTACGTTCAAAGTAAGCGAGATATACTGCAAAAAGGATTGATGACTAATGGAATTAAAAAAAATGTGAAGTACATTTAACCCTTCATCCATCAGAATTTAAATGCATCGTTTTCCTTTTACAATACTTTTTATTATAGTGTTATTTCCATGTTCAAAAAGTTGGATGGGTTTAAAATGGATAGTTTTTGAAAAAAATAAGATCAAATTATAGAGCGCATTTTTTAATTTTTTTAAGAATCTTCCTTTTTTTTCATGTAACTCGAAAATGATAAGAGATACGAAAAAAAGTACCACACAAAAATGTAGAATTTTGTTGATTAAAAATTTGGTTTTATGTCCCATTATTGTATCTCTTATCATTTTCAAGTTACATGTAGAAAAAAAGGATTTTTAAGGAAATCTAAAAATGCGCTCTATAAATTGATTTTTTTTTTTCAAAAACCATTCATTTTAAACCCGTCCAACTTTTTGAACCCGTCCATAGTCCTACAATAAAAGGTATTGTAGAAGTAAATGATGCATTAAAGTTCTGATGGATGAGAGGGTAAATATACTTATCATTTTTTCTTAAAATATCTCGTTTTTTGCAGCATATCTCGCTTAGTTTGAATGGAACATACCTTTAATATTGATCATTTTAAAGATCTTTTTAAGCACTATAAAAGGTGTTGGTATTACACACCTAAAATCGATCGTTTGTCTGTTATTTCAAGTTGAATACAACGATTTGAGCATGCACCAAAAAGACAAAATATTGTCACCTACCATATCTCTTTTTATATTATAACTAGAAGATTTATGAAGGAACTAGTCTCTTTGGTTTTTTATAAGCTACAAAAATGTTTTATATAGTTTTTTTTGTTAGATGCATTGTTTTTAATATATTAGCAAAAAACCGAAACGAAACCGGTCGAAAAGGTGTTATGTTTCAATAAAAATGGCCAATTTTCAACCACGAACAACTCAAAAAATATTTAGTTTTCAAAAAAAAAATTATAGAACAGTTTTTGCTTACAATTAAGTTCTCTAGCCACTTCCGTGGTTATTTTAACCAAGAAATTTTCTATCATCGAGAAGGGGTGGGAACCACCCCCAAGATAAAAGCACACATCGGCATAGGGTAGACTTTGAATTAGGAGATAAGTAGAGGCTATTCCCAAAATTTCATTAAAATCCATGTAGTAGGATAGAATTCGGAGGTAATATCCTAGTTTTGCTCCCATTGACTGGCGTAATAGTGAAATTTGAAGGGAGGAAATAAACGTACGTATACTTCTCAACTAGTCATAACAGGTGATGTAATCGTGAAAGATGACGTTACGGTGTCACTGCGACAGATAATTTTAAATGGACCGTTATGAAAAATGATACCTCATTTGAAAGATATTGAACATACCATTCAATCATACTAATATTGTTTGTGTTTGAGTTGATTTTGATGAATAAATTAAATAAATATCAATTTCCCATTAAATTAATAAAAATTCAAACGTCCGCCTATGCTTACTTGTCAAAAAAGTTGACTTTGAAGTAAATACAACAAGAGGATTAAAAAACGCCATCTTTTTTGACAAATAACCATAGACGGAAATTTGAATTTTTCATTAATTAAATTCCAGACTAGAATTTTAGTATTTATTGAATTTATTTATCAAAATTGGCTTACATAAACAAAATTAGTATGATTGAATAAGTCAAATTGTAGTTTCGCATTTAATTATTAAATATTCAAACGTCCGCCTCTAGTTATTTATCAAAAAAGTTGACGTTGACGTAAAAACAATAATTAGAGAATTGAAAAACTTTTTAACAACTAACCAGTCGCGGACGTTTGATTATTTATTAATTAAATGCGAAACTACAATTTTAGTATTTAGATAATTTATTCATCAACATGAACTTAAACTCAAATAAAGTTAGTATGGTTGAATAGGTATTTTCACGACCTTTCAAACGAGATATCACTTGCCATAAGGTCCTATTTAAAATTATCGGTCACAATGGCGATGTAACGTCATTTGTCACTATTACGTCACCCGTTATGACTGGTTCAGAAGCCTACGTCTGTTTATTTCCTCCCTCCAAATTTCACTATTATATGTAAAACCGTTCAAAAGATACGAGGGGGGACCGGACTTGACTATAGCACTAAATATTGGAGTATACGTTCCGTAGGATTCCAAGCCAGACAAGGAGAGAAAAAAGTTTTATGATGCTTCATGTGTTCGTAGGAGTAAAGAACAACGACTTGATAAGAGTACCGATCGACTTCAATTTCAATTAGAGACTAGGAAATATAAGGTAGATATTGTCAAAGGTTTAATGAAAACCTAATCAATAGAGTTTTACTATAATATCAACGAATTGGGAATAACTAATATTGTTGTTAATTATAAACTGAAATATAACAACACATTTTGAAAAAACAAGAATACAAAGTATCGGTGATTTATTGATTATTTTATTCTGTTGCTCAAAGAGTATAGGCGTAAGTTAAATTAAAAATATATAAAGTGTATTAAAAATGAGTAAAATAAATATTGTTGATGTGATTAGAAAATAAGATTTAAGCCATCAAAGATAAAGGCTAAACGCACTCGAAACCCATCAAAAATAAAGGCCTAACACACTAGAAATTGGAACATCTTAGAAGCAGCTGACAAGGTACTAGGAATAAACATAATATGTATTAAAGATAAATGTCAGACTTTAAGCTCAAGTCTAAAAGGCCTTTAGTTCATTAAATATACACTACTCCAAGAAATATACGCACCGTCTTAAAAATGGGACATTTTTGATGTCTTAAATTTCCTAAACCTGTTGTCCGATTTAAGTGATTTTTTTTTAAATGTTATAGCCCTATTCTTTAACAATATCGCTGGAATAATATTGTTGCTAGACAGGTAAATTGTCATTGTATACCGAGTGTACCAATCAACAAGTGTTTTTTTTTTCTTAAAGTTCACCACATTTTGTGGAATATTCTAGCATTTATAAAATACTGAAATTAAAGCCCATTTATAGCCTCTAGTTTTCTTAACATTCTGTTTTTTTATTCAGTCGCTTATGTTGGATAATAAAAAACTCAGGTATTTTAGCAACTAGCCGTGTTCTTCACCGATACAGGATGTCTCTAAATAAGTGCGACAAACTTTAAGGGGTAATTTTGCATGAAGCAATAATGAGTTTTCTTTATAAACACATATGTCCGCAAATGCTTCGTTTCCGAGATACAGGATGTTAAAATTTTCCTTACAAACTGACGATTTTATTTATTGCTCTAAAACCGGTAGAGATATGCAAATGATTTTGGTGAATTTTAAGAGGTAGTTATTGCGCATTTTTTGACATACAATTAAGAATTTTATATTCTCCATTGGCGTGAATACGGGTCATATTACCCGTGTGCACGCCAATGGTGAACATAAAATTCTTAAAGATCAAAAAGATCAAGGCAGGTTTTGTTTTTATTTGATTCAGAGTTGGACCACCATCTCCATATAGCTATTTCAGCATACTTATGCCTCATCGGTGAAGCTCAGATGTCTCAACTCTTCGTCTTAAACTCAAGTCTCTAAAATTCTTAATTGTATGTCAAAAAATGCGCAATATCTACCTCTTAAATCCCAACAAATTTCATTTGCATATCTCAACCGATATAGAGCAATAAATAAATCATCAGTTTGTAAGAAAAAATTCAACACCCCGTATCTCGGCAACGAAGAATTTGCGGACATACGTTTATAAAGCAAACTGTTATTTTTTTTTCATGCAGAATAACCCCTTAAAGTTTGTTGCACACCTTGTATTTATGAAAAACATGGCTTGTTGTTAAAGTACCTAACTTTTTTATTATCAAACATAAGCGATTGAATAAAAAACAGTATGTTAAAAAAATCTGAGGCTACAGTTGGGTTTTACTTTCAGTATTTTATAAATACTAGAATAGTCCACAGGACGTGATGAACTTTGAGACAAAAACGCAGTTTGATTGGTACACCCGGTATACAATGGCAATTTACCTGTTAGCAACAATATGATTACAGCGATATTGTTAAAGAATAAGGCTATAACATACTAAAAAATCAATTAAATCGAACAACAGGTTTAGGAAATTCGATCAAAAATGACCAATGTTTAAGGTGGTGGCTTAATTTCTTGGGGTAGTGTATTATAGAAAGATGTCATAAAAAGAATTTTCTGAAGTAAAGGGTATTAAGAACCACAGAAAATAATGGCAAATACCTACTAGAAAATATGAATCAGAACTTGCAAAGTAATGAAAAAATTGCGCCGAATACCGAAAAAACTAAACAAGAAAAGAAGATATAAGAGGCAAAATATGCACAATTGGAGATATTAACAAAAGCACCAGAGATATATTAAATGAGTGAAATGAACACATAAACTGCCTGACAATAAAAATATAGTAGAAAAAATCACTATAAGAAATTAACTTATATGGAAGATGATCAAAGGGATAGAAAGAAAAATAAATCTATATCTAAATAAAATGAAGGAAGAACAAAGATATAAATAATATTATCAATAAGGAGGTACAGAAAAACAAATTCTACATAAAAAATAAAATTTGTAAATAAGAGGTGATGCCCAATGGATAAAAATAAACAATACCAACAATCAGCAATCGAAGATTCACTAGATTTAAAAAAAAAAGATCTTTATCGAAATATTTCCCTTTAGTTAATTTATGTAATAGTTTATTCTTCGTGTCTGAATAAATATTATCAGACCAATTTAAAAAAATTTTAAATTATAAAATCCTTGACATATAAACATTAGATTACTTGAAACTGAGTATTCAAAATATATGTATCCAACACTGTTTTTCTTCGAGGAGTCACTACATGTACACAAAAACTAATCAAGCCGATAACACAAATTTGACAACACTTAACACTATAAAATTCAAATACACCAATACGAATCACAAGAATCTTCCTTGTTGAAAACTACGGTGAAAAAACCGTGAAACTAATCGAAGTGCGCGTTACAAATGACGTAAACACGGCTCTAAAACAAACGAATAGGCATAGTTAACTAGATAAGATACCGTTGTTAACTGACAGCAGGTTGTTGTGAACGCCGTGGAGCTGATTCCTGATTTCGGATCGCACTCTCACTTTGACGTGGTGGAACATCGACCGACGAATACGACGTCCACGAACCGCTGCCTGTGTCTTTGAATGCTATTTCTTCGAATACTTTGCAAGGGAGCAGAACGTATGTCTGTATTGTTGCTCCTACACGATGCACACGCTTTTTTTGTAGTTTGGATAAGGTTTTCGATTATTTAGTGTTAAAACTTTGAATAATGAAGATTTTTGTCAAAAATAATATAATAATTAATCAATAATCGGTAAAGATAGTAAACGTTCACTAGCGGTGAATATACTCGCTGCATGCGAGAGCTCACAGCTTTTATAATAATTTTTATTTTGAGTTAATATAAGTCTTTCTTTAGTCAACGACTGTAAAATAATTTCTTAATTGTTATAAATAAATGCACTACGATTTAAGAAAAAAAAACAATTATATCGTCTTCAGTTGGTTGTAGAAAATTTTTATTTTTTTATAAATCTTCCTTTTCATCTTCAGCAACTTTAATCTGTAAGTAAGAAACTCATAAGATGTACAGGGCCGCTTCAGCTCTAAATGTTTATAACGAAATTTGCCCCCTTTCAAACCCAAAAATTGTCTCGGCTTCAGTTGGTGGTAGAAATTTTTTATTTTTTTATAAATCTTCGTTTCGTCTTCAGCAACAATAATCTGTAAGTTAAAAACTCATAGGATGTACAGGGCCGCTTCAGCTCTAAATGTTTATAACGAAATTTGCCCCCTTATTTTCAAACCCAAAAATTAGAGGTTTAAAAATGATTTACGCATTTATTTACATCAGAATATGAATATATAACTCTTTAGAAGGAGATTGGATGTTTCACCAACTATCTACGATTTTTTTTTCAAAATGTTATAGCCTTCGACATTTGACCTCTTGGGATAAACAATTTATAATATCTAAGCAAAAAATTCGTTAATCTGGCTTTACAACTTTTTTTATGTTTGGAATTGAAAGATCTTCATTTTAAAGCTTTAAAAAATATAAAAAAATGATTTGTACAATAAATAATGCCATTGTAAAAAACGGCCATTTTGGACCTTTCGCAGGCTGTTTTGCAATAACCAATAAACGAAATTAAACTTACCCTAGCTCAAATTGTAGGTTTTTTAATTTACTACAACTTTCTATTTAACAGTTTTTCTCTAAAATCAATATCCTAAGCTGCAAAATTAAAAATCTTTAAAAATTGCAAATTTAACAAATGAAAATCGCAATATAAAAAAAAGCGCACAATATTTTTGGTTACATTTTAGTAGAAGTTGTTCCTGGCATCGTCCTTTACAACACCTGATAGGTTTCAAAAATTCCTGAATTATATCACGTTTTTTCACCCACAGCCTGGGGTATTTATACATATTTTAATAAACATGACGATATATTTTAATGTTTAAAAAGTGTAAGACTAAAAAGCAAAAATAAAAAAATATGAAAAAAAAAATTTTAAGAAACGCGAAAAAGTTACGAGTGACTAAAATTAAAAATATTATAAAAAAATCAACTAAAAAGCAAAAATAAAAAAAAATGAAAAAATCTAATACATTCGTTAAAGAAAAGCGTGGGGCGAAATCCGTTTATTCGATGAAAACGCCACGCTTTTCTTTGACGGATGTGTTAGATTTTTTAAATGTTTTTTATTTTTTGCTTTTTAGTTGATTTTTTTATAATATTTTTAATTTTAGTCACTCGTAACTAAAGAAAAGCGTAAAAAATTTTTCATATTTTTTTATTCAAAATAACTTAAAAAGTATTAGTGATAAGAAAAATATGAAACAGTAAAAAATATAGGTTTAGCTATTATAATTATGCTAGTTTCATTTTGTTTCTCAGTAAGACAAAAATTGGTTAAGATATGGCTGTACAAAATTTGCATACACTCGTAATTAGTGACCCATTCAAGCTTTTTCAACTTTTTTTTTTCAACCCTTTCAAAAATAAACAGTTTAAACCGGTGAGACTGACAGATCATATAAAAAATAGAGAGGTAAGTAAATTGTTTGTAAAGCGGTAGCGATTAATTTCATTTGGGGAGCTAAACACGGGGAGATTTTCATGATTTTTACAACAAAAAAAGAGGGCCATCTTTATTTTGAGCGTAACTCGCTTATTTTTAATGCTAAAAACTTTTATTAACAATTAAAATAAAGCTTTTTATAAACACTTTAAAAAAGTTTAAATGGGTTTTTCTCGAAAAGTGCTTAATTTTTCGGTGATTTCACCTTGAAATATTCGATTTGGAATTAGACGAATAAGAACGTATTTTTCATGATCTACAACTTTGTTTTTACTTGATTGATAGACTTTACGGATACACCATTTTTTTGTATTTTATAAACTACACTTTTGCTAAGAATATTTTTTTCGATAAAATATTTACTTTTTGAGTTATTTGCGAAAAACCGTCTGAAAACGTAGTTTTTTTGTCGAAAAATCAACATTTTCAATGGCAAATAACTCGAAAAGTATTGACTTACGTAAAAAACTCTATAGAACAAAAGTTGCTTTGAATCAGTCAATTTATCCATTTCCGGTCTTATCTTGAAAGTATGTTTTTTCACCCCTTATCGGGGTTTCCCCCTTAAGTAAAAGTAACCAACGGCACAATTTCAACTTTGAAGTGAAGGGTAAGTAGAACCTAAATTAAAATTTTCATGCAATTCGGAGTTGCCCCTGAAAATTACACGGTATCGCCGCATATCCCGTTCATTTACTGGGCTATATGTTTAGACCACTCATCAGCGGTAAAAAAAACTTTAGAACCGAGGAATTTTGAGAATCAACACCGATTTTAATGAAAATCTGGGTTTAAGCTCTGTTGACACTCTTCTTCAAAATCTACCCTATGCCGAACTGCGCTTTTGCCGTAGGTGTGAAAACAACTCCATCTAGGGGATAAAAATTTTTTATTCAAAGTAACTATGGAAATCAATATAGTGACCAAATCTGAATAAATTTTGTTCTATAATTTTTTTTTGCAAAATTGACACTTTCCCAGTTATTTGCTATTGAAACTATTCATTTTTCATTGAAAACACTCTGGTTTTATAACCGTTTTTCAAGAATAACGTAAAAAAATTTAATTTTATAGAAAATATCATTAAGAACAAGATTGTAACGACGATGGTTTAATTTTTACATTTCAAAAAGAAAAAAGCAGAAAGCGACTTTATTTTCGTCGTAAGTCAGTCAGTTCTTAAGCAAAAAACTTTAGTCAGAGCTTATTTGAAAGATTTTTTAATGATCTTTAAAATATGTCTGTTAAGTTTTCCCAAAAAATTGCACCACATTCGAGTTATTTGAGACTGAAAGTTCTCCATTCAAAGTTCTTCGAAAATAACCATCTTTTAAAGAGCAATAACTCAGTCGTTATTAACTTTAGCTAGGTCTTTTCGACGCGAGTCTCTTTGTTTTTTTATTGGCTACAATTTTCTTCTTAATCGTTATTTCGATAAAATTAATTTTTTTAAGTTATTCATGAAAAACGGTTATAAAACGTGAGTTCTTTCAATGAAAAATGCATAGTTTTAATTGCAAATAACTTGGAAAGAACAAAAATTTTCTTAAAAATTTTTTTATAGAACAAAATTTTCTCCACTCTATCAATTTCCGTAGTTAATTTGATTAAAAAAATTTTATCCACTAGATGCGGTTGTTTTCACCGCCAGGGCATAAATTCAGTACGGCATAGGGTAGATTTTGACAAAGGTTATAATTGACAAACCTAAATCCAAATTTTCAACGAAATCGACATTGGTTCTCAAAATTCCACAAGGAAATGGCTGTTGATTGGATTAGTTGTTCAATAAGTTTTGCGGTTCGATAAGAAAAACACAATTTTATGATCTAAAATACATTTTATTATTTAGTATGGTCTCCCTGAACATTAATACACTTGTTCCAAGGAGATTTCAATTTATAGGTTTCATCCCTGAGGTAAGAATCTGAAAGGGCTGCAAAATACGCTTCCAAAGCTGTTATGTACTCAGCATTTGATGAAAAACTCTCTCCGCGCATGATTTTTTTTTTGGTATGGAAACAAATGGAAGTCGCTAGCAGGGCCGCCGAGAGGGATGAGCGGGCCCCGGTAAGAAGTGAAGAGCGATTTTTTTTTAAATTCTTACAGAAATAAAATTATTAATACTATCTAATAATAAGAGTTGAGTCGTGGACTCTCACAGACGCCACCTGCAAGAAAATTGAGGCTTTTGAGATGTGGCTTTATCGTCGAATCCTGAAGATATCTTATACCGACCACATTACTAATGAGGGTGTTTTGCTGAGAATGAAAAAAGAAAAAGAGCTGTTAATCAAAATAAAAACAGCCAAAATCGAATACCTCGGTCACATCATGAGGAACAGTGAGAGATATGGACTGCTGCAACTGGTCTTGCAGGGAAAAGTAGAGGGAAAGCGAGGACCAGGAAGGCGAAGGATTTCCTGGCTGAAAAATCTACGAACGTGGTTCAACACAACCACTACAAATCTTTTCAGAGCAGCAGTGTGCAAAGTGCAGATTGCCATGATGGTCGCCAACATCCGAAACGGATAGGCACTACAAGAAGAAGAAGAATAATAAGAAACATTTCAAATATAAATATTAAATTTTGATTAGTGAAAATATTTATAATACAGGTGCTTTTCAAGTTTTCGGAATGACAAAGATGTCTATAATTTTCGAAAAATCGCATGATTTTACCAAATCATTCTCAATGTACAATTTGAGAGGTTTAATTTTATTCAGTAAATCTATTGGAGAAAGTTGAGATTCATCAATATTATCCTTGTATACTGCTCTCAAATGAAAAATTTCATCTATAAATTCTTCACTAATGTTTTCTTTATAAAACTCACGCAATATATCAATTGTTTAGGTCATATTAAATAGCCGAGTATTAATTAAACGCATTAGGCACATAAAGCGAAGAGTAAATAAAAAACTGGAAAAATAACGTATTTGATCTGATCGACACCGAACCCCATACATCGCCGGGCCTCGGTAAAATGTATCTGCTGTATCGCCCTCTCGGCGGGTCTGGTCGCTAGGAGCCAAATCTGAGTAATACAGCGGATGCTTCAATAATACGAACTTTCAGTCATGGATTTTAGCCATTGGTTAAATGCTCATATGACACATATATTGTCCAGCCGCCTGGACGATACATATTGTCTAATCGTACGGACGCCGAATTGTCCAGGCAACTGAAAAAAGACTTGCCAGCTTTGAGATGTGGTATTATGGAAGAATGTGGAAAACATCATGGACACAACATGTAACAAATACGGAAATATTAAGAAATATGAAAAAAGAAAAAGAAATACTCAACACTATGAAGGAAAATAATTACACTTTTATAAAAAAAAAACTTATTATAATAAAAGGTTTTCATTATTTATAGGACCCAATAAAAAACTATAAACTATTTTGTTGTTTCAATTTCTGTCATAAAAGAATTTTGTAATCGACTAATTTAGAGGCATATTGTCTCTAGTGGATTTAAACTCATATAAACCAAAGATAATATTTAAAATGGTATATTTTGGTATATTTGAATGTCAAAAATGATTTTTTTGAAATGTCACTTATAAGTGTTAAATTTGTAAAAATTATTGTAAAAATAGATAAAACACATTAAAAAAGTAATGATAATGCTCATAAAAAACGAAGTATCCCACCAGAGAAGTCCCATAGAAAACGTTTTGCAATCATTTCTTGACTTTCTTGAATTTTATGAGAAATTTTCGTAGGTCCGAAAATCAACATGTAATAGTAACTGAATTAGTGAGAAGAGGAGCCCAAATTTCAAGACAGATGAACGAAAAAAACTTTATTTGATTCCTTTTTGTAAATTTTAAAATTAATTTGTGTTGTTTAAGACAATCAAAATTGAACCCTCATGCACAAGTTGTACGTACAACTTTCGTGAGGAACTGAGTTTATTATATGTATAATTTATTTTCTACGAATAAACTCCATTATTATTATTTTTATTATTATTATTATTATATATAATATTTATATATAATAATTAACATGAACTTTAAGTATATTAACTTTTAATTATTTATTTCAAAAATTAAAAAAAGATACGCAACAGCCAGGTTTCGAACTCGGGACCTCTCGATCTGCAGTCTAATGCTTGACCACTAAGCCACCATCAATTTGTAATTGTCGATTTGTTGACGTACTTTAAAATGGAATATAAATGTCATTGCATTAGTCACATTTTTAAAATAGCTTGAAATTAAAAAATCGGTTTATCCATAATGAAAAACTGTGTAACTTTTGTGTAAAAATGATTTAAAAACGTGTAGATAATACAATTTTACCTATAAAACTCTCAAAGGCTATAGCGGGATAAGAGGGTCAAAATTGCACCAGGCTCGATTCAGTTTTGGGTTTAGCCATTCGAAAATATATAATTGAAAACTCACTGAGCCAAATTTTACAAAATGTAAACTTTAAGGGCCGGTTGTTCGAACGGTAATAAAAAATGATCATTATCAAATATTTAATTACTGCCACAACTGTCAATGTCAACTTTGATTGGGTTGCTAAAAACATAATTATTGCTTACAATTATGAAATTAGTTAATCAATTGTGTTAATAATTGTTATGTTAATTATTAACTAATCTCATAATTATAATCAATTATGTTTTCAGCAACCCAACCAAAGTTGACATTGACAGCTGTGACAGTAATTAAATATTTGATAGTGATCATTGTTGATTAGCGTTAGAACAACCGGCCCTAAGTATTTAACTTTTAATGCTTTATTTCAAAAATTAAAAAAGGATACACAACAGCCGGGTTTCGAACTCGGGACCTCTCGATCTGCAGTCTAATGCTCGACCACTGAGCCACCATCAATTTGTAATTGTCGATTTGTTGACGTACTTTAAAATGGAATCAAAATGTCATTGCATTAGTCACATTTTTAAAATAGCTTGAAATTAAAAAATCGGTTTATCCATAATGAAAAACTGGAACGAACATATAAACGGACTGGAACCAGATAGATTAGCAAACAGCTGTAAAAACAACAAGCCGTATAGCAGAAGACCCGTTGGTAGGCCGCCGAATAGGTGGAAAGAAAATGTACATACAGTTGACAACAACTGAAACAGAATAAGAGGCAGACAAACAGTAGTAATCCTAGTCGCACGGAGAAGAAGAAGATTTATCCATATAATAGCAGTTAAATATGGCATTGTTAGCAAGTTCTGACCTATTCTGAAAATTTCAGGTGCCTAGGTACACTAGGTAGCCTAGAACTCTGTTTAAAATGGATTACAAAATTTGCGGAGATAGTGACAAAGACGAAGCCAAGTATATAAAAATGTTTTAAAAATTAGCTACTTTGGTCACATACTGAGAAATGAAAAATATGAGTCGATGCGATTGGTTTTACAAGGGAAAGTGTAAGGAAAAAGACGACAGGGAGACGACGGGTATCCTGGTTGAAAAATTTAAAGCAGTGTAGTGCAAAATAGGCAATAGGACTCTTCAGAACCGCTGGAGCTAGAGACATACAGAGTAAAATAGGCCATAATGATCGCCAGTGTCCTTGAAGGATGAAGCACATGAAGAAGAAACAGTGGTTAAGTATGACGTTAATTTGATGACTTAGGAGTTAAGTATTTGTTGTTCTTCTATTTATTTCCTTTATTGTAATAGCTCCGGTTTTAGACTTAACTGTTTACAATTGAATTTGTGGTCTTTTCCCTACATTCTCTAAATTAGTAGAGTCCGTGTAGAAAGTATCCGGAAGAAAGAAAGCAGTATTATAATTTTACGGTATTTATTTCTATCACTTGAAATATGCAAGGTGGACAACATTAATAACTGGGTGAAAAGCAGAAGAGTAGAATGGAACGACCACATAAGCCGAATGACAGCAAATATAGTAGTAAGGACGGTGAGAGACGGTTCCCCAATAGGAAGACGATCAGTGGGAAGACCACGAAAAAGATGGAATGACAACTTACTGGAGGCACATTGAAAAACAGACAGGGTAATGTCTATATAAAAAGAAGAAGAAGAAGAAGACTTTAAATATAAAATTTCAACAAATAATTCGTCTCATTTACTTATACAACCTCCATTTAAATCTAAACATTTAACTAAACTTCCAGGTACACCCGAAACTAGGTCAAGGCCGTAATTTTCGGTAATGGTGTTCCAGACCTGTAAAACTGACCGAATCAAACCTTCTTTATCTCGTGGCGCTGCTCGTTCCACTTCAATCCTCATCAGTCCTCATATGTTTTCAATTGGGCTAAGATCTGGAGATGCTGCTTGCCACGGAATTGTTGCCAATTCATGTTCTTGCATTCAAGCTTGAGTATAAGCAGAAGTATGGCATCTTGCATTATCTTGCTGAAAACGCCACCTCTATCGTTTCAAGAAGAGAAGCATTTAGGATGTCACAATATTTCGCACTATCAACAGTACCATTAACTATACAGAGAGGTGTAGCACCACGCTGAGGTATTGCTCCCCAAACCATTATTTTAGAAAGGAATTTGGGAATTTGTACGGTAACATTTTCTCTTGATAGTACTTTTAGATGCACCAAGTTGGAAACAACTTTCATCAGACATAAGGACATTATTAAAATTATCTTCTCAAAAACGTTGACAAAAATCTATTCTTCGTTGCCTTGCAGAGGTGTCATTGTACGGATTTTTATTTGGATTCCTTGTTATGTAGCCTTGCTTTTTCAGTGACATGCGGACAGTTTCTGGGCACACTTTTATTCTTCGTTGATTTCCAAATCTGTTCGCTAATTTTCGAAATCCTAGGAGCGGATTTTGTCGTCCTAAAGCCACTACACTAAAGCATTTAAATTGTTTCCGCGAATCTTACGCGGTCTACCCGAAACTGGTCTATGTCTCATATCTCTGCCATTTTTTATCCTCTTTATTGTCTCATAAACTGCACTTTTTCAGTTCAGTCAATTGCACTAATTTCTTAACGTTTCGGACACCCTTTCTATACAAATAATCCACCACTTTTCTTTTTTCTACTTGCGACATTATTTCACAAATCTTAAGTCTGTTTACAAACAACAATATTTGACAGATGGTGTTGTCATGCGATTTCGTCCATAAACTACTATCGGCACAACCTACTTGATGCATTACTTTTGTCTTAAAATATTACAAAAAAGAAATCTTCCTAATAATAAAATTCCGGATACTTTCTAGACGGGCTATAGAATAATATGCACACATTCAAATTTCTCAAAAATCATTGGCTTGGGACGAGGTGGGTAAAAATAAATGTTTATCTTAGACTTAAACGACTAATCGCAAGTAGCCTTGCGCTTAATTGTGGTGTGCTTAATTTCGACGCTATAAAACACCACTTATTAAGCAAATACGTCAAGAAATCATTTTGGTACACCTTTGTAGAGAGTTCATGAACGATAAAACGATAAACATCCGTCTAGGCATACGGATATAAATGCTTTATTCCTATGTTTGAGGTCAGTACTAACTTGAAAATATGTATATAAGACAACTAGAGATGGGACATCATTATAAGTTTATTTCAATATTGCAGATCTTTCATTAGGTTTTTTTAATAAATTTAATAATTTTATTTTGGCAACGTGAAATCTAAAGAACAGAAGAACTATAAATATACTCTAAAAATGGGTAGTTCTCTAGGTTGGCTGTATACCATAAAGTTAAAAATCTGTAACATGAAGTAAAAACCACTTCTATGTAATTGGTATATTTATTAAAAGTTTTAAAAATCCCAATGGATTTAAAAAATGTGTCCAATTCAGAACGTTGTCGGACCTATCAGTCCATCATCAGTGAATTCAGGTAGACTTAATAATAATAAAAATAATAAATGATGGTTTTGCTTGTTTTCGATTCAGAGGGTTGCACACCAGCTAGACAGGCACTGTTTCTACCCTTTCAGGCGTCATCAGTAGCTTTCGATAGTGTGCCCACCTCTGAACCGAAAAACAGCTCCACCATCATTTTAAAGGGAATCTGAAAAATAATTCAAATTTCCCATCAGACGCGATACAGCGACATCTACTAAAAAATTGAAGAATCTCAGATGCGGAATCCACCAATTTAATAAGAATTAAAATGGTAGATAGTATTTTAAAACTGAGATTTTTCGTGTTTGAAAGTTCTTACTGGTACATCCTTAATCTGCGACTTTTTCAATTAATAAGACAGCAGACGACGAATATAGAAAACGAAAGGGAAACGATCACATTTCGCTTTCATTCGTGTAGGAAAAACGGACAGCAGAGGAACTTTCAGTACTCAAATCCGAGTAAAGGAAATAAAAATAATAAATGATGGTTTTGCTTGTTTTCGATTCAGAGGGTTGCACACCAGCTAGACAGGCACTGTTTCTACCCTTTCAGGCGTCATCAGTAGCTTTCGATAGTGTGTGGGTAGAAAGAGTGCCTGTCTAGTTGGTGTGCAACCCTCTGAATCGAAAACAAGCAAAACCATCATTTATTATTTTTATTTCCTTTACTCGGATTTGAGTACTGAAAGTTCCACTGGTGTCCGTTTTTCCTAGACGAATGAAAGCGAAATGTGATCGTTTCCCTTTCGTTTTCTATATTCGTCGTCTGCTGTCTTATTAATTGAAAAAGTCGCAGATTAAGGATGTACCAGTAAGAACTTTCCAACACGAAAAATCTCAGTTCTAAAATACTATCTACCATTTTAATTCTTATTAAATTGGTGGATTATGCATCTGAGATTCTTCAATTTTTTAGTAGATGTCGCTGTATCGCGTCTGATGGTACATTTGAATTATTTTTCAGATTCCCTTTAAAATGATGGTGGAGCTGTTTTCCGGTTCAGAGGTGGGCACACTATCGAAAGCTACTGATGACGCCTGAAAGGGTAGAAACAGTGCCTGTCTAGCTGGTGTGCAACCCTCTGAATCGAAAACAAGCAAAACCATCATTTATTATTTTTATTTCTTTTACTCGGATTTGAGTACTGAAAGATCCTCTGCTGTCCGTTTTTCCTAGACGAATGAAAGCGAAATGTGATCGTTTCTCTTTTTTCGTTTTCTATATTCGTCGTCTGCTGTCTTATTAATTGAAAAAGTCGCAGATTAAGGATGTACCAGTAAGGACTTTCAAACACGAAAAATCTCAGTTTTAAAATACTATCTACAATTTTAATTCTTATTAAATTGGTGGATTCTGCATCTGAGATTCTTCAATTTTTTAGTAGATGTCGCTGTATCGCGTCTGATGGGAAATTTGAATTATTTTTCAGATCCCTTTAAAATGATGGTGGAGCTGTTTTTCGGTTCAGAGGTGGGCACACTATCGAAAGCTACTGATGACGCCTGAAAGGGTAGAAACAGTGCCTGTCTAGCTGGTGTGCAACCCTCTGAATCGAAAACAAGCAAAACCATCATTTATTATTTTTATTTCTTTTACTCGGATTTGAGTACTGAAAGTTCCTTTGCTGTCCGTTTTTCCTAGACGAATGAAAGCGAAATGTGTTCGTTTCCCTTTCGTTTTCTATATTCGTCGTCTGCTGTCTTATTAATTGAAAAAGTCGCAGATTAAGGATGTACCAGTAAGAACTTTCGAACACGAAAAATCTCAGTTTTAAAATACTATCTACAATTTTAATTCTTATTAAATTGGTGGATTCTGCATCTGAGATTCTTCAATTTTTTAATAGATGTCGCTGTATCGCGTCTGATGGGAAATTTGAATTATTTTTCAGATTCCCTTTAAAATGATGGTGGAGCTGTTTTTCGGTTCAGAGGTGGGCACACTATCGAAAGCTACTGATGACGCCTGAAAGGGTAGAAACAGTGCCTGTCTAGCTGGTGTGCAACCCTCTGAATCGAAAACAAGCAAAACCATCATTTATTATTTTTATTTCCTTTACTCGGATTTGAGTACTGAAAGTTCCTCTGCTGTCCGTTTTTCCTAGACGAATGAAAGCGAAATGTGATCGTTTCCCTTTCGTTTTCTATATTCGTCGTCTGCTGTCTTATTAATTGAAAAAGTCGCAGATTAAAGATGTACCAGTAAGAACTTTCAAACACGAAAAATCTCAGTTTTAAAATACTATCTACCATTTTAATTCTTATTAAATTGGTGGATTGTGCATCTGAGATTCTTCAATTTTTCAAGTAGACTTGTTAGTCAGCGTTGGCCTAAGATAATTGATTGAGTTTTTTGGTAGAGTTTCACCATGTTCCCGGAGGCTATATCTTTTAACATCGGCGTTTAGCCTGTTCGATATTACTACAAGAGAATGTAGATTGAATTATAATTTCAACCATTGTTTGGTTCTGGGGCTATTTAGCAAGTATTTGAATTCACTGATGATGAACTGATAGGTCCAAAGATGTTCTGAATTGGACACATTTTTTCAATCCATTGGGATTTTTAAAATTTTTAATTTAATGCGAAAATCGCGATTTTTGCAGTAAATTGTTAATGATTAAAAAACGAACGCGAACTTTAGGCAGGAAACAGGTAGGTTTTCTTCCTATAGGTCTACAATAACTAAAAAAGTAGTCAGCTACCTGGATCTTTGAGTGTCCCGAACATGGTCTATTTCTAGCTTACTACCCTGGTCTATTTTGGAATCGTCAGAACAGTCCGTGGTGTGCTCTGAATCCAATACACCACGGTCTCTCATTAATTTTATTTTGGCTTACAGAATTTAATGTTTGTCTAATTATTAGTCAAATTAAATCTATAGCTTCAATAATTTTTTATTTATAACGCCAAAGTCACCCTTCTCACAAACATTGGCGCACTGTAAAGTAGCGTTCGGCGAAGTGAACGGTTGAGTTATTTTAATATAATTCTTTAACTAATGGATCAAATGAAATTTTACAAATTGGACATGAAAGAAGAACAATCATACAATCATGCTATTTATGGTTATAATAAAAAGAAATAAAATTTATGGGCATAAGTACGGTGTGGGCGGAAAATGAGACTTACATGAATTTTGTCGAAAAATGAATTAAAAAGGTGTAGATAATATAATTTTACCTACCAAACTCTTAAATTTGCACGAATTACCTTTGAAACATCTTACTAAATGATGTTTCATTAAAATTAGACTCAAAAATTTAATTCAACGATACGACGACGTCTCAAACAACTCAAACAATGTAATTTTTGAAAACTTCGTAGTTTTACAGAATTACCACCTTTTTAGTCCGTTCTTTAACGGTAAAATATTGCAAAACCTCTAAATTTTAAAGAACCGCTTGGATTGACATGAAATTTGGCATACACATAGCTAATAAGTCAAAGAAAAAAAGTGATATTGTGCCGATATGTCCTTTTGCCCTGTGGGTGGTTTTCACCCCCTCTTGGGGGTGAAAAAATATTCGTCCAAAGAAAGTCAGGAAATGGATAAACTGGCTAATTTTAAGTAACTTTTCTTCTATAGAGTTTTTTCACTAAGTCAATACTTTTCGAGTTATTTGACAGTGAATATGTTCATTTTTTCAACAAAATAACCATGCTTTTAGACGGTTTTTCGTGAATAACTCAAATAGTAAGTATTTTGTGAAAAAATATTTTGAGCAAGAATATAGCCTGTAAAAAAATTAAAAAAATGGTGTATATATCACGTCTCTACACCTAGTAGAAGCGGAGTTATAGCTAATGAAAAATAGGTTCATATTCGTCAAATTCCAAATGGAATACTTTAAGTTGAAATAACCAAAAATTAAGCACCTTTCGGGGAAAATTCATTACAACTTATTTAAAGTGTTTAAAAAAAGCTTCATTTTTGTTTTATAAAAAAAATTTCTAACATCAAAATTAAACAAGTTACGCTCAAAATAAAGTTAGTCCCTTTTGGTTTTGGTAAAAAATCGAGAAAATCACCCCCTAATTAGTATCTTAAATGAACTTAATCCTTACGACTTCACAAGTTTCTTGACTCGTGTATATATTGTTTATATGATCTGTGAGTTTCATCGGTTCAAAGTCCTTATTATTGAAAAAGCTGTAGTTAAAAGGGGTTGAACGAGTCACTGATCACGAATGTATGCAAATTTAGAAACACCAAATCTTAATCAATTTTTGTCTAACAGAATAACAAAAAAATACATGATATTCAGAAAAGCAAATCTGACTTACTTGTTTTTCGAGATTTTTGGTATCTCTAACAATTTTTAAGTTATTTTGAAAAAAGCATATTTTTCAAAATTTAAATTTTTAAAAATTTTACTTTAAAACCAAATTGTTTACACAACATAAGTAAAATAATTTGTGGAGCGGTAACGATTAATTTCATTTAACTTGCTAATTAGGGGGTGGTCTTCCCGATTTTTTTTTGCAAAACAAAAGGGACCAACTTTATTTTGAGCGTAACTTGCTTAAATTTAATGCTAAAAACTTTTTGTAAAAACAAAAATAAAGCTTTTTTTAAACACTTTAAAAAAGTTAAAATAGGTTTTCCCCAAAAAGTGCTTAATTTTTTGGATATTTCACGTCGAAATATTCTATTTGAAATTGGGTGAATATGAATCTATTTTTCATTGGCTATAACTCTGGTTCTACGAGATCCAGAGACCTGACGTGTACACCATTTTTTTTACTTTTTTATGTGCTATATTTTTGCTAAGAACGTTTTTTTCGACAAAATACTTACTTTTTGAGTTATTTGCGAAAAACCGTCCAAAAATGTGGTTATTTTGTTGAAAAATGAACATATTCACTCGCAAATAACTCGAAAAGTGTTGACTTGGCGAAAAAGCTCTATAGAACAAAAGTTACTTAAAATTAGTCAGTTTGCCCATTTCCGGACTTATTTTGGACATATATTTTTTCACCCCCAAGAGGGGGTGAAAGTCACCCCCAGGGCAAAAGCACACATCGGCACAATATCACTTTTTTTCTTTGACATGTAAGCTATACGTATGCCAAATTTCATGTCAAACCAAGCGGTTCTTTAAAATTTAGAGCAAAAACCGTGAAAGAATGGACTATTTTTAGACGGTATTACTCAAGTTTGAAGAGATTAAACACACATGAACATTAAACATTATAGGTGTTTTTTTTTTAAGTTTAGGATGTAATCTTTAATGCACTAATGCTCGGTTGCACCAACAAACAGGTCTTAAGCTTAAGACGAGAATAACAAAGGAATTAATATAATATAATTATAATATATTATAATAAAAATATCATAATGTAGTAATAGATATGATTGATAATAAGGTAAGAATCTAAAATTATGGTGCAACGTAAGTGATACTCAAGGAGGCCCTATCTATAAGTAGAGCTTAGCTAAGCTGGAGCTTAAGATCTGTTGGTGCAACCAGGCATTAATTATTTTACTTTAGAAATTAAGTAAACAATTTCTTTTTAAGAAAATTAAGAAAGTTAAAAAAATTTAATACAAAAACCAAAAATGAATAGTAAAAAATGTTTATACAAAGTGATCATGTGATCAATCAAAACTTTTTTCTGTAACACTTACCTAAAATACATTTAATAATAAGCTTCAACAATTATAAATGTTCAATAATTTTTTTGAGCTCTTATACAGTATGTCTGCGTAACTTATAACTAGAGACTGGAAAATATGCACTAAAAAATGTCTAAAATATGCATGCAATATGCATTTTAAAACAAGCTGAATATGCACAATTAACATGCAAATATGCATTTATATATGCACTTATTTTTATATGAATAATTTTATGGTTTACGTTAAATACATAAATAAATAAAAAATAATAAAAATAAATAAATAGGTTTGAATTTAAACCAAATTGTATTATTATTTCTTAATATATTTTTTTAACTTCAGGTTTTGTGACAAATAAAACGGCAAAATATTTTATTTTGACCACAAGATAAATAAGAGTACAATAAAATAAATGTACATATTTTTATTGTTACAATATTGATTCATATTTTCTAAACTAATATTATAAAAAGAGTACAATAAAACAAATTTACATATTTTTATTGTTACAATAAATAATCATATATTGATTCATATTTTCTAAACTAATATTATGTCTTCTATCTGTTAATATTTGTTTATAGGCAGAAAAAGATCTCTCAACGTCACAAGATGTAATTGGGGCATATTTAAACTTTGCTATTAGAGACGGATCCATATTAATATTTTCATCGAAGTTTCCAAAATTGATTATATTATTTATTGAACGCAATAAAGTGAAACCCTCATTTTTGTTTAAAACGTCATCAAGTTTATCTTTAATTTTTACTCCAATTTCCCCATTCAGATTTGTTATTTTCTGTTTAACCGAATCAACAATAGACATACTATTGTGAAGACATAAATTTTGAGCCTCTAATTTTGTAATTGAACTTTCAATGATATCGAAATTCGATTTTATATACAACAATTGATTTTTAATAGACTTTTCTTTAAAAATATTTTGACAGTTATCAATAGCGGTACAAGTCGGATCAAAACTTGAAATAACGCTTTTGATGTCGTCGTAGTGTTCAGATAAAAATATAGCACTTTTAAGCCAAGTTCCCCATCTGGTTAATACTGGTTCTGGTGGTAAAGGAATATCGGGAAGCATCTCCCTATATACCTGTACACGTAGTGGTGCTTTCAGAAATACTTTTTTACATTATTTATTAAGGTGTTTACATTGGGAAATTCAATTCTAACTTTCTCTGCAACTCTGTTTAGGCCGTGCGCCAAACATGTACAGTGAATTAAATTAGGGAAAAAGATTTTAAGATTGGATGCAGCGTTCATCATATATGAGGCGGCATCACTAAGCATTAATAATATTTTTTCAAATGGTACTTGATCAGGTAAAAAAAAATTTGTTAGGGATTCGTTAACAAATCTAGCTATTGTAGCATAGTTTGTTTTTTCCAAACATTTTACACTAATTAAGTATGAGTTTTTAAAATCGCCAGAGTCGTTAAGAACTCCAACAATTAGATTCGCAATTTGTCGACCCTTTGTATCCGTTGTTTCGTCGACGGAAATCCAAAGATATTCGGCTTTTAACTGATTTTTAATACTCGTCATCACATCTTTGTAACATGCACTGACATATTTTTTCCGAAGAGTTGAAGAACTTGGTATTTGAGCTGGTTTATCTTTAATCTTGCAATAAGTTTTTAAAAAGTTTTGACACGATTTATGTTCTAACTTGTGCAGAGGGATATTGCAGTTCAAAAAAAAATGGCATAAATCCTTTGCAAAGGTTTCTTGCCCAACTGACGTATTCTGAATCTGCAAACTGTTCTGTAGAATCTGCTGGCGAGGTTTATTATCATTTTTTGATAGCTTAGTTTGGTGAAGTGAAGTTTTTATGTGTTGAACTACTTGGAATTTCTTTTGACATGGAATCTGGAATATAATGATAATGATGTTTTAGATGTTTTCGTAAATAGATACCTACATTAAAATGATCAAACTTTTTAAACCTCCCCCAATTTTTTTTTATTTCTCAAAGTGAAATTGAAATCGTCAAACAATAAAGTACAGTCAGTGTACCGTAGTATACAGGGTGGGCCACTCTCAACACCTCGCTCTGTATAAGCCAAACCGTTGCGAACTTTAAAAAACAGTTTTTGAAGAAATGGGACGGTTTGTCATTTTAGAATAGACAGACACATAGATGTGCAAAGAAGTTTGATAAGTTTAAAAATCTATTGAAGTGGAGAACTTACCTTTTTATCACAAATGGTGCAAAACATACTTTCACTGTCGATAACTTTTAGATGATTGTTACTTCCAATCCAACTTCTGAGAAGACTTGATTTTTCCCTTGCTACTTTAGGCATTTTCACAATAATAATAAAATGATTTTTTTACACAGTATAGTCAATAACTTGCAATCACAAAAGTTGAATAATCGGCGATTGATTTAAGACTAACCATTCATAAAATAAAATAATCTATCCTACCCTTAAAATGCTTAAAATTTCGTTTTGGTTGGTTTTCCCAGAATAATTCATAGTTGGCCGACACCAGCAGAAAGTACAGGTAATATTTGTAATGTTATTCAAAATATAATCGGTATTTACTTAGGTAATTTGTAAATTCTGAGAAGTCTATAAATCTTAAATATCCGGATAATGATACCTGCAGCTATAAATAACGCCCATTATGTTTATGGGTACAACAACAAAGGAGCTTAACAGCAAAATATTTACTTTCACATTTTATTTTAATGGATGTTGATGTTACTAATATATACCTTATTTTTAAATGGGGTAGAGTAAATTCCCATCAAAATATGCATTTATATGCTCTTAAATCTCCAAATATGCAAGGCATATGCATTTATGAAAAACATGAGAAATATGCAGCATATATATGCATATGCATTTTGCATATAATCCAGTCTTTACTTATAACCTATTGATAACTTTTTTATTATACGAAAAAGTATACAGTTTTACGAAAAAAATTATTCCTTATAAAATACTCTGAATCGTATAGAATCTAGGATCCAACCATTAATTATCAAATTTTATTAATTTTATACGAGGCATGTCAAAAAATATGAATTTCACTTAAGAGCCTCTTCTAAAAAGTTATATTTCACAATATGTATCGAAAATTGTTATAAATAAAAGTTGTTTGGAATTAAAAACTTTGTTTCAATGTTCAGTTACATCATTCTAATTGAAATATTGTGAACTATAAAGTCACTTAACTGTTAAGCGAAATTCCTATTTTTTTTACATACCTCGTATAAAATTGAAAAAGTTTAATATATGATGGTTGTATCTTATATTTTAGACCAGGTAGAACATTTTAGGAAGAATATCTTTTTTTCGTGAAATTTATAATAAAATAATTCTCATAATTGTAATAAAATGGTGATGGGTATCAGTAATTTGAGAAAAAAATTGAAAAAAATTTTCAATTGGAAGGATGTAATTATATACTAAAACATAATTTTTAATTCCAAACAACTTTTCATAATAACAATTTTTGATATTCTGGATTATAAAGGTACTTTACTCTTAAACGAAATTCATATTTTTAACATATATCGTATAAAATTGATAAAATTTGATATCTGATGCTTGAGTTTTAAATTTTCGACTCTGCAGAGCATTTTATGAGGAATAACTTTTTTTTCGTAAAATTGATAATAAGAAAATATCCCATATGATTTCTAGCTACGCAGACATACTGTATAGGAGCTTATACATATACAGTGCTAGTCAAAATCCGTACCCCCTCTTATCTTTTGAACTGTGGTACCTATAATAGTGAAATTTGGAGGGGGAAAATAAACGGAAGTAAGCTTCTTAACTAGCCATGACAGGTGAAGTAATAGTGACAGATGACGTTACAGAGCCACTGTGACCGATAATTTTAAATGGGACCTTATGGCAAGTGATACCTCGTTTGAAAGGTATTCAAAATACCTATTCGGTCATACTAATTTTTTTGGGTTTAAGTTGATTTTGATTTTGGTGAACAAATTAAATAAATATAATATTGTAGTTTCGCATTTAATTAATAAAAATTCAAATGTCCACCTATGGTTTTTTTGTCAAAAAGTTGACGTTTTTCAATTCTCTACTAGTTTTTAAGACAACGTCAACCTTTTTGACAAGTAATCATAGGCGGACTTTAGAATTTTTATTAATTAAATGTGCAACTACAATTTTATATTTACTTCATTTATTCATCAAAATTACCTTAAACTCAAACAAAATTAGTATGATTGAATAGGTATTTTCAATACATTTCAAACAATGTATCACTTGCCATAACGTCCCATTTAAAATTATCTGTCACAGTGGCGCTGTAAAGTCATCTGTCACTATTACGTCACCTGTCATGACTAGTTAAGAATCTTAGGTCCGTTTATTTCCTCCCTCCAAATTTCACTATTACAGGTATAACCGTTCAAAAGATACGAGGGGGGTACGGACTTTTGACTAGCACTGTATAAGAATTTTCGAATTGTGTAGCGTTTGAAAAAACTCCAAAATTAATTTAATATCCCAATTCCCAAAAAGAATGTCCATTTTTTTAATTTATTTTGTGAAGTTGAATATCATTAAAATATCCCAAGCCGCCCCTATGTACAGCTATGAAGTATTGCACAACATTTCAATGTGTTACAAGATTCCTGTTTATTTAGTACACAATTACAGAATTTGTAAGAAGTGCTGACAAGTACAGAGGTCTGATGCGTAGATGAACTTTCTAGAAGAAATGTTGAAACCCCCTTTTGAAAAAATGGTTTAGTCCAACTGAAAGTAACTGAGTTTTTGTCAAGTAAGCATCCCTAAGGATCAAAATCGCTCGGTACTTCGTCGTACTTTTCCTGTTTGTGGCTTCAGAGCGAAGCGCAATTCAGTCCAGTTTTAAGATCTGAGAGAGTAACATCTGCTCCTCGCTGGTACTCGCTTAAAAAGAGCGTAGCCCCTTGTGCCCCTTAGCCGGTAATGTGTAGAATGGCCGTGTTGTGAAGCTACGTAGATCTGAATCTGTAGTGAGTGCTCTAGGAAGATTTTTTACCCATTATAATGGATTTATATGGAAAATCGACTACTCCTATGATTTAGTGACGTAGTTCTATAAGCCGGCATTGTGTAGAAGTCTTTTGTCCTGTTCCTGTTTTATGATGTCCAGTTCCTGTCGTAGAAGTTCCCATTGATGTCTGACTAGGCCCAAAATTTCGCCAAGTTCCATTGTCCTGAAATTTAAGATTGAAGCCATGTCCTCCCCTGCCTCAGGTCGATGACCCCGTTTGTTTTTGTTTTGTGTACCCCCTGTGACATTGAAATAAGGTATGATACATTTGCTAATTTTGCTAAATTTCAAGAGGATAATATACTAAAGTTTATTGGTAAAGAGTTTAAAAATGTAATAGTCGCTTTAAAAATGGAAAAGTTTCTTGTAATAACGTTTGTTGTTAGTTTGATATCTAAAAATCCCGTAATATAATATTTAAAAGTCCTGTTTTGCTATGACAGATGTTTAAAATTGTTTTGTTTGAATATAAATTTGCATATCATGTAAATAAAATAAAATGACAGTGACTTTGACATTTGACAGCTACGTCAAATCTTGTGTTGAAATACACTGCTAAACAAAGTTAAATTTTGTTGTATTCAAGAAAAATAATGTAAAATTGAAGATTTTTTGTACTGAATTAATTTAAAATATTTGTAGATATTTTGTCCTGTAGTAAAGTCAATCATTTCCTGTTAAAATTTTTTTGTTTAAAAAAATTAAAGTTTTAAGGTTTTAAATAAATGTTTTTTGAAAATGTATGTATTTCTCTTGTATAACCCTTTGGAGAAAATTATTAACCAAATGTCTAATGCAACTGTGTAAGTTTTAGTACAGAAGAAAAGATTATGGCATAGAAGCCAGTATTGAGAAAAGATGTTGCCCAGTATAACCCCAAAGAGGAATCAAAGATGAATGTCTCCCCATTTGGTACCCGTAAGTGAGGAAAATGTCTAGTAAGTACCCATATTTGAACCAGAGGATTTGTTTCGAACGGCGTCCTGTTTTTTAAATAGTAGAAAGATCCTCTAGTCTGAGTAAGTACCCTTTGTATTTGGTTATGGTAGTTTAGTCATCTTAACACCCTCCTAACCCCCTTAACGAATCTACGACCCAGCCACCGCACAACAAATGAGCTGTCGTTCGCATGAAGGTTTGCGTGTCTGTTCCTTCTACTAGCCCCATTTAGACCCCCCAGTATTTTTATGGTTAGTTCTTTCCTTGTCCCCATATAAGCAGACATGTAAAACGCTTCAATTGTAATGCCAATTTCTGATTCAGCATAATCAAAAACAAAATAAAAACATATTTGACCAAAGTAAAATGATAAATTCAACGCTATTTTTAAAATTATTTATACAAAACAATTGTTATTGTTTAAACAATTAATAAACAATTAGCGGCAAAATCTGTGAGTAGAACTTTTTTCTTTAACATGTATATAAACTAACAGAAAGTTTTAGAAAAATATAGGCTTGTTTAAATTTTTCCGAAACAATGCTTGTTTTCGTTCTATATTGACCCCCTAAAAGCAATTGGCAAAATACCAACAAAAACATAAAATTGTCAATGTTTATTCCAATTTCTTCAGATTTTATCTATTTGTTAACCTGCTAATCTGCTAATGGTTAGCGTTCAACTTTTCTATCAACTAAATATTCTCTTTAATCATTATTCTTCAATTTAGATTTTAATTTGTTTCCCTGTATACTATATATACTCATTCGTCTTCTACTTCATGTGTATGTCTTATACTTTCTTTTTACTTAACTTTGTCTGTATTTTGGTATTTCCGATTTCCGTTTGTCATGTCCAGCTTTAAATATATTCATTTATATTAGTTCATTCTTCTCTTAGGCTTAGTAGTTACTTACAAATATTCCTGTTGTAAAGGAAGAATTTGTGTAATCTAAGGCAAGCCGCACACCAAAGAAACATGAAACGAATAACATGAAACATTACACGTGAAATATGTTTCATGGAAATAAAACACTGCTAAACAAATCTCAAAGTCCGCCTACCAATGAAACGAGTGTGATTCATGCTCATGACACATTTTGATTTTCAGAGAGTTTCATAAATGGCCGGACGTATATTTGTTTAGCAGTGTTTTATTTCCATGAAACGTAATTTACGTTTCATGTTTCTTTGATATGCGGCCTGCCTAAGAGACAGAGCAGCATTGGTATATTGTGTCCCCTCGCTTTTTCGGTTGTTATCTATCTGGTGTTCTATTAGCTGCTCACGCGTTCCTTTTTTCTGGTACAAATCTGCGTTGTTCTTTGGATATTTCTTCTATCATTGAACGAATAGCTAGACTAAAATGGAGATGGGTAGGAGGAGGAGGAGGAGGAGGAGGAGGTTTATGTTTAGCAGTAGACGTTGTAAGCTGGATGATGGACGTCAATTATACCGTTTTTTATTGATAAAGTGCCTTTTTATACATAAATTCTGTATTTATTAAGCAGGTCATTAAAAAACAAGAATTATGTATTTCGGTATGTATAATATACAAATAAGAGTTGAATAATCAATATGCCTAATGATTAAAAAAGATAAGATATAGTAAGTAGGTTACCATCGCATAATCATATAAAATATATGTGTAATTATCTGCAAAATGGATACCTCGATGTTTTATGGTTAATTAAACAACACCGTTAGTTTCAGTGTTTTTAAATCGCCTTCTAATCCTTCATTTATCTTTTACTTGACCTTCTATATGTTTTTAAAAGTTTTTTTAGCAACAATTTTCATTGTACAATGAAAAATATTTACCATCGTCTCTACGTATCCCCACTATCCCATTTTCTATCATTTTGTGTACCATATTATTTTAGATTCACTATCGATTGTTTATTCTTTATTTGATCGTCTTTTTCATGCTTCTATTTACATCTCTGCAAATAGTTTTTCTTTCCGTAACTTCAGTATTTCCTCGTCTAGTGTTTTAAATCCATGTTCCATTCGGTGCGTAACTGTTGCTCTTCATAATTTCCTGTAGATTCATGCTTCAGTTTTTATCGAGATATAACTGGATTTCATTGGTATTCATTCCATATTTCGATTTCCTTTAACTTATTTCTTCTCCAAATTCAAACTTTAATATCTTGTCCTACTTTAGCGTTTTTTTTAACTTGTACTTTCATATATGTAAATACCTATACTAAATTTACAATCAAGATGCAGTAGAAATAAACAAACCAATACATGTTAAATTCGACTAGGTGCACTCCCGAATCATAATTTACAATGTTTATACATTTTAAATTATGATTCGGGAATGCTCCTAGTAGCATTTAACGTGTTTTGGTTTGTTTATTTCTACTGCATCTTGATTGTAAATTTAGTATAGGCATCATACTTTCTAGCTACTGCCAGCTCGAAACAGAAGTGAAGATTAAGTGAATAGATCAAACAGGGAGCAGAATGCCCGAATGAAACAATATGGAGAAATCAACATATCGGCAAAGATATAAAAAGCAGAATTTACAAAACAGTCATCAGACCAATACTAACATACACAGCTTAAATACGGCCCCTCACGGACAGAACAAAAAAAGCTAGAAACGGCAGAGATAAAAACATTTATAAAAATCGATGGTATAATTATTACTAAGGGACAGATACTTTAACAAAATTACTTTTCACAAATAACCAAAGTCAGTTATATTCGATGTAAAAGTAATATGTTCAAATTAATACCTAATACAAGATTTTTTTTAATTCAATTAACGTGTCTCGGCTGCTGCGTCCATTGACAGGAGGAACATTACAATTACAATAACAATAAATAAGTAAGTTAAATTTACAGTAGGTGGTATACTTTATAATGTTTAAGGAACTCTATCACATTACACAATTTGTTTTTAGAGTTTAAAATAGTACACAAATTTCCGTGGATGCCATATTTGGTCCGTCCTGCTGCGTAGTGGTTGCACTCCACAAGTAAGTGCAGTGCACTTAGTCGAGTGTTGGCAGTTTGGAGGTTCTTCGGGAACCATCATGTATCCATGGGTTAGGCGGGTGTGCCCAATTCTGAGCCTTCTGATGATGGTCTTCGGTTTTCTTTCCATTTTTACCAGTCTAGGTCCTAAAATGCTTGGTTGGATGGACTTTAATTGGGTAGTGCACTTGCTCCATTGATTTTGCCACATTGGGGTAGATAACTTTTTGATTTCAGTTGTTATGTCTTAATACAACTGGATATTTTCATCTGTAAGATCAGAGCGACGTGCTTCCTTTGCTGCGTGGTCAGCATTCTCGTTTCCTTTGATACCAACATGTGACGGATTCCATATAATCGAAACTGAAGTATTTCTATGCTATTTTACAATCTTTTACAGCTAGTTTACACGATTAATTCCACCACGGAACACATTTTTTAGAGGGATCGATATGGTATATACCGATACATTTTTCAGCAGAAGTTATAATGCAATCAATCAGCATATTAAGATCTTCATCAGCAGAGTTCATAAAAGACATTTGATCTGTCTGTTCCTTGACAGTTAAACTAAATAGATCCCAATCAGCGTGAGCAATTTTCCACTTAATTTTGCTTTGTCTTTGTATCATTGTTAGAAATTAAAATGGGAAAATGGTTGCTGCCATAGAGACTTTCCAGTGTTTTCCATGTAAGATGTATAGATAATTCTGGATTATAGATGCTCAAATCAATGGAAGAGAGTGTAGCCGTTTGGATATGAAAGTATGTGCTGCTTCCAGTGTTTAGAAAATTAAGGTTGGAATTGATTATGATATTTTCGATCATTTTACCTCTACCGAAAGTATTACTGTGGGAGCCCCACAAAGTGATATGTGCATTAAAATCTCCAACTAGGATAAAAGGTTCAGGAAGTTGGTTAATTAGGCTTGTAATTTCCATAGCAGTTAGGGTGTGATGTGGAGGAATATATACGTTACAAAGTACAATTTTATTTGGACACCAGGCAGTTACGGCGACGGCTTCTAGAGTTGTTGTTAAGTGGAATTCTTGGTGGAATATATCTGTAGAAGTAAATATAGAGCTACCACCACTGGCTCGTGCATGTGATGTTTGTATAAAGTGAGAGGAAGCATAATTTTTAATGTATGGGTTATGGTTACTAGTAAAATTGGTTTCTTTCAAACAAATGATATCTGGTGAAGTATCAGAAACAAGCAGTTGAAGATTTCTAGATGAGGGTAAGACCCATCACAATTCCATTGAATTAAACTGAATGGGATGTATTAAAATTGGAGATTTGTGAGTGCTGCGACCTTTGTGATCGATCGGAAAGGTACTCATCGTCAGATTGTTCGCATGATGAACTTAAGTCTGTTAAACTTGCGGCTTCAGAGCTTTCTAGTTCTAGTTGCTTTTTGATCTTTTTACTTAAACGGGTAAATCGGTTTTTTACGGTTCTATCTGAAAGGGTTGGGTATATAGGCATGTAGGCTTAAAAGTAGACTTTTTACATCATCAGTGAGCGTTTTCGCTTCCGAATAAGGATCAGGATGTCCGAAAGTATTTTCAAGGAAGAAAACGAAATTGTCTATGGGTATCTTAAAAGTTTGTGGGTTTTGTTTGTATGCTTCTTGGATTGTTCTCTTGGTGGTTTCGGTTAATACTGATTCTGTTTGAATCTCAGCTTTCTGCTTTTTTTTTTCTTTGCTTTGTGAACTTTTTCGGAGGAAGCTGATACAGGGGGAGGCATCTCTAACGATGGTAAGTTTCTTTCTCAGAAATTTCAGGGCTTGCTTGTTCACTATGAGTTTCTATTTCAGAGTGGCCTCATTTTTGAGAAACTTGTGTTATAGAGATTTGGTCTGATTGTACAGTGTCAGTGTTGGAGTCCATATCCTCGGTTTATTGATCTTTGCATTATGTGTAGAGGGACATGAAATTTCTAAAGATGAATTAGGGCTTGCTGGAATATATTCGGTTGGAATTGTATTCTCAGTTGAAGGAGTTGGGCAGTTGGAGGCTATATGTCCGGTTTGTTTACAGATAAAACAATGTACTTTATCTGTAGAAAAGAAGATTATGTGCTCATAATCTTCGAAGGAAATAAGTACTGATGTTTGTAATTCAAAATTTTCGGAGGTAGGGTAAACATAGACTTAACGTCTGAAACTTAATACATGTAAATATTCGTCCCCAGGAATGCCTGCTCTTAAATAGGATAAAGGAGATGCGATGCGAAGTCCAAGATTTTTAATGGTATTTTCAACTAAGTCATGTGGTATGAACGGTGGAACGTTAGATATAATTATTCTTTTAGCAGGGGAAATTAGTCTTCGGATATTTAAAGAAACATTTCCTATCTGTACTAAGGGATGTGAATCTATATGCTGATCGACAAAGTTAGAGCTAGAAAGATAGATACAAATACGATTGTTTGATATCCTAGATGCAAAGAAGACGTGCTTAGGGCCTATAATATCACCTAGAACTTTAACGTAATCATGCAATTTCAGGTTGTCTTCGGCATGCATCACAATGGCATCATATTTGCTAGGGGATGCTGGCCGCGGAATAGCTTTCGCAAATGATGAATAAGATTGGCTTGACGTTTGAAACTGAGACATATTTTCTGTTAGTGTGTTTGCTACGCCACTGCTCATGTAGTCAAAAGCATTTGCGTTTTTAGCTTGAAATTATAATTTAGCTTCTATGTGTTACGGTAAAAGTTCCGTTTTTCATCCATTTTAAAATAAAAATAGATTGCCGCCTGTAAGGCAATCCTATTTAAATTTTTCTTTTTAGTTTTTAACAGTAAAAACAAGAAATAAAACTCAACTAATAATGAATGAATTATACATACATCAATTTGTAGAAAAGGTTCACTAATGACACTGTTTTTTGTACTGCGTTTTTGAAAGCACGATAAACTACAGAACAACCTACTCGTTCAACGTCTCGTTGTGGAATGAATAATATAAGATTGAAGCCAACAAAAAAACTAAAATTGCAAGAACCAATTATACATGTAATAAAATAATCCTTTTTCAACTATTTTTGATATAGGTTTACTTGAAAATTATTTAATTTATCCATATCCAAATATTAATAACCGCTAAGTGCCTTTGTGCTTTGTGCCTTTTGTTGAAATGAAAGTAACACCCTTGGTTAACGTTACCCTTTAATATTTTCGATTCGCGTATAAGCAATAACGTCTTTACCAATAAACCTTTTAAAGCAATTGTTTGTTATATT
The DNA here is from genome assembly GCF_917563875.1 of Diabrotica virgifera virgifera. Lineage (NCBI taxonomy): Eukaryota > Metazoa > Arthropoda > Insecta > Coleoptera > Chrysomelidae > Diabrotica > Diabrotica virgifera. The sequence goes on from NC_065450.1 coordinate 153,987,672, forward strand.
TGATTCAATAGATTCGGATTTAATAATTTCCGGTCTATAACTTAATTATATCTATCTGTATGTATCTATATGTATCTATCTATATAATTATGTCTATAATTTATTACTTATAATTTTTTATTTTTTTAGTATGTAGACTAAAGAACATTCCCAAAAATTTATTCGAAATAAACATTCTTAAATCTTCGTTCAACTGATTTTGACTCTAGAGATCTTTGATTCACATCTCTACTAACAGCTATTTAAAGTAATTCCTAAACCACTTTATTAGCAGTAATCATTGATTATTGAATTAAAATATGCTACTTCTTATTATATTTAAGAATTATAAGTATAAATGGTTCATTAGAATCTATTGACCACTTTACAGTTAAATGCAATTATTCACAAACCAGCTACAGCTGGATTAAATATATATGCAGTGCTGTTAAATAGATATACGGGGTTGAGATAAAGTATGGAATCAATCAAATATCTTTGAAATGAAAAAGAAGTTATTCATGAAATATTCCAAGCAACTAAAATGGCAGATAACGCATGTGATGTCATATATTTTATGACTATTTTACTTCTGGTTTCGCCGGAATCACCCTCAATTTATTCAATTTGTATTGTTCTGAAGGCACCTTAATGCAAATTGCTAGTTTTATTGGGAATCAGCTACAATTTTACTTTAAAGTAAGTTTTCTTGACTTTAATAGTTCACTTCGGAAATCGATTTTGGGATTGTGTCCTCATGAATTCTTTGTACGTGACCAAACCATCTTAGTGGTATTTCGTTGATTTCGTCATTTATTGTATGTATGTTCGGAAATCGTTCTCAAAAACATTAATACACAAACAAATTTTGTTTTTGTTCCTTGGTGAAAAATTCTTCCAATATTTTAATTTCATCTGATGCAGATTAACAATTTAGATATAATATTATATTATACAGATATATAATATTATATTATATTTTACAGCAGATGATTTTAACCCTACGTTAGGCGCGCGGTTAATGCTGACGAGCTTAGTCGCGCGGTCTACGATTGTAGACTAATAGTTTTTTGTCGTATAATACCGGATTTTGACAAAATTAACACATTAATGGTTAATAGCATGTTTATTTATGTCCGTACTTTGCTATTAAATATGTTTTGTTCCTTGACTTTTCTCATTTTGACAGTGGTAAAATTAAAAACGAGGTCATGCTTTTTTGAGTTTTTTTCTCAAGTAAATGAAAATCGTCACAAAAATAAGCTCAATTTAGTAAAAAAACACAAATATTTTTTGTCTTTGAACTTCTAGAATGACCAATAGGGATTGAATAATGAAGAATAGAACTATGAATTAAAAAAAGAACAAAACTATTAAATTGTAAAAGTGGCACAATTTTAGTCCGTCAAATATTCAGTGCAAATATCCCTGAGATGATCCTTGTATGAAAATTTGTCACATATTTGGCATGCCGTTCTTGTTGACATATTGCAAATTCGTGCACAAATACAACATCGTCCTACGTAATTTGTTGGAATATTAGGGGGAGGGGGTACGACTTCTTGAACTCCGAGCAGTACGCGAGCTCGAAGTTCTCTTAGCAGGGAAAGTGTAGTTGATCCATATTCAATTTGCGGTTTGATTAGTTCCCATGCTAAGTTTTCAATGAAGTCGCTTCTTGAAACTTTTTCATTTATGTTATTAGCTTTATATACACAGCAGGCTACATATTAGCTTTATATATACAACTAAAAACTGGAACGCGCTTAGTCGCGCGGTCTACGGTTGTAGACCAGTGCTCCTTGAATAATGGTAAAAAATAATGCAAACAGATCGGCGGCGTTTAGCAAACTGAAGAATAAGTTGGAAGTATTAGTGACAGCTACTGAGCGGGATGGGAGCGTGTGTGCAGTTTTCTGCAATTAGCGACCACTTAAAAGACAGTGGTCTACGATTGTAGACCGAGCGACTAACGGAGGGTTAAAATGATGTCTATATTTTTGAGTTTCATTCGTGGGACGATTTTATTCATTTAATAGCTGTCAGAAAAATAATATCATGTGATTTTTCTTTAAACAGACAGCCTAATGCAATGAATGATCGTGAAATTCTCCTGTTAGTAATCCCTTAGTATATTATGAGCAAAATCCAGGAAAACCTCGTGATACTATCTCGAGATGATAAGTATTTGGTCTTTAATTTAGTTTACTGTCAATATTAAGATCAAACTCTTATTTTGTATGTACGTTATTTTAGAAATATAAAATGATGTATCCTTGATATGTGACTAACTTACTAATAGTGGTATTTTCTGTCTATTGATTTCCTATATTAATATGGGTAACCAGATCCTACTGCATTCTGCCGAGGAATTTGCGACACAATTGGTTTCTAGTCGCAATTTAAATTTTTCTATTTTTACTATATGTTTCTATCAGGACAACATTGCAACGTTTTAATTCAACCGGGATGGTCGAAAACTGAAAGACCGCCAATCACAAGGAACGAAGGTATTAGACAAAACAGTGCAATTTACTTAGAGAAACCGCCTCAAACTTCTAGAACGTTGGCACTAAGGCTAAAAACATGCCGAAGATACATGGATGAGCGCGGTGTAGGTCGCGATCGCGGTCGAGGTTTACATCGATGACGGGCAGAACATACCGAAGATACTTTCCGTGTCTATTTTGGCATCGACATCGCTGTAAACTGCGATGCAAGGTCGCGAGGGTGAACGGGTGACATATTCTTGGTATGTGCGGTCTCATAAGAAAATGAAGCACCGCAATCGCGACCTACATCGCACTCATCCATGTATCTTCGGTATGTTTTCACCCTTAGCCATAGTATAAGTCGACGTGTTCTGTAAGTAAAAGATTAAAAATTGAAAAGTATCAACCAAGACGATGATTTTGACCAACAGATAAAGTTGACGAGACGTTTTTTGAATGCTGATTTTCCAAATCTAGGGATTGGATAAAGAGGATTTATAGAGTGTACTGTTTGTTCTCCGTACCCTATACAGGGTGTTTCATTGGGAAACGGAAATACTTTAACGGTGAATAGAGGTCACCGAGTCGGTTCTAGATATACTACATTTTTTGCCCTGTCGACTTTTATAACTGAGTTACAGGGTGTTTTATCAATTTTGCCCATTTCTTTCCTAAGCCATAACTTAAGAACTACCCTGTATATTTTTTGTTATTTGGTACACATATGTGTCATTCAAAACCCAAACGACCGACATACTAACCATAAGAAAAAGCCAGGTCCGGATTAACAAAAAATTATAAATTAATTTTGACCTTAAAACAACACCCTGTATATTCAAATTTTGAAAATCTATTTGTATATTTGAATAGAGCACAAAAAAGTAAGTTTAATGGTTAGCTTTAATTTTTCGGCCAGACAATTTTATGACTTTAATTTTGACATTATATTGAATTTTTTAAGAACTCTTGCCATTAAAAAGCAGGTATTATTTACTTTTAGTTACAAATTATTAAAGTTAATGAATAAATACTCATTTTAAAAATAATCAATAATTATTTACCACATTGGAACTACCCAATTACTAATGACAAGAAAAATCCAGGTCCAGATTAACAAAAAAATATAAATTAATTGTGACCTTGAACCAACCCTGTATATTGAAATTTTGAAAATTTGTCAGCGTATTTTAAAAGAGTATAAAAAACTGTGATTAAAGGTTCATTTTAATTTTTCGCCGTTGATTTAATTACATCAATTTTGAAAGTGTATTGAAATTTTAAAGAACTCTGAGATTAAAAACCAGGTATGTATTATTAACTTTTAATAATTTATTGTTAATGAATCAATACTTATTTTAAAAATACTTAGTACTTATTTACTACGCTGGCTTCATGGATTCTCTGGATTTCTAGCTGTATGCACATCATTAAAAATTAGAATTGCGATATTTTAATGATTTAGTAAAGAATTAAAAAAACAGCTATATTTAATAAAAAAAAATTCGTTTAAACAATTCAACAATTTAACGTAAATTAAAAATATTTGAACTATAACAGTTGCTCAAAATGTCCGCCATTTTGTTCGATGCATTTCCGTGCTCGTTTTCAAAGATTTCGAACCGATTTTCTAATTACATTGGGATTGTTCTTAATTTTTCTGGCAGCTTCTTGTGACCTTGACAGAATTAATCAATATGATTTCAAAATTGCCGTAATTAAGTTATCTGCGCAAAAATTTGACATGCACCTTTTAACGCAGTTTCTTATGCTCTTTTAAAATACGCAAACAAATTTTCAAAATTTCAATATACAGGGTGTTGTTTCAACGTCACAATTACTTTATATTTTTTGTTAATCCGGACCTGGATTTTTCTTGTCATTAGTAATTGGGTCGTTCCAATGTGGTAAATAAGTATTGATTATTTTTAAAATTAGTCTTTATTCATTAAATTTAATAATTTAGAACTAAAAGTTGATAATATTTGCTTTTTAATGTCGAGTTCTTAAAAAATTCAATATAATTTCCAAATTAAAGTCAGAAAATTGTCTGGCCGAAAAATTGAAGCGAACCATTAAACTTAATTTTTTGTGCTTTTTCAAATATGCAAACATATTTTCAAAATTTGAATGTACAGGATGTTGTTTTAAGGTCACAATTACTTTATAATTTTTTGTTAATCCGGACCTGGATTTTTCTTATGGTTAGTATGTCGGTCATTTGGGTTCTGAATGATACATATGTACCAAATATCAAAAAAATATACGAGCTGGTTCTAAAGTTATGGCTTAGGAAAGAAATGGGCAAAATCGATAAAACACCCTGTAACTCGGTTATAAAAGTCGGTAGGGCAAAAAATGTAGTATATCTAGAACCTGCTCGGTGACCTCTATTCACCATTAAAATATTTCCGTTTCCCAATGAAACACCCTGTATACTATGCTTCTTATTAAAAAAATTGATTTATTTTTTCAAATTACGGATACCCAACATCATTTTCATTTATGATAACTCTTCTATTATTAATTTTAGAAAAAGAAGTTATTCTTCATAAAAAGCTCTGCATTGTCTAAAATCTATAATGCAACATACATCAGATTTTATCCATTTTATACGAGGTGTTTCAAAAATATGAATTTCGCCGAAGTTCCTTTATATTTTACAATAGTTCAATTAGACGGATGTCATTGCATACTGAAACATAGTTTTTGATTCTAAACAACTTTTCTTAATAGTAATTTTCAAAGTTGTGAAAAATAAAGGCACTTTACTCTTCAGCGAAATATGATGGTTGCATCTTAGGTTTTAGACCATGCAAAACTTTTTATGAGGAATAACTTTTTCGTAAAATTAATAATAAAAAGTTTTCCGCATGTGTCCAAGTAAGTAGACACGCTGTACCAATATATGCTAGAATATCATAATTTAAAAATAAAAATTGACCTCTTTCGGAATTGTTCCCCAAAATCGGCCGTTCTCCAAAAAATGAATTCATTTCATAACTTTGCGCCTCACTGTATACAACAATTACTTGATTTTATACAACGCTTCGAATTTAACATGACGCTTTAAAGATAATTTTCCACAACCATAAAGCAATCGTAATGCCTCCCTTATCTTATTAAATATTTTACGGCTTAATAACCTTTTTACGGCGAATTTCTGACGCTGCTTTACTTCGTTTATTAAAAAAGTCTAAAAACTTTGAACACATTCCACAAGCCAACAAAAAAATTTGGACCCATACAATTCAATCTACAATAAAACTTTTTTGCAAAGGAATGGACAACTTTCTGTTGTTTATTACTTTTTCTCTCGGTTTTCAATACGTAAATAAATAATTAAAGTAAAGTTTGTAAAAAAGTTTTCTGCCGAGTCGAATTTTGTGTGTAAAGGTTTTATTTTTCAAATGATAACGGCCGGAAGGAACGACACAGACGAAAATATGTTTACTAACAATCGATGAGTAACCTATTAATTTCTAAACTTTAAAACAGACATAATTAGATTATTAAGCTAACAGCAGGAAACAACGTCACTCAGTTGACACTTAATTTTCAATATGTGCACCGAGAGAACAATTTCTTTTCTCCTAAAACACTGATTTCTTTGAGCTATCTTTCTTAAAAGTTACCATATCATATTAACTTAAACATACTGCTTCACAAATAAAGAAACGAGTTTTTTAAACACAACTCAATAATTTCTTACAGATAATTTCTTCAATACTAAGAAATGCATTAATGGTTACATTTTAATTTTTTTATCCTAAAGTTTTTGTTTCTTAAATTGAAAACTACAAATATTTTGCAGTATAATATTTTGCATATTTGTATTTGTGAACAAGAAATTTTCTTGCAATCAAATAAATATTTTAAATCGCAAGAAATAATTCTTCAGAAATACCCTCTGTAGTAACTGTGGTTATTAAATAAAAAGAATGTGTGTGTACTTTGTACGCACGTAAGAAGTTATTATTCTATTATATAATTTCAACGAAGTAAATATACTTAACAGGTTATTTGTATTTTATTTAAATATTAAACAAACTTTCTTATCTACCACTTTCAAAAAAATTTTATTAAAACAACCAAAAATTAAAAAAATATATGAATCGTCCAGGATTGGAACCCGAAACCTTCCAATCATTGGCCCAACGCCCTACCAACTACGCCACCGAGCTTCTTTAAGTGACACGTAAAGTTCGGATATAATTACACGACACGGTGACAAATAGACATATAATGTTATACCTACATACATAATATTTTATTATCTTACAAATCCAAAAATTATAATAAATAATACATTTACTAAAAACACTAATATATTATTTTAATGACTTATTTGCGCTGATACAGATACATACATACCTATCTTGAAAGATTAGCAACGAGCTATTACTGTCTGTGTGTGCATGCGCGCAGATTTATGAAATTTTAGTCTCAATCGCGCCTAAAGAAGAATAACTTCAAAAACTTTATCATTAATGCCGAAATGTTACTTGCAAAGATATTTTCTTCCACAAAAGAATTGCGCAGTAAACATTATTCACTATTTGTGATTTAATCTCAGTGTCTGACAAGATGGCGTGGCATTAGTTCATTTTCATAGATGGATTTTTTTATTTGTTGTTCTTTTTTTAAATCTAAGGGATCGTTTGAAGGTAAGTACATAGGTATATAAAAGTAAATTGATTAATTTAGATGTAACATAATAGTATCTTTATATGCATTTTAAATATCTATAATGATGGACAACTCTGAAAGAAAGAATCTTATTCTAACTGGGAAATAAGCCACAATTTAACTTAAATAATGATTTTATTGACGTTTCGACTTCCACCTCGGAGAGAATAATATAATATAAAGCTTCAGAACAATATTTAAAGGAGCTATTAACCAACTAGGGGCTTCCATAAATGGTAGAACTGTATACAGGTAAGTTCCTTTATAAAAATGTGTATACATATTATGTATAAACTATAATATGTTTCTTGAATGTATCGTCTTCTATATATACAATCCTACAATTCAACGTTATATCAAACATGGTGTGTGCTTTATTTGTCATAAAGAAATATTAGTTAGTCTAAAAGAAACATCTTAACAGCTAAGAAATTAGTTAATAGGTATAAAATAACTTAAGATGTAAACTAATAATAATTTCCTGTAATACAATTTCTTAATGATTAGGTTTGTCTGCTTTGAGATATATGTCTGGTTCAATGTTTTACATTGGTTGTATTTTTCTTCTTGTTTTAGCTAAACAATGTCTATTGTGTCACTTAATACAGATAAATAATTAATATTTCATATGCAAAAAGAAAAAAATTAAAGATGGTAGGATAAATAAAGCCATGTTTGAACTAAATAGGATTGATTATTATTTGTTGAAATGCCAAGAAATGTTTTTGGATTGTAGACTGTTATACTGATACCTACCGTTCTTATACCAAAAAATTAATAGTTTTTATGTGGGCCCGTGTATTTGTTTTTTTTTTGTATTTCCTTTTGTCAAAATAAGTACTTATATCCTTATAAAATTTATTTTATTAAAATAAGTTTCCTCTTTCTACATAACGGTTTTGTTTTAGGTAATTGCTGATATACAAAGTGCTATTAACAAAAAGAAGGAAAAATGAAGGTTGGATTTGCCTCCCCATCCTTTTATTATTGTATAGAAGCCAGTGGATTAAGAGTGGAGAAATTATTTGTATGTATTAATATCTAACGTTTTATATCCTGTTTTTATTATCTAATAAAGAATAATTTTACCTTACCAGAATGATTTATTTCGCCGTATGTAATATCACTTTATTTTTAAGAAATGTAACTTAATTCTAAATATACAATTTTTTTCTGCGAAATATATTTTTTAACATTAAATACATTAATTAATATTGGTAAGATAACAATATTCCTTACTAAGAAATATTATTTCTCAGAAAGAAGAGTTTTGTAATGCCAAGAAAATATATTCTTATGACAAGTATAATTTCTTTCTGACAAATTGGTTTGCAGTTTGCAATAAAGTGATAGTTCAATAATGTTTAAGATATATTTTTTTGGGTATATTAAAATTTATTTGAAATATTTTAGAAAATTATATCTTACATACAAAGATATATTTCTTAGGCAATATGCCAAGTCGATCTTTCTTAAATATTAATAGTTAAATAGTTAAAGTTTCTTTATGTCAAGAATTTTTTTCTCTCGGTGTGAGGTTCATTCCTTGCATATCACATCCACGTGAGTTAGAGTCCTGTGTTGCCCTGGGTTATATCTAGGAATATTTGCAATAACCTTCTGTTTTATTAAAAACATGTAGTATCATTTAAGATCTTGTAACTTTTAAAGAGTTCTTACCCATAACTTTTTGGTGGCTCACGCATGCATGCTATTGGCTAACACTGATGATGGATTACCTATTAATCCGAAAACGTTTTGTTTTGTGATGTAACCCTTATTGGGGTCTTTTAAATATGCCTTTTACAAAGGATCTTAAACAATAAACAAAATTGTAAACCAAAAACTGCAAAAGAAAGCCCTGAAATTAGTCTTCCCACTCCCACAAAAAAAAAACAGTAACTTCTGCTCGATTACATATGCAGGCCAGATATTAACGAAAGAGTCAAACACGTAAAAAGTAAAATACGTTATAAATAAACTTTCATATTATTACCAGGTCTCTATAAAATCTTACTTAACCATTTACAAATATATGGTCCAGTTTACAAATGTTCAAAATATCTTGATAAAAATGGGCTTACCGAAAAAGTACTAAGAGGCAAAAAAAGTTTTAAAATCATTGTGTTTAACTAATGGTACCGTAATAATAATTTAAGAGGAACGTATACAGATATTTAAGGGGGTTTAAGGGAACAAAAACCCCCATAACATTTTTTTGGGGTGCACAAATTTCACTTTTATTTTTTTTAAGATGTTCCTGTCATAAGAATGCCATGTGTCCATTTTCAATAAAAAATCTCTAATAGTTTTTGTTATATTGGAAAAAATCAATTTTCATTTTGTAAATTCAAAGGGCTGTAACTTTTTTATGTGCACATTATTTGTACTAAGGTAAATTAGGTTCAACCGAACTATTTTTGGTCCCAGAATATTTGAACTAATTTATGACCTACCTTTTTGTTACACCCTGTATAATACTGAAAAATTATAGCATTCAATCTTTTAACAAGAAACTACAGATAGTTTCAAAAGTTATGCATCACCTAAAATTATGCTCATTTTCATAGTTGATTTTTTTCTGAACACAATAATAAGGGATTCAGCTAATTTTTTTTAATGTCTTAGATTTTTCTTTGGTATTTACATAGTTGGGTAATGGTTTACTTAAACTTCTTCTTTGTACTTATACCGGGTGGAAGAAATGAAATGGTGTTCTTATGTTAAGTTTGATACACCCTGTAAGGAGGACAAGGTACAAGTGTGAGTATGCGTCAATGTCGTATTGTACCTACGTATGTTTTGTGAACATTTCGTTGTTTGAATGTCCCTGATATCTTTAGAAACAAAAAAATAGATGGTTTTATTCTTTAACATGTGTTTCAACTGAAACAACAGTTTAAGACACCCAGTAGGGAAGAAAAGGTACAAAGGTCGGTATATATCGAAATTATATTGTTGTCTCAGTCTCATATCTGATGAACATTTTACTTTTTTAGTTTCTCTGATATCTTTAATTACAAAGAATCTAGACGGTTTTACTCTTTAATATGTGTTTTAACTGACGACAAGTGATACGTGAGGAGTCCATGTCTTATCATACCATGAAGATGAAATTATTTCCTATATATTGTGCGAAGAACACTCTGTTCCTTTCTAATAATAATAAACTTAAATCTGTGCAATGGACCTCTCGCTATTCAAAGATCCTCCGCGTAGATACCAAATTCGTACTTACTCTCAAGGAAATACCACCCCCAAACATCACAGACCCTCCAATAAATAAGCTCATATCTCTTTAATGTTGCTCTGCGTATACCGCTCACTTCGTCGACAAATAACTCTTAAGGTGTCGATCAGAATAGGGAACTTGCATAAAATTTTAAATTCGAAAAAAATGTTATAATTCACAACGGAACATAATTTAAATAAAACATGTATCAAAGATAAAAAAGTTGTTTTTGTATTGCGTTTGGCTCCTAAAGACGATTCCAAATTCAAATTATTGCAGCTATACCAAAACGCGTCGTGACGTCATATGATTATATGTTTACATTCGGGACCAATAGCCCGATCAGGGAACACAAAAGTTTACGAAAACCTCCAAAAAAATAAAGGAAAGATGAAAATTTGGAAATGGGTAGTTGAAATTGTCTATTATTATATAAGAAAAAGTTCTTTCTACATCCCCTCCATTTTACAAAAATTGAGAAATACAGAGTGAAAAATATTTTCTCGTGAGTGAAAAAATATACGTTCAAAATAGGCCTGGAATTGGATAAAACTACTAATTCTAAGCAACTTTTGTTCTATAGAGTTTTTTTTCACTAAGTCAATACTTTTCGAGTTATTTGCCAGTGAATATGTTCATTTTTGAAAAAAAAACATGTTTATGGACGGTTTTTCGCAGATAACTCAAAAAGTAAGTATTCTAGCGAAAAAAACATTCTCAGTAAAAATATAGCTTATAAAAATTGAAAAAAAAATGGTGTACGCGTGAGGTCTGTAGACCCAGTAGAAGCAGAGTTGTAGCTAATGAAAAGTAGGTTCTTCGTCGTCAAATTCCAAATCGAATATTTCAATGTGAAATAACCAAAAAACAGAGCACTTTTCGGAGAAAATTCATTACAACTTTTTAAAGTGTTTAAAAAAAGGTTTATTTTTGTTTTTTAAAAAAATTTCTAACATTAAAATAAGTGACTTATGCTCAAAATATTGTTGGTCCCTTTTATTTTTTGGTACAACAATCGCGAAAATCGCCCCCTAATTAGCTTCCCAAATAAAATTAATCGTAACCGCTTTACAAGTTACTTTACTTATGTTTTGTTTATATTTTCTATTAGTTTCATTGGTTCAAAGTGGTAACTAAGTTTTGAAAAAAATTGGGTTTAAAATAAAACATTTCTTTAAATTTTGAAATAAAATGGAATTGTTCATGGAATTAACTTAAAAATTATTAGTAATACCAAAAATCTTAAAGAGTAATAAAATTAGCGTTCTGCTTTTCTGAATATTTTTCCTTTTTTGTTTTCTTGTTATACTAAAATTGAATATGCTATGGCTGTTCAAAATTTGCCTAAACTAGTGATTAGTTACTCGTTCAAACCATTTTAACTACAGCTTTTTCAAAAATAATCACTTTGAACCGATGAAACTTTCAGATCATATAAATAGTACATAAGCAAAGTAACTTGTGAAGTGGTAATAATAAAATGTATTTGTGATGCTAATTAGGGGGTGATTTTCGCGATTTTTTTAACAAAAAAATCAAAGGGACCAACAATATTTTGAGCGTAACTCACTTACTTTTAATGTTACAAGTTTTTTTAAAAAACAAAAATAATTCTTTTTTTAAACACTTTAAAAAAGTTGAAATGAATTTCCCCAAAAAGTGCTCCGTTTTTGGGTGATTTCACATTGAAATATTCGATTTGGAATTTTATGAAGAAGAACCTACTTTTCATTAGCTACAACTCTGCTTCTACTGGGTCTACAGACCTCAAGCGTACACCATTTTTTTCAGTTTTTTATAGGCAATAGTATTTTTGCCAAGGATATTTTTTCGCTGAAATATTTACTTTTTGAGTTATCTCCGAAAAACCGTCCAAAACATGTTTTTTCTGTTAAAAATGAACATATTCACTTGCAAATAACTCGAGAAGTATTGACTTAGGGAAAAAACTCTATAAAACAAAAGTTGATTAGAATTAGTCATTCTATCAAATTCCGGACTTATTTTAAATGTATATTTTGCACCTTCGAGAGGGGGGTATTTCACTCTATTTTTGAAAAATGAAGGGGATGTAGAATTGAAAACTTTTTCTTATAAACAGAGCATTTTAGGGGAAAATTCATTACAACTTTTTTAAAGTGTTTAAAAAAAGGTTTATTTTTGTTTTTTCAAAAAATTTCTAACAATAAAATAAGTGAGTTACGCTCAAAGTATTGTTAGTCCCTTTTATTTTTTGGTACAAAAATCGCGAAAATCACCCCCTAATTAGCTTCCCAAATAAAATTAATCGTAACCGCTTTACAAGTTACTTTACTTGTGTTTTGTTTATATTTTCTATAAGTTTCATTGGTTCAAAGTGCTAAGTTTTGAAAAAAATTGGGTTTAAAATAAAACATTTTTTTTAATTTTGAAATAAAATGAAATTGTTTATGGAATTTACTTAAAAATTATTAGTAATACCGAAAATTTTAAAGAGTAATAAAATGTACGTTTTGCTTTTCTGAATATTTTTCTTTTTTTGTTTTCTTGTTATACTAAAATTGATTATGCTATGGCTGTTCAAAATTTGCCTAAGCTCGTGATAGTTACTCGTTCAAGCCATTTTAACTACAGCTTTTTCAAAAATAATCACTTTGAACCGATGAAACTTTCAGATCATATAAATAGTACATAAGCAAAGTAACTTGTGAAGTGGTAATGAAAAAATTTATTTGTGATGCTAATTAGGGGGTGATTTTCGCGATTTTTTTACCAAAAGATAAAAGGGACCAACAATATTTTGAGCGTAACTCACTTACTTTTAATCTTACAAGTTTTTTTTAAAACAAAAATAATCCTTTTTTAAACACTTTAAAAAAGTTCAAATGAATTTCCCCGAAAAGTGCTCCGTTTTTGGGTGATTTCACATTGAAATATTCGATTTGGAATTTTATGAAGGAGAAGCTACTTTTCATTAGCTACAACTCTGCTTCTACTGGGTCTATAGACCTCAAACGTACACCATTTTTTTCAGTTTTTTATAGGCTATATTTTTGCTAAGAATATTTTTCGCTGAAATAATTACTTTTTGAGTTATCTCCGAAAAACCGTCCAAAACATGTTTTTTTCTGTTAAAAATGAACATATTCACTGGCAAATAACTCGAGAAGTATTGACTTAGGGAAAAAACTCTATAAAACAAAAGTTGATTAGAATTAGTCATTTTATCCAATTCCGGACTTATTTTAAATGTATATTTTGCACCTTCGAGAGGGGGGTATTCCACTCTATTTTTGAAAAATGGAGGGGATGTAGAATTGAAAACTTTTTCTTATATAATAAAAGACAATTTCAACTACTTATTCCCAAATTTTCATCCTTTCTTTATTTTTTTGGGGTCAGATTGTTCTTTGATCGGGCTACAACAAAGTAAACAAAATTGTATATAATTTTAAATTAGACATTATAAACGTCAGTAGATAATACGTTTGATCGTTTGAACTATTTTAAATCCGTAGAAAACTTGTACTTTTAGAAAATGGCACTAAACAACACTTATGGTGTTTTCTTTTATTTTCCATAATAAACCGTGTTTCCTTTCCTTCAAAAACTGTATCAAACTCCAATGTCAACAAACTGGTATACATATATTATTACAATGACATGTGATAAATGTCATTAGAATATACATATTTTCCCTTATTGCGCGACGATGAGCTAGCAAAATACCCGAATAGGTGGAGGCCAATAAACTAAAGAAGGAGAAAAGAATACACCTAAATATAACCATAAATATAAATATAACCGTAAAGTTAAACTATGTGATGTCACGGGTCGTTTGAACTATTTTGAAATACAGATGATTTTAAACTTGTACTTCTAAGTTATTATGAGTTTTTGAAGCGTGAAATTTTGGAAATCTCATTTTTAAACAAACTGAACAATATTATGTAATAAACAAAATGTGCACGTTCCCTATTCTGCCGTGCTAGGCCCAAAGGCGGTAACTAACATTTGATAAAATGGTGGCAAAATCGATTTCAAAATTGAATGCTAAAATTTTGGCCCGTTAAGGATTTATGGACTAGCTAATAGTTTTAATGCATGCATATATGCCCCAGTTTATTAAGGGAACCATTAATTATATTTTAAAACAAAGTTTTATATAAAAAGAGGTAGATACCGCTAAAACGTTTTATCAAAACTTACTATAAAACTAAGCCTATTAGCGGTATGTGGTTTACAGTTGTGATTGATATGAAATAAAAAGCTTTTCTGTGTATTACAGTTTATTAAATTGAAATAATTAAAGTACTATTAAATGTTATTATTTTGTTGAACCACAATATGACAACAACAAATTGACAATATTTAGTTGTCGTTATATCTGTTTTCTTTCAAGAGTCAATAAGTACATAAGATGTTATAATATATAATATATTATATTGGTTCATTAATATTAATGTTCTATTTGTGATTCAATATAGACAATTTAATAGACAACCGAACAACATACCTTGTGTCCGGTACATACACAACACCTATTTAGTATTACAATGGTATTACCTCACAATTAACATTTTTTATAAAATCTTTTATAGTGCGTCTAATAATTTGGGCAGAACTGTACTTATACTAGGAAAAAACAGAATCCGTTCAGATTGTTATAGATGTTTAAACACCTGCTGATATTAAGCGTTTTAAAGAATTCTTCAAAAGTGTGAATGTGATTGTAAACCATACTTTTGACTTTCTCAGCTATTTTTATTTTGTTTCTTAGCGACAAATGTTTGCTATTTTACGACAGGTTGTTATAGAGCTTTTAAGATTTTTATGATCGCCGAGACCTACCCTAATATTATTATGCATTGTTATATTATTGGGTATTTCACAATATTATATTCGGGTAAATACCATTACTTACAGTAATTAGGGCAAGTTTTAACATTTTATTAGTTGTATTGTACAAACTAGTTATATGTTATGATTAAAATATGATGACATTGTCTTTTAGACCGAAAAATACCTAATTATGGGATATATAAGATTTTTAAAATATGCAAACAAATTTTTGGATCATTATCCAGGTACCTGACGCATTCTTAGAAAATTTATAAAGGAATAAAACCAGCATTTTAGTATAAAACTTAGGTAAAGGATTCTCAAAAGATTAAGTAAAGATATCCCAAATCTACAATCCCGTATCTATAATAGCATTGCATAACTAGACTACTAGACATGGTCTAGTTAAACAATGATAATAGCTTGTATTTAATTAAAAAAAATGCAATCAATGGGACTACTAATCCCAGGTACGACCAACAAAGGGTTTAAACACACAGAAAACTTTAAGTATGAAACAAACCTTACGCCTGTACAGGCTGAACATAATTTTTTTCCACCTCTTATAATTGATTTACAATAAATTTTTCTCTTTCTACAATATTGTCTTCAGTGGTTTCACCTAGTGTTTCATAACTCTTACTCGACTCTACTTGATTTTCTAAAAAAACAAAAATTTTAAGTCTCTTTTTCTAAAAATGTTTGTGGACAGCGTGTGGATATATTATTAAGTTTTTAAAACCTAATTAAAAAAAGACATATTTTTTAAATATGAAAATATCTTACCGCCTAATTCAAGATATAAATTATCCATTTGGCGCAGATTCATATTATTTAGGACAACATAATTGGTTAATTCTTGAAATACTATAAACAAAAATGAAAATACATTTTAATAGATATAATAATCTCGAATAGTGCTTACCATCCTCGCTAATTATTTCTTTTACTAACACAACTCTTTTAACTAACACAATAATTTAACCTTGTAAATTTAGGCCGAATTTACTTTGTAATACTAAGGTGATTTGGCGGTTTCTAAATGTAGGCGTAGCATTCTTGAAAGTAGATTAGCAGTAAGTGCCATATGCTAAGGTATATGGACGGCAACTGTAGCAGATACCGTCAAAACGCCATAGTATTTAACATTTGCCGTCAAATGGCTTAGTATTTTAACTGAAAAGTGTAGATACCGCTAACAAAATTGCAATTTTATTTAAAATATAATGCTTCTACAACTCCAAAGACTTTATAAATATATACTAAATACCCTATTCTACCTAAAAATACAAAAATCTCATTTTCGATAAAAAAGCAGTTCCCGCCTTTGGGCTTAGCACGGCAGTATTGTTAACGTTATGTGCCTTTCTGATTTTAAAGGTTTATTAACTGTTATTTTTATTGTTAATAATTAAGTTTTGTTTCCGTTCAAATACGTCATGTTAGAGAATTATACCATCATAAATATCAGGGACACTTAAAAAACAAAATATTCACAAAACATAAGAATACATATACCCACACTTATACCTTGTAATCCCTACAGGGTGTCTCCAACTTAACATGAGAAAAACGTATCTTTTCTTCCACCCGGTATAACTTCAAAAAATAAATTTCAGTAAACCTTTGTTCAACTGTGTAAATGCCAAAGAAAGATCTATAGCCAAATAAATGACCGTTTTGGAGTGTAATTTCCAGGGGCAACTCAGAATTGCATGAAAATTTGGATTTAGGTTCTACTTACCCTCTACTTCAAAGTTGAATTTGTGCCGTTGGTTGCTATTACTTGGAGGGTGACATTTACCCCTTCTCGGGGGGTGACAAATGCGTGTTTAAAATAAGGTCCGAAATGGATAAATTGACTTATTTTAAGCACCTTTTGTTCTATAAAGTTTTTTACGTAAGTCAATACTTTTCGAGTTATTCGCGATTTAAAATATTGATTTTTCGACAAAAGAACTACGTTTTCACACCGTTTTTCCCAAATAACTCAAAAAGTAAATATTTTATCGAAAAAAATATTTTAGCAAAAGTGTAGCCTATAAGAAAAACGTAAAAAATTGTGTACCAGTAAAGTCTACAAATTGAATAGAAGCAAAGTTGTAGCTCATGAAAAATACGTTCTTATTCGTCTAATTCCAAATCAAATAATTCAACGCGAAATCACCGAAGAAGGAAGCGTTTTTCGGGAAAACCTTATTAACATTTTTAAAGTATCGAAGAAAAGCTTATTATTTGTTTTTTACAAAAGTTTACAGCAACAAAAATAAACGAGTTACACTGAAAAAAAGGTAGGTCCTATTTTTGGTAAAAAAAATCGTGAAAACCTCCCTCTATTTAGCACCCTAAATGAAATTATTCGTTTAGCTTTACCATCTATTTTAACTATATGTGTATTGTTTATATGATTTGTAAGTTTGATTGGTTTGAAGTGCTTATTTTTGAAAACATTTGGTTTTATAGTAAAAAAATTTTCTAAAAATTTTTGAAAAATTTCATTTTTTCAAAATAACTTAAAAAGTATTAGTGATAAGAAAAATCTTAAAGAGCAAGAAAATGTAGATTTTGCTATTATAAATATGCTAGTTTCATTTTGTTTCTCCGTAAGACAAAAATTGGTTAAGATATGGCTGTTCAAAATTTGCATACACTCGTGATTATTGACCCATGCAAGCTTTCTCAATTATAACCCTTTCAAAAATAAACAATTTAAACCGGTGAGACTGACAGATCATATAAACATAGATAGGTAAGTAAATTGTTTGTAAAGCGGTAGCGATTAATTTCATTTGGGGAGCTAAACACGGCGAGATTTTCATGATTTTTTACAAAAAAAAAAGAGGGCACACTTTATTTTGACCGTAACTCGCTTATTTTTAATGCTAAAACTTTTATTAACAATTAAAACAAAGCTTTTTATAAACACTTTAAAAAAGTTTAAATGGGTTTTTCCCGAAAAGTGCTTAATTTTTCGGTGAATTCACCTTGAAATATTCGATTTGGAATTAGACGAATAAGAACGTATCTTTCATGAACTACAACTTTGTTTTTGTTTGATTCATAGACTTTAATGATACACCATTTTTTTGGGTTTTTTATAAGCTACACTTTTGCTAATGATATTTTTTTCGATAAAATATTTACCTTTTGAGTTATTTGCGAACAACCGTCTGAAAACGTAGTTTTTTTGTCGAAAAATCAACATTTTCAATGGCAAATAACTCGAAAAGTATTGACTTACGTAAAAAACTCTATAGAACAAAAGTTGCTTAAAATCAGTAAATTTATCCATTTCCGGTCTTATCTTGAACATATGTTTTTTCACCCCCGAGAAGGGGTGACTGTCACCTCCAAAGTAAAAGCAACCAACGGCATAATTTCAACTTTGAAGTGGAAGGTAAGTAGGTGATGCATAACTTTTGAAACTATGTTTATTAACAGTTAAACAATGATTTATGAGTCTTAACACCAAAATCTATTAGAGAAAACATATTTATTCTTACTGTTTCAAGATCTATTAAACTTAAAGTAACAAATTTACATCCCGTCCCTCATTTCCTTCGGAGTTTTCCATTATTTCCATAAGTTAACACGCTTCAGACTTTTAGTAGAATATTTCGGAGTTTTATTTCCAAGGAAATTTACTGCTTTCTAAAGCGCACAAAAGTTTTCCTTGGTATCTCAAGATGCTATTATCAAAATATAAAAAATATAGATAAGATATCGCCGTATTTTAAACATGAATTTAAAAGTTTTTCGCTTTATCGGTTCTGTGATTACTTTGTATTTTAGAACTTTATGTCGTATAATAGCTGCAGGTAAAGGAAACTATCAAATAACATTAAGGTATAATTTTGAGAAAAATATAGTACATATTTTTTGTAATCAATGATATACCTAACAAAAATTTCTTAATATCTTCATACCGTTTATTGGATAAGTGTAAATGTTTTGACATCATCCTCTTTGCCATCATCCGCATGCAGAGTCGACTTCCCTAATTGCATTTCTTCTTAATTTTCTATCTTGGGTCATATCAATATCAATCCCCTTTGCCGACATATCCTGCCTAGCGTCATCCCCTAGGTATTTGTTGGTCTTCCTATCTTACTCCTTCCGGAAAGCGATTTTACAAAATATACCCGCTCTCAGCACAAGCTCCGCCTCCTACGCATTCGCCATCCAGAACTGTAAGAATCCTACCCGCTATAAGCACATCTTACTAAATAATAATATACCCGATTCCAGCACATTTGGTGCCATTTGAATCTTTTAACAAACTATTATGCAGTAATCCTGAGTGTGGTCGTCAGATTGTTGGTGGTCATCGTTTCATCTAAATACGTACGAAATAGCTATATGTATAACAAGGGAGGAAAGTGCTACTTTTCCTCCCGAGAATGAAGTTTACTGCCCGACGCGTAGCGGAGGGCAGTAATCATTTAAGGGAGGAAAAGGCACTTTACTCCCATGTTATACATATGGTTTTTCCACCTTCCTCAAATAACAAGTAATTTTTTCATTTTTACTTAATTTATTTATGTAACTAACCAACAAAAGGGTACCCCCCGTTAAGATAGGCAAAATGCCCTCACTCCCAGAATTCAATTTTATTAATTTTTTTACGTTCTATGCAACTAAAAACTGAGATAACGCGGATTTTTAGCTCGCCACCCCCCTTACCCCTCCCGCACAGTCAAAAACGTAGATTTTTAGATTTAATTTTTTTTAGTTGGGTTGCAATTGATTTAAAAATTTCAAAAAATTCACACGTGTAGCTGAGGCTTTTACAAAACACGTCCATTTTTTATGGACCCACAGGTCGAGTGTACATAACCTCAAATTTTTTTTTTACTTTTTTAAAACCTATAACTTTTTTTTGGAGGGGGCTGCAGGTCCAATTTTTTTTGCATTTTGTGTATTTTATCAAAAGATATCTCTCTGATTTTTTTCAGATTTTTCCGTCAGGTGCGCCATCTTGAAAAATCAAGAAAACTGTTTTTTTAGGGGGTTTTGGGGATTTTCTCCATTTTATAGACTGCAACATAGATCAACTCAAGCTTTTATTAATAGATTATGTATAATTTACAATAAATGAGTATATTAGAATATTCAAAAATTGGGCGAAACACTTTTAAACCCCCCAAAAACCATGTTTTTTTTAAGTTTTGTAAGGATTTTTGCGGGTCTAATTATATTTTTTGTGGTCTATACAGCCTGAATTTTTTTTTTATTTTGTACGTTCTATATGATTTTAAAAAATTAAGGCTCACTGCAATTTTAGCCCACTTCCCCTATTCCCCCTCCCCCACAGCCAAAAATGTCAATTTTTCGATTTTATTTTTTTTTTAAGTTGGTTTGCAATTACAAATGTTATTCTGAAGCTATTTCTTTGTGGCATTTTTGTAATTAACTATTCTAAATGGTCATTTTTTAGTTAAATTGTGGCTTATTTCCCATTTAGAATAATTAATAATTATTAAATTATAAATTACAAAAAATTCACACGCACACAGGAATATTTTATACAATTTGCTATTGAATAAACTTAAAAACAACCTGCTAGTTTTCACAATCATAAACTTGCCAGGATGACACGTTCCACAATTAAAATTACGTTTCACAATTAAAACTTCCCCTGTTTCCATACCTACGAGTACATCAAAGTTTGTCCGACTAGACACCGTTAAACTATTAACATATTTTCAGCTTGCTATTAATCAACTTTTTTTGGTACGCGGGATCCAGGCCTAATATTTTTTGAGATCAATACAGCCTGAATATTTTTTTCGTTTTTTTTACGTTTGATGTGTTTAAAATTAAGCCTTAGCTCAATTTTAGCCCTCCTCCCTCTCAACCTGCCCAATAAATCATCATTTTTTCGTTTTAATTTTTTTTTTAGTATATCTGTTGCTCAGTTTGTCCTCAAGTAAACTACAATTTAACATTCGAATTTTTGCAATATTTTTGTATAAAGTAAAGATGTCATTGTGATATCTTTTAGGTAGGATACAAAAAACAAAAATAAAACAGAATAATCAATTTAAGAAAAATACATTATTTTAATATATCATACTTCTTGTCGTTTTGTGAATCAAAACATTTTGTTATTTGTTCATTAGTTTGTATTTAGTAGGTACCCTAATATTACCTTACATTATACATATTCTAATTATTCAAACATGTGCTTGTACCATCTACATAACCTATATCTCTGCTCTGCCTATTAAATTGTCATTTTGCTTCACGTTTACTGCCACGTAAAACACCATAAAAAGAATAAAGAAAGTATTACCAAAGAATATATAGCTCCGTCTATACTCTTAGAGTATTCGGAGAGTATATTCGTTGGTATTACACTTTACAGTTCTAAAGTCTTCATCGCTGTCTTCGTCTATTACAGATATAACATCTGTATTGTCAAAGAGTTTTGTAAGATATTCTGCTGGCTTGATGATTTTTGTAAAATATCTTCCATGCGATAAATATTATATTATGGCAGCTACATGCGAACAACAGCCTATGGTTATGTTGCCGTTTCCGCAACTCACATCTACAACAGTATCTATCGTTTAATATTTTCCAAACCATTTTCGTTTGGCTCATAATGCAAATAGTCCATGCTGTATGCTTGCCCCCATTAGGTAAATTATTCATATTCATTTTTTGCACAAACTTACTCAAAAACAGGTCCTTATACCAAATCCACAAGGTGCCAGGCAGTACCGCGGTCGGAAAATTGTTTAAACAATTTTTTAAACGAATTCAAAAAATCAATTGTTTCACTTAGGACAAATTTGTTTTAGATTCTCTGAATCAACCTGAGCAAAAAAGGTCTCTTGTGATTTTTCTATAAAATTGACGGTTGTCGAGTTACATGCAATTTAAAATTTGAAAAACGTTTTTGGCCATTTTCAAGGCTTACTAACTTGATTAAAAATTATTATTATGAAAGTCATACAGTGACCAACTCAAAGTTTATATGTATTGGTTATAAAAGGTTATATGTATTGTACACTCGACCTACGGGTCTATAAAAAAATAGATACGTTTTGTAGAAGCCTCATAAAATTTTTAAATTAATTGCAACTTAACTAAACAAAAAAAAAATAGAAAAATTGACGTTTTTGTGGGGGCAGGGGAGGGGGGTGGTGGGCTAAAAATGCGATTAGTCTTATTTTTTAATCACATATAACGTAAAAAAATGAAAAAAAAAATATTCAGGCTGTATCGATCTCAAAAAATATCATTAAGTCCGCAAAAACCCTTACATAACTTAAAAAAACATGGCTTTTGGGGGGGGGTTTAAAGGTGTTTTGCCCAATTTTTGATAACCCTAAAATACTCAGTTATTTCAAACTATACATAATCTATTAAAAAAACCTTCAGTTGATCTATGTTGCAGTCTATAAAATGGAGAAAATCCCTAAAAACCCCCTAAAAATACTGTTTTCCTGATTTTTCAAGATGGCGCACCTGACGGAAAAATCTGAAAAAAATCAGAGAGATAGCTTTTGATAAAATACACAAAATGCAAAAAAAAAACTGGACCTGCAGCCCCCTCCAAAAAAAAGTTATAGGTTTTAAAAAAGTTAGAAAAAAATTTGAGGTTATGTACACTCGACCTACGTGTCCATAAAAAATAGACATGTTTTGTAAAAGCCTCAGCTACACGTGTGAATTTTTTGAAATTTTTAAATCAATTGCAACCCAACTAAAAAAAATTAAATCTAAAAATCTACGTTTTTGGCTGTGGGGGGAGGGGTAAGGGGGGTGGCGAGCTGAAAATCCGCGTTATCTTATTTTTTAGTTGCATAGAACGTAAAAAAAAATAATAAAATTGAATTCTGGGAGTGAGGGCATTTTGCCTATCTTAACGGGGGGTACCCTTTATTAGAACTAAAACTAACAAGTAGGTACAATATAACTGTCAACTGTCAAATATAAGTCAAATTATTAATGTAAACATTGTTAAATCAGAATAACAATTTACTGTTTTTTACCATTCTGCAAAATACAGAGTGTTTTTAAATAAACGTTAAAATGTATAGATACTTACGTAATAGAAAATAGATATTGTACAGGGCGTCAATAAGTTATATTTCATGAATGAAATAGCATGACGTCACTTTTACTTTTCCTCCCTATGGAGGAAAAATATTTTCCTACCCTAGGGAGGAAAAGTACAACTTTGCTCCCTACAATCTGGTCCGAAAAACTATACTTTCAGTAGAGGTAGGTGGAAAAATGTATTTTAATGTTCTTTTGAACAAGATTTTTACACCTGTAATATATTAAAATAAACATTATAGAAGTTTGAATGCGTTTGCATTTTTCAAAATTACTAATTAGTTTTCTCAGGATTCGAAAAAAGTGAATGCATTTAAAGAGCATTGCTAGCCAATTTTGCGCCTACTTACTAAAATTATCTTTTGTCTGTAAGCTTTAGTGCACCTTTTAATGCAGGTTAAAGAATAAAACATTTATCAAACCATAAAACTGCATTATTATTCCCTCCGATAATTCCTCTCTTGGTAAATTTAGTAAAATGTGTTGATATCGGTTAAGATATACTTACAGTTCTGAATGACGTATACGTAGTAGGCGGAGCTTGTGCTGAGAGCGGGTATATTTTGTAAAATCGCGCCCGGGAACCATCAGTTCCGCAATTGTTCGTATTAACGTCTCGATGGTGATTAACGTCTCGACATTGACCATGACTAGTGTGACCAACTAGTGCGAAAAATCCGGGACATGGTCCGAATTACGAAGTCGTGTCCCAGCGTCCAGGACAAGGCTTCCGGGACATCCGAAATTTCAGCGTTTTGGTAAAATTCTATTTTGAAATTTTGAATACGTTATTCTTGTAAGAATTAACATCAAATTTAATTAGTGGGACGAAAAAAAGTCGACCATTTATAGGACGTATTACTAATACCAATACCACACCCAAAACGCATGCATTTTATATAGTGGTATTATAGTTCTACGAAAACTCAAAACTGTGGACTTTTTCGTATATGTATTTTAATTCTCGTCATTATCCTTATAGGCCTGAATCCCGCGTACCAAACAAAAGTTGATTAATAGCAAGCTGAAAATTTGTTAATAGCTTAACGGTGTCTAGTCGGACCAACTTTGGCACTTGAAAGTGCCAGTGCAGGTGTTGTGCTTCCATATTAAGCTATAATGCAGTTTTGATGACCTCTGGGATTTCAAAGGATAGTGTTAAAAAACCTAAACCGCCAGCCAAACGGAAATACCACGAAAGCTACTTACAGTGTGATTTTATAGTGAATTCTGGCACAGAAATAGTAACAATCTTATTCTCTAACGTGTTGCTTGTTTCGAAACGCTTTCGAATTAAAGCATGAAGCCTTCTATGCTGATACGTCACCAATACACAAAGCACACAGGTGTGGTTGGTAAGCATATTGATTTTTTTTTAGAAGAAAATCTACTTTTTTTACGAAAGAAAATAAATTTTAATGCATGTCTAGCTTTCTAAATATGATACTAACTTAATAGAGGCATCCTACCTTGCTAGATGTATAATTGCAAAGGACGGAATGCCTCACACAATAGGTGAGACCCTTTTACTACCGGCCGCTGTGGAAATGGCCCCAACCGTGTTAGGAGAAAAGGCAATCAAAAAAATTAAAAAAAACATTGTCAAACAACACAGTGAAAAGGCTAACTACTGATATGTCTTCCAATATTGAAGAACAACTTTGTTTAAAACTTCAAGAATGCACATATTTTGCACTTTAAGTAGGTGAAAGATACTCGTATTTGTACGATTTGATTTTTATGAAGAAGTTATAGAAGAATTGTTGTTCTGCAAACCAATTGAATCAAACACTACATAGGAACGCATATGTCAGGTAAATTGACAGGGTTAGCAGCAAAAATAAAGAAAATTGCTCCTGAGTGCCTAAGTAGACATTCTGTCATACATCGAGAGACAATTAGAAATAATTAGTAGTAGATATATTTCTAAAAAATTAGGATCGGAGTGGGGGGCTTCCTTTCCGCTTCATGCCCCCCCCCCACGATGTTTGGTGGTACGCCAAAATCTTCAAAATATTTCAGGTGGTACTCAGTCGCTAGAAGCTTGGGAACCCCTGTTACAGAATATGACGGCCGCCGCCTTTGTGTCTGAATCGTTCCATTACTCCCACCTCTTGGTAGATACGCTCACACTCGCACGACAGACAAAGATAGCTAGACCACCGTACTTGATATTGGCGTTGACCTTAAGCGTACACCCCTATGCATTGATTGGCGGCATATAACTAGCCTGGTCTATTTTTAACATGTCTCTGCGTCTCACACGGTACTACAGTCATATTTTGTGTGAGATGCCAGAATCTTACACGGTAGTCAAGGTACTAACAAGATATCCGTAGGATATCCAAGGGTTTCCGTAATTTGAGAAAAAATTTGATTTTTTTTTAATTAGAAGAATATAATTGCATATTAGAACATAATTTTTAATTCCAACTAACTTTTCGTAATAACACTTTTCCATATTGTGAAATATAAAGGTATTTGTAGTAAAGTGTAATTTGTAGTAATTGTGTAAAGGTGTACTTTAGTCACATTTTTTAAACGAAATTCATATTTTTTAACATACTTCGTATACTATTGATAAAATTTGATATCTGATTATTGCTTCTTAGGTTTTAGGCTATGCAGAGCATTTTATGAAAAATCTTTTTTTTTTTCATAAAATTAATAATAAAAAAGTTTACCATATTATGATTCCAACTTAGTGGGACATTATTGTATGTATAGGTTATGTCACATTTTGAAAAAGCATATTTTGTTTATAAATAGTCCTATAATTTTTTACAAATACACCATTTTAAAGTAAAAAATAAGAAAATAAGTTTTCTTTTGTATGCCGCAATGTATATACCTAAATGTAGAAGAAAAAAGTTATCATGAAAAATTTGAAAATAATCGTAAGACATATCAAAAATTGTTAAAAGTATAAAACTTTGAAAAACCATATTTTGCTTAAAAACAACATTCTGTAATAGACTGTGAGTGGCGAATTTTGAAAAATCTTATTTCGGAAATTGTAAACCATAAAAAATTTTACCAAACGTCATTTTAAAGAGGAAGGATAGATGTTTTTTCTGTAAAAAAAATGTCTATACCTATATCCCAGTTGAAAAAAGTTATGGGGCAAAACACAAAATTGCTTTCTTTCGTGTTTTTTTTTGCCTTTTTTGAATATATTTTTGTAATAAAAAATCTTTTTGACTTTAAAAGGTAATATTTCGATAGTAAATTTAATCTGAATCACTTTTTCTGTAGACCTGTTTGTACCAACAGTGCATAGAACTCTCCCTAATGCACCCTGTACCTAGTGACTAATTTACCGCTTTCTCAAAAACGCACCCATTTAAATGGTAGCACTCCGCGGTTTTTTCATATCTAGGGCTCCAGCGACCGTATGAAACAATAAAACCCCGTTAACGTTGTAGTTCCTTTTAGCTTTTATAAATTTTTTGAATATATGCATGTTTAATGTGTATGCATTGTACTAACATTTTTTACAAAACAGTGACACAAATGCGTAAGATATTAGGATTCTCTCGATAATAATTAACGTTATAGTCCTTGGGCCCACATATAAAATTATTATTTATGACCACACCGTCGAAACTTTTTGTACTTGTTATTTGGGTGGAGTCGGACAAATTTGGAGCTTGGCTCATTATGATAGTGGGGCGTTTGTCTGTCAAGCTGTCACAAAGTTATCAATTTTATTCAAGATAAAAATTTATAACCACATTGGTCATTTTATTTTAATAAATGGTTTTTATCATATAAACAGCGAAAACAATTTTGTCGGACAAAAGTATTGGGCCATATTATGACGCGTCGGACACACTCAATATTATGTCAAATTTATACAAATAATATATTTATTACCACATGGCTAATTTTAGCAGAATCTACCATAAAACCTTTTTACAATAATGTGGTAACCTTGTCGGACAATTTTCAAGGGGCATATGCGCAGTCGGATGCACCGAAGATGTCAATTTCCTGGAATTTTTTTATTCATTACCACAGATGTCATTTTTTTGTACTGTTTTTTTACATGTGTAATGCATAAGGGATCACTTGTCGGACAAAAATAATAGGTCGAAAATTTTCCAAAATTTTCCCTTTGTCGGAATTTTTTTTTTTGAAAATTCGAGAGAAAAAATTATACAACGATGTTTGTCATTTTTCAAGGAGTATGTTCACAAATTTTCAGATCAAAATTTTTCCAAAATTTTCCCTCTTGTCGAAAATTTTTTTGGAAAAACTGTTTTAAAATTTTTTTTGACAATGCCTCCACTTAAGGACGTCGATAACCTAACAGAAATAAGCTATCTGTTCGTCTGCCCTAACATTTTTGTCAGACAAATACATTTATTGTTTAAGAATATAATTACTTGTAACCTACTACTTTTGTCGGAAAAATGGTTGTAAAGATAAGGGATGCACGAACCCAGCATAGTTTTAAAGAAAAATTAAATGTTTTGTCCGACTGTCGATTTGCCCCAATATTTTTGTCGGACAGTTAGATTTTTTGATTTAGAATATAATTACTTATAATCTCCTATTTTCGGAAAATTGGTTGTAAATAAAAAATCCAGGAAATTGACATCTTCGGAGCATCCGACTGCGCATAAGCCCCGTGAAAATTGTCCGACAAAGTTACCACATTATTGTAAAAAGGTTTTATGGTAAATTTATGGTGGACAACTTCGTGACAGCTTGACAAACGCCCCACTACCATAATGCGCCAAGCTCCAAATTTGTCCGACTCCACCGAAATAACAAGTAAAAAAAATTCGACGGTGTGGTCATAAATAATAATTTTATATGTGGGCCCAAGGACTATTATTTTGTTCCAGTCATTCCTGAGTACTGGCAATAACGTGAAATGTTGTTAATAACATTAACCGAGCATTTTCGGCGTTCACAGCTTCTCCCCGAACGCGACCAGAATTGGATTTCCTAAATTCGCAAATGATCAAAAAATCTTCATTACCAAATTTCCCTTTATCTTGTGTTTTATCTAACTTGCTTGTGTTTTAATGTCAAATAATAATAAACATAGTTTCAAAGTTATGCATCAGCTAAAATTATGCTCATTTTCATAGTTGATTTTTTCATGAACAGAAAAACAAATTCCGCACATTTTTTTTTTATTATTTTAGATTTTTCTTTGTTATTTACACACTTGAGCAAAGGTTTACTCAAACTTTCTTTTTGTACTTATACCGGGTGGAAGAAAAGCAATGTTGTTCTTATGTTAAGTTTGAGACACTCTGCAGTGAGGACAAGGTACTTATGTTTTGTGAACACGTTGTTATTTTAATGACCTTGATATCTTTAGAAACAAAGAAAATAGACGGCTTTATTCTTTAACATGTGTTTTAACTGAAATAAAAGTTTGAGACACCCTATAGGGAGGAAAAGGTACAAAGTTGGGTATACATCAAAATTATGTTATGGTCTCATATTTTGTACATATTTTATTTTTTTAGTTTTTTTGATATCTTCAATAACAAAGAAAGTAGAAGGTTTTACTCTGTAATATGTGTTTTAAATGAAGACATGCGATAAGTGAGGAGGCCATGTCTCATCCTACACTAAGATGAAATTATTTCCTATTAGCCCAGTCGGGATAGCATTTGACCTTGCATTACGAGCTGCCCCAAATTTTATTTTTCTAATATTTAGGAGTCAATAGTAGTGTAAATTTAAAATGTCGACTGAATTCCACAGTTGTGTTCCACATATTGATTTTAAACGAGAACTGTTTTTGCTCAATATCTCCACCATTTTCAACTTTCTGATAAAAAGTGTAGAAACTGAAATTATTGAAAAGGCGATTTTCTATAATTTCGTTTATTATAATTTTTTTCGTGTGGTCGATATTTTCCGAGTTATGGGGGAAAATAGTGACAGTTAAAGCATAATTATTGAATTATTGAATTATCTCGTTTATTATTAGTTTTATAACAAATATGTACCTATATAAAAATAAACAAAATTAAATTTTGTATAATTTTGATCTCGTTAATTTTTTTGACAAAATCAATATTTAAGGTAGTACGTATGAGGTAAAGGTGCGCGCGTAAGACCCGATGGATTTTATAGCAATGGTTTTTGTTAAATATCCCCGCCACTTTCAACTTTTTGACAAAAAGTGTAAAGACTGAAATTGATGCAATTACGATTTACTACAATTTTTCAAGATAACCAGTGGCGTGTGAAATTCACACAACAGGGTCTAAAATTAAAAAAAAATTGTTGAAATATAAAAATATATTAGCTGACATGAATCTTAAAATATCGACAGACAAATTCAACCAGTAAAATCCGCAATTGTTAATAAAATTAAGTGAATTTAATGCATTTAATAAGTTATTATTTATGTCTTTTATTTACTTAGTTTGGTTGGTGTTTCATTGGAAGTGTCAAAAATTGTATAAAATATAATCCTCTTTATTTTTGTTTATGTACAATTATGTCGTAAAGTTAAATAATAAATAAGACAATTCAATAATTATGCTTCCCCTCCGCTTTCATCATTTTCCCCTTAACTCGGAAAATATAGATCGCATAAAAAAAATGCTCAAAAGAAATTGTAGGGAATAATTGCATTTCCAACAATTTTAGTTACTACCGATTTTATCGAAAAGTTGGAAGTGGCGCAGATATTAAGCAACAACGGTTCTCCTTTTAAAATCAATATGGCGGCTAGTGCAACCGCGGACTTCAGTCTAGATTTTAAATTTACACTACCATTGATCTCCCCTAAACTTTAAAATTACAAAATTTGGTGCATCTCGGAAACAAAATTCAATTCAATAATTATGCTCTCCCCACCACTTTTTACTATTTTCCCACTTAACTCGGAAAATTTCAACCGCATGAAAAAAATTGTTAAAAAGAAATTGTAGGAAATCATACTTGGAATAATTTTAGTTGAAAATGACGTAAATATTCCACAAAAACAATTGCTATAAAATCAATCAGGTCTTACGCTCGCGCTATTACTGCATACGTACTACCTTAAATATTAATTTTAGCAAAAGCAGAGATAGATCAAAATTGTGTAGAATTAAATTTTCTCTATTTTTGTATAGGTACATATTTGTCGTAAAACTAATAATAAACGACATAATTCAATAATTATGCTCTAACTGTCACTATTTTCCGCCATAACTCGGAAAATATCGACGGCATGAAAAAATTGTAATAATGTAAATTATATAAAATCACATTTTAAACAATTTTAGTTCTTATACTTTTTGTCAAAAAATTTAAAATGGCGGATATATTGAGCAAAAACCGTTCTCGTTTAAAATCAAGATGGCGGCTAACGCAACGGCGGAATTCAGTCGAGATTTTAATTTTACACTACTACTTGTTCCCCCTAAAGATTAGAAAAATAAAATTTGGGGCAGCTCCTAATGCAAGGTTAGGCCTGTTATTCGTCTAACCCGACTGGACTATATAATAATGCGAGAGGAACAAGGTGTTAAAAAAAAGAAAATCTGTGCAATGTACCTCTCGCTATTTAAAGGGCCTCCACGCAGACACCAAATCCGTACAATTGTAAAGTTGTACTTACTCTCAAGGAAATTCCTTTGTAAATCATCCTCGAGCCTCCATTACACAATATCGTCTCTATTATGTTGTGCTGTGCATACCGCTTACATGGTCGACAATTAACTCTTAAGGTGTCGATCAGAATATTTGTTAACGTTATGTGCCTTTCCGTTTTTAAAGTTTTGTTAACTAATTTTTTTATTGTTATCTAATTTAGTATTATTTCAGTTAAACCACATCATGTTAAAGAATAAAAGCGTATATTTTCTTTGTTTCTATAGATATCAGGGATATTAAAAAAACAATACGATACATACGACTTTGATATATACTCATACTTATACCATGTCCTCCCTACAGGATGTCTCAAACTTAACATAAGAAAAACATTTCTTTTCTTCCACCCGGTATCAAAGAGTTCAAAATAGAAGTTCGAGTAAACCTTTGCATACATGTGTAAATACCAAAAAAAATCTAAAACAATAAAAAAAATAGCAGAATGCATTAATCTGTTCACGAAAAAAAATCAACTATGAAAATTACCATAATTTGTTCACCACAACCTGTTCACGAAAAAATCAACTATGAAAATTACCATAATTTTGAGTAATGCATAAATTTTGAAATTATGTCGTCGCTAATTTGCAAAAAGGTGCCAAGTGACATTTTTTTCAAAATGGGGTTATATGCAAAAATGATACGTAGTTACAAAGGTTCTACCTATTCGGTAGAAAGGGGTCAAGTGTATTACTTACTGTTGTTGAGATAGTCTCATAAATTTTTGGTGCCAAGTATCATTTTTTTAAAACTGGTTGTGTAAATAGTAGTTAAGTTCCACTTAGTAAAAATATAAAAATGTTACTTGACCCCTTTTTGCAAATCAGCGACGATGTGTATTTGTCTTTGCACTGAATTTATGAATGCGATGAATGCTTTTTATTATCTGCTATAATTCCACGGTTCTATCAAAAAATTAGTATGCCTCAAAGAGCAGCAACACCGAACAACTAAAGGTAAATTTGGTATCATTTATGATCAGCATTCTTACAACATTTGTATACATGAGTAAAAAACTGCGATGTAGCTTTTAACTATTCTGTCTCATATTGCATTAAGCGTTTTCTACAAGTATATTCAGAATTTTTCCAGTTTTTTTCTCGAATTAATAAACGGTTCAAGCTTTTTAATTTTTTTTGCGTTATAAACGATATTTTCATCGCTGAGCGGGTTAAGAGTTTTAACTTTGGATGTTCATTAAACAAAGCTATAGATAGAGAAGCTTTAGAGAATTTAACTTTTTATTCTAGATTCTAGAATCAAATTGATGTTTAGGAGAAAACTTTTTTAAATTTATGACCGGGGTCAAAGATTTTGAAAATGGTAAAAAGTAAAAAAATAGTAAATATAACAAAAGAGAATAAAATATAACGTTTTTAGAAACGTTTTATGTAAGTGGCTCATTAAGCTCATGATTATGTAATCTTCGCATGTTTTTGTACTTAAATGTTTTGCTATAGTTACGAAGGTCAAATTTAACCAACTATGTAACATCCAGTTACATATATTTACATTTTACCATGGTCTTTATCCATAAGCTTTACGAAATCTGCACAAAACTTGTCTGACCCCTCAGCTTTACCATCTATGGTTTTTCTAATAGCTGACATGACTTCTTCAATAATATTGTATTCGGGGGTCCTATTTGACATTCCGTGTCTTTAATAGTATTCTGTCTTTCATCTGCAAATTTAGTTATACATATTTCTTCCAAGAATCTAGTCTCTTTTCCACACTTAATAATGCTTTACCTTGGTTTTCTGCCAAACACTAGGAATGCCGAATTTTGAAAAAATACCGGTAACCTGTTATACCGGTTTTTAACTTACAGTTTAACCTGGCGGCTATAACCGGTTAAAAAAA
The DNA here is from genome assembly GCF_917563875.1 of Diabrotica virgifera virgifera. Lineage (NCBI taxonomy): Eukaryota > Metazoa > Arthropoda > Insecta > Coleoptera > Chrysomelidae > Diabrotica > Diabrotica virgifera. The sequence goes on from NC_065450.1 coordinate 154,020,435, forward strand.
CCGGTGTACGATTTTTTTTATCGTTAGGCAATACCCATTAGGTTACAATGTTATATTAACATTGCATTTTAGTTTGCGATACTCCATCCGAATCGGTATTAATATTTACTAGCAATAAAACACTGAAAACGTTAGTTTTCTATACTTCCACAAAATATATTACAACTAATTGACTACAGCTGTTTCGGCAGAGTGCCTTTCTCAAGTGATATAGTTTACAATGTGTTCTGTTAGTTCTGAAAGCTGGTGTTATTCCTTTCTTTTTTATGTATCTGGCTATTTCTGTTGTTACCTTGCCAGTGTATGTGAGAGAGCAGAAGGTACTGGGTTCTTTCTGAGGTGGTGGATACACTAATTTCAGGGCTTTCTTATGGAGTTTTTGGTTTAAAATTTTGTTAACTGTTTGTTCGTTATAGCCATTGTTTACTGCTATTTGTTTAATGATGATTAGTTCTATCTCGAAGTTATTTTTGTCATGGGAATTTCTGTCAGTCTATGTACCATGCAATGGTAGGCTGCTTATTTGTGCTGTGTAGGATGGGATGATGAATTGTGTATAGTTGTGTCAGTATGGGTAGGTTTATGATATACGGAGAACTTATGTTTGTTGTGTAGTCTGGTAATCGTTACATCTCGAAAGTTTATGAAATTGTTTTGTTCTGTTTCTATTGTAAACTCAATATTAATATGAAGTGAATTAATGTATGATAAAAATTGGTCAATTTGTCTGTTAGTTCCTGTAAAGCATACTAGTATATCATCCACGTATCTCACCCAATATAAGAACTGTTTAAATACGGGATGTTTAGAAATTTTTGTTTTAAGTTGGTTCATAAATATATCTGATAGCAATGGGCTTAGAGGATTACCCATAATATTTCCTGCACTGTTGTTTGTGTATATTTGATTATTGAATTCAAAATAGTCTTGATTTATGCAAAATTCCAAGAAGGTGTAAAATTTCAGATGCAATGATCGGATTTGTACTCTTATGGTCTAAAAGATTTTTAACTAAAACCAAAGTTTCTGTAGGAGGAACACTACGAAAAAGATTTTTTACGTCAAACTAGTTCTAGTGTATTTTTTACGGTGAATTTAGGTGAAAATTTTGTGTATTCTGTAATAATATCTGACAGTTTTTTTGAAAGTTTATATGACGCAGCTATATAAAAAGAAACTACGTGCCTTATTGGATGGTCAGGTTTGTGTAGTAAAAGAGTATAGCTTAGGAGGTTGTGGGTTCATAATATTAAGGTATTTCTGTTCTGTTGGATTTAGTATTGATTTTGAATTTTCAATGGCTAGTTGAATTTGTTTTTGGTATTTTTCTGTGGGGTCTTTGTTTAGTGTTATACTATTTTGGTTATTTAAAAATTCTATTGTTTTGTTATTATAGCCTCTTTTATCGATAGCAATAGTAGTGTTAACTTTGCTTTTGTAAATATTATGTCATGTTTCATTGATTTATTTTTAATTGAAACGACTATTTGGTTTTCTTTGTAACAGGAATTATTAGTTTCACTACATACATCGGTAATAGATTTTGCTATGATGCTTTTTTCTGTGTTCTTGGCGGTTTTGTTTAACGCTACTTCACATTCTACACCTAAATACTCTAAATATTCTTGTACAAAGAAAACCAAATAGCCGTTTCAATTAAAAATAAATCAATAAAACATAACATAATATTTACAATAGCAGACAAAGGTAACACTACTATTGCTATCGATAAAAGAGGCTATAATAACAAAAAAATAGAATTTTTAAATAACCAATATAGTATAACACTAAACAAAGACCCCACAGAAAAATACCGAAAACAAATTCAACTAACCATTGAAAATTCAATATCAATACTAAATCCAACAAAACAGAAATACCTTAATATTATGAACCCATAACCTCCTAAACTATACTCTTTTATTAAACTACACAAACCTGACCACCCAATAAGGCCTGTAGTTTCTTTTTATACAGCTCCGTCATATAAACTTTCAAAAAAACTGTCAGATATTATTACAGAATACACTAAATTTTCACCTAAATTTACCGTAAAAAATACACTAGAACTAGTTAATAAAATACAACATTTTAAATTGCCCAACAAATCCAGACTAATTTCATTTGACGTAAAAAATCTTTTTCATAGTGTTCCTCCTACAGAAACTTTTGTTTTAGTTAAAAATCTTTTAGACCATAAGAGTACAAATCCAATCATTGCATCTGAAATTTTACACCTTCTTGAAATTTGCATAAATCAAGACTATTTTGAATTCAATAATCAATTATACATAAACAACAGTGCAGGACTTATTATGGGTAATCCTCTAAGCCCATTGCTATCATATATATATTTATGAACCAACTTGAAAAAAAAAATTCTAAACATCCCGTATTTAAACAGTTCTTTTATTGGGTGAAATACGTGGATGATATATTAGTATGCTTTACAGGAACTAACAGACAACTTGACCAATTTCTATCATACATTAATTCACTTCATAGTAATATTGAGTTTATAATAGAAACAGAACAGAACAATTCCATAAACTTTCTAGATGTAACGATTACTAGACTACACAACAAACATGAGTTCTCCGTATATCATAAACCTACCTATACTGACAGAACTATACACAATTCATCATCCAATCCTACACAGCACAAATTAGCAGCCTACCATAGCATGATACATAGACTGACAGAAATTCCCACGACAAAAAATAACTTCGGGATATAACTAAACATCATTAAACAAATAGCAGTAAACAATGGCTATAACGAACAAACAGTTAACAAAATTTTAAACCAAAAACTCCATAAGAAAGCCCTGAAGTTAGTGTATCCACCACCACAGAAAGAACCCAGTACCTTCTGCTCTCTCACATACACTGGCAAAATAACAACAAAAATAGCCAGATACATAAAAAAGAAAGGAATAACACCAGCTTTTAGAACTAACAACAACTTAAGCAAACATATTAAAAACAATAAAAGCCGAAAGAGAAAGCAACTACAGAGTGGTGTGTACAAACTAACTTGTGGTGACTGTCCGAAAACTTACATCGGTCAAACTGGCAGAACCTTTGACAAACGGATAGCAGAACACAAAAGGGCTTTCAACAAAAGAAAAACAGACAATTCTACATACGCACTTCACCTTCTAGATCATAATCATTCTTTCAATGAAGAGTTTCAAATTCTGCATATTCAAAATAAAGGCTATCTTTTTTAGAGTCTATGGAAATTAATAAATTGAAAAATACGGATATAATTCTGAATGACCAACTCGAGACAAACAGCTCCCCACTCCTCAACCTCTTCAGTTAAAGACTTAAAAAGGCAAACACATTGTAAACTATATCACTTGAGAAAGGCACTCTGCCGAAACAGCTGTAGTCACTTAGTTGTAATAAATTTTGTGGAAGTATAGAAAACAAACGTTCTCAGTGTTTTATTGTTAGATAAAATGAACTTCCATCAAGTAACGGTCGAATCCATCAATCAGGATATAGAAACGGTTCAGAATAATATCTGGATTCATTTATTATAATGGTCCGAAAGATTATTTCTTTTGAAATAATCTTTTCTGAATTGGGCTTGCTCGTAAATAAATAAATAAAATAAAAATATTTTTTTTATTACCCGTTCTACATAATTTTTGAACAAAAACTTGTATTCCCCTATTATGTTTACTTAAAAAAGTATACTAATATACTATACATTCATCTCACTAAACTCAACCGTTTTCGAGATAAACCCATTTTAAATCAACGATGCAAAATATTTTTTTGCATAATACCATTGTAGTAGTTACACCCGAAAAATAAACTTAAAATCATAATCATTTCCAATAATGTATTGCAAATTCCTTCAAATGGAATTTGTGATGCAATGACACAAATATGAGAACTTGCACAATTATTATGGTTTCAAATTTATCTTTCGGTTGTAACTACAATGATACTATGCAAAAAATTATATTGCATGGCAGATTTAAAATGCGCTTATTTCGAAAACGGTTGAATTTATCGAGATGAATGTAGTATATCTTTTTTAAGTAAAAATATTAAGAGAATAAAAGTTTTAATTCAAAAAGCATGTAGAGTGGGGGATAAAAAAATATTGAACGTATTAAATGAGCGCAGGATGATCATTTTTTGGTTAATTTAGATTTCTCGTCCCAAAAAACCCCCGTTTATAAAATTTCGTGTTGTTATCTCATTCCTGTCAGGAAATATTCAAGAATAAATAAAATAACAGTTTAACTTTGACACCCTGTATTTCCGTTATGATCAACTTTCGTACTAAAGTAAGTTAGCTTAAATTGACCTATTTTAACCTCAGGAAACTGAGGTTAAGCTATGGCCCATTCGTTACCAAATACCCACCTTAAATTATATTTAAAAACTTGTTTCATCTTTTTTTCTATTAATCTTCATATCGATTTTCCTGGATAAGCTTATATTTTTTAGTATAGATTTTTATACGTGACTTTGAATATTACGGTGTCAAATAAATATACAATAAGTATACAAAGTAAGTGTAAAGAACATAATTATTGTGAACATTCTCTGTTTAGAATAGAATACAGTGAGAATCTACTTACCTTTAAATGGGAAAAATGGCATACTCGACTTCTTCCCACGTTTTGGTTCTGAAAAATAAGAATATAAATTCATTTATATGTTGTAAATATAAACAAATAATGAATTATATAGCTTATATCTTAAAAGATTCAACTTTATAGACTATCATTTATGGACTACCACTTATAATATTTTTATCTTTATCTCGGCCTTGGACTACGTGTAGAAATTGTTCTGCTGTTAAATCTGTTCACTGTCGCAAATTTCTCCACCAGTAGAATTTTTTCCACTCTCTGTCCTTCAATTTTGCCGTTGAAAATTAGCCGAAGGTACTCAAATCTTGGTCCTCTGATTACAGGTCCCAGATATTTTATCCAAAAAGAAAGCCAGACTTACCTGGATAAACTCCGATAATATAAATAAGTTTGAAGGAGATATCAAGAACATTCTGGAAAACAGTAAGAACGCAGACCAAAATGTTACCACCCTATATGACATGATTACATAAGCTATTACTCCGGTCAACTTACACATCCGAGGTTACAAAAATTACCATCAAGCTGAAAATTGGCAGGATTGCTCAAAATACCATCATAAATGAAATCTCAAAAGTCCTCATAAATCCGAACCGAGCTAAAAAGCGGGGTCAAAGGTCACCAAATAGAGTTTTTAGCGATTTTCAGCGAAACGGTAAGTTTTATTATAAAATTAGTTTTAACAAAAAATGTAGATTAGATAATTATCTATAAAAAATGTCTTATTACTTTTTTTCCTACGAGCCACCGTTTTTGAGATACAACGATTCAAAAAGTTGTAATCGTCATAATATGCGCAACCGTTTCCACACCACCTTTGAGGTAATGTACTTAGCGCGTTTTTTAACGTGGTTTCCCCAGTAGGCCTATTCCATGGATCTGTTATAATTCTGTTTATTTGAAGCTATTGAATAATTGATATTGGCAAGGGTTAAAAATAATAAAAGTTATAAAAAGCGCTACAAATTAAAAAAAAGGGAAATTTATCCAGCTTGTTCATAATTTTCTAATACTTCTGCTTCCTCTTCTCCTTGTTCTTCTTCTTCTTCTTCACCTTCTAGTTCTTCTTCTTGTCCTTCTTCTTCTTGTTCATCCTGGGTGCAAGTAAATTGCCCCAATCGCATCACATGGCTCCTCGATAGAATCAAATGAATCCTCAATAAATTGTTGGTGATTCAACATTGGAGCACGACCGGTTTTGACAATTAGTGCATGCTACCGAACAAATCAGTCCAACTTTCTTGCAGCCACATTTAGCGCTACATCCCTTTTTACAGTTGCAAAAAATTGTATTCAGGAGTTTGAATTGGTTCTAAGTTCTAATGAACTGTCGACTAATTTCCATCCCCAGTCTTTTGGATCTAGCTGATAACCAAGCCACACTTGAACTTGGTAATATACCCGAAAAAGATGTTGATGAGCAGCCGCTAAGGTTGGAGGAAGACAAGATACTTGCACTTGTTTTTTATTTCGAGTATTTTTAAAGAAACATGCATATCGAAACTTATCTAAACACGTAGTTTTTTAGGCGCTTCATACACAAAGAGAAGAAAGCTAATTCCGTTGGAAATAACTTCTTGTGGAGTTGAATTAGTTTTTTTTTAAACTTCAGCACATTCAAGTAATATTGGTTTAACAGGTATTTTCACTTCGGAGTAGTACTCAAGACTAATTAATACCTCGAGGGTGTCATCTACCTGAAGGATTTCGCCACCCAGGAAGATAAAGGTGTAATTTGCATAATAGTAAACAAACTAAATTAAGTTTTTGAAATTTGCATAAAGTTTGTATATTGAAATGTTTATTAATACTTAGCAATAAACATTTTGCCTAGAAAGTTGGCTTTCATTATTATGTTTAAACCCTTCTGAGAAAAGAATAGGTAGGGTGATTAGATTAGCCGACGTACCGATAGAACGTGTTTATTCCGACAAAACCCATCTTTACAAATTGAGTAAGACGCATAAGTAAGAAGAATTATTATAAGGTAATAATTTGTCATATCAATTTACTATTTTTGTTGGGAATAAGCAGTAAAATTAAAATATTAACTCTTATTATTTCGCGTTACGTTCGCTTTGTAAAGATTTTTTTGTTGGCACTGTAATATAATACAGCTTATACATTGCATCCCTCGGTAGACCGCAAGCTGTATAGTAGAAAGATTATCATATTTATAATATCTTATATTATTATGTGTAATATAAGTTAAGTAGACGATAGAATATTATGTTTACTTGTATTACAGCTTCAGTGATGTATATACGTGGTGTACTAATACATAGTATGACGATTACAACTCTTTCAACTTTTTGAATCGTTGTATCTCAAAAATGGTGGCTCTTACGAAAAAAGTATTAATATGTTTTGTATAGATAATTACCTATTCTACATTTTTTGTTAGAACTAATTTTATGATAAAACTTATCATTTCGCTGAAAATCGCTAAAAACCATATTTGGTGATTTTTACACAGCGTAAATTTTTTAGCTCGGGTCGGATTTATGAGGATTTTTTAGATTTCATTTATGATGGTATTTTGAAAAATCATGCCAATTTTCAGCTTGTTGGTAATTATTGTAACCTCACTCCTATTTTTGAGTCTAACTAGACCGGTCTATATAGAGGACAGCCAGAAAATTCAAAGCCAGTTAAATTTTCGTGTTTTTCTTGTAACTTTTATTTAATTGAAAATAGTAGCAGTATCTATAAATTTTAGGTATTTCGTAAAATAAAAATATTTCGGGAAAATCGCAGAAGAAAACCTGCGTCAGTTAGCATAAGCCTACGGCCAGACGAGCGACAATTACAGCGCTGTAAGAGCAGTAAAATGAAGCTCGAAAAATGGGTTTTATAGTGAGTATAGTGGATGGCCAGACAGCGCGACAGCGATGTAAATATACTCACTATACTCACTATAGGACCCATTTCGAGCTTAATTTTACGGCTCTTACAGCGCTGTAATTGTCGCTCGTCTGTCTGGCAGTAGGGTAATAAAGCGATACTCAGAGTTTCGATTATAAATTTTTTGCCAACGGGCACGCTAACTATAATAATAAAATTATAGTCCAAGATACAAGATCGATATGCACCGATCTGTTTAATGGATAAAAATTATTGGATATGTAATTAGTGTGCTAACAAAACAATATTTTTATACAAATTCAAAATTACCTTTTAGCCCCGAAAATTGTATTTAAAAAAAGGTCTCTTGTAATTTTTTTCAAAAGTTGATGGTTTTCGAGTTATAAGCGATTTAAAATCCTTCCGCATTTTTGAGGTTTGAAAACTCATATGTAAATTATTAGTTTGTAGGTTGCCAAGTGCGTAAATTGAAGTTTATAAATTCAATTTCAAGATTCTAATGAGTAATCGGGACTTACTTCAATATAGACCGTTGTTTTTTAATTGTTAATTATGCGAGTCCGCTCGACTTTTAAGTCGCCGCACATCGCAATTTATGCTGCGTCTCTGTCGCACTTTTTATACATATTATACGTACTTATGCAAAAAATGCCCAACAAATACTTCACATTTATTAAAATTTTATAATTTATTATTACCATATTTTTTTCTTAATGATTTATTCAATTAATTATTGCCAATGTGCTAATTAAATACGCCAATAAAAACAAACGGTCAAAATTGAAATAAACCCCCATAACTCATCAGAATCTTGAAATTGAATGTTTAAACTTCAATTTAAGCACTTGACAACCGCAAAAATAATAATGTACACATAAATTTTCAAGCTTCGAAAATGCTTATTTTCGCATTTTTCAGTTTATAAATCGCTTAAAACTTGAAATCTATCAAGTTTTGAGAAAAATGACAAAAAATGTTTTTTGTTTAAGATGACCCAAAAATTCTAAAAACATATTTTCGGGAGCAAAAAGGTGATGTTTTGGATTTATTAAAAAACTGTTAAAAACAATTTCTGCCTAAAAATTTCGCACTGCATCCTTCTGATTTGTTTACCGAATTGGAACAACCAGACAGGTAGTGTTAACTCCGGACCCCGGAAGTGTCATAGGTTTTCGAAACGGACCCTCAAGAAATATAATTGGTGACCCCTGCCCTATGGGACTATAGTTGACAACAATATTAATCAAATTACTTGAAGCTCGAGAAAAAACAGCCTTTATTAAAAATAATGTGGCTTGTTACATTATTCCATTAATAATAACTACCCAAATTTTAGATATATGTAGATTCAGAATTTTCTATTATTGACTGAGTTCGGGGTGGTTTCAACCCTATACCTGTTAAACAGTGTTTATTTCTTTGTCTCATTTCTACATGCCACATTTAGTAAAAAATTACATATCGCTGTATTTTCATTACTTGAGTCACTTCTAGATTGCACATAGTTAGGGTCACGGTCACTGTCATCGAATGTCAAGTCAACTTTACTATTTTTCTTTCTAGAATCGTCAGAACTCAATAATTATCCGAAACGCTTCCGCCCATGTTCGCCATTTTGATGTGGCTTGTCATATGTCGAGTAGATACTAGAGACAAACTAGGCCTATGCAATAGTGTGACCATAGATTTATCGGGCCATATATGTATTAACGAAGGGATGAGATAATTTGTTAGTGGTTTACTATACTATTACTTTAACCAAAAATAACACTAACTCTTTTTGAACTCATATGTGGCTTGTCATTGTTTCACATTAAGCCCTTCAATTATAAAAAACAAAAGGTGCCCGACCTAATTGTGTTCTGACTATAATTAGTTAATAATGAAAATATGAGTTTTTTATACCTAAAAAAACCTTCGACCCGGGCAGATATTAATTCAGATTTTTTGGATCATTCTTCAAAAAAAGCCTTTTGTAATTTTTCTCTTAAATTGATCGTTTTCGACTTATAAATAATTTATAACTGAAAAATTTATAACTTATTTTCAAGGCTTAAAAACATAAGTAAAAAATATCATTGTTGAAATTACGAAGTACCTAAATTGAAGTTCAAACCTTATTCTATCGGTTCTTGATAATTATTTGGACTTATTTCATTTTAAAGCATTGTTTTTTAGTTGATAATGCCCGATCGCCCTTCTTCCCATAAGGAACCTTTCTCAATAACAACTAAAAAATATAGTTTAGAATAAAACATGGCAAAAATTTTTATCGTCTTCTGATAGAAAATTGAACTGGAATTTAGGTACTTGATGATTACAAAAATAATATTTATTACATGTGTTTTTGACCCTTATAAATCATCATCTTTCGTTCTGTTTTCAGTTTTAAATTGATTATAACTCGAGAACTATCAACTTAAGGAAAAACTTATTATAAAAGACATTTTTGATTTAAAGTAATCCAAAAAGTCTGGTATATAATATCTGCCGAGGTCGAATTTTTTTGAATTTATAAAATAACGTCATTATTAAATTAATTATAGTCAGAACAAAATTATATCGGGCTGGGCAACCCTCGTTTTTTATAATTGTTAACATACTAAATTACATAAATATCCAATAATTTTTATCCATTAAACAGGTCGTTGCAGATCGACCTTATAACCCGGTCTATATAGACATTTCAAATAACAAAAATTGCCGGAGAGCCAAATTTTGGTGGAGAGCTAGGGTATACCATAACAAATAAAGTTTAAAATCGATCCCATGTGTGCTTCAAAAGTTATTCGGGGTCAAAGGTCAAAATTTGAGATTTTTTGGATTTTTTTCCAAAACGGTAAGTTTTATCAAAAAAAACTTAAACCAAAGTTGTAGATCTTAAAATTCTCTGCAAAAATAGTCCTTACTATTTTTTTCCTAAGAGTTGCCATTCCTGAGATATCGCGATTCAAAGAGTCACATTATACATGATATGCACACGTTTCCACACCACCTGTGAGTTAGTGTACTCGGCGCGTATTTTTTACCGTGGTTTCCCCTGTAGGCCTACTCCACTAACTGTTTTGACAATTTTAGGATAATTTAAGGAAAAAATACCGGTCAAGTTCTAGATATTACCTTATTATTGATATTTATTATTGATATTATTGCTATTGATTATTAGGTTAACTATTGTTTTGATTTCTTTGGATATTTTAATCAGATTCATATTCCTGAAAGTCTACTTCAACAGTCAGATCTTCTTCGATTTCATCTTCTTCCTCTTCCTCTTACTGGATGTTCAAAAATTGTTCAAATGTGACTGAGTAATTGGTCTCTTCATTAAAATCACAGGAGTCTTCCTCTGTTGTACTAAACTGGACATTTGAGCAAGACTGACCTTGGCAGTTGGTACACACTAGAGAACACAGCAACCCGACTTTTTTACATCCACATTTGGCACTACAACCTTTTTTGCAATTGCAAAAAATAGTGTTAAGGAGTTTTTCTGGAGCAGGTGGGAGCAAGGTTTTAATCGGTTCCAGAATATTATCTATTATTTCCAACCCCAGTCTTCTGGATTCAGTTCATTGCCTAGCCATGTTTGAACTTGATAATATACTCGATACAAATGTTGAAAAGCAGATGCTGATGTTGTAGGAAGACATGATAGTTGTACTTGTTTCTTGTTTCGCGTATTTTTTACAAAAGTTAAGTATCGGTATTTATCAAGACAAATAATTTTTTTGGAGCTCCATAAACCGCAAGAAGAAAGCTGAAATGTTAACTGACAAATTAACAGCTGCGAATATTGAAGTGAAACAAGCTAAAAATGACGCAGATGTCCTTATAATTGAGACAGCAATTGAAAAATTTAAGGCAGCAAACACAACAATTGTAGTTGGTGAAGGTGTTGATTTGTTGGTACTGATTACTGCAAGGACTCCAGTAGATAAAGTTATTTATTTTCTGAAACCTGGAAGGACTCAAAGGCGAACAGAGATATATTCTTCGAATACTTTATCGGCTTATCCCAAATGCCAAAAGTACATTTTATTTTTACATGCGATAACCGGTTGCGATACTACGTCCGCAATGTACAGAAGGGGCAAAACGTCAGTACTTAAATTATTCGAAAAAAAAAGATTTGACTGACTGCTGTAAAGTTTTTACAGAACTTGATTCTACACCGCAAACAATAATTACGGAAGGAATTCGCTTTCTTCTTGCGGTTTATGGAGCTCCAAAAAAAATTATTTGTCTTAATAAATACCGATACTTAACTTTTGTAAAAAATACGCGAAACATGAAACAAGTACAACTATCATGTCTTCCTCCAACATCAGCATCTGCTTTTCAACATTTGTATCGAGTATATTATCAAGTTCAAACATAGCTAGGCAATGAACTGAATCCAGAAGACTGGGGTTGGAAATTAATAGATAATACTCTGGAACCGATTAAAACCTTACTCCCACCTGCTCCAGAAAAACCCCTTAACACTATTTTTTGCAATTGTTAAAAAGGTTGTAGTGCCAAATGTGGATGTAAAAAAGTCGGGTTGTTGTGTTCTCTAGTGTGTACCAACTGTCAAGGTCAGTCTTGCTCAAATGTCCAGTTTAGTACAACAGAGGAAGACTCCTGTGATTTTAATGAAGAGACCAATGACTCAGTCACATTTGAACAATTTTTGAACATCCAGCAAGAGGAAGAGGAAGAAGATGAAATCGAAGAAGACTTGACTGTTGAAGTAGACTTTCAAGAATATGAATCTGATTAAAATATCTAAAGAAATCAAAACAATAGTTAACCCAATAATCAATAGCAATATCAAAAATCAATATCAATAATAAGGTAATATCTAGAACTTGCCCGGTATTGTTTCCTTAAATTATCCTAAAATTGTCAAAACAGTTAGTGGAGTAGGCCTACAGGGGAAACCACGGTAAAAAAAACGCGCCGAGTACACTACCTCACAGGTGGTGTGGAAACGTGTGCATATCATGTATAATGTGACTCTTTGAATCGCGATATCTCAGGAATGGCAACTCTGAGGGAAAAAATAGTAAGGACTATTTTTGTAGAGAATTTTAGGATCTACAACTTTAGTTTAAGGTTTTGTTTGATAAAACTTACCGTTTTCGAAAAAAATTCAAAAAATCTCAAATTTTGACCTTTGACCCCGAATAACTTTTGACGCACACATGGGATCGATGGGGACTTTTTAAACTTTATTTGTTATGGCATACCCTAGCTCTCCACCAAAATTTGGCTCTCCGGCAATTTTTGTTATTTGCCAAGCATTTTGATGTCTAAGTTGACCGGATTATTATATCGGATCCTCTACTATTAGTTGCATATTGATCGAGATGGTTCCATAATATAAATGGTATTTTTTTATACACTCAGTTGTGATTTATTGATCAAGTTTTTATCGTAATGTAGTTCTAAATTCGATTAATTAGCGAATTTTGTAATGCAATTTTAAACGCGTTCCATGTCGTGAATAATATTTGATTAATTATATTATGTATCAATTATGATAAATTACTATATTACATAATATCCGTTAAGCATCCTAATTCCATAGATGTGTTAGTAGATTCAATGTTAAACAAGTGAAAAACCTTGATTATTTTGTAGTCGTCTTGTTAGTACCAATAAGACGTATACAATTATACAACTTTTAGTCGACACATTTGACTTACTAACCTTTTACCAATTTGTAGGGGTATGTAAGTACTCTAGAACTTAACACTTTTTTTAATGTATAAACATGTTCAATTTCTTTGCAGCACGAAAATGCAGCAGCTGCATAATGGCCTTTCCGAATTTGCAGGCTCAAAAGGCCCTAAGTATGATACCTGAGGAAATCGGAGAGAAGAGGATATGGAACTACTGATGAGAGGGAAACAGCCCCGAAACCGGTATAGACTCTTCCTGCACTCTATGATTTAACCAGAGTATTATGCAGCTGCTGCATTTTCGTGTTGCAAGGAAATTGAAAATGTTTATACATTTTAATTCATTTACTCTTTTGTTGAGTACTAAGGAATCTTTCTTGTTGGAACTTTTACCACGCTGAGCAGATGGGTCGTGAGTTATTTAAAATTCTCTTATCTTAATTTCCTCGGCATCCTGTATGATTTATAATTTTTGAAAATCTCGGGAGGTTGTAACCAAAGAAAGTATTCCACCTGTTGTCAATCTGGTGGTATGGGAATGATATTTATTGTCGTTTTCTGTGCTACTTCAATTGATAACTTATTTTGTTTTTCGGTAGATGGCTCTAGTTCATCCGCGGCTTTTCGTTCTTTGCAATTCGGAAAGGCCCAAAGTATGATACTTGGGGAAATCGGAGAGAAGAGGATATGGGACTACTGATAAGGAGGAAAAAACCTCCGAAACCGGTAAAGACTCTTCTTGCACTCTCCGATTTAATCAAAGTATTATGCAGCTGCTGCATTTTCGTGTTGCACAGAAATTGAAAATGTTTATACATTTTAATTCATTTACTCTTTTGTTGAGTACTAAGGAATCTTTCTTGTTGGAACTTTTACCACGCTGAGCTGATGGGTTGTGAATTATTTAAAATTCTCCCATCTTAATATCCTCGACATCCTGTATGATTTATAATAATTTTTGAAAATCTCGGGAGGTTGTAACCAAAGAAAATATTCCACGGTACGGTATTCCATGGTACAGTTGATTATGCAATCAGGTTATAGTGTAGTGTGTTGTGTGTTTTGAGTAAATGTCTTGTTACTTAGTAAAGTCGAATTCATTTTCTTTACAAAGAGGCGCTAATTATATCCGAACGCCTTGTGGGTGGGTACCGATCCCACAAGGATAGAAACTAGTTTCGTTTATTAATTTTTAATAAAGAAAAATTTTCTACTCGGCTGGGATTAGAACTCACACCCCTTAGATCCAAACGTAGACTCTCTTACCACTGAGCTACAGAGGGGATAATTCAACATGTTGAACTGATTTTTTTAAACAATTTCTAATTTTTTCAATTAAAAGCACATATATCATAGTTAACTGGTTTTTTTTTTCTTCTTTACGTGCCAATTCCGCGATGGATCTCAAAAAAATATGTTTTTAAAATATCTTAAAATAACTTAAAAATTATCAGTAATATCCAAAAATCTCAAACAGTAAAAAAAGTTGGCTTTGCGTTTCTTCTGAATATTTTGGATTTTTGTTTTCTTTAAGATAAAAATTTTATTGGTTTAGATTCGGTGTTTCTATATTTGCTTACACTCGTGATTAGTGACCAGTTCAAGCCTTTTTAACTACAGTCCTTTCAAAAATAAGCACTTTAAACCGATGAAACTTACAGATGACATAAACAATATGCAGGGTGATTGATTAGTGGGGTAAAGCTCAATAGATCCACTATAGTAATAGATAGCAATAAAAGTTAATAACAAAAATTGTAGCCAACTTTGAGCTTCTTTTTACAAAATTAGTTGGAATTGTACAGGGTGTTCGATAACACAGTGGCAGAACAAAGTTATATTTTTTTAAATGGAAGCCCTATATTTTATTTTATATTCGAAATCCTGTTAACTTCTTCACCACAAAAATATAAAGGTTTGCTGTTATACAGGAAATTTACAAAGTTATAACCATTTTTATATAAAAATCGTAACAAGTTCAACTCCCTGTATAAATAAAAATAAGCACAACAGCAACGGCTTATTAATGCCATATTTTTTTATTTATTGTAAAAATTTTCAAAAATTATTGACATATTGGTCAGTATTGGAAATAACCAGTAGCGTACTTTAATTTTTATATAGCATTCCCTATGTCCAAATTTATTAGTTTTCAGGATATTTTCATTTTTCTTAGAAAATTATTTTAGGTGTCTAAATTTTTCCAAATTTTAAGTAAGCCATGACTGAATTGACAATTGCCGATTACTGATTATCAATCCGGTAATCAATGTAACAATGTAGCAAATAAAGAAAGAAAAATATTGTACTACTAATACATTTTATAAAAAAAAACACAACCACAACATGCAACAATTTTGAAACAATTGAAAAATTACTTTTGTATGTAAATGTAAACAAATAAAGAAAGAGAAATAATTTATTAGAAATAAATTTTACAAAAAACACACAAAGACAAAATACAACAATTTGTGTAGACAATTAAACACTACTTTTGTATGTAAATGTAACAATCTAACAAAAAGAGCGAAAAATAATTTATCAGTAATACATTTTGCGAAAAAAAACATGTTTGAAAAAATTAAAGTTACTTTTAATCAAATATATTTAATATTTAATTACATAAGGTGTTTAAAATTACCTCCTAACACATTTATGCACGCCTAAAAACTATCATTGAACACTACGAAGCATTTGTAAATTAACACATCGAAATACACTTTGTATTCTATTTGTCATCTTATCCCTTGTTGTTGGAGGTATTTTATAAACTTCATTGTTAACGTAACCCCAAAAAAATCAGTCCAGTTTATTAAATTCTGGTGATCTGGGTGGCCACGCTACTGGTGAATTGCAAAATAAAAATATCTCGAAAACTAATAAATTTAGACATAGGGAATGTTATCTAGAAATTAAAGTTCGGTAATGATACTTTTCAATAGTGATATAAAATACAGGGTGTTCCGTTTAAAATTACTGAGAAAATAATGTACTTGCATTTTGACTCCCCCTGTATTTGATATAAAGAAAATTAGCCATGTCAATAATTTTTGAAAATTTTAACAATAAATAAAAAAATATGGCATTAATAATCCATTGCTGTTGTGCTTATTTTTATTTATACAGGGAGTTGAACTTGTTACGATTTTTATATAAAAATGGTTATAACTTTGTAAATACTGTAACGTTTCAATCAGCCGATTGAACGCTACACCAAGCTCCGCTTGGTATTTGTCCCTCGGACTATATATTTCTATAAGCGACCCTACTATCTTCAAATCAATTAGTACATCTCTTCGAAGGTATTTAATCCGATACAAATTTGTACTTGCTCTTTTGTCATTGCCACGTAAATCAGGCACAATATTGGCATACATTATCGTGTTTGTGTGTGGGCCGTTAAACAATGGGTAAGTTTGATTATCTAGTTTTAGCCTAAGTTTTTCACTGATTTCTTTTGCACAGCAGATACCTACTTTCTCCTTGAAATAAAGCTTAAAAACTTTTATAATTGTATTTCTTTTTCTCTGGTATATAATATATTACTTTATTTTCTGTACATAGTTATAATATTTAATTGATATAATTATTTCCGTTTCTTTTTATTTTTAATAATACCACGCCGTGGTCAGAGATTTTGCTGAGATCGTGTTTCTTTCAATGCTCAGCTATATTTCTGATCGGGCTTTTCTGTTGGGAGAAAACTGATCCTTGTTTGAATTTTTCTAGCCCCTACCTCGGGAAGAAGACTTTAATCAAGCACTACCTGGAAAAGAAAACACACTACTTTGAAGAGCGGAACTGGCTTACAACCGTATCCTGATGCATCAGTAGAATGAATTAGACAAGGCAGCCCTACAGAGACAAGACAGCCCAACAAGGGAGCCCTAGACTTCCCATAACTACCGGCGACGACAAATTCTGCAGGGATTGGGGACCTCCTTTAGGAACTGTGACGGAAAGATTTAAAGCTGAGTAAATTTTTATCTTTATAACTTTTGTACCGATTACCAGCAGGGTCTCGGTCACGGGCTCAGAAAATTAACTTGGTTGTCTGTATACAATAAAATGATTGTTGTTAAGTTTTTTTATATCTGAATAAATAGTATATTTAAAATGATTAGGTAGACTTTTTATTTCCTGTACCTTTCTGGGATGGGTGTGAAGGAAGAATGAACAGGGAACGAACCCAGGGCTGAGCAGTCGGGCAGAACACCATTCTGATGGATGGAACGGTGGACGTTTTTCTTTTGAATATCCTAAGGGATGTTCTAGGAATTCCTCCCCTCGTTTCTCCCAGCAGTGTGGTGTTGCTTAATGCCCTGGTCTTGTTATGATCAGGATGTTACAATACCCTATATAATGTAACAAACCTTACTATTTTTGTGATGGAGAAGGTAACAGGATTTGGTATATAAAATAAAATATAGGGTGTTCCATTTAAAAAAACGTAAGTTTGGTCTGCCACTGTGCTATCGAACACCCTGTAACATTCTAACTAATTTTATAATGTGAAGCTCAAAGTTGGCTACCATTTTTGTTATTACCTTTTATTGCTATATATTACTATAGCGGATCTATTGACCTTTACCCCACTAATCAATCACCCTGTATACACGAGTAAAGCTACTTGTGAAGTGGTAACGATTAATTTTATTTGAGATGCTAATTAGGGGTTAATTTTCCCGATTTTGTTACCAAAAACAGAGGGAGCAACTTTATTTTGAGCGTAACTTTTGACGCTAGAAACTTTTTTTAAAAACAAAAGTAAAGCCTATTTTTAAACACTTTAAAAAACTTGTAACGAGTTTTCCCCAAAAAGTGCTTTATTTTTTGGTTATTTCACATTGAAATATTCGATTTGAAATTTGACGAATATGAACTTAATTTTCATTAGCTATAGCTCTGCTTCTGCTAATTGAGACATCGTACATACAATATTTTTTTCACTATTTTACAGGCTATATTTTTGATAGGAATGTTTCTTTCGCTAAAATACTTACTTTTTGAGTTACTTGCGAAAAACCGTCTAAAAACGTGGTTCTTTTGTTGAGAAATTAACATATTCACTCGCAGATAACTCGAAAAGTATTGACTCGGTCAAAAAACTCTATAGGACAAAAGTTGTTTAGAATTAGCCAGTTTATCCACTTCCGGACTAATTTTGGACGTATATTTTTCACCCCCGAGAAGGGTGAAACTCACCTCCTGGGCAGAAGCACACATCGGCACAATATCACTTTTCTTCTTTGACATGTTACCTATGTGTATGCCAAATTTCATATCAATCCAAGCGGTTCTTTAAAATTTAGAGGTTCTTCAATATTTTACTGTCAGCTAACGGACTACTTAGTTATTTTTTCAATCATGTAATAAGATTTTCTTAGCCGAAAACTTATTTTAGTAAGAACGTCAATAGCTCGTGTCTTATAACTTATTCCGTACCTGAAATAACAGTTTCTTTTTATTTTTATCGTTATTGTGTACTTCTTCTACTCCCATAAGATTTCCCTTTTTATACCCACTCACCCGGAAGTACATGTGTTTTCCTACCTCATCAAAAACAATATCTACAGTCTCTTTCGTATATAGCGTTTTATCTATCAACAGGTGCCCTATTTATCTTTAGTTTCCATCGACCTCCTTTATATCTCCAGCACATCGAAATGCGCAGTGCCGGTTTTAGGACGGTGGACGGGCATTCAACTCGTGTGATAAAGGCAGAAAACGGCGAACTTGTGAAAGTGATCGATATAATTTGTGCCCCGATTACATAATTGGTTAATGTTTTATGATTATAACTTTCCCTAAATGTTAAAACTTGAGAATCGACTATTTAGTGGAGTCAATATAGTTTTTACTTCGGAAAAAATTTACCAAGATAGAACTTCTCATCATTTCATTAAGAAGTGTATAATAAAGAACATATAAAAAATTTGTACTGCAAAAGTGGGTGCGTAATTTTTTTATTAAACAATTTAACTGCATTAATAGGTGAAAATAGTTTCTATCCTTGGGGGATCGATACTCACCGAAGAAACCGCAGACGTTCGGATACAATTAGCGTCTCTTTGGAAAGACATTGAAGTAGACTTTTCAAAGTAAAGAGGAATTTACTCAACATACACACTACCATAGCCACCTTTACTTAACAAGCCATGAAGTTGAAATTTGGCAACATCTATTGGTAGACCGATTAATTCTGACAGTTCTCATTTGTTTTTAAATAATTTTCACTGTATTTACAGAGAAACTGAAATATTTTACAATATTTCGTGCTCCAAATTATAAAGGACATTAAAAGGTATGTTATTAAGATGATTTTAGTTCAATATAATATATTTTTATATAAACTTGCGTGCATATAGAAATCCGTCGACTTAAAAATTTTGTCATTTTTAATGTCTTATATTTCCTAAACCTGTTGGCAGATTTAAGTGATTTTTTTAATATGTCATAGCCTAATTCTTTTACAATACCGCTGTAATAATAGTGTTGCTAACCAGTTAAATTTTTATGGTGTACCGGGCATTTATAAAATACTGAAATTAAAACCCAACTATAGACTCCGGTTTTCTTAACATTCTGTTTTTTTGATTAATTCGCTTATGTTTAACAACTAGATTTGTTCTTTATCAATTCAGGGTGTTTCTAAATAAGTGCGGCAAACTTTAAGTGGAAAGGAGCAAAATGCAAAATTTTTACGCCTGTATTTTAAATGTAATCATTTTTTTCGAATCCTGAGAAAACTAATAAGTATTTTTGAAAAATTTAAACGCAGAATGAAAGACTACTTTATTATCGAGGGCCGAAAGTCCCTTAGAATGAATAAAAAGTTTTTTTAATGACATATTTGAAACTAAAAATCACACTAAATTTTCTTAGTTTTTCACCCCTGTAACTTATTCAAATAAACATAGAAGTTTTCAGGGACTTTCGGTCCTCGGTCCTAACGTAATCTTTCATTCTGCGTTTAAATTTTTCAAAAATACTTATTAGTTTTCTTAGGATTCGAAAAAAATGAATCCCGTTTATATTCTTGTTATTGTTTTTTTTTGTATAATAAACGTTACTTACAAGGAATTACTTTTAATATTATTTTGTACAAACTTCTAATTAATAATATTTTCTTGTTCGACTCAAAAAATACTATAAATTTTACCAGAATTTGTACTTTAAAATCGTAGTTTCGAAAGCGGTAGTCCGAAAGTCAGACTACCGACGTCATCAATTGCGACGTTGCCTTTTTCTCTTCATGGCTTGTAAAGTAAAGGTGGCTATGACACTACACATTACTCCCCTGAGCTAGTTATATGTATATTATGTAATTACGTGGCTAAAGGTTCAACACCAATGCACTGGCGGATCCAGGGGGTGTCACGGGAGTCACGACCCCCCCCCCCCATAATTGTAAATCCACGTATCCTAGGGTTGGTAACACTAAGTGACCTTGCATCAGTGATAGGTAATTAAATCACCCTCAAGACTTATGACCCCCTCCCAAACAAAATTTCTTGATCCGCCACTGCACCAAGGCAAGAAAACAAACAAAAAAGAGTTAACTGCAAAATTAATTGTTTTCTAAAATATATATATTAATATAATATTGTAATTTTTAAATTAGGTAAAACAATAAACAAATTAATTATGATTCAATTAGCAAATTAAACAAAAAGATTATTAATTCAATTTTATTTTAGAAACCAGATTAATAAATATATGTTTTTCTTATCTCTGGGTTTTTAGTTGAGTTCAAAAAAATACCTTTCCTTTTAATAGTGTTTAAGAAGAAAGAGGAGTTGAAGGAAATAAATAAAAGAAATTAATTGGTGCAATAAAATCAAAATATAATGACCAACTACCTTGTAGATTTTCATATATGAAATAAATACCTTATAAATAAATGTTTCCCTAAAGCAATCTGTTGCATATACAATTAACAAAAAATAATTCAAAATAAATTTAGTTCTTCAATGTCTATTTTCCACAATTTTCTCTTTTATGTGCATGTTGCTCCTCTTCTCCCCAATATCTTTCCGATTACATCATCCCAGGTTTGTCTTGGTCTTCTTCTTTTCTTTTCAATATTTTTGCTTCCCACACTCTTCTTACTGGTATGGTATCTTTCATCCGGTGTAAATGACTCCATCAACTAAGCTGTCTCCTTTCTATAAACTCCAATGTGGATCAAATTTTCAGTTCGTTTCTTATGTCCGTATTCCTTATTCTATCCATTTTGGTAACACCTTTAACTCTTCTCAAAAGCTTCATCTTTTGTGCATTTCTTAATAATTTCGTCCCTATAGATCATAAATTGTGTTGGGCTGAGTGCTCCTCCTTGTCTTAGAGCTCTATTTATTTTTAACATGTCCGATGTTCAATTATTACTAATTACGACAGTGTTGCTCTCATTGTATACTTTTTTATCATTGTTAGTAGCTTGTTGTCCATTCCTTTTTCTCATAGTATTTTCAATATCTTCTGTCTTGGTATTTTATCGAAGGATTGTTCTAGGTCAAGAAATGCTACGTATTTTCTTTTTCTCTTTCATCGCTTGTCATCAACAGCCTATTTATCTTTAGTTTCCATCGACCTCCGTTATATCTCCAGGACATTTTAGGACAAACACATAATTGGTTAAGCGCATAGGCGGAAAATGTCGTCTGTCAAAATGTTCAATGTGTCTTAAATGTATTCATTTTTTCCGAATCCTGAGAAAACTAATAAGTATTTTTTAAAAATTTAAACGCAGAATGAAAGATTACGTTATTACCGAGGGCCAAAAGTCCCTGAAATCTTCTATAATATTTATTTTAATGAGTAACAAGGGTAAAAAAAGAGAAAATTTAGTGACTTTTAATTTCAAAAATCTCATTCAAAAGAAACCTTTTGGATATGCTAAGGGACTTTCAATCCTTGGTAATAATGCCATATTTCATTATGCGTTTAAATTTTTCAAAAATACTTATTAGTTTTCTGAGAATTCGAAAAAAATTTATAGAATTAAAGCACATTGTATATTTTGACAGGCGACATTTTGCGCCTATGCCCTTAATATTTTGTGATAGTAACTTTCCCTATATGTTAAAACCTGAAAGTCAGCTATTACAAAAATATATACACTCCTGGTCAAAAAATCTGAAAACTTGCATTTTGTATGTTTTTTATAATTCTGTGGGTTTAAATGGGGAGGAAGTAAATATTAATAAATAGAAAAAAATAATAGGAAAGATAAGTAACCTAACAGAAAATAAGTAAGTAAAACAAGAAAATTTTTCGAAAAATTAAACAAAGGAAAAAATTAAATTTTAATTGCCCAGTTTGAATGTTGATAATTTTTTTGATTACTTCATTCATCAAGATTCTGACCAATAGAAACCTACAATAATAAAAAACCTAGCTACGGAAGGCTCGAAACAGAAATGAAAGATCAAGTGAATAGAGCAAACAGAGCCGCAGGTTGCCTGAATGATACAATATGGAAAAATCAAAACATCGGAAAAGAAGTGAAAGGCAGAATTTACAGAACAGTCATCAGACCAATAAAGACATACGCGGCAGAAACACGACCCGACACAGAGAGGACAAAAAGATTTCTCGAAACAGCGGAGATAAAAACCCTTCGAAAAATCGATGGTAAGACTCGATGGGACAGAGCTAGAAGTGCAGATATACGACGGAGGTGCAAGGTGGATAACATTAATAACTGTGTAAGAAACAGAACAACATAATGGAATGACCACATAAGCCGAATGACAACAAATAGGGTAGTCAGGACAGCGAGAGACGGTTCCCCCATAAGGAGACGATCAGTGGGTAAGGAGACGATCAGTGGGAAGACCACGAAAACGATGGAACGACAACTTATCAGAGGCACATTGAAAAAACAGACAGAGTCATGTCTATACAAAAAGAAGAAGAAGAATAAAAATTACAGCGATTATTTTTTGATGATTTTAACTTCCAATCGTATAGTAAGATATTTGATCACTTGTTTAATTCTGTCCATTCAGATTAAAATTATACTGAGAATTATCTACTGTAGAAAATTACCGATAGAATTTTTTTAAGTAGATTGTTTCTATTTAATGGCAACCAGTTTCCTAGTTTTGACAACTGTTACATTTAAGAAAATATCCATAATATACGTATTAAAAAATAATGTTACGAATGTCACACGGCAGTAAGAATAAATAAGAAAATAATGCTTCATTTTTACTCAAATTTGTTGTCATTGGGCAATAGCCACTCGAGCCCTGCGGGCTCTCGTGTCTATTGCCAGACAACAAATTTTCGAAAAACTGTCGCATTATTTTCAATTTATTCTCACTCTCTTGTGATATTATACCCGATAATTTTTGATAATTTCCCGTCGTCAAGTATTTTACGTCAGATGCCCTTCGTTTCTATGAAAAAATACATTCAGTGACGTTAATGACAATTAATGTTTTAAAAATTATAAAAGTGATGAGTTTCAACCGTCAAATATTTATAACAACTGTGTGTTTAATTGTACTAATTTGTACTTACATAAATAAATTACAATAAAATTTTGGTTTTGAACAGTTTTATTCATGAAATAATCGCAACAAATTGCACTCGATCTCTAAAATTAATATAAAATTTTAGAGCTCTTGTGTAATTACTACTGATAATTGCATAGTAAAAATTCGAAATTGCACTGTCAGGTTTTTAATTCCTCCTTCGGAAAATATGAAAATTAACTATAGTTGTTTTTAGATAATACGCTTTCAAAAAAAATTATCGATCATTTTGATACAATTGTGTAATTACCCCTGATATTTTTGATTATTTCATATAGGAGATTCTGACCAATAGAAAGCTACAGAAATCTAACTTAAATCGATAATTTTTGATAATTTCCCGTCGTCAAGTATATTACGTCAGAAGCCCTTCGTTGCTACTAAAAAATACATTCAGTGACATTAATGACAATAAATGTTTTAAAAATTATAAAAGTGATGACTTTCAACCGTCAAATTAATATTTATAACAACTGTTTGTTTAATTGTACTAATTTGTACTTACATCAATAAATTACAATAAAGTTTTGTTTTTGAACAGTTTTATTCATGAAATAATCGCAACAAATTGCACTCGATCTCTAAAAGTAATATAGAATTTTAGAGCTCTTGTGTAATTACTACTGATAATTTCCCGTGGTCAAGTATTATGTCAGATGCCCTTCGTTGCTATGCAAAAATACATTCAGTGACATTAATGACAATTAATGTTTTACAACTTGTCACATAGAAAAACAAGAAACAGGTTTAGCAAATATTCAGGCGAAGATATCAATTAAATATTAGTTCTTCTTCTTCAAGTTCCTTCCCCTATCGGAGGTTGGAAATCATCATCGCTATTTTAATTTTATTGGCCGCACTTCTGAATAATTCTAATGAGCTGCAACCGAACCACTCTCTCAAATTTCTTAGCCAGGATATTTTGCGTCGTCCTGGGTTTCTCTTCCCTTGTATCTTCCCTTGCATAATTAACCTAAGTAATACGTACTTCTTGCCCCTCATTATATGACCCAGATATTGAATCTTTCTAATTTTAACAGTTTTTATAACTTCACATTCTTTCTTCATTCTTTGTAACACCTCTATATTAGTTACTTTTTCAGTCCACGATATTCTGTGGATTCTTCTGTAACACCACATCTCAAAGGAGTTTAATTTTTTGATTTCAGACTGTCTTATTGTCCACGCTTCCATGTCGTATAGTAAAGTAGAAAAAATGTAACAACGTAGCATTCTTGTGCGGATCTCTAGATTAAGGTTACGGTTGCAAAGTAAGTTCTTCAATTTTATGAACGTGTTTCTTGCCATTTCTATTCTAGATCTGATTTCTTTTGTTTGATCTCCATCTTCGGTTAGCCACGTTCCTAAATATTTATATGTCGTTACTCTTTCGTTCGTTGTATTATTGATGATCAGGTTATCTACATTTTGTGGTTTTTTGAGAATATCATGATTTCGTTTTCTTGAGATTCATTTGCACTCCATACCTTTCACATGCATTGTATACATGTTGTATTATGTACTGTAAATCTTCCATTTCACTTGCAAATATGACCTATCGTCCGCATATCTTTTATATATTATTAATCCTATTTCCGTTGACCAAAATACCTTCCACAATATCCAATACAGCTTCTTGAAATATCACTTCACTGTAGACGTTGAATAAGAGTGGTGAAAGTATGCACCCTTGTCGAACTCCTCTAAGTATACTTACTTCCTCTGTCAGTTTTCCTTCGACTCTTACTCTTGCTTTCTGATTTTGATACAGATTCGATATAATTTGTAGATCTCTACTATCTATGTTTTTGGTCTTAAGAATACTTAAAAGCTTTTCATGTTGAACTCTGTCAAAAGCTTTTTTAAAATCTATGAAGCAAGCATATATGTCCTGATTCATATCCAGACATCGTTGTGTCAGAACATTGACTCCGAATAATGCTTCTCTAGTTCCTAGATCCTCTCTAAAACCCATCTGTGAATCATTTATTTCTTGTTCTAATTTCACGTGGATTATGTTATGTATGATTTTAAGGAAGGTTTTCAATGTGTGGCAAATATTAGTTAAAATGATTTAAGAAGACAGTTTTATTCATGAAATAATCTTATCGAATTACTCTCGAGCTCTTAAAAATTATCGATTTGTTTTGCCCTCGTGACACCTTGACTCCCCTTCGGGTCGTGAAATTAAAACTGTCAAATTGTCACTCGGGATACAAATCGATCATTTTAGAGCTCTCGTGTAATTACTCCTGATAATTATCTCTAAATAATAAAATATGTATATTTTATCCTGTGTGAGAGATACGCAAGAAAATACTAAGGAAAAAGTTGGAGCATGATAAGACCATACTTTGAAAATATTTTTAAACATACAAAGTCACTCATGTTGACATTGTAAAAAAACATTTTAGCCTAATAAAATAAAAAAAAGTCAAAATGTAAATTCGTACAGGTTAAAACAAATTTTATATCAAAGTTTAGGTGGGTACAAAAGATATTTTCAAGAAAGTATCCAAATCATACAAGGGGATCATTGTTTAAATAATTAAAAAGGGGTCATTTTTGCAAAAAAAAATACTTTTTTAACTGCTGAGGTAATTCACTTATCAATGAAGGTCTATGGGATTTTTTTCTACAAAGCTGAAGGGTAAATCTTTCACAAAAGACTTACTAAATTAAATTTGACCCCCTATTTATTTAAATAATTGTATATAAAACTTAAAAAACAAATTCGCAAATAATTATTTTTAGCGTTTTAAATAAGCACTATAAAATATCTTATTTTACAGACTAAGTTGCGTTATGTTACCAGTATTAAGCAAAAAAAAAATTGGTCAAAAAATATTTAACATTTTTTGAGATATTGAAGTTGTTTATTAAATGTTACTATATTTTCAATTGTAAAAACGCGGTTGTTGCCAAAGAAATATTCACCTGCTTAAGATCTCATTATTTTTATTTTTATGTATATTGTCGATAATTGTATGGATACATTCAAATTTCAATTAAACTCCCCCTAAAATGGCATTTGAAAATCATACAAATTTGTTTATAATTTGTTTTTTTAATAACGTCGCGGGGATTAAGTATTTTAAAATGCCGCTTCGATAATTGGGTTCCTGGGATTTTTTACTAATTAACACAGTTTTTTGTCGTTTTTTCTTCTTATTTTTTTCCTTGGAGTTATATTACTACGGGTCCTTTTAGGGTTAAATTTATTAAGAATGTCGAGTCTATGAGATCTAGATTGTAGACCTAAAAATATTAAGATTTAACTAAAATCTCTTAAATAAAATGTGGCTACTTACTGAGTTATTTAAAAATAACTCAGTGTTTTATTTAAAAATTTAAAAATTATTGTTACCAAGTACTTTAAAACTATTTAACGTATCCTTATCATACTTGACAGAAAGTGTGGCTATTATACACCCTACTAAATTGTGATTAATAAACGTTTCTAGCTAGTGCCAGAGGCGTACGACAGGGGATAGTGAATGATTGACCCTTCCCAAATTCTACGCCACTGAGTGAATTACTATTTTAACGAAATTTTTCGATTCTCCAATACTTTCTATGTAAATAACTTTATCGGTATCGATAAAGTCATCAGTTTGAGGGATATTGGAAGTTTAAAATGAATGAATAAATGAATCAAAATAACTATGCCGTTTCATTTTTAACGTCCAATATCTCTAAAACTAATGACTTAATCGTTACCAGTAAAGAGTATATTATTTACATGTAAAGTATTGGAGAATCGAAAAATTTCGCTAAAATAGTAATTCCCTCAGTGGCGTAGAATTTGGAAAGGGTCAACCATTAACTATCCCCTGTCGTACGCCTCTGGTAGTAGCTAGAAACTTTTATTTGTCACAATTTAGTAGACTGTATAGTACCCACACTTTCTGACAAGTATGATAAGGATGCGTCAAATAGTTTGAAAGTACTTGGTAAAAATATTTTTTAATTTTTAAATTAAACACCCTGTAACTCAGTAACCAGCCACATTTTATTTAAGTGATTTTAGACCAATCTTAATATTTTTAGGTCTAGAATCTATAACTTAGAGATTCGACATTCTTAATGAAACTTAACCCTAAAAGGGCCCGTAGTAATATAACTCCAAGAAAAAAAAAGAAGAGGAAAAAAAGACAAAAAAATTTGTTAATTAGTGAAAAATTCCCAGGAACCCAATTATCGAAACGGCATTTCAAAATATTTAATCCCCGTGACGTTATTAAAAAACAAATTATAAACAAATTTGAATAATTTTCAAATGTCATTTTAGGGGGAAGTTTAATTGAAATTTGAATTTATCAATACATTTATCGAAAATATACATAAAAATAAAACTAATAAGATTTAATACAGGTGAATATTTCTTTGGCAACAACCGCGTTTTTGCAATTGAAAATAGAGTAACATTTAATAAACAAATTCAATATCTCAAAAATATTAAATATTTTTGGACTATTTTTTTTTATGAATACTGATAACATAGTGCAGCTTCTGTAAAATAAGATATTTTATAGTGCTTATTTAAAACGCTAAAAATAATTTTTTGCAAATTTGTTTTTAAAGTTTCATGTATAATTATTTAAATAAATAGGGGGTCTAATTTAATTTAGTAAGTTATATGTGAAAGATTAACCCTTCAACTTTGCAGAAAATAATCCTATAGACCTTCATTAGTAATTGAATGACCTCAGCAGTTAAAAAAGTAATTTTTTTGCAAAAATGACCCCTTTTTAATTATTTAAAGAATGATCCCCTTGTGTGATTTGGATACTTTCTTGAAAATATCTTTTGTACCCAACTAAACTTTGATATAAAATTTGTTTCAACCTGTACGAATTTACATTTTGTTTTACATGTAGTTAAATTTTATTTTACTAGACTATTTTAATGAAGTAGGTACCCTATATATTTTTGTAATTTTGGACTCTGCTCGATGTTTTCGTTTTTGAAATATATGAATTTACAATGTAATATCTGTCTATTCTTCATCTTATTTTTGTGTAGACATGACTGTGGTGTCTGTTTTTCAATGTGCTTCCAGTAAGTTGTCATTCCATCGTTTTCGTGGTCTTCCCACTGTAGACCAGGGCGCATCTGTAAAAATATTAGTACATTTGGACGTTGGGAGGTGACTCATATTGTTTTGCAGAAATTGCTTGGAAATAACTTATGTAATAATAATTGAGTTATCCTCCTAGTCAAATCGGTCCGGAACATTGTTTAAATAATCAAAAAGTCAAAAATGAAGGAAACATTCGATTTTTTTCTTTGTTTTTCGATAATAACTTTAAAAGTATTCATTTCCGAGGAAAGTTGTACCAACAGAAAAGTTGAGTAATTAAATTTCCTACAATATAGCATTGGATAAAAATTTTTAACCCTTGTTGCAAAATAGCAATAATTGCGAAAATACCACAAAAAAAAAACAAGTATTCGCATTTTACGTTTTTCAACCATTTTTGCTAAAATTAGGACCTTCATATTTCACCCAAAAAAACTTATAATAAAACAATTCTGTAAGTTTCATTAAGATTGATTTAACAGACTTTGCAAAATAAATTTTGCAATCCAGCTTTCGCAAAAAAATGCATTTTTTTCAAAATTTTGCAGGACTGAAAATAAAGCATAGCAAATAAAGGTGAGGAAGTTAATTTTTTTTACATATAGAAGAATACTTTACCTTTCATTTGCAATTTTCAAAATTAAAATCAGTTAACTACCACGGCGTCAGGAATATTTTTAAATAAACAATAATTTTTGCTGCTACGCGCAGGATAGCGGATACGTTTGCTCTGATTGGGCATTCCAATGACCTTTGATAATTATTGATAAATTTTAATTTTTAGTACATTTCGATATAAATAAATAAATTTGTTTATTGCAAAATAAAAATACATATGTACTCTGTCCTTTGAAATAATACTTTTCTTAGAAAAACTTTCTTTGTTAATATATTTTAACTTAGAGAATAAAAGTTTATTATTTTTAAACATAATATTCAATTGTTTAAACAATATTTAAACGAAAGGATAACCAATTATTATTATATGAGTTAATTCCAAGCAATTTCTGCAAAAAAATATGAGTCACCTCTCAAAGTCTATCTCAAAACAGATGCGCCCTGGACTACTGATCGTCTTCCTATTGGGGAAAAGTCGTTCGCCGTCTTTACTACTCTATTTGTTGTCATTTGGCTTAAGTGGTCATTCCATTCTACTCTTCTGTTTTTAACCAGTTATTAATGTTCTCCACCTTGCATCTCCGTCGTATATCTGCAGTTCTAGCTCTATCCCATAGTATATTACCATCGACTTTTCGAAGGGTTTTCATCTCTGCTATTTCTAACATTATTTTTGTCCTTGCTGTATCAGATCGTGTTTCTGTCGCGTATGTCATTATTGGTCTGATGACTGTTTTGTAAATTCTGCCTTTCACTTCTTTTCCCATATTTTTATTTCTTTATATTGTTTCCTTCAGACAACCTACGTCTCTGTTTGTTGTGTTATAATTAAAGACCGGATTATATGTTCCTGATTTGACTGAAATATGTGCATATATATGTCTGAAATATGAGTAAAATATGTTGAAAATATTCCCTAAAAGTTTAAAATATGTTCCAAATATGTGGAATATGTGAAAAACATTTTAAAGTAACAAGAAAATATGCATTAAAAAATGTATAAAAGTTTTATTAAATAACGGTAAGTACATATATTGACAAAATTAACCTAAATATACGAATGTATACCTATTTAGTACCTATTACTATTACTTACGTTTCTACATTTTATTCCTTCTTATAAAAACAATTCACAATCAAATGTTTTTAAATATTTTCAATAGTAAAATTATGCCGCCTATCCGTTAGTAGTAATTTGTATGTTGAAAATCTTTGTTCAACATCAACTGATGTGATTGGTGCAAACATTAACAATCTCCGCATTTAAATTGGTATTGACATCAAAATCGCCACAAATAATTTGGTTTGCTTCCTGTAATAATAATTTTAAATCACTATTTTTCTGTAAAGTTTCAATCCATTTTTTATTTATTGATTGTCCAATTCTTCCAGAAACTTCTTCAGCGTTTTCCTTAAATTTCTGAATTAAATTAAGGGATTCTTGTAGTGGAAACGATTCAGTTTCAAGATTGAGGATGGTTTTATAAACAAATTCATAATTCGATTTAATAAAACAAAGCTCATTGTGCAGTGATCTGTTTTCTAAACTTGATTTGCATTTTGAAATCGCACCAATATTTGTTTCTTCAAAACATAAAATTAGTTCTTTTATAGGGAGAAAATGTTCCGCATAAAAACAGGCAGCTTTTAAATATGTTCCCTAACTTGTGATTATAGGCTCCGGTGGCAAAGGAGTATTTGGTAATTTTTCTTTATATATCTGAATCCTTAAAGGCGATTTTACAAATATTTTCTTCACGTTGCTAATTAAACTATTAAATGTAGGAAATGAATTTCGAATTTCTTCCGCCACTCTGTCTAAACCATGCACCAAACACGTCACATGAATTAAATTGGGATATAAAACTTTTAGTTGTTGGTCAGATTTGACCATGTATGACGCAGCATCGGAAACCATAAGCAAGATTTTGTTAGCTGGAACAATGTCGGGAAGGAAAAAGTTCATGAATGCATCATTTATAAACCTAACCATTGTTACATGGTTAACTGTGTCAAGCTGTTTACAGCCAAAAATATGTCAAAATATGCCAAAATATGTTAAAAATATGCCAAAATATGTTAAAAATATGTCAAACGGTCGAAAATATGTTCAAACCATCAAAATATGTTAAAAAACAGAAAATATTCTAAATATGTAAAATTAAATTAGTGTCAAACGCCTTTAATTATCATAATTCGTCCACATCCTGAAGCGTTTGATTGTATCTTTGATGGTTATCGATATGCAAAAAACATATAATCCGGTCTTTAGTTATAATATAAT
Source organism: Diabrotica virgifera virgifera (assembly GCF_917563875.1). Lineage (NCBI taxonomy): Eukaryota > Metazoa > Arthropoda > Insecta > Coleoptera > Chrysomelidae > Diabrotica > Diabrotica virgifera. The sequence continues at coordinate 154,052,119 of NC_065450.1, forward strand.
ATGAGATATAATAATATAATACACTAAGCGTCAAAATTAACGCATCACCTTAAAAATGGGACATTTTTGGTGTCTTGTATTTCCTAAAACTGTTGTCCGATTTGAGCGATTTCTTTAGTATATTATAGCTTTATTCTTTAAAAATATAGATGAAATAATATTATTGCCAAACAGGTAAGGGTCATTGTATACCGGGTGTAACAATGATAGTGTGTTTCTTCCTCAAAGTTTGGAACACCCTGTGGAATATTCTAGCTTATATAAAATATTGAAATTAAAACTTAACTGTAGTCTTAGGCTTTTTTAACATTTTGCTTTTTGATTCATTCGCTTATTTTGGATAATAAAAAAATTAGTTACTTTAACAACTAGAAATGTTATTCATCAATACAGGGTGTTTCTAAATAAGAGCGCCAAACATTAAGAGATAATTCTGCATGAAAAAAAATGACCGTTTGCTTTATAAATATATGTCTCCAAATGCTTTGTTTCCGAGATATGGGATGTTGAATTTTTTCTTACAAACTGATGATTTATTTATTGCTCTAAAACTGGTTGAGATATGCAAATGAAATTTGGTAGGTTTTAAGAAGTAGCTATTGCGCATTTTTTGACATACAATTAAGAATTTTATATTTACCATTGGCGTGCATACGGCCAATGGTAACATTTTAGATACATCCCGTATGCACGCCAATGGTGAACAGAAAATTCTTAGTTGTATGTAAAAAATGCGAAATAACTACCTCTTAAAGCCTACCAAATTTAATTTGCATATCCCAACCGGTTTTAGAGCAATAAATAAATCGTCAGTTTGTAAAAAAAAATTCAACATCCCGTATCTCGAAAACGAAGCATTTGTGAACATATATTTATAAAGCAAACGGTAATTTTTTTCATGCAGAATCATCCCTTAAAGTTTGTCGCGCCTATTTAGAAACACCCTGTATTGATTAATAACATGGCTAGTTGTTAAAGTACCTAACTTTTTTAATATCCCACATAAGCGAATAAATCAAAAAGTAAAATGTTAAGAAAGCCTAAGGCTACAGTTTGGTTTTAATTTCAATATTTTATTTACTCTAGAATATTCCACAGGGTGTTCCAAACTTTGAGGAAAAAACACACTATCATTGTTACACCCGGTATACAATGACACGTACCTGTTTATGTAGCAATAATATTACTACATCGATATTTTTGAAGAATAAAGCTATCGTATAGTAAAAAAATCACCAAAATCGGGCAACAGGTTTAGGAAATACAAGACCTCAAAATGTCCCATTTTTAAGGTGGTGCGTTAATTTTGATGCTTAGTGTATTATAATATAATAATATACAGGGTGTAACAAAAATACAGGTCATAAATTTAATCACATATTCTGGGACCAAAAATAGTTCGATTAAACCTAACTTACCTTAGTACAAATATGCACATAAAAAAAGTTACAGCCCTTTTAAGTTACAAAATGAAAATGGATTTTTTCTAATATATCGAAAACTATTAGAGATTTTTTATTGAAAATGGACATATGGCAATTTTATGGCAGGAATATCTTAAAGAAAAATTATAGTGAAATTTGTGCACCCCATAAAAATTTTGTGGGGGTTTTGTTCCCTTAAACCCCCCAAACTTTTGTGTACGTTTAAATTAAATTATTATTGTGATACCATTAGTTAAATTCAATATTTTCAAAACTTTTTGGCTCTTAGTATTTTTTCAAAAAGGCAGTTTTTATAGAGTTGCGGCTTCTTTTCTAATATGTTTACATAAAGATTATATGGGGGTTTTGTTCCTTTAAACCCCCCCTAATGTGTTGTATACGTTCCAATTAAACCATTACTGCGATACCATTAGTTAAACAAAGTGTTTTTAAAACTTTTTTGCTTCTTTGTGTTTTTTCGATAAGGCACCATTTATCGAGATGTGGCTTCTTTTTTAATATGGTTCAAAATATACCTAAAAATGTAAATCATAAATAAATTTTCCTATTATTATCAAGTCTCCATAATCGTACTTAGCCATATACAAATATGTATGTGGTGGATTTGACAAATATGTAAAATATCTCGATAAAAACTTACTTTTCGAAAAAGTACTAAGAGGCGTAAAAGTTTTTAAAACGTTGCGTTTAACTAATGATACTAAAATAATAATTAAATTAGAACGTACACAAAAGTTTGGGGGGGTTTAAAGAACAAAACCCCCACAAAATTTTTATGAGGTGTCTAAATTTCACTATAATTTTTTCTTAAAATACTACTGCCATATGAATGCCACATGCCAATTTTCAATAAAAAATTTCTAATAGTTTTCGAAATATTGGAAAAAATCGATTTTCATTTTGTAACTTCAAAGGGCTGTAACTTTTTTTATGTGCACATTTGTATTAAGGTAAGTTAGGTTCAATCGAACTATTTTTGGTCCCAGAATATGTGATTAAATTTATGACCTGTATTTTTGTTACACCCTGTATAAAAAAAACCAAGACAGAAGTAAAAACTTTGAGATGTATTCTGGTATAAAATCGTTTATTTAAAACTATAAAATGTCATGGATTGCAAAACGTTTTCGTTCTATACAGAACATCTTCAGTGCATCCTGCCGAGTAGTTTGAAACTAGCACACTGTAAATAGTGTTAACCTTATCGTATATGGTTTACATAATACAACAAATTAAAAAACTTTTTTATCCGATGCCTAGATTTTGTGTCATTTTGGAACTACTGAAATTTTTTATTTCATTAGTAGTTCCAAAATGACACAAAATCTAGGCATCTGATAAAAAAGTTTATTTGAAGAAAGTGTATTTTTTTGTTCTTCTTAATGGCGGTACAGGCTCGTTTTTTTAATATTGTATTTAATTACAGAGTAATTTCCACATATTAATATATTTTTCAAATTGGGCACTGTACCGCCATTCCTTATTATATTACAAATACGTGTGCCAAATATCTCGAAAAAATATTTAAAATTACAGCCGCATCTTGGAACGCGTTTTGGCTACCTGTTGATCGTTACTGTATCACCTTAAGACAAAGATAGATTTGGAAAATATTACCACGGACATTGTGTTCATTTTTTTCGAATCTTGAAAAAACCAATCAATATTTTTGAAAAATTTAAACGCAGAATGAAGGACTAAATTATTGCCGAGGGCCAAAAGTCCCTTAGAATAAATAAAAAGTTTATTTTGAACGAGATATTTGAAATTAAAAATCACACTAAATTTTCTCTTAGTTTTTCACCCCTGTAACTTATTAAAATAAATATTATAGAAGTTCTCAGGGACATTCAGCCCTCGCTAATAACGTAATCTTTTATTCTGCGTTTAAATTTTTCAAAAATACTTATGAGTTTTCTCAGGATAATCCCCATTTGAATAGCATTGCAGCCGAAAATGCGTACCCATCCTCTTAATACTTATTATTTTTCGTCCAGGTACTTTTATTATATGGACTAACTCTCACGGAATCGTAGTAGCAAGGCTCTCTCCCATTAGTTATTCGCCTAGAATAAACTGGTCTATCAGGGATCTCTTGAAGCCAACAAAGTGGATCAGTTCCATGATATGGAGCTAATCTCTCGATATGAACTACCTTTGATTTACTTAAAACTTAAAACTGGATGCGGTAGATTAGATAGTGTGTTTTCTGCAAGACGGTATGTGGGTCTTCCGAGTTTCGTTCGGACAAAATCCTTTCTTACGTTTGGGATTGTATAACCGTACTGGTCACTTCTTTCGTAAGCTATCCCAGTAACATTTATCTCGAGCCTGACTTTGGCTTTATCACTTTGAAGCTTCAAACTTTTCCTTTCATTACAAAGGTTTATTAAGTATATTATGTTACAAAATGCATCGTTTTCCCGTTATTTGAGTACGAATAATTATGTAGATTGAGTACTCGTCGAAAAAAATATACCTTTAATTACTTGTAACTCACTCTGAATTAATACTAAGAGCTTTTTCAAATAAGGAATTTATTCGGTTTTTTATTTTACAGTTTTAGCTTCAATTTTGGCAATAATAACTGTTTTTAAAAAACATATATGTAGTTGTTAAGTTATTTTATGAAAGACCGCTTTAAAACAAACATTTTTCATGAAAATTTAAAATTTTTGATTTGAAACAAGTCAAAAAGTACTGATTTATTTTAATAACTTTATATAAAAAATGTTGTTAAGAATTTGTCCGTATGTCGATACCTGGGGTTATTCCCCCCAGGGTAAAAGCGTAAGTGGCACCAAATCACTTTTTATCCTTGATCCACTCTAACCACTCACCAATTTTCATGAAAATTTTCGATAGAGAATCGGAGGTAATATCTCATATCCACGTTCAGTGACTGCACTATAAACAAAACTGTTTTCATTCATTTCAATACTGTGAAAAAAATACGTATTTTAGAGGGAAACGTTAAACAAGCGACTGTCTTGAAAATACTTTCTATGATATTTTCTAATAAGATTTTCTAAAGTCTTCTTGTTCTTCTTTGACTTCTTGGAGATCTTTCGATCTTTTTAATTCTGAAGCTGCCTTTTTTTAATTTCCTAGGAGGTAGATCTCCATCTTTTAGGTGGCCTTCCGGGGATCTTGAACCGAGCGGGTTGTTTTTTGGGGCAATTTTTGTGAGTCTATTCTCATCCATTCGTCTAACATGGTTGTACCACATCCTCTTGCGCTGGCTTCCTCATCTTACAATATCTTGAATTTTGCATTGCTCCCTAATGTTTGTATATTTGTTATCCTGTCTCTTCTTACCCTGTTTTCCCCACTATGTTTCTTAGGGTTTTAGCATCTGTCAACCCGTAGCATCTGTATGGCTGTACAAGTGCTTTGTCAATATACGCGGTGACTCATTAAGAATGTCCAATCTCTGAGTTGTAGATTCTAGACCTCAAAATATTAAGATTTAACCTAAATCACTTAAATAAAATGTGGCTCTTTACTGAGTAACAGGTTGTCTTATATAATAATTTAAAAACTATTTGTACCAGTACTTTAAAACTATTTAACATATCCTTGTCATACTTGGCAGAAAGTGTAACTACTACCTATACACCCTACTAAATTATGTTAAATAATTGTTTCTGGTCTAATAATGTTCACATAATTAAATAGAAAATTAAATAACCTTTCCAATGAGCAATAACACGACCCCTATTCTCATTTAAAAAAAATCATCGATTACGTCATCACGCCCAGATGGATGTCGTCACTACTATGATATACAGGGTGTCCCGAAAAGATTGGTCATAAATTATACCACAGACTCTGGGGTCAAAAATAGGTTGATTTAACCTAACTTACCTTCGTACAAATGTGCACATAAAAAAAGTTATAGCCCTTTGAAGTTACAAAATGAAAATCAAATTTTTCCAATATATCGAAAACTATCAGACACCTTTTATTGGAAATATACGTGTGATATTCTTATGGTAGGAGGATCTTTAAAAAAAATTATAGTCAAATTTGTGCACCCTATAAAAATTTTATGGGGGTTTTGTTCCCTTAAACCCCCCCTAACTTTTGTGTACGTTCCAATTAAATTATTATTGTGCTACCATTAGTTAAACACATTCTTTTCAAACCTTTTTTGCCTCTTAGTACTTTCTCGAAAACTCAGTTTTTATCGAGATAATTTGAATATTTGTCAAATCCACCACATATTTGTATATGGAGATGTACGATTATAGAGATAGAGAGGTAATATGAAAATAATATTTTATAATGTTACAACTAGCGATGTGAAATTACGTGTAATTTCAGAAATTGTAAGTTACACGTGTAAAATTACCCAAAAATTACAAACCAGATGTAATTTATGTAACTTATGTAATTTATGTTCATTGTATTAAAAAATCAATTGTTTGCATTCATATTGAATATAATAAACACAAAGTAACTACATACTTATGAAATAAAGAAAAGTGGATAAGAAATACATACAAATAATAAAGAAATGAAAACATAGGTTCTTTAGTTTTGTTTTAAGCGGCTTTTATAAATCACAACTTCCTTTTTCGCAGACAACTGGAGACCTTCTTGTTATAAAACGTCGAAGTTTCAATTGTTTGCTCTTCCAATGAGCCTTGTGTAATTTTTTTTATCTCCGGCAAATCCAGAACTGCATCCTGAAATTAAATAGGAAAGTGTAAACATAGAGAGTAAAAATAATGGGTTTATAATATAATATATACAGATCTAACTACCTTGTTTTCGGCATCTGAAGTATCCTTCTCGACTTCCGTTTTTTTTTGGGGTTGTTCTGTGCCTTTACCCTGAAATTGATAATTTTGGAATATAAACAATAAATATGTATGTGTTTACACTAATTTACCGATTTCATTAAGACGTTTTCTAAAATGTTCACTTTGCTTTGTCTCAAAATGCGTGCTGGTCTCTGTTCCCTAGTTTCCATTCTTTGATCAATTTCATCATCGGTCATTGCAAAGTCAGCAAAATTAAAATCATCGTCGGAATTTCCATTTCCTGTTGTATTTGAATGCCATGATGATATTGTCTGAAAACATAAGATTTATAATTTTTTATTCGAAAACGGTGGAATGCATTGGAAAATCGGAAAAGAAGCAAACTGCATATATCACATGCACATATCACATATCTAAAAAATGCCTAAATTTAAAATTACCTCGTCTAATTCTTCCTCTTCGGAAATATGGTTTTCAATTACTTCTATCTCCTTCTGTAAGTTTCTACCTTCTATCGAAACGTTGTTCTGTACAGTCTCTTCTATAGGATATTGACTTTGTATGTGATGTTGTCGTGAACGTTTCAGCAATTTTGAATTATATTGTATATAATTTAAATTTGCTGCCCTTTGAGTTGTTAGGCGATTTCTTCTCTTCGTATGAATGCTGCTCTGGGAGCTAAAGCTTCTCTCTGTTGCCGCAGAAGTGCACGGCATTGTCAATATCCTGACTGCAACTTTGGAGAGGCATGAATGTCCACAAAATCCTTTCCACCATGTAACCAAAGAGACATTATCGAGTATGTTCCATAAAAATGTTTCGCCAAAAAAGTCTGTTTTAGCTAAATAGTTTCCTAAATCCTCAGTAATCTTTGACACTCCTTCATCACCAATCTCTATCGTGGTCGTGGTTGACATAGTAGTAATGTATTTCATCGCTTCAATCCTTTCGGCTGATGATAAATTTGCACCAACAGACCGAGGGTTTAGTAAGTCTGCGGCAAAATGGATCGGTTGAAGGGCGTATTCCTTCCTTGATATAAATTTATCCATCGCTTCTGTTTTTTCGCAATCCGTTAGTTTCACGCATTCTAAATGAGTAGATATGTTACTACCGATTTTCGCGAAAGTTTCACAAACCAAATGAATTGACGAAGAATCTCCTTCAAGACGTGTTATTGCTTCAGTAATTGGCTTAAGCAATTCAACAAGAGCGCTAGAATTTATCCAGAATCCTTCATCAAGTAAATTTGCTTTTGCGCTGCGTATTCTATCTTGAATTGTTTTATCTGGAGATATTGCTAGACGTTGTAGGACGGACTTGCATTTAGTCAGATCTTGAAGACATTTTACATGTGAACCCCATCTTGTTTTTACAGGTAGGCTAAGAGACACTCCACACTTCATCTCATTTCTTATTTCTGTGAATTGAGCTCTCAGTACTTGACACTGGTTAATAGTTTTAACGATATGTATAATATGTGACAAATGTGTCTCTATTGAAGATAATTTCAAAATATCGCTGCACAATAAATGTAATGTGTGCGCTAAACAGCCGTATGATACAAGATGGGGATACATCTCTTCACATTGTCTCACAGCCTTCCTCATATTCTTTGCGTTATCAGTCACAATAGCGAAAAATTTTTTAGGTCCATACTCCTCCAGAACTTCAACCATTAATTTTGTTATATATTCTGCGGTATGCTTCTCTGCTTTTGTTAGTACTGATTTGACAAATAACGGTTCGGGTGTTGTAACAATGAAATTAATTACACTTTCATTTCGCAAGTTGGACCAACCATCGCATTGCAATGATAAATTGTCAGCTTGCTTAATTTTATCATTAACTTGAACTTCAACTCGCTCGTACTCTTCGGTCAGGAGACGATTTGATAACATATATCTCGATGGTAAGGTGTATGAAGGTCTAATTTTTTTAAAAAACAATTTCCAATCTTCATTCTCGGTAATTGAATGTGGTGCTGAACTGGTGTAAATAGCTCTAGCAAGCAAAATATTCAATTCGTTATTTTGTTCGTGTGTCATTCGATCACAAAATGATTGTATTCTGTTGATTTTTGTGCAAACAGGTGTTTCCACATGAATGTTATCAGAAGCAGATGTTGATGCTGTGGAAACCGTTGATGATGTACAAGCAGCATCAGTGTTATCGTTATCCAATTTTGCCGATGTGATCTTTTTCATGGATGTTTCAAATGGAAATTTAGAGTGATTCCCCTTTGACTTTGGAGTTAAAATATTGAATTTAAGTTTTATCATATGCGGCACATAAGTGCATTGTTGAAGATGAGATTTCATTCTTGTAGCATTTTTTGCATGTACACTCTTGCAAAATTTACACCTCACATTTATGGTCTTTTGATTAGAAGAACCCGCAGGTAACACTTCAAAATAAAGCCAGATATCTGTCTTACGTTTCACCATGTTTTATGACCTAAAAAAAATATTCAGGTAGACTTAAACATTAAGAAGGGAAAAAACATTATTTTTCAAAGTATTTGATGGGCACGAGGGCATAAAAAATTGTTAGGCATCCTTAAATAGAAGAAAGATTAAAATTGAATCTGTGTAACAATTTAATGAAATTCGAATAAGCAGAATACTGGATCGGACAACTACATTATTTTGCCCTCAACGTTATCAAAATTTTTTATTTAGTAAGTTATGTCAGTGTAATTCAATTACACATGCTACATGCACAAGTACCCCCGTTGCTCCTATCATTCTTATAGTTATTGTACAGTAAACTAATCTAAAAAATCGAATAAAACTTGGTAAACCGAATTCAGAATTAAGTACTGTAGCCACATATAAAATGACGCGCGTTAGATTTAACGTACAGTCGATATGCGATAGGCCCGCCCCTGTGTTTCCCAATCTAAGGTTGCTATGGACATCACCGGCACGTGTTTTGCTGTTTGTAGAAATAATATATTTCTTACCTTATAGTTTCTGTGCTTCCTTATAAATAAATGTAAAGTAACCAACGCTGCGTGAATGAATAGAGAAAGAACAGTCGAAAACTAACTTATACATACACATTACACATACAATAACAGAAATGTAAACATAACCTGCCTGACTCAGACTAAGGAACGACTAACGAGCGACGAGCGTAATAGCACCCACTGGTTCGCGCGCGCCGGCACCGGCGCACCGCACTTACGACAATTGCGCGCGCATAAGTTGCCATAATATATGTAATTTTACCAGTAATTACATAAATTACGGTAATTTATGTAAATTTATCATAAGTTACGTTAAATTTCATAAATTACGTAAATTCCAAAAATTACATAAATTACATTAAGTTACGGGTATCATGTAATATTACCGTAAGTTACGTGTAATTTATGTAACGTAAGTTATGTAATTTTACAACTCACATCACTAGTTACAACCATATAAAAATATGTGGTGGATTTGACAAATATTCAAAATATCTCGATAAAAACTGGCTTTTTGAGAAAGTACTAAGAGGCAAAAAAGTTTTAAAAACAATGTGTTTAACTAATAGTAGCACAATAATAATTTAACTGGAACGTACACAAAAATTAGGGGGGGTTTAAGGGAACAAAACCCCCATAAAATTTTTATGGGATGCACAAATTTCACTACAACTTTTTTTAAAGATGCTCTTACCATAAGAATGCCACACGTTTATTTCCAATAAAAGGTCTCTAATAGTTTTCGATATATTGGAAAAAATTGATTTTCATTTTGTAACTTCAAAGGGCTATAACTTTTTTTATGTGCATATTTGTACTAAGGTAAGTTAGGTTCAATCAACTTATTTTTGACCCCAGAATTTGTGGTATAATGTATGACCAATCTTTTCGGGACACCCTTTATAAATATGTCAAAAAATCAAAATTTTAAAATAAAAATCGACCTGTTTCAGGATTTTTCCTTAAAGTCGCCGACTTACGGTATAACGAATTAATTTCTTTCATTTGCACCATATTGTATACTTCGAACCGCAACGGTATTTGTCTACGGTATTTAAATTAACTTCTGCAAGATAAACTCAAAATAGAATTGTGCATTTTTACCTACTCGACTTTCTCATGTTTTGTTTATTTTTTTAATTTCAGTATCCAACCTATTAAAAAATGGCGTCAAAAAACTAAAATTGGCTTTTTTCGGCATTTTTAATTGTTTATTTGTATTTTACGCTTAAAGTAAGCATTTACATTTGAAGCAAAGAAAGTAATATTTTATAAAATAAAAATATATACCATTTATATTCAGTTGCAATGCGAAGCCAAAACTGTCTTAATTTTTAATTAGGTTAGAGAGCGCGGCCAGCACTCTTATCGACGATTTCACCTTTTGTTAGAGGCTCTTCAGAGAATGCATAGGCAACTATCTCTTTTGGAGCTGGAACTTTACCAAGCTGTAGACTGGGTTGTGAATTGCAACGTTTTAGAATTCCCTCTTCTCTTCAATGCAGCATCCATCTGGCTTGCAATATTTAGAAGCCATGGAGGTGTCACCAGGAAAATGGTCCAAAAAGTTTTTCAATTCAATATCATTTAAAAATATTTTACAAATATTTTATTATGTCATATTTAACACGTATATCATACAATATTTTTTCTACAAACGTTATAAATTTATAAAATACAATATTTTTGTTAAATGCTGAAACCATGAAACCTATGACCCGTAAAAGGTAGAACTGGTTGTCTACACTCGAGGGAAATGTCTAAAAATTCTTAGCGAAAACTCTTACCGTTACATAAACTTGTTTTTTCTACAAACGTCTTAAAAATGCAATAATACAGTTTAAATTAAATTTTAAAAAACCTTTTAAACCACCTTTTTCAAATTGCGCAAGTTGTACTATTAATATTAATGTTAATACATGAAATATAAATATTTTGACGTTTTACAATTTGACAATTCACTTTTAACTGCAGTGCCTTATAAATTTTAAAGCACTATTTAGTGCCTTAAAATAGCATTTTTAACGCTCCTATGGAGTGCTAAAAATTGCACTTTTAACACGGTTATAGAAAAAATAAATTATTAATGAATTTAAAAAGTAATTAAAAATTAATTATAACTAATTGTCAAAAAGCCATTCAGCATCCAATTAAATAATTAAGTTCTAGATACTATAACGTTGTTATGTCATAGCTAGTTTATAAAAGGTTTCATTATTTATTGTGACTCAATTAGTATCTTAATTAAGTCGTTTAAATGCAAAATCAAAACGTCGATTCCGATTTTTATAAGATTTATTATCCTGTTTCTCATTGGGTCGAAATCTTAAGTGATTTTTATTATACACGTTTGGAATCAGCTGTAAATATATGAAAACAGTTAATTAAAAATAATGTATTGCTATGTTGCCCCACTATTCTGATACACTATTTTTACTACAAAAACACGCGTACGTTATTCAAGATTTCTGACGTCAGAGCATTGCCAACACATTGGAATATGACTTGGCCATGTACTTACTTGTATAGTCAGAACCTAGGCATCATTACTTGTCAGAGATATTTTTCTTTGTTAGTGTTTACTGTACAATACTTAAATAATATATATAATTATTTATTCTAATTAAAGATGTCAATAGGTTTCCATTAGTTGCCGAAATATATTAATAATAATGTCATTACTGCTGAAAATGGCAGATGCAAGTACTGAATATTATTTAATACCAATAAAATATTGTACATATAAGTATAGCACTAGATTGTTTATAAATAAATGAAGGATTTGGAAAAGTTATAAAATAATATGTACGTATTTTTGTATATTTTAGTGTTAGGTTAAGTTAATAATATAAATAATAACAAAGTACCTATGAATACAAAATTTATATAAAAAAAAAATCCAAAGCTTTATGTCTTTAAAAATAATCTCGTTCTATACCTACAATATTTTATTCGAATTAAATACTATTCAGTACATGCATCTGTCATTTTTAGCTTTAAAATATTATACAGTGCGGTGGAATAAATGTTGTCCCCCCCCTGTTAACTTGTTTATTTTAAGAATATAAGCAAAATGCTCGGACAGGTCGATTTTTAAACTAATTATAGTATATCATTTTACGTTTCGAACGTTTCGAACTTTACGCGATCTCTCTTCAGGTGACAGGCATAACTTTGATTTTTTTAAATGGTAAAGTACATCATGTGACACCTCATTTAACAGCTTTTAAAATACTGATTTCAAAAATGTATAATACTTTAATCCTTTTTGAGATCGCAGGCCCAAAATTTAGGTCGAACTCTTTTTAAACGCATTTATTTTTTTTCGAATTCTGACAAAAATAATAAGTATTTTTGAAAAATTTAAGCGCAGAATGAAAGATTAGATTATTACCGAGGGCTGACAGTCCCTTAGAAAAAACAAAAAGTTTGTTTTGAATGATATATTTGAAATTAAAAATCACACTAAATTTTCTCTTTTTTCCACCACTGTGACTTATTAAAATAAACATTATAGGAGTTCTCAGGGACTTTGGACCATCGAGAATACTGTAATATTTCATTCTGCGTTTAAATTTTTCAAAAATATTTATTAGTTTTTTCAGGATTCGAAAAAATGATTGCATTTAGAAAGAATTCGACTGAAATTTTGCGCCTACGCTCTCAAACAGGATTAAAGTATTATACATTTTTGAACTCAGTATTTTAAGTGCTTTTAAATGAGGTGACACATGATGTACTTTCCCATTTAAAAAAATCAAAGTTATGGCTGTCACCTGAATAGGGATCGAGTAAAGTTCGAAACGTTGATGCTATAATATACTATGGTTAGTTTAAAAATCGACCTGGCCGAGCGTTTTGCTTATATTCTTAAAATAAACAAGTTAACAGGGGGGGCAACACTTATTCCACCGCACTGTATGATCTATTTTATTAAATAGGTACGACTATATTATTGTCGTTTATATTTCGAAAAGTAATGAGAAGCTTCTTCTTCTTCTTCTTCTTCTTCGTGCGACTAGGATTACTCCTGTTTGTCTGTCTATTATTCTATTTCAGTTGTTGTTGACTGAACATTGTCTTTCCACCTTTTCGGCGGCCTTCCAACGAGTCTTCTGCTATACCTATACGGCTTGTTGTTTTTACAGATAATCGCTAATCTATCTGGTTCCATTCGCTATACATGTTCGTTCCAGTTGTTATTTCTTGTTTTTATCCACCTGTTAATGTTTTGAATTTTGCATCGTTCTTGTATACTTCTGTTGCTTGGTCAGTCTCTTAATGATATGCCCGCTATTGATTTTAATACTTTCATTTCGATATTGTTGATTTGTTGTTTCGTCTTTCTTGTATCGGTCCTTGTCTCCGCTGCATATGTTAGGATAGGTCTTACTGTTGTCTTGTATACTTTTATATTGCTCTCCGTGGTCAGATATTTGTTTCTCCATATGGTTTCTCGGAGGCAACCAATTACTCTTGCTGCTTTTGTTGCTTGTGTTGTGGTCTCTGTTCTTATATTCCTATCGCTAGTGATCTCTACTCCTAGGTAATTTAATTACACATTCCTTCTTCTATTTCTACGCAGCTACGCGGCTCTTTACTTATCACTATACAGTTAGTTTTTTCTACTGATATTCTCATATTAAGTTTGTTTGCTGTGATATTGAAAGTGTGGAGCTGCCTTTGTAGGTCATCTTTGTTATCAGCAATTAGTACTGCATCATCGGCATAGCATAGTATCGCTATTTTATGTGCTCCCATGTGGTATCTATGTCGTTTTCTTACTTCGTGAATTATTTGATTCATCGCCATATTGAATAACAATGGGATGAGCGAGTCTCCTTGGCGGATTCCTCCTTTTAGTTATATGCGTTCTGTTTCTCCTGTTGACATTATAACTCTGGTCTTGTTGTTCTTGTTATTTTCTATACCTATCTTCTCACTGTACAAGAAATATGGCCACGCTGAAAAGTTATATTCTAATGATAGACTTATGTTTCATTTCGGTTCAGAGATGATCATGATCACGTACGGGATCATGTAGAGACGATCAGAGAGGCTATATGATCAGCTGACCATATAGATGATGATCTCTGGGGAGAGTGAAACGTACGCAAGGGGATGATTGATCATCACTGAACCGAAATGAAACATAAGCTGTTTTTAATTTTTCATTTTAGTCATATTTTGAGTACACGGAATCAACGTTCGTTGGAATTTTTTCCTAGACGAATGGACGAAATGTGACTGCATATTACAGAGTCCCTTTCGTCTCCTTTATTAATCGTCTGCTTGTCTGCAGAAATAGGTTTCACGTTGTTTTCAGATTTACGGAAGGAAACTTAAATGACGTAAGCGTGTTTTTGTAGTAAAAATAGTATAAACGCTTGTTCTCAGTTTCCTTTTTTCGTGATCTAGTAATCTTCTAAATCGTGATAGTGTTTAGTCAATTGTTGGAAAAATAATACTTGTTATAATGTTTCGAGTATAATATAAAAAATAATTGGTAAAGCATGACTGATAAGATAAAATATCCGATTTCACAGATGAAGTTGGCACAATACCATCATTAATGCAAAATACTGGAATAAAGAAACAAAGCTGCTTATTTCATGGTATATAATAATTATTAGTATGCAAAAAAACGTTTAGGTATTCAACAAAATTCATCAAAAATTGGTGTGCATCAGCAAAAGCAAAGAAGTGCATCAGTTCCGTACATAAAGTGTTAAGAACTAGAAAATTCGGACATCTTGGATATTAGTGCACCCTAATATGTCTGTGTAGATTTTGGCATTGATCCGACGGATCCGACCATCACTTGTAACACCGTTGCTATCCTCTATTTTTTCATACTATCACGTTACAATTTTTTGTGATATTATACACCCTCAAAAAAGAGCTTAGTTTTCGAGATACTGACCACGGATGGGTAAATGGCTAATTTTATTCATACTTTATGTTTTCGAGGGTGCTGAAAACGAAAATGAGATTTATTTTGAATTTTATGTGTCAAAATCGCAATTTTAACCTAAAAATAAAAAAAATGAAATCACGTTTTTTGCGTTTACCTCGCTACAACTCTGTTCCATTTTAATATCTTTTTCTGAAATGTTTACAGTATATAGCTCTAATATTTTTGAAGACAAAGTTGCCTGTTTCAAGTTTTTATTCTTATCATGATAAAGGTTATGAATTTTTCAAAGAAAAAGGTGCGGATTTGTGCAATGCAAAGTTTAATTACAAAATTTGTGTGACGAAGTTTAAAATTTAGCTTCTTAATCAGATTCATTTGAAAGTAGAGAGTACAAAGAAGTTTTCTGGTAAGTTTGGAGTAAAATGTTTTATAGAAAAAAAATAGTGCAACTTTTCCTGGTCGACATTAGAAATCCCCAATATAACGCTTATTTTTTGAGGGTCAGACAATCTAGGTCTAATTTCTCACCTTTAGTACTATCCTTGGATTATAATCTTTCATTTGACACCTCATTTGTCATTATACCTAGTATATTGACGGAGAAGTAAACGTTCTTATTCTATTATTCTTGAAGGTACATTTAACATTGATTGAAATTATGAAAGAAATGGCACGGCAACACTGTGACGCACAAACATAAGATTCAGCTGTGCGTTACATAGGGTGCACTATTATCCAAGATGTCCGAAAATTCTTACTGGAATGAATATTGTCATATTGTAGATAAAAATATTGGACGTTTTCTACAGTAATAAAGAAAAGGAATCATAACTTGGATCATTTACAAGCTAAAGATTGCAAGATAACAGCAAGTTAAAGATATTGTGCTAAATTCAAAGTTTCCTCTTTGTCTTTTGGCACAATAGATCTTGAGAAATATGTGGCAAGAATATCGATTTTAGTGCACTGTTGATGATGGTAAGAAGAATTTTTTGGCGTGGAAGATTCGTGATACTATACGATAATTGCTGCAATGTCCTGGTATATCCTTTTATACATTGATAATATAACTTTTATGCTTATAATATATGTATATTATAAGCATAGAAGTAAGCATACACCAGTCATTTAGATATTTTCTTGAGAAGAGTTCTACAAAAAGACTTACATTGCAGATCCTAAGCATTACATTAATTGTACTACCTATTACCTCGTATTTCTTCATGTTCGAACCGTATGTAATTAAATATGTATCAATAGAGTCTTACAACGTTGTTTCAGCATATCGCTGCATCGTTCGAGACTCGATCTGGTACAAATTCACACCCAGAGGGACCAAAGGATATCTTGATATTTCCCACTTGAAGTGCATAGCTAAAAAGTCCCATCTACTCTAATGGACATAAACGAAACACAACTCGATAAATTCCTGTACTTTTAATCTGAAGGGAATTTGTGAAACGTTTAAGATTTCAGCAAAAGTCTGGCTGTCGCTTAAATCAATTTACAGCCAAATATAAGGTCTGTTCGTACACGAATCAGAAACTATCACTGACTATCAGCAACTGCACGACGCATGCGTGTTTCAATATTAGCATTCGCACAATTGAAACACGCATGCGTCGTGCAATTGCTGATAGTCAGTGATAGTTTCCGATTCCTGTACGAACAGACCTATAATATGGCGTCAGAGCACAATTCACCAAACCTTTTTTGAATTAATCGCAAGAAGGCAAGAAAACGGGGCTGAAAAAAAAATATTTTTTAATAATTTTCTTTTACAAGCATTTAGAATAAACATTTCGCTACAAAATGTTTACAATAATTGTTCAAAATCACTGCCATTTATCAGCCATATACTATTGTATGGAAGTAAATTGTAGTCATTTTAAACAATAATTGTTAACATTTTTAATAGTGAAATGTTCATTATAAATGTTTGTAAAAAAATTGTTAAATAAAATGTTTTTTTCAGTCAAGTTTTCTTGCTTTAGTATTTATTTTTTTCATAAACTAATTACTTTAAGCATCGTGTGTTATATATTGTTGAAATCAGTGTAAAGGGGAGAATTAAAATTTCAAATAAAACATGTAAGTAATTTAAAAACAATTAAGGGATGAGAGGAGTTGAGAGGGTGCTAGTTCCAGATAGGATAAATATGGCATACATATTGTATCCCCCTTATTTAACGTGGTTTTGCGCTTTTCCTAAAAATCAGTGGTTCAAAAGTTATTTAAGGTGGATAGTTTTATCTGAAAAGTGTTATATTATTATATTTAATGGTAAAAAATTTAATATTTTTCGGGTGACTCGTTAAAATTTCTGTTTTTAATTGACTGCTTTTTAACAATTATTATTGTAGGGGAGCAAAGTATGCTAAATATGCAGTCACTCGAGCGTCATGGGGACCTATTGGGTTGTGAAGAGTAGGTCCTAAAACCAAAAAAAGTTAAGTAAAGTTTTCCATTTAAGTGGGGACTTTCCAGTCTTTAATTTAATTTTCCATTTCAAACAATCGTTTTTTTCCGATTATAGTGCCATATATCCATAATTCGAAAATATGTCTTGAATAAAAGTTACTTATTTTTACGTAGGGATTCCAAATCTGTAATAAAAATTGGGGGTTCCTGTTTAATATTTTAATCCCCCCACGTGTTTGGTGCCATTCCATAGATTTTTCAAAAACATTGTATAAGTGTATTTTTCAGTTTTTAGATCTGATGTTCATTTCGCGAAATATCGCGGGATTCGTATTTAAAATATTAAATTTACCCCCACCCCTCTCCGTGGTAAGTCGTGTTTGGTATCATTCGATAGATTATTGAAAAATATTAAGCACAATTTTTTTAGTTTTTCGATCTGTCATTCATTTCGCGAAATATTTCGATTTTTCTTGTGAAACTTTGGGACTCACCCATTTCCTTACGCCCCGCTCAAATCGTCAGATATTTGAAATATGCACTGTTTTGCATGTACTTAACTTACCTTATCTTAATATGACGATTTCGAGTTTTTCTAAGGAGAGATTTTTTTTCCAGCCCCCCTTAACGAACTCCCCTGCATTAAGAGCCAATATATGATAGAGGTACATTTTCAGGGTACAAAGTTTCTCCCCATGTAATAATCTGACGCGCTCGGGTAACTGCAAAAATCCCCGCTTGGGTTCCCCTACCATTATATTTTAAAATAAACGGCAATCCAAATCAAAAAATCAATCGTTTATTTGTTGGTGCATCTGGACATTAGTGTACTATTGTCTAAAATTCCAATATTTCGTTAACAGTCGTTAACATCATCAGGGACGTAGTTTGAGATTTTAGTCAAAGATATTCTATATATCATGTAAAAAAGCGGCATTAACAAAAATAATTGCAGTAAATGTTGTTAAAAAGTGAAAAATATATCAAATATAAAAAATATAACTACTTAAATACAAATAAATTTTTAAGATCTTTTAAAAATTGTCGCACAAACAGGTTTTAGAGACAATTATGTCAATATGTTGTCAATTCTGAATTGAAAATAGATGCGTTCTGACGGTATTAAAAAAAACTACATAGGTAATTACGACGCTGTCTTCAAAGAGTTCTAGCTCCCTTAGGAAGCATTTTCGGACAAGGTGAATTGGGTTAAATTGTCTTAAACTTATCTGAGGAATCTCCAGTCTTAATTTATCAAGAGAGTTTCTGAACACCCTGTATATAATTTTGAAGTCTAATGAAAATTTTGCTGAATACTTTATGTACTTATTTTCATGTAACATTATAATTTTTTAAATACGATTCTTAGGGGAGTCAATATTGAACGAAAATAATATGCATTGTTTCGGAAAAAATCAAATAAGCTTATATTTTTCTAGAACTTTATTTGTTTGTATACATGTTAAAGTAAAAAGTTCTACTCACAGATTTAAGAGGAAACAGTAGCGATCAACAGGTAGCGAAAACGTGTTCCAAGATTGCGGCTGTAATTTTGAATATTTTTTCGAGATATTTGGCACACGCATTCGTAATATAATAAAGAATGGCGGTACAGCGCCCAATTTGAAAAATATATTAATATGTGGAAATTACTCTGTAAATAAATACAATATTAAAAAAAACCAGCCTGTACCGCCATTAAGAAGAACAAAAAAATAAACTTTCTTCAAATACATTTTTTTATCCGATGCCTAGATTTTGTGTCATTTTTAAACTACTAAAATTTTTTATTTCATTAGTAGTTCCAAAATGACACAAAATCTAGGCATCGTATAGAAAAGTTTATTTGAAGAAAGTGTATTTTTTTGTTCTTCTTAATGGCGGTACAGGCTCGTTTCTTTAATATTGTATTTAATTACAGAATAATTTCCACATATTAAAATATTTTTTAAATTGGGCTCTGTACCGCCATTCTTTATTATATTACGAATACGTGTGCCAAATATCTCGAAAAATATTCAAAATTACAGCCGCAATCTTGGAACGCGTTTTGGCTACCTGTTGATCGCTACTGTATCACCTTAATGAAACTTAAGACAGATTTAAAAAACGATTTTATATTTTTTTAGTAAAATTGTGGCTTATTTCCCGTCAAAACTAGTTAATTACAAAAATGCCACAAGAAAATAGCTTCAACACAACAACTTTTTTGTATAAATAATTTTAAAAATATCGTTGAATTCATCATTTTACTTTGTTCAGATATGTTTTTATTTTGTTTTTGATTATGCTGAATCCGAATATGGCATTACAATTTGAAAATTCTTATACAAAAGCTCTTATACAGTATGTCTGCATACTTAGGAACCATACGGGAAACTTTTTTATTATCAATTTTAGTCTAAAATTTCAAATTCAACCATCAGATATCAAACTTCATAAATTTTATACGAGGTATGTCAAAAATAAGAACTTCGTTAAAGAGTAAAGTATCTTTATATTCCAGAATATCAAAAATTGTTATTATGAAAAGTTGTTTAGAATTAAAAACTATGTTTTAATATACAAGTACATTCTTCTAATTGAATTTTTCAATTTTTTCTCAAATTACGGATACCAATCATCATTTTATTACAATTATGATAACTATTTTATTATCAATTTTACGAAAAAAAGTTATTCATGAAACGCTCTACCTAGTCTAAAGTCTAAGATACAACATCAGATATCAATTTTTTTCAATTTTATGAGGTATGTAAAACAAAAAGAATGTGTGTGTACTTTGTACGCACGTAAGAAGATATTCTTCTATTATATAATAGGTAATTTAAACGAAGTAAATATACTTAAAAGGTTATTTGTACTTATTTTATTTAAAAATCAAACTATCTTTCTTATCTACCACTTTCAAAAAAGAAGAATATCTTCAAAAATTATATAATAATATACTTGCAATCATAAAATCTATAAAAAAAATAAAAAATAATAACTTGCTTGGGGCTTGAACCCACTTCACGTCTACCGCGCCGTACGAAAGTTGACGCCATTTCAAACTGCACCAAACTCTCGTATACGTCATGTGGGAATATACACAAACTAAACGTTTACACCATAAATTTATATGAATTTAATAAAATTATTAGTTTGATTTTTGTCGAAATAAAATACAACAAAATATAGAGTAAGAAAACGATATATGAGATGAAGATTTGTAGAAAGTTTGTTCGTAATCAGATTATGTAAATTATTAAAGCATTGCCTACTAATAGGTAACTACATTATTTTGTTTACATTTTCCAAATAGATAGGTATTGAAACTATTAGGTATTTCCAACTGAAACATTTAGAATTACGTACCTGCGGCTTTTCAAAACTATTTAAAAAGTCATTATGATTATAAATTTTATTTTGTTTCTGTCCGCACATCAATAAAAACTAATATTATACAATATTATTGTTTACCGATAACCTCCATATTGAACAATTATTGACAGATCATTTCAAAATTTCAACACCCAATCAGAGCCCGTATAACAACTAATACCATACTGTCGGTGTGCGCATGCGCGGGGATCAATCAAATTTTACCCTCAATCGATTCGCCGCTAAAGAAGAATATCTTCAAAAATATAAATTTCGCGTAACAGTTTAGTGCCTTTATAGTTCACAATATTTCAATTAGAAGGATGTAATTGAACAATGAAACATAGTTTTTAATTCCAAACAACTTTTCTTAATAACAATTATCGATATTGTGAAATATACAATTACCTACTTTACTCTTGAGTTAAATTCATATTTTTTGACTTACCTCGTATAAAATTAATAAAATTTGATATCTGATGGTTGCATGTTAAAATCTGTACGATGCAGAGTATTTTATAAAGAATAACCTTTTTTTCGTAAAACTGATAATAAAAAAGTTATAAATAGGTTCCAAGTTACTCAGACATACTGTATAAGAGATCAGAAAATTTTTTTTGTTGAACATTTATTATTGTTGAAGCTTATTATTAAATGTATTTTAGGTACGTTTTACAGAAAAAAGTTTTGATCACTTTGTATAAACATTTTTTTGCTGGAAATTTTCGGTTTTTGTATTATATTTTTTTATCTTTCTTAAATTTCTCAAAAAGAAATTGTTTGTTTTATTTCTAAAGTAAAATAATTAAGTACATTTTAAGGAATACATCCTGAGCTTTAAAAAACACATATAAAATTGTAATAAATCTGTTCAAACTCGAGTAATACCGTCTTAAAGTGGTAGTAATTCTGTAAAATTACGAAGTTTTCAAAAATTGCATTTTTTGAGACGTCGTATGATTTGAACTAAGTTTTGAGAGTTGTTTTGAATCAAGCATCGTTTAGTACAATGTTTGAAATGTAAGTTGTGCAAATTTGAGTGTTATATAGGTAAAATTGTATTAGTTACACACTTTTAAATCATTTTAAAACAAAATTCATTCATTCAATTCAAGTTTCAGTTTCCGCCCACTCCGTACTTATGTCCATATTGGACCATATTGTCCATACTTTAACTGTAGATTCTTACGCTCATAATATTAAGATTTAACCCAAATTACGTAAATAAAATGTAACTCCTTGCTGAATTACAGGGCGTTTTATTTAAAAATTTAATAACTATTTTTACCCAGTACTTTAAAGGTATTTGACGTATCCTTGTCATAGTTGGCACACAATACAGGTATTTCTTTTTCATATAACCATAAGATTGCTTAATTATTCTCCTTTCATGTCCAATTTGGAAAATTTCATTTGATCCATTAGTTAAATAATTATATTAAAATAACTCAACCGTGCACCTCTCCGAACGTTAGTTTACAGTGCGCCAATGTTTGTGAGAAGGGTGACATTAGCGTTATAAATAAAAAATTATAGAAGCTATAGATTTAAGTTTAGAAAAATCTTTATATAAGTTTGTTTTTGTAAAATTTTCTGAATTTTTCAATGGTCAAGTCAATTTTTTTCTAAGATTTCTAAGATTTTCGGAGTTATTTAAAAAACAACTAATTTTGTAGTTCATTCGTTTAATCAAAACTGGAATAGAACTTTTTGATACGTTGTTTATTACACATTTCTTAATGAAATCACAAAAAGTTCTATCTTGTTTGATTTTGTCCGAAGTCAAAATCTATATTTACTCCCCTATCTGCTTCAATATCATCAACAAACACCCACTATGTTGTTCGCGGTTAGCCGCCAAAAGCCCGGTATCGATTTTCCTTTTAACTACCTGTTAGAAAGAATTATTTTTGCTTTCGCTACCGCGACATCACAGGCGGCATTGAAATTAGACGACATCGTTTTGTCCGGTTTGATGTAGGTTGGCTACCCTTCTTGACCTCATCCTTATTGCTTTAATAATGACAGCGACTCGTGAAAACCGATTTTTCTTTAATAAAAATAAAGTTTTCTATAGGTATGGGTTACTCTTAATTATACGGGTGTTTCATTAATAATTGGAAATACTTTAACTGTAGATTCTTACGCTCATAATATTAAGATTTAACCCAAATTACGTAAATAAAATGTAACTCCTTGCTGAATTACAGGGTGTTTTATTGAAAAATTTAATAACTATTTTTACCCAGTGCTTTAAAGGTATTTGACGTATCCTTGTCATAGTTGGCACACAATACAGGTACTTCCTACTTATTTTTATAAAAAAAACGTTTCTGGCTTTTAGCATGGCCGTACGACAGGGGACCGTGAATGGTTTATCCTTCCGAAATTCTACGCCACTGGCGCAATTGCTATTTTAGCACAATATTTCGATTCTCCAATACTTTCTATGTAAATAATACACTCTCAATTCGTAACGTAAAGTCATCAGTTTTCGAGATACCTGGAGTTAAAAATGAAAGGACACAGTTATTTTGATTGATGTATTACACCCCTTCGTTTTTAACTTCAAATATCTCTAAAACTAACTATTTTATCGTTACGAATAAAAAGTATATTATTTACATAGAATGTACTGAAGAATCTAAAAATTATGCTAAAATAGCAGTTTAGTCAGTGGCGCAGAATTTGGGAAGGGTCAATCATTTACTATCTAGTGTCGTACGCCTCTGGTAGTAGTCTGAAACGATTATTTAACATATATATAAATATAGTTCTTAAAGTTTTAAATAAAAAATAAATTATTAAAAAAAAATTAAAACTATTTGAAATATCCGTGCCATACGTGGCAGAAAGCGTAGGTACTGTTCACCCTAATAAATTATGTTAATAACCGTTTCTGGCTACTAACAGAAAGTGAATGGTTGATCCGTTCCAAATTCTACGCCACTGACGGAACTGCTATTTTAGTATTATTTTTAGATTCTCCAAGACTTTCTATGTAAATAATATACTCTTCATTCGTAACTATAAAATCATTAGTTTTAGATATGTTTGAAGTTAAAAACGAAGGGGTATAATACATTAATCAAAATAACTGTGCTATTTCATTTTTAACTTCAATTAATAATATCTCGAAAACTAATGACTTTATCGTTACAAACGAAGAGTATATTATTTACATATAAAGTATTGGAAAATCCAAAAATTGCACTAAAATAGCAATTCCGGTAATGGCGTAGATTTCGGGAAAGGTCAATCAATGACTTTCCCCCGTCGTACGCCTCTGGTAGTAGCCAGAACCGTTTGCTTAACATAATGTAGTAGGGTGTATAGTACACTTGCTGTCAAGTATTATAAGGATGTGTCAAATTGTTTTAAAGTATTGAGTACAATGGTAGAAAAACAGTTATTAAATTTTTAAATAAAACACCCTGTAACTCAGTAAGAAGCCACATTTTAATTAAGTGATTTGGGTTAAATCTTAATATTTTGAGTCCAAGAATCTACAGTTAAAATATTTCCAATTATGTATTAATGAAACACCGTGTACACTGTGTTTCATGTAAGATGATATCGACATATAGACCGGGAGGTATTATACAAAAGTTCAGCCACGATTTTCTAAGTCCTGCCCTTTGCAATAGTGGAAGGGTAGACGAGGTACGTACAATTTGTGGAAATATCCACAAATTTCCTGTGACATTTTTCTGTAAAAATTCGATTTTCCCAAAAAATAAAAATATGGTTTTGCGATGAATTTCTGAGTCCTGTCATATTCGTAGAATGACAGGATACTATGGATTTTATGAGAGAGTGTGTGTACTTTGTACTCACGTAAGAAGGTCTACTTCTATTATTTTGATTTCAACGAAATAAATATATTTTAAACCGTTTACTTAATTGTATTTTTGTTTAAACCTTAAACTAATTTAATTACTTAAAATGATTCCCAAAATTAAAAATAACAAAATAACAACGTCAGTGTTTATGAACTCCCCGCAGTTGCTAGCCTCCCGCAGTGGCTTTTCCCTTGATGAATAATAGAAAATCTAAATAAAAATAATATACTCTATAAATATAATCTATATTTTTATAGAATATTATTTACTAACAAGATCTATCACCGTCCTAATATAATCGAATTAACAAAAACACCATTTTACATTTTATCTGAATTAATACCTAACCTAAGATTTAATTTTTTTTTAATTTTAGACGACATAAACATTTCGTATGACAGTAATGACGGAATGCGTTTGCATGACGGACGGCCAGTTTCGATGTTCGTTCTCGATAGTTGTTTATCAATATTTAATACCTAATTACTAAAAATGTGTAAAGTTTTGATTTATTTTGTAGTCCTGTCGCCAGGAGGGGTACAACGGCTTCCTTAATTCAGATGGACTTACCTAAGTTTTTTTATGTATTTTGATCCGTAGAACACGAATTTTTTGGGTAACAGTTGATCCGGATGTCAATAAGATTGTTATACACAAAGAACTTGAGGAATTACATAACAGCGATTTTTCGGAAAACAAAACATTTTTTGTATTCTTTGGGTGATACTCAGTAAAAAATGATCTTACAAATTTTTTCGTAGGATACATAGTTTTCGAGATAAACGCCGTTAAACTTTCAAAAAATCGAAAAAGTGCAATTTTTGAACCCGAATAACTTTTGATTTAAAAATAAAATAGCAATTCTGCTTACTGCATTTGAAAATTCAAGTCAAATTCTATCGGTTTTGATTATTTGCGTTGCCAAAAATTTAGTTTTTATTTGTTAAACAAAGCCATATACACATAGTGTTTCCCGTGCCCAATGCATGCGTTTTAATATACGTAATCTACGTAGAAAGTGTCTGTATGCGCGCCTACTCGTTCGATTTCAAATGAGAAATGCATTGAAAACATCATTCAATCACTATGTGTTTATAGCTTTGTTTAAAATAAAAAAATTAATTTTTAGCAATGAAAGTAATCAAAACTGATAGAATTTGACTTGAACTTTCAAATGCGTTAAGCAGAATTGCTATTTTATTTTTCAATCAAAAGTTATTCGGGTTAAAAAATTGCAATTTTTCGATTTTTTGAAAGTTCAACCGCGTTTATGTAGAAAACTATGCATCCTACGAAAAAACTTGTAAAAAAATTTTTTGCTTAAAATGACCCAAAAAAATACAAAAAAATGTTTTGTTTCGCGAAAAATCGCTGTTATGTGATTCCTCAAGTTCTTTGTTTGTAACAATCTTATCGACATCCGGATCGACTGTTACTCAAAAAATTCGTGTTCTCCGGGTCAAAATACATAAAAAAAAACTTGGGTAAGTCCATCTGAATTAAGGAGGCCGTTGTACCCCCACTGGCGACAGGACTATTGTATGAATATAAGTAATTGCAAAATAGTACAGAATTTCACTTTTTGGCGTAAATTTAATTAAGAATACCGTAAATTTTGTACAATATTTTTAACAATAAATTACTTGTAATGGGAAATAAGCCACAATTTTACCAAAAAAATGATTTTATTAATGTTTCGATTTCGAATTAATGGGCTTCGAAACGTTAATAAAATCATTTTTTTGGTAAAATAATAATCGATTACTGTCATCGGCCACTTACATTAAATCTCGGTTAATTTGATTAATCGCGGCAGGTAAAGTAAAATACTTCTTTCAGCACAATAAAGTGTTACTTTACTGCCGCAAATGAGGGCAAATGAGTACAATAATGAATGACTTTAGTGACGGTTGGCGATTAACATATTTATTTCAAAATGATAAAAAAAAATGTTGGCATGACGTCTCCTACTGTTTAAGTATACTTGTCCCTTGGAAAATTATGCGCAAAATTGTTTACCCTGATTCCGTGATTTTCTGAGTCCTGATTTTAAGTTTAACTAATAATGAATATTTAAACTTACAGTCTTAAGTAATGTTGGTACACTTAAATTGTGATGTAGAATTTTCAATATTCGCAATTACACACAAAAATATCAAGACCCGAGACAAACGTACGGTTTGCAAAGTTTGTCAGTGCCGAACTCAATAGTTTTAATTCATTTGTTAAAAACATGGTATTATGATTATAATACTAGAAGAAAAAACTAATTTACATATCAACGACCTATTGTGTTGTCAAATTGTACTCAGCTGTTAGAAAAACGCGTATAATAACAAACAAACCGAGGTTTTCATATTTAGTCTGGTAAAACAACGAAACCGAGGTTTTCATATTTAGTCTGGGCAGATTATCGGAGAATAGGCCATTTTTGGGAAAAGTTATTTACCAGCAATTTTATTGCTGGAATTGAATCTTATGATTCTATAATATATTAATAATAAAGGTAGCAAAATACGCAGATAGTGTGCTACTTGCACAAATGGCGCCCCCACATCGTGTTTTTTTTTTCAATTATTCATCTATAACTCCAAAGATTTTAAGTTTACACCAAAAGCACCCAAATAAAAATTCACTGTAATTAAATTCTACATAGAGACATGTTTTCCCGATTGTAAGAAAATTAGGTTGGAGGGAAATGGAATCTTAAAGTTCAAAATCGATATAGGTTAAAAAAATGCATTTACTCGCCTTCCCATGCAACAATTTTCTTCAATTTTTAGTTTGTTCTCAAGCAACTTAAGTAAAGCCATCTAACTAACGCATTAATAAATGTCAAAGTTGCTTTTGTTTTGTTATAATAAATTTATTTATTTATAAAAAAATTGAACTACTTTTTTTTCCAGTTGAATATTTTTTTTATTTAAACTTACCAGTTTAAGTGTACCTTTTAGCGTTTAAAATATGAATATTTTCATATGAAAGCTGTATAATTATTTAAACAATCTTTGTTTAAACAAATTAGAAAATTTTGTTATAATAAATAAATAAATTTATTATAACAAAACAAAAGCAACTTTGACATTTAATAATGCGTTCGTTAGGTGGCTCTACTCGAGTTACGTGAGAACAAAAAAATATGAAGAAAATTGCTCCATGGGAAGCTAAGAAAATGCATTTTTTTAGCGTATACCGATTTTGAACTTTGAGATTCCATTTTCTTCAACCTGCTTTTTTATTGAAATTTTGATATTTTTATTATTTTTCACTCGTAATACCGATAGTTTTTATTATTATAATATCTATGAATGTACATTATGTTATGAGTTTTTTTAAAGATATGAAAATTTGTGTGGAGAAATAGTACCGAAATAAAAAGATGATGTTTCGAAAAATGCCATCCTATTGTTTATATCTTCGCCGTACATGCCGGTCAACTTAGACCGGTTGTATCTCAGGAACCACTGATCGCAATTAAGCACGTTTTTCTGCGTCCTGTCGCCTTCTTTCTAACATCGTTTTCAAAATTTAATTTAATTTAATAGTTTCTGAGATATTCTATTTGTTTTTAGGTAAGCCAAAAAATTATATATAACTTCAAAATATTCCTGAGGCCGCTTAAATATTCCAATTTCAATTATGTAAAAGGGCTTTTATGTCACCAAGTTATTTAATTATTATTGATAGCTCCAAAATAAATGGGTGATACTAGCTGTGTGGTTTTAATTTAAGTTGTCAATCGCCACTACCCACTGGTTTTTTTATGTTTTTAATTCTTTTGTCCATTCTATTCTATTTTTTATACATTTTCTAATAGTCGCAGTTTAAGATAAGTTTATGCTTATAAAATAGGTACGTAGCTTACATTTTACAGCCAATATATTGTTATTTATATCTAGTGAATTTTACAGCCAATTTTACAGCACATTTAATGATACAAGCATATAATTTGGTGCACATATACTGCACATATAAAGGTTCAAATTTAGATAAGAGGCCATCTCAGATTTTGCCTTTTACAAAAATGGCGGTCATTTAAAATGGGCGACTATACATATGTGACTAATAGCACGATATATTTTGAATGAAAAGTCCGATTTCAACCAAATTTGGTACATAGGTTCATTTTGTGATTCGATGTCGTGAACTGGAAAAATCGGTTTACCAGAAGTTGTATTTTTTCTGGTTTTTTATGTAAAACTATTTTATATTAAATAATTTATTTTCAATTTTTTCGCCCTGTATATATTAATTTTTCAAAATGGTAATACCACCATTCAAAAGAGCGTAAGACTATGTTTTAGGAAATATTTTGAACTTTTTAGTTATATTAATTCACGTAGGTATCTTCACACGTACCTAATGATGGCAGATTCGTGCAAATATTATAAGAATTATTGTGCATTTAATGGTAGAAGCATATAATTTAGGCCACATATACTACGCATACAAAAGTTCAAATTTAGGTACGAGGCCATCTCAGATTTTGCCTTTTACAAAAATAGCGAGCATTCAAAATGGCGGCTACACATATGTGAATAATAGCACGATAACTTTTGAACGAAAAGTCCAATTTAAGCCAAATTTGGCATCAAGGTTTTTTTTTGATGAATAAGATCGAGGTCTTGAACCGGAAGAATCGGTTTACCAGAAGCTGTGTTTTTACTGTTTTTTATGTAAAAATATGTTGTTTTTTTTTCAATTCTTTCACTCTGTATTTAAGTTTTCAAAAAGGTAATACCGCCATTGAAGAGAGTGTAATAATATTTTTTAGGGAAGATTTTGAACTTTTTAGTTATGTTAGTTACCATTTAATAAATGCATATCGTATCTTCACATGTACCTATGTGCGGCAAATTCATTTTGAATGCCCGCCATTTTTGTAAAAGACAAAATCTGAGATGGCCTCATATCTAAATTTGAATCTTTGTATGTGTAGTGTGTGTGGTCCATATTATATCCTTTTACCATTAAATGTACCATATTTCTTATATTGCACTGATCTGCCGCACATAGGTTCATAGGTACATATGAAGATACGTTATGCATTTATTAATTGGTAATTAACATAACTAAAGAGTTCAAAATATTTCCTAAGAAATACTTTTACACCCTTTTCAACGCCGATATTAACTTTTAGAATAATTAATACATACAGGGTGAAAGAATTAGTAAAAAACAACATGTTTTTACATAAAAATCAGAAAAAACACAACTTATTGTAAATCGATCCTTTTGGTTTAAGACCTTGGTCTTAATGTTGTTCTGAAGCTATTTTCTTGTAGCATTTTTATAATCAAGTATATTCAAATGGGAAATAAGCCACAATTTTACCTAAAAATGATTTTATTAACGTTTCGACGCCCAAGTCGGGTGTCGTTGTCAAAATACTAAATAATGCTAAATAAACAAAAATGTTGTTGCTTAGTAAAAAATTCTTCTAATAATTTATTTAATCTGACTCATTTATATCGGCAATTCAGACACGTATTATACATTTTAAAGTAGAAGACTTTAAAATGATATTGCCAATATTGATGAGTTGCGTTCCTGGGACGACTTTACTAAAAGATAGTTCATTCGATTACATGAAATCAATCCCAACTCAAGAATATCCGCCACAAAAAATCATAGCATGTGATCTGTCTTTAAAAAGACAACCAAATGCAACGGTGGCACTGAAATTCTCGCGTTAGAGATTCCATAGTAAATCACGAGGGAAAACCAGGAAAAACCTCGTGATACTATCCCGACATCGTAAGTATTTGGGTTTACATTTAGTTTACTCTCAAAACTAATACCAAATTCTGACTTGATATTTTAAATTTTAAATAATACTAAAATACTAAATATGTACTATATATAACTTAATAAATATATAAATGAGTCAGATTAAATAAATTATTAGAAGAATTTTTTACTAAGCAACATTTTTGTTTATTTAGCATTATTTAGTATTTTGACAACGACACCCGACTTGGGCGTCGAAACGTTAAAAAAATCATTTTTAGGTAAAATTGTGGCTTATTTCCCATTTGAATATACTTGACCTTGGTCTTAAACATAAAAAAAAGAACCTATATACCAAATTTGGTTGACGTCGGACTTTTCCTTCAAAATTTATCGTGCCATTAGTCACATATGTACAGTCGCCATTTTAAATGCCCACAATTTTAATAAAAGGTAAAATCTGAGATGGAGTTATATCTAAATTTGAACCTTGATGGGTGTAATATACGTTGTCCAAATTATGTGCTTCTACCATTAAATGCACAATAATTCTTATAATATTTGCACGAATCTGCCACACATTGGTACATGTGAAGATACGTTATGCATTTATTAAATGGTAATTAACATAACTAAAAAGTTCAAAATATTTTTTACAAAATATTTTTACGCTCTTTTCAATTGCGGTATTACCATTTTGAAAAATTAATATATACAGAGGGAAAAAATTGAAAAAAAAACATATTTTTACTTAAACAACCAGTAAAAACACAACTTCTGGAAAACCGATTCTTCTGGTTCACAATATACATCTTGTAAATCAAAAAAAGAGAACCTATATACCAAATTTGGTTGAAATCGGACTTTTCGTTCAAAAGTTATGGTACTATTAAACACATATGTATAGGTGCCATTTTGAATGCCCGCCATTTTTGTAAAAGGCAAAATCTGAGATGGCCTCATATCTTAATTTAAACCTTTGTATGTGTAGTATATGTGGTCCAAATTATATGCTTGTATCATTAAATGTGCAATTGTTTCACATATCGGCCGCACTACTATACAATTAACTAAAAACATAGTATAATATATCCTTATTTGAGTTCTCTTTTATGTGTACATAAAATCACTCTGTATTTTATTGCTCTTAAAATGCAACTAATTGAGGCTCGTTAGTACTTACCTACATCAAATTGTATTAGAGACGCTTGCAGCATAATTGAGTTTTCTTATCAAGAGTCTGGAAGTTTACGGTAATTAGATTATGATTCTGGATGCTCTGTTGAAACTTTTATAAAAGCTGGTGTATATTTTCTTAATAAATTGTTTTAATTAATCCTCAACTAGCAGTACGCCAGTCAATAAAGAAAAACATGAAAAAACCTTAAACAGGTAATAATTAAAGGTTTTAAAAGTTAACAAGGGAAAGTTTTACTTTAATAAAATTAAAATAATAATAAAAATTATCATCGACTCAGTCATTTCTATTCAGGCATATTCCAAAAAGAGGAACCTATTTACTGCCTTCATTGATTACAAGAAGGCCTTTGACTCAGTGCCGCGTGAATGGCTTATAGATATATTAAAAATATATATAGTCGATGATGATATAGTGACCTTTTTAAACCATATTATAATGACAGAGTGGAAGACTAGAATTCACCTTCAAATACCTGGTGAAAATAACATCGAGACTGAAAATATCGCAATCAGCCGGCTCCTGTTCCAAGGAGACTCGTAAGTCCACTGTAGTTCTGTCTATCTATGAACCCACTATCTCAGCTATTGAACTCCACTGACGCAGGTTTTATTATCAAAAATAACAACAATGTGATGGCGAAGCTTAATCATCTGTTGTATATGGATGATTTGAAATTAATGGCTTCCACTCGAAACCAACTCGATGAGATTTTAAGAACTGTAGAATCCTTTTCAAATGATATTACTATGCACTTCGGACTAGATAAGTGCCGTGTTTTAAATATAGTCAGAGGAAAAGTACAGCCCGGAGGATTCGATATGTAAAATGGCCAGAACATCGAGGCCATGGATGAAAATGATATGTGCAAATATCTTGGAGTAAAGCAAGCGCGGAAAATTGACCATAAGCAAATGAAAACCGAGATAACTGCGGAGTTTATACGAAGGGTAAAACAGCTGCTTCGTTAACACCTTAACAGTAAAAATTTGTTTAAGGCACTAAACACCTATGCATGTTCCGCGCTTAGCTATTCGTTTAGCATTGTTAAGTGGACAAAAACGATCATAGAGAATCTTCAGCAAAAAGTAAGAACACACCTCACAAAGGCACAAAAACACCATCCTAAAAGTGCAGTAGAACGAACGACATTACCACAGAATCTAGGAGGAAGAGGACTTATGGATATAGGTGAGCAATTAGATAAACAAATTGCTAATTTAAGAACTTATTTTCAGGTGCAAGCTGAGACATCTATTCTACATCGCGCTATTTGCGCAGTAGATGACACAACACCGATCAAACTGAGGGAACCAGAAATGCGCATAAACCACCTCACTAAAAACAAAAAAATGCGAACCTGGATGGGTAAACCTCTGCACGGGCGACATCCCAATGAGGTCAGCCAAGACTATGTCGACAATACAGCGTCGAACTATTGGTTGACATCAGGAAAGATGTTCCCTGAAACGGAAGATTCATTACTGGCCATTCAGGATCAGGTAATACCAACCAGAAATTACCTGAAATATATCGTCAAAGACCCTCAGCATCAAAACGACATATGCCGATATGGATGTCAAGCCCAAGAAACCATCCAACATCTTACAGGGAGCTGCCAGGCATTTGCTGCAACTGAATATAAGGAACGGCATGACGCAGTGGGAAAAATCCTTCATCAAGAGATAGCTATCAAGCTGGGACTTCTCGAAACGGACCATCTCCCATATTATCAATACGTCCCTGAGAGTATGCTTGAGGATGGCAACTACAAGCTATACTGGGACCGCACTGCGCTCACAGACCAAACAGTGGCACATAATAGACCAGATATCCTACTAGTTAATAAATTAACAAGACAAACAACACTCATTGTAATTGGCGATTCCTAACAACAATAATCTACGTACTAAATTTACTGAAAAGATCGCCAAGTACAGAGATCTGGAAATTCAAATACGAAGATAATGGAGAATGCAAACTACTCAGACGATAGCTATTATTATGTCTACTACTCGAGTCATTCCGAAGAACCTCCTCGAAAGCATAAAAAGGCTGGGTCTAAATGAACATCTTTACAAGACCATGCAGAAAGCTGTACTACTCGCAACGGCCAGATATGTACGAAAATTTATGGAAGATACACCTGCATACCAAGTCACCTAGGGTTCGATAACACGGAAAGAGTCCCACCAGAGCTCAATCCTTTTGATACCGTAGGTATCTGGAATGAGTCAATTTTCCTCTTAGAGGGAGTGTGAGCCGTATGGCTAAATCTGGATAAAAATAAAACTTTAATGGGACCAATTTTCTGGTAACACTTTGCAAAGCAACCAATGCTGGAGCAAAAAAGGCTGAGGGAGATCTAAAAGTTGCATCTCACTTCTCGCATGTCCAGCGCAGTAAATTTCCAACAAAAAAAGGTTTGCACACTCAGTTAGAAGTAAAACTAATAGAAATAAATAATCATTTTGTTCTAAAACGAAACAAGAGCCGTCTTATATTTCAGTTCGTTCAGAGAGCGCCATAAGCACCTTAACCGGTTTCGATTTTTTTTAGGTTGTCATCAGGAAGTGCATATATGATCTCTGAACAAACTGAAATAAGTCGGGCTGCTATTATCGGAATACAACGAAACAACGTGATACAGGTGTCGTGGCGACATCTGCTTTAAACAAGCGAAAGTTGTATTTTAATGAAAGAGATAATATTAAATAATTAAACTTTTATACAAAAAAAATCCTTTTTATAATAAAACATTTTTATTATTTATGGGAGAGAATATAAAATAATTTGACGATATAAAATGCTTAAAATTCCAAAAATTACACTATAATAAAAAAGTACTTTTTATAATAACACGGTTTTGTTATAATATACAGGACACATGTTTCGAAAAAATAAAATATGAATCTTTAGTAGGTGTATTAACTGGTAAAATTATAATTCCAAAAATTACACTAGTATAAAAAAGTACTTTTTATAATACGACGGTTGTTTATAATGGTATATATAATATTTATATATACCTATTAATTAACTTATAAAATATGAATTTTAATCAACTTTTAATTATTTATAAAAAAAACTTAAATAAAGATACGCAACAGCCGTGTTCGAACTAGGGAACTCTCGATATGCAGTCTAATGCTACTGACCCACTTTAAAATATTCATTAGTCACATTTTTAAAATAGTTTGAAATAAAAAAAAATCGATTTATCCATACAGGTTGATTGATTAGTGGGGTGAAGCTCCGTAGATCCGTTTGAAGCGTTTTACCTGTCTGCTCTAATGGGATCAAGGATAGACTATGTACTAAGATACTGGGGGGTCGAAATGGGGCTAGTAGAAGGAACAGACACGCAAACCTTCATGCGAACGACAGCTCATTTTTTGTGCGGTGACGGGTCGTAGATTCGTTGGGAGGGGTAGGAGGGTTTAAAGAAGACTAACTACATAACCAAATAAGCAAAGGATACTTACACAGACTTGAGGACTTTCCTACTATTTAAACAAATTGGGACGCCGTTTGAAAAATCCTCAAATTCTCATATCGAGTACTTACTGGAAACCAACTGGGGGACATTCATCGTAGATTCCTCGTTGGGGTTAAACTGGGCTATCTATTACCTTTATTGGCTTCTATGCCATTACATTTTCTTCTATTCTAAAACTTAATTTGCTTGTATTAGATATCTGTTAATAATTTTCTTGAAGAAAGAGGTTACATAAATAAAAATGTGTACATTTTATAATGTTTATTTAAACCTTTATACTTTTGATTATGAGAATAAACATATTCTCAAACAAGAAATGAATAATAAAAACAAATACATGGTTTTACAATTCTTAACCTTATTTATTTTTAGCAGTGTACCAAAACAAAAATTTGACTTATGGCTGTCAAAAGTCACTGCCATTAAATTTACTTTACATAAAACTTTCCAAGAATCCATGTTGAAAACAAATTATTTAAATATGTAAAACCTTTACCAAATTATTATCCACTTGTGAATTATTTAAAATAAACATTATCCATACCTTAAAACAAAAATCCATGTCACATGTCACACTTGGAACTTCAAAATTTTCCATTCGAGATTGGGGGGGAGGAAAGACATTCAAATCAGTACAAAACTGGAAACAGGATAAAATTGATACCAAATCAAATATCATCTTCAATACAGGAATGTTACCATAACATCATCAAAAACAGGAAACCACGCACTTTCTCTTTTTACCGCCGGCAAACCAAACTGCATAACAATAATAGTGTTTCACAAGAATATATCCATGTAAAATATTGTGAAACTATTGTAATAATATTCCTTGACATTTACTGGACAAACTGCCAGTCCTTCACTTCTTTTACCATAAAAAGAAAACCATTTTAAAGCCGGCAAAATGCGTTTCTTTGTGAGTCTGTTAGTTGAGTTCCACACAAAAAGATGTTTAATCTTCGAACATGTTTTTGGAACTCCTTGCATCGTCACGTCTCTCTCGCGTCCAACGGATGCATTTCTTCTCGATCTTTCGACCAAAACTATTGACCAATCATCAACTACAACTCCAAGGATCTTTCAAAATTCAGACCAATAATACCATAGGGTTTTTAGCGCTCAAAACTTAAGGGAAATATACTGGGATTTTTCAACGGATCCTTCCAGAACAATAAATGTTTATACAAGTAAACAGGAAATTTCCTATGATTTTACTATGTTGCGAAACAAACAGTATTACTCATAAGCAGGGACGGCTTAGAATTTTTAATGATATATTAACTCACAAAATATATTAGAAAAATAAATATTTTTCTTGGGATGGGATTAAAATTAATGGATATTTTTTATAAAACATTGTAGTAGAAATCCATCTGCTACAATAGCCTCCTCGGAAGAGAGGAAACTGGATTACTTATTCAGTTTTCGATAACTACAAAAATCCAACATTGACATTTTGGGTGTGACAGGACAACAATACCAAAATATTTAAATAATGGCTATTGGGGATTAAACAAAAACATCGTTGTTAGGGAGTGGGCTAGCGTGCCATCAATCGCCAGACTCTTTAAAGTCGAGTAGACTTAAATGTTTAAAGACTCTAATAAGAACTGTAGGTGATAAGAGTTTCTGTGTCTTGGGGAAGAAACTAATCTTGTGCCCTGTGTGGACCTCGCTGACATCCACCTCAGTAACACAAGTGATATACCAGGACAGACACAGCCTCATCACCTCGTTGCCTAACGGGGAGCGGTTTTCAAAAACTTAAAAAAATTTACGGCAGATAAATATCTGCCCAAACTCTGCTAACACCTAGCGAGTTTCACGGGACATTCGGCAACGGTTCAGCAAAAGGAGGATTTAGACAATCCAGTCTAAATACCTCGTTGAGATAAAATGTCACAAATAACTCATCTCAACAACTCATTCAAACAAAACCAACAAAGGGGGGGGGGGTACGTGTGACAACATAAAAAGACCAAAAAAAACTAGTATACTGGATTCAAACGGGATATCAAACCATTTAATCAAGACCAAAAAAAAATGAACGTAACACATGACATAGGAAATACTACATCATTACGTTTCCAATCAACAGTCCTACCTAGGACATAAAAGCCTTTCATGAAAGTTCACAAGACAATTTTCACATTTTCAAATCACTAACTGGGATAGGCTTTACTTTTTAAAACCGGGGATATGACCTTACTTTTCCAAAACATGAGTAGACTTTATTTTTCCAAAACATGAGTAGACTTCACTCTTCCAAACTGGGGTTAGACTACTTTTTCAAAACAGGGATGAAAGCAACACACAGGGGAAAGACCAAAGGGACATTGGAAAGAATGACAGTTCCGACGAACGACCACTTCCATTTATCCACCGAAAGCAAGCTTCACCTGTACTCAACGCGGCCAGATCCTAAGCTCACTAGCCTTGTCACAGCTTCTGCTCTTGGCCTACTTTCAATAAACAAACACAAGAGAGGTCAACGAACTATTCGCCAAAAAAAATCAAACTCCATCACGGACATGGGCTAACAGACATTACGGGATAACAGACTCTAAAATTTCCAGACAAAACAGGGATAGACAAACAAACAGGGAACAAACAGACTCATAAGACATCTAGTCATACTCCATATACATGGGCTTACAAACACAAATAATATTGAAACTTGGTTCTTATATGAGCTTACACAAATAAAACCGTTCTTGCTCCGACTATTAATGGGAGTGTTCCCAGACAACTGAACAACACTTCCTCATCACGAGTATTACACTTGTGATATGCCAGATACAAGAAAACATACATCATTTTTATGAACAAGTGGAGGGGCCTCGCCACGGTTTCCCTCTTCACTTTTTCATGGGGTTACTTTTTCTTCACTTCTCAAACCTTTTTCAACTAATCATTGGTATCCTTTACGACACCTACAAAGATAGATTAGTCAAAAAAAAAGGACAACACGGATAAGTGGAGGGGCCTCGCCACAGTTTCCCTCTTCACTTTTTATCAATCATAACAGTTTTTTCAAAACAGTGTCGACAGAGAACGCTATCTTCAAATCTAACAGCGATAGCTTTTCTCCTGGCTGCTTGAAAAAACAAGGGGTCTACTTCTTCATTAATAAGTGGAGGGGCCTCGCCACGGTTTCCCTCTTCACTTCTTCATGAACAAGTGGAGGGGCCTCGCCACGGTTTCCCTCTTCACTTCTTCATGGGGTTACTTCTTCAAGGATGACTTCTCCAACTAACCTGTGGCATAACATACCCAATATAGATAGGCTTCGCTGGAAAATCACGGGACTTACTCACACAGACCATACCGAATTAGCTCATACACGGACCATACCAACAATATCACACATCTACTCAAACGACCAAATCAATAATCACAAAAAACGTTTATTCTGTAAAAAACTGTTGATCTATAAGAATACATGCAAAAAAATATAACATATTGTTATACTCTATAAGTGGATTCAATATTCAAAACATTTTAATTGTAACTTTTACCAAAATTTTCAAAAAATAAAATTTTAATGTTACTTTTACCAAAATTTTCAAAAAAACATTTTTACTTTATTTTTTACTCATCTGTTTGTCTATATATTTTATTAATATTTTCCAAAAAATTTAACCAATGCTTTCATCATGGGTACAATATCAATACAATATAGTAAGTACGCTACAATATTAAACATACTATTCTGTTGTACGATACATACAATACAATACCAGTATACTACGGTTTACATAATATGGGGTTACAAGTTAAATACACTATGATGTATGAAATGGTACATGCCTATACAATCAGCAGCATGACCAAATCAACACCACAATACCATGTGTACATACTTACACCTCTTTGGAAAAATTATTAACATTCGTAAACAAAAATTACAAAATTGGGCTCTTTAGTGGGAACTAAAAGACTGAAACAGTTTCGGGGGCACTAAAAGACTTGAAACAGTTTCTAGGGGCAAGACAAGAGGAATCTGGGCAAAACTATTTGGGAAGACTAGTGTGATAGTTACTCGGGGTCAAACTACAGGGTGAACGTTACAAGTATTACAAGTGTAACATTAAGTGGGGGGGGCTAAAGACATTGGGGAACTAGTAGATAGGATAACTACTAGTGCAAATGGTATACAAGCTAAACTTGTAACAGTGGGTACCCAAAACAGAAAAAGATTCGAGCTTCCATGTTGTCGGAAACACTTGTAGCACACACCGAGATCGGGCTGCCCAAGGGGACGGGCACTGCCTTAACAGTTGTAGTACAAATGGGACCGAAAGGAGGCCCAAGGGACTTGGCCCACACTGGTGGGTCAGTTGGAGCATGCAAATAGGACCAGAAGAGGCTAAAAAGAAACATGCCCCACGTTGTCGGGGCCAGTTGAAGCGTTTTACCTGTCTGCTCTAATGGGATCAAGGATAGACTATCTACTAAGATACTGGGGGGTCGAAATGGGGCTAGTAGAAGGAACAGACACGCAAACCTTCATGCGAACGACAGCTCATTTTTTGTGCGGTGGCGGGTCGTAGATTCGTTGGGAGGGGTAGGAGGGTTTAAAGAAGACTAACTACATAACCAAATAAGCAAAGGATACTTACACAGACTTGAGGACTTTCCTACTATTTAAACAAACTGGGACGCCGTTTGAAAAATCCTCAAATTCTCATATCGAGTACTTACTGGAAACCAACTGGGGGACATTCATCGTAGATTCCTCGTTGGGGTTAAACTGGGCTATCTATTACCTTTATTGGCTTCTATGCCATTACATTTTCTTCTATTCTAAAACTTAATTTGCTTGTATTAGATATCTGTTAATAATTTTCTTGAAGAAAGAGGTTACATAAATAAAAATGTGTATATTTTATACTGTTTATTTACACCTTTATACTTTTTATTATGAGAATAAACATATTCTCAAACAAGAAATGAATAATAAAAACAAATACATGGTTTTACAATTCTTAACCTTATTTATTTTTAGCAGTGTACCAAAACAAAAATTTGACTTATGGCTGTCAAAAGTCACTGCCATTAAATTTACTTTACATAAAACTTTCCAAGAATCCATGTTGAAAACAAATTATTTAAATATGTAAAACCTTTACCAAATTAATATCCACTTGTGAATTATTTAAAATAAACATTATCCATACCTTAAAACAAAAATCCATGTCACATGTCACACTTGGAACTTCAAAATTTTCCATTCGAGATTGGGGGGGAGGAAAGACATTCAAATCATTACAAAACTGGAAACAGGATAAAATTGATACCAAATCAAATATCATCTTCAATACAGGAATGTTACCATAACATCATCAAAAACAGGAAACCACGCACTTTCTCTTTTTACCGCCGGCAAACCAAACTGCATAACAATAATAGTGTTTCACAAGAATATATCCATGTAAAATGTTGTGAAACTATTGTAATAATATTCCTTGACATTTACTGGACAAACTGCCAGTCCTTCACTTCTTTTACCATAAAAAGAAAACCATTTTAAAGCCGGCAAAATGCGTTTCTTTGTGAGTCTGTTAGTTGAGTTCCACACAAAAAGATGTTTAATCTTCGAACATGTTTTTGGAACTCCTTGCATCGTCACGTCTCTCTCGCGTCCAACGGATGCATTTCTTCTCGATCTTTCGACCAAAACTATTGACCAATCATCAACTACAACTCCAAGGATCTTTCAAAATTCAGACCAATAATATCATAGGGTTTTTAGCGCTCAAAACTTAAGGGAAATATACTGGGATTTTTCAACGGATCCTTCCAGAACAATAAATGTTTATACAAGTAAACAGGAAATTTCCTATGATTTTACTATGTTGCGAAACAAACAGTATTACTCATAAGCAGGGACGGCTTAGAATTTTTAATGATATATTAACTCACAAAATATATTAGAAAAATAAATATTTTTCTTGGGATAGGATTAAAATTAATGGATATTTTTTATAAAACATTGTAGTAGAAATCCATCTGCTACACGTTATAGTAATAGATAGCAATAAAAGTTAATAACAAAAATTGTAGCCAACTTTGATTACAGATTGATAGTCAGTTTTAGACAATTCAGTCATGGCTTACATAAAATTTGGATTGATTTATACATGTAATTAATAATTTGCTCTAAAAAATGAAAATATCTCGAAAACTAATAAATTTAGACAGAGGGAATGTTATATAAAAATTAAAATACGGTAATGGTACTTTTCGATAGTGATATAAAATACAGGGTGTTTCATTTAAAATTACTGAGAAAGTAATATACTTGCGTTTTGACTCACCCTTTATTTAATATAAAGAAAATTAGCAATATCGATCATTTATGAAAATTTTGACAATAAATAAAAAATACGACATCAATAAACCATTGCCGTTGTGCTTATTTTTATTTAT
Source organism: Diabrotica virgifera virgifera (assembly GCF_917563875.1). Taxonomy (NCBI): domain Eukaryota; kingdom Metazoa; phylum Arthropoda; class Insecta; order Coleoptera; family Chrysomelidae; genus Diabrotica; species Diabrotica virgifera. Next base: position 154,093,709 of record NC_065450.1, read on the forward strand.
ACAGGGAGTTAAACTTCATATAAAATTGGTTATAACTTTGTAAATACCCTGTATAACATATAAAAAATTTATATTTTTGTAATGGAGAAGTTAAGAAGATTTCTAATATAAAATAAAATATAGGGTGTTCCATTAAAAAAAACATAACTTTGATTTGCCGCTGTTATCGAACACCCTGTAACATTTTAACTAATTTTGTAATGTGAAGTTCAAAGTTGGCTACAATTTTTGTTATTAACTTTTATCGCTATCCATTACTATAACGGATCTACGGAGCTTTACCCCACTAATCAATCACCCTGTAAAATAGCAGTTAAATATTGCATTGTTAGCCATCTCTGAGCTATTTTGAAAATTTCAGGTACCTAGGTAGCCTAGAGCTATATTTAAAATGGATCACAAAATTTGCGGAGACCGTGACAACAATCAAGCCAAGTATATAAAAACGTTTTAAAATAAAACTTTATTTTGGCCAAGATTTCTGGTAACACCTTCGTGTATTCTAAAATTTACAAACGAAAGAATGCTGGAACAAAGAAGGCTGAGGGAGATCAAAAAGGTGCATCCCATTTCTCGCCTGTCCGGTGCGGTAAAATTCCAACGAAAACGGTCCCGCATACTCAGGGTACAAGTATTAGAAATAAATAATCAGAGATAGTCATGAACTTTCTAATGAGAACCTGGCAAGGTTCGAAACCGGTTAAGGTGCTTATGGCGCTCTCTGAACGAACTGAAATATAAGACGGCTCTTCTTTCGTTTTTCAACGAAATCATTATTTATTTTTATTAGTTTCACTCCTAACTCAGTATGAGGGAGCATTTTTCGTTGGAATTTTACCCCGCTGGACAGGCTAGAAGTGAGATGCAACTTTTAGATATCCCTTAGCCTTCTTTACTCCAGCATTCGTTGGTTTGCAAATTTTAGAGACCACGAAGGTGTTGCCAGAAAATAGGTCCCATTAAAGTTTTATTTGTAACCAGATTTAGCCATACGGCTCACACTCCCTCTAAGGGGAAAATTGACTCATCTCAGATGAGTCTTCAGAACGAACTGAAATATAAGACGGCTCTTGTTTCGTTTTACAACGAAATGATGATTTATTTTAAAAGATATTTGGGGGGTAGCTCATGACAATATAAAACGTTTCTTTTACATTTTACAGAAACATAGTTTAAATAAATGTAGATCGTAAAAATTTCTTTAATATTGAGAGTTTCCAAATTAAACTACATAAAGCATTGACCGAGATAATTGCAAAAAACCCTTATTTTTGCAGTCATTTGTAAATTTTAATAACTTTGTTTTTTGCGTACTTATCCAAAGTTGTGGCAGTTAATTAGTTATTAAAGTATGTTAAAGTTCAAACAGATCGATCAAACCGTTTAGAAGTAATTCACTTTGTCTATACCGGAGAGCGATTATTTAAACAACTGTAGTTGCCCAAACATTTATTATAAAAGACCTGCAGTTTACCTGCAAGGGTTTTTGTCAATTTCCAGGTTTTAGATCCATAGAATAGAACAGCCATGATACTCTGGGCTAATTAGAAAAATACAAGGAAAAGTTATTACCAGCAATTTTATTGCTGGAATCGAATCTTATGATTGTATATATTAATAATATAGGTATTCAAAGTCCGCAGATAATGTGCTACTTTTTTTATAAACAAAATGGCGCCCGAAAATCGTGTTTTTTTTCAATTTTTGCTCTATAACTTCAAAGATTTTAACGTCACAAAAAAAAACACTCAAATAAAAACTCACCGTAATTAAATTCTGCATATAGACGTGTTTTTCCCGATTTATTTCGACGAAAATTTTCCCCGGTAAATGCGGGTTTTTCCAACAAAATCTTCAGCTAAAATGTTAGATAAGTAATTGTTTATCAATAATTAAATAACTTGGTAATATAAAAGCTTTTTCGTATAGATTATAATTCCAGAAGCCGATGGAAATTGAATGAACGGTTCAGAAACAATTTAATTGTTAATTAAAAATTTACGGTCGCTATAATAACCACGATAATTATAATACATAAGAATAACTATGATTTTTGTATAAAAAGACACCGTACCTATCTAATATACTTTACTGAATTGAAATTGGACTATTTAAGTGGCCTCTGGAATATTTTAAAATTATAAACAATAATATTTTGGCTTATAAACAAATAGAATATCTAGGGAAATATTAAATTAAATTAAATTATGAAAACGGTTTTGGAAAAAAGCGGCAGGACGCTTCTTTTAAAAGAAAAAACGTTAAATTTTGATGAGTCGTTCCTGAGATACAACCGGTCAAAGTTGACCGGCATTTACAGCAAAGATATAAACAATTGGAACATAATTTTCGAACCATCACCTTTTTATTTTTGTCCTCTTTCTCCACACCAATTTTCATATCTTTAAAATACTCATAACATAATACTATTATAATAAAAACTATCGATATTACGAGTGTAAATTGCCAATAATAGCAAAAATGGAATCAAAAATTAGGTTGAAGAAAATGTAATCTCAAAGTTCAAAATCGGTATACAAAAAATGCATTTTCTCGGCTTCTCATGGAGCAATTTTATTCATTCTTTTTTTGTTCCATAGTCACTCGGGTAGAGCCATCTAACTAACGTATTACTAAAGTCAAACTTGCTTTTGTTTTGTTATAATGGATTAATTTATTCATAAGAAAAGAAAACTACATAATTCTTCAAGTTGGAGACTTTTTTTAAAAAAAACTTACTACAGGTGTACCCTTTAACGTTAAAAATACAAATATTCTCATTTGAAAGCTGTATAATTATTTAAACAATCTTTATTTAAACAAATTAAAAAATTTTGTTATAATAAATAAATTATTTTATTATAACAAAACAAAAGCAACTTTGACATTTAATAATGCGTTAGTTAGATGGCTCTACTCGAGTTACTTGGGAACAAAAAAAGAATGAAGAAAATTGCTCCGTGGGAAGGCGAAAAAATGCATTTTTTTAACGTATACCGACTTTGAACTTTGAGATTACATTTTCTCCAACCTAATTTTTGATTAGAATTTTGCTATTTTTGGCCATTTTCACTCGTAATATCGATAGTTTTTATTATAATAATAAATAGTATGAGTATTTTAAAGATATGAAAATTGGTGTGGAAAACGAGGACAAAAATAAAAAGGTGATGATTCGAAAATTATGATGCTATTGTTTATATCTTTGCCGTAAATGCCGGACAACTTTGACCAGTTGTATCTCAGGTACAATTACATCACATCACAATTAAACGCTTTTTCTTTTAAAAGAAGCATCCTGCCGCTTTTTTCCAGTACCGTTTTGATGATTTAATTTAATTTAATATTTCCCGAGATATTCTATTTGTTTATAAGCCAAAAAATTGTTTATAATTTTAAAATATTCCTGAGGCCGCTTAAATAGTCTAATTCCAGTTCTGTAAAGTACATTAGATAGGTACAGTGTCGTTTTATACAAAACTCATAGTTATTCTTATGTATGAATGACGATGATTCCTATGTATCATAATTATTGTGGTTATTATAGCGACCGTAAATTTTTAATTAACAATTCAATTGCTGCTAAACTGTTCATTCAATTTCCATTAGCTTCTGGAATTATAATCTATACGAAAAGAGCTTTTATATTTCCAAGTTATTTAATTATTGATAAACAATTACTTATCTAAAATTGTAGTTGAAAATTAACGATTTTGTTGGAAAAACCCGCATCTTCCGGGGAAAATTTTCGTTGAAGTAAATCGGGAAAAACACATCTCTATGCAAAATTTAATTACGGTGAATTTTTATTTGGGTGTTTTTGGTTTAAAGTTAAAATATTTGGAGTTATAGAGCAAAAATTTAAAAAAACACGATTTTCGGGCGCCATTTTGTTTATAAAAAAGCACACTATCTGCGGACTTTGCATACCTATATTATTAATATATGCAATCATAAGATTCGATTCCAGCACTAAAATGGCTGGTAAATAACTTTTCCCAAAAATGGCCTATTCTCCGATAATCTGCCCAGACTATGACATTTGACTGGAATATTCGAATCTTTGTCTTTCTAGTATACTGGCCAGACCTCCAAACAGGGTTTATTAATATTGATTTTGAAACCTATTTTATTGGCTTTAGTGGAAAATGTTGCCAATTGGTCAGCCACATCTTGGAACCTTTGTCCTAACAGGCAGATATTTTAAGTAGATTGTTTCTGTTTAATGGCAACCAGTTTCCTAGTTTTGACAACTGTCATATTTAAGAAAATATCCATAATATACGTATTAAAAATAATCTTAGGAATATCACACGACAGCATAAAATAATGCTTCATTTTTACTCAAATTTGTTGTCATTGGGCAATAGCCACTCGAGCCCTGCGGGCTCTTGTGTCTATTGCCAGACAACAAATTTTCGAAAATCTGTCGCATTATTTTCAATTTATTCTCACTCTCTTGTGATATTATACCCGAAAATTGTTTTTTTCGGGATTTTTCCTAGCTCTAAATTTTTCCACATAGCGGCATGAGATAAGCTGTCAAAGGCGCGCACGAAATCAACAACAATAAATATGTATAGGGGTGTGTTCCATTCAACCGATTTTTCCGTTGTTACCCTAGCAGTATTAATGTGGTCTATGCAGGAGGATTCTGGTCTAAAGCCTGGTTGATTAGCTCCACCTCCAAAACAATATATTTATCAGTGAACTCGTCATTGGATCATGTGAAACAAAAAGCTCAAAAAGATTTTATTAGGTTATGAGTTTCTCGAGGTAATGCTGTCGAGTTTTTTTAGTTTCAACGATTTTTGAGTGTTTGATATCACTCGGAAATCAAAATAACGAAATTGTTTGTAAAAGATGGTAAAAATCAACACATTTTTTCATTATTGTTAAACAAAAAATACGCATGAAACAGCGTTACCTCTCGACAGCGTTACCTCGCGAAATTTCTAAAGAAAATTTTTGCAAAATTTCAGATGTATCGGTCAAGTAGTTTTTAAGTTGCAACGTCCACCGCCTTTGAAAACGCGTTTTTAGTTTTGACAATTTTTATTTTAAATTTCTTTTTGTCTGTTAAATCGTAAAGGAATATGTTTTTGAATCCCGGAGTATTTTCGGAGGCGAGACCGACGTATTAACACTGAGAAGAAGTCAAGAATTTTAAAGCCAGTGTAAGACCAATAATGACATACGCATCAGAAACAAGACCAGATACAGCCACAATACAAAGACTACTGAAAACGGCGGCATAGATGAGAGTATTAAGAAGAATTACAGGAAATAGGCTGAAAGATCAAAATAGGAGTGAAGACATTAGAAGATAATGTAACGTACAGTTTATAAACAATGTATAAACTAAATAGAAAAAAGAATGGAATAACCACATAAGCAGAATGGGGCAGAATGGTCAAAATAGCAAGAAATATATCACCAATCTGTGAAAGAAATATCGGCCTACCGCGCAAATAATAAAGTGACAACCCTCCATATTGGTATCAATCCACCAATGAACAAGCAAAATAGCTTATAAAGAGGAAGAAGAAGAAGAAAAAGTAGATTATAAAAAGATTAACAAGCGTTAAAATAGGAGTTCTAAAGGCCCAAAGTATTATAAAGTAGATTTTATATCCCACCCTCGTATAATGCAAGGTTATCTTTTTGACCTGCTGGCCCCAAGATTAAGGTCAAGTAATAAATCGAGTTGTATCTGTGTACAAGTCTAACTGAAAACAACAAAGAGTGATTAAATTTGAGGAAAAATTTTAAATTTTATTTAACCCACATTCTAGTGATGCATCTGAGATTATATGAAACAAGTCAATAGAAGACAATCTGTATATCAAAATATATCAAAAATGAAACGTATAGTAAGAAATAGATTATTATCTACTATACCAGGGCATTTAGAACTAAAAAGGGAATAAATAGATTTTTAAATACAGCACCTAGAGATTTGCAACATTTTGCATTCTGCTCTAGATGACGTCAGGAAAAAGTCTACAATAGAAAAATGGGTGGAAATACATAATTGCATTCACAGCGCATAAAATGCATCCACAAGTGTATAAAAATATCAAAATCAGTATATTAAGGGTCAGATTTTGTTACTCTAGGTTTTGGGGGTCGCTAAACATGAATACGCTATCAAAACCGACCCCCGGAGCACCAGATACCCAAGGTCCCTACTAAGACACATCTCCTTGTCTCCCTTTTTGAAGAGAGGCACTATGATGCTTGATCTGCTCTAAAAAATTTTTTAGAATAGTTTTAATAGTTATTTGGTCAGACCTGGCCCTCCATACTTTAGCAGTTCATTCGGTATTCATTGATTTCCTCTCCTGTTGATTTTTATTTTTTAATTTTATTACAGCTGCCTTTACCTCCACCTTTAATGTTTATTTCTTCGTTTGTCGTCACTTCCGGTGTTGGTGGTTCATTATCCTCACCTTTAACAAATAGAGATTGAAAGAAATCTGCCCATGTTTCTGAATGTGTTTCGTTTGTATTAGTTGGTTCGTCTCTTTTCTTTGTCAAGGGAGTGAAAAAATAGTATGTCAAAGTGATCAAGAAGTATTTATTTCTAGAGAAATAAATTAATAATTCTTAAACAGTTTATTGTTTATAAATTGTTTATACGGCTCTAGATCATCAACTAAAACAAAAATTTAAAAAACTTAAAAAAAATTTGTTCCATAATAAAAAATGAAGATAATGGCGTTTACCAAACTTAAATCCAATAATTAGAACTCAAGATATTGTAAAATTAGTGCCTAATGCAAATTGCAAATTGCAAAACTAGTATTTTTCGAAGCTTTTTCGATCGTAACTCGTCTTCTAAGCTTTACAAAGTCTCATTGTAAAGCTTAATTCACAGACTTCCAAAAAAAGTTTGTTAAATTACTTTATCTTTATCTGCGTTATAGTCATACCCCTTTGAAATTATAATTTTCTTAACAAGTTTGTACATAAATTTGTTTTTAAGGGTTTTAGCTTTAAGCAATAAGCATTATTACTTTAATAAACAAAAATGATCTTCTTCTTTAAGTACCGTGCCCAAATTTTTAGGCGTGGGTAGCTTCCATAACAATTTGCCGATATCGTTCTCGATCTTGTGCGGCATGTAACAATTGATCTGCTGATAAGCCAGTCCATTGACGAAGGTTTCGGAGCCATGAATATTTCTTTCGACCAATTCCCCTTTTTCCGTCGATCTTTCCATTGAGTATTAACTGCAGCATCCTGTATCTGCTACCTCTCATTATATGCCCCAGATATTCAAGTTTTCTCTTTTTTATCATCTTCATTAAGTCACCTTCGCCTTGACCTACTCTGTTTAAGACTTCTCTGTTTGAAATGCGTTGAACCCAAGATATTCTGAGCATTCTACGATACGACCACATCTCAAAGGCTTCTAATTTGTTCATCATGTTAACCTTCATGATCCAGGTTTCACATCCATATAGTAATACAGGATACACATAACATTTTAGGAACTTGATTCTTAGTTGATACACAAAAATGATAGAAAAACTTAAAAAGAAGATTTTGAGCTAAGGAAAACGTTAATTTTTAGCCAAGATATCGGTATTTTAATAGCGCACTCTGAGGCGCAAGATCGGCTCACAGCGAAACCGCTCGCGCGCTGACCTTTCGATACAAATTATAATTTATGTATGTATATTATTATGTATACATTATCTTTATTTTTAATTTTTGAAGATCCCAATACAATTTTATCATAGAATTATTATAATTAAATCATCATAATCTGCCTCTTATCACCTTTCATTTCATATACTTTTCTTCTAAGGCGCAAGATCGGCTCACAGCGAAACCGCTCGCGCGCTGACCTTTCGATACAAATTATAATTTATGTATGTATATTATTATGTATACATTATCTTTATTTTTAATTTTTGAAGATCCCAATACAATTTTATCATAGAATTATTATAATTAAATCATCATAATCTGCCTCTTATCACCTTTCATTTCATATACTTTTCTTCGATTTTTTGTACTAAATGAGAAAAAAAACATGAAAAACTCAGAGTTCAGAAATATATCTAAAAAGAAGTTGTATCTATTTATTAACACTATTTTTACAAAGATTTTCTTTCATGCATCTGCATCGAGATATACAGGAAGTCTTTTTTACATCTACATGAGTGTTTAGAGCAATTTTTAGAGTTAGATGGTGGTACTAAGTCTATTCTTCGAGGCATTAAAATTATAACTTTTTGGGGCTTCAGAGGCTCATTATCTATAATATGACGACATACATATAAAAGTGGAACGAGATCTATTTCAACATCATCATAGCATATTATTATAAAACAAGCAGTTTATGTGGCGGCGTATACTAAATTGACGTGGCTTGATGATGCTGCAAAAGAACTAGATCCACTTTTATATATGGATGGATATTTATGGATGTCATATAGATAATGAGCCTCTGAAGACCTAAAAAGTTTTAATTTTAATGTCACCAAGAACGGACTTAATTCCACCAAGTAACTGTAAGAATTGCTCTAAAAACTTATGTAGATGTAAAAAAGCTGATATTTCCTGTAGTGGTGAAATGGAAAACGGGCCACAGGAAACTCAATGTAAAATTCTAAATTGTTGAATTCCTGCTTTCCTAATTATTTTACATCAAAAGTCATGAGAAACTATTTGTAGAGGATTAAAATCTGTATTAAAAACAAAAGGTAAAATTGTTCTACGATTTAAACACGTTCCAAAATTTTGAAAAATATAATACATTTGCTATAGTAAGTGAGTAAAAGAATGTATAAGTAAGGCCACACGTTACTATTTCTGACAGCACGCAAACTATTGACTGAATAAAACATCTTTATTATTACTACTTTCTCCTCAACTGAGGACATCTTGTTAACTTCATTGTTTTTTAAACAATAAATGATAAAATAAAAATACTGACAGTTCAAAATATTGTTAATGTAATAATTTCATTGTGACCGAACGCAACCTTATACAAATTCTTGCACTGTGTGTGGCGTAAATTTGGCAAATACTTTGATAAAATTTATTGTATTTTACAAAATTTTGGAATGTGTTTAATTCGTAGAACAATTTTAACATTTGTTTTCAATAAAGGTTTCAATCCTCTACAAATAGTTTCTCATGTCTTTCGATGTAGAATAATTAGGGAAGCAGGAATTCAACAGTTTAGAATTTTACATTAAGTTTCCTATGGCCCGTTTTCCATTCACCACCCGGTATATGTCGATGCAGATGCATGAAGGAAAATGTTTGTAAAAATACTAATAATAAATAAGAACAACTTTCTTTTTAGTTATGTTTATAAAATCTTAGTTTGACATGTTTTTTTTTCTCATTTAGTAAAAAAATCGAAGAAAAGGGTAAAGAAAAAAATAGAATGAAAGGTGATACGAGGTACTGCATGATGATTTAATTATACGAATTATATAAGTCTAACGATTTTCAGAAATGAAAAATAAAGATAATGTAAACATATACAAATTATAATTTGTATCGAGAGGTTAGCGCGCGAGCCTTTTCGATGTGAGCCTATCTTGCGCCTCAGAGCGCGCTATTAAAATATCGATATATTGGCCTAAAATAACCTTATGAACGTTTTCCTAAGATCAAAATGTTCCTTTTGAGTTTTTCTGTCATTAATGTTAATGAGTGTATTAATGCTTTAAGTCTGTGAATTAAGCTTTAAAATGAGGCTTTGTAAAGCTCACTTGCTTGCGTAAAAGCTGAGTTACTATGGAAAAAATTTCGAAACGTACTTATTTTGCAATTTGCACTTTGTATTAGGTACTAATTTTACAATATCTTGAGTTCTGATTATTGGATTTAATTTTGGTAAACGCCATTTTCTTTTTTTTTTATTAAGGAACAATTTTTTTTGAAAAATTTATTTTTATCTCTTTTAGTTTATGAGCTAGAGCCTTATAAAAAATTGATAAACAATTAAATTGTTTATAACAATTTTTAACCACTCAGATCGAAATCCACCCTCGAAATTTGTAACCAGCAGCCACAAATCTATAAGAAACCGTTGAGTTTGCCCATCAGAATTGAAAAGACCACGGTGACCTAGCTGGCGCCTACAATACGTAATTTTGAGAAAAACTTCTTTTTCTTTCATTAGAAGGCTGTAATTGCATTAGAATATAAGTTTTATTCCAAACAACTTTTCATAATAACAATTTTCAATATTGTGAAATAAATAAAGTTCACATTTTTAATACCATAAACCAAAACAACTGACTTTACATCCCACGTGACGGAAATGACATATATTTAGGTCAGGATAATAAGGCAATATACCCTGTTCGTGACAGTTCAACAGCCAGGGTACTGAAGCGTTTTTTCGACAGGTAATATCTATAAGAGGGGATTAGTAGGCTTGGAGAGGTAGTACCTTTGTATCAGATTGACTGAACACTGGTCCTCACAATCTCACAGGGCTAGATGAAGCGAATATAGCTCTTCCAAGTGGAGCCTTAGCCTCTCTCTAGTCAAGACCGTAATGCGTGGTGAAGAGCCACATCCTACACGAGGTGCCCCTGTTAACGCAGAACATTACGGATCTAGACCGGAAGGTCGATAAATATTCTGAAAATGGTAAGCAGCATTTCCAGTACCATGTTGGGGCGTATGGGAATTGATCCAGGACCGGCCTAATATTGGATAGGAGGAGGCAAGACTGCAGCAGTTTGATTGGCTTCTATACTGCGACTCACCAGCCCGTTCGGCAAGCGTGGTGTTTTATGTTGCCAACATCCCCTCAAACAAATCGAAATGTCAGATTTTAAAACAAAGACGGAAAGACCCCAGGTGAGTAGGACAAATCCAGAGTCTCACACTGATTTATCAGTCTGTCCCAAGGATTCTGGGGGGGGACAAAAACCTGACGAAACGAGAAATACGAAAACCCTTTTCTTTCTACGTTGCCACCTATAATGCCAGAACTCTATTGTCAGAAGAAAAATTCTTCGAAATGGAAGATGCAATCAAAGAAATTAAATGGCACGTAATAGGAGTCTGCGAAATAAGACACCGTGGTGAAAACTTAAAGACGCTGAAATCAGGACACCTCTTCTATAGCATTGGCTCCGAAACCGAAGCAGTTGGAGGAGTCGGTTTCTTCATCCATAAAAACATAAGAAGAACGTAGTTGATATAAAAAGTGTATCTACAAGAGTTGCCTATGTAACCCTAAAGCACAACAACAGGTATAAACTGAAAATTATCCAGGTATACGCTCCAACAACACAACATCCAGACGAAGAAGTTGAAGATTTTTATGATGATATATCTGTAGCTCTAAAAGACACACCCACCCACTTCACAATTCTGTGTGGGGATTTTAATGCAAAATTAGGCCTTAAAGAAGACGAAGCAGATACATCACTAGGACATTTTGGAACTCTAGATAGAAATGAGCGGGGAGAAACACTCTTAGGTTTCTTGCTACAAAATAACCTGTTCCAAATGAACAGTTTTTTCGTTAAAAAACTACATAGAAGGTGGACGTGTGAAAGTCCTGATGGTAAAACAAGAAATGAAATAGATTACATTATTAGTGACAAAAAACAGATTATCACAGACGTGAGCGTCCTAAATAAATTTACTACAGGAAGTGACCATCAAAACATAATTAGAGCCATTGAAAAAAGTCAACAAAAAAACTGCCCAAAAAAGAAGAGAGATGAAAAAATAAGCCCGGAAACTAGAGAACTAATCAAAACTCGAAGTACAATGAGAGGAAGCGAAAACACTGAAAAAAGTGCGTTAACAGACATCAAAAAGAAAGTGTCCAAGGAAATAAGAAAAGATCTAAGGAAGTTTAAAACTCAAGGCATCCAGAAAACCATGGAAGAAAACAAAAGTTTGAAAGTTTTACGAAGGAAATTGAACAATGGAAAATGCGTAATACATAAATTAAAAAATAAAAAGGGCGAAACAGAGAAGATTTACTAAATATCGTAGAAGAATTTTATTCGGAACTATATAGGAGCCAAAGGCTAAATCAAAATAATCTGAGGGAAGCGGTTTCAAAGAAAATAATAAACCAAGGCTCCGAAATACTACCAGAGATAACCACTAGTGAAATCCATCAAGCACTGAGAAAAATGAAAAATGGAAAATCACCAGGTGAAGATGGAGTCGTAATAGAGGCCATTAAAAACGGAGGCCACATTCTTATAGGTAAAATAAAAACGCTGGACGGAAGGGCCGCCCGAGAACTTTATCGTACCGATCTATTATCGTTATCGTACTAGATACTGGCATTCTATAAAAATAACAAAGTTACTCGTTATTTTGATATTTTAGAAACACCTTGTATACCTGAAAATATTTTATGGTTCTACGCATCATTAATTCCTGCATTTGAGAAAATGTTCGATGCCATATTTCGGGGACACACTATAGATTATTGCATAAATCAATAGAATATTAGTCATACTTGCATTTCAAATTAGTTCATATTTCTGAGAAATTAATAGTTTACAATATTTGCATTTTACTGCATGGATTTTAATGAAATTTTGGGAGTAGCCCAATATCCTAATTCAAAGTCTATCCTATATACTATATACTATGGCGCTTTTATCATGGGGGCGGTTCCCACCATTTCTCGTGGATATTTTATTTTCGAATTGCATGGAGCAAAAGGAAGAATTTTAAGAAAATTTAAAAATGCGCTCTATAATTTGTTCTTATTTTTTTCAAAAACCTTTCATTTTAAACCCGTCCAACTTTTTGAAAGTAGAAATAACACTATATTAAGAGGTATTGCAAATGAAAAACAATGCATTTAAATTCTGGTGGATGAGGGGTTAAATGTATGTACTTCTCATTTTTCCTTAAAGTACATTAGTCATATAATTTTTTGCACCATATCTCGCTTAGTTTGAATGTAACCGACATTTAACGGTGCTCGTTTTAAAGGCCTTTTCAAACACTACAAAAGCATGAGCACTTTGAGCATGCACCAAAAAACAAACTTTTTTTCCTACCATATCTCTTTTTGTATTATATGTAAATAGAAAATTTACGAAGAAACGAATCTCTTTGTTATTTATAATCTAAAAAGAAAATTATATAGTGGTTTTAGTTTGATGCATAGTTTTTAAGGTATTCACAAAAAACCGTCCGAAAACGTGTCACCGTCAAACTCAAAAAGTATTGAGTTCTCAAAAAAAAAGTATAGATCAATTTTTACTTAAAAATAGGTTCTCTAGCCACTTCCATGCTTATTTTGACCAACAAATTTTCTACCCCCTTGAAGGGGTGGGAATTGCCCCAAGATAAAAGCTCCATAGTATATAGGGTAGATTTTGTTTCTTAAGCTATTCCCTACTTACTGTGAAAATATCAAGTACATCGATGTAGTAGGATGGAATTCGGAGCCAAATACTCTCATTGACTGCCCTATAATAATGCTCTGCTATGATCGTGTGAGAGAGGACACACATAAGATTCTAACAAAATTTCTATTTCCTGTAACTTTTTGAGTTTTTGAGTTACAGCAACGAATTTTCTGTCATTGGAAAGGTAATTTTGCATTATTTTAAAATGTGTAAAAATATACAGGGCGTATCTAAAAGATTAAGATTTTTTTTTCATTTCCGGTTCAACCGGAAGCCATATTGTAGGTAAAATTTATTGCGGTAATAGATAATAAAGTACTATGTACGTCTGCCAAATTTAAAATTTTAGTTTCTATTACAGAGGAAGTTACGGGCACTCTAATATTTTTTTATAAAAAATTCATAACTCCTCTCCTATCAGGAGTTAAGAAATCTGACTAATGTTATTCAATTTAAAGATAGGATATCAAAAATATATCAAAAATTAAACAAATTCCTTGGAGCCATTTTTGAGAAAATCTAGTTCAAAGTTATGTCAAATTTTGACCCCTTAAATATAGGCAACCCATAACTTTTTCTGAGAAACGATAATATTTTTGTTGTATCCCCATCTTTAGGCTATATAAATATTATTTCAAATTAAATTTATCTTAAACAAGTTTTTAGATTGGTAGGGAAATGTGTCGGGTGGGCGGTCAGCCATGCTGGCCGCCATTTTGGATTTGGAAATGTGAAATTCCGCATTTCTATTTCTCTATCGATGAGCTAACTTTACGTTAAATTTCATTCGTTTCGGTCAAAATTTGCAAAAATGGGCCCCAAATAACCCCCCTATTTCGGCCCCCCTTTGAGAGATTTTCTTCAAAAGCTTAGTTTCTCAACAAAATTCTCTTAAACTTACTCATACCGAATTTCATAGAAATCGGTCCAGTAGTTTTTGCTGGGCGGTGGCGACATACGTACGTACGTACGTACGTCCGACATGTTTTTTTATTTGCTTTTTAGACTCAGGGGGATTCAAAACGTCGAAAAAAAGTGAAATCTGAAAAAATTTTTTTTGCACGATCGTATAACTTTATCTATTATACTCATACTTCGTATGTAGTACGATAAAGTAAAAATCTTTTCAACTTATGCCTTCATCAAAAGTCGATACCTGAAAAATGGAAAAACGCAGTAACAATACTTTTGCATAAGAAGGGAGATAAGACAGGCTTAGAACATTACAGACCCATTAGCCTGCTAAACCACTTATACAAACTCTTTAAAAAAGTAGTGACATCAACAGTAGAAAAAAAGCTAGATTTTTATCAGCCAAGAGAACAAGCTGGATTTCGATCAAACGTTGGAACAAACGACCATCTGCAGGCAGTAAAGTTACTAATTGAAAAGTCAATAGAATATAATAAGCCCCTTGTCCTAGCATTCGTGGATTTTCATAAAGCCTTTGACACGATAGAGCTGGATAGCATTTTAGAAGCTCTAAATGAATGCCGCATTGACTATCGTTACAGTACACTCATCTATAATATTTATAAAGAGGCAACAATGAGTGTTAAGTTACATGATAAAACCAAACAAATAAGCATAGAACGCGGCGTAAGACAAGGCGACACACTCTCGCCAAAACTATTCACTATGCCTTTAAGATGCTCAACTGGGACAATAAAGGGATCACAATAGACGGAGAAAAGTTAAATCATCTTCGTTTTGCAGATGACATAGTCCTTATAATTGATGACCTAGGAGAAGTAAAGGAAATGCTAAATGAGTTAGATGCTGGGTGTGTATTTTAGGTGCACCTATGTAATAATTGATAAAAAATTGTACTAAATATGTATAATTTATTATATAAAAAAATAAAATGTAACGAAAAATTGACGATACTTTTGCATAATTATTTATTACTAATAAATGCATTTTTTTAATGAGTTTTTTTAAACAAATTTGAAAATATAGCTCATGCTCTTTTATTTGATATCTGTAGAATAGTTCTAACATCATTTTTTCTGTCTTATGTTATTGCAAAAAAAATCTATCTGAGATAAACAATTTGAATAAAAGTTTTCACTCTAATGGCATATAAGACAACATAATGCTATTCTACACACCACCAGAATGAAAACAATGGGAACCTTCTCTGGTTACACCTCCGAGGCTTCTACAATTTGCAAGCCATACGGATGCTGAGACTAAGGAAGATGAGGGAATTCTACAATTTACAATTCACGTCCCATCTGCTCAGCGCGGTAAAGTTCCAACGAGAATGGTTCCCTTGATACTCCACACAGAGTAAATGTAAATCAAAAATGAATAACCATTTTCAATTTCGTTGCAAAACGAAAACACAGCCGAACCATATTCTAGTCCAATCAGAGAGTGCTGCAAGCACCCCTACCGGTTTCGAAACTTATTAGTCTCTCATCAGGAAGCACATATGCTGCTCTCCCCGATCCAACCAAGACAAACCCCAGCCTGCAGTCCCGGATTGCAACGAACGAAATAGCACAGATGCCCTAGCGGCAACTGCTAGCAAAAGAGTAAGTTTTCACTCTAATGGCATATAAGACAACATAATGCTATTCTACACACCACCAGAATGAAAACAAGGGAACCATTCTCGTTGGAACTTTACCGCGCTGAGCAGATGGGACGTGAATTGTAAATTGTAGAATTCCCTCATCTTCCTTAGTCTGAGCATCCGTATGGCTTGCAAATTGTAGAAGCCTCGGAGGTGTAACCAGAGAAGGTTCCCAATGTTTTCATTCTGGTGGTGTGTAGAATAGCAGTATGTTGTCTTATATGCCATTAGAGTGAAAACTTAGTCTTTTGCTAGCAGTTGCCGCTAGGGCATCTATGCCATTTCGTTCGTTGCAATCCGGGACTGCACGCTGGGGTTTGTTTTGGTTGGATCGGGGAGAGCAGCATATGTGCCTCCTGATGAGAGACTAATAAGTTTCGAAACCGGTAGGGGTGCTTGCAGCACTCTCTGATTGGACTAGAATATGGTTAGGCTGTGTTTTCGTTTTGCAACGAAATTGAAAATGGTTATTCATTTTTGATTTACATTTACTCTGTGTGGAGTATCAAGGGAACCATTCTCGTTGGAACTTTACCGCGCTGAGCAGATGGGACGTGAATTGTAAATTGTAGAATTTCCTCATCTTCCTTAGTCTCAGCATCCGTATGGCTTGCAAATTGTAGAAGCCTCGGAGGTGTAACCAGAGAAGGTTCCCATTGTTTTCATTCTGGTGGTGTGTAGAATAGCATTATGTTGTCTTATATGCCATTAGAGTGAAAACTTACTCTTTTGCTAGCAGTTGCCGCTAGGGCATCTATGCCATTTCGTTCGTTGCAATCCGGGACTGCACGCTGGGGTTTGTTTTGGTTGGATCGGGGAGAGCAGCATATGTGCCTCCTGATGAGAGACTAATAAGTTTCGAAAGAGAGTTGAGAGACTAATAAGCATTATTATTTATATAAAAAACCATACTGAAGTAAAAACTTCTTTTGTATATTGGTATAAAAAGTTTTATTAAAAAACATAAAAGTCCTCCAAAAGGATTTGCAAAACGTTTTCAATCTGAATCAGATCATCCTCAGTGCCTAGAACGAAGTATTTCCACGTTAAAATGAATGCAAAAGGTTTAAAATTGTGACTAGGTTAAAGAAAAATGTGGCAATACTTACGTTCTGCTTCACAAAAGAAACTAGCAACTTATTTAAAAAGGTTACATCGATATAAATGGTTTACATAACAATTAAGTGATATTTGTAGCGACTCCAAGTCGATGTTACAAGATGAAATGTGCTAGGAGTGCTCAAAGGGCAACATGGTTCCCTGCTCGTTAAGAACTCGTGGTTCTTGCCAGTTCAATGGACACAGACCAACTAAAGTGAAGGAGATGACAATCCAATTATCAGACCGAAGTGACATGACAAGACAGGTAGTCAATTTTTGGTTATGAATTTCAAATTATTATTGTTGTTTAAAAAATTTTTGGATTATATATTAGTAACTGTATAAAATTGAAATTTAAATTATAATAATTAGATTTTATTGTAAAAGTATATAAGGCAACTCTCTACTCTCTGTTACAGAAAGAACTGTTGTTAGTGTTAGGTAGATAAAATGCAAGTCAGTGACGTTATCGGTGATTAAATTTGAGAAAGAAGGCAAACAGTTTTATTTAGTTTGAAAGAAAAGGAAAATTAGTTCTATGTACGCCACCTATATGATAGGTACCAATATAAGGTGTATTTAATGTTGTAAAAATAGCTAGGTGATGTTGGTTGCCTATGTATATGTTTGTAATGTTTATTGACAAATTGAAAATATTATAATTTAATTGGTTGTCTGAATTAGAGAACTAAAAACTAGAAAAGATAATGGAGCAAACAGACTGACATGAAAGTAATGTATATCATTGTGAAGCTTCCCACATAGGCGAGAAGATTGTTTAGCAAAATCAAGTTGAGAAAGAGTGATGTTGGTTGCCTGATATTCTAGGTTGAAATTAAAATTGTTAGTTTGAGACATTGTTATTCAACAATGTCTCAAATTCAAAGTTTTTCCAACTTTTAGTATTGTCAGGACATCTAAAAATGTACCACCTAACATCAGGACCTCGCTACAGAAAAAACTTTTGAAGAGAGAGATATGTAAACATTATAGTAAGCTGAATTATATCAACTGTAAGCTTAAGGTAATGTATGATTCTTTGCTCGAAATCTTTGGCTTCATTAACATTAACAATTTTCTTACTGATGTGCATGACAGGGTAGATTCTTATAATTCAACTAAATTTAATAGAGTACATAATAAACTTATACATCTTATTAGAAACAAAAATTTGCATGATCAAGCCTCTCAGGACAGAAATAACAATAAAAAATTTTCAGATTTTCAATTCCACCCAAGAATAAAGAACCTTACCGGTATCAGCTTTGCAGAAGATGATATTGAATTATTAAACTATGGTCTCAAATATTCAGTTCCCAAAGATTTATCTTTACACGATCTAGAGAATTTATCCATTGAGACTGATATAGTAATCCAAAATCTATCATTATCTCTTTCCCAAAGAACGTCAACTAGAAATTCCTATTACCGTTATATTAATAAATTCAAAAATAAGATTTCTACACCTTCCAATTCTTCAGCATCTACTATCTCTTCCTTTCCACACAATCTTTCTTTTAAACAAGCTCAATCTCATCTAAAAACTCTTAAATCAATTAAATTCAAAATCACTAACCACAATCTAGTCTTTTCCAGGGCTGATAAAGGTAATTGTTTAGTCATTATAGACCGTGATTCATACAATAATAAAGTTTCATCTTTTCTAGACGATAACAACTTCACTCTTATACCTTCTGATCCTTCTAAAAGATTCATAACCAAACTAAAAGATAACATCAAAAAACATTCAGATTTCCTATCTAATCATGATGCTCCTTACAACAAACTCCCTGGTAACCCTCTTATTCCGAGACTATATGGTTTGCCTAAGATACATAAAGTTGGAATTCCCATTCGTCCCGTTGTTAGTTTTATCAATACTCCAGTGTCTATTTTATCTAAATTCATACTTACTACCTTAAAAAACTTAATCAATTTCACTCCCCAATTTACTGTACTAAATTCATGCCAATTAGTTGAGAAACTTCAACTCATCAATCTTAATCCTGACATTACTATGCTTTCTTTTGACGTTAGCAACTTATTTACTTCAGTGCCCAAAATTGAAACTCTAAGTCTGGTAAAAACACTCTTAGTCAATAAGTCTATTCAGCCCAACGTCATTTCTCCGATATTAGATATCCTTGAATTATGTCTGTCTCAAGATTTCTTTCAATTTAACAACAAATTTTACAAACAACCCGATGGCCTAGCTATGGGTAGTTGCTTGTCCCCGTTCCTAGCTGATGTCTTTATGGATCATCTAGAATCCAATTATATCATGAAAAATCCAGAAATTTTACACTGGTTCCGTTACGTAGATGATTGTTTACTCTTCATTTCTGCTGATCATAACTCAGCTCAACAATTACTTCTTAAAATTAATCAAATTCACCCAAACATCAAATTCACAATGGAACTAGAATCATCTCAGTCCATCAATTTTCTTGATTTATCTATCACCAGACTTAACGACCGATTCAGCTTTGGTATCTTTCGCAAACCAACCCAAACTGACCATGTCATTCATTTTTCTTCCAATCACCCTCAATCACACAAATTAGCGGCTTTTAGAAGTTTCATACATAGACTTTATTCCATACCGATGTCAAATGACTCTTTCAATACAGAACTTAACATTATAAAACAAATAGCTGTCAATAATGGTTATGATCCCTATATAATAGATAAACTCATTCGTAAACGAGAATCTAGATTGCTACACAACTCCGCTTATCACCATGCCTCTTCTTCTTCTCCAGTTTATAGGTCACTACCATTTCACAACCCCACCTTATCCGAAAAGATCAAACGCATCATATCCAACTCTTCTGATAACATACATATCTCCTTCAAAGTTAGTAATACTCTCAATCAATTTTTAACTAATACTAAAGATACAGTAGACTACATGAATCGTAGTGGAGTCTACAGGCTGACTTGTTCTGATTGTGATGCTTCATATATAGGTAGGACTTATAGATCACTTTCAACTAGATCTGCCGAACATTCAAAAAGAGATAATACATCAGCTTTCTCCCACCACCTTAAAGTTAACAAACACCACCTTAACATCCCTGAGGGTGTCAAACTAATTCACAATATTCAGGATAGGAACTCCTTACGGTTGGATTTGTATGAGGACCTGGAGATCTCTAGAGACATGAGGACTAGCCCCAATTGCGTTAACCGCCAGACTACTTTAAATCGACCTTTTACTCCTATTCACCGACAATTATTCCCTTATTAATATTTTGATCTAAACCTCCATTCTTTTCTTTATTTTATATAATTTTGTTTTATTTTTTATCTATTTATTTATTTTTATATATTTTTGTTTCATCATTCATCTCCTTACTTTGTTTCCCTCTTTCCTTTTACCCCACTTACATTTAACATTTATTATTTCCTTACTAATCACCCATTAACACTTTCAAATATGCTCTTTTATTCTTTTCTTTCTGTTCCCCCCCCCCTTTTTATCTCTTTTTATCTATCCCACCCTTACCACAGTTTACCTCCTTTCTCTTCCAATCTTCCCTCACACATTTTCCTTAAATCTAAGTTAGATTACTAACCACAACAAAGTTTACCTTCTTCCATTACCACTCCTCTCTCATACATTTTCCCAATCCACATAGTTACATGGCCATACCTCTTGTTTCTGTTGTTTCCGGTTCCCCATGCATTTCTTGATCTGGTTGTTCTTCTTCTTTTTTCCATTTGGCAACACTACTCTCTACTTTTTTTTTTTTCTCTCAACAATATATCAACCTGCTTTCCATTACTGACTATAAAATTTCAAATTCTCAGTTAACCCATCCAATGAATTATTCCATCAAGATCTTTGCCTCATATTGACAATAACCCCAACTCTCAGCCTGTATTATACAAATATCATTCCAATATACACTCACACCCTAACTAATTCCTATGGTTGCCTCTTATGTTATAACTCATTAACTTCATCCATTCAGTTTAATAATAACAATTGTTTGACACATAATTCATTTTGCATTTCTGATATTATCATTCAGGTTATTCCATCTTTGACTGGATTCTTTTAAATCATAATTATAAAATTTAAAAATGTTTTATAAAAAATTTTCTGACAACATCTTTTAGGTAATTATCATTAAATAACTAATATTTTTTCAGTAATTTTAATTAAACAATTTTAATTTCAACCTAGAATATCAGGCAACCAACATCACTCTTTCTCAACTTGATTTTGCTAAACAATCTTCTCGCCTATGTGGGAAGCTTCACAATGATATACATTACTTTCATGTCAGTCTGTTTGCTCCATTATCTTTTCTAGTTTTTAGTTCTCTAATTCAGACAACCAATTAAATTATAATATTTTCAATTTGTCAATAAACATTACAAACATATACATAGGCAACCAACATCACCTAGCTATTTTTACAACATTAAATACACTTTATCTTGGTACCGATCATATAGGTGGCGTACATAGAACTAATTTTCCTTTTCTTTCAAACTAAATAAAACTGTTTGCCTTCTTTCTCAAATTTAATCACCGATAACGTCACTGACTTGCATTTTATCTACCTAACACTAACAACAGTTCTTTCTGTAACAGAGAGTAGAGAGTTGCCTTATATACTTTTACAATAAAATCTAATTATTATAATTTAAATTTCAATTTTATACAGTTACTAATATATAATCCAAAAAATTTTTAAACAACAATAATAATTTGAAATTCATAACCAAAAATTGACTACCTGTCTTGTCATGTCACTTCGGTCTGATAATTGGATTGTCATCTCCTTCACTTTAGTTGGTCTGTGTCCATTGAACTGGCAAGAACCACGAGTTCTTAACGAGCAGGGAACCATGTTGCCCTTTGAGCACTCCTAGCACATTTCATCTTGTAACATCGACTTGGAGTCGCTACAAATATCACTTAATTGTTATGTAAACCATTTATATCGATGTAACCTTTTTAAATAAGTTGCTAGTTTCTTTTGTGAAGCAGAACGTAAGTATTGCCACATTTTTCTTTAACCTAGTCACAATTTTAAACCTTTTGCATTCATTTTAACGTGGAAATACTTCGTTCTAGGCACTGAGGATGATCTGATTCAGATTGAAAACGTTTTGCAAATCCTTTTGGAGGACTTTTATGTTTTTTAATAAAACTTTTTATACCAATATACAAAAGAAGTTTTTACTTCAGTATGGTTTTTTAACTATGGTATACAGCCAGCTACAGGGACTTTCCCATTGATTTTATTATTTATATGTGCTGGTAATATTATTCATAATTTAAATAATTGTCAAGATATTCGTTGAAACCGGTAGGGATGCTTGCAGCACTCTCTGATTGGACTAGAATATGGTTCGGCTGTGTTTTCGTTTTGCAACGAAATTGAAAATGGTTATTCATTTTTGATTTACATTTACTCTGTGTGGAGTATCAAGGGAACCATTCTCGTTGGAACTTTACCGCGCTGAGCAGATGGGACGTGAATTGTAAATTGTAGAATTCCCTCATCTTCCTTAGTCTCAGCATCCGTATGGCTTGCAAATTGTAGAAGCCTCGGAGGTGTAACCAGAGAAGGTTCCCATTGTTTTCATTCTTGTGGTGTGTAGAATAGCATTATGTTGTCTTATATGCCATTAGAGTGAAAACTTAGTCTTTTGCTAGCAGTTGCCGCTAGGGCATCTATGCCATTTCGTTCGTTGCAATCCGGGACTTCACGCTGTGGTTTGTTTTGGTTGGATCGGGGAGAGCAGCATATGTGCCTCCTGATGAGAGACTAATAAGTTTCGAAACCGGTAGGGGTGCTTGCAGCACTCTCTGATTGGACTAGAATATGGCTCGGCTGTGTTTTCGTTTTGCAACGAAATTGAAAATGGTTATTCATTTTTAATTTGAATAAAATTTAAACAATTGAATGAATCGCTTTGAAATTTTTGTCACATATTAAGTACCAAACAACCCTCATGTGACAAAAATTTCAAAGCTTTACACTAATTTTTCACAATAGTTATTGCAAAATTCATTTTTTTTTAATTTCAACATTTTTTTTGCAATTATATTAACAATAAATAAGCATATCAAACTTTGCAATATGCCATTTTAAAGCTTTTTCCATGATTTCGAAGATGTTTGTACTAAAAAACCTGAAGTTTCACTATTTTCCATTGATTCCAAAAGAAAGGAAAAAGGCCGTTTTTTGACACTAAATTGTTTATAAATAAAAATGGCCGCCAGCTCCTACGCACGAAATAGTTACAATTTGTTCTTATAGGTATTACCTGTCGAAAAAACGCTTCAGTACCCTGGCTGTTAAAGTGTCATGGAAAAACCCTTATTACCCTGGACTAATTTCCTAAGGGTATAATTCCTTATAAATTTTATCCACCCTATGGAATTTCAAGCAAATATGCATTTAAAAATTAACTATATGCCATTTAAAGGGCGCACCCTGGTAGTTTTGGTGGCTCAGCTAGCATTCAACCTGTTTATTTTTTAACACTGATGATGATTTTGTAAGAAAATCGAAAGCGTTCAGTGATATTAAAGGGATTTTAACAAAAAATGTTATACCGTTTACAAAGTTTTTTTTCAATAAAATTTTTGTGATTGATGGTATAAAGCCAGCTACAGGAAAAATTATTTCTTTTCCTTGTGGATCTTATAAATAAGTAACCGTATTCAAAGTGTTTTTTTGGTCGTCAGTATATTAAATGTTTCCAATTCTAAATGAAGCTACCACAGCATTGAATCCCATTTGTGCTTGAACGTGAAGCAAAAAAGTAAGTTTACCTATTACGTGGAAAGAGTGGAAATCAATGTACCACTTATACTATGATTGGATTCTTGACATCGCCACTTGAGGGGGAACAGTCTTTAGGTGCGGTATTTTCAAAGGCAAATTGAATTCTAATATATAAAAGATGAATTCTGTACACAAAAGCATTGTTAGTATTTTCAGTAGGTAAAAAAATCGAGGAAAAAATATCACCATTGTTAAAAGTAATACAATTATTGTTAAAAAGTATAATTTTTAAATTTATTGTATGCTGTTGTGAAAAAAGTGGTATATCATAGGAAAAGTCAAACAAAAAAGCTGGCACGTAATTTTCTACTTTGTTGCCACATTCTAAATTTGAAAAATACAAGAATAAAAAACCGCTAAACGCCGTAAAAATGAGTGGCGCATAAAATATTCCAGCTACAAAAGATCTGATATGAATGTTACGTGGCGCGAAAATGGATTTTCATTTGATGCAAAACAAAATTTTAGTTTTATTTTAAAATATTTTTCAATAATATTTGCTAAATTTGAAGTAAACGCGCCACAAAAGAGTAACTTTGATACAGTTTGAATTTTGAAACTCTTTTGTGGCGCGTTTACTTCAAATTTAGCAAATATTATGGAAAAATATTTTAAAATAAAACTAAAATTTTGTTTTGCATCAAATGAAAATCCATTTTCGCGTCACGTAACATTCATATCAGATCTTTTGTAGCTGGAATATTTTATGCGCCACTCATTTTTACGGCGTTTAGCGGTTTTTTCTTCTTGTATCAGGAGTTTTTCAAAGGTATTTATAAATTAAATATATGAAGTTGAATGCAATGTTCCTCTATTACACGTCAAGCTTTATAAATTGTCACCTTTGTTGCATTATCTCCCAAATGATCTAGTGTCCATCGAATGTACACTAGATTTTTTTCTATTCGAAATAGATTGAAAAAAAAATATATTGAGATGGCCGGTAAATGAAGTCGGATTGCCCGTTGCCAGATCAAATTTAGCGTCGTAACCACTACAACTACATAAACCATTTGGGGAATAATCGTTAATTGGATTATACTTTTGTATCTTAATAACTTCTAAACGGCTTAACCGATTTTGATCAGTAAACATGAGTTTGAAACGTATTAACCAGTAGTATCTGATGGATCTAAGGTCAAGTATGATAACTGAAGCTATTACAGGAATTATTGAGCTTTCGAAACCGTTTTTCCCACAGGAAATAGATTTTATCATATTTTTGAAGCCTATAACCTAAAAATTCGAATTTTCCCGGATATAAGGTATGCATCGTTAGATTCGTCTTAAGTCCTTCTACAAACGCTAAGTTATTGGCGCAATTCGTACGTTGAAATGTTGAGTAATTGTCGAAAAACCAAAATTTTCAAAGTTTAGTTTTTCAGTTTTTCAGCTATACTGAGCCGCGTATATGTCTGATCCTGACGGCTTAGACACCATTTGAAAGCTTAAGTCAACACTATTGATTTGATGTATTTGCGGTTCTCCTGCCTCTTCGTGATCCGAATATATATACTTACCCCCAAAAAATATGCCGTTTTGTACCTACCAAGTCCTATAGCTGGCTTATGGGTGGTCAAAAGTAACAAACTACACCGGTTCTAAATCGGCCCTGATCCGCTCTTTAAACGCAGAGAAAAATCTCAAATCGGTTTAACTTTCAAACACACATACATACATATCTACAAACATTTTCCCTTTTTTAAATAAAAATTAAGTCACATTTCTAAGCTCTATAACTTTTGAATGGTATAACCGATTTTCAAAATTAGACATGCGTGCGTTGGAAAAGTAATGATCAGTTCTATTAGAAGCCGCAAATGTTGGACAAATTTTTAAACTTTTTGGGAGTTTTGGTGACGAGAACGAAAAAGAGGCCCTAAATAGGAAGGGCCGTAAAATGTACACCCTTGGACCAAAATCGATGGTTGACATATAAATGGGTGAGTCTTTTCTGAACTTTAAGATGGGAGTTGGCAAAATTTTCAATTCAGTCAGATTTAGAAAATCGAAAATTTTGTGTATATATAGTGTCGCGTGTAGGGTGGTGTGGGTGTGCGCCACTGGCGAGAACTGCCGTTCTCTGTTATGTTCAAAATTAGACATACATGTCTAATGGAAAGGTAATGATCAGTACTGTTAGAAGCCGCAAAAATCGACACCCTTGGACCAAAATGGATGGTTGACATATGAATGGGTGAGTCTTTTTCTGAACTTGAAGATGGGAGTTGGCAAAATTTTCAATTCAGTCAGATTTAGAAAATTGAAAATTTCGTATATATAGATAATAGTGTCGCGTGTAGGGCGGTGTATTTCTGCGCCACTGGCGAGAACTTCCGTTATCTGGTAATCTTTCCGATATAAAACTAACAACTTCGATAACTAATAAATCGAAAACTATTAATTTTATCAAAAAAATGTATAATGAACATTTTTTGCTTATAATTAATATTCGTACCAGCATTTGCGGTCAAAATATAAAAAAAAATCCACCTTCATGATGAGGTGGCAACCACCCCATGGTAAAAGCGTCTTTCGGCATCATATAGATTTTGATCCTTGGACTATCCACTACTTATTGTCAAATTTTTAAGCAAATCGATCCATTCTGTAAAAATTGCGAAGTGAAAAATTTCAGTTCCTGGACTAATTATACTTTGGAGCTCTATAACTTCTGAACGACTTACCTGATGTTGATCACTAAACATGAATTTGAAACGTATTGACAAGTAGTATCTGATGCATCCAAGATCGAGTATGATAACTGAACGTATTACAGGAATTATTGAGCTTGAAAAACCGTTTTTGCCCATAAGAAATAGATTTGATCATATTTATGAAGCCTCTAATTTAAAAATTAGAATTTTACCAGATATAAGGTATACACCGTTAGACGCGTCCTGAGTCCTTCTACAAATGCTTAGTTATTAGCGAAATTCGTAGGTTGAAATTTTGAGTAATTGTCGAAAAACCAAAATTTTCAAAGCTTAATTTTTAAGTTTTTTGGCTATGGTGAGCACTGCGTATGTCTCAGCTTGATCGCTTAGGCGCCATTTGAAAGCTTAACTCAACCCTATTGATTTGGTGTATTTGCGGTTTTCCTGTCTTTCCTTGAACCTAAGATATATAAGTACGCCCAAGAAATATGCTATTTTGTATTTACCTAGTCCTCTAGCTAACTTACGGGTAGTCAGAAGTCAAAAATTAGACCGGTTCTGAATCGGCCCTCACATCCTCTTGAAACACAGAAAAAAAAATTCAGATCGGTTTAACTTTTCCACACACATACATACAAACATGCATACATATCCACAAACATTTTCCATTTTTTAAATAAAAATTGAGTCATATTTCTGAGCTCGATAACTTTTGAATGGTATAACCGATTTTCAAAATTAAACATGCGTTGGAAAGGTAATGATCTATGCTATCAGAAGCCGCAAAGGCCGGGCTTAAACTTTTGAAATTTTTGGGAGTTTAGGGGACGAGAACGAAAAACAGGCTTTAAATGGGAAGGGCCGTAAAATCCACACCCTTGAACCAAAATGGAGAAGTAACATATGGATGGATGAGTCTTTTGGCCCAAGATGGGATTTGGCCCAATTTTCAATTCAGTCAGGTTTAGAAAATCGAAAATTTCGTGTATATATAGTGTCGCTTGTAGGGGTGTTGTGCGCCACTGGTGAGAACTGCCGTTCTCTGTGGATTAAGTGTGAAGGGAGTTTCATGGGACAGTTTATATTTTACCCAACGTCACATCTATTGACAATTATAATACAGATTTTTACAGACTTAGTGCAGACTACATAGTACAGACTTTGTTTCACACTCCTAAAGGCCAAGACTAATTTTACAGCTAAACCGTGTCTGTATTAGTAGATTAATTGCAGCTTGCTTTACGTCTGCTTTTTGCATCTAGTATCTTTTTCTTAAAATGCAAATCCACTAATGGCGATGTTAGCGATCACATTTTCCATTAACTTTCCGATATCAATGACTTTATTTCATGTGTTATCCATTGTTTGCTTTTAACGGATATATTGCCCCCCAGTTGTTGTTGTATGATGCTTGTTAGGTTCTTCTCTAACTCTTTCTATTTTTCTGTAGAGTTAAGTTGTCGTTGTCTTTCTACTATCTTGAGTTCCTTGTGTATTTGTTCTTTAAACTGTTGGCAGAAATCAGCTTCTTTTAGTCTTATTTGATCAATTATTATAGGTGTTTTGGTGGTTAAACAAAATTTCATTTTAATTCGAGTCACCACAAGTCTTCCTCATGAGAGGTAGAACCTCGAAACATGTGCAGTATGATAGTTGAGCCATTCAGTAAAGAGTGCAAAATATGATGATCAAGGAAACAAAAATACCAAAAACGATAATAAACAAAACTCACGTTTGCCAACATACAGTGCTAGTCAAAAGTCCGTACCCCCCCTCGTATCTTTTGAACGGTTATACCTATAACAGTAAAATTTGGATGGAGGAAATAAACGGACGTAAACTTTTTAACTAGTCATGACAGGTGACATAATAGTGACGGATGACGTAACAGAGCCACTGTGACCGA
Organism: Diabrotica virgifera virgifera; assembly: GCF_917563875.1. Taxonomy (NCBI): domain Eukaryota; kingdom Metazoa; phylum Arthropoda; class Insecta; order Coleoptera; family Chrysomelidae; genus Diabrotica; species Diabrotica virgifera. Next base: position 154,122,151 of record NC_065450.1, read on the forward strand.
TAATTTTAAATGGGACCTTATGGCAAGTGATACCTCGTTTGAAAGATATTCAAAATACCTATTCAGTCATACTAATTTTTTTGGATATAAATTGATTTTGATTTTGGTGAATAAATGAAATAAATATAAAATTGTAGTTTCGCGTTTAATTAATAAAAATTCAAATGTCCGCCTATGTTCTTTTTGTCAAAAAAGTTCACGTTTTTCAGTTCTCTAATAGTTTTTACGTCAACGTCAACCCTTTTGACAAGTAATCATAGGCGGAGGTTTAAATTTTTATTAATTAAATGCCAAACTCAAATTTTATATTATATCATTTATTCATCAAAATTAGCTTAAACTCAAACAAAATTAGTATGACTAAATAGGTATTTTCAATACCTTTCAAACGAGGTATCACTTGCCATAAGGTCCCATTTAAAATTATCTGTCATGGTGGCGCTGCAACGTCATCTGTCACTATTACGTCACCTGTCATGACTAGTTAAGACGCCTAAATCCGTTTATTTCCTTCCTACAAATTTCACTATTATAAGTATAACCGTTCAAAAGATACGAGGGGGGGTACGGACTTTTGACTAGCACTGTATAATGTGGAATTTCTGCATTATTAGGCCAGTTAATGATTTGATAAGCTTTTAAAAATGTTGCACGACGACGATTCAAAACCATTGTTAATAGGTTTGTTCTAGCATCAGTTTCAAACGGTTGGAAACCATCAGTGAATAGTGGACCAGCGCGAGTAGAGGGGATAGCACTGGGATAGACTGTATTATGTTTTCTCACTGACCAACTGTTTGCTGACGGTTTTTGACTAGTTTGACTGTTTGCTAGAACAAACCTATTATCTGCTGATTTGACTTTTAAATAGTATGTCAAAATAATTTGACACAATAATTTAAGAGTGACACTTTGACAGTTTTAATTTCACGAGCCGAAGGCGAGTTAAAATATGTCAAAGTGTCACGAGGGCAAAAATTCTATATTAATTTTAGAGATCGAGTGCAATTTGTTGCGATTATTTCATGAACAAAACTGTTCAAAACCAAAATTGTATTGTAATTTATTTATGTAAGTACAAATTAGTACAATTAAACACACAGTTGTTATAAATATTTTACGGTTGAAAGTCATCACTTTTATAATTTTTAAAACATTAATTGTCATTAATGTCACTGAATGTATTTTTTCATAGCAACGAAGGGCATCTGACGTAATATTACAATTAAACACACAGTTGTTATAAATATTTTACGGTTGAAAGTCATCACTTTTATAATTTTTAAAACATTAATTGTCATTAATGTCACTGAATGTATTTTTTCACAGCAACGAAGGGCATCTGACGTAATATACTTGACGACGGGAAATTATTAAAAATTATCAGTTTAATTTAGATTTCTGTAGCTTTCTATTGGCCAGAATCTCCTATGAATGAAATAGTCGCGTTAATTTCATTAAAACATTGACACAATATGATACATTTAAAATAAATTAGTAAATAATATCTAAATATTAGCTTATGCATGTATTATAATATATTATTGTGTTTCAATTTATCAATCAAAGATAGAATAAAATTTTTAATTTTTTTAATATAACGCCGGCACATAAATTTGATAGACCCTGTATATTAATTTGTAAATATTTATTAGAAGTTAGCTTTCAACGCAAAGTGGTTTCTCCTTAATGAATTTTTCCATGAAGAATATTAAAAACATTTTTGTAAATAAAAGCGAAGTGAAAGTTATTTAGAATTAGTATTTTAAACCTATTGTTTATTACGGGAAATATAGAAGCCATAGGTAATTAGTTCTTAGAAAATTAAGGTAAAGAAAGTTTGGAATTTTAAGCTTTTTGTTTAACCCCGAGTAAATTTTGTAGAGTTTCCAGAAAGTAATTAGTATGGTGGTAGGAATATTTTGAAAGTATGAGTGGGTGTTTCGAATGAAAAAAAGAAGGGGGAAGAAGAAATGTCTGTGATTGGTTTGGCAATTTGGAATGGGAAGAGAAGGTTGAATTTTCAGATAGTTTTGGAAAGAGGGATTATTGTGTTACCGGCATTCGAAAGGAGCAGTCAAAAGTTTTCGTGAGTAGTTCAGAAGTAAGTACTAGTGATTGTGTTGATAGGGAGAGTAGCTGAAAGGTGGAACGAGAGACAAATCAAATCGAGAAGAAATACCTCTTTGATTCTGTAAAGTCCAAGGGAGTAAGTTACAAGAATTATCGTTATTAAAATTATTTGTGACACCAAGTAAAAAAGATACTTGGATCTCAGGAGATTATTGTTGAGAGAAAGAGAGGAGAGAGTTTTGGAGTTTATTCAACGAGTACTGGCAAAAAGAGGCCTGGCTTGTGTTTTGAAGAAATAGTTGCTGGTATTCTGCTGGATTGTTTGCTGAGAACGGAGAGGGCTTTGATGGGTAGCCTAACATAATCAACAAGGAGGAGCTGTTTGGGTCAAGAGGAGACATCATTGTGTGTGAATCAAAAAGGTCAGTCAATAACCTATGTGATAGATTTTCTTTATAATCAGAAGTTAATTTTTTTACGTAAAAGCATATGCATTTAAAATTCCAACATTTCAAAAATTTAATAGAAAGTATAAGTAATTTGCGAATACCAAATTTGTTTGTTTAGTTTGTTTTATTAATGGTATCAAGAACAAAGCGATAAATATTTGTTTGAATTAGATTAATTTATATGCTAAAAGTTTCTTTTGGACAGTTATGCCCACAGGATTTACTTGATAAATTTATAGAGCATTGCTTTTGATAATAAAGGTATTTGTATGTGTTTATTTACGATTTTTCTATTTATTTCCTTTTCCTATTTTATCCCGATAAGGATCAACTAAGAGATACTGAAACCACGAGAGAAGATAAGTATAACATAAGATAAATTAGACATTTTTTTTATATTATAAAAAGGCACCCTGAGATTTTTTCTTAATATTTTTATGTATGATTTGCGTTAATTAAATAATTGATCAAATAAATAATAATTAATATAAAAGTAATAGAGAGCAGATCATAACAATATATATTATAACGCCATATTACAAGGTATTTTACGTTCCCGCGCCACTGCGGGAAAATTTACTTTCACACACTGGTGAGGGAAAGTGCAACTTTCGGAAACGAAATGCGAGCGGGAAAGTGGCTGCTTTAGCACGGCCGTACAAAAAAACACATATAAAAAAATGGAGAATGTGAGTTTTGCAGTTGGACCCCTCATATATATAATACAATAAGGTATTAAGTAAGCTGAAAATGAATATCTTTCAACCACTCAAGAAAAATAGATTGGGTTATTCATACGTGTATATTAAATATTTAAATTTGGCCATCTTAGTAATACCTAGAAGACTTCCAGAATAAGATAAAGATACATACAGAAAAAATTACTCTATAGATCTTAATAGCCCACGCCATTACACCAAACAAAATGTGATAGAACGACACTCGAGTGTGCCATAAATGTAGTTGAAATAATACGGTTAAGGGCCATAAGAGCACTTTTAAAATGGAAAAATAAAACACCGGAGCTTCTCTGAAACACAAAGCGAACGTAAAATTAATTTACAACTAACTGACATGTAACTTAGTTATTTAAAAAGAAAGTCAGTTTGACTTAATAAATATATACAGCGCTTTTCAGATAAGACTATCAACCTTTAATCACGTTTTTCTACAACCTTGTTAAAAATGCCATTTTTAGCACTCCATAGGAGCGTTAAAAATGCTACTTTAAAGCACTAGTGCTTTAAAAATTTTAAGGCACTGCAGTTAAAAGTGAATTGTCAAATTGTGAAACGTCAAAATATTTACATTTCATTTATTAACATGAATATTAATAGTACAAATTGCGCAATTTGAAAAAGGGGGTTTAAAAAGTTTTTTAAAATTGAATTTAAACTGTATTATTGCATTTTTAACACGTTTGTAGAAAAAAACTATTAAAATTTGTTAGAATACTCGAGAGTTATGGGTTGTGAAGATTAGGTCCTAAAACCAAAAAGAGTTAAATAAAGTTTTTCATTAATTTTCCATTTCCAACAATCGTTTATTCCGATTATAGCGCCACTATCCATAATTCGAAAAAATGTCTCGTATAAAAGTTCTTATTTTTTCGTAAAGAATTATTCAAATCTGTAATAAAAAATGGGGGCTCCTATTTAAAATTTATACTCCATCCGCCTCCGTGGGGGGTCGTGCTTGGTGTCATTCGATAGATTTTTCAAAAACATTGAATACGTATATTTTGCAGTTTTTAGATGTGATATTCAGTTCGCGAGATATCGCGGGTTTCCTATTTAAAAGTATGAAAGGTATATATTTTTCCTTATGAAACTTTGTGACTCACCCATTTCCTTAGGCCTTGCTCAAACCGTCAGATTTTTTAAATATACACTGTTATGCATGTACTTAACTTACCTTATCTTAATCTGACGATTTCTAGTTTTTCTAAGGATAGATTTTTCGGACCCCACTTAACGAACTCCCCTGTATTAAGATCCAATATATGGTAGGGGTACATTAACAGGGTACAAGGTTTCACCCATGAGATTTTCTGACGCGCTCGATTAACTGCAAAAATCCCCGCTTGGGCTTCCCTACCATTAGAATGGACATTTCACTACCAAAAATTTTAACAATAATTATTCAAAATGACTTTTGAAATTTTGAATAATCATAATTATCATTAAAATTTTTGGTAGTGAAATATTCATTCTAACTGATTGTAATAAAACTGAAAAAAAAATTTATTTCTCAACCCAGTTTTCTTACATTTGTATTTATATTTTTCATAAACTAATAACTTTAAGCATCATGTGTTAAACATTTTTAAAATCGGTACAAGAAGGAGAATGCAAATAACAAATAAAAAAGGGAGAAATAATTAAAAACAAATTAAGGGATGATACGGGGGGTGAGAGGGTGCCTTTAACCGGCAAGCTTAAATATTATTTGACATGTTTTGCGGGTTTTCTAAAAATCAGTGGCTCAAAAGTTATTTTAAGGTAGATAGTATTATTTATCAAAGGTAATACTACGAGTCCTCTAAATTTATCAAGCAAAATTTAGAGGACGAGTGGTATTTGAAAAGATTATTTTGTGAACCAATATCGAATCCTTTTATGTGATAACACTGGTTTGTTGAAATCGGCAACAAAATAGAAGAATTAGTTCTGTGTTCTGTGTACGATTTACATCGGTTCTGTTTGACGTTTATGAAAAGTTGAGAAATATTTATTTTGAAAATAAAAATTGTAGAAAATCTGAGTATATCGTGGTTAGTGTTTTTAAAATATCTATGTACCAGGGCTGTTCATAAATTAAGTTAGTAAACACAGGTATGTACGTATTATGTGAAATTTAGGGTACCTTAAGTTTTATCAGGGAAGAGACTGTTTTATCAAGGAAGAGGCTGTTTTATCAGTATTACACTCAATGATTGGCTAGAACGACGCGTGGTGATTGGCTGAAAAAGCAAAAACGTCAGAATTTGACAGGTAAAAAAAAGAATCACTGTAAAAATATTTAATGGCCGACTGGTATATTATTTGACAAATAATGACATGATTTCGAAGTCCGTTATGTATGATAAGATATAATGCCCTAGGGCGTTATTTTGAGAAATAAGCCCTAGGACATTAAATTTAAATAACTAGTTAAATACTGTCAAGTTGACAAATAACAACCTAAGTAAAACTATGGTTACCACAATTACGTTACAATTATTGCTGGTAATGTACTTATTTAAAAACTAATTGATTCAAAATTCATTCAAATTTTTTGCATATAAAGAATAATTTAGTCGAACATTAAACGTTGAAGGCACCATGGGTATTATAGATAATAACGCTTTCGGTCAACGCATATCCCTCGGGCCAAAGGTCCTCGGTTTATACACCATTGACCTCAATCGTTATTATCCTTATAATACCCTTAGTAGAACCAACTATAACGTTGTATTCATTATTCTGAAATAGTGTTTTTCTATTCTCATACTATAATATATCAATTATGATTTCACTACCTGTATCATAATGAACTTCATTATGGTACAGATTTTCATTAGGATACAGATTTTTAACCAATAGAATCGCGATGTGGCATTCGCGATAAAGGTGGCGCACGCTCAGTGACCAATTGCGAGTCAAATACATACGCTTTGACAGTTCTCAATAAGTAAACAAACTGTCAAACTGACAAAATACTTAATTTGTTTGCGTTACAAAATTAATAAATATTAATATATTTTTTGTTTTAAATGATCATAGAAAAAATCGTGTATACAACTTGCATTTAATTATCATTATGAAGCTCGTAGTCTATACGAAATTCGCCGCTAGGTGGCTCGTTTTGTATCCCTCATACTCGCTTCATAATGACCATCATTAAATGCTCGTTGCATAATATACTATTATATTAACTTATGAGCTATATAAGCTATTTTGTTTTAATTATAATTCACCCATTATAGTCACCCAACTACACTAAAATTGATGGTACTCACCAACATAGTTGATATAAAAACCACAGTTTTTACTGTACTCACCTGAAATAAAATAATTTGATTATTATATTATGGTAAATATACCAGGTGTAACAAAAATAGTTCCATTGAACCTAGCTTACTTTAGTACAAATGCACATAAAAAAGTTACAGCCTTTGAAGTTACAAAATGAAACTCGATTTTTTCCAATATATTGACGTGTTAGAAATTTTAAATTGAAAATAGACATGTGGCTTTCTAATGGCAGTGACATCTTAAAAAATAACAGTGAAATTTGGGCAACTCATAAAAATTTTATAGGGGTTTTGTTCCCTTAAACCCCCCCCCAAATGTTTGTAAACGTTCAAATTGAATTATTATTGTGATACCATTAGTTAAACACAATGTTTTAAAAACTTGTTGGCTACTTAGTACTTTTTCGATAAGCCAGTTTTTATCACATATTTATTTTTAGTAAATGGTTAAGTAAGACTATAGAGACTTCGTAATTTAGAGACCACTATTCACAATGTTTGAATGGATAATAACACCCATTACTTTACCCGTGCGTGAGTAATAGTTCATTACTCACGGGTTTAACTAAACAAGTGATACATGGCTAGTGACATAAATTATGTGACAGATATTAAGGTCGAAATAAACTGTCATAACTAGACTTAGGCAAATATGCAAATTGCATATTTTACATTAAATATGCAAAAATGTCCAATTTTGCATATTTATATATACCTAAGTGTATATAAAGTGCATATAGTTTGAAATTTTGATCGTAACTATACATATATTTTTATAATCATGTAACAAGTAGCATGGAAATCTCAATAATTTATTTTGTTTTATAATATCTTGGTATTCAAACTAATAAAAGATGTATAGGCTTAGGTATACATAGTTTTGTCAAGTTTTGTCCTTGACACAAGGGTTCCAAAATCTGCCAGTTTATATCTCTAGGTAAAAATGTTTATTTTGACATTTCACTTTTGTTGTAAAATAAGCCGTGAACCGGTGATTTTATAATTGTAAATAATTATTGTGCTTTGAAAATGCCGAAAATAAACAGTTCAGTGTCATTCATAAAATCAAACTACACTGTGCGTCAAAAAAAACGGGCGGCCCACAAAGTTTTCATTTTTGATGCCTCGAATTTCCTAAACCTGGTGTCCGATTCAATTGTTTTTTTTTTTAATATTTTATAGCCTTCTTCTTTATCGATATCATTGTAATAATGTTGTTGCTATACAGATAAATTTTCATTGTATACCGGGTGGACCAATCAAACTGTGTTTTTCCTCACTCAAAGTTCGTAACACCCTGTGGAATATTCTAGCATTTATAAAATACTGAAATTAAAACCCAACTATAGCCTCAAGTTTTCTTAACATTCTTTTTTATCTTCATTCGCTTATGTTGGATAATAAAAAGTTAGGGTACTTTAATAACTAGCTTCAGAAAACTATTACCCAATCAGAATCCTCCAAATTATTATTCTGTCAAAACGTTAAACGTTATACATAGTGGAAAGAAAATTTTCCAAAAATTTAAAGCAACCATGGGAAAAAACAGTGGTTACCAGGTTCTTTCTGAAGTGGTGTAAGTATTAGCTGGGACATTTTCCGAACCACTTAATTTAGAACCAGCTATTAACGTAAATTTGAAAAATGCCCAATTACATCAGTTGATGTCGAAAGAAGTTTTTCTATGTACTCAGATGGAAGCCATAATTTTTTATCAGAAAATTTTGAACAGCATTTGATAATTTATTGTTACCACAATTTAAAATAATATCATTTATTTGTTAAAATACTTGAAATATTTAATTACATAAGCTTAGTTTGTAAAATACAACATAGGTACATGTTAATTAAGAAAACATGTGAAGATACTGTAAACATTTTTTATTACATGCATATTTTCTAGATAAACATGCATATTTTTGGGTAAAATACTGCATATTTATGCGCATATTTCATAGCTTTTTATTTGCATATTTGCCTAAGTCTAGTCATAACTTACATGAGCTTACGTGCTATTACGTTGCAATCTTTAAATTTGATTATCTAGCAGAAATACACCAAAGTAGTGTTTGTTTTTATACGAATAATTCTAATAAACCGGGAGATATTAACAGAAGTTCAACCACGATTTTCTAAGTCCTGCCCTTTGCAATACTGGAAGGTTAGAGAAGGTACTTACAATTTGTGAAAAAATCCACGGGTTTCCTGTGACATTTTTCTGTGAAAATTAGATTTTCCATGAATAAAAAAATTGGGAGTTGCGATGAATTTTTAAGTCCTGCCATATCCATAGAATAATAGGATACTATCTATTTTATGAAGAAAATTTTTTGGGCAGGACGGTCGCAAAAGGATTAAGGGAGTATACATATATACAAACATGTAATGAAAATAATGAAATTTTCATGATTTTCTAAGTCCTGCCAACTTAATAAATTAATTATATTTATTTCAAAATGACCAAAAAAAATATTGGCATGACGTCACCTAATGTTTAACTGCACTTGTTTCTTGGAAAATTTTGTATAAAATTTTCACTCTGGTTCCGTGATTTTCTAAGTCATAAAATAAATTTTGTTACAAAATAAATAATTTCAGTATACATTATGCAAAATGGCAGGATGTTTAGTTACACCTTTTTTACTATATATAGTTAAAAAATTTGTAAGAAAATTCGTGGAAAATTACACGATTTTCTAAGTCATGCCATTTCGCACATATCTCAAGAAGGTTAATATAAATCTATTTTCAAAGAGGCAGGATGGTTGTATAGTTATTTCGTACAAAAAAAATTAAATTATCTGTCTGTAAAATTATTTTAGGGTGTTATACAAACATATTCATATCACCACATTTTTCTTGAGTCATACCATGTCGAGTATGCTTAAAAAACACTAATCTAAAACCGTTTACAACTTTACAAATGTCATCAGACCATCTGGTTGGCGGACGACCTCTACTTCGATATGCTTCGTCTAGAAGAAGCATATCGAAGTCTTGTAATTAGTTTCTTTAAAATATCTGCAGAACGCTTTTATTTGGAAAAACGAAAACTGGTACACCTATTTATCTTCCAGAGGTCAATTGTCAAATGTCAATTATCAATTGTCAATTTTTAGTACCGGTCATAGGGGTCCGTTTGGGTACGGAAACGGATATATTATCGAATAACTTTTCTGTCTAACTTTTAAGCATCTCTGACACTGGATTATTGAATTCTGGGATAATTTTGTACTAAAAGGTACTTTTCCTTTAACTCAGAAGAATACGCAGTGTTCTAGAAAAATCGATGTGAAAAATTTTTCGTTTTTTGGTTTTTTGAGTTTAAAAGAATTTAGAAAAATTCTATTTAGAAAAACGAAAACTGCTACGTTTATTTCTCTTCCAGAGATGAATCGATTTTATCAATTGTGAATTTCTAGTACTGGTCAGTGGTCATAGGCCTCCGTCTATTTAAAAGTACGCCCACCAATGAAACGAGTGTGATTCATGTGCCTGAAACTTTTTTATCTTCGAGAGACCCCACCCCAAAGAAACATGAAACATAAAACATGAAACGTAAAACACGTTTCATGAAAATAAAACACAGCTAAACAAATAGAAGTCCGCACACACAAGAAGCGAGTGTGATTCATGCACATAAAACATTTTTATCTTGGTGAAATCTGTTTCAGGAAAGAGATCGTGTTGTATTTTTCGGTTTCAGTTTCATTGTTTTGGACAGTTAGGGCCGGTTGTTCAAACGCTAATCAACAATTATCATTATCAAATATTTAATTACTCTCACCAAACTGTCAATATCAACTTTGTTTGGGTTGCTGAAAACATAATTAATTAAAATTATGAGATTTATTATCAATTATGTTAATAATTATTGTTATATTAATTGATTATAGTCTCAGAGTTGTAATCAATTATGTTTTTAGCAACCCAACCAAAGTTGACATTGACAGTTTTGACAGTAATTAAATATTTGATAGTGATCATTGTTGATTAGCGTTCGAACAACCGGCCCTTAATTACGTGCATAATATGAATTCCGACCAAGAATTTAATATTGCATTGGTTTCTGCTGTAAAGTAGAACGAAGAGTTGTACAATTATAACCTGGAGAGGTACTTGAATAGGTAATGATAAGAAAATATCAGTTTTCTTTAAACCAGGACCCACAATAAAACAATGTAGATTTTTGAATACTCAGTCTATAAAATGATTTAAATTTGGGAAGATGATTACTTAGTTCGTTTGCAACCAAATACGTACTATGGTTATGATGTTGGGCAGTAATAAAAAGTTGCCACAAGAGTAACAACCTCGTCATCATTACTTTCCATTGTTGGCTATACAAATTTTCATTTTGTTTCTTTGATTATTATATAATATGAAACGGTTTCGTCCTTCACAATTCATTTTGTTTCATGTTTTACGTTTAATGTTTTTATTTCACGTTTCTTTGATCTGCGGCCTCCCTTAGACAGTAATAAAAGTTTGCCATGACAGCAACGACCTCGTCATAACTTTCCATTGTCGACTATACAAATTTTATTTTTGTTTCTTCGATTAGTATATCACATGAAATCAAATGTTTTTTCACAATTTATTTGTTTCTTATTTCAAGTTTCATGTTTCACGTCTCATGTTTCACGTTTTATGTTATTTTAATCTGCCTTAGCCCGGCCGCACATCAAAGAAACATGAAACGTAAATTACGTTTCATGGAAATAAACCACTGCTAAACAAATATATATCCGGCCATTTATGAGACTCTCCGAAAATAAAAATGTGTCATGAGCATGAATCACACTCGTTTCATTAGTAGGCGGACTTTGAGATTTTTTTAGCAGTGTTTTCTTTTCATGAAATATGTTTTTCGTTTCATGTTTCATGTTTTTCGTTTCATGTTTCTTTGGTGTGCGGCTTGGCTAAGGAAGCATTTTCAGATTAGGTGAATTGTGTTAAATTGCCTTAAAATTATCTGAGGAATCTCCGGTCGTCATTTGTTAGAGTTTATGGACACCCTGTATGTTGTTAGTGGTAGATATTATCCTGATATTGTAGATATTATCCTGATATTGTTTCCTATATTTGATAGCAAAATGTACTAACACTAACAACACCAGAATAAATCGATTTTTAAATACAGCATCTATCTACTTGCAACTTTTTGCATTGTGTTCAGGATAACATCAGGAAAAGGTGTATAATATAAAAATGGGTGGAAATTGCATTTTAGTGCATAACATGCATCCAAAAGTGCATTGTCAAAATCAGTGTATGAAGGGCACAATTTTGTTATTTGGGAGGTTTATGGAGTTACGAATACGCAAGCAGAACCGACCTCAGAATCATCTAGTGCCCAGAGTTGCTGCTAAGGCACGTCATCTGGAGTTTCGTGGGATATCGGCAATAAATTTAAAAAAACAGAATATTCGATGGTTTTTGGGATGGCCGAACACAAATATGACATTACAACCGACCCTCGGAGCACCTGGTGCCCAGGGTGACTGATCTCGAATTTAAGAGAGTTTTTCGGGGTCGATTCTGATGGCGTATTCAGTTCAGCAACCACAAAACTCTTCGAGTAATCTACTTGCATCACTTTAGTGTCTGAAAGCCTCGAAATTTAAGAATACGGCGTGTATATCAGTCACCTCGAGCACTAGGTAAAGATCTGTTCTAATGTGACATTCTTGTTCAGAAACCCCAAAAGCCACCTGAGTAATCTGTCTGTATCAATTTACTGCCGAAATTAATATATAAATATGGTATAGAAAATGCTTAGCAAATAAAAAGGTACCACAAAATATCATTTTATTATAATACTAAAATACAGGGTGTCCCATTTAAGAAAACTCAGAAAATAGTAATTCCGAGTTTCAAGTTTCAACCAACCCCGTATACTAAAATTAAACATTTTGGTATACTATTATTAACTGACAATAGTATACTATATTAAAAATCGTTTAAACATAAATTAATAGAAGTTTGGATATCAAATCACTAACAATATATATAAGGTGTGAATGTTCTTACAAAATTGAAAAAAAACGTAATTATATTTTAAACTACCTCGTATAATATTTCGAAACATTATATTTTATTAAAGAGAACATCGAGTAGAATCCAAAAATGTAAAAATATACAGGGTATTCCATTTAAAAAAACATAAATTTTTGTCACCCTGTGAAAACGGGTAGCCCTGTATATTAGAAAATACTGTTAAATTATAGTCCTATCTGTGGCACTTGTCTTACCTAAATAACTTTTTTCGTATATCTTACGACAAACGAGTAATTGGACTTTGTCACACTAATGCCCCACCCTGTATACAAAATAACCATAAAACCATCCTGCCTCTTTGTATATAGACTTATATTAAGATTCTTGAAACATGTGCAAAATGGCATGACTTAGAAAATCGTTGACTTTTTCACGAATTTTCTTACAAATCTAGGACTCCTGCCGTCTTACAAGAACCGTTTAACCTTCCTGCCGAGTACCGAAAAGGTATTGATTGTATTTGAGTATTATAACTTTTTAAAGGCAGGACTTAGAAAATCACGGAATCAGGGTGAAAATTTTCCGCAGAATTTTCCAAGGGACAAATATACTTAAACATTAGGAGACGTCATGCCAATATTTTTTTTTTTGATCATTTTGAAATAAATATGTTTAGTTTATTAAGTTGGCAGGACTTAGAAAATCATGAAAATTTCATTATTTTCCTTACATGTTTGTATACATATATACTCCGTTGCCCCGTTTGCAACCCTCCTGCCCAAAAAATGTTCTTCATAAAATCGATAGTATCCTGTCTATCTACGGATATGGCAGGACTTAGAAATTCATCGCAAAACCCTATTTTTATTTTTTGGGAAAGTCTAATTTTTACAGGAAAATGTAACAGGAAATTTGTGGATGTTTCCACAGATTGTAAGTACATCGTCTACCCTTCCAGTATTGCAAAAGGCAGGACTTAGAAAATCGTGGCTGAACTTCTGTATAATATCTCCCAGTCTATAACGGTCGAGATATTTTTTAATCTTTAGTATTATTTTAACAATATTAAATGCCTTCTAATAGTAGGCAACCAATTATTCACCCGCTTACTATTGGTAACTACATTTGGTTTTGAAAATTTCAATAATTTTAAACGATATTAATTGTTAATAATTATTTATGTAATTAATTATAGTTAATTTCACAAATTGTTCAAATACTACAGTAAATATTTATAAAAAATTCTAACAATTAGGTATATAACTTAAAAAATGTATGGTCTAACTTACGTCTCTTAGACTATACATAAAAGTTGGGGCACACATAGTACCATAATTTAAAAATATTTTCAAATATACAGGGGCGTGCGTATTGACAGGGTGACACAAACTAATGTTTTTTTAAATAGAATACCCTGTATATTTTTACATTTTTGGATTCTCCTCAATGTTTCCTTTCTTAAAATATATGGTTTTGTAATATTATACGAGGTGGTTTAAAAAATAATTACGTTTTTTTGTTCATAGCAATATCTACACCCTGTAGAATTGTAGTGATTTAACATCAATTTTTCTATTTATATTCAAACAAATTTTAATATAGTCTACTACTGTTATTCTTAACAGTACAGCGAAATGTTTAATTTTAGTATACAGGGTGGGTCGAAAATTGGAATGGAAACCCTGAATGGAACACCCTGTATTTTAGTATTGTAGTGAAATGATATATTATGCTACTTTTTTATTTTTTAAGCATTCCCTATACCTAAGTGCTTTAATTTGTAAGTTATTCGTGATTCTTTAAGCCAAACATTAATTCCAACAAAAATTACGTGAAATTTTATTAGGTGGCCGTGAAAATATCCAATCAAAAATAATTTTTCGAAAAAAAATACATAATAATCTAGCCTTATCCTTAATTTATTAATATTGCATGAGATATCCAAATACATTCGTAGTTAAGGTTGTTGGTGCTTAAAATATTAATCAAACATACAAAATTCTCCCTAGTGGGTTATGACACAAAATTTGCTTAAACATTTGATATTATACTATGTATGTATATAGTTCCAGTTGATTTGTTACCATTACTAATATTAATTTTTCTAATGAGGAACTGATTACAATTGCTTTGTGGTAGAAGAGTATAACAAAAATGAGCTACTTGCAATAAAAATTTATCATCAGCAATTCCCTGATAGACGACAACCAAAAAGAGCAACTTTTGAAACGTACCTATACTAAAACGGTTTCAACAGACTAAATACTTAGATTGTAAGAAAGGTCGTACTAATATGCAGATCCTCAGTGACACTAAGGATTACATTTAATTCCTGTTTTCTTCACTTACAATAGTTTTTGTTCGATCAGATTTATCATAATCCAAGTGTCCAGTCCGTTGAAACCGTTCTAGTATATTTTTAAACGTTTCTCTTCTTAGTTGTCGTCTATCAAGTAATTTCTGATGAAAAATTCTTATTGCTAGTAGCACATTTTTGTTATACTCCATTAGCACAACAATCTTAATTGATCAGTTCCTCATTAGAAAAATTCATATTAGTAATGGTAACAAAGCAACTGGAACAGTAAAAATAGTATGATGTCAAATTTTTAAGGAAATTTAGTGTCATAGCCGACTAGGTAGGATATTGTATGTTTTTATTAATATTTTGCGCACCTACAATCTTAACTACGAATTTATTTGGATATCTCATCCAATATTAATAAATTAAGGATCAGGCTAGATTAGGATGTATTTTTTTCGAAAAATTATTTTTGATTGAATATTTTCACGGCCACCTAATAAAATTTCACTTAATTTTTCTTGCAATTAATGTTTGGCTTAAAAAATCACGAATAACTTACAAATTAAAGCACTTAGGTATAGGGAATGCTTAAGAAATAAAAAAGTACCATAAAATATCATTTCATTACAATACTAAAATACAGGGTGTTCTATTTAAGAAAACTAAGAAAATATTCATTCCGAGTTTCGACCAACCCTGTATACTAAAATTTAACATTTCGCTATACTGTTAATGTTTAAGAATAGTAGACTATATTAAAAATCGTTTGAACATAAAATAAAAATTCGATGTCAAATCACTAAAATTCTACAGGGTGTAAATTTTGCTACTAAATTAACAAAAAAACGTAATTATCTTTTAAACTACCTCGTATAATATTACAAAAGCTATATTTTAAGAATGGAAACATTGAGGAAAATCCAAAAATGTAAAAATATACAGGGCATTCCATTTAAAAAAAACATAAGTTTGTGTCACCCTGTCAATATGCACGCCCCTGTATATTTGAAAATATTTTTAAATTATGGTCCTATCAGTGGCCCAACTTTTACCTAAATAACTTTTTTTCGTATCTCTTACGACAAACGAGTAATTGGACTTTGTCATACTAATGCCCCACCCTGTATAATAAACAAAATGATAAGTGAAGTATATTTTTGCTTAATAGTTCAGCTAGTAAATAAAAAATCAATAAAAATTATTTTAATTGAGTTTGGTTATAATTAACAATAAACGAACGATGCCATTTTAAAGTACAATAATGTTTCTACTAATAAAAAAAAAAGAGGTCGTAGAAAAAGTATAGTATTCTACTAGCGTGTAATGGCTATTAATGCTCGTTGAATAATATACTATTATTACTAGGTCTCTATAATTACGTCACCTATTATGACTAGTTCAGTGGCCTACCTCCATTTATTTCCTACCTCAAAATGTCACTATTATAAGTATAACAGCTCAATAAATACGAGAGGGGAAATTTCTTTTAGTTTACTGTATATATTAATTTACCCCACTTTTCCAATGAATTCTTGTTTCTATCCAATTATTTACGAACTAAAAAATGCGTTTTTCCAAAGATTCCGTATCTAAATCAATTATATTCGTGCCTTCCGAATTGAACGTCGTATTAGGGGAATTAAAACCATTCATTCGTTTCAAAAAAGAAAACTCATTAAAAGATAAAAGACGAAACAATAGCGATTAACACGAGAGACAAATACGGTATCATTTCACTGATTACCAGTAGCAGATATAGTCAGTTAATGGAAAAAAGAACCAAAAAGATTAGTTTTTATAAGCATCCGAATGTATTGGGTGCTGGTCTGAACACCCGACAATTTTAATGATCCTTTTGAGACTAAAAAAGCAATTTTAAATTGGGATTAAGAAGGGGAATTAAAAATGAAAAGAATGAATATAATTTAAAAACGGACGCTTGAAGAATCTTTGTAAATTTTTTTGTAATGCTTTATCTCTTTACAATATTCCAACAATGACGACGAAAATAAATCTGTTATTCAAAAAACATAAAAACAGTTAATTTGCAGCTATTTTTCAGAAGTTAAAAGGAATAAATTTTCAAATATGTAGATTATCTTTTTTTTCTTCAACAGATTTCTATGTAGACACATTGGAAAAATTTTGTAATATTGTATTTAATTATAGAGTAATTTCTACATACTAACATATTTCTCAAATTGGGCTCTGTACTACACGTATTCACACAACCAAACTTATATGGAATCATCTGATAAATCTTATTATTTCGTGCAAATTTAAAAAAACGAACAGACGAAGTCAAACATAATTTATTTTAAAGCAATTTATTAACAAATACGTAACAATTAAATAAAACAGTAAATACGTCTGGATCCCGCATATGAAAAAAAAGTTGATTAATAGCAAGCTGAAAATTTGTTAATAGCTTAAGGGTGTCTAGTCGGACAAACTTTGATATATGGGAACACTGGAACAGGGGAAGTTTTAATTGTGGAACAAGTAAAAAATTTGGAACGGTCAGACCACGAAAACGGCACATGTATTTTGTCCGACCGAACAGACTTAAACTCTTCGAGCAGAGATTAAACTCTCATGCAAAAATCAGACTGCTATTTATCACCAAATGGGCGTTTTAATGAGTGGAACATGTAGAATATGTCAAATGACGGGAATTATGACAGGTGATAAATAGCAGTCTGATTTTTGCATGAGAGTTTAATCTCTGTTCGGAGAGTTTAAATCTGTTCTGTCAGACCAAATAAATATGCCGTTTTCGTGGTGTGACCGTTCCAAATTTTTAACTTGTTCCACAATTAAAACTGCCCCTGTTCCAGTGTTCCCATATATCAAAGTTTATCCGACTAGACACCCTTAAGCTATTACCAAATTTTCAGCTTGCTATTAATCAACTTTTTTTTCATACGCGCGATCCAGACCTAAAATTATTTAACAAACAAATTGAAACTGGTTGTTTTAACGTCAATAGAATAAAAAATTTCATGTATAACTAATAAAGTTTAAATTGTTTTTATTTATTTTTTATTAGTTTTTTTTTTGTAGTCAGTGTTATCACCTCTAGCCCTATGCAAGCTTCAGTTTTCGTAGGCACGCTCCTAATCAAATTTCGAATACTGCTCAAAGAAACAATGTGAAGCCTCGGAACCGGACTGATCATATGAAGACGAACATGGCAAGAAATAAGGACAAAAGAAAAACATTGATGAGAATTACCACATGGAACATCAGATCACTCAACACTAGAGATCAAGAAATCGCCCAAGTATTACAAGAGAAACAAATAGATATATGCGCTCTACAGGAAACAAAAAAGAAAGAAAAAGGACAATCAAGATTAGGCGAATATATACTAATCTACAGTGAAGTAGCAAAAGAAAACAGGGCCAAAGAAGGTGTAGCATTACTAATGCATCAAAAATACCAAAATTGCATCAAAGAGTGTCAATATATATCGGAAAGAATTGTCACAGCAAAAATTACAATGGAAAAGGAAGATCTGAACATCATCGGAGTATACGGCCCAGAAAATAACAAGCCTCAAACAACAAGGGAAATCTTTTATGACGAATTACAACAAGTAGTAGATCAAGTTAGAAGGAAGATGATAATACTGGGTGATTTTAATGCTCGAATAGGTAACCAAGTAATACCCGGAATTAAGCAAAAACACAATGAAAATGTTAAAAACGAAAATGGGAGAACTGATGATAAACTTTTGCACAAATAACGAACTTATAATAAACAACACATTTTTTGACCACAAAGACCAACACAAATATACATTCAATAACACCCGTGGACAAAGATCTATGATAGATTATCTTGTAACCAACAGATATATACATCTATCAAGAATAATCGACGTAAGATTTCTAAACTCAGCAGATGTAGGTAGCGATCATAGCCTAGTATTATGTAAAATATGAATCATTATGCAATATTTCACACCTAGGAGGGCATCACCAACACAAACAAAAATCAAAGTCGAAGGACTACATACGGAATCCACGGAATACTTATACATGAAAAGAATATCAGAGAAGCAGAGAAGATTTCTGAGAATTGAATATTAGAAAACGATAATATCGATGAAAGCTGGCCAAAGCTCAAAGATGACATAATCGACGCTGCAACAGAATCACTTGGAGAGAGAAAAGTAACGAATATATTAAAGAAGAAAACCCCGTGGTTTAGAGAGGAAGTTAAGATAAAATGCGAAGAAAAGAAGAAAGCCTTTTTACAATACAGAACAAAACAAACACAACAGGCATACAACCACTACAAACGAATCAGAAACGAAACAAATACTTTAGTGAGACAAATAAAAAGGGAGCACTGGAAGAGTTTCTCAAAACAGATGGAACACGACTTCTACGGAACACAAAAAGAAGTATGGAGAATGATCAGAGGGCAAAGAAAGGAGATGCACGAACTAATAAAAGCGAAACACATTCAGAAGGAAACACGGGCAGACTACTTCCGATCTTTATTTGCTAAAGGCGACGATAATGAACCACCAAACCTGAAGTTACGACAAATGAACAAATAAACATCGAGGAGGGAGAGGTAAAGGAAGCATTAAGAAAATTAAAAAATAGAAAATCTCCAGGAGAGGACAGAATATCGAACGAACTCCTAAAGTACGGAGGACAAGATCTAACTAAACAACTATTAAAACTAATACAAAAAATAATAGAACAAAACAGAATACCACAAGAATGGAGATCAAGCATCCTAATACCTCTCTTCAAAAAAGGAGACAAATCAGACCCGGAGAATTACAGATGGATTAACTTATTAAACACAACGTTAAAATTAACAACAAAAGTGATAACAAACAAATTTAATAAAATTATAACATTAGCAGAAGAACAACAAGGTTTTAGGTCGGGAAGGTCATGCACTGACGCTATATTTATAATGCGGCAAGTTCAAGAGAAATCGTTGGAATACAACAAACCGGCATATTTATGTTTTGTGGACCTTAAGAAAGAATTTGACAGGGTCACATTAAAGGACGTTATCCACTTGTTATACTCGAGAGAGGTACCTCTGGGAATAATTAAAACGATAGGAAACATCTACCAGAACAACACAATAAAAGTAAAAGTGGAACATGAACTAACTGACCCAATTGAAGCCGGCAATGAGATAAGACAGGGGGATTCCTTGAGTCCTTTATTGTTCAACCTATTCATGGACGAAATAATAAAAAAAGTAAGCACTAAAAAAGGATATCAAATGGGAGAAAAACAACTTAAAATAATCTGCTATGCGGACGATGCAATACTAATCTCTCAAAGTGAAGATGATTTACAATGTATGCTGCACCAATTCAAAATAATCGCCAGAAAATTTAACATGTTAATTTCCTCAAAAAAGATAAAATGCATGGTTATAACAGCAGACCCAATAAGATGTAAATTGGAGCTGGAAGGTCAGATAATAAAACAAGTGATGGAGTTTAAATATCTAGGCATCACACTATCTAGCTACGGAAGGCTCGAAACCGAAGTGGAAGATCAAGTGAATAGAGCAAATAGAGCCGCAGGTTGCCTGAATGGCACAATATGGAGAAATAAAAATATCGGAAAAGAAATGAAAGGCAGAATTTACAAAACAGCCATCAGACCAATAATGGCATACGCGGCAGAAACACGACCCGACACAGAGAGGACAAAAAGATTGCTCGAAACAGCGGAGATGAAAACCCTTCGAAAAATCGATGGTAAGACTCTATGGGACAGAGCTAGAAATACAGATATACGACGGAGGTGCAAGGTGGATAACATTAATAACTGGGTAGGAAACAGAAGAATAGAATGGAAGGACCACATAAGCCGAATGACAACAAATAGGGTAGTCAGGACAGCGAGAGACGGTTCCCCAATAGGAAGACGATCAGTGGGAAGGCCACGAAAACGATGGAACGACAACTTATTAGAGGCACATTGAAAAAACAGACAGAGTCATGTCTATACAAAAAGAAGAAGAAGAAGAAAATTAAATTTTCACCTGCCGCTTCTCTCCCGAGCCTAACTACAGGTTATCAACATACCTGTGAGCAGTTAAAGTTGATTGGATGAAAATTAAAGAAGGAGTTTTTTTACGGGTCACAATTCCTCTTCATAACATTATACTTCCCCTTGTATATTTGTGAAGAAATCTGACAGTTCTCATTCTTGCTTGTTTTCTTCGACCTCTAAGTACACGATTTCGTGGGTCATCTGATTTTACACCAATCCTGACTTTTACGAAAATAGCATATTTTGTCAATTCTCAATGTTCCAGTTTTGGTGGTGAAGACACCAATTTAGGCGATCAATCTTGTGCTGCCTGGATAACTCGTTAACTCGTAACTGTCTCCTGCTGTATACTTCTTCGCACGAACTCTTCTTCTATCGTTTCAACTGAAAAAGTTACACCTGTAGCTTCCAATCACTGATTTGGAGCTGCAGGTGAGAAATGGTTGGAAGTTTTCCAGCTGATTGGACAATTAAACGATCGTGGTGAGCCGTTATTACTTTTTGGCGACTTTCCCTTGCTTTATTTTTCAGCTTTCCTAGTTCCTATTACCTAGCATAGGTTTTGGACAGAACGCTCTGTGTTACGCATAGCATTACAGCTATGTCCCTCTGAGAACATTACTTTCTCCATAAGACCAACATATTTCCCCGTTGTAAGTTCTATAACCCCACAAGAGGCATATTTTCGTTTTTGGACGCAAAAGTTAGTTTATTTATTTTCATTCAATTTGCAACTCCTGTACCGAACCGAGCTGTACTATCTGATTGTCTTATCAATTTGTTTATTTTTAATAAAAACCTTTATTCTTCGCAATAATAACAAGTTTTTTCAAAAGAAATAAATATTGCTTTGAAATACATGGTGATTCCGTATAAGTTTGGTTGTGTGTATGTGTGCCAAATATCTCGACAAAATATTCTAAATTAAAGCTGCAATCTTGGAACGCGGTTTCCGCGTGCTCATATAGCCTCTTAACAAAAATAGGTCAGCACAAAATATGGTTATAAAAAGAACACAACCGGGTGAATACAAAGTATCGCCTCCACCCTGGTTTATTAAGGCTCTACATCTGTCGTTCATAGACAAAATGAGATTGTCGCTACCCTGTTGAGGTGCGTTTGGCCATCTTTCTATCAGACGTTCTCGGAAACGAAACGGGGTATATGTGTTACCCATATGTGGAGTAATTTTTCGTTGAAGCATATCCCATACATGCTCAATGGGATTCAGGTCGGGGGATTGTCCTGGACAAGGCAACACATTAATAACTTCGTTGGAGAGCCAGTATGTCACTGGACGTGCGACATGTGAACGAGCATTATCATGCATGAGGTGGAAGTTTTGACCATCCGCATCAGCAAACGGATGAAGGATAGATTGTAGAATGGTGTCGAGGTACTTCTGAGCTGTAAGGAAGCGGTCTGGAAAAACGAGGTACATTCTGATACCGACTATTATTCCACTCCATACCATTACTGCACGACCTCTGTATGTATAAACATCCTGAACATATTTTAAACGTTCTACATTTCCAGATCGTTTCCACTAGGTACTCGACGAGAATCTGGATAAAGTCCAAATCTAGATTCGTCGGAGAATAAAACTGTAGCCCAATCATTTGTATCCCAGTTTTGATATTCTTGACACCACTTATAATCTTGTTGCGCGATTGTATCACATATTCTATACAGTATCACAGCCTGTGGTTACCTGGTGTGCCGTCTACAAGTCGCTAACCAATTCAGGTGCTGTAATTGTTGGTTGCCTTCTAGCGGTTAATACTAAAAATCAGTTTGAGCTGCAGTTGTAGCGCGCTCCCGTCCTAGATGACGTTAGGCTGGACTTCCAGTGTCACAAAAATGCCGCCATAATTGATTTGTGACACTTTGAAAGACTCCCATGCCACATTTAAGAAGGCCTACAGCCCTACTTATCTCATCGAAAGTTAAATGACGTCGCTCTATGATAAGAAAAACAACATTTTCAATGCACTACGGCTCCACGGGCTGGAAATTGACGCTAGCAGTATCCGCAAAACGAACTTAAGGTTCCGCAGAACGGAATAGGAATAGCCGAACTGTACCGACTACAGGACTTGTGCGTAGTCGGTTCAGTTCGGCTATTCCTATTCCGTTCCGTGGAACCTTAAGTTCGTTTTGCTGCTACTGCTAGCGTCAATTTCCAGCCCGTGGAGCCGTAGCCTAACAAGAACTTCATCGCATGAACAAAACCCAAACTATCAGAATAGTTACCTACTGCAGTGTAAAACGTATAGTTTGGTCCTCTCCTGTAAAGGCTTTGTCAAATATTCGTTATCAGTCTTTAGAAACAACATTTCTAAAGAACCAAGTCAGCTTAAAAATATCTTAAATTATAATTTATCCAATACAATTAACTATCAAGAATACAAATTTATTTTATAAAATAAATATAAGTATCATTTATATTGTAATCGTTCAACATCCGCTAATAACCTTTCATGGTTGATGCTGCTATATGTAAATTAAAAAAAGAAGATTATTTAAAGAGTAGGTTGTATTTTTTTGAATACATTGTATAGTAAAAATTTTATTTTGTTCACATAATCAAAAATTAATGATTGCTTCATACTATTTAATGTATATGCTATGATTTTTTGTGGCGGATATTCTTGAGTTGTGGTTGATTTCATGTAATCGAATGAACTACTTAATGTATTTTAAAAAATTCATATTCACAATTTTTTACAAGCTTAGAAATATTTGTGAAATTTCTGAGACTTGTTTGTAGATCAGTGCATTTAGCACTAAAAACACCGCAATAATCAATTTTTAACAGGTTCACTGTACAGGTTTTAGAGTGGAAATTGGTCATAAGCCCAGTTATGTTTTTGTAAAAATTGATATCTTCTGGCTGTAAATAAATAAATAATGTTGTAAAATATACACATAAATATGTAACTAAAAGATATTTGTTTTAAAGCATGCCACATTTAGACTGTGGACTTTATAGAACAAAAATGACCAAAAGTTGTCTCGTGAGCCCACAGACCATATGTGGTATGTGCGTACTTTCCTCATTTTATCCATTTTTCCCTGTATCAAATAAGAAATGGCGTAGACAACTCATCAATTACGATAAACTTAGGTCTTCTTTATGTTCTAAAACAACAAAATACGTGAAATTAGATACTTGATTGACCTGGTACAAAGAAGTTGCTGTCGATGTTCTGTTTGGAGTTGGTATCACAAATACAGTTTATTTGTTTAATAAATTGGACCAGCAAAATAAATGTACAATATTGCAGGTCCAAATGAGCATTGTGAAACATTTTTTGGGTATAAACGTTGTCCATACACCTGCCATACCTACGCCGTCCACGTCACAAGTAGAGCATTTTCTTAAACCGCTGCTGGATAGAAAAGATGGAAAAATTACTAGACGTAGGTGTGCCGGATGCTATAATGAATTTCGTCAAAAGGAGAGACATCAGCAGATGCCACTAATAAAGCAAAAAGAGTTTCACAAATATGCAACATCTGTACCAAACCGTATTGTCTATAACGTTTCCAAAAATTACATTGAACATGTAACTTTTTTTCGATACTTTTTCTTTTTCAATAAATATTTACTTTTCATTGCATTGTATATTATTTTATCTTACATATCCATTATTTAGTTCGCTGAAAGTGAAAACGTAAAGGCGGGTTGACACGATCCAAGTTGTATCCAAGTGTACTTCGTCCAAGTCAACTTGGACACAGCGCGCGCAACACTTGGATGCTACTTTGATCGTGAGAGCGAGTTGACACGTTCCAAGTGTTCTCATCCAAGTCCACCCTAGTTTATTTGGACACTGCGTGCGCAACACTTGCAAGCTGCTTTTGTTATCGTATCACCACTCTCGTCCAAGCATATCCAAGTCAACTAGTACGGTGGCCAACTTTCTTCCAAGTAGCGGCAAAGTATAGTTACACAAGGCGTGGCAGTCGGGAAATATAAAACGGGATATAAGTACAAATATAAGAATATATATATATATATATATATATATATATATATATATATATATATATATATATATATATATATATATATATATAGTTAAATACAGCACCTAGAGACCCGTGAGTCCGTTTACATCAATTTAATGCCGAAAACACTCGAAACTGCAGAAGATTTTGTACATTAGTAGCGATCCTGGGCACCAGGTACTCCAGAATTCAATTCTGATGGTATATTCGTATTTAGCGACCCCAAAAACCCGTAAGTAATCCGTTTGCATCAATTTAATACCGAAAGCACTCGAAACTCCAGAAGATGACGTCCCTTGCAGTGATCTTGGCACCAGGTGATCCAGAGGTCTGTTCTGATGGCATATTCGTGTTTAACTACGTCAAAAACCCCCGAAAAGTCCAGTTGCATCAATTTAGTGCCGAAATCCCTCGACACTCCAGAAGATAACGTGCCTTAGTAGCGACCCTGGGCACCAAGTACTCCGGAGGTCAATTCTAATGGCATATTAGTACTTAGTGACCCCTAAAACTCGTGAGTAATCCGTTTGTATCGATTTAATGCCGAAAACCATCGAAACTCCAGAAGATGACATCTCTTGCACTGACCTTGGGCACCAGGTGATCCGTTGGTCAGTTCTGATGGCGTAATCGTATTCAGTGACCCCAAAAACCCCCCAAATAATAAATTTTGTTCCTTACTATATTGATTTTGACTTCATTTTTATATTTATGCAATTGTGGATGCATTTTATGCACTGTACAGTGCAATTATGCTTTTCCACCCATTTTTGAATAGTAGATTTTGTTTCTGACGTCATCCTGAACATAATGCAAAAAACTGCAAGTCTCTAGGTGCTGTATTTAAAAATCTATTTATTCGGGTGTTTTTAGTGCTAAATGTCCTGGTCTATTATATTTATACTTTGGGTGTTGTTATGTATGTACAAATATCCGTTAGTTGACGTTACATTACATGAGTTACACTACATGGTAATAATGATTTATGCACATATTCATACAATTTTTTTTCTTTCATATTTGTATCAACTTTTCAAATTTTTGGATTGACCATTTGCAATAGTTGTTCAAATTATTCGGTAGTTACTTTTAAATGGTTTTTAAATGTATCAATCTTCTTTTTTACTACTTGACTTATAAAATTAGACGAAGCTCCAAACGCCTCACGTGTCCAATTAAGAGTGCGAATTTTCCTTCTTTCTTTTTTATTTCTTTTTTCTGGATCTCAAGCTCATGTATTAACATAGCAGTCAGCAACCACTTGAATACCCTCCATAATCACTTTCCTGACTGAAATCAACTAGCTAACGTCTAAAGGTCGAAACTATCCCTAGCAGTAATATACTGTAATGTAAGTTAGGTCACTATCGATAATTTCCTACCTCTACTAGGTGGGAGACTACATCTCTTTTATTTCACAAAGTATTATGGTTTCCATCTTTTCGATATTTTGCCGGTTAATAGCGCACTCATCAATTTATAAAAGCACAGAAAAATAAAATACTGGATGTTATGACAAAAATTTTCTGTGGACATTTCGTAAACGTTAATCGATATCCAGCATACTCGTTACGAATAAATTATCAGCAATATACTTCGGAAGGTCACTGTCACGTCTGAAATTTATCTAGTTTTGCCATGTTCCAACTTTTACGATTTTGGCTTCCAGAAGAGTTTGTCATATCTAAAATAATGCCCGGAACGCTCAAAAGCTCAGACAGAGAGATTTGGGTCTCGCCAGATCAGTTAAGATACAGTATCACAATGCGAACATAAAAAGGGGGCATAAGATAAAAATAGGGATGGTGTTTTAAAAAGATTAAGAGATTTTGGGGATTGAATAAAAGAGAAAGGATTGCTGATCTTAAAAAGCAAAAACAAAAGGTTGTTAGTAAAAGAATCTTATATACTTTCCTCTAAATCACTGTGTTTATATTGACAAAAGAATATTAGTATATTACAAAATTTCCTTTATTTTACGTTTCTATACATGCTTTCTGATATCGTGTTTATCAGTGATATTATAAAATCATATTATAATAGTAGGGGAACAAAGTATGCTAAATTTGCAGTCACTCGAGCGTTATGAAGACCTATTGGGTTGTGATTATTGGGTCCTAAAACCAAAAAAAGTTAAGTAAAAGTTTCCATTTTAATGGAGACTTTCGATTTTTTAATTTAAATTTCCATTTCCAAGAATCGTTTTTTCCGATTATAGCACCATCTATCCATAATTTGAAAAAATGTCTCGAATAAAAGTTGCTTATTTTTTTGTAAAAAATCCAAATCTGCAATAAAAATTTAGGGGTCCCATTTAAGATTTTAAAGTAACCCCCATTGGCACCATTCGATAGATTTTTCAAAAAAATTTGGAAAGTGTATTTTGCAGTTTTTCGATCTGATGTTCATTTTGCGAAATATCGCGGGGTTTGTATTTAAAATTTTAAATTTACCCCCCATCTCTCTCCGTGGGGGTCATGTTTAGTATCATTCGATAGGTTTTTGAAAAATATAAAAGACGTATTTTATATAATTATTTAACCTTCCGATGACCAACCTTTTTTTGTTACACGGATGACCAAGGGGGGAAAATGACCCCAGGTCAAAAATGTCAAAAATGTCAAAAATGACAATTAACAAAAAAATAAAGATTTTTTTTTTTAATTTTTAATTTTTTTTTTGCATGGACTTTATGTCATTCAGCCTGTCACAACATGAGTATTAGTGCCATGTGTAGTGTGTATGTTGAGTAAGTGTCTTGTTACTTTGCAAAGTCGACGTCATTAGCGTTAAACTACTTGTATTTGCACATAATAGACGCTATTTTACTAAACATCAACTTCAGAATATATTTTTTATTCGTAAAATATAGGGATTTTTTTTATTTCAAAATATGAGGATATCTAGAATGATATTAAAGTCAAATAAAAAAATAATGACTTAAAAATTAAAAATACTTTTGAATTTATTAAAGAAAAACATACGCTGGGGTTACAATTTCCCCCGCTTGGTCACCCGAAGGTTAAACAAATTAAGGGTCAAATTTCATTTAGTATGTCTTAAATGAACGCCTTTTCTTCAACCCTACAGGAAAAAAAAATGGTAAAAACCTTAATAAAAACATAAATTAAAAGTAAATTGTGTGCAAAAATTGCCCATTTTTCATTATTTAAACAACGATCCACTTATACAAATCATATACTTTCTTGAAAATATTATTTTCACCTAATAATTATTGGGTCCACCATTTAACAAAAGTATTACCTCCCTCATAAGAATTTTTGTATTCATTCATGTAGAGTCGGACAACAATACTATTTCGGAAAATTTTCGGGAGGGTGGGGATTCGTAAATATAGAGGTTTCCCTGTTTAATGCCCACCTCCCGAAAATTTTCCGCATTAAAAAAGTTGTCGGACTCGACATAAATAACAGAATACAAAAAGTCTCATGAGTGAGCTAACAATTTTTTTGTAATTTTGGGCCCAAGATCTCTAAACTTTGATATAAAATTTGTTCCAACCTGTACGGAATTATATTTTGATTTACGTATATTCTAATTTTATTCCAGAGAACGGCAGTTCTCGCCAGTGGCGCACAACCTCCCTATATGCGACACTATAATATACACGAAATTTTCGATTTTCTAAATCTGACTGAATTGAAAATTGGGCTAAATCCCATCTTAAAATTTATGAAAAGACTCGTCCATCCACATATCAATAATCCATTTTGGTCTAAGGGTGTGGATTTTACGGACCTTTCCATTTCGGGGCTGTTTTTCGTTCTCGTCCCCAAAACTCCCAAAATTGTTGAAAATTTAAGTCCTACCTTTGCGGCTTCTGATAGTAATAGTACTGATCATTATCTTTCCAATGCATGTCTAATTTTGAAAATCGGTTATGCCATTCAAAAATTACCGAGCTCAGAAATATGACTCAATTTCAATTGTTTGTGGATGTGTATGTATGTATGTATGTGTGTGGGTATGTATGTAGGTGTGTGGAAAAGTTACACCGATCTGAATTTCTGTGTTTCAAGAGGGGGTCACGGCCAATTCAGACACAGTGTAGTTTGTGACTTGTGACCACCCATAAGCCAGCTATAGGAGTGGGTGGGTACAAAACGGCATACATATTTTTTGGGGGTATATATCTTGGGTTTAAGGAGAGACAGGAAAACCGCAAATCCACCAAATCCATAGCGTTGAGTTAGGCTTTCAAATGGTGTCTGTCAGGATCAGACATACACATGGCTTAGTATAGCCGAAAAATTGAAAAACTAAACTTTGAAAATTTTGGTTTTTCTACAATTACTCAAAATTTCAACCTACGAATTGCGCCACTAACTAAGTGTTTGTAGGAGGACTCTAGACACGTCTAACAGTGTATCCCTCGTATCTGGTAAAATTTGAATTTTTGAGTTATATGCTTCATAAATATGATCAAATCTATTTCCTGTTTGAAAAAATCGGTTTTTCAAGCTCAATGATTCCTATAATACCTTCAGTTATCATCCTTGACCTTAGATACATCAGATCTCTCTTTCTCTCTCTCTCTCTCTCTCTCTCTCTCTCTCTCTCTCTCTCTCTCTCTCTCTCTCTCTCTCTCTCTCTCTCTCTCTCTCTCTCTCTCTCTCTCTCTCTCTCTCTCCTCTCTCTCTTCTCTCTCCTCTCTCTCTCTCTCTCTCTCTCTCTCCTCTCTCTCTCCTCTCTCCTCTCTTCTCCTCTCTCTCTCTTCTTGTCGTTTCCCCATTACGGAGGATCATGATTTCTTCCAATATTCCTAACAATGTTTCTTCATTGGTCTCTATCTTCAGCTGCTCTAAGAGCTTCGCAGAATGCGTTTCCAGCTGAATTCTTTATTTGGTCGTACCATCTAGTTGGTGATCGTCCTCTTGATCTTCTCCCGGAACGTTTCCAGAAACAATTAATCTCTCCCATCAGATAATACTTGTCAATACGTTTCAAACTCATGTTTAGTGATTAAAATCGGTTCGGCCGTTTAGAAGTAATCGAGCTCCAAAAGTATAACTCATTTAACCATTATCGCCGAAATAGTTTATGTAGTTGTAGTGGTTACGATGCTAAACTTGATCGGGGAATCCGAGTTCATTTGCCGGCTATTCCAATATTTTTTTTCATTCTATCTCTAATAGTAAAAAAAATTAAGTGTACATTCGACGCACACAAAGAATTATATTGAAAAAACAGTATTAGGATGGCCGGGATATGAACTCGGATTGTATCACAAGTTTAGTGTCGTAACCACTAGATCATTTGGGAGATAATGCGACAAAGGTGACCATTTATACCGTTTAATGTGTAATTGAGAAACATTCATTCAACTTCATACATTTAATTTATAAAAAACTTTGAAAACTCCTGACACAAGAATAAAACCGCTAAACGCCGTAAAAATGAGTGGAGCATAGAATATTCCAGCTACAAAACTGCCGATATGAATATTGCGTGGCGCGAATATGTATTTTCATTTTGATAGAAAATAAAATTTTAGTTTTAAAGATTATTCCATATTTTCCACATTTGAAGTAAAACGCACCACAAAATACCTTCAAAATGCAAACTGTATCAAAGTTACTGTTTTGTGGCGCGTTTTACTTCAAATTTAGCAAATATTATGGAAAAATCTTTTGAAATTAAAACTAGAACTTTATTTTCCATCAACATCAGAATACATTTTCGCGCCACGTAACATTCTTATCAACTCCTTTGTAGCTGGAATATTGTATGCGCCACTCATTTCTACGGCATTTAGCGGTTTTTATTCTGGTTTAAATGAAACTGTTAATTATTTAAAACAAAATATGAATTAATAGAAGCGTACTATTTTGGTACACCGTGTACCACAATAAAACCATCGATGAGATTACCTAATGAGTTGTTGGCCAAATACGGCATCGAGGACCGGATCTCTTTGATTAAATGTGTAAAATAGGTTAATTAACCAGTTGTAGAATGCTCATTTACGCCGTTTATCTGTATTTGGTAGAAACTTTCTGTAATTGCTCCGTAATTACTTGCCTCTGTGAGAGTATTTTTGACGATTTGTTTGGATTTTTTTGCGTCAGATTTCACCCGATCAAAGAAATTAAGTACTACATACCAGCTACATTTTTTCAATATCGTTAGTGTGTTTTACAACGAGAACATTTACTATGAAGGTATAAAAAGATTTTTACTGGTTAGCTAACTATAACTGAAATGGTTAGATTGAAATTAGATTAAGTCCACGAATAGATGAAACTAGATCAGTTGATATTCTTTTTTTTTTTGACATTCAGAATAAGCAAGTACCGAAAAGTAAAACAAACAATTTACTCTAGGAAGATACACTATGTGACAAAAATTCAACTACTAATATAAATTGTTTTATTTTAACAAAATTTGTTATAAAGGATAGAATTATAAAATTTGCGGCAGCTCGGAAAAAGATTCAATTCAGTAATTATACTCCCCCACCACTTTTTACTATTTTCCCACTTAACTCCGCAAAATATCAACCGCATGAAAAAAATTGTTGAAAATAAATTGTAGGAAATCATATTTGGAACAATTTAGGTTGAAAATGGCGTAGATATTGAACACAAACAATTGAGATATTGAGCAAAAACGGTTCTCGTTTAAAATCAAGATGACGGCTAACGCAATGGCGGAATTCAGTCGAGATTTTAAATTTACACTACTATTGACCCCCCTAAAGATTAAAAAAATAAAATTTGGGGCAGCTCCTAATGTAAGGTTAGTCCTGTTATTCGTCTAACCCGACTGGACTACAATACCAGTCTATTGCACATCCATGGTTTGCAGAATATAGATGACTAATTAGGATGCGAACAATTTATCGAGCATTTCTGAGATTGAACATTTTTTTCGGCCACTGTGTGTTGTACCCCTTACCTCTGAACATCGACGTAATTGTCTTAAATGGTAAAGAGACCGATTAGCTTGAGACCAAGAATGGAATGGGATAGTCTTTAAAGAAGTCACCATGGTCTTCTTTGCATAGGGTGGAGTCAATCTTTTGCCCTCAAGATTACTAGATTTATCTCCAACTGAGCACGAGTTAGACGTGATATATCGGCGATTTCTTAATTTGGAGTAACCTTGTAAAACCTTGCCAGCACGTCGGGAGGGTTGAAACTGCGAATTTCAAGTCCGATTCTATTTTAGAGATCTTGTAAATTTTGTGATGGATCGGTAATCCAAATCATTCCCATTAATTTCTTAAAATGTATTGAATTAAATGGGAAGTACGCAAATTAGTCTGTAATCGTGTCTATTCCAACTCGAAGAAGTTAATCAATAAATGTTTAGTACTGATGTTTTTCTTCTTTTTCTTTTGCCGTATAATTCGTCCAATTTTGAACATAGGCTTCCCCCAGTTTCCTCCATTCTCTTCTGTTTAGTGCTTTCTGTTTCCAGTGCGTTCCTCCTATCTTTATAATGTCGTCACCCCATCTCATCTGGGGTCGTCCTCTTGCTCTCTTTCCTGTCCATGGTCTCTATTGTTGTGTCGTGGTATTCCACCTATTGTCCGTTTGTCTAGCGGTATGACCTGCGAAGCTCCATTTTAGCCTGGCTGTATGCATGGAAAGACAAATGCTGAACATTAAACTATCAGACAGGAAAAGAAACGAATGGATCCGTAACAAAACAAAAGTGAAAGATGTCTCTACAGAAGTAGCAAAGCTTAAATAGAAGTTCGACGGACACACTCTACAGCAGGAGGATGAAAGATGGACTAAGATTTACAGAACAGATACATACATTTACAGAATAGATACATTGGAAACCGTGAAAACACAAACGAAAAAGGGAAAGGTCACACATGCGATGATCGGATGACCTGAAGAAACACACTGGGTCAAATTGGATGCAAATTGCCCAAGATAGAGAGGCATGGAAGAAGGAAGAGGAAGCCTATATCCAAGGATGGATGTTTAGGGCTGATTAGATAGATAGATATGTTGTCCTGCGTCTTTGACTTTTGTTTTATTTATTACTTACCTAGTTGTTTTGCTTGGCTCTTTCTGTCTTCATTATTTTGTCAATGTTTGCTTTGGTCAAGGTCCATGTTTGGCATGCGTAAATTATAAAAATTCACATACGCATGCCAAACACGTTCTTTCTACTAGTATGAAAAGACAAAAATAAATCCCCATAAATATTATCCTTCTAACTAACGGGAACTAAAAATAACTAAGTACAATGGAGTTGGCTTGGACCAAATTTACGTAAGTTCTTTGCATGTTCTGATATACAGAGCGTCCATAAACTATCGGATAAATTCATCATTAGCTAAATAAACAACATTATTAGAAATTCCGGAAACAGGTCGATTTTTATTTTTAAATTACGAGTTTTTGGCGTACATATTATATTAGTGACCTCTTCATCTGGGCATGATGACGTAATCGATGATTTTTCTTTAGCTCATTTGAAAAGCTGTTCAATTCTCTATTCAGTAATATACACATTAATATAATTATTTATACAGGGTGCCCAAAAATTTTTTTTTAATTAAATTAATTGAGACAAAAAGAAGAATGTATGTAATTTATTTATTTCAAAATAGGTTTTCTTATTGTGAAAAAAACATGAAAAAAATGTTTATTCGACAAATACTTATTGTTTTTAGCTTAAATTCAATGTTAAAGCTGCCAACCAAACTTGTCAGTTTGAAAATTTCATGTTCAAGCAAAAATTAATGTTTATTTTTCAAATAAAAGTTTTTTTATGTTTCTGACAGTAGTAAAATGTAGTTAGAATTAAGTAAATTTCATACATTCTTCTTTGTGTAAATTAATTTAATTAAAACAAATTGGACGCCCTGTATAAATAATAATTATGTTAATATTTATATTACTGAATAGAGAATTGAATACCCTTTCAAATGAGCTAGCACATGACTCATAGTCTGAATTTAAAAAATCATCGATTACTTCATCACTACCAGATGGATGACGTTACTAGTATGATATATACGCGCTGTATAAATAATAATTATGTTAATATTTATATTACTGAATAGAGAGAATATCCTTTCAAATGAGCTAGCACATGACTCATATTCTGAATTAAAAAAATCATCGATTACTTCATCACTACCAGATGGATGACGTCACTAGTATGATATATATGCCAAAAAATCGTAATTTAAAAATAAAAATCGACATGTTTCGGTATTATGCGTTACTTTATGGACGTACGGTATCTATACATCTTGTAATAATAGGTATAATAAACATGTAACTTTTTTCTTATTTATTCTAATCTACTTAAATTAAATGGTACTTATACGTGCCCTAAAAATATTCATCTGACAAAAACAAATGTTTCCTGTAAGTAATATTCTTTGGAGAGTTGAAGATAGTAGTCTAGTACAGGAGAAGATTAATTAGTTAATAACTTGGATGTTTTGTTTCTCGTGAATTGAGGAGAATATATTTATTTTCTTACTCGTAGAAACTCTTGTTGTTCCCTGGAGTATCTTTTCGGGTAGTCCGAATTAGGCGATAATTTATTTTTACATTCGCTTAACGACATGCTCCAGAAAAAAAACGGAGCTTTATGTGAAAAATGTGAAACACTCAATGTATTACAATAGTAATACAATAAAAGATGCAACAAGATATTAAGCTGTAAATAATGTCATTACAAATAGCTAATTATATTGTAGGGGAGATATACTTCTTATACTGCGAAAAATCGATGGTAAGACACTGTGGGACAGAGCTAAAAGTACATATACGACTGAAATGCAAGGTGGACAACATTAATAACTGGGTGAAAAACAGAAGAGTAGAATGGAACGACCACATAATAGTCCAGGGCGCATCTGTTTTGAGATGGACGTTGAGAGGTGACTCAAATTTTTTTGCAGAAATTGCTTGAAAATAACTCAAATAATAATATTTGAGTTATCATCCCACTCAAAATGGTCCGGAACATTGTTTAAATAATCAAAATGTCAAAATATGAAGGAAAAATTCGATTTTTTTATTGGTTTTTTGATTATAACTTTAAAACTATTCATTTTTGAGAAAAGTTGTACTGACATAAAAGTTGCGTAATTACATGTTCTACAATATATAATTAGTTAAAAATTTAAAAAATAGTCATCCTTGTTGCAAAATAGCAATAATTGCGAAAAGAACCATACAAAAACAAGTATTCGCATTTTACGTTTTTCAACCATTTATGCTACACTTACGACCTTCATGTTTTACCCAGAAAAACTATATGATATAGTAAAACAATACTGTAAATTTCATTAAGATCGGTTTAAGAGATTTTGCAAAATAAATTTTGCAATCCAGCTTTCGCAAAAAAAATTCATTTTTTTTTAATGTTGCAGGACTGAAAATAAAATAGCAAGTTGATTTTTTTTTTGCTTATAGAAGTGTACTGTACCTTTCATTTACAATTTGCAAAATTAAAATCGATTAATTACCACGGTGTCAGGAAATTTTTTAAATAAACATTAATTTTTGGTGCTACGCACAGGACAGCGGTGTTCGATTCACACAAGTTGATTTAAACCAAAATTTCTTCCAATCTTTATCTAATATAATATTTTCTTACTCTATATTTTGTTGTATTTTAATATTTTAATTCCACAAAAATCAAACTAATTTTATTATTGTTTGTGAAATATTGTTTAAACAATTGCACATGTTTAAAAATAATAAACTTTTATTCTCTAAGTTAAAATATATGAACAAAGTAAGTGTTTGCTAAAAAAAGTGTTATTTCAAAGGATAGAGTATGTGTTTTTATTTTGCAATAAATAAATTTATTTATTCATATCGAAATGTAATAAAAATTAAAATGTATCAATCATTATCACAGGTCATTGGAATGCCCAATCAGAGCAAATTATCCGCTGTCCTGCGCGAAGCACCAATAATTAATGTTTATTTTAAAAAATTCCTGACGCCGTGGTAGTTTATCGATTTTAGTTTTGTTAATTGCAAATGAAAGGTACAGTGTACTTCTATAAGCAAAAAATATTCAACTTGCTGTCTGCCATATTTTCAGTCCTATAACATTTTGAAAAAATGAATTTTTTTGGGAAAGCTGGATTGCAAAAGTTATTTTGCAAAATCTATTGAACCGATCTTAATAAAATTTACGGTATTGTTTTATTGTATCATAAAGTTTTTCTGGGTGAAATATGAAGGTCCTAAGTGTAGTATAAATGGTTGAAAAACGTAAAATGCGAATACTTGTTTTTGTATGGTCTTTTCGCAACTATTGCTATTTTGCAACAAGGGTGACTATTTTTAAAAGTTTTAACCAATTTTATATTGTATGAAATTTAATTGTGCAACTTTTATGTCAATACAACCTTTCTCGGAAATGAATACTTTTAAAGTTATAATCAAAAAACGAAGAAAAAAATCGCATTTTTCCTTAATTTTTTGACATTTTGATTATTTAAACAATGTTCCGGACCTTTTTGGGAGGAAGGACAACTCAAATATTATTATTTGAATTATTTTCAAGCAATTTCTGCAAAAAAATTTGAGTCACCTCTCAACGTCCAAATGTACTAGTATTTTTACAGATGCGCCCTGGTCTATAAGCCGAATGACAACAAACAGAGTAGTAAGGACGGCGAGAGACGGTTTCCCAATACGAAGACGTTCAGTGGGAAGACCACGAAAAAGATGGAATGACAACTTACTGGAGGCACATTGAAAAACGGACAGATTCATGTCTACATAAAAAGACGAAGAAAAAGGGAGATATACTTGAGACGGCATAGTGGCTGGGAGAGCATATCTCGCATTTTTCGTAAACTATTCCAAATTTGGTGCCTAGTGTGACAGTTTTCAGTTCCTCAAGTTAGCATTAGTCAACATTCCTGAACATGTGCATGTTAGTTTTGTTTTGACGGCAGTAGCCTTTGGAGTGTTTAATAGATGGGAGAAAATGTTTATTGGCCTTTTTTGTATCACATTATAGGTAATTCGCAAGTCTTTACATTTACGCGAGCGTTTACTCCAATGAAGTTATTAGTCCAAGTAATGAAGCTTAAAATAGGACAAAACTCGCAATTTTTACAGAATGGATCGATTTGCTTGAAAATAAGTAGTGGATAGTCCAAGGATCGAAATCTCTATATCATGACGAAAGGCGCTTTTACCGTTGGGGTAGTTGCCACCCCATCTCGGGGGTGGAAATTTTTATTATATTTTGACCGCAAGAGTTGGTAAAAACATTCATTATAAGCAAAAAACGTTCTATACATTTTTTTGACAAAATTAATAGTTTTCGATTTATTCGCTATCGAAAATGTTGGTTTTATATCGAAAAAATCAATGTTTTTAATTAGTTTCCTGCTAATAACTCAAAAAATTTTCGTTTTATCAAAACAACTTAACCTAACAAAAATGTACCTTTTAAGAAAATAAGCAAAACTGTTTTTCTTTATTTTCTTACCAAAAGTAATCGAACTATACTTTATTATATGTTGGCTCTTCTTCGTCAAATCTAAATATTGTAGTTTCATAGTCAAAGGACGGGAAAACTATGCATTTTTTCGAGGATAACTTGTTGAAACTAATTTAAAGCATTAGAAAATATGTATCTCCAGAAATAAAAAAAGCTCTAGCCAAAAAAATTAAGTGACTATAATGAAAAAAATGCCATTCCCTATTTTTTTCGGCAAAAAAGTGATCGTAAACAACCCCCTAATCACCACCCTAATTAAAATTTGTCATTTATATGATTTGGTTGTCTTGATTTATGTATTGTTAATAGATTCTAGAGAAGTTTGATCGTCCTAGTATGATTAGTTTTTAAAAAGATGAAGTTAAAAGTGAATAAAAGTTTTTGTAGTTTGGTAAAAAATGCCTCTTTTCTTCAGAATAGAAAGATTAGCATCAGAGATACGAAAAAATAATTCAATATGAAATTGTAGCTTATTTAATTCCCAAGAACATGTTTTGCAAAAATTATTTTTACGGCAAAAATTGAGTGAGCTATTGACAAATAAAACTTTAATATCATGCAAAAAACACCTTTACCAACCCTTTCAATGCCACCTCTTTTTGTGACTGAGAATTTTAAAAGGATTTAATATTAATAGCCTTATAGACCCTGTAAAAACCTACAAAATTCTTTTTTAAAGAACTTTCTAAAATAAGAAATAAAAATGTTACGATTAAAAAATCAATATATTTTTTTGAAAAAAAAGAGAAATCCAATTGGAAGCATAATAATGTAAGTTAGCGGTGTTTTTAGTCATTGGCCTTATTTATTATTCTTTATTTATGTATTAATCATAGATTCTAGAAGTTTAAAATCTGATTAGTTTACTGGCTTAGACTGATTAGTTTTAAAAAAGCTGAAGTTTAAATCGAATAACGAATGTTTGCAATTTGGTAAAAAATGATATTTTCTTCAGAATAGAAAGATTAGCATCAGAGATACGAAAACATGTTTAAATATAAAATTTTGGGTAATTTATTTCCCAAGACCTTGGTTTGATAAAATTTCTTCCACGGCAAAAATTGATGAAGAAACTTAATCGAAAAACATTTATTTTTTAGATATAAAACTAACACTTTCGATAGCGAATAAATCAAAAACTATTAATTTTATCAAAAAAATGTATTGAACATTTTTTGCTTAGAATGAATGTTTTTATTAACTTTTGCTGTCAAAATATAATAAAAAATTTCCACCACCGAGATGGGGTGGCAATCACCCCCATGGTAAAAGCGCCTGTCAGCATCATGTAGATTTTGATCGATGGACTAGCTACTACTTATTCTCAAATTTTCAAGCAAATTGATCCATTCTGTGAAAATTGCGATGTAAAAAGCTTTGGTTCCTGAACTATATTGTCACCAATCGTGAGAGGTAAGGAGATTCACCTAAACAATATAATAGTCTACAGGACTATGTCCTTTTTTGAAAATGATTACAAAAGTCTTAAAAATGATTTTTAAACTGCTTCGTTTGAACGAGTCAACCACTTTATGAAAATTTTCAGAGTTGTATTTTAACATATAATGTTTTGATTATAATTAAAAAATATAGTTTTGCAATAACAAAACCTAAGCACGCAAGAGTTACAGGTTTAGGCGTGGGGCGCGCGGAAACGCCTCCAACCTGCACTCTGAAATTTTTCAGAAAGTGGTAGACTCGCTCAAACGAAGCAGCTGTTACGGGTTAAAAGTCGTTAAGCAACTAGAAACGATTTTTATAAATCAGATTGTCATAAATTTTGCTGTTTGTCACAAGTACTGGCCTAAATAATTATAAAAATCAAGCTTCTATATTGTCTTGAATATTAGCTGCTATCAAGCCATTTTTAAGTCCGAAATCGTACAGAAAATCAGGCATGAAGTAGGCTTTAGGTATACATTGCTACCTGTCTAGTAAGTGTCATCTCTTGGTCTTTACCTGTCTAGTGCCATATCTTGCTCACTTTTGATTTACACTTCATGAGGACAAGTGTTGTCCTATGAATCTCTTGGAGGATATTTAATCAGAAGTCATCCAGATAACTAATTAAGAAATATTCAATGTTATGAAGTTGAAGATTGTCTTGCTCAGCAAGGATTTAAAATTTCTGGATATTTAGGTCCTCAAGACCTTTCTTTTTGGCCACACGCCATCTTTAAGGTAAGCTTTGTTTTTTAACACCTGATTCGTGGTCTAAAGGGAAACCTTTAGTAATTTTAATTTATACCTTCTGCTCTTCTTGCATGCTGATGTATCTATTCATTTCAGGCCAGCAATTTCTCTTTCTCTCCAATTCATTTTGATGTTGTGAGTTTTTTTGAAACACCCTTGTCCAGGGTCGATATATATAACCTGTATAACTGTGAAGTATCCAAGTATGTAAATGCCGTACGACATCGTCCACGTATATAACATCGACAAAAGAAAACAAAAGGTATGATTAAACCAATACTTCTCTTAAAAGAACGTTGTTTTTGCCTGTCTAAGCCACCACACCATAGAGCAGTCTGACAAATATCTCGGTTTTGTTTTTTTTTTCTTGTAAATAGTACCTAAATATAATATTACATAGTTTTAAGAATTTTAATATGTGTGTACGCTGAAAAGAATATTCTTAGAGGCAAGCATAAACTTTATTTAAGTTTTTTACCTTTTTCTTTTGTTTTTTTTATATTTTCAATTAAGGTGATACTGCGAAATTGGGAAAGTTCAATATTGCGAAAGTTCTGCGAACTTTCAAAAGTGAGGCAACAGTGCGTCGGAAATTCGACACTGACAATGACGTTTAAACTATCAAAAACAATAATTTTTATACACATAGGCGCGAAATGTTGCCAAGCCAGTGACGTTCGATTTCTTGTTATAAAAAAATCGATTTTTAGTAGTTCCAAGATTACACAAAATCTAGGCATGGGATAAAAAAGTTTATTTGAAGGAAGTGTATTTTTTTGTCTTTCTTAATGGCGGTACAGGCTCCTTTTTTCAATATTTTATTTAGTTGTAGAGTAATTTCCACATACTAACATATTTCTGAAATTGGGCTTTGTACCGCCATTCTTTATTATATTACGAATATGTATGCCAGATATCTCAACTAAATATTCAAAATTAAAGCCGCAATCTTGGAACGCGTTTGTTGCTACCTGTTGATCGCTACTCTTTCCTCTTAAGATTAATATAAATTTTATAATTTTGGTTAATAAGAATAAATAGTTTATGATTCTCCGATTTTTTTGATTTCTTATTATTATTCTCTTTCGTTTGTTAGAAAATAAAAGTAGTTAATTACCTGCGCAGGGAGAACTTTGTAAACTGATAGTAGCTACATAGGTATGAGTATGATATATCAGAATAACTATGATTTTCGTATAAACATGCACTAATTTAATATAACAAAACTAAAGCATTTTTGGCATTTAGTAATGCGTAATGGAAGTGGCAACACGGCAGTCAAAACGAAAACAAATATTGTATTTACCGTCTGCAATAAACTCAATTTTAGAGAGTTGCAACGGGAAATAAGTTATTAAAAGTATCCAGTGAACAATATAAGACATTAAGTTAAGGTTAGTGATAATTAAAAACATTAAAATCGGTGAAATAACATCAAAATAGAACCAAGGACATACAAAAAGTAAGATCGCTAAAATTGTTAAGCCTGTTTAACAACAAAACGTAGACACGAAACTCTGGCCGATGAAATTGCGACGTTGCCGTTGTGAGTAGATTTTCCAGGTAACCACAGAAAATAACAACCGATAACAAATATACAAAATAAATACGGTAAACGCTGTCTTCTCTGCACTTTTGAGGTGGAAGACAGTGTTTGGCGCCGGAAAATGGAAAGGTATCTGGAAACTTTAGACAGTGATGACACACAGTCAGAAGGAGGGTCAAAAAGGAAGGACAGATATATGGATAACGAGGAAGATGATATTTTTAGAAAGAGCAAAAAGTTCTCGAGAACACCAACAAAAAATCAAGAGAAAAGAAATGAAGAAACAAAAATTGATCAATTATTAATAATGGTGAGACACCTCACCGATGACATTAAGGAAATAAAAAGAAATCAAAAAGAAAGCAAGGAAGCAATAGAAAAGCTCATTATAGAAAACAGAGCGCTGAGAAAAGAAAATGCGGAACTAAAACAAGAGAATATAGAAATCAAGGAGGAACTCAGAGAAATAACAAACCACATGGAAGTTATGGAAAAACACCGACGAATAAATAACGTAGTCATGAACGGTATAAGGATAGACACATATGAACAAGCAGGGTTAAAAGAAACAACTAACAATTTCATCAAACAACACTTAGGAGTAGAGGTTAAAATAAGGAATGCTCACAAGCTAGGAGAAAAAACATGCCTCATTGAATTAGAAAACCAAGAAGAAAAAAGAAAAATAATGGAAAAAAAGTATAAGTTAAAAGAAATAAGAGGGCTGAAGGTATATATTAACGAAGATGCAACCATAAGAGAACGAGAAATACAGAAAACAATTAGAAACATTGCTCAGGAAGAAAGAAACAAAGGAAATGAAGTCAAGATTGGAGTAAAAAAAATATGGGTAAACAACAACTAATGGAAGTGGAACGACAAAGAAGGAAAAATGATCAAAACAACATCAAAAAACTAGCAGACAATTGTACCATGGGAATAACGATGACGACACAAGTACAGAAAAAGGATAACGATAATTCAAAAAAAGGACAAAAGAGAAAAAAAATGAAAACCGGACAAAAACACAAGAGAACATGTCGAAAAGAACACTTACTTTTAGGAACATGGAATGTAAGAGGCACATATAGAGAAGGTAAACTTAAACATCTAGCGAGAGAAATCGAAAAGTTCCAATTTGACATAGTAGCCTTGCAGGAGACGAAACAGCTGGGAAATGATATATTAGAAATAGAAGATACAGTGTTTTTTAATAGCGGCGGAAAGAATAGAACATTAGGCACAGGTTTTATGCTACGAAAAGAACTAAAGGAAGCAATAGTAGAATTCAAACCAATATCAGATCGAATATGTAGTATCAGGATCAAGGGAAAATACCAAAAAATCACTCTCATAAATATTCACGCACCATCTGAAGAAAAAGATAATGATGTCAAAGAATCTTTTTACAGTGAACTAAAGAGAACAATCGAAAGTATACCCAGATACGACATGAAAATTATTTTAGGCGACGCAAATGCCAAAATAGGGAAGGAAGAAGTATTTAGACCGACAATAGGAAAACATAGTAAACACAATGAAACTAATGAAAACGGACAGTTCCTCATAGATTTTGCAAGAGAAAAAAATATGATCATAATGAGCACATATTTCGAAAGAAAAGAAATACACAAGGAAACATGGATATCGCCAGATAGAAAGACCAAAAACCAAATAGATCACGTG
The DNA here is from genome assembly GCF_917563875.1 of Diabrotica virgifera virgifera. NCBI lineage: Eukaryota > Metazoa > Arthropoda > Insecta > Coleoptera > Chrysomelidae > Diabrotica > Diabrotica virgifera. The sequence goes on from NC_065450.1 coordinate 154,164,959, forward strand.
CTGATCGAAAAAGAAGAGCAGCAATGTATAAAGAAGATTAGAACATACAGAGGACCAGATGCCGACTCCGACCATTACATGGTGGGTATCAAAATGAAGCAACTGATACCTGAAAACAAAAACAAAATAAAAGAAAAGAAATGTATAAATAAACCAATTCGGTTTGCAACAAAAAAAGAGCAAGAAACATACAGAGAAACAATGGAAAGGGAACTAAAAAAGATACAAATAGAAGAACAAACGGAGAACAACTGGGAAATCATAAAGCAAGTAATGAACAAAGCAGCAAAAGAATGTAATAAACAAGAGATTAAAAAGAGGAAGGAGTGGTTCGACATAGAGTGCCAAAAAGAAATAGAACTAAGACAATCATTAAGGATGGAAATGATCAAGAAAGAAACAACAGAGACGCATGATAGATATATAGAACAAAGACAAAAAGTAAAGAGGTTGTTGAGAGAAAAGAAGAGAAAACACTTAGATAATAAGCTAAAAGAAATAGAAGAGAACTACAGAAATAAAGAAATAAAAAACCTGTATCAAGGTGCCAGAAACGAGAAAAGAGGATACCAGCAAAAACCCATATTCGTTAAAAACAAAGCTGGAGATAATATAAGCGGCGAAGCAGAATTAGTAGAGAGATGGAAAGAGTATTTTAACGAATTACTAAATGGCAAGAATAAGCCAAACCAAAATTAATCCATAGAAGCAGAGACAGAAAATGAACAGTTAGAAGACATAGAAGATAATCCACCGAGCAAAGAAGAAATCGAGGAAATAATTAGAAATCTTAAAAACAACAAATGCCCTGGAAGCGATAACATAACAGCAGAGATGATGAAGTATGGTGGAAAATTGCTGAATGATTGGATACACAAAATCATAAAAGATATATGGTTAAAAGAACGAATACCAGAGGACTGGAAGGAAGCAATTATCTGCCCATTACATAAAAAAGGCGACAAAACAGAATGCAGTAATTACAGAGGAATAGCTTTACTAAATACCGTATACAAAATCCTAGGAAAATCAATAAAAGACAAACTTGAAAAAGAAGCTGAAAATATAATAGGCGAATATCAGTGCGGATTTAGAAGAGGGAGAAGCACAACGGACCAAGTATTCGTAATCAGAGAATTACAAGCAGAAAGCTATGAACACAACCTACCAACGATAGCACTATTCATCGACTTCCAACAAGCATACGATAGAATAAAGAGGAAGAAATTAAAAGAGGCGCTTGAGGAATTGGGAGTTAGCAGAAAGCTACGTAACATGATACATCTCACTCTGGAGAATACAGAAAACAGAGTCAAAATAAACAATCAATCATCAGAAAAATTTATAGTAAACGAAGGATTAAGACAGGGCGATCCTCTGTCATCTTTACTCTTCAACTTATGCCTAGAAAAAATAATGCGAGAAGCAAAAATCAATAGAGAAGGACTCATATATCAAAGAAGACACCAAGTTTTGGCGTTTGCGGATGATGTGGTGTTACTGGCAAGAGGAAAAAAAGAGCTACAGGAGATGGTACAGAGAATAGTAAAAGCAGCGAAGAAAATGGGACTATATATAAATTCAACTAAAACAAAATGTATGGAGTGGACAGATGGTCAGTTTAGGAATGGTCAAAAGTTTAAAGTAGAAGTAGAAGAAGGAACATCATACGAATTCGAAATGGTAGAAAGATTTACATACCTAGGGGCAATAATATCACGTAAACCTATCATTAAAGAAGAAATACAAGCTAGAATAATGGCAGGCAATAGAAGTGTACATGCGCTTAATGTAATGTTGAAAAGCAAGTTTCTATCAAGAAGGGCAAAAGTACAGCTATACAAAACAACTATACAGCCAATAGTAACATACTGCAGTGAGACATGGACAATGACAAAAAATGAACAAAATTTACTGGAGATCTGGGAAAGGAAAATACTAAGGAAGATATATGGAGGAAAAATAAGGGACGGTTTATGGATAAGAAGATCAAATGATGAGTTAAAACAATTATACAACCAACCTAATATAATAGGAGTGATAAAGGCTCAGAGACTTAGATGGCGAGGTCACATTGAAAGGATGCCAAACACGAGGACTCCAAAGAAGGTACTAAACTACACTATAACTTCAAGAAAGAGAAGAGGAAGGCCGAAAAATAGATGGAAGCAAGACGTCGAAAAAGATTTGGAAAGAATGGGGCTAGAGGGCCAAAAAAGAAAAATGAGTGACAGGAAGGAATGGAGGAAAATCACATATCAAGCCAGAGAAGAGCTCAGCACATAAAGAAACGTGAAAATGAAGAAAGAAAAAAAAAACAAACTTTTCAAGCCATGGGCCTCTAAGGCCTTTAGTGCTATTGTATATATATAATTACCTTCGCATACCTTATAGAAAAACTAATAACATCGGCGAAGAGTAACACAGCTAAAACCATTTTTAAAACTTTTGTTAAACTTTTTCAAAAAAGGACGTTGTACTGTGGACTATAAGTAGCATTTTATGTTTTAAAATGAAAAGGTCATCGTTTAAATTAAAATAATGAGATTCTTCAAATTACTTCTTATTCTAACCCAATGTGTGCAGGTTATTTTCTTTATTAATAAATACGTAAACAAAAAGTGGACTATTTTTAAAAATTGTTTATTTTTCATGTAACTGTTTAAAACTTAAAACTGTTTAAAGTTTACTACAAACTACCTGACTTGACAACGGCAAGTGTGACCTGGCCGAAACGTCGTCAAAATAATGGTTTTTCTAAAAACCAAAATTATTCCACGCGTAGTCAAACCTGAAAACCATAAAAAGCATTACATGGCTTGTGATATATAACTACATTTTTTTAAACGACACTCTTTTATCTTACTTTGCATATTTTTAATCTGGTGTGCCCATTCATGAGGAAGTAACTCAAGTTAAAGTTAATTTAAGACTGACAATATTTAAAAGCTTATTTTCTGTGTAATTTTACAAAGAAAATAATCTTACGTCAAATAAATTAATTACAGTTTTGTCTCAGAAACGCAGTGCAGCTGTAAACAACTCAGGGCCGGTTTTCTTATTTAGCTTCTGAAGTTTTTTTTTATTTACATTTACGAGCTCCGCAACTATGGTCACTCACACTGGGCGATTAAAAACAAGATTACAAGAGGTACAATAACATGTATGGTACAATAACAAGTTATGGAATACAGAAAAAAATAATTACAGTTTGTGATACAATGATATTTTTTCCAAAAACTGAAGAACTCTGTCTAAAGCGCTGGTTTCCTCGAAAGCGGTGCCGACAAACTGCGACCGTAACACTGCGATGAATGACATCATAAAAAACTGTACGATGCAAAATAATAGCGTTGGTTTCCAAGGATGCGTTGGAAGCCACCGCTTGCTGAGCTTGCACATTCCATTGCCGCAATGAAGAACCTTGAATTTTTCACCGTAATCTGACGTAATTCATCGCAGTGCTACGGTCGCAGTTTATCGGTGCCGCTTTCGAGGAAACCAGCGCTTTTTGGTGGTTGGGATCACTCAGAATGTCACATAACTGCGGTTTGAGTTTTAGCTGTCGTCTTACTTCACTGAACTGATGACAAGTTTTGTTTAGCAGTATTACCCCTTACTTAGCATCCTAAATATAATTAATCGTTACCGCTTCACAAATTACTTTACTAATGTATTGTTTATGTAAATATGTAATATAGGCCAGGAACCGAAGCTTTTCACCTCGCAATTTTTACAGAAAGGATAGATTTGCTTCAAAATTTGAGAATAAGTAGATATTCCAAAGATCAAAATCTATATGATTCCGAAAAGTGCTTTTACCATGGGGGTGGTTGCCACCCCATCTCGGGGGTGGAAATTTTTTATTATATTTTGACCACAAAAGTTGATAAAAACATTCATTCTAAGCAAAAAATGTTCTATAAATTTTAAATTAATAGTTTTAAATTAATAGTTTTCGATATATTCGCTATCGAAAGTGTTAGTTTTGTATAGAAAAAATCAACGGTTTTCGATATACCTACTCATTTACGATTCACTCAATTTTTGCCGTAGAAAAAATTTTTTCAAACCAGGTTCTTAGGAATTAAATAACCTACAATTTTATATAGAAACAGTTATTCGTATCTCTGATGCTAATCTTTCAATGCTGAAGAAAATGGCATTTTTTACCAAACTACAAAAATTCGTTATTCGCTTTTAACTCCAGTTTTTTAAAAACTGATCAATCTAAGCCAGTCAAACTTCCAGAATCTATTAATAATACATAAATAAATAAGAATTAATAAGGCCAATGACTAAAAATACCGCTAACTTACATTGTTATGCTTCCAATTGAATTTCTCCTTTTTTTAATATATTGATTTTTTAACCGTAACTTTTTTATTTTTTAGCTTAGAAAGTTGGTTAAAAATAATTTTGTAAGTTTTTACAAGATCTAAAAGCCTATTAATATTAAATATTTTTAAAATCCACAGTCGCAAAAAGAGGTGACTTTGAAAGGGTTGGTAAAGGTGGTTTTTTCATGTTATTACAAGATTTAATTGTCAATAGCTCACTCAATTTTTGCCGTAGAATGTTGGCAAACATACTTGGGAACAAAATTCTTGGGAATTAAATAAGCTGCAATTTCTTATTTAAAGATTTTTTCGTATCTCTGATTCTAAATCTTGCGATTCTGAAGAAAATGCCATTTTTTTCCAAACTACAAAAATTCGTTATTCGTTTTAACTCCATTTTTTTAAAAACTAATCATTCTGAGCCGGTCAAACTTCTAGAACCTATTAATAATACATAAATAAAAAAAGTCCAAATAAGGTTAATGACTAATTTTAATTAGGGTGGTGATTAGGCGGTTGTTGCGACCACTTTTTCGCTGAAAAAAATAGGGACTGACATTCTTTTCATTATAAGTCACTTAATTTTTGAGCTAGAGACTTTTTTTATTTCTGGAGATAGATATTTTTAAGTACTTTAAATTAGTTTTAACAAGTTGTTCTTGAAAAATGCATAGTTGTCCCGTCTTTTGACTTTGAAACTACAATATTTAGCATTTGACGAAGAAGAGCCAACATAATAAAGTATAGCTCGATTACTATTGATCTTAAAGAAAATTAAAAAAAAAACCGTTTTGTTTATTTTTTCAAAAGGTACATTTTTATTAGGTATAGTTGTTTTGATAAAACGAAAACTTTTGGAATTATTACCAGAAAACTTATTAAATACATTGTTTTTTTTTCGATATAAAACTAACACTTTCGATGGCGAATAAATCGAAAATTATCAATTTTATCTAAAAAATGTATGGAACGTTTTTTGCTTAGAATGAACGTTTTAACCAACTTTTGTGATTAAAATATAAGAACAAATTTCCACCCCCGAGATGGGGTGGCAACCACCCCCATGGTAAAAACGCCTTTCGGCATCATATATATTTTGATCCTTGGACTATCCACTACTTATTCTCGAATTTTCAAGCAAATCGATCCATTCTGTAAAATTTGCGAGGTTTTGTCCTATTTTAAGCTTCATTACTTAGACTAATATGTAAGTTTAATAAGTTCAAAGTGCTCATTTTTGAAAAGGTTGTAGTTAAACGAGTGTATGCAAATTTTGAACAGCCATATCTTAACCAATTCTTATCACAGAAAAAAACAAAAAAATTTAGAATATTCAAAAAAGCAAATCCTACATTTTTTTACTCTAATATTTTTTGTATCACATATAATTTTTAAGTTTCAAAAAAAAGGAATTTTCTTCAAGAAAAAAGTGTTATTAATTTAAAACCAATTTTTGTAGAAAATGAACACTTTAAACCGATGAAACTTAAAGATCATATAAACAATATATAGGGTGTCCCAAAACTAGTGGAACGGTCGAATATTTGGCGAAACGAACATCGAATCGAAAAACTGAAAAATACATGTTTAATAATTTTCAAAAATCTATCGAATGAGACCCTTTCCCTTTCATCCTAAACCTAGGTTTTATCAATCCAAGCGGTTCTTTAAAATTTACAGTAAAATCCGTAAGTAAATAGACTATGGACCACCGTTACTATGAGAGGAAGAAAATTTTTCAACAATAGGGAACTTGCATAAAATTTTAAATTAAAAAAATGGCATAAATCACAACAGAGCATAATTTAAAACATATATCAAAGAAAAAAGTATTTTTTTGTCTTTCGTTTGACCCCTAAAGACGATTAAAATCGAGAGAAAATTCAAATTATTGCCGGCAGCTCAAAAGACGCCCTCATTGGTCGTGACGTCATATCATTATAGTATTGAAAGACCTCGCCATTAATTCATTAGGTTTGGCATTCGTTCTGACACTCAGTTTTATAAATATTTTGATAGTTCTTTCCTTTCCTTCAAAAACTGTATTAAAGCTCCAATCTCAACAAACTGGTATATATTATTACAATGACATACGATAAATGTTCATAAAGTGTTCGCGCGCTTTGTGGTTCATTTGAAATTGTTTAAATGCACAGAAGATTTTAAATGTGTACTTCTTCTTTAAAGTTATAATGTAAAGTAATAAAGAAGTGTGCCTTATTGATATTACTTCTTCAGATGTGGTATGTTGTATTTGGCAAAAAGAGAGCTCTGGCATACATATGTGCAAAATTTGTGATCAGGTTGTACATTATGTACATGTGTGCGCTTACAGCACACTAGGTGCATACTATGAAGGCTCCGGACGTAAAGTTAATAAAAAATAAATAAAGAATAGGCGATTGAAGGTTTTCAAGGTGAGGCTAATATTATGAAACAATTAACTCAACAAAAAGTTTCGGCAATTACTTTCATAAAAACTGTAACCATCCTATTCCCAACTTTGATAGAGCTATAGGAGATGCTTGAAATATTTTGAATATCATCATACAAGATAAAGCAGTTGACGGTTTATACGGACTATAGATGAAACACCCAACAATATACACACTTTTTTGGAGGAATCAAATAAAATAATGCAAAAAGAATTTTCTTAATTTCGAAGATGTACCCGAGGTTCATCTGTCACTAAGAGAAATCAGTGAAAAAGTTTCTAAAGGGGGACAAGTCGTTATAAAATGCTACTGCAATAGAAAAGTGCTCTTCAAAATGTTTTACCATATGATAATAAAGACTATTTTTTTATTTTAACTACGGCAACAAAAAAACAATAAACAATAAAATTAAAAGTGACGTTTTATTAAACTCACTCTAACAAATTATGATATTTTAATACCTGATCAGAGTTTGACTGGTCACTGGTATTTTTAATTAGCTATAACTCTGCTTCTACTAGGTATAGAAACGTGATATATACACCATTTTTTTAAATTCTTTACAGGCTATATTTTTGCTAAGAATGTTTTTTCGACAAAATACGTACTATTTGAGATATTTGCAAAAAACCGTCTAAAAGTGTGGTGATTTTGTTGAAAAAACGAACATATTCACTGGCAAATAACTCGAAAAGTATTGACTTAGTGAAAAAACTCTATAGAACAAAAGTTACTTAAAATTAGTCAGTTTATCAATTTCCGGACTTATCTTGGACGAATACTTTTCACCACCAAGAGGGGGTGAAAAGCACCCCCGGGGCAAAAGCACATATGGGCACAGTATCACTTTTTTTCTTTGACTTGTTAGCTATGTGTATGCCAAATTTCATGTCAATCCAAGCGGTTCTTTAAAATTTAGAGGTTTTGCAATATTTTACCGTTAAAGAACGGACTAAGGGGAAATTAAGGCGCAAACTTTCGGCTCCAATGCACTATTGAACGTAGGCGTAAGTCAAAATTTGACGAATTGGAGTTGTATGAATACAGGCCCAAATTAGTTACGCCGCAGATTGTGAAGCAATTTGAGTGTTTGCTTCTCGTCAAGGACGACCGTTCTTATATTTGCGATTAGTTTTTTGTGAAAATTCTTTCTAAAATAGGGACCCTTTTTTAGTTAGGTCAGGGTTTCAACAAATTTTAAGTAAATTTTTCTCAGGAAAAAAGACTCAAATCTAATGGGAGTCAACCAGGGGTCAAAGGAAACAAAATGGTCAAACTTAACCATTTTAGCAATTCATAAATTTGCCTAATTATCACAGTTTGTATTTAGATAAATTTCTGACAAAATTGTATAGGTAATCCTGTAAAGTAACAACTTAATCGGAGTTATACGGAGAACCATATCTATATAATTTTAAAATGCCTCTCTTCTAAAATCGTCTTTTTTGACTTACGTCTACGTTCTTGCGAAGCGGCGATATGCATTCATTTTTTTCGAATCCTGAGAAAACTAATAAGTCTTTTTGAAAAACTTAAACGCAGAATGAAACATTACGTTATTGCCGAGGGCCAAAATTCTCTGAAAACTTCTATAATGTTTATTTTAATAAGTTACAGGGCCGAAAAAAAAGAGAAAATTTAGTGTGATTTTTAATTTCAAATATCTCATTCAAAAGAAACTTTTTATTTATTGTAAGGGACTTTTTGCTCTCGGTAATAACTTAGTCTTTCGTTCTCCGTTTAAATTTTTCAAAAATATTTATTAGTTTTTCCGGATTCGAAAAAAATTAACACCATGTCCGTTATGATATTTTCCAAATCGAACATTCGCTATCTTTGTCATAAAACGCACTCAGTCGAACAGATTTTGGTGACAAGACAGTGACAAACAAGGCTACTAAATATTTGACAGGCTTCAGGAACAGTGGCGTAGCTGAATATTGGGGGCCCCCGCGACCATTTTTGTGGGTCCCCGTATTATTAACATAACGACAACTAATAACAGTATAATTGGCCTTTCTTTAATAAGTATTCATCAGTTAGTGTTAATATATTTTTTGGGAATAGAGGTGAAAACCTTATTATACATGTATCTTAATCCGACAAACCTATCAGTAAGGTGTTGCAATATTATATGTAAATTTACATTGAAAATATTAACTTCAAACCTTTTTTGGCTACAAATTATTTTTTGGTCGCAGCTGAGCTCATCGTAAATTTTTTTTGCGTTTTATCCGTTTTTAAATTCCGGTATAATACCCCACTATTCTGCTATTTCTGCTGCTTTTACTTAAGGGCTTGTTTATATGCAGGCGGTTTGCCAACGTCGACTGCGCGGTTTACCTGTTTTACTTGATCTCACCCTAATGCTGCCTTTGAAGTGTCACCCTAATACCAAGTAAAACAGGGAGAAAACAGGTAAACCGCGACGTCGACGTTGGCAAACCGCCTGCATATAAACAAGCCCTAACTTTCAGAAAGCGAATTTCTCGTTTCTCGAAGATTATCAAAGGTTTTTTTCAAAAAGTTGAAGTTAACTCTGCGATTTCAGATGCAAAAGTTTTGATGTTAGATTAATAAAGTTAAGTATTTTAGATGGAATAGTAATGTTAGCGGCAAATTCAAAATTATTCATAATATGCTCTAATAATGCATTAGCTTCTAATTTTTCATCGTTTTTTAGACAGCAATGAAATTTTCGTTAAAGATTTCATTACTTGTAGGAATGGTCGACGCAAAGCCAGAACAGCATCATGTCTGGATGACCACCGAGTTTCACATAACCTTTTAAGTATTGGCAAACGCAATATCGCGAATCCAAAGTTATAATAGTACATACTACATCCCATCGTTTAATATTTATACTAAAAAAACATGATTTTTTATTTATGTCCTAAAAAAAATCTATCCTGTACACCAGCAATGGTATCATTCAATACTAGGTTCAGATTATGGGATGCACAATATTTTTTTAATGTCAGTTATGCGCCTTTGTACGCCTGAATATCCACCACTAATAACACTTGCCCAATCATACCCCTCACTGCCGTTTTATCTATTGGGCGCTTGGGGCGGGCGCCCAGGGGCCCGGGGCCCGGAGGGGCCCGTAGGGATGCTTCCTTTTATTAATAACAAATTAAAGTCCGCTAAATAATCGAGGGCCATATTTTTTAAATAGAGAAAAAGACTACGAAATACCCGCGATTTCTATATGGTCTGATTTTAAGGCTGATAAATAAGCACTGTGACAACTTTTAAACCAAAGAGCGATTCCTTGGAAAATTATAAAAGAAATGTATGAAGCTGGGGACAAAGCTTATTATAGAAGATTAAATGAAAGCAACTCTTATAGATTAAAATCCAATGGAGGCGAATAGAAGTGTTTATTGTTACCCGTGCAAATTATTTTCAATTGAAAAAAAATAGTTTAACTGATTTTGGATATATTTTACCCACTAGAAATATTTGAATAGTTTACTCAAATGTCACGAAGAAAGTAAATTTCATCTGAACTCTATGGTTACATTAATAACAAGATCATCAGTTGGAGTTAGATAGATCATTAGTTAAAATGGAGTTATAGACGCTGGCTTGAAAGAGCAAGTAGAACGCGAAACTGACTATTGAGTAAAGGTCCTAAGACCTAAGAAGAGTTGTTGTCACCATTAAATTACTTGCTTCTCAAGGACTAGCTTTTCGTTGATCCCATGAGGATTTAATGAGTCTCATTAGGGAAATTACTTAAGTTGTCTTGTATACTTTGCTTTTGACAACTTCTTAGCTCAGCATTTACAGTGGAATGCGAATAAAGAAAAAGGTTCAGCTAGCTATCTGCCTGACCAAACTTGCAATGAATTCCTGGAAGCGATGAAAACAAAACATGTAGAAACTTTTGACGCTGTAAATGCTTTACTTAAAAACTACGGATCCATCAAACATATTTTTCCAGTTAAGCAATAATAGAGACAAAGAATCAGCAGTTAGAAGTGAAGTCAAGGCACTGCATAATAAAATGGATAAATACCTTTGAGACAGGTTAACTTGGATACTCTATTGACACTGATTTGGGCAAGGATTTTAAAACGAGTCAATGCAATAAGCAAAACGTTAGAAACTGTGGACTTGGACGTGTCAATTGGAGTAGAATTTATGACATTTGAGCTTTGTTGGAGACGTAAGAAATAAATTAAGCGAAATTGAACTAGAAGCCAAAAATATTTTTTGTGAAGGCAATAATCTCAAACATATTCTATAGAATTGGCCTTCAAAAAACAAAGAAAAAAATATTTTCGATGAAGCAGTTGAAAGTGAAACAATTTTAAAGGGACAATAGATATTCAGAATTGAAGTACCTATTTAATGTTATATGCCACAATATTTCTGAAGATCTTTTAAAGAGAATATAATGCTACAAAGATGTTACATCAGCTGTTAGATTTTTTGTACGCTAAATAAAGAAGAAGTCAAAAAGTGACTTAATATTTCATGCGAGGAATATAAAAAAGATATTGATGAAACCAAAGAGAACTTGCATAATGAAATTATTCATTATAATATAACGTTATGCCAAAATTTCAATAAACATTTGAAAATTTGGTGTCATCCAGGATGTAATGGCAACGTTTGCCAATTTTTAACTTTACTGCAAGCGTTAATTGAATACACGGACGGAATACAACGCTGCAAGCTTATTTGACGATACCAATTTCTAATGCGTCAGGCGAGAGGTCCTTTTTGGCTTTAAAAAGAATAAAGATACATATATTTAAGGTCAAAAGATCAAGAAAAAATTGCACATTATCACTATCGTATTGTAAAAATTTAAGAAGTGAAGAAGTGGAGCAACTGAATTTTGATAAGTCGAGAAAAAAGTGAGCTAATTTTTGTCTTATATATTTTTTAGAATATGTTTTTTTGTTTGTCATGTGTTGTTCTGTAAAACTTTCTGTTTTTTTTTTATATTTTTAAATGTATTTTTTGGAATATTTTTACGTTTGCTATTTTTCTCGTTTGTTTTAAAAATCTTTTTTTTTAATTTTTAAAAATGTATGGGTTTTACAATAAACGTTTATAGTTAATGCAGGTTAATGCATGTGTTTTTTTGTTAAAAAAATTGACAACGAATAGCAATGAAGGGGGCCCTAAATCTCTAGTGCCCAGGGCCCGAAGTTAGGTTAAACCGGCACTGATACCCCTTTCCTCTGCAGTTGTGTACGGAAAAGTGCTTTGATTGTATCAATTTTAAAATTTCATTTACAAAAACTGCACTTTGGTCTAATATGCGAATAAATCCCAAAATACTTTTAACAACTTCTGCTTTGGGAGGTAAATATTGTCATCGCATGTTATATTTTTACATACCGGAAAATAGAACTAAGATGATCGTGTTTTGAAATATCTTGAGTGGTATCAAGAATTATTAAATAAAAACAACTCTTTTTAATTAAATTCATCAATTTGTTATCAATTTCTTGAGCCAGCAAATTTATAACTTCGTTTTGTATCCCTGCGCTCTAGTAATTTTTTTTTAGGTTATTGTTTTTATCGATCAATTTAGCTAAAACAGGATTATATTTTAGCTAGTAAAAGAACCACCGACAAAAAGTTACCTTTTTTACATTTACTTTCATCTAAACTACCAACATATCCACGAAACGCTAAATTGCACCCGGAAAGAGTAAGAGTTACGTCAATTACCCGCTTCATTACTTCCTTCCAAATCCCCTATTTTGATACTTATTAAAATATGATTTGGTCCCCAATTTAAAGAAAGTAAAAGTATTAAGCTTGAAGGCCTTAAGGGGCCCCTCCTAACGTCGGGCCCCCCGCATTGCGGGCCTGTCATCTACAGTAATAGGCTACAGCCTGTTCAGTAATATTTTGATACGTGAAAAAAGTTATATATTGTTTATTATTTATGGAAGATCCAGTGACAATTTCACTACACGTAATTTGCCGTGTAAAGAAAGAAAAAATGGGGATAACCGTAAAATATTTGCATCTGCGCTATTAAGCAAAAACAGCAACTTTTTTCATCAATTTCAGTCTTGTGAAAAAACTATTAGTCCAGGCTGTATACTCGCCCCCGTTAGGTAAATTATTCCGATTCGTTTTTTTTTTACACAAATTACTCAAAAAGAGGTCCTTATAACAAATTCATAGGTACCGCGGTCGGAAAATTGTTTAAACAATTTTTGTTTGTTTGGTCTGTTTTTTGGTTTGTTTTTTAAACAAATTCAAAAAATTAATTTTTTCACTTCGGACAATTTTTTTAAATTCTTTGTCATTCTCAGCAAAAAAATTTCTCTTGTGATTTTTCTCTAAAATTGATTGTTGTCGAGTTATATGAGATTTAAAATTTGAAAAACGCGAAAATGGCCATTCAAGGCTTAATAACTCAGTTAAAAATTATCATTATGAAAATCAGGAAATGACCAAATCAAAGTTTAACGTATCCTTACAGGAACCTGAAGAAATTTTTGTCATTATTTTATTACTAAACTGTTATTTTCCATTATTAACAATGAGCGCTAAGCGCGTATTGAGGCAGCCGTCAATGTGACTGGGGGTGAGATGCACCATTGGACGGCAGGAATGGCGGTACCGCCTGGCACCCTGTGGATTTGTTAGAAGGACTTCTTTTTGAGCAACTTTGTGCAAAAAAAAACGAATCGGAATAATTTACCTAACGGGGGCGACCATACAGCCGTATTATACGCATTGTAGACGAAAATAGACGACTTTTGAAAATACTTGCCCTTTAAAGTTAGATTTTTTGAATTAAAAATTGTTTATGAACAAAAAAGTACAGTGTATTTGGTTATGAATGGTACCTTAAACACCTTAGATTTCTGAGATTAAAATAGGTCGATTTAAGCTAATTTACCTTAGTGCTATAGTTGATAATAACCGAAATACAGGGTGTCACAGTTAAACTTCTATTATTCTATTATTTATTTTTGAATTTTTTATTAAATCTACGATGCAAAATTCAATTTCATTGTATTTCATTGTAGCTACTAAAAATCATTGACATATCTTTGTCATACTTGCCACCAAGTGTAGGTACTATACGCCCTACTAAATTATGTTAAACAAACGTTCTTGGCTACTACCAGTGGTGTACGATAGGGGAAAGTGAATGGTTGACCCTTCCCAATTTCTACGCCACTGGCGGAATTGCTATTTTAGTACAATTTTTCGATTCTACAATACTTTCTATGTAAATAATATACTCTTCATTCGTAACGATGAAATAATTAGTTTTAGAGATATTTGAAGTTAAAAACGAAGGGGTATAATATATTAATCAACATAACTGTGCCATTTCATTTTTAACTTCAGATATCCCGAAAACTAAGGACTTTATTGTTACGAATGAAGAGTACATTATTTACATAAAAAGTTTTGGAGAATCTAAAAATTATGCTAAATAGCAGTTCCGCCAGTGCCGTAGAATTTGGGAAGGGTCAACCATCCACTTTACCCAGTCGTACGCCTCTGGTGGTAGCCCGAAACGATTATTTAACATAATTTAGTAGGGTCTATAGCACTTTCACTTTCTGTAAAGTATGACAAGAATATGCCAAATAGTTTTAGTATTATTTTTTTTTAATAATTTATTCTTCATTTAGAAATTTAACAACTACTATTTGTACCCGGTACTTTAAAATTATTTGACATATTATCCTTATTATGTATGTACACACCGTTCTTAGGCGTCAACGCCCTTCGGTAGGGATCTATGGAGGAATATCACCAAGCCGCAAGCCCTTATCCCTTGCCGTACCGCTCCTCCATAGGCCGATCCGACGTCAGTTTATCCTTATTATACTTGGTATAAAGTGTAGGTACTGTCTTCTTCTTTTAAGGTGCCGAGACCGCTTGTCGATCGTTGGCTCTCATGTTGCCCAGCATATTAACAATCACTGTCTTATTTACAGCCGCACGAAATAGTTCAATGCTAGTTTTCCCAAACCATTGGCGTAGGTTTTTAAGCCAAGAAGTTGTACGGCGGCCCACTCTTCATTTTTCCATTATTTTACCTTGCATGACAAGGTGAAGTATGTCATAATTTTCTGGGTGACGCATTATATGACCAAAGTATTCCAATTTGCGCCTTTTAATAGTGTTCACTATTTGGCAACTTTTATTCAAACGTTGCAAAACCCTTTCGTTTGTGACTCTTTCTACCCAACTGATAACTGGGAATATATAACATCGAACCATTCTTATGCGAAGTTTCAAATTTAGATCATGACTGCACAGGATTTTCTTAAATGTGATAAAACTTGTTCTTGCTTTGGCAATTCTACTTTTTATTTCGGTACTAGGGTTCCAGCTTTCATTAATATGAGTACCCAGATATACAAGATTACTTACTCGTTCAATTGAGTCATTACCGATTGTCACGTTATAGTTATTATTATTTACGGTTATAGTTATTATTATTTACGGCTGCCTGTTTACTAATAACCATAAACTTTGTTTTTCTTGAGTTGAGTTTGAGTCCATATATCGCGCAGAATGCCACCATTCGGTTCAATAACGGTTGAAGATGTTCAATTGATCCTGTCACTAGCAAGGTGTCATCTGCGTATGGACACAGTACGTAGGTACTGTACACCCAACTAAATTATGTTAAATAATCGTTTCTGGCTACTACCAGGGGCGTACGACCGTTGAAAGTGAATGGTTGACCCTTCCCAAATTCAACGCCACTGACGGAATTGCTATTTTAGCATAATTTTAGATTCGCCAATACTTTGTATATAAATAATGTACTATTCATTCATAACGATAGTCATTAGTTTTCGAGATATTTGAAGTTAAAAATGAAATGTCAGTTATTTTGACTAATGTATTATGCCACTTCGTTTATAATTTCAAATACCTTGAAAATTAATAACTTTATCGTTACGAATAAAGAGTATATTATTTACATAGAAAGTAATGGAGAATCCAAAAATTTTACTAAAATATCAATTCCGCCAGTGGCGTAGAATTTGAGAAGGGTCAGTCATTCACTTTCCGTCGTCGTACGGCACTGGTAGTAGCCAGAAATGTTTGTTTAAACGGGGATTCATTTTCTTCGAATCCAAGAAAACTAATAAGTATTTTTTAAAAATTTAAACGCAGAATGAAAGATTACGTTATTAGCGAGGGCCGAAAGTCCCTATAATGTCTATAATGTTTATTTTAATAAGTTACAGGGGTGAAAAACAAAGGGCCGGTATTTCAACAGCTACTTAAGCTTTTGCTTAGCTAAGCCTCTGTCATAAGTTAAGGAGAAGCTTAAGTTGGGTACCGTATTTCCATCATTTCCTTAACTAAACTCGTCCTCAACAGTCAAGTTAATTGGTTTGGTACCTCTGAACACGTCAAAATGCCAGATCTAACTGTTCTGAGGTAAGAACCACTACTGTTGACATTTAATTTTATCTTGTCATCTGTGTCAGTCTTATTTTTACTTCACTTAATTTTGTGTACATGGTAAATGTGTTGTTAGCAAGTTGTTAGTGTATTGTGTACATATATTTTCTCTGGTTATATTTTTTATTGGTATTCTGCATAAGCAATAGATCCCATCTTTGTAATTGTGTTAATTGGATTTATATTCCTTAAAATGTCAAATTGAAATGTAAGTTTACTTTTGCAAAATAAATATACCAAGCATTGTAGAGATTAATAATTTTATTTTAATAATCGTTAATAATCCAATAATAATGTTATTTAGTCCTGTCGCCAGGGGGGGTACAACGGCCTCCTGTATTCAGATGGACTTACCCAAGTTTTTTTTATGTATTTTGACCTGTAGAACACGAATTTTTTGGGTAACAGTTGATCCGGATGTCGATAAGATTGTTATAAACCAAGAAGTTGAGGAATCACATAACAGCGATTTCTCGCAAAACAAAACATTTTTTTGTATTTTTTGGGCCATTTTAACCAAAAAATGTTCCTACAAATTTTTTCGTAGGATGCATAGTTTTCGTGATAAACGAGGTTGAACTTTCAAAAAATCGAAAAATTGGAATTTTTCAACCCGAAAAACTTTTGATTAAAAAATAAAATAGCAATTCTGCTTACCGCATTTGAAAGTTCAAGTCAAATTATATCGGTTTTAATTATTTGTATTGCCAAAAATGTATTATTTTATTGTTAAAACAAAGCTATAAACACCTAGTGCTTGAGTGATGTTTCAATGATTTCTCATTTAAAATCGAACGAGTACGTAGAGGAGGTAAAAGTGCAAGCGGGGCTATTTCTAAGTAGCATGCAATAAAACGCATGTATTAGGCACGGGAAACAGTATGTGTTTATAGCTTTTTTTAACAATCAAAAAATAAATTTGTAGCAATACAAATATTCAAAACAGATATAATTTGACTTAAACTTTTAAAGGCGGTAAGCAGAATTGCTATTTTATTTTTTATTCAAACGTTATTCGGGTTCAAAAATTGCAATTTTTCCATTTTTTGAAAGTTCAACCGCGTTTATCTCGAAAACTATGCATCCTACGAAAAAACTTGTAGGAACATTTTTTGGTTAGAATGACCCAAAAAATACAAAAAAATGTTTTGTTTTGAGAGAAATCGCTGTTATGTAATTCCTCAACTTCTTTGTTTATAACAATCTTATCGACATCCGGATCAACTGTTACCCAAAAAATTCGTGTTCTACGGGTCAAAATACATAAAAAAAACTTGGGTAAGTCCATCTGAATTAAGAAGGCCGTTGTACCCCCCCTGGCGACAGGACTATATTATGCTAAAGTTAGTTTTCAAAAAAACTCGAGAATTATTAATCTACAGAAATAACCTCAAAAAACAGAAAACAAATTTTAAGCAAAGGCTTAAACCAACTCCCGCGCGAGCTTAAAATTATTTGGTTTAAGCCTATGCTTAAGCCTCAAATTGAAGTGGAAATACAGGCATCTAGGCTTAAACTCAGGCTTAAAGTAAGCTTTGGCTTAAGTGCAGTTGGAAATACTGGCCCTAAGAGAAAATTTAGTGTGATTTTTAATTTCAAATATCTCAATCAAAATAAACTTTGTATTTATTCTAAGGTACTTTCGGCCCTCGGTAATAATTTTGTCTTTCATTCTGCGTTTAAATTTTTCAAAAATATTTACTTGTTTTTTCAGGATTCGAAAAAAATCGAAGAAATTCTCAGACAGTGACAATCAGTGACAATTTTAAATATTTGACATGGCATCGGGAATATTTTGAGTTGTTGATTAAATAATATTGATAAATAATAATTGATAAATTTAATAAATAATAATTTATTTAAGACGTGAACTTAATAAAAAGTTATTTATTGTGTATTATTTGTGGAAGAGCCAAGCAGAGAATCCATCAGGATAATAAATATATTCTGTGATCCAAGTATTTTGTTGTTAAAGATTTCAAAATTGTAAGCGTTCCATAGTAACAATATATTATTAAAAAATCACTTTAACACTTTTCCTCTTCTCTCGATTGAGTATTAGTTTTTGTTGTACATATAAATTATTACAATCACTGAATACATAGTTAGTGAAAAAATTGTCACATTTATTACCTGAATTAATAATTTGCAATTATACAAATAACAGTTATCCAAGAACATTCAAAAGCCATATCTTTAAGTTAATGATGACATTTTCCAGTAAAATGACATTCTAGTAATGTTTGCATATCCATACCAGTGTGAATTTTACTAGACGTAATTTGCCGTGAAAAGACAGAAAAATTAGGGATAGCCGTAAAATATTTGCGAATTATGTACCTACCGATGGTCTTAATTTGATCTAGTTTCTACGGAGTTATTGTCATTTTTTATAAGATTATAAGCTTAAAAAGTGCTATTTATTAACAAATCATTTTGTGCACATGTATTTTTTGTATTTTTTATAGGCTATTAGTATACATCTTAACGAAGGGAATAAGTCCCAGATTATTGAGATCCATTCGGCCAAATTAACTGGAACAGCCTCAGAAATTAGCTCGTTTTTCAAAAAAATTTTTAAACACATTTAATTTCGCAAAAACTATTAAATAGATCTGGATCATTTTTAGCACACCATTCAAACACCATAATACCCTCAAGTTTAAGTACATTTAAACACATTTTAATAAACAATAAAATTGTTTTTAACAATATTCAAAAACAGCGATTTTGTCGTCCGTTTTGCAATAACTTTTTTGTTTATTCACTGATTTTCATTTGATGTATCTTTTTTGTCTGAAAGGATGTCGAATCTCTAAATAAAAAATTTTAAAGTTATGAACAAAAAACTAAGTTTGACATTTTGATTGTTAATTTAAAAATTGTTTTACTAAAAAATTGATGAATCCCTAGATGGCAGTCTTTTTTTAATATCTCATACTCATACTACACATTTCAACTGTCAAAGCCCGTCTTTTCAGTTATGTCGAAAACAGGTTAATTTTTTACTAACTTGATTGACCTACGTAGTAATATAAATATTCACAAAAAAATAGTATATTATTCAACAAGCATGTAATGATGGCTATTACTCACGATGATGAAGTTTGCGGCACGAGCCGAAGGCGAGTGTTGTAATTCATCAGAGTGAGTAATAGCCATTACATGCAAGTAGAATACTATACTTTTCCTACGACCTCTTTTTATTTTAATTAGTAAAAAAATATAATTATCAACTACTTGAGATTGAAATTATAATTTACAAAAATAAATGTTGTTTACCAATATTATGCGGCTGAATAATTGGTTGCCTACTATTAGCAAATTTTGTCTTATGTATTGTAAAAATACAACAAGAAATAGTCAATTCAAGTTCTATTCGTCTCCGAAAAATTATAACCACAAATTACTGTCAATGTATCTAATATAGAAAATGGTTATTATCGGTGGACGTATCATGAAGTTATAATGTACATTTATATTAAACTATTTATAATATAATAATATAACCCTGTATAATATGTTTATAACATTATTTAACATAATATAACTTTATAAAATAAACACAATATTAGTTATAAATTCCAATTAACACAAACAAAATGCTCTAATATCACTGTTACTAAAAATTATAAACGTCAAAATTTTCAGTAAACAAGATATAAACATAAAAAGTATACTGACCCATTGTTATAGTTAAAAATCCTTTAAACATTTTTCGAAGTTAATTAGTGATATAAATTACAATAATTATTATATTAAATAAATAAGTCTAAATAATTTTATTTTCAATTTAAATACGACGAATATATTAAAAGTGGAATGAACCACTTGAACCTAACTTCAGCCCGTGAGTAATGACCCGTGAGTATTGAACTATTACTCACGGGTAAAGTAATGGGTGTTATTATCTATTAAAAATAGTGAATCATGAGCATGTTATTAAACTCTCGGAGAAAATAGTATATTGTACAACAAGAGAGAGAAAAGACATATTTTTCACGAGCGCAGAAGTTTGTTGGCACGAGGCAAGTGCCGCAAATCAAGCGAGCGAGAGAGAAATATGTCATTTTCTATCGTATTGTACACTGTACTTTTTCTATGGATGCGTTTTTGTCAAGAGTTCTAACTTCAAAATTAAATAATTTAGGTGCTTTTAGGTATATTATATGCCTAAATTGACAGGTAAACTGATAGGTATTTAATATTCTTAATATTTATATACTTTATTTATTTAAAATTATAATTCACAGTTGAACAGTCTTAAAAGGTAATTTTTTATAAGTTTTGACAAGTTTGAATACATTTTGTTTGACAAAAATAATTGTGTTGGTATTGTGCATGTTACCATGGAAATGGCGATCATATGTATCTAAACCGGCGGTGAACCCGTAAGAAAAAATATTTCTCACTGCAATGGCCGACTTTTCTCACTGCGTGATAAATTGTTCGCTTTGAATGTAGGTAAGTATTGAGAGAAGTTGCACATTGTATAGCATCCATAGAAAAACATATTTACCATCAGTAATAAATGTTTTTTTGGATAAACCGACTCTGCTTTGTTGGGCCTGTTTCCATTTCCTTTTCTTTTTGCTTTCCATTAAAGAGAAAACGACCGAAAAAAATTACACAATTCGGAAGTTGAATTCAAGCAGATTAAGATTTTCGTTGGCTCGATAAAATTTCATGAACAAATTGTCTAAGAAAAAGAAATATTAAAGAAGATCAATCGGATAGCTAGGATTAAGTAATTGTTTCCGATTTTATTTTTCTTTATTGAAACAAGTATCATCAGCGTTAAACGTTGTTTAGCAGAAATTATTGGGTGAAAATGTAATTGGGTGAAAATGTAATTGATTATGAACTGAAAATAGAAATACCTATAGGTATTATTATCGTTTCGTAATAATTAAATTACAACACAGATGTGTGATATTTCCAAATATAGCTAAAAATAAGCAAGAAAAATAAATTAAATTTCTGTCTAGATGTGTAGAAGAATTTTTTCTATTCTCATACTGTAATATTAGTGGAGTCACTGAAGGTTTTCACCTCCGATTTCGTTGAACCTCCATCGATTTTCATGAAAATTGGTGAGTAGTTAGAGGATACATCAAGCAACAAATATGACATGATGCAAACTTGCGCTTTTACCTTGGGGGTGGAAGCCACCCCTTCTCGTCGTGAAAATTATTTTATTAAAAATAATACCATAAATCGATTTAAGGACAAATTCCAAGCAAAATTTGTTATATAAAATTATTAACATAAATCAATGCTTTTTGAGTTATTGAGGATCAAAGATTTTATTTTTCCTAAAAAAATGCATGCGTTAAGCTGTTTTTCACGTATAACTCAAAAAGTATGAGCTTTAACAAAAAAGTTATTATTACCAAAATTGAAGATAATAAAAAATTGAATACACTGCTCACTTAAAGAACTAAACTAATGTTAAGTCAAAGAGAGTCATGGGTAATTGAATGTAAATTTTTTTCGACGAGTTCTCAAATCTAAGTATTCAATCTTAAATAACGGGAAAACCATGCATTTTATAAAATTAACCTGTTTAACACTTTTGTCAAAGCACTTCGGATTACCTATGAATTGAGCTTCAGTAGAAGTTAATAGCATCAAAATTAAGCAAGCTATGATGAAAATAAGAGAACCCTTTCGAATTTTTTAGGAAAAATGGAAAAATAAAACATACGCCATTTCCACAAAAATTAAAATTTATAGTAATCCTTACAACAATTTCTTTATATTAGCATAAGTAATGATTTCAACAATTTTGACCGGTTTAAATTGAAAATTTTTGAAAAAAAGGTATAATTTAAAAAAATCTGAATTGTTAAAATGATCGTAATTTTCATTTTCTTTTGATAATAACTCCAAAAATACTCAATATACGTAAAAAATTATATATATAACCAAATTTTAGTTTTTTCTGTATCAAATATTTTACCTTTGTTTATTATTTCTGTAGGGTAAAAAATAACCGAAATAGAAACGTTTAAAGCTTTAATTTTTCCGCGAGAACCATGTAACCGAGGCCATTTAACCTTTTAATTTTAAAAAAGTAAGGGGTTTAAAAGATTAAATTCAACGCAGTTTAGTTGCCCTTGGAATTATGTTTCAAATGGTTTTTAGGTGAACTTGATGTCCTAAAAATTAACGGAGTTATTAAAAAAAAACAATAACATTTTTTGGAAAAAATTTTAAAAGATAAATTTTGAAAAATTATTGGTTGATAACTTTTAATGCTATCAACTTGTTCGAGGACTCATTTGATAGATATTTCTATGTACTTTGACAAATTTTTAATAAGTTTATGTTATAAAATGCATCATTTTCCCGTTATTTAAGCTTAAATACGTAGATTTGGGTACTCGCCGAAAAAAGTATACATTTAATTACCTATAACTCACTTTCATTTAACACTAATAGGTTTTTTTAGTAAGGGGTGTATTTATTATTTTATTATCTTAAATTTTGGAAATAATAATTTTTTGTAAAAACTTATAGTTTTTGAGTTATTTATGAAAAATCGTACAGTTCTCAATAAGTAAACAAACTCAAATTCATTTTAATAATAATTGTAACATTGAAAATATAAATGTATTAACAAAATAATTATTAATTTAACCATATCTATAAGTAAAGTGTTTGCGTTACAAAATGAGTATACAACTTGCATTTAATTATCATTATGAAGCATGTATTCTATACGAAATTCGCCGCTAGACGGCTCGTTTCGTATCCGTCATACTCGCTTCATAATGACCGTCATTAAATGCTCGTTGAATAATATAGGTACTATTTTATGATCGCACTGTCAAAATTTTGACAGTGTCAAAATTTTGACTCCTCCTTCGGACTCGGGCTCTTTCGCCAAAATATGAAAATGAATTCTAGTAGTTTTTAGCCAATACGCTTTCAAGCAAAATTATCGATAATTTTGATGCACTTGTGTAATTACCCCCGAAAATTTGGTTTTGATAACCTTGTTAGAGGATGTATTGTAGATCAAGAATCAGCGTGCATTAGTGATACATTTTCAAAATGTCACGAATTGCCCGTTTACATTTAATATTACTCAAGCAATAAGACATTCTTGTTTTTTCAAATGATTTTTACATACATTTTTGTATTACTTATTGTTGTATGTTGCATTTATTCGTAAATAAAAATTGATATAACTCTATTTGTTGTGGCTTTTTTCCAATCGTACGGCCGTAGAAAAAATATGGTTCCTAACTAATGCGGAAAGTGTCTTTACCGCACTCGACTGCTTGCCCTAACTCCGCTATCGCGTCTTTCGGGTCAACGGCAGTCGCGTGTGTGAAAGTATCACTTTCCGTATTAGTTAGGAAATAGTTATTTATGAGAGTTCGTTAAGTATGCTTTTTGCGCACGAACGCGATGTTTAGAGCACGAGCGCAGCGAGTGCTATACGTCGCGTAAGTGCGCAAAAAGTACTTCACGTACAGTTTCATACGATATTTTATCTACGATAAACGAAAAAACTGCAATTCTTCGTCACTGGAATACATTCCTATTCGACAATTTTTAGATCTCTGGCATTTAAAAATTCAATTTTTTTTTTCAAATCACAAAACTGTCAGAACTGTTGTTGTATCTTATTGCTCACATGTCATTACCATGACACCGCGAAAGTTAAGGATATTTGATTATATGAAAGTGTGCAAAAAAACAGTGCAAAAAGTAAATCCCATTTAAAATACATTGATACTTCACGCACACTTTAAACCTTTCACGTACTATATTATACTATAATATAATAATAGTTTTTTATACACTATATTATAATAATAGTTTTCACAAACTAAGAACTTATACATAATATGAGATAGAGTAGATAAATAACTATTTTACACGGTTTTTCGCATATAACTTAAAAAGTAAGTAATTTATCGAAAAAAGTATTGGTAGCTTTTATGTAAATTATAAAAAACAAAAAAAATGTGTATTGATGAAGTCTGTAGTCCCAGTTGAAACAGAGTTCATGAAAAGTAGGTTCTATAGCACTATATGTATATGTATATCTTACACTCCAGCAGTAATAGAGCAAGCAGCTATCCAGCAGCGTCCTGTATCCCCTAAAGTATTGTATTGGTTTTTTACTGATAACTCGGTGAGTATTTAAACTATGAAATGCTCAAAAAACCATTTTGTGGGATTTTTAAGGGCAATAAAATCATTTAAATGATTTAAAACCCTTGTTTTAGAAATAGGCCAGAAAATAAAGCTGAAAAAATGGCAAAACCGCGCAATTTTTTCGTCCAGCATCGATTTGTACAAAAATTTGGGATTAGGCTAATTTCGCCCTCTTGTTCATTTTCTATATTGAGCCGTTGTACGGTTTTGGTTTTTTTAAGGGTGAAAACTACCCGTAATTGTAAAAAATTATAAAATAAAATTTTAAACTTTAAGATGATCAACATTTGATTTTTATTTGTTAAATAATTATTGTTTTATGCTTTAGGATATAATAACATAATATTTCAACCCTTAAAACTACCCTTGTTGGAGCTATATATAAACAATTTATTTATCCTAAAAGAATGATTTCGGCTTGCATGGATTTGGATAAAAATTTGGGATTAGGATCATCTCACCCTGTACTTCATATTCTATATCATAATCAAGGGCATTGATTATTTTAAGGGGTGTTAACTACCCCTTATTGCCAAAAATTATATAAAACCATTGTAAATCTTAATATGCGTAAAATTTGGTTTTGATTGGATAAATAATGATTGTTTTATGATTTAGGATGTAATATCATAATAGCTCAACCCTTAAAAACCACCCTTAATAACATTGCAATTTTTATAAGTAATTTAATAGATATATACAGAAAAAAGTAGAACTACGTACAAAAACATTTATTTACTCAAAAATACGAATTTACAAAAAATATAAAAACAAATTTTTAGTTTTTTAGTCATCTTCACCGAGATCGATATCATCTTCGTCTTCTTTGGAATTTTCGGGCAATTCGAATTTTTAAAAAAAATAATCGTTTTATAAACATATAATACATCTGCTTCATTTTTGGTGACAAAAAGTTTTTTCACAAATGATTTTAAAGGTTTTTTAAAGAGCTATAAAAATTAAATTAAATTTCGTATGATCCCTTAGTTTTTAAGTGGGATGAGTTTAGAGGGCTCGAATAAGGGGGTGTTTGCTCCTAAAAAGAGGTTTTGAACAGCTATACCCCGCTAAATATTCTATGTAAAGAAAATCTGTGCACAGTGAAATTTTAGTCCTTAAAGAATCTATAATTTTTTTCGTATTTCCAGTATTTTCGGAAATTTTTTCCAGTATTACGAAATTGCAAAAAATCAATTTATGTACATATATTTAAACTCCAATTTTTCTAAAGTTAGTCCATTTAAATAGGTCAAACTTCTTGGGTGTATTGATAATATCTACCTATATAAAAATAATTACAGATGAGTGAAGATCAATTTTAATTAGGAGGGTAGTTAGGGGGTTGTTTTCACTAATTTTTTCGTAGAAGAAAGTAGGTACCGACGTTATTTTTATCATAAGTCGCTTAATTTTTATGTCAGAAACTTTTTCCTTATTTTTTTAAAAAAAAGATTCTATAAGGTTTCCTCGAAAATTGTAAATTTTTCCTGCTTTCAATATTTCAAATTATGCATTTGCCGAAAAAAGCTAACTTTTAACATGCCGTATCTCGGTTTGTGTTGGTCGTAGAAAAATTATAAGAAAAGGATTTTATTTGTGTTTCTTAAAGATACAATTTTGATTTGTACAATTTTTTTATTAAATGCTAACTTTTTGAGTTGTTCTCAAGAAACCCTCTAAGAAACTCCATTTTTTCGTCGAAAAGCTGTTACTTTCAACCGCGAATAACTCGAAAAATTTTAGTTTTATAAATAATGTGTAAATTTTTTTCTTAGATTCACTTTTTCCATCGATTTCCGTGGTTAAAATGTAATGAAAAGTTCCCACCCCCGAGGTGGGGTGGCAACCAGCCCCCATGTTTTAGCGTACAGCGGCATGATATAGAAAAAGATGCTTGGTCTATTCCCTACCTTTTGTGAAAATTTCAAGTAAATCCATGGTGGACGAAAAAAGGGATTTAGTTAAAAGGGTTCAACGAGTTACTAATGACGAATGTATGCAAACTTTGAACAGCCTTATCTTCACCAATAATTATAATTTTTGTCTTACAGAAAAACAAAAAAACCAAAATGCTCAGAATAGCAAAATCTACATTTTTTTTACTCTTTTAGATATTTCGTATCAATAATACTTTTTTCGTACTTCCGGGCCTAAAGTGACAACTTCACTCCCTTGTGACAGGTACTAAAGTGTCACATTTAATCCCTCCGGGATTAAATATTGACGAAACTCCCGGAACGATTAAATCACAAACAAACGAATTTAAGGGATATTTTATTGAAAAATATAATTAATTAGAATGGTAATTAACGTTAATATTCAAATTCCAACTCTTTTCCACGACAAGCTCCCGCAACGCCCAAAATAAGTGCAACCTACAAAAAAATTGATTTCTTAAAATTTCTGAATATAAACAAATTTCCAAATTTACCTTAAGCATTAAATATTTATCATCCGGAGCCTCCCGTAAGAACTGATCTACCTGCTCAGACGTGAGAATTCTTGACTTCTTTGGCTTAAATCCCTCATTTCTTCTCTTCAAAAAAGCTAATAATTTTGGAAATTTACTTATATCAATATCTTCTCTAATGTTAATAACCGATTTCAGCATTGAGTAATGTGCCCAGAGAGTTGAGGCACAAACCGCTTTTGATTTATCATCGAAGTAGACTAACAGCGCATTTTCAGTAGGTTGTCTCACATTTTTTAAGCGGCACCACTTTTTAAAAGCATCGTACTGCTGCTCGTATAGTTTTCTAGATTTCGGTGGTAACAATTCTTCACCTACTTCGGCTGCTCTTTTATCAATATCAGATACACCTTCTTCACTCATGATACCAATAATTATCAATAACAATGTTTCTTTACAATGACACTAGTAATGACAATGTTTCTAAATTATAACTGTCACAACGCAATGTTACTATGGTAACTTATTTTAAAGACAGTTTATTAAATGAGTTGAAGAGAGAAAAAACTGATTGAAATTATTGAAATAATTAATAAAATCATACCGGAAGTACGAAAAGTATCGTATATACCTTGCGACTGAAGTACATTTAATCCTTCAGGTAAATTATGGCCCTCCCTGCGGTCGGGCCATAAACTTTACCTTCAGGATTAAATGTACTACTTCAGTCCCGCGGTATATAATGTACTATTATTTTGAAAAAGTCGCTTTTTTTCAAAATCAATTTTTTTACTGTCAAACCTTTTTTTTTCAAAAATAAAAACTTGAAACTGGTGAAACTTACAGATCACATAAGCAATACGTAAAAAAAAGGAAATTGTAAAGCGGTGAACATTAACAATTTTATTTAGATGCTAATTAGGGGGAGATTTTCACAATTCTTTTTTACAAAAAAAGGAATCCAGTTTATTTTGAGCATAACTCACTTAATTTTGATGCTAGAAATTTTTATAAAAAATATAAATAATAGTTATTTATGATATAATTGTTAAAAGTACACGTTTAAGGCACGCATGTGAAAGTTTGCAGAATGAGCGATTACGAGTTCTGCAATTCACATGAGTGCCTTAAAAATGTACTTTTTAACACGCATATCATACAATATTTTTTCTACAAACGTAATTACAGGACAATATCTACAAAAACTTTTACTTAAACTTGACTGACATTCTATTTTTATATTTTTTTGACATTACATCAAAATTGTCTATACGGTCAATACGAACTGCAGTGCCTTAAAAAATTTTAAAGCACTAGTGCCTTAAAGTAGCATTTTTAACGCTCGTATGGAGTGCTAAAAATTGCATTTTTAACACGGTTGTAGAAAATAGTTATTTATGATATAAGTGTTAAAAGCTTTATTGTTCTACAATGCTTGTATTCGGCAGTCGTGGACTATGGGTGTTGGATATATGGATCAGCAAGCAATACGAACTTAAAAATTTTATATCGGATACAATACAGATGCTTTAGAATATGTTTAAGTGCAATGGTATCCACTCCAATAAACGTTATGCTAGCAGAGTTTAATGAAATCCCATTAAATTTACGTAGACAATTTTTAGCTCAAAAATACTGCATAAAGCTAAGAAACACTGAGTCAGACCTTTTAACAAATCTGGCTCTATTAAACATGGAAAACTTAACTAGTAAATATTGGAGAATAAAAAATTCACCACCACTAACAGATGCATTCATTGAAACCAGGAATTATACAGATTTACACAAGAGTAAATTATTACCAATTTATAAATTTCCGTATAAAACTTTGATAAAAAAACCCAGAATCATAATTCCTAAATATACAGAATCAAATCATTTAAATAATATTTTAGTAAAATCTATACTGAGCGACTTTGTGGATTACACAGTAATTTATACGGACGGTTCTAAAAATCAAACAGGAGTAGGATGTGCTATGTATGTGCAAAATACCCATCAACATAATAATTACAAATTATCTAGTATTAGTAGTATTTTTACAGCTGAGATTATAGCCATCAAAAAAGCTCTAGAATGGATCAAAGAGAATAATATTGAAAAAGCTGTGATAATAACAGACTCCAGATCTGCAATATATGCAATTGAAAATACTGATTTTAGTTCATACAAATCAAAAATTTTATGTAATATAAAAAATAATTTGTCTAAAGTGGAAGTAGTATTTATATGGGCAAAAGGGCCTGCCGGTATACTGGGTAATGAGAAAGTGGATGAGTTGGCCAAAGATGCAATAAAAAAAGGTGAGATACTAACTCACATCTTATCGACAGATGCAATAAATGACGTCAAAGTTAGAATAAATAAAATATGGAAAAAAGAATGGAAAAATATTACAAGCATGTCAAAAAATTTATATTTTTCTTTACATCAAGAACTTCCTCCGCCACCTGAATACATATTTAAATATAACCTGCCAAAGCAAGATATTTCTACTATCGTCAGATTAAAAACTCGACACGGGAAATATGAGGCACATCTGCACAAATTAGGAATAATTAATTCATCAGTATGTTTTTGTGATAATGTTTCGATTAGAGATTTAAACCATATTTTCTTGGAATGCAAAATTAACGAGAGATATATAAATCAATTATATTACAATTTACGACAAACACAAGTTCATTTTCCAATTAGTATAGAATATCTACTAAGTTGTCATAAAATGGGAATATTTAAATTACTCATAAACTACTTGAAAGAAACAAATATAATCATTTAAGTGAAATACGTATAAATATAACAAAACTAATAAATTGAGGTAAAAATAAAATAAAAATCTGTGGCTAAGGGACTCGCATCCAAGCCATTTTTTCACACACACACACACTAAGTGTTAAAAGTACACGTTTAAGGCACGCATGTGAAAGTTTGCAGAATAAGCGATAGCGAGTTCTGCAATTCACATGAGTGCCTTAAAAATGTACTTTTTAACACGCATATCATACAATATTTTTTCTACAAACGTAATTACAGGACAATATCTACAAAAATTTTTACTTGAACTAGACTTACATTCCATTTTTATATTTTTTTGACATTACATCAAAATTGCCTTTACGGTCAATACGAACTGCAGTTCCTTAAAAAAATTTTAAAGCACTAATTCCTTAAAGTAGCATTTTTAACGCTCGTATGGAGTGCTAAAAATTGCATTTTTAATACGGTTGTAGAAAAAGATTTTTATTTTACTTTTTTATAGGTTGGTCACATTTTTGCTAAAAGCATTTTCTTTAATAAAATCTAGTTTTTCGATAAAATATTTACTTTTTGAGTTTTTTGCGAAAAACTGTCTACAAACGTGTTTGTTTTTTATTGAAAAATAAACATTTTCATTCGCAAATAACTATAAAAATGTTGAATTAGTGAAAAAACTCTACAGGACTGAAATTTGCTTAGAATTGGTAAATTTATCGATTTCCGGACTTATCTTTAACGTAAGTTTTTTCACCCCACGAGTAAAAGTAACCCTAAGATCAAGTTCAATAATGAATAAGGAGGTAAGAGGAACCTAAGAGGTATCAACATAAAGTTACGAATACGAATGCTTTTCCACGTCTGTTCCACCCTGTTATATGGAGTTGAGGCTTGGATTCTAAAACGGTCGACCATAAAAAGTATCGAAGCATTCGAGATGTGGTGCTATAGGCGCATTCTCAAAATATCATGGATGGACCCCGTCACTAACACGCAAGTACTCCAAACTTTAGACAAAAGATGAAAAATTATAAATGAGATAAAAACTAGGAAGATGGAATGCTTGGGACACATTATGAGGGGTGAAAAGTACGACCTTTCAAGAAATATCATGCAGGGCAAAGGAAGTGTGTGAAGAAGAAAAATATCGTGGCTTCGAAATCTACGTGAATGGTTCAAGTGTAGTTCGATTGAACTTTATAGTCGCGCTGCTAACAAAGTCGCAGTTGGCATGATGATTTTCAATCTCCGCTAGGAGTGGCACTTAAAGAAGAAGAAGGAACCTAAATCCAAATGTTCAAACAAATCCGTCATGACGGAGAATATTACACTCCAAAACAGTCATTTATGGGACTATAAATAAAAGTTTGAAAACTAGTAAGTGGTCCAAGTAATGAAGCTTAAAATAGGACAAAACCTCGCAATTTTTACAGAATGGATTGATTTTCTTGAAAAGAGAATAAGTAGTGGGTAGTCAAAGGATCAAAATCTATATCATGCCGAAGGGCGCTTTTACCATGGTGGTGGTTGCCACCATGGTAAATTTGGTAAAAACGTTCATTCTAAGCAAAAAATATTCTATACATTTTTTTGATAGAATTGAGTATTCGATTTATTCGCTATCGAAAGTATTAGTTTTATATCGAAAAAATCAATGTTTTTATAAGTTTTCTGCTAATAACTCCAAAAGTTTTCGTTTTATCAAAACTACTTTACTTACCAAAAATGTACCTTTTGAAAAAATAAACAAAACCGGTTTTTTTAATTTTCTTTAAGACCAATAGTAATCGAACCATACTTTATTATATGGTGGCTCTTCTTCGTCAAATGCTAAATATTGTAGTTTCAAAGTCAAAAGACGGGAAAACTATGCATTTTTCGAGGACAACTTGTTTAAACTAATTTAAAGTACTTAAAAATATCCCTCTTCAGAAAAAAAAAGTCTCTAGCTCAAAAATTAAGTGACTTATAATGAAAAGAAAGGCAGTCCCTAGTTTTTTCAGCAAAATAGTGACCGCCTGCAACCCCCTAATCACCAACCTTATTAAAATTAATCTTTGACCTCATTTGTTCTTTTTATTTATGTATTATTAATAGGTTCTAGAAGTTTTACCGGCTTGGAATAATTAGTGTTACAAAAATGGGGTTAAAATTTTTGTAGTTTGGAAAAAAATGGCCTTTTCTTCAGAATAGCAAGATTAGCATCAGAGATGCTAATCGAAAAAATGTTAGACGAAAAAATGTTTAAACTAAATTGTAGCTTATTTAATTACCAAGAGTCTGGTTTGCAAAAATTTTTTCTAGGGCAAAAATTGAGTGAGCTATTGACAATTAAAGCTTGTAATAACATGCAAAAACCACATTTACCAACCCTTTCAAAGTCATCTCTTTTTGTGACTGAGGATTTTAAAAAGATTTCATATTAATAATATTATAGATCTTGAAAAACCTACAAAATTATTTTTTACCAAACTTTCTAAGATAAAAAATAAAAAAGTTACAGTTAAACAATCAATATATTTTTTTGAAAAAAAAAAGGAGAAATCCAATTGGAAGCATAATAATGTAAGTTAGCGGTGTTTTTAGTCATTGGCCTTATTCATTCTTATTTATTTATGTATTATTAGTAGATTATAGAAGTTTGACTGGCTTAGAATGATTAGTTTTTAAAAACCGGAGGTTCAAGCGAATAACGAATTTTTGTAATTTGGTAAAAAATGCCATTTTCTTCAGAATAGAAAGATTAGGATCAGAGATATGTAAAATGTTTCAATTTAAAATTGTGGGTTATTTAATTCCCAAGGATATGGTTTGGAAAAAATTTTTCTACGGCAAAAATTGAGTGAATCGTAAATGAGTATATCGAAAAACATTGATTTTTTCTATACAAAACTAACACTTTCGATAGCGAATAAATCGAAAACTATCAATTTTATCAAAAAAAGTATAGAAAATTTTTTGCTTAGAATGAATGTTTTTATCAATGTTTGCGGTCAAAATATAATAAAAAATTTCCACCCCCCCAGAATGGGGTGGCAAGCGCCTTTCGGTATCATATAGATTTTGATCCTTAGACTATCCACTACTTATTCTCAAATTTTCAAGCAAATCGATTCATTCTGTAAAAATTGCGAAGTGAAAAGTTTCAGTTCCTGGACTATAAGGTAATTAGATTAACTTCTATGTTTTTTTAATAAATACAAATTATTTTTAGGATGACCTTTAGTCCAGTAGTATGCAGTATGATAAAATATAATTTTTAATGTCGATGATTATCACAGCAACTTTGCAAATTTAGAGTAAGTACGACCGAAAATATTGCATAAGATAATCAAAAGCCATTCAGATAACAAAAGTTTGTGTTTATGTACATTTTGCGTCTTGGTAATGTATAACTATAAATAAATGATAGTTATGATGGAAAACAAACACAATCGCCACTAAATAAGGCATCGATTAATTATTATAGTTCTAAACACAATTAGTTTTGAATTTGGTATATGGTAGAACGTTCAAACACAGAACACCAATTATTGAAGCAAATTACGTCTGATGAACGCAATTAATTTTGAACGGTCTAGCTGCACCGTATTCCATATTATTCAAAAATTGGACATAATAAACGTTAGATTACTAGTCTATTCACTCACGGTAAAATATTGCAAAGCCTCCAAATTTTAAAGTACACTACAACTTAGATTTACATGAAATTTGGCATACACATGACTAACATACCAAAGAATAAAAGTGATATCGTACCGATGTGTGCTTTTGCCCTGGGAGTGAGTTTCACCCCTTCTAGAAGGTGAAAAAAAATACGTTCAAAATAAGTCTTAAATTGGATAAACTGACCAATTCTAAGCAACTTTTGTTCTATAGAGTTTTTTCACTTTAGCCAATAACTTGAAAAGTCAATACTTTTCTAGTTATTTTTGAGAGAATATATTAATTTTTCAACAAAAAACCACGTTTTTAGACGGTTTTTAGCAAACAACTTAAAAAGTATTCTATCGAAAAAATGTAGAGTATAAAAAAGTGAAAAAATGACATATATAAAATCTGTAGACCTAGAGGAAGCAAAGTTGTAGCTAATGAAAAGTAGGTTTTTATTCGTCAAATTCCAAGTGGAATATTTCAATGTGAAATAACCAAAATATCAAGCACTTTTTCGATAAAAACTCATTAAGTACAACTTTCTTAAAGTTGTTTAAAAAAAGCTTTGATTTTGTTTTTTAAAAAAGTTTATAACATCAATAGTAAGTAAGTTACGGTCAAAATAATGTTGGTCTCCTTTAAAAATAATCGTTAAAATCACCCCCTAATTATCATTCCAGATCAAATTAGTCATTACCGCTTCACAAGTTACTTTACTTATGTATTGTTTACATCATCTGTAAGTTTCATCGGTTTAAAGTGCTTTTTGAAAAGGCTGTAGTGAAAAGCGCTTGAACGAATCACTAATTACGAGTGTATGTATTTGAACAGCCACATCTTAACCAATTTTTGTCTCACAGGAAAACACAAAATCCAAAATTTTCAGAAAAGCAGAACCTTTATTTTTTTACTCCTTGTGACTTTTGGTATCACTAATAATGTTTAAGTTATGTTGAAAAAAAGGAACTTTTTTCAAAGTTAAAATTTATTTTGAATCCAAATTTTTTCACGATTTGAGTAAGGAAATGGGTGAGTCAAAAATTTCACAAAAAAAATCGAATATTTCGCGAGGTGAACATCAGATCGAAAAACTAAAAAATAGTTATTTAATATTTTTCAAAAATCTATCGAAAGGTACTAAGCATGACCCCCCACGGATAGGGGTGGGGGTAATTCTAAAATTTTAAATACAAACCCCGCGATATTTCGCAAAATGAACACCAGATCGAGAAACTGCAAAATACGCTTTCATAATAATTTTGAAAAATCTATCGAATGGTACCAAACACGACCCCCACGGAGGTGGGGCGGGTGGTTACTTTAAAATCTTAAATGGGACCCCCAAATTTTTATTGCAAATTTGCATTCTTTACGTAAAAATAAGCAACTTTTATTCGAGATATTTTTTCGAATTATGTATAGATGGCGCTATAATCGGAAAAAGCGATTGTTGGAAATGGAAAATTAAATTAAAAAATGGAAAGTCCCCACTAAACTGAAAAATTTTACTTAACTTTTTTGGTTCTATGACCTAATAATCACAACCAAATAGGTCCCCATAACGCTCGAGTGACTGCAAATTTAGAATGCTTTGCTCCCCTAACATAAACAATAGGTACATAAACAAAGTAACTTGTGAAGCAGTAATTAATAATTTTATCTGAGATGCTAATTAGGGGGTGATTTTCACAATTTTTTTTACCTAAAAAAAGAAACCAACATTATTTCGAGCGTAATTTATTTACTTTTGATGGTAGAAACTTTTTTAAATAAGAAAAATAAAGCTTTTTTTTAAACACTTTAAACAAGTTGTAATAACTTTTCCCCAACAAGTGCCCGATTTTTTGGGTATTTCACGTTGAAAAATTCGATTTGGAATTTGACAAATAAGAACCTAATTTTCATTAGCAACAACTCTGCTTCTACTAGGTATATAGACTTCATGTATACACAGTTTCTTCCACTTTTTTATAGGCTATATTTTTGCTCAGAATAGTTTTTTCGATAAAATACGTACGTTTTCAGTTATTTGCGAGAAATCGTCTGAAAACGTGTTTTTTTTTTTGTTGAAAAATAAACATATTCACTTGCAAATAATAAGTCGAAAAGTATTGACTTAGTGAGAAAACTCTATAAAACAAAAGCTGCTTAGAATTAGTCAATTCAGCTAATTCGGGACTTCTTGAGAATTATTGTTTTTTCACTCCCGAGAAGGACAAAAACACACATCGGCACAATATCACTGTTTTTCTTTGACGTGTTAGCTATGTTTATGTTTATGCCAACAGGATGACGTAGTAGGCAGATACGGCGAGGAAGTACTCAACAATAATGGAACAAGAATAATTAACATCTGTAAACAGAACAATTTAAGAATTATGAACGGCTTCTTCCAGCATAGATGCATTCATAAATATACTCGGACCCAACCTACTATGAACCAGAAAAGTATAATTGATTATCTTTTGATAAAACAACGGAGTCGAATGAAAATTAACGATGTAAGGGTTTATAGAGGAGCAACATGCGGCAGTGACCATCATCTTCTAAAAGCGGAAGTACTGTTCTCCGGAATGAAATCTCAAAAAAATCTAAATCCACGAGAACAAGGAGGAAACAAATTGGCACCAAAAAAGAAATACAACCTAGAAAGCTTACAACAAACAAGCATAAGAACGTTATACGAAAAGCGACTGGACGAGAAACTGAAAGGACAATATACATTTATAAATACGGAACATCTTCATACACATATAACACAATGTATACACGAAGCTGCATATGAGGCATTGGGGGAGTACAAAGACAACATAAGAAATAAACCATACTGGTGGGACTTAGAAATAGCCACCGAAATAGAAGATAAGAGAGAAAAGTACCGGAAATATATGAGTACACAGAAAGATTCCGATAAGGTTTTATACAAAGAAGCACACGCAAGAGTGCGGAAAAAAATCACACAGAAGAAAAACGAAACGTGGACAAACAAATGCAATCAACTTAACGCCTATATAGGGGGGACAAGAAACACAGAGAGCTGGAAATTCCTTAAAACGTTGAGAACAGATACCAAAAGGGATATAATAACACCGATTACTCTGGAAAAGTGGGATGGCTATTTCAAGCAGTTACTAGTAGAAAATAGAGAAGATTTTATTAAAAACGAAGATCACGAAAGTTTCAATGTAATTGTCAGTGGCTCACCGATTCGGTTAAGACTGGAAGAAGTACGAAATGCATGCAAATCCCTAAAAAATAGAAAAGCGTCAGGGCCTGGCGACATAGCACCAGAACTGCTCAAATACGGTAGCAACACCCTGTATGAATACCTAAGAGATCTATTTAATAGATGTATGAATGGCGAAGTCATACCAAAAGAATGGCAATTGTCTGTAATTTCTACAATACACAAGAAAGGCAGTAAAAATATATGCGATAATTACCGGGGAATATCTGTCACAAGCACCATCAGCAGAGTTTACGGAAAAATTATCAAAAATAAAATAGAAGAAGAATACAAGGACTTAGAGGCCGAAGAGCAAGCCGGTTTCCGCGCTGGCAGATCCACCACTGACCACCTATATTGTGTAACACAGTTAATAGACAAACAAATAGCCTACAATCAAGAACTGCATTTAGTGTACATAGACTTAAAAAAAGTATACGATACTGTACCACAAAGTAAACTTTGGGAAGCCCTCGAAAAAACTAACATCAGTCTGAACCTCATTAAAGCTGTAAAAAATCTATACCAACATAATATAGCAAAAGTTAAGCTAGGCAAGGAAATCTCGTCAGGATTTGAAGTGAATAAGGGTCTTAAACAGGGCTGCTGTCTATCGCCGACACTATTTAAAATATATTTAGAGCAAGTTTTGAAATCCTGGAAAAGGAAATGTAAGAATATGGGACCGTGCAAGTTCGGCAAAGCGACCCCTATTTCTTCGCTCTGTACTATTATTCGCACTTTTAATTATATTGGCCAATTATATTAGTCCTGGTTACTGGATAATTGTCAAGTCCATAGTCCAAAAAAACAATAAGAAGAAAAAAATAAGATTCAGGTTATGTTATGAAAACATCAACAATTGTAGATAGTAAATAAAATTAGTTATTAAAACGCAGTATTGCAAGCAAAATACAATTAATTAAATTTACCTTTATATAATAATTGCATATCATATCAATATTGTGGAGCAATATATAATTTTTCTGCTTCATTGACAGAAGGTATGAAATATACGTCAATTTGACAATTTCAATTGACAATATGAATTATTTAAGATAGTTGCAATATTTCTCCGCGACTCGCGCAGGGTCGTTTCTCGTTTCCCTTTCCAAGTACTTGCACTCCACGAATACCGCTAAATGATGATAACATGCTATACACTCTATGTTTTGCGGATGATCAGATTCTTATGGCCCAGGATTATCACGATATTGAATATATGACCCGAAAAATCATAGAAGAGTACCGGAACTGGGGTTTAGAAGTGAATACCAAGAAAACGGAATATATGTGCGTTGGAGGTATACAGCAGGATCTAGCGTTGGAAAATGAAATAACTA
This sequence comes from Diabrotica virgifera virgifera, assembly GCF_917563875.1. NCBI lineage: Eukaryota > Metazoa > Arthropoda > Insecta > Coleoptera > Chrysomelidae > Diabrotica > Diabrotica virgifera. The sequence continues at coordinate 154,202,731 of NC_065450.1, forward strand.
TTAATCACTGTCAGGAATATAAATACTTGGGTCTTACAATTACACAAGATGGAACGTTGGACAAGGATATCCAAGAAAGGTGCACACAAGGAAGGAAAGCTATCGCATTATTGAACAAAATCCTATGGGACCAAAGTATCTCCAAAGAAAATAAACGTAACATCTATAACAGCATTGTTAAGAGCATTATAACATACAGCAGCGAAGTTTGGCCACTTAAAGAAAAATCCGAAAATATGCTCAGAACAACTGAAATGGACTTCTGGAGAAGATCTGCTGGTATATCAAGAATACAAAAAATCAGAAATACAAGAATATTGGAGATAATGGATGTAAAGCATACAATAATGGACGATATAAAAACAAAGCAACTAAGATGGTTTGGCCACGTACAACGTATGGAAGAAGACAGATTACCCAAGCAAGTGCTACGATGGGCACCAAAAGGACGGCGGAAGAGAGGAAGACCTAGGAAAAGCTGGATAGAAGGAATCCATAGGGAAATCGGAGAAAGAGGCTTGAACGAAGACATGTGCTACGATCGAGAGCAATGGCGATTGGGAATCGGAAGACGTCGTAGAACGTTATAAACCGATTATATATATATATAATATATATGGTGGATGTGTGAATTGTTCGTAAGGGGATTTTTCCACATTCTCTATTTCATCTATATATATATATATATATATATATATATATATATATATATATATATATATATATATATATATATATATGTTTATGCCAAATTTTATGTCAATCCAACCTGTTCTTTAAAATACGAAGTTTTTGCAATATTTTACCGTAAGTGAATGGACAATACTACTAACAAAAATATTCATTTGAATTAAAACTGATATTCTTGCAACTGATATTTGTACTTGCACTATGGCTTTTTTTATTAACTAAACAATGTACAGTTACCTTTTTCTCTGCGTTCTGACATATTTGAAACACAAACACGAATTTACATAATGTTCAACACAACACTAATACTGTGGTTATTACACTGACAAGCACTCACTAATGGGTATCCACTTTTATGTCTTGTAGTTGACTAACGACTAAATCGTCGTGCAACAATCGCTTCGAAATTAATACTAATTGTATAAGAAAATATCGCCATAAAAAATTATAACGCAGGTAGGTAGGTATCTTATCGATACGCTTAGAAAACAGAGATCATAAATAAATGACAAGAGAGTGCCTAACTTATCGTATGAGATAATACATAATAGAATATTTGTAGGAGATTAAAGGTGTTCTGACACTCAATTGTGGCTTTTTTATAATACCTGCATATTACTTTTAGTATCTGTTACTACATATTTAGTTACATAATTATGTAAATACACGTAAATATAAACAATACAAAAAAAAATATCAATTAATTTTACGAATCTTATAGTCGAAGCTTCTCAAGGTTTTTAAAAAAATTTCGACATTAAGATAACAATAGAGTGAGAATAAATTGACAATAATGCGACCATTTTTAGAAAACTTTTTTCGGAAGAATTGTCTGGCAATAGACACGAGAGCCCACAGGGCTCGAGTGACTATTTGTAAATTGACTAAAATTTGTTAATAGCTTAAGGGTGTCTAGTCGGACAAACTTTGATATATGGGAACACTGGAACAGGGAAGTTTTAATTGTGGAACAGGTTAAAAATTTGGAACGGTCAGAACACGAAAACGTCACATGTATTTTGTCGGAGAGAACTTCCAATTGATTTGTTACCCTTTCATTAAACTCTCATGCAAAAATCAGGCTGTTATTTATCACCAAATGGGCATTATAATGAGTGGACCTGTTCCACAATTAAAACTTCCAGTGTTCCCATATATCAAAGTTTGTCCGACTAGACACCCTTAAGTTACTAACAGATTTTCAGCTTGCTATTAATCAACTTTTTTTCATACGCGGGATCCAGACCTAAAAATGAAACAGCTGAACAACAAGAATTTTCTTTTCCAGATTTTATAATACGCTACAAGATAAAAATGTAACATTTGAAACTGGTTCATCAAAATTATTGCACGAAACATTATCCCATATTAAAACCAAAACGGCTTTGGGAAAATTTTTTAAACACGGCAGGAAGTTTCTCGTCAAGGAGATTTGAACACAAGGCTAAAATAAGAGTGCAACCAATATCAATCAGCCGAAGAAAGTTGGGTATTACTCAGGGGCGGCTCGTGATAGTACAAGATGGTGAGGCACACTACACTTGAGGAATATTATTATTATTGTGGTTAGCTTCTCTTTAATGAGCGGAAGGTCAATTTTGTGAAGTCATAACGTGAGGCCGTCTACAGAACATTGCTATATTTATTTTAACGCTTGCAACTTATATTAAATAAATATTTTATTGGCAAAAATAGCAACGAAAGCTCGGATACCATTTTAGGTGGCAGGCTGGTATTTAGAGAGAGAGAGAGAGACAAACTGTTTTCTGGTCAAGTCTGTGGTAGGTTCATACTCATAGTAGCTGTTTTTTAGCTAATAATAATTACTAATACCACATATCAAAACAGTATGCATCAGATGTTTCGTCCTTCTTGCGTCTCCTCGGCGTTGTACAGCCATATTAAGCAAAATTTACATTAGAAACTACATGAGAACAACGGACAACAACTGATTTTGTTTAATCAGTTGCCAAATTGAAATTATTGTACGCAAACAATATACCTACAAACACGTAATAAATACATTTTAAAACTAATCTTATAGGTCTGGATCCCGTGTATGAAAAAAAAGTTGATTAATAGCAAACTGAAAATTTGTTAATAACTTAAGGATGTCTAGTCGGATAAACTTTGATATATGGGAGGGAACACTGGAACAGGGGCAGTTTTAACTGTGGAACAGGTTAAAAATTTGGAACTGTCAGACCACGAAAACGGCACATTTATTTTGTCCGACAGAATAGAAACTCTCCGAACAGACGAACAGAGATTAAACTCTCATGCAAAAATCAGACTGCTATTTATCACCTGTCATAATTCCTGTCATTTGACATATTCTACATGTTCCACTTATTCAAACGCCCATTTGGTGATAAATAGCAGTCTGATTTTTGCATGAGAGTTTAATCTCTGTCCTGAGAGTTAAAGTTTGTTCTGTCGGACAAAATACATGTGCCGTTTTCGTGGTCTGACCGTTCCAAATTTTCAACCTGTTCCACAGTTAAAACTTCCCCTGTTCCAGTATTCCCATATATCAAAATTTGTCCGACTAGACACCCTTAAGCTATTAACAAATTTTCAGCTTGCTATTAATCAACTTGTTTTTCATACGCGGGATTCAGACCTATTATATTGTAAATCCTATTGAATATAGGGCAATACAAACAAGCAAGAAACAAAATTTGTTGCCACCACTTCAGACAATTAACTACATTCGAGAATACCTTCCTTTGTTTGACGAAATGCCCCTGAAGATGCTCTAGGGGACGAAAGTCTACTTTTTAAGATTGAATAAAACTCAGTGCTCGATATCTTCCTTTTATTTCGTAAAAAATAACTTTATTTTATTTATTTTGATTTTATTATTACAATTTCATAATAATTAATTTTCTTTTACGCTTTTTATATAAAAAAACAAAATAAACAACTAAAAACACAAAATTTAACCCTTAGTTTATTTAACATAAAAATCAATCTTATAATATAACAGTAATTTAATTACTGTGAGACACTGCCTCACCTGCCTCATAGGACCAGCCGCCACTGGTGTTACTAGAGGGTCAAAAATTTTACCATTTGGACGACTACCTAAAGATGAACCTTCTCAAAAAAGGGTTAAAGAGGCGTCACAATATTTCTTCCAACATCGCAGAAAATCAAACAAATGAAACTAAACATGGCGAAGGACATTGAATTTCTCATAAATATTACATTTAAAACATTTAAATTTTTTATTAATTATGTAAATATATTTTTTTTTATTTCCTATTGCACTGTTTTATTTTTCTTTAATTCTTTAATAATATACAGTAGAGCGTCGATAATCCGAACCATGGTAATCCGAACGATCGCTAATCCGAACGCAAATAAAAAATTATATAATTAAAAATATGATAACGGACCGAATTTTTGGATTTAGGGCCGGTACTTTATGTCTCGATTAACAGCCCGTTTGTTAACGGAGGTTCAATCGGGACCTCTTTAGGGTCTCTTGCGTTGTAATAAATGCAATTATAATTATTATTATACTTATTTATAATTATAATAATACTTGTAATTGCATTTATTACAACGCAAGAGACCCTAAGTATTATTATAATTATAAATAAGTATAATAATAATTATAATTGCATTTATTACAACGCAAGAAACCCTAAAGAGGTCCCGATTAAACCTCCGTTAACTAACGGGCTGTTAATCGAGACATAAAGTACCGGCCCTTAATATGACAATATGGGCAAAATATGACCGCGAATTTTTGTTTTGTTAATGCAGAAATACATACAATTTATTATGCAGGTGTTTTATTCCTTGTAACTAAAACGTATGTATATAATATATACTATGTTTATGAGCTTTGTATGTATTTTGAACATTTGTTCGTTAATCCGAACAATTTGATAATCCGAACTACCCCTGTACCAATTAGTTCGGATTAGCGACGCTCTACTGTATTAATAAATACTTTTAAATCAGTCTCCTCTTAACTGACTTTAATAAAAACTCGTCTTTTTTGGTCTACTAATATTTAACATTCCGTATATGAATTTGGCACCAAAGAACATTCCATATATGTGTTTGGCACCTCGCCGCCTATTGGCTAAAATATGGCCGCGTGCCGCAAAGAACCAATAGAAAAGTCCTAGGTGCCAAATACACATACGGAATGTTTAGATGCTAACGGTTGTACCTACAATTTTGTATTTTTAATTTAGACGATGTATTTAATTTAATTTTTAATATTTATGTTTCTTTCTATGTATTTATATTTCTTAACATATTTTTTCCTACAATTCGTAAATCAATATAACAGCTATTGTATAGACAAATTTTTGTTCCAAGTAATTATGGGGTTTTTAAAATTATTAAAGACATGGTTTATTCAGAATTTATTTATGCAAATGGAAAATGAAGACACTTGTAATGATATGATGCCTGCAGCTCGTCGTTCGACAGATCAACAGCAGAGGATCGAACGCGCTTCTATGTTCACGCAACCTCCGACATAGCATCTCTCCAGCGAAGCCAAGGAGTGATGGCTACCGAGAGTGTATTTAAGACGAGCAAGGATACTCATGAAGCAGTTATTCTTGGTGTAGTGAACTGGGCAGAACTCAAACGGCAGATATGCAATGGATTGAATTGGAACCTGCCGAGGTGGGCGCGCTCTGTAGTGAGGAGGCGTTCCGCCGGAACTGCAAGCGTAGTGAGCGGTAGCCGCCTCCTCCGTCTGGACTTGGTTGATGGGTAACTGTGTCGATGGGTCGATGTTTGATTGGGGACTACGAGTCTGAGTGTGTAATCATGTAGATAGATTGATTCCGTATAGCGAGATCGCGATTGTATATACTGTGTTGTTATTGTATTTTTGATAATAGTTTTAAATATTTTTTAAAGCTCCATTTAATTTACAATCTGTTTTCTTTCATAATAATATAACAATAAGTAAATTTTATGACAATTAGAAGAAAAAAAAATGACATGTAGGAATTCTCTCCAGTGAGAGGCTTCCTTTAACATACAATTTACAAACAAAGTTAATAATGTAGTGGTAAATGTTAATTAATTTTCTTACACACTAATAACCTTATATCCTTCCTGTCCCATCATTGCTAGTTTTTCATCTCCAGATACTTTGATGTCGGGTCTCTGGATTTCTCGGTCTCCTCATATTACTACTTTTTTTATTTACATTACAAACTAAATATATATCATCTTTTATCTATTTTGTTGGATCCTTCTATTAATAAATTACACCAAATATTAAGCTTATAACATCAGCTTAACTAATATCTTAGAAAAGTACAACTCTGTATTTACAATCTATAATTTTCAATACTATGTAATGATAATTGCCTACCCTAAAGAAAGTATTAATTCACTTCTGTTTGATTCTATAATTTTTAACTTTAATCCATCATACTTGTTCAGGGTAGATTAAATTTAATCCCAACAATTTTTTTCACTACTGTTATTATTTTAAATATTAACATAAAATTTAAATCCTTTTGGCTGAAGTAACTACACATATTATTACATTCTGTCAAGGTACGGTGTCAGTCTAGTGCTGAAATACTTCAGAGGGCCATTCCGGTCAGTTGTCACCTAAACTCTGCCATGTGAGGTTCTACCTACAATTTCCCAACCAATATGGTTGATGTCATGTGATGCCAGGGGTAAATCTGGAAATATTTTTAACATCCTTTAAAATGAAATAATATAATGTAACCCCAACTGTTTAATATCAATTTAAGGGTTTTACTTTTTACCTTTTTCAGAATTAACCTCACGTTTGTTTTACTTATAGAGTTATACTTAGGTGATAACACTGATAATGGAATATTGATTCCGATAACGTTTTGTTGTGATACAGCCCTTTTTAGGGATTTTAAATATACCTTTTAGAAGATAAGGTTATTATTTTTTGTGATTTATGGTATACAGCCAGTACAGGAATTTTTCCTTGTGATATTTTTAATTAATTTTATTTAAATCTGTTTATTAAGTCTGTAGGCTTAAAACGCTTTAGTCGACGCACTTCATCGTTGACATTAAACAGTTCCGCGCACTAAGTCATTAGAGTGAGCACTAGTTTTGTTTTTGTATTTTTCACTGTACTTTGCGAGTTTTAAATATAAATTTATTTCTTTTGCAGCTCGCTTCGGTACGGGACGAATATAGAATGATCTTTTATTTTATTATTTTTAATTTTGAACTGTATATAAATATCCAGAATATACACTCTGGGCCAAAATTAACCGGCCACTTTCAACATGGGTCATTTTTGATGTCTTATATTTCCTAAATCTGTTGTCCGATTTAAGTGATTTTTTTAATATTTTATAGCCTTATTCGTTGACAATATCGTTATAATAATATTGTTGCTAAACAGGTAAATTTTCATTGTATTGGTCTGTTTGTCAGAAAAATTTCAACACACCCTATCTCGGAAACGAAGCATTTGCGGACATAAGTTTATAAAGCAAACTGTCCGTATTTTCTCATGTAAAATTACCACTTAAAGTTTGTCGCACTTATTTAGAAACACCCTGTACTGATAACGAACATGGCCAGTTGTTAAAGGACCTAACTTTTTTATTATCCAACATAAGCGAATCAATCAAAAAACAAAATGCTGAGAAAGCATGAGGCTATAGTTAGGTTTTAATTTCAGTATCCTACAAATGCTAGAATATTCCACAGGGTGATGCAAACTTTAAGAAAAAAAACACAGTTTGATTTGTACACCCGGTATACAATGAAAATTTACCTGTTTAGCAACAATATTATTATAGCGATATTGTCAAGGAATAAGGCTATAACATATTAAAAAAATCACTTAAATCGGACAACAGGTTTAGGAGATATAAGACATCAAAAATTACCCATTTTTAAGGTGGCCGGTTAATTTTGGCCCAGAGTGTATTTATTTTATTTTTAAACTGTGTTTTACTGAGTCTGTTGGTCTGTTGTCTTGAAAGAGGTTCCCGTCGCACACTTAGTTATTATGCAAGATAAGATCGATTCGATAATAGTCAAACAAATAAAATGCGAAAGAGTCAAAATTCTAAAAGTTTAAGACGTCTTTCTACATGACAAATATACCCCATGAAAATTGGGTATATTTGGTCCGCGCAATTATTTTTAAAATCACTCTATGGCATTAAAATAGTAAAGACTAAATATGTACCTATAAACACAACCGTAAGAAGAAAATATCCTGTACGTCCAATTTTTCATTTGGAAATTTTTGATATCGACAAAAATAAAAATATACGAAGATATTCAAATATGAAATAAATGAAAACTGACCTTTGACGGCCGCCTGGGTGGATGTCGGCGTCGGTCCAGTGGCGTTCTTGGAGACGTGAACCTTTTCGTGATGATGATTCTGGGAAGGGTCCCTGTGGATATGCTCCAACAAGGCACTCGGGGAGCAGCCCATTCCACCCGACACGCGCGGCTCCCTCACCCCCCTTTACAGCGCCGCGAATACCTGGAAAAGAAAAGAAGTATTATAATATTTGTATGATGATTAAATGAACTTTAAGTTATTTAAAAAAAAAGTAATATGATGAAAAGTAAATTTATGACGAATAATGGATTAAGTAAACTTACGTGCATAGAAATCCGCCCACCTAAAAATTTGGTCATTTTTGAAGTCTCGTATTTCCTAAACTTGTTGGCCGATTTAAGTGATTTTTTTAATATGTTATAGCCTTATTCTTCAGCAATATTGCTGTAATAATATTATTGCTAAACAGGTAAGTGTTATTTTATACCGGGTGTAACAATGATAGTGTGTTTTTTCCTCAAAGTTCGGAACACCGTGTGGAATATTCTAGCGTACATAAAATATTCAAATTAAAACTCAACTGTAGCCTTAGGCTTTCTTAACAGTTTGCTTTTTGATTTATTCGCTTATGTTGGATAATAAAAAAGTTAGGTATTTTAACAACTAGCAACGTTCTTCATCAATACAGGGTGTTTCAAAATAAGTGCAACAAACTCTAAGGGGAAATTCTGCATGAAAAATAATGGCCGTTTCATTTATAGCCATATGTCCGCAAATGCTTCGTTTTCGAGATACGGGATGTTGAATTTTTTTTTACAAACTGACGATTTATTTACTGCTCTAAAACCGGTTGAGATATGCAAATGAAATTTGTTGGGTTTTAAGTGGTAGTTATTGCGCATATTTGACATACAATTAAGAATTTTATATTCACCATTGGCGTGCATACGGGTCATATTACCCGGTCATATTACCCGTATGCACGCCAATGGTGAATATAAAATTCTTAGCTGTATACCAAAAAATGCGCAATAATTATCTCTTAAAACCTACCCAATTTCGTTTGTATATCTCATGCGGTTTTAGAGCAATAAATAAATCGTCAGATTGTACGAACAAATTCAACATCCCGTATTTCTGAAACAAAGCATATGCGAACATATGATTATAAACCTAACGGTCATTATTTTTTCATGCAGAATTACCCCTTAAAGTTTGTCGCACTTATTTAGAAACACCCTGTATTGATGAAGAACATTGCTAGTTGTTAAAATACCTAACTTTTTTATTATCCAACATAAGCGAATTAATCAAAAAGCAAAATGTTAAGAAAGCCTAAGGCTACAGTTGAGTTTTAATGTCAATATTTTATATATGCTAAAATATTCCACAGGGTGTTCCGAACTTTGAGGAAAAAACACACTATCATTGTTACACCCGGTATAAAATAACACTTACCTGTTTAACAATAATATTATTACAGCGATATTTTTGAAGAATAGGGCTATAACATATTAAAAAATCACTTAAATTGGTGAGCAGGTTTAGGAAATACGAGACTTCAAAAATGACCAAATTTTTAGGTGGGCCGATTTCTGTGCACTTAAGTTTATATCTAAAATTTTCATAGTCAATTATTACAATTAAAAATGTACGCATATATTGACTAAATTGTAAAGTAAACGTAAATTTTATCAAGAAAAAGGAAAATTACAACTTGCTACCATTTCTGGATAATATCAAATAAAAATGAAAGATATACAGTATGTTTCGAAAAAAGGTAACACCGTCTCTACTGGGTAAAAAACTGAAAAATGTTTATAACGCCATCAGTTTTCAAGGTACATGGCGTTGAAAAAAAATTGGGGCGCATATGAATAATGCTCTGAAGTTTTTAAAGATTTTTTTAGAAAATTTGTTCATATTTTTTCATAAGACGCAAAAAATAGTTTTTACCTATGCAAAAAATAAAATATTTGAACTCTTCCAAAGTATTCGAATTATATAAATTTCTTTAATGAATGGATAACTTATTTCGAATATCAAAAATGAATAACCATTTTTAATTTCGTTGCAAAACGAAAATACAGCCGCACCATATTCTAGTCCAATCAGAGAGTGCAGCAAACACCTCTACCGGTTTCGAAACTTATTAGTCTCTCATCAGGAGGCACATATGCTGCTCTCTCTGGCATAGATGCCCTAGCGGCAACTGCTGTCAAAAGACTAAGTTTACAATCTAATGGCATATAAAACAACATAATGTACTCTACATCCCACCAAACTGAAAACAATGGGAACCTTCTCTGGTTACACCTCCGAGGCTTCTACAATTTGCAAGCCATAACGGATGCTGAGACTAAGAAGATGAAAGAATTTTACAATTTATAATTCACGTCCCATCTGCTCAGCGCGATAAAGTTCCAACGAGAATGGTTCCCTTCGTACTCCAGAGTAAGCATGTAAATCAAAAATGAATAACCAGTTTCAATTTCGTTGCAAAACGAAAATACAGCCGCACCATATTCTAGTCCAATCAGAGAGTGCAGCAAGCACCTCTACCGGTTTCGAAACTTATTAGTCTCTCATCAGGAGGCACATATGCTGCTCTCTCTGATCCAACCAAAACAAAAACGGCGTGCATTCACGGATTGCAACGAACGAAATGGCATAGATGCCCTAGCGGTAACTGCTGTTAAAAGACTAAGTTTACAATCTAATGGTATATAAAACAACATAATGTTACTCTACATCCCACCAGACTGAAAACAATGGTAACCTTCTCTGGTTAAACCTCCAAGGCTTCTACAATTATGGCTTGCAAATTCATATATTACATAGAACTTAAAAAAATGAAAAAAATTGAACTCTGAGAGTGGGGGAGGGTACCTTTTAATTTATTTGTCCCGTCCATAAGTGAAAAGTTTGATGCGCCACTGTCGACGCATGTGCCACTAAAAAGTGACGGCACTGTGTTCATATGATATCTTTTAGGTTCTACTATTAATTTAAGTTATAGGGTCTTATCATGCCTAAAATGATTAGCAAATTTCACCTATACCGGCTCCTAGTCTATAATAAGAGACAAGAATAAAAAACCGCTAAACGCCTTAAAAATGAGTGGCGCATACAATATTCCAGCTACAAAAGATCTGATATGAATATTACGTGGCGCGAAAATGTATTTTCATTTTGATGCAAAACAAAATTCTAGTTTTATTTTAAAAGATTTTTCCATAATATTTGCTAAATTTGAAGTAAACGCGCCACAAAAGAGTAACTTTGATACAGTTTGAATTTGGAAACTCTTTTGTGGCGCGTAAAATCCACACCCTTGGACCAAAATGAATGGTTGACATATGAATGGGTGAGTCTTTTCCTGAACTTTAAGGTGGGACTTGGCCCATCTTTCAAATCAGTCAGGTTTAGAAAATCGAAAATTTCGTGTATATATAGTGTCGCGTGTAGGGGGGTGTTGGTGTGCGCCACTGGCGAGAACTGCCGTTCTCTGGTAATATTATTTTTTTATTATTAAGTCACTAAAATCATTTCCCGCTCAAAAACCATTAAATCGGAATAAATTCAGCTCGATGAAATTGTTTGAGAGATCATTAAATTTTTATTTAATCTCGAGGGTAGATATCTAAATGAAAATTTATTTTTAATCTAAGGAAGATTGATGTCTGACTTCCGAGTCACAGGAAAACGAACTCTAGAAAGAAGGTCGAGGCTTAAAATGCTATAAAATAAATGTACCTCTGGCAATTTCACACTTAACTGATTAAAACTTTATTTGGCGTTTATTCCGAGTAAAAAATATAAGGCAATTTTTCGGTTTCTAGAGTCGTCTCTGTCGCGGGGCAAATACTTTTTATGGGCATGGAAATTTAAACATAAACCCTTTGAAAAGTTTAACCACTATTTTATACCTTATGTCCTTTTGTGTACCTATTGAAAATTTCATATGAGATAAGTGCCGTTTTATCAATTGGGCGCTTGGGGCGGGCGCCCAGGGGCCCGGGCCCCGGAGGGGCTCGTAGGGACGCTTCCTTTTATTAATAGCAAATTAAAGTCCACCAAATAATCGAGGACCATATCTTTTTTAAATAGAGAAAGACTACGAAATACCTGCGATTTCGATATGGTCTGATTTTAAGACTGATAAATAAGAACTCTGACTTTAAACCAAAGAGCGATTCCTTAAAATTGTAAAAAAATGTATGAAGCTGTAGATAAAGCTTATTATAGAAGATTAAATGAAAGCAACTCTTATAGAGTAAAACCCAATGGAGGCGAAGAGAAGTGTTAAAGCTGTTTATTGTTACCCGTGCAAATTATTTTCAATTGAAAAAACTAGTTTAACTGATTTTGGATCTATTTTACCCACTGGAAATATTTGAATAGTTTACTCAAATCTCACGAAGAAAGTAAATTTCATCTGAACTCTATGGTTATATTAATAACAAGATCATCAGTTGGAGTTAGATGGATCATCAGTTAAATTGGAGTTATAGACGCTGGCTTCAAAGAGCAAGTAGAACGCAAAACTGACTATTAAGTAAAGGTCCTAAGACCTAAGAAGAGTTGTTGTCACCATTAAATTACTTGCTTCTCTTTTCGTTGATCCCATTAGAATTTAACGAGCCGTCATAAGGGAAATTACTTAAATTGTCTTGTATACTTTGCTTTTGACAACTTCTTAGCTCAGCATTTACAGCGGAATGCGAATAAAGAAAAAGGTTCAGCTAGCTATCTGTCTGACCAAACTTGCAATGAATTCCTGGAAGCGATGAAACCAAAACATGTAGAAACTTTTGACGCTGTAAATGCTTTACTTAAAAACTACGGATCCATCAAACATATTTTTCCAATTAAGCAATAATAGAGACAAAAAAGCAGCAGTTAGAAGTGAAGCCAAGGCACTGCATAATAAAATGGATACCTTTGAGACAGGTTAACTTGGATACTCTATTGACACTGATTTGGGCAAGAATTTTAAAACGAGTGAATGCAACAAGCAAAACGTTAGAAACTGTGGACATGTCAATTGGAGTAGAATTAATGACATTTGAGCTGTGTTGGAGACGTAAGAAATAAATTAAGCGAAATTGAACTAGAAACTAAAAATATTTTTTAGTGAAGGCAATAATCTCAAACATATTCCATGGAAATATTGAATGGATTGCATATGTGAGTCCATATTAAATGAAGTAAAGAAGCACAGACTTACTCACAATCATTTAATACTTTGACTACCAGTTTCGATCTCTACACTATTCAGATCAACATCAGGTCGACGTTACAAGTAGTTAAAACTTAAACCTTAAACCTTGTAACGGCATCATTTAACTACTTGTAACGCCAACCTGATGATGATCTGAATAGTGTAGACATCGAAACCGGCCGTCAAAGTATTAAATGATTGTGAGTAAGTCTGTGTTTCTTTACTTCATATTCTATGGAATTGGCCTTCAATTCAAAGAACAAAGAAAAAACATTTTTCGATGAAGCAGTTGAAAGTGAAACAATTTTAAAGGGGCAAGAGATATTCAGAACAAATTGAAGTACCTACCTATTTAATGTTATCTGCCACAATATTTCTCAAGATCTTTTAAAGAGAATACATATACGAGTAATGCTACAAAGATGTTACATCAACTGTTAGATGTTGTTTTACGCTAAATAAAGAAGAAGTCAAAAAGTGAATTAATATTTTATGCGACGAATATAAAAAAGATGTTGGTGAAACTAAAGAGAACTTGCATAATGAAATTATTCAGTATAATATAACGTTATGCCAAAATTTCAATAAACATTTGAAAATTCGGTGTCAATCAGGATGAAAAGGCAACTTTTGCCAATTTTTAACTTTACTGCAAGTTTATTTGACGATACCAATTTCTAATGCGTCAGGCGAGCGGTCTTTTTTGGCTTTAAAAAAAATAAAGATACATAATATAGGTCAAAGGACCAAGAAAATCTAGACACATTATCACTATTTTATTGTAAAAAATGAAGAAGTGGAGCAACTGAATTTTGATAGTATTAATATGGCAGTTTGCTAAGGCCTAGTCAAGAAAAAAAGTGAGCTAATTTTTGTCTTATATATTTTTTATTTAGAATATGTTTTTGTTTGTCATGTGTTGTTCTTTAGAACTTTCTGTTTTTTTATATTTTTAAATGTATTTTCTGGAATATTTTTTGCGTTTGCTATTTCTCTCGTTTGTTTTAAAAATCCTTTTTATAATTTTTAAAAATGTATGGGTTTTACAATAAACGTTTATAGTTAATGCAGGTTAATGCATGTGTTTTTTTCTTAAAAAAATTGACAACGAATAGCAATGAAGGGGGCCCCTAAATCCATAGTGCCCAGGGCCCGAAGTTAGGTTAAAGCGGCACTGAGATAAGCACAAAAAGAGAAGGAAATTTAGAGTTGAGCTGGGTTTGTTTTTCTAAAAATCGAATTGTCCTTATTGTCCGCAACTTTTCCAATATACAATTTTTCGTTTTCACTACATGTCCTTACACTTTTTTGCAGGTTCCTTATCGTCAAAACTAATACACTTTTATTTGTGTATTTGTGTGGCAAGACGAAGGAAATCACGGATATTCAGCTATTAACATTACATATTTAGGTCATAATTAACACCCTTATGGCACCAGTAGCCCTTAGGCCAAAATTTTTAAAAGTAGAATCAATACTCCTCTATCGATTTGCAAAATGGCATGAGGGAAAATCGTCGCAGTACATGTGAATTTCTTTACAAAATAAAACTCAATATTTAACGCAGATTTTTCTAGGAAACCTAGGCAACTAATGCTAATCCCTAAACCTGGTACACCTCAAAACCAGACAACTTCTTACCGGCCAATAATAGGTCAGTCTACTGCCTACTACCTGTCATGTCGAAAATTATGGAAAAATTCCTAGCTAATTTTTTTTGACATCTATTTTATTGCAATCTATTTTATACAAAATAATAAACAATACATACGAGTGTTAAGAAAGTGACACAGTCAGTATTGACCCAGTGGTGAATACCTAAAAGAGTACAATAATAATTGAACTAATACAGTTATTAGTCATTTTGAATTAATTTGAATAGTACAATAGTAATAAGTTGGAATGATTAATCAGTTTCTAGTATTTAAGTCAAGAGTGTCTGTTATTTTTAGTCTTCTGTTCTGTAGGGGTGTCAGGAGATTGGTGACTAATATCATTGATTATAAATATTCCTTATAAATATTCCTGTACTTATTAATCAATGCTAATATGTTTGAGTGAACCTGTAGTCTATTGTGGTACTTGGAGCACAGAGAAATAATTTCTTCTTTGACGGTTTGGACTTGAAGATCCCTATGTATATTATCGTTGGAAATGTACCAAGAAGCTTGGCACAGTGGCCTTATAACTTTTGATTGAAAGCGCTGTATCTTTAGTAGATTTGTTTCACTGGCAGTTCCCCAGATTTGGATATCATACGTCCAGATCGGTTTCAGTACACATTTTTAGATAAACAGTTTATTGTCTAGACTTAGGCGTGATTTTTGATTCATAAACCAGTACATCTTTCTATATACGAGTTCCAGTTGCAGTCGTTTGTTCCAAATATGCTTTTGCCATGTTAGTCGGCTGTCTAGGTAAATCTTCAAGTATTTGACGTCACTTCTTATTGGTAGTGGTGTGTTAAAGGTTACAGCTGGATTGATCCCCTTCCTTAATGTAAACGTAATGTGTGTTGACTTGGAGCTATTAACTTTGACTCTCCACAGTTTAAACCATATTTCAAGTCTATTTAAGTGGCTTTGTAGTATCTGAGAAGCTAGGGTCGGATTTTCGGGGCAGGTATATCTGCTGTGAACAGGAGGTACAGTGTGGGTCCCAGGACACTTCCTTGGGGTACGCCAGAGTGGATGGGATGTAGAGTAGTGAGGACCTCCTCTAGTTTTATCTGATACGATCTGCCGGTGAGGTATGATTGTAGGATCATGCAGATTGGATGAGGTAGTTGTCTTTTAAGTTTTAGGATATATAGGATAGATAGGATAAAGGTTGGGTGTGTCTTTGTTGGGTTTATGTTTGTGCTACCTTCCATTTAAGGGGGGAGTAGCACAATCTTAGGACAGCATTGTATATTTACATTAGTAGCTTTATTGCTTTTTCAGGTAGTTCTTTGAGTATTAGTCCTGTTATCAGGTCCTATCCAGGTGATTTTTTTTTGTATTCAGGTTTTTGACTACTTCTTCAATTTCGGCAATTTTAACTTTTCTGGTGGGACGACACATCTGGTAGGGTTCATCTGCTGTATCTGTAATAAATTTTTCTTCGTTCTCTGGAACCTCTCTCTTGTGCGATTGGAAAACTGACTGAAGATGTTCAGCGAATCAGGTGATGTTCAGGTGCTATCATTTTTTCTTATCGGTGCTTTAGTTTGTGATTGTGTTTTGAGTTTTTTAGACAATTTCCATAACGAGTAGTTCTCTTCTTCATTTCTTCAGAGCTAGACTGATTCTCTAGAAAATAATTTATTTCTTGGACTTTGTGTTCCTGTAGGACCTTTTCTAATTGGCGGGTTGCTCTGTTGTATTTGGTTTTGTCTTCTGGAGCACGGGTGGTCGGCCATCTTTTTCTTAATTATCTTTTCTCGTATATCATGATTATGGTAGCCAATCATGGTTAGCTATACCTAGCTAAATGACTAATAAAAATATTGCAGAAAAAGAACTTCTACCGACACACCAATTTGGATTTAGAGCCAAACATTCAACAATTGAACAGATGAATTCAAAGTTTTTTTGAAAATAGGCAAACTTGCTCAACTGCATTCATTGATGTGTGTCAAGCTTTTGACAAGATGTGGCATCAGGGACTACTACAAAAACTAAAAAAGGATCTGCACCAGAACATGTGTGGCAGACTATACTTATACCTAAAAGAAAGATATGTCCGCGTAAAATACATATGAAGACGAAATAACCGGTCTACATCTCATAAAGCCAGGCGTTCCTCCGGGTAGCGTTCTTGGACTGATCCTTTTCCTACTATTTATCTTAAATTTGTCTTCTGGCAATAAAGTATATGCAGTCACGTTTGCAGACGATCCCGTTGTTGCAGTAGAACAACTCAAAGAAAACTAAAATAAAGTCCAGAAATTGATCAAGAACTGGAAAATAAAACTTAAGAGCAAACGGTAGCCAGCAACAGGTAGCCACAAACGCGTTCCAAGATTGCGGCTGTAATTTTGAATATTTTTTCGAGATATTTGGCACACGTATTCGTAATATAATAAAGAATGGCGGTACAGAACCCAACTTGAAAAATATATAAGTATGTGGAAATTACTCTGTAATTAAATACAATATTAAAAAAACAAGCCTGTACCGCCATTAGAACAAAAAAATACACTTTCTTCAAATAAACTTTTTATCTGATGCCTAGATTTTGTGTCATTTTGGAACTACTAATGAAATAAAAAATTTTAGTAGTTCCAAAATGACACAAAATCTAGGCATCGGATAAAAAAGTTTATTTAAAGAAAGTGTATTTTTTTGTTCTTCTTAATGGTGGTACAGACTCGTTTTTTTAATATTGTATTTAATTGCAGAGTAATTTCCACATAATAATATTTTTTCAAATTTAGCTCTGTACCGCCATTCTCTATTATATTACGAATACGTGTGCCAAATATCTCGAAAAAATATTCAAAATTACAGCCGCAATCTTGGAACGCGATTTTGCTACCTGTTGCTCGCTACTGTTCCCTCTTAATAAATCTAAATCAAGCCATATAGTATTCACTAAATATCAGAGCAATTCACCTTAAATATTACTCAACAATACTCCCCTTCCAACAGTAGATACTGTAAAGTACTTAGACTTACGTACATATAAACAAGAGACTCTGGAAAACTCATTAATGGAAAACAAGGAAATATCGTGATACCATATATAGAATCTTATTGGTTACTCGGAAGAAAGTCCTAGTTTTTGTTGAGAAATAAACTACTTGCGTACGGTGTAGAATGGCTTACGCAAGCCAATTTGGACGTACGGAATAGAGGTGTGAGCACTACTTTAAAATCCAACCTAGCAATCATGGACCTATTTCAAAACAAGGTGTTACAAGCAATAACTGATGCGCCATGGTTTGTAAGCAAGGAAAACATACTACAATGCGTACAAGTGCCAACTGTGGGTGAAGTCATAGTGTCACACAGTGATAAAAAATATTTACAATAATTAGAAAATCAACCGAATATGTTAGCGTTAAATTTAATGGACAATAGGCAACCAACGAGAAGGCTTAAGCTTTCATCTTTCGGTACTTTCAAAACATAAGAGAGAAAAGTATCGCTCAACTGCTGTTGAAATCCAGTCTATTACCAAGCGTTACAAATACAAAATAATACATAAATGCATCAATCAGAGTTACCAACCAAATAGTGTGAATTCCCTGTCCTTTTTGACATATTTTGCTCTATATTGAAGCTTATTAGAAAGTGGTATGCTAAGGACAAGCTCTAAGACCAAAAGGCAGGTGTTCTAAACAAATGCCCCATTATCGAGTCGATAATCAGAGACGTCTTTACCTATTGTGCAGGGTGTGCGGTGCACACGGGCACCGGGATGTTGGGGGGCGCCGAGCGCGTTATTTACTTTGTTTGAACATAAAATATGCTTTTGGTTCAACGGTTTGGTTTATGACGGGCGGCAATATTTTCGTTTAAAGACATATCGGCAATGATTCCGAAATCGGTTGTGGAATCTGTAAAGGTCAAATTGCTTGGGACTTGCTGGACATTTTCAAAGGCGTTTGTACACTTGTCGCGGGGTAATTTTTCGAAATAAGCTTTGACGGAATAGATTATTATATTTAATCTTCTTTTCTTCAGCATCCATCTGGCTTGCAATTTTTAGAAGCCGTGGAGGTATTACCAGGAAAATTGTCCAATAAGTTTTCAATTTGATATTATTTTAAATATTTTATTAAGTTAAAAGCTTTGACTTGTATCTAGCAGATGCCGCAACGTACCTACTACCATCACGTATCATGTTAGTTGCAATTCGAGACGTAGACTGGGTGATATAAGCTTTGTTCAGAGACAGCAACCTATGCATTCTCTGATGAGCCACTAAAAAGTGGCGAAATCGTCGATAAGAGTGCTGGTTGCGCTTTCTGAACTAAGTAAAAATTAAGACAGTTTTGTCATGGGAATCATGATAGGAGATGACTGCCTGTTTAACATTCACTTTGCTGACTGTCAAGCAGTACTGGCACAAGATTCATATGACATGGAATGCATGTAAGCCTTTATTCAGCCTACAAAAAATGAGGATTAAATATAAATATAGAAAAACAGAATA
Source organism: Diabrotica virgifera virgifera (assembly GCF_917563875.1). Lineage (NCBI taxonomy): Eukaryota > Metazoa > Arthropoda > Insecta > Coleoptera > Chrysomelidae > Diabrotica > Diabrotica virgifera. Next base: position 154,222,080 of record NC_065450.1, read on the forward strand.
TCTAGTCGTGAATTGTGACTCCCTCTTTGAAATCCTAATAAAAGAGAACACATCAGTTAAACAGGTTGAAGAATTCAAATATCTGGAAGCTGTAATAAGTAGTGAAGGTCTAGGAAAAAATAAATCCAAAGGCGAGTTGAACAAAGTAGGAAGGTAATAGGTTGCTTAAATTCCGTGTGGTGGGATAAAAATATATCCAGAACTACAAAATTAAGAACAGGGAAATCAATTGTCGAATCGGTGCTAATGTATGGAAGTGAAGTCTGGACATTAACAGCAGTTACCGTTTTGAACCTGAGTTTCGCTTCTGTGTGGTTAGTTATTCTGTGTCCAGAAGAAGGATCAGTGCTGTGGAAATGGGCTACATACGTAGAAGTGCTGGAATCTCCCGATTGGACAGATTGCGTAACGAAGATCAGAGGGATTCAGGCACACGATACAGCGGTAGACAAGCGCGAGAGAAGAAGTCTAAAATGGTTCGGTCACTTACTTCGAATGGACGAATCACCGATATTCTCTTCGTCCTTGGTAGTGAAAGAAGAGGAAGAACCTTCTTGTGCCGAAGCTTTACCCGAGAATATACTTCAAGATGATATAATGAATGTTGCGTTATGGCCACAGATTTTATCCGACAAGCAGAGGATATTTTTAATGGAGCGTGTAAGAAGAGTACAAGTAAACCAGAGTTCCTATCCTTCGAAAAGATCTTTTTCAAATGCGTATTATACTAAAAACATGTTAAATAATGAAACCGTTATAAGAACTTCGCTGGTTTGGTCTAAATCGACTGATTGTGTTTATTGTTTTTATTGTAAACTTTTTCATACTAATGTTATTCCTTTTCATGGCAAAATATGTTACAAAGATTGGCAGCATTTGTCTTTGGCTTAAGAGCGTCATGAAAAAACCTATTTCCACCTGAAATAACCTGTTTCATCCTTATCTCAAAAATAAAAAAGTTCATTTTTAATTAAACATTTTTAACAAATTTGGGAAATACAGGAAGAATTCCAGAAGAATGGAGAAGCACTCAAATGACAGCGGTATTTAAGAAAGGTGATAGGGCAGACCCCAGTAACTATAGATTGATAAATTTACTGATCACTATACTGAAACTCACAACAAAAATACTTATGGAGAAAATAATGGCGTGCATAAATATATCGGATGAACAACAAGGATTTAGAAGTGGAAGATCATGTAACGATGCAGTTTTTGTGATAAGGCAAATAGCGGAGAAATCATTAGAATATAACAAACCAGCCTTTTTCTGTTTCATAGACCTAGAGAAAGCGTTTGATAGAATCCAATTAAAAGATGTGATACACCTACTATATAAGAAAAATTTACCACTGGATATCATAAAACTGATAGAAAACATATATGGAAGAAATAAAATAGAAATTAAAGTCAATGGAATAATAACAGAATCCATAGAAACAAACACAGGAATTAGGCAAGGAGATTCACTAAGCTCTCTACTGTTTAACATAATATTGGATGCAATAATAAAACAAGTGAAGAAAAAAAGAGTGTACAAAATGGACAATAGAGAGATAAAAATACTCTGTTACGCTGATGACACCGTGTTAGTAGCATAGTGCGAAGACGACCTACAAAGGTTATTGCACGAGTTCAATATTAATGCAAAAGAAATTAATATGAAAATATCAGCCCAAAAAACAAAAAGCTTAGTAATTGCCAAAGAACCAATAAGATGCAAATTGGAGTTAGACAATCAAATTATACAACAAGTAATGACTTTCAAATATCTGGGAATTAATCTATCAGCCGACAACAATATCGAAGAAGAGGTAAAAGACCAAATAATTAAAGCCAGTAGAACGGTCGGATGCCTAAACGACACAATTTGGAAAAACAAACACATAAGATTGGAAACAAAGGCCCGAATATATAAGTCAGTTATTAGGCCAGTTATGACTTACACGGCCGAAACAAGACCAGATACAAGCAAAACACGAAGACATCTAGAAACCAACGAAATGAAGATCTTAAGAAGGATTACTGGAAAAGGACTACAGGATAGGGTAAGAAGTGAGGAAATCGGACGCATATGTGGGGTAAACAATATAAATACCTGGGTAAAGAACAGAAAAGAAGAGTGGAATGAGCACATAAGCAGGATGTCTGAATCAAGGATAGTAAGGATAGCCAGGGACAAGTCACCGTTAGGCAGGAGAAGTATAGGACGCCCAAGGAAAAGATGGAATGACAACTTAGGGGCAGAATGAAAGACACCGTTGAAGAAAAACAGGCAGTACTGCCTATATAAAAGAAGAAGAAGAAGAACAAATTTGGGTAGGTTTTTCTGACGCCGTGAATAACTATTGGCTCTTGACATCATTTAATATTGCACTACTTGCATCTGAATGTTTGTTTACATTATAAGCGCACCTAACACCCTATGTACTAGCATTAGGTAGGTACCTATTCGACTATGTCATTTTGATTGCGCGTCTACCAAAGGGCGCCAGAGAATCGACTGCACACGGGCGCTACATGGGCTAGGGCCGCCTTTGTCGATAATCAACAATTACCAATACTCTCTTGTAACGTTATTAACGTCAGATATTAATTTAATTACGTTAATTTTCTCTTTTGTTTTGCTTTTTAAAATCGTTCGTGGTCAACTCTTCTATCAACTAACTACTATAATATTTCAATTAACGCTCTTATTCTGTTTAACCTTGCACCTAGTTTCGATTCTGTAGTCTGTGTATATTCCAGAGACATAATGTCTATAACCTACTTCAAGCGATAAAATATATTTGTCAGTTCGAAACTTTGTTTTGTCATTTCAGTTTAGCTTCAAAGGAAGGGTAGAGTTTTTTCTGCATCCTTCATCTACGTCGAAAATAAATGTGGCTATGAAATATAAAGAACTGGACAGACATAAATAACACTGGCAAGCTTTTGCATGCCGCAAAACATAGACGTCTGACCTTAAGATAGTTCACCAACGCACTATGCATAGATAAGGTATATATAAGTAGAATAGATAGGCAACTCTTTAATACGTAAAATTGCAATATATACAGCGCCCTCTGTCCGGTTTAGTCATGAACTAAATGGACAATGGCGGGAATTTTAAACGTTCAAATAAGCTTTGTTGCTAATTATTGTAGTAAAACAAGATTCTATAACATAATGCAAATTATAAAAATAATCGACAATTGTTTCTTACATTAGCGATTATTTTTTGTAATTTGTATTACATTATGGAGTCTTTTACTGCAATTATAAATATAGTTCATACTCTAGGAAAGGTAGAAAAACAAAATTCAAAATTAAAATATTTATTTAAAAAATTAACGGCACAATTTACAGGAAAGTACCAAAATTAAAGCTTATAATAAAATTAAAATATTTCCAGTGTCTTTTTGTAACATTGCCGAGTTTATAAACACATCAATCCTGACATTAAGGCAGCGCCGAAATTAACACAAAATTTTTAAATTACATGGATGCAAAGTAAACCAAAAGAATATTCCTTACTTCTCAGTCCTGTTTGATACACAGCATTTAAACACCATTGATTCAAAAATTTGCACACAAACTGAATATTTTACTTTATAGTCAGAGAACAAAAGTCTTTGTTATATATAGCTATTCTATAAGTAAAAAAGAAAAAAAACAATTTAATAAAATAAATCCAAACACGTATGTAAACAAACAACGATGTCATCACATGCCATTGACAAGACAAAATAAAATGACATTTCTTCACAGCGTTGCCACATTTTATTTAGAAAATCTACTGTAAGTCTGTAAGTTTAGCTAAAATCTACTAAATCAAAAACTAAAATATACTATAAAACTTTATTAACGTATTTGTACATAATTTAGGACTTTTTATAATAAAAACAACAGCTGACTAACTAGAAATTAATATAATATGAATATTTGTAAAAAAACCAAACTTTTTTAGATTTTAACTGGGAAAAAACTATAATTAATTTTTATCAGTTTCATATTTAATATTTGTATATAATATTTTGTCATCCACTGATTTCTGCATGTCGGGATCAAATTCTTCACACAATTCTTTCGCATTTTACATTGGAAACACGTAAACACAACATTTTTTGTTTTGCAAAGTTACATATGCTTAGATATTTTAGTTTTCCATCGTTAGCTTCTAATAGGCTCACCGAATGCCATAACTCTTCAATAACACCTGATATACTGCTTGCACTGCTACTTGAAATCTGCAAGTTTGTTGAAACTGCACCAGAATCCAGTTTCATTTCTCTGTAAAGGCCGCGTCCCACCATCAAATAATTTGATCAAACTGGTTTGAGCAAACTGAAAGTGACAGTTAGTGACGTCATATCCTGAGATTTCATTGTGGATAATAATGAAAAATTTTAATTTTAAATAAAGTACAAACAAGTTAGACTAGACAACTCAATTCAAAAAATTTTATCAAACTAGACTGATAGTGAGAGCACAGATTTTTAGAATTTCAAAAAAACTGTAATTGTGACGTCACTTTGACGTACTTCCGGAGTTTGCTCAAACTGTTTGATCAAATTATTTGATGGTGAGACGCGGCCTTTAAATTCATCATCTACGTCCTGAATCTTATTTTCGGTAATGACATTGGGAAATTGTAACAAAATGTCTGAAAACTAATTTAGAAATGGGGTAAATACTATAAAAAGCAAATTTTATTTCAGTCATAACAAACTGTTGAAATATACCAAAAATTTACTAAAAAATATTGCCTATAACTAGAATTTTTTAAACAATATCAAAAATCTACCAAAAAAGTAGAAATCTACTAAATGTGGCAACGCTGTTGCAGTTTCTGCAGATGCGATGACATGCGCATTTGGAAAAGTCTTTAGTGGCGCCACCTTTCCAGTTTAGTCAAGAATTAAAGAGAATGATCCGTAATTGCCATTAAGGATAACAGTGCATGGCACTATGTTCACGGGACCATGAGAACAAGTTTGTTTCAAAGACCTTTGTAAACACAGCTTTTCCGTCATTAGACCAGGTAGAATGACAAATGAGGTATCAAATGAAAGCCGATACCCCAGGGATTAGCGATGGCATTAAAGGTAAGAAATGTGACCTTCGGTTTTAGAGTTACAACCGGAAATACTGTTTTACAGTCGGCGAAATAGTGCAACCGATATATTACTTGACGCGCCTTAGCAAGACGAGAATAAATATATATAATATACTTCCGGTTTTTATATCACTTCCGGTTAAGAAGGTGTAATCGAGAGGTCCACATTATAGTCGCAGAAATAGTATATGTGATATATCAATCATCAAATATTGAAAAGTCGAGCTCGAAAATGTAGGTTTTATGTCATTTCCGGTTAAAAAGTTATGACCGGAAGTTTGGCAAAAATTGCTCAAAATTAGTGAAATCCTATATCAATCAACGCAAAGTTACACGAACAGTTCAAATATCGACTTCCAGTTCTATTTTCGGTGGGTGAAAACCTATTAGAACTTAGTAATTCCATCTGCTTGTTTATTTTTAATTTACTTTATCCTTTGGCATTTAGTTCGATAATAAAAAAACTAAAAAGATAAAAATATATTGGGTCTTTTTTTAACACTCTTTGTGCCGCCTATGTTTGTCGAGATGGGATGAAAAATGTATATCTGAGATGAAATAGAATTTAATATAGCTTAGAGTGGCAGGACAGCAGTAAATTGCCATTTGATTAAAAAGAAATTGCTTTATAAATTGTTACCCTGTGCAAGTAAATAGTTTTTTTCAAACAAATATATTTTTGACATTTTGACATTGACTTTTAATGTTTGGACTTAGATGCTCAGTCTTAGATTTTAGTCTGGGCGGATTAAAAAAAAAAGGCCATTTTTGGGAAAAGTTATTTACCAGTTTATTTTATTGCTAGAATCGAATCTTAATATTGCATTATATTAGTAATATAGGTATGTAAAATCCGCAGAGATTGTGCTATTTTGTTTGTAAACAAATTAGCGCTCCGAAATATTATTTTTTTTCAATTATTTCTCTGTAACTCCGAAGATTTTAACTTTATACAAAAAACACGCAAGTGAAAATTCATCATTCATCATAATTCATCATAATTTAATTCTGCAAAGAAATATCTTTTTCCCAATTCCTTCGAGGAAAATTTTTCTCGGAAAAACCGGGTTTTCCCAAAAAAATTTTTAATCTTAACTAAAATTTTAGGGTAGTAATTATTTATGAATATTTAAATAGCTTGGTGACATATATAAGCCTTGTTGTAGAAAATTGTATTATAGAAGCCGACGACAATGTAACAAATAGTTTAGCAACAATTAAATTGTTAATTAAAAATTTACGGTCGCAATAATATTCATAATACTTATGATACACCAGAATAACTATAATTTTCGTATAAAAAGGCACTACAAGTACCTATCTAACGTATTTTACAAAATTAAAATTGGACTATTTGGACGGCTTCAGGAATGTTTTAAAGTTACAAACAATTTTTTGGCTTATGAAACCAAATAGAATATCTCGGCAACTATTAGATTAAATTAAATATATTTATATAATTATATAAATTAATAACGTAAATTATAATAATACCAACGATCGGTATTAGGTACCTACACGTGAAAGATATCAAATATTATAAATAGGTTGAAGAAAATAAAATTTCGAAGTTAAAAATCGGTAGGTATACGTTAAAAATGCATTTTCTCGGCTCCATATATAGGGATGGGAGAAACCTACCGGTTATAACCTAAAACCGGTTTTTTTACTACGCTATAATCGGTTTTACCGGTTATTTTTTGTCCCGGTTATAACCGGTTTTTTCATTTTGAAGTATTAACCGGTGAAAAACCGGATAAGTGGAAAAAATAATGAATTCAGAAAAAATGGGAAAATTTTTACTTCCACACGCACGAATGAAAAATTTTAAGCTGACCGAAACCGATTTGACAACATTGATGACGGATTTCTATACTGATATGGATTGACATCAATTAGAATGGAGTATCGCAAACTAAATGTAACCTATTGGGTATTGGCTATTGACTAAAAAACCGAAAACCGGTTTTTGGAATAACCGGTTTTTTTGACCGGTTATAACCGCCAGGTATATAACCAGGTTATACCGGTAAAAAAAAACGGTATAACCGAAAACCGGTGTTTTGTCAACAACCGCCCGCCCTACCATATAGAGCAATTTTCTTCATTTTTATTTATTTTTATTATATTATATTATATTATATTATATTATATTATATTATATTATATTATATTAAATTATATTATATTATATTATATTATATTATATTATATTATATTATATTATATTATATTATATTATATTATATTATATTATATTATATTATATTATATTATATTATATTATATTATATTATATTATATTATATTATATTATATTATATTATATTATATTATATTATATTATATTATATTATATTATATTATATTATATTATATTATATTATATTATATTATATTATATTATATTATATTATTCTATATTATATTTTATTACATTTTATATTATTTATTAATAATAATATAAACTTTATAATAATATATAAGCATATTTGTATGTTATAGTATACAGTGATGAGCGCGCTTATAACCGGCAAAATAGCATAAAAGATGGTAAAACGTATTAAATTTTGAGATAAAAAGAAATAGAACTAGTCGAGCTGGAAAATTTAGCGATATTAACGTATTAATTTACATTATATTGATTGTTTCCCACCTTTAGACGTATCAGACAAGTTTAGCAAATAACACTGTCACAGTGACAGTTTTCGTTAACATACTCCTCTGATACGTGTAAGGCTGGGAAACAATCAATATAATGTAAATAAAAAGGTTACAATCGCTAAATTTCCCAGCTCGACTAGTTTCATTTCATTTTATCTCACAACTTAGTAGGCACGTTTTCCATCTTTTGTGCTATTTTGCCGGTTATTAGCACGCTCATTACTGTATTACGCATACATTAGCATAAATAACTCTTTTTTTTATAAAAATACCTCTAATTAAAATTGTTTCCCATTGTTTTTTATGTTTCATTTTAAATGATTCCGCTACAAAATTACTTGACAGACTAAACGCAATTCTGGGCCAAAGTTTGACATATTAAATTAAAAAACTAATTTATTTCCCATGTATTTTTAAATAACGTAATTCGAGGGAATCTGTGTTTCGAGTTATTTTCGTAATCAGAATGAGTTTATTTTTGTGCTATGCAATACCGTTGAATTAAATAATCCTGCAAACTTTTGTTTCGGCTACATAGAAAATTTCTAAATTATTAGTATGGTATAACTAGACCCAAACCCAGACATCCAAAGTGAAAGTTATCCTCCAACACCAAATTGTTCTATATGGTCCACATAATGTTCAGAAAAAAGTCACACCATTTTGACCGTCGGGTTTGGGGGGAGAGGGGGCAGAAATCGGTAAATTCGTAGTTTTTTAGGTTTTTCGTAAATATTTCTAAAACTATACGATTTAGCATAAACAACCTTCTATACAAAAATGTTCTACGTTAAATTTGAAATAAAAAGGTCCTATGCATAAGCCTTCTAAAATGAACGGTTTCAAAGATACGGAGGTAGTATAGTATAATTGGTCCAAAAAAAGGCCTAACCTAAACATCCAAAATAAAAGTTTTCCTGCAACACCAAATTGTTCTATATGGTCCACATATTTTTCAGTAAAAAGTTACACCATTTTGAGCGTTCGGGTTGGGGGGGAAGATGGTGGAGAAGTCAGTAAATTAGTAGTTTTTTTAGGTTTTTCGTCAATATTTCTAAAACTATGATTTATCGTAAACAATGTTTTATACAGAAATGTTCTACATAAAATATAAAACAAAAAAGGTCTGATACATAATTGTTATAAGATCAACGGTTCCAGAGTTACGGAGGTGAAAAGTGGAGGTTTTCGATACTTTTTATATTCTTTGGGCAATTTCCTACTGATTTTCTTTAACAGGATTGGGTTTTATAAATCAAATTTGCTATTTCAGTGGCCGATGGTATGTTAGTGATAAGCCCTTGAAGAAACGTCAACCTCACTACCCAAAATCATCATCAATTGCCCAAAAAATATAAAAAGTATCGAAAACCTCCACTTTTCACACTCAGTAACTCTGGAACTGTTGATTTTATAACAATTATGTATAGGACCTTTTTTTAATTGTATGTAGAACATTTTTGTATAGAATATTGTTTACACTAACGCATAGTTTTAGAAATATTGACGAAAAACGTAAAAAAACTACTAATTTACCGACTTCTCCCCCATCTCCCCCCCCCCCCCCAAACCGAACGCTAAAAATGGTGTAACTTTTTACTGAACGATATGTAGACCATATAGAACAATTTGGTGTTGGAGGAAAACTTTTATTTTTGATGTCTGGGTTAGGCCTTTTTTTGGACCAATTATACTATACTACCTCTGTAACTTTGGAACCGTTCATTTTAGAGGGATTATGCATTGGACCTTTTTTATTTCAAATTTAATGTAGAACATTTTTGTATAGAAGCTTGTTCATGCTAAACCGCACAGTTTTAGAAATATTGACGAAAAACGCAAAAAACTACGAATTTACCGATTTCTCCCCCCTCTTCCCCCAAACCCGACGCTCAAAATGGTGTGACTTTTTTCTTTACATTATGTGGACCATATAGAACAATTTGGTGTTGGGGGAGAACTTTCACTTTGGATGTCTGGGTTATGCCATCTTTTGGATCAATCTTATCATACTACATATATACGTGTTATTTGGAACTTTTAAAATAGTGCATGTGGTTAAAATAGTGTGTTATGGTTTCCGCGTAATTACTGGATTAACATTTAAAAATCACCAGTATCAAGTTTTCTATTTTTTTTACCACTAATAGTCCCCAGTACACTGTCATTTTTTGAAAATGATAACAAAAGTCTTAAAACTTTCTGAAAATTTTCAGAGTGCAGGTTGGACGCGCACGCACAACACCTAAATCTGTAGCTCTAGCGCGGTTATGTTTTGTTATTGCAAAACTATAATTTTTAACATAAAATCCTTTATAAAAGGTATATTTGTTAAAATCCCTATACAGGGCTACATCAAAGACAGAACTAGTTTTCGATCGGTTGACCGATCATCATCAGTGCAATCCTAAGATGTGTACAACCAGATAAAATGATGCAAAGTATTTAAAATGTTGACTAAGGTTATAAAAAGTTATAGGTTATACTCACTTAGAATCTACATGCAAGCCACCAAAGTAAAAATAACAGGGTAAAAACCCTTTACAATTGATCCGTCATCGGAACATATGACAAAGATGTGAATTATAACATGGATGATTAAGATAATTATAATAGATATATAATAATAGATTATATTATAATAATAGATAATTATAATAGATAATTATAATAGATTTATATAATTAATTATAATTTTTAATTTTAATCAAAAGATTATACGTTTATTGGGCACAAAAGATCGTCTAGTCCGACACCCGCAAGATATCACTCTAGCGCGTACAGTTTTGTTATTAGAAAACTCTTAATTTTCAATTGAAATTACTTATAATCTATATAAATAAAAATGAATGTTTGTATGTATGTATGTATGTATGTATGTATGTATGTATGTATGTATGTACCTTATAGACTCGCAAACTATGCATTTCATATGATGACCTTAATGAAAGTTGTTGTACATGAACCTGGGAAGGTTTCTGAGTTTCTGCGACCAAACAAGTAAAAAGCTCCCCAATAATTATTTTTTATTTCTTTGGGCAAACTGTTTTTTTGAAGTTATACTTCTTTACCGGCGATATGAGGGTGAATTTTTATATGTTAAAACCTATGATCCCGGCGCATGCGCATTATAACTTTGTTCTGATTGGATGTTCAAATGACATGTCAAAAATTATTCAATATGGCGGCTGTGGCACAGCTGTACGTAGTTTGATTATTTATGGTTGTTGCGTTTTGAAATTTGTGGGAAAAGAAACAAAGTTAGTTAATAGTTATACTGCCTTTTTAAATAGTTTTCATATACCTATATTTTTGGACTTTTGGACTATTTTGGACAAAGAAAACTCATTCTAATTTGGTAAGTAGTTTTTATTATAATCATATTGTAATTATACATTCGGATTAGGTTGGAATACATACATTTATTTTCTCAAGAATGGGGATTTTAGAGAGAAATCCCAAATTAGGTCCGATTTTTATTTTTAAATTATGATTTTTTGGCGTAGATTTATTTATCTAGTAGGTATGTAATGCTTTGATTTACATACTTAATTTGATTACCAACAAAAGTTCTACCAATCTTCATATAATATATTGTTTTCTTACTGTTTTGTTATATTTTAATATTTTCTTTCACAAAATTTAAACTATATAATTTAATTATATTCAAAACAACTGTCAAACAGTAAAACGTTCAGTTACCTTATTTTTCCACATGACAAATAATGTGGAATTGGACGAGTGAGTCTAGCCTTCGATTACGAATCAAAGCCCAGCGAAATTCACGGGTTCGATTCCCGATGCAAGTTTTTGTTTTTTTTATGCATTTTATGATTGTAAGTATATTTGTTATATAATTTTTTTTCAGAAAATGCGTATTTCAAATTTTTGCCAACAATTATTATTGTTCAGAAATAATTTTTTCTTTGTGGCATTTTTCAATGTGTTTGTGTGCGTTTTATTCTTTTATTTTTTAAAATTTTTGGTATTGTCTTAAAAGTCACATAATATGTAGTAGAAGTATAACTTCTTCCGTGCGTACAAAGTACACACACATTCTTTTTTTTTTTTATTTTATATGATGTAGAACCAAAAGATACATTCAACCCTAAATTTTCACTTTTCTATCACCAACCGTTATTTTTTAGTAGCCATTTAAATATTTAACATCTATATACATATATAAAATTCTCCGGTCGCAGTGTTTGTTGCCACACTCCTCCGAAACGACTTGACCGATTTTTATGGAATTTGGTAGGTGTATTCTCTGCTGAATTCCCAACAGAACGGTACTATTTATTTCTCTCTAGCGCAGTCCGTTTTCGAAATAGCGAACCGTAAGCCGTAGGAAGATTCTGAGTACAGAAGAAGAACGAGCGGGAAATTTCATAAAAGAAAAGTGCAACAGTTTAACTTTTGGACTCAAATTGGACAAAATATGAATTTTTTAATTTTACAAAATATTCAAAAAATTGGTATCTACAAACGGCATGTTTACTCATGAATCGTAAGCTTTACAAAAATTCTGAGCACAGAGATAGAACGATCGGCAAATTTCATGGAAAAAAAATGCTACAGTTAAACTTTTGGACATAAATTGAACAAAAAATTAATTCTTTAATTTTATGACATTTTCAAATGTCAGTATTGCCATATACTCCACCTAAAGAGATCGATAATGTGAGATAAATATAATGTGGAAAGCAGATGTTGGGTTCTTCAGTTTGGTGAAGAGCATCAAATACATTTTTGCAAGTATGAGAAGAAAGGCAATAATACGGCTGTGTCTCAAGTTGAAAATGCCAATATGAATGTTATTCCAATTATCAAAAACTAAAAAATAAAAAATAAAAATTCAAGAACAGGATTTAGCAGTTATTCATTTAGCCGTTTATCTTGAAAAAGGTCAGCGCGTGTATTTCACGAACAATATCAGAGATTGATCGTACTATAAATCCATTCAAAACTGCACTCACCCAATTTTTCAAGGCGGTTAATCGTGTGGATGCTTTTGGTACCTTTGCACGAGCATTAACTACTCTCACAAGTACCTACCACACTATTTTATATAGACTCAAACATACCGCAACATGCACCCGATTGATAAATATCCCAATCTATTCAAAACACCTTGGTGTGAATATTTACACTCAATCCAAGGCAGATTGAGTACTTTTATCTTCGACCGTTGTTGACCGATTACTTTTTACTTTCAAGATATGCGTAATTACCTAAAGTAAATGGACAACTGTACTCAATATACAGGGTGTAACAAAAATACAGGTCATAAATTAAATCATATATTCTGGGACCAAAAATAGTTCGAATGAACCTAACTTACCTTAGTACAAATATGCACACAAAAAAAAGTTATAGCCCTTTGAAGTTACAAAATGAAAATCGATTTTTTCGAATATATCGAAAACTATTAGAGATTTTTTATTGAAAATGGATATGTGGCATTCTTATGGCAGGAGCATCTTAAAGAAAAATTATAGTGAAATTTGTTCTTCCCACAGTGGCGGCTCGTATAACTTTAGGAAGGTAGTGCCAGAATCCGGGCAGCTGCCTAAATTTTTTGTGGCGGTTTTACGATATGGTCAAAAAGGATATAAAATATAAATAGAGTATCACGATAAGCTGAATTTAATTGGGTTTTTATATTTAACTTACCAAGCATTGAAAAGCTAAAAACGTTATTCATGTGCACTTTAGATTTTTCATGGGATTTCAATTTCTCCCATATATGTACAAGATCATCGGTGCCTTTGTTTGACCAAGTCTCGTCACCTCCAAACAAAACGCATACAAAACAGAAGAGTTTATTAGTTTGTTCGCAACCACACAACCAGCTATTTTTATCATAAATAATTTTATTAAACTTACTACAGCGAAGTTTTTGTCCATTTCAACTTTGTTTTTCAATTTTTAAATCGGGTAAAGGCCGACCGAGTTCTTTAATTTGTAGTTTTTTTTTTTTCTAACGAAAAACCACCAAAAGAGTTTTTTAATATACTAATTTGATTCATTGTCAATAAATAAATTAAACGTAGAAAATAATCAAAATATTATTTTTATACCTACGACACTCACGATCACAACGCACTAACTAATAATTACAAATTAAAAAATATAGTAGAGTATAAACACAAATATACAATACAGTAGTAGACAATAAACACAATAGCGTCAAGCGAACGCGTAAAGAAACTAGAAATATGTAGATCTAAAACATTGTATCTTAAGATCCACTAACTTCCTTTTCGAGATTTCGAGCCTGGCACGGAGACTCCAATTTAAACGTATGTTAAAAGTGCAATACCGCTCTCTCTCTCTGTCACTTACACAGGATGCTCATACAATCTTTCTCTTTTCTCACGAGCCACTATGCCGTTCGGCACTGGGATTTTTATGATTTTCATCCTTTATCCGGTCAGCTGTGGGTGGCCAGAGTCGGTAGATTTGCATTGCGCTACACAGTTGCCAGATTTGATATAATTTATAAAAATAAAGAGAAATATTCCCAAAAAAAATAAACAGGCTTTAAAATGTTTTTAAAATAAAAAATAATAAAATTATTTTTTTCATTTTAATTGTGGCTTATTTCCCATATAAATAATTAATCATAAAAAATATGTTTCTGCATAGTTAGCAAGGTGGGGGTTTTGTTCCTTTAAACCCCCCCCCCCCAAACTTTTCTGTACGTTCCAATTCAATTATTATTGTGGTACCATTAGTTAAATTCAATATTTTTAAAACTTTTTTGGCTTAGTATTTTTTCGATAAGGCAGTTTTTATCGAGTTGCGGCTTCTTTTTTAATATGTTTACATAAAAATTTTATGGGGGTTTTGTTCCTTTAAACCCCCCAAATGTTTGTGTACGCTCCAATTAAACTATTACTGCGATACCGTTAGTTAAACAAAATGTTTTTAAAACTTTTTTGCCTCTTTGAATTTTTTCGAGAAGGCAACTTTTATCGAGATATGACTTCTTTTTTAATACGGTTCAAAATATACCTAAAAATGTAAATCATACATAAATTTTTATATTATTATTAAGTCTCCATAATCGTACTTAACCATATACAAATATGTGGTGGATTTGACAAATATTCAAAATATCTCGATAAAAACTGACTTTTCGAAAAAGTACTAAGAGGCAAAAAAGTTTTAAAAATATTTTGTTTAAGTAATGGTACTACAATAATAATTTAATTGGAACGTACACAAAAGTTTGGGGGGGCTTAAAGGAACTAAACCCCCATAAAATTTTTATGGGGTGTCCACATTTCACTATAATTTTTTCTTAAGATGATACTGTCATAAGAATGCCATATGTCCATTTTCAATAAAAAATCTTCAATAGTTTTCGATATATTGGAAAAAATCGATTTTCATTTTGTAACTTCAAAGGGTTATAACTTTTTTTATATACACATTTGTACTAAGGTAAGTTAGGTTCAATCAAACTATTTTTGGTCCCAGAATATGTGATTAAATTTATGACCTGTATTTTCGTTACACCCTGTATATCAGATATGCCAATTCACTTTAAACGTGTTCAATTTCCAATGAGATTGTCATCTACAATGACATAAGATTAAATTATTATGATCGATATTATTTTGTTGATATTTTCATAATTAATTAATATAAAAAATTTTAAGGGGAGTCTTGTTCTAGCATTCATACGAGTAAGACCTGTGCCAAGTATAATTAAAATCTAGTTTACCTTATCAGTAGTAATTAGTGTATTTGATTTCGATTTAATAGTGTATTTTAAAAAGTGATTTCTGGACAAAATTTGTACGTATTGCTTTCTTTATATTATTAAACCATTATAAATTGTATTTAATTTATAAAAAGTGCATACCAGCGGCTGGTTTCACCAGTTTGCTGGTTCTTGCTGACCATCCAGCATAATGGCTTTGAATGCAATTCTGATACCAGAACCATTTAAAGAAAAAATATAACACGAAGCTATTGTCTGTATCTGCATGACAAGTACAAACATACACAGTAATCCTACAGTTTCTACCTCAACCATGGCCCTTCAAAGTGCTACAAATACTCAAGCTACTACATCAATTTCGTACGTAAACGCTGCAAAATCTTCGCCGAAACCACCATCCCTACCCAAAAAAGAGCAAGCCATAGTCCTTCACGCAGAAGAAAACCTTAAACTTCTAGATTACGTTAAAGCTATTGGTGATGTCATCGGACCAAAAAATATTTCCTTTGCTTCCAGAATCTCCAACAATAGAATCTGCATATATCTAGCCAACCCAAATCTCGTTGATCAACTTCTGAAGTCCCACCCAACTATCCAAATCGGATCCCTAATTTTAAGTATTAGGAAACTTGTCTCCCCGACAAAAAGAATATTAATCTCGAATATCTCTCCTTATATTCCCCACCAACTTGCAGAAAATGCAATCAAGAGTCTTGGTCTTCAAATAGCCTCCCCAGTGTCTTTCCTTAGAGCAGGAATTCCAGGTGATGAATATTCCCACATCCTCAGTTTCCGCCGCCAAGTGTATGTCTTTTCACCCTCTGATAATTTCGAGCTTCACACCTCCTTATTAATTTCATTTGAAGGCAATGATAATAGAATTTTTCTTTCAACGGACAAGATGGAATGTTTCGTATGCAAACAGGCTGGACACGTTGCGTCAAATTGCCCCAATACTTCATCTGACAATGTGTTATCACAAAATTCTACTCTTTCTCATGACCCAACTCCCACTACCGAATCAACGCCACAGCAACAGCATACACAACTTGTGACAGACAATGTGTTATCTCAAAACTCTACTATCTCTTATGACCTAACCACCACCACCGAATCTACGCCACAGCAACAGAACACACAACTTTTCTCCCATACTGAATCACATCAAGCTGAAGACGGTGATCCAAACAACATAAATATTCAAAAACCTTCTTCAATTTCTTCTACTCCTCAAACCCTACTGCCAACTTCTGAAGCGAGCAAAATAATTCCCACCGAAGAGAACATTCCCACTAAAAATCCATGTGAAAAAACCTCTGAAGTAATGGATCAACAAGCTTCACTCGGAATCATAGGAGAATCATCCAGTACATCTGTGAAAAGAAGTATTGACGAAACGTTATCCCCTCCCATCGAAAATCTGAATACTAATAATCCAACGTTTGCTCTCCCTCAAACACCACGTCAAACCAACATCCAAAAGCCCAAAAAACCTAAACGCACAGCACCTACTCCTGACGCACTTAAATTTTTCATGAATAAAAATTCCACAACACTCCCATTAAACTATGATCAGCTAATAATGCTAATTGAAAATACCCAAGGTAACAATTCACCTATAGAAATTATCCAGGAATACACAACCGATCTCCCCGGTTTAATAAACCTATTAACCATATCTTACCCATACCTATCAGACAAAACTACGAAACATCGCTTCACCCGACTTAAAAATAAATTGAATCACTATCTAGGTAAAGATATCACTGACAGTGAATTATCTTCCTCCGATGCCTAATTTTCAACTCTATATTACAGTGGAATATTGATGGACTGTTCCATCGTTTACCCATGCTTCAAATCATCCAATCAGAATACTGTCCAGAAATAATTTGCCTACAAGAAACTAACCTTAGTCCAAACACAAGTTACAATTCTAAGCAGTTCAATTGTTTTAGAAATGACAGAAAATCATTTTAGACTTCCCAAATATTTCAGTATTTTTTCTGCTGAACTTTATGCAATACTCAAAGCCCTTGAACATGTCAACAAAAACAAAATATCAAAATGCTTGATCCTAAGTGATTCACTCGGTGCTTTACAAACTTAAATCATGTGTATCCTAAAAACCCCCTAGAGAAAATGGTAAAATCTGAACTAGAAGAGGCTCAAGAAAATTCCAGACGCATTACCTTCATATGGATCCCATCTCATATTGGTATCGATGGAAACGAAGCAGCAGATCAGTGCGCCCGTAAAGTGTCGGAAAGTGTCGAAACAGAGGTAACGGAGTGTCGAAATCTCGCGAGTGACATAAAATCGTACTTTAGAAATCTAATCACGTGTAAATGGAACCAAGAATGGAAATATTCACAGACATCTTTAAGAACAATCAAGGATAATGTTTACCCGCGGCTATCGAGAATACGAGCCCGAAAACTTCAAACTGTTATCACACGTCTGCGTATAGGTCACACAAGATACACGCACTCTCACCTGTTTACAAGAGACGATCCCCCTAAATGTGAAATTTGTGACGAAATAAATAATGTAAAACATTTTTTAATTGACTGTCCACTTTTTGCAAATGAACGAATTAGATTCAATATTCCTAACAACATCAACAAACTTTTAGGCACAGATGGTTACTATGACAATATCGCAAACTATTTAAAATGTATAGGGCTATATTATAGAATCTAAATTACTGGAAGTTATACCTACACTGTATTCTTAATTTAAGATACATACTGTAATTATAGATAATAATATCGATAATTATTTAAAACTCATAGAATTATATTATAGATTGTAAGTTATTGGAACTGTACTCCTACACTGTATTCCCGCTAATCACCTCTTGGTGGATGCGGTAAATTTCCAATAAAAAAAAAAAAAAAAAAAAAAAATTTTAAGGTATAAATTAAAAATAAATGTTTGACGGTGGCGGATTAAGATAGCGCTAACTTTTGTTGTTAATGAATTCTGGGACTGGAGACATATTGGAAACTTTCATTTTCCACCGTCACGTCGCACAGTGGTGCCAAATGCTGAAAACGTAATCATGAGATAAAAAGGTCCTATCTAGAGATTTTCATGTTTACAGTTTTTTTACATACTATCGTAGAGTAGTAATACGCAGGTATAAAAATCATACCGGATGTATTCTTATTCATATCTCAGGGATAAGTGAATCATGTACGACGTTATCTTGGCTGACAGTGGAAGTGAAAAAGAACTCGTGTATTGCAAACGCTGTAAAGTGTTTTGTAATTTATCAATTTTATCGCTGTAAAGCAGATACTTCTTTTTCAAGTATGTAAGATGTAAGTTGGCTTAAAATTGATCAACAATGCGTGCATAAAATTTGTTAATAAATAAACAGTAAAAATATGTATAAATAGTTAAAATAATCAAAATTTTGTACAGATACATTCAAAAAGTACATAATTCTGTGACGGTTTTACATAACAGGAATATGTATTGGCGGCTGTACATAAGTAAAAGGTTCTGAACGTTGTACTTCAAACCGAAAATGTATGCGTAATCAGCAATTTTAAGGGTTTCTTATAATATAACATTTCAAAAAAATATGCGTTTAAAATAAAAATTTTGAATTTATTTACGCCATATTGGATCCGTCATTTATTTAAAAAAAATGTCAGATTTGTAATAAGCGACCTTTAATTACTGAATTTTTAAAAAAATATTGCGTTTTCATTGATATTTTAAATATTTTCCTCCATTTTGGATCCGCCATTTTGTTTAGATGAAATGTCATATTGATCATCAGCGATGCCAAAAACCCTTAAGTACGAAGGTAAATCCGAAGTGTATGAACCATATACGCTTTTAAAAGTTCAAGACCACGTTTTCGGCATTCAGAACCACAGTGCGTCGATGCATGTGCCACTAAAAAGTGACGGCATAATACTTTCTACGGCATAATGTTTTCTACTATTCAAGTTATAGACTCTATGCAGCCCGAAATGCCTAGCAAATTTTACCTATCCCGGCTCATTGTCTACAGGTTTTGCACATGGAAGAT
Organism: Diabrotica virgifera virgifera; assembly: GCF_917563875.1. Lineage (NCBI taxonomy): Eukaryota > Metazoa > Arthropoda > Insecta > Coleoptera > Chrysomelidae > Diabrotica > Diabrotica virgifera. The sequence continues at coordinate 154,241,622 of NC_065450.1, forward strand.
TCAACTTTCTTTATACGTAATATTTTTGAATATTTTTTTGGTTCTGTTAATTTTTAGTTATTAAATTATGACACATTATCTAATTCCATAAGGTACATAAGGTGCAACGAAGTTCACCGGGTCAGCTAGTTAGTTATAAAAAATTGTTGATCTCTTGTCCGACTTTACAGCCTCATTTCTTTAGCCCGACAACGTAAATATGTTAATTATGGCAGGTATATTTTGCGATTAAAAAAGTCATAATATTAATTTTTTTAACTTTCAAATAAAATTTGTTTATTAAAAAAGTAAGTGCTCGACAAAAAAAATGATGCAAAGTTATAAAAAACGAAATTTTTTATTTTTTCTTATTTTTGAATTTGGTACCATATAGCGCGCATCAAAATGAGCCGAGGAAATGGTTAGACAAAAAAAGAAAGAGTTTAGATAACTTTCATTAATAAACCTTTTCAAAGTGACTTATTTTTAATTAAACAATTACTCAATTTATTAGTAACTATTTTTTATGTATAACATATTGCATATATCTTTTGAACGGTTATACTTATAATAGTGAAATTTGGAGGGATGAAATCAACGGACGTAGGCTTGTTAACCCCTTAATGTACGCGCTCGACTCTGACAAGAGTGGCCATTAAATTTTAATCTTTCAATTTTTCAAGCACTTGCGAAGTTGGTATTTGTATAAAAGCGTATAAATAACTAAATATCCGTAAAATATTTTCTAAATTTCTTCTTGTTCTTTTACATTTATACCTTTTTTTATTGCCAAGACTGTGTTGTCATTGTAAAATGATATTTATTTATCGAATAACTTGCAGTAAGAACCACTGACAATTGATATATATGTTATAGTCAAAGCCCGAATCTCAGGCACTCCTAGGTTTGACTAGGCAATCCTCAGGTCTGACTGACGGTCTTAGTCAAAGCTCAAAATAAATTAGAGTTTCGGCCTTTGACTAGTCAAACCTAGGAGAGACTAAGTTGGTCAGGCAAAGGTCGAAATTTAATTTTATGAATTCGGGGTTTGACTAGTCAAACCTCGATCAGCTATTAAAATGTCGTAATTTGTTAGATTAGGTTTAATAAAACGTTATTTTTTAATTTTAATGTTTATAATTTTTATATTGTCGCAATTAAAACAAAAAATATAGTGGTTATTCTCACATATTTAGGTATTATGGCACTTAGAGTTGCACAATACGTTGGACCTTTTACACTTACATAATTTTGAAGAGCATTTCCTATTGCAGTAGCATTTTATAAAGCCTTGTTCTGAAACTTCAGAATTTTTTGTACTAATTTCTCTTTGAGACAGCTTAACGTCTGGAACATCTTCGAAATTAAGAAAATTCTCTTTGCATTATCTTATTTGATTTCTTGAAAAAGTGTGTTTATTGTTCCTAATTTCGTACCAACTCTATATAAAACGTCAATTGTTTTATCTTGTATGATATCCAAAATATTTCGAGCATCTCCTGTGACCCTATCAAAGCTGGGGAGAGGTATTTTGTTACAGTGTTTCCGATCGAAATTGATGGTCATTTTTTTTCACTTAATTGTTTCATAGCATTATCCTGGGCATTAAGACCTTTAATCGCCTTTCCTTAATTTATTTTAATCTTTTCTGTCTGTGCACAACGCATGCATGTACCTTTTCTGTCAAAACCTTCATAGTATGCACCAAGTGTGCTGTCAGCGTACACAACATGTACCACCTAATTACAAATTATGATCATATGTGCGTCAAAGCTCTCTTTTTGGCAAACACAACAAACCACTTTTGAAGAAGTAATCTGAATTCTTTGACAATGTTCTTCTTCTCCTAGTGACGACGGTCCAGGGGCTTCCATAGTATTATGGTGATCCTTAGTTTTTTCTCCGATTGCAATACATATCTTCTTTCACAGTTGACGACGACATTCCCATTCCGTCTCTATAAAGAGAAATTTGTAAAAAAAGGTTCTAAATTTGGAGGACAAGGCTTTATAAAATGCTACTGCAATAAGAAATGCTCTTAAAAATTATGTAAGTGTAAAAGGTATAACGTATTGTGCAACTCTAAATTCTATATTGCCTCAACATGTGAAAATAAACACTATTTTTTTTTATTTTAATTACGACAATATAAAAATAATAAACATTAAAATTAAAAAATGACGCTTTATTAAACCTAATCTAACACATTACGACATTTTAATGGCTGATCGGGGTTTGACTAGTCAAACCCCGATTTCATAAAATTAAATTTCGACCTTTGCCTAACCAACTTAGTCTCTCCTAGGTTTGACTAGTCAAAGGCCGAAACTCTAATTTATTTCGTGCTTTGACTAAGACAGTCAGTCAGACCTGAGGATTGCCTAGTCAAACCTAGGAGTGCCTGAAACTCGGGCTTTGACTATAACATATACATTGAATTTTGTTGAATTGTTAAAAATCTGTTTTTATTCGAAGCGTTAGTGTACTAAACAGCGGTACATAGAAGGTGGTAATAAGTTAGTGAAAAATTGGTGAAAAATTATGGCATAGGTTAAATTGGATTTTACTCATGTGGCCATGCTATCTTAAGGTACCTGTACATAGATACCTTTTTTTATTGCCCAGCCAGAAAATAAAATAACATTTATTTTCTAATAACTTGCAGTCCAAACCATTGACAATCGACACGAATTGAATTTTGTAGAATTTTTAGTATTTTGTTTGTATACAAAGCGTTAGCGCGTTTGAAGCAGTCTGAAGTGAATCGTGTTTTTTTTTATTCTTAAAACTATTATGCTTAATAATAATATGTAGATATTTTATATTATTTGTATATATTATGAAGAAAATATAATTTATTAACTCGCCTCATCCCCAGGTAAAGTAAAGGTGCTACGGCACTGAAAATACTTTTTTTTAATTTAATTATACAAAAACACAACATTTTCACTTTAAAAAAATTCGATTATTTTTTGACCGCAACTTCAAAATTAATGTGTGCATTAAGGGGTTATTCAGGGGTGGGCAAATACTTTTAAGCGCGGGCCAAAATGACATTTTCAAAATGTCTCCTACGCCGGAAGACTATACCGTGAACCGTGAACGTACGCTGTTCATCCGCCAATCTTTTTGGTGGAGACTTTTCCACGCACTCCCGAAGAAATTTTTTTGACATAAATAATATAAGTATCATTTTAAAGCATTTAAACAAAGAAATTTGATGAAGAAGAATTTTTCAACGGGCCGGATAAAGTAAGCAAATCGGCCGGATCCGGCCCGCAAGCCGGCTTTTGCCCACCCTTGGGTTAAATAGTCATAACAGGTGACGTAAAACGGAATAGTCACAGATGACATTAAAGGGGCACTTTGACCGATAATTTTAAATGGGACCTTATGGCAAAGGATATCTCGTTTGAAAGATATTAAAAATATCTATTCAATTAATACTAATTTTGTTTGGGTGTAAGTTAATTTTGATAAATAAATAAAATAAATATAAAGTTGTAGTTTGGCATTAAACTAATAATAATGATTCAAACGTCCGCCTATTGTTATTTGTCAAAAAAGTCGACGTTGATGTAAAACAACTAGAGAATTGAAAACGTTAACTTTTTTGACAAATAACCATAGGCGAACGTTTGAATCTTAATCTTAATCTTAATTAATTAAAATAAATTTATCGGACTGACTATCTGATGCCCAATTTTTATCTCCGACAGTGCTATATTTAGATAAAGAACCCTCCAATCTATCCCTTGTGCTTCGAGTCCGAAATTTTGTAATCGCAAAACATAACCTGCTATAAGTAACATTATTTACGTTGTCGGACTAAAGAAACGAGGCTGTAAATTTGTCGGACAAGAGATCGACAATCTTTTGTAACTAATTATAAGTACTTTCAATTGAAAACTAAGAGTTTTGTAATAACAAAAGTGTACGCGCTAGAGTGATATCTTGCGGGTGTCGGACTCGAGGATCGCTTCCTCTTTTTGTCCGACAAAAATAATTTTTATTTTATTTTAACGTATAATTTTTAATTAAAATTAAAAATTATAGTTTTGCAATAACATAACATAACCGGGTTAGAGCTACAGGTTTAGGTATTGTTCGTGCAGAATGGTGTCCAACCTGCACTCTGAAAATTTTCAGAAAGTTGTTGAAGCAGTTAAAACCATTTTTAATACTTTTGTAATCATTTTCAAAAAATGGCGGTATACTGGGGACTATGGTGTATTCCACGAATATACGTCTGTTTTGGATTATCGCGACAACGAATATTTTAGTGTGCAACATAAGAAGTACGAAAGTATTTTGCTCTAATAATTACTCCAATAAACAACAATATAATTTGCAATTTACTTTCGTTCTTCATGTTTTGCACAGTAAAATATTCGTTGTCGCGATAATCCAAAACAGACGTATATTCGTGAAATGAGGTATATAAGGGTTATTAACGAATGGATATGAGCATACAGTAAGATACATCGTATTACATAAAAATACTTTCTCTGTGCCTTCACGAAATAGTATATTGTGTAACGAGTGCAGAAAGGTACTAATTTCTCACGAGTTTGAAGAGTTGCGGTACGGCGCAAGCGAGTGCCGCAATTCAAACGAGTGAAAAATTACCTTTCTGTACGTGTTACACACTATACTTTTTCTACAACCACATATTTTGCTAAAACTAAAAATCACAATTTCTAACCGAAGATTTATTATATCAATAAATTATAAATTTTAAACTGTGTTTAATTAATGCTAATCAATTTAAATTCCTTATACCTAAATAAATTACGCAGAAATCAGTTAAAAAATTAATGAACTACCTTAATCTGTAAGGTACGATCACACGTGTCACCTGGGTAACGCTAAATGAGCAGCAGCGATTCGTCGTTACGTGCGCTGATCCATGAGTGTACGAATCCCTACTCGAAACGGCCCTTCTCAGGGCAGCGACGCAGACCTCAAAGTAATCTTCTGGAACGCTGGAGGTCTAAGCAACAGCAAGTTTTTAGAACTCAAACGAAGCGTTTTTGAAAAGAACGTTGATATATATGTCATTGTAGAGGCAGGAGCCGCTACAGACACACCTCACCTCTACTCTACAGTTGGCTATTCAACCCATGTGCTGAAGAGGAGTCGACAAGTAGCGTCAGGAATTATCATCGGAATCAAACCCCTCCAGTATGCAAGACTAACATAATCCACGAAATGCAGGATAGAGATAAACTGGAAATGTTCCAGGTCGAAGTCTGGAAAAACTCGAAACATGTCACCCTTTTCTCACTATACAATCCGCCAGATAATATACCTGCATTAGAATTGGTAGAGCAACAAATCCAGCCAAGTACCATCATAATTGGAGATTTCAATAGTCCATCCACGAGATGGGGCTACTCTAGAACCACCAACGTTGGGAAACACCTCGAGGACTTTTTGGATAACAACTATCTTGATGTAGTGAACACCCCACCTACGTTATTATCGTTTAGAGGAAGTCAATCAAGGCCCGATCTTGTCGTAACACACCCACACATTACAGGGAAGACCAGTGTAACCCTCCTGGACGACGCAGCAGGCTGTGGTCACCGCGCTCTGCTAGTGACATGCAAACTGGCAAAGGACAAAAAAGCCCAAAATCGCGCCCAGCGCTGGAATTTTAAAAAGGCGGATTGGAAAAAGTACAGGGAATGCACAGATGAAGTCCTTACTCAACTAACACTACAAGAACCAGAAGAAGCAGCAAAGAAAGTAACCGAGGCCATACTTAAATGTGCAAAAGAGTGCATACCGCGAGGTCAAATTAAGGGGTATAAGACTTTCTGGTCCCCAACGCTATCCAAATTGAAAGCTGCCAGAAATAAAGCCAGGGGCAAAGCTGAAAAATCCAGGCAAATGAACGATTGTATAGAGCTTCGAAAGAGACAAGCGATCCTAACTCAAGTCATTAAGTCAGGGAAAAGAGAAGCTTTCAAATCCTTCCTTGCTAAGCTCGACTTCCGAAAAGACGGCGTCAAAGCGCACAGGTTCGTTACTACACCAAACAATGATGAAAACAAGCAACAGCAAATGCCAATGAGAGGCATGGCTAGAGAACTCACTACACATGCCGATATAGCAAACGAACTCTGTAAACACTACACAAAAGTGAGTAATATTAAGATAAATAAGAGGGAGAGAGCAAGACTGTTGCGCTATCCCCCTCCCCGGCGGATGAGCAAAAGTATACAGGACATCTGTACAGAAGATTTCTCGATATCAGAGCTGGAAGCGGCTCTCTCTGACACAAAAACGAAAAAGGCAGCAGGGATTGACGAGTTGTACCCGGAAATGCTTAAATATCTGGGAGCCGCAGCCAAAAACACCATTCTGAACTTGATTAACCTAACATGGAATTCAAGAGTCCCAAGTCAGTGGAGGAAGAGCGAGGTCATACTCACCCTAAAGAAACAAAAAGACCCGAGCCTGACTGATAGCTACCGGCCAATATTCCTCACAAGCTCCTTATGCAAAGTAGCCGAAAAAATGGTTCTGGACAGACTGAACCGAGCCATAACCCATCTTGAACTGATTGACGACGCACAAGCTGGCTTCAGGAAACACAGGAACACCATGGACCATGTAGTCGAGTTTGCTCAAAAAGTCAAGGATGCTTTCCACCTTAAGATGTCAACAGTTGCAGTGCTAGTAGACCTCAAAGCTGCATACGACACAGTATGGAGACGTTTGCTGTTACACAAGATAGCGAAGTCTGGAATTGACGGTAAACTGTTCAATTGGATAAAATCTTTTCTCGGGGAAAGGTATCAGAGAGTCAAATTTCACAACCATTGTTCCAATGTTCAACAATGTCAATTGTTCAACCTAATGATAAACAATGTGCTCGCAATGATTAGAAAGACACCTGGTGTTGAAGCCCTCATGTATGCCGATGACCTCCTAATATGGGCATCAAGTAGCAGTCTGAAAGCGCTCGAGGGAGTAATGAACCAGGCTCTCAAAAATCTAGAAAAATGGGCGGATAAAACTGCCTAACTGTCAGTACAACCAAAGCCGTATATCAAGTACTTACCCTTTCAACAAAGCAGACTGCTGTCAAGTTGACATACAAAGGAGTCGACCTGGAAAAAGAGGATGTAAAAAAATACCTGGGGGTGTACATAGATAAGAAAATGACGTGGAAACCTCAAATCGACGACATTGCAGAGAAAGCCACAAAGAGATGTCGACTGCTCAAACGTCTCACAGCAACAAAATGGGGCGCCACGCAAGATGTCTTGGTAGCAACATACAAAACCTATGTCCGGCCGATACTAGCATATGGGAGTGAAGCTACAATAACTGCGAGTACAAACACCACCTCCAAGCTTGAAGTCGCCCAGAACACTGCCCTTCGCGTCATCACCGATGCTCCAAAATCAACACCGATTACATCAATGGAAGCCCAGACCGGTATTGAACCAATACAATGCCGCAGAGAGCAACACGCGTTAACCTTCTGGGAAAGGCAAAGACGAATACTTTCACAAAAATGGTACGAATATAGACAAGCAGCCTTACGTCTTAAAACACAAACCACTCCGCTTACAGTAGCAAATCAAATCATGGAAAAATACCACATTGACATGTCGAAATCCGCCCCCTTCCCAGCGCAAACTACACTCGCCCGCTGTCTACCAAACACATAACTGCGTCTTGAAAACCATAACGACCCGAAGCACTTATCGTCAGACATTGTCCTAAGGAAAGCCGCCCTAGAGACGATACACACCAATTACCCAGCGCATGAGTGGCTCCACATCTACTGCGATGGCTCCTTGATGCCGGACTCGGGAAGAACAGGAGCAGGATATGTCTCAACGTTCTCCAAAGGCTCCATAGCTGTGGGTGCCCCTCTCACCAACTATGATGGCGAAATTGCTGCTATACACGAAGCCGCTAAAAGTTTGGAGAATCTCCAACACCCCCAAAAAGTTGCGTTCTTCATCGACTGCCAAGCCGCAATCCTCGCCCTGTCGACAAATCGATATACCGACTGTGCCCAAACAATATCTTGCCGCGTCCAACTATCGAACTTGCTGGAAAAAGGGTGGCTGATTACTTTACAATGGATCCCTAGTCATGTCGGTGTTGAAGGGAATGAAGCGGTGGATGAACTTGCAAAAGAAGGCACTACTCTTCCACAGCCCCCTAGCTTCCAATCGTACACATCAGCAAAGTCCACCATTAAAAGAGGAATCAAAGCGAAGATAAAAGACCAGCAAATACAAGCCGGTGCTGGAAAATCTTGGGCCCACCTAATAGAGTCACCAATCCCTCACAACTTGCCGAGACCCATCAGTGTAGCCGCGTTCAGAACAACTACGGGGCATGACTACCTGGCCTCCCATCTACATCGCATCGGCGTCCGTGAAAATGACAACTGTCCACTATGTAATCAGCCCCAGATGGATGCTGCTCACCTCCCAGAGTGCCCAGCCCTGATAACAGACCCACCCGAGGAGGATGAAGATCGCCTACGAGAAACGGCTCGTCTATACTGGTCAGCGCACTGCCAAATGGCTAACATGCCAAGGGTGGGCGTTGGCTAGTAAGTAAGTAAGTAAGTAAGTAAGTAAGTAATTTGTTTGAATTTAAACTATTTTAAATAATTATTACAAAATTATGTCACATTTGACGTTATATTTATGCAGTCACGGATTTCCACAAAACCAACTTCTTTCGACGTATCTTGATGAGGTTGCTAAATCCTTATTGGTTAATTGATAATTATAAAATATGTATTAAGAATAAAATTTTAAAACAAAACATTTGTAACATCGATAATTTAATTTATATTCGATAATTAAGTATAATAATTGTCTTACAGGTTATATTTGTCTACAATTTAACACAGAATATCATAAAATTACTCAGAATGAGGTAGTCTACTGTGCAGAAAAGAACTTTCCGGCACAGAAACGTCACTTTTCTGCACACTAATGTCATATATCGTATACTGTGAGAAAATATCAAGTTTGCTAACATAAAACTGCGCAGAAAAGTGCATTTTGAATAGTGGTTGTAGAAAAAAAAACTTTTTCTACGGCCGTGCTAAAAGAGCCACTTTCATGCACGCATTTCGTTTCCGAAAGTTGCACTTTCCCGCACGGCGTGCGTGAAAGTAAATTTTCCCGCACGGCGTGCGGGAAAGTAAAATACCTTGTAATATGGTATTATAGTATATTATAATACATGCAATAAACTAATGTTAAGATATTATTTACTAATTTATTTCAAATTTATCTTATTGTGTTCATGTTTTAATGAAATTAGCGCGATTATTTCATTCATAGGAGATTCTGACCAAGAGAAAGCTACAGAAATCTGAATTAAATCGATAATTTTTGATAATCTCCCGTCGTTAAGTATATTACGTCAGATGCCCTTCGTTGCTACGAAAAAATACATTCAGTGACATTAATGACAATTAATGTTTTAAAAATTATAAAAGTGATGACTTTCAATCGTCAAATATTTATAAAAACTATGTGTTTAATGGTACTTACATAAATAAATTACAATAAAATTTTGGTTTTGAACAGTTTTATTCATGAAATAATCGCAGGAAATTGCACTCGATCTCTGAAATTAATATAGAATTATTGCTTTTAGAAATTAAAACTGTCAAAGTACTCGGGAAAAATTCAATAATTTCAGAGCTCTTGTGCAATTATTGCTACTGATTATTTCATTCATAGGAGATTCTGACCGATAGAAAGCTACAGAAATCTAAATTAGACTGATAATTTTTGATTATTTCATTCATAGGAGATTCTGACCAATAGAAAGCTACATAAATCTAAATTAAATCGATAATTTTTGATAATTTCCCGTCGTCAAATATATTACGTCAGATGCCCTTCGTTGCTACGAAAAAATACAATCAGTAACATTAATGACAATTAATGTTTTAAAAATTATAAAAGTGATGACTTTCGACCGTCAAATTAATATTTATAACAACTGTGTGTTTAATTGTATTAATTTGTACTTAGATAATACAATAAAATTTTGGTGTTGAACAGTTTTATTCATGAAATAATCGCAACAAATTGCACTCGATCTCTAAAATTAATATAGAATTTTAGAGCTCTTGTGCAATCACTACTGATTATTTCCCGTCGTCAAGTATATTTCGTCAGATGCCCTTCGTTGCTATGAAAAAATACATTCAGTGACATTAATGACAATTAATGTTTTAAAAATTATAAAAGTGATGACTTTCAACCGTAAAATATTAATAACAACTGTGTGTTTAATTGTACTAATTTGTACTTACATAAATAAATTACAATAAAATTTTGGTTTTAAACAGTTTTATTCATGAAATAATCGCAACAAATTGCACTCGATCTCTAAAATTAATATAGAATTTTAGAGCTCTTGTGCAATTACTACTAATAATTCGATGAAATAAAATTATTTTGACATAATATTTAAAAGTCAGATCAGTAGACATACAATGGTTTTGAATCGTCGTCATGGAAACCAATATCGTCGTCGTGGTAACCCATTATATTGAAATTTTGGTTTTGACAACCTTGTCTAAGAATTAATTATTTTCACTTCTAAATAAAAATTGATACAACTTTATTTTTTGTGACATTTTTCCAAATGTGGGCACTAGAAAAAATATTGTTCCTAACTCATGCGGAAAGTGTCTTCCCCGCACTCGACTGCTTGCCCAAACTCAGCTATCGCGTCGTTCGGGTCAACGGCAGTCTCGTGCGTGAAAGTATCACTTTCCGCACTAGTTAGGAAAATAACTATTCTGTATGATCTGTATGATGTTATTAATCGAAAGTTCCGCTTTACACAAATCGTAACGAAAGCAACTATGTTCGGGATAATTTTTGTCACTTTCGGAACGAGATTTTACTATTGGAACGATTTTGAGTTGAGAGTTAACATTGCGCTTAGTTGTTGAGTGCTAAAATTAACATACACAGCAAAAACATGACAAAAAAATAAAATTCTGAGAGAGAGGGCATTTACACTTTATCCCCAAGTCTTAGATCCGTAGATATTTATTTTTTCTAAAACCTTAAATTTTTAGAAATCATGGATCGAAATAAATTTGAGGATCGCTTATTCTTTAAGGACGTAGGCGCAAACTTTCGGCTACTGTGCATTTTAAAAGGTTTCATAGAGCCAAAAGTCTCTAGAATAAACAAAAATCTTTGCTTATTATTTTGCGGTTCTTTTTCTTTAACCTATTTATTTCTCATCTTCTAAATAATTTTCTGAAATGATGCTGAGAGAATAATATGCCGTAAGTAATAGCAACATTATACGAATATACATATATTTTTATGTCTCGAATTTCCTAAACCTGTTGTCCGATTTAAATGATTTTTTAATATATTTTAGCCTTATTCTTTATCAATATGGTTTTAATAATATTGTTGCTAGACAGGTAAATGTCATTGTTTATCGAGTGTACAAATCAAACTGTTTTTTTCTCAAAGTTCACCTTACCCTGTGGAATATTCTAGCATTTACAAAATACTGAAATTAAAACCCAACTATAGCCTCAGGTTTTCTTTATATTCTGTTTTTTTATTCATTCGCTTATGTTGGATTATTAAAAAAATTAGGGACTTTAGCAACTAGCCATGTTCTTTATAAATACAGGGTGTTTCTAAACAAGTACGACAAACTTTAATGGGTAATTCTGCATGAAAATATAATGACTTTTTGCTTTATAAACATATGTCAGCAAATGCTCCTTTCCCAAGATACGGGATGTTCAATATGTATCTTACAAACTGACGATTTGTTTATTGCTCTAAAACCGGTTGAAATATGCAAATGAAATTTGGTAAGTTTTAAGAGGTAGTTATAGCGCATTTTTTGACATGCCATTAATAATTTTATATTCACCACTGGCGTGCGTTCGGGTCATACTACCCGGTCATATTATCCGTATGCACGCCAGAGGTGAATGTAAATTTTTTAATTGTACCTATGTCAAAAAATGCGCAAAACTACTTCTTAAAACCTACCAAATTTTTTAGGTATATTTTGAAATATATTATCTCGATAAAAAACGTTACTTGAAAAAATACTAAGAGGCAAAAAAATGTTTGTTTAACTAATGGTATCGTACTAATAATTTAATTGGAACTTACACGTTTATGGAATAAAACCCCCATAACATTTTTATGGTACTAAATACCTGCTGTGATACAATATTATATCTAATTAATATAACATAAGATTAAAACTTTAATTGATGCAATGAACCGGTATGACATAAAGTTTTGTATGCGCCATGTGCATTATTAAATGTTTATACCCTCGGGCGACATATAAACTCTCGGGCCAGAGGCCCTCGAATTTATAAGCTTGTCGCCCTAGGATATACACATATATTTAATGCCCTTGATACATAAATAACAATTATTTTGTTTTTATTATTGTCCTGTTTAAGTGACTTTTGTAACCTCTTCAGGACATGGAATGTGTTTTGGGTAGTGGCACTGGTTTTTGTCGTTGATCACTGGTGGTGTTCCTTGGCGGTTCTTGTCCTGTTTAGGAGGTCATCTTCAGAGGTGGTTAGAGAAGAAAGGGCTTGGATGCCAAAAGGGTTCGTTTCAGAACTATGTTCTTTATTTAATTATGAATGAGCTGAATGTTACTGAGAAAAATTAAAAATGATTGATTGTGAAAATTTGAGTATAGTCCGCGTTGAGAGTAGCTGTGGGTATATCCTTCCTATGGATATGTGTAATTGAGCAAATGGCATCGGGAAATGCCTACATCTCTGAGAAGAATTAATATTGCCGTGACTTAAGATGGAAATCTATAGAAAAATTTAGCCAAGCAGTGAAGCCAATCGACACAGACATGACTTTGAAAAAAAATTTAAATATATCGTTGTTATTATCTAATAAAATATTTATTATAGAATATAATCGTTTACAAATTACATAATCGTATAAATTACCATATATGATGGGAATTATATTGTAATACGTCACGCATTTAATTTTTAATCTTACAACTTAAAAACCAGGTTCATCTAATAGTTGCTTTTAACATAAAATTAAGAATACATACATATAGTCCATGTGGTGAGACCGCTCCCGTCTGAAAAAATTTCTGATTCGGTTTCTTTGTGGATTCCTATTCAAAAATATCTCCTTAAAATAAATCTGAAGAGTGCCGGACGAGATTTTTAGGCAGAACAACAGAAACATTTTTTTTAATACAAAAGATCACCTTTTTTGCTCTGAAGAATATTTTTTTAGGTTTTTTGGGTCATTCTAAACAGGAAAGGTATCTTGTGATTTTTCTCAAAAAAACTGACAGTTTTCGAGTTATAGGGGATTTAAAATCTGAAAAATGCGAAAATACGCATTTTCAAGGCTTAAAAACTCATATTTAAATTAGTATTTTTGAGGTTGCCAAGTACTTGAATTTTAGTTTTAACATTCATTTTCAAGATTCTGCAGACTGATCGGGTCTAACTTCAATTTACACCGTTGTTATTTAATATTTAATTGTTAATTATGCGTGTCCATCCGATTCGTTTGCCGGTGCGGCGCGCACTTTTTCCAAAAATATCCTATTTTCATCCGAAAAATATATTTTTAGATTTTTCGGGACATTTTAAATAAAATAGGTTTCTTGTCATTTTTCTCAAAAGTTAATAGTTTTAAAGTTATAAGCGATTTAAATCCGAAGTCGATTCGAAGGCGATTTAAAGCGCATCTTCGGATTTAAATCGCTTATAACTTTAAAACTATTAACTTTTGAGAAAAATAACAAGAAACCTATTTTATTTAGAATGTCCCGAAAAATCTAAAAAAAATATTTTTTTTAAGAAAATAGGAGAATTTTGGAAAGCGTGCGCGCCGCACCGGCAAAAAAATCGGATGGACACGCATAATTAACAATTAAATAACAACGGTATAAATTGAAGTTAGACCCTATCGGTGTGCAGAATCTTTAAAATGAATATTTAAACTACCATTCAAGTACTTGGCAACCTCAAAAATACTCATTTAAATATGAGTTTTTAAGCCTTGAAAATGCGTATTTTCGCATTTTTCAGATTTTAAATCTCATGTAACTCGAAAACTGTCAATTTTTAAGAAATCAAGAGACATACATTTCTTGTTTAGAATGACCAAAAAAACTTAAAAAAATATTCTTCGGGGCAAAAAAATGTGATCTTTTGTATTTGTTTAAAAAAATTGTTTAAACAATTTCTGCCCAAAAATTCCGCCCGGCACCCTTCAGATTTGTTTACAGGAGATATTTTTGAATATGAATCCACAAAGAATCCGAATCAGAAATTTTTTCAGACGGGAGCGGTCTCACCACATGGACTAATATACGCAGTAAGGTCTCGTTTTATGCGGTGGATACGTTCTACAGAAAAGCGCATAAAAAAATCGCATAAAAAAAGACTACTTGCATTGAAAAAGTAGAGATATGTTCCGTAGTTTTCTAAACTCACATAAATAGTGTAGGAAACAGAGGTTGAACCTTGCAAAATGGACACAAGGCCGGTTTTATTTTATTTTTTCGTTATATCAAGGGGTGCTTATTATAAGACCAACTTTTTCTGAAAAAAATTCGCCCCGGTACCCCCCTTTTTACCCCTTAAAAGGGGGTAATTTGTGGTTTTTGCGGAACGTAGCCCTTCCTGTACCCTTTACAAATTTTTTTTTATAAAAATATGAAGAGGACTATATTTTCTACGATTTATTTCCCGACAGCATATGTCTATCATCCACCATTTAGCGGGGGTGGCCCCCCAAAGTTGACAAGTTTTTAAAAAAGATGTTTTTAAAAAAAAAATATTTTTCCCTAACTGTAACGGAAATTAAGAAGAAATCCTACGACACTTATTCGCAAATAAGTGACTGATTTTTTGGTATAGGTTTCACTTAAGGGTAATTGCCCTATTTTTAATTACAGGGTGTTACATTTTAAAAAATCCCTTTTTAAACCATCTGAACCGTTTATGCTAGAGTAAAAAGACTTTCAGCGATTACCCATGTACTGGTGCTATTTACAAATTTGTATAATGCACCCCCATTTTTTCCCCGGAACCACCCCAAAAAAAAAAGAAGAATTAATAAATAAAGTGATTTTCTTGGAATCCTTCACACACAATGCCGTTTATTAATATGCTTCATACATCATTTTGTGCAAGTTATTATTACCCATACATGGACACCAAAAGCGATTTATTAGTGCAACCCCTGTAGCCAAAAAAAAATAAATAAAAGGGGGGGTTGAAATGTTTTTTTGTTTTTTGCTTATTGATCCACATGGATCCACATGCTTCATTAATAGTGCTTTTTAAAAATATATATGGTTATTGCAACATCCCTGCGGAAACCACCCCTATCCTTGAAAATATACTGCAGAAACTATCCCTATCCCTTGGCGAGGATGTTTTTACGATTTTCTCATTACCTATACATTCTTTTTAAACAAAACTTATACAAGGTTAAATACCACTATTTACTCTAAAAATTAGGTCCTATTCATTTTTTTCGTGTAAGCAACCGTTACGGCACAGTGGCGCCGTAAACCTCATATATGCTTTGGCGGGCTCCAGTTTTTGTTTTTTTTTTCGTCATCTGTTCGTTTTATTGATAAAGTACTTATGTAGAATAAAACATCATAGTGTAACCTACAAATTATGACCTATGCACATTTTACAATCTTTGCGCCCCAAAGCCACAGTGGTGGCCCAAAATCAATTTTTGCATATTTTCGCCACCTACACGCGTTTTATTGCATTAATGCTACCGTAATAGCACAATATTTATCCTTAAGTGGTCGTTAAGCAGTGGCGGATCAAGGGAGGGGTGATGGGGGTGATCACCTCCCCCCTCTCAAACCAAGTGATATATTCAAATATAAAAATATTCATTTATTTTTATAGAAATACTTATATTATATTATTATTTTTATAAGAATGGCGTACTTTTTATGCTTTACCGACAGTGGAGGATCCAGCATCGTTAAGAGGGGGTGCCAATTGGCTAAATTTCTATAAAAATAAAAGAATATTTTTATAATCTTTGAATACAATATCACTTGGTTAGAGAGGGGGGAGGTGATCACCCCTATCACCCCTCCCTTGATCCGCCACTGCTTAGCGACCACTTAAGGATAAATATTGTGCTATTACGGTAGCATTAATGCAATAAAACGCGTGTAGGTGGCGAAAATATGCAAAAATTGATTTTGGGCCACCACTGTGGCTTTGGGGCGCAAAGATTGTAAAATGTGCATAGGTCATAATTTGTAGGTTACACTGTGTTGTTTTATTTTACATAAGTACTTTATCAATAAAACGAACAAATGACGAAAAAAAAAACAAAAACTGGAGCCCGCCAAAGCATATATGAGGTTTACGAGGCCACTGTGCCGTAACGGTTGCTTATACGAAAAAAATGAATAGGAACTAATTTTTAGAGTAAATAGTGGTCTTTAACCTTGTATAAGTTTTGTTTAAAAAGAATGCATAGGTAATGAGAAAATCGTAAAAACATCCTCGCCAAGGGATAGGGGTAGTTTCTGCAGTATATTTTCAAGGATAGGGGTGGTTTCTGCAGGGATGTTGCAATAACTATATATATTTTTGAAAAGCACTATTGATGAAGCATATGCACATATGAATCAAAAAGCAAAAAACAAAAAAAAAAATTCAGCCCCCCATTTTATTTATTTTTTTTTTTTTGGCTACAGGGGTTGC
The DNA here is from genome assembly GCF_917563875.1 of Diabrotica virgifera virgifera. Lineage (NCBI taxonomy): Eukaryota > Metazoa > Arthropoda > Insecta > Coleoptera > Chrysomelidae > Diabrotica > Diabrotica virgifera. The sequence goes on from NC_065450.1 coordinate 154,258,369, forward strand.
ACTATGAAATTGCTTTTGGTGTCCATCCTTGGGTAATAATAACGTGCACAAAATGATACATGAAGCATATTAATAAAGGGCAATGTGTGTGAATGATTCCAAGAAAATCACTTTATTTATTAATTCTTCTTTTTTTTTGGGTAGTTCCGACGAAAAAATGTGGGTGCATTATACAAATTTGTAAATAGCACCAGTACATGGGTAATTGCTGAAAGTCTTTTTACTCTAGCATAAACGGTTCAGATGGTATAAAAAGGGGTTTCTTAAAATGTAACACCCTGTAATTAAAAAAAGGGCAATTACCCTTAAGTGAAACCTATACCAAAAAATCAATCAATTATTTATGAATAATTGCCGCAGGAAAAATATATATTTTTTAAAAACATCTTTTTTAAAAACTTGTCAACTTTGGGGCGCCACCCCCGCTAAACGGTGGATGATAGAGAGATTCTGTCGGGAAATAAATCGTAGAAAATATAGTCCTCTTCATATTTCTATAAAAGAAATTTGTTGTAAAAGGTACAGGAAAGGCTACGTTCCGCAAAAACCACAAATTACCCCCTTTAAAGGGGTGAAAGGGGGGTTCCGGGGCGAAATTTTTTCAGAAAAAGTTAGTCTTATAATAAGCACCCCCTGATAATCCATAAAAAAAATAAAACCGGACTTGTGTCCATTTTGCAAGGTTCAACCTTTGTTTCCTACACTATAAAATGGTGGACGTTTGTCCACCAAAAATTGTATGTGTTTGATGTTTTTTTTTTTTTCATTAGGCCAAATAAAATCTTAAAGAAGGAATTAAAAACGCAAACTAACGATATTGAAATTGCAAAAACCTCTTCTAATGAAATATAAAACTTTATGACACTAAATTAAATGTTTCAATCCAGAAATCAAAATGTGCTGTTTATTATACTGCAACTTGAAATCAGCAACATTTACGCCCGGTTTCATAATCAGCTAAAAGTGAACATTAACTAAAGTTCAGTTTAACGTTGATATTTTTTACCCATATGAATGGCATTGATAAAGGTACCAACTTAAAATTTAAAGTCCACTTTATAGTCGAGGAAATTAAGCTGAAAAAATGGCAAAACCTCGCAATTTTTTCGTCCAGCATCGATTTGTACAAAAATTTGGGATTAGGCTCATTTCACCCTCTAGTTCATTTTCCATATTGAGCCGTTATACGCTTTTGGTTTTGGAAGGGTGAAAACTACCCCTAGTTTTAAAAAAATATAAAATAACATTTTAAACTATAATATTGTCAACATTTGGTTCTTATTAGTTACTTAATGAGTGTTTTATGCTTTAAGATATACTTTCATAATATTTCAACCCTTAAAACCACCCTTGTTGGAGCTATATATAAAAAATTTACTTATCCTAAAAGAATAATTTCGGCTTGCATCGATTTACATAAAAATTTGGGATTAGGATCATCTCACCCTGTACTTCATATTCTATATCATGCTTAAGGGCGTTGATTATTTTTAGGGGTGTAAACTACCCCTTATTGTCAAAAATTATATAAAAACATTGTAAACTTTAATATGGGTAAAATTTGGTTTTGATTGGTTAAATAATTATTGTTTTATACTTTAGGATATAATATCATAATATTTCAACCCTTAAAAACCACCCTTAATAACATTACAGTTTTTATAAGTAGATATTTTAATAGGTCTATACAGAAAAAAAGTAGAATTAAAGAATTACAAAAACATCTATTTACACAAAAATACGAATTAACAAATATGTACAAATACAAATACAAATAGTTTTTTAGTCATCTTCCAGTATACGAACCGGTTCTGTGGTATTATACATACATTGAAAATTATCCATAAGTGGACAATCCGAATTTTTCGAAAAAAAATTCGTTTTATAAACATAGTTCCTTCATTTTTGGCGGTGAAAAGTTTTTTCAAAAATGATTTTGTAGGATTTTTGAAGAGTTATAAGACTGTGTAAGCAAAATTCCGTTAGATCCCTCAGTTTTTAATTAGGGTGGGTTTAAAGGGCTTGAATAAGGGGGTGTTTACTGGTAAATAGAGGTTTTAAACAGCTATATCTCGCTAACTGTTCACTGTAATGAAAATATATCCACAAGAGAATTTTATCTATTAAAGAAGCTACAATTTAGTGGTTTGTCATTTTTTTCGTATCTCCAGTATTTTCGGAGATATTTTGAAGTAAAAGGTGAAAAATGGGAAATTCCAAAAAATTTATTTCTCTTTAAACTCCAATTATTCTAAAATTAGGCCTTTTAAATAGGTCAAACTTCTTAAGTGTATTGATAGTATAAATATAAAAGGAAATACAGAAAGGTGAAGATCAATTTTTAATCAGGAGGGTAGTTAAGGGGTTGTTTTCACTGATTTTTTTATAGAGAATAGCAGGTACCGACATTTTTTTGATCATAAGTCACTTACTTCTTAGACTAGAAACTTTTTATTATTTTTTTTGAAAGACCTAACTGTATACTTGAAAAAAGATTATATAAGTTTTCCTTGAAAAATGCAAAATTTTCCCTTATTTTACTTTGAATATTTCAAATTATGCATTTGACGAAAAAACCTAACTTTTAACATGCCGTATCTCGGTTTGTATTGGTCTTAGCGATATTACAGAAAAATAATTTGGTTTGTTTTACTAAAAGATACAATTTTGATTTCTACAGTTTTTTTGATTAAATGCATATTTTTCGAGGTATTCTCAAAAAACCCTCTAAAAAAGTCGATTTTTTCATCGAAAAACTGTTACTTTCAAGCGCGAATAACTCGAAAAATATTAGTTTTACGAAGAAAATGTAAAAAACATTTTTTTCTTACAATTACTTTTTACATCGATTTGCATAGTTAAAATGTAATAAAAAATTCCCGCCCTCGAGATGGGGTGGCAACCACCCCCAAGGTTTTAGCGTACAGCGGCATGATATAGAAAATGGTCCTTGGACTATTCCCTACCTTCTGTGAAAATTTCAAGTAAATCCATGCTGGACGAAAAAATTGCGAGCCAAAATGCTTCATTTCCTCGACTATTAACTGATTATGAAACCGAGCGTTAAACTCTTAAATACTTAAACATTTAAATTTAATTTCAAAAGAATTCCAGGTTATACGTTATACCTTTCAATGCGAAACTCAGATTGATGTAATAGCTATATGCTACATCATGGAACAATGGGGATAACCGAATTGCAAACGCTCAGATTAATGACATCTAGATGGAAATAGTTAATATTAATTATACTAGTTATTAATAATAGAAATTTTTTAATGAAATACAAACCGCATAAGTTCAAAATCGCATAAAAAAATCCGCATAAAAAGAGACCTTACTGTATACCAGTATAGGTCCATTAAACAATTTTGTACTTACTCATTAGACTAAACGATATAAGGTTTTACATATAACACATAAACGAACATAAGAGTCCAAATATCACGACAAAACCATGAACATATAACTAGTAAAGCATACCAACCTATCGTTGATACAAATGACCAATTATTTGAATAAATAATTAGCGGCCACCTAAAAACATTTACTTAAAACAGCGTGTGTGCATCTACAGCAAACAAATTGTATGTGTATGACGTATAAATATTAACAACAAACTTTTAATAGCGTTATCGTACAACACAGAACACAATACTTTTTGTTAGTCGCTGAACTTTTATACGTACCGTATAAAATTGAAATATTTTAGGTGTATAATTGCAAACTATTAAGATTTTTATTCTATTAAACAGTATTTAAATAAGTTTTACCGATCCGATATTTGACTATAGTGTAGGAAACAGAGGTTGAACCTTGCAAAATGGACACAAGTCCGGTTTTATTTTTTTTCTGTTATATCAAGGGGTGCTTATTATAAGACTAACTTTTTCTGAAAAAATTTCGCCCCGGAACCCCCCTTTTCACCCTTTTAAAGGGGGTAATTTGTGGTTTTTGCGGAACGTAGCCCTTCCTGTACCTTTTACAAACAATTTCTTTTATAGAAATATGAAGAGGACTATATTTTCTACAATTTATTTCGTGACAGTATATGTCTATCATTCACCATTTAGCGGGGGTGGCGCCACAAAGTTGACAAGTTTTTAAAAAAGATGTTTTTAAAATATATATATTTTTCCCTAACTGTAACGGAAATTAAGAAGAAATCCTGCGGCAATTATTCACAAATAAGTGACTGATTTTTTGGTATAGGTTTCACTTAAGGGTAATTGCCCTATTTTTAATTACAGGGTGTTACATTTAAAAAAAAAAAAACCTTTTTATACCATCTGAACCGTTTATGCTACAGTAAAAAGACTTTTAGCGATTACCCATGTACTGGTTCTATTTACAAATTTGTATAATGCACCCCCATTTTTTTCCCGGAACCACCCCAAAAAAAGAAGAATTAATAAATAAAGTGATTTTCTTGGAATCCTTCACACACAATGCCCTTTATTAATATGCTTCATATATCATTTTGTGCACGTTATTATTACCCATGTATGGACACCAAAAGCGATTTCCTAGTGCAACCCCTGTAGCCAAAAAAAAATAAATAAAATGGGAGATTGAAATTTTTTTTGTTTTTTGCTTTTTGATCCATATGGGCATATGCTTCATAAATAGAGCTTTTCAAAAATATATATGGTTATTGCAGCATCCCTGCGGAAACCACCCCTATCCTTGAAAATATACTGCAGAAACTACCCCTATCCCTTGGCGAGCATGTTTTTACGATTTTTTCATTACCTATGCATTCTTTTTAAACAAAACATATATATACCCCTGTAGTTGCACTAGGAAATCGCTTTTGGTGTCCATGCATGGGTAATCATAACGTGCACAAAATGATATATGAAGCATATTAATAAAGGGCATTGTGTGTGAAGGATTCCAAGAAAATCACTTTATTTATTAATTCTTCTTTTTTTTGGGGTGGTTCCGGGGAAAAAATGGGGGTGCACTATACAAATTTGTAAATAGAACCAGTACATGGGTAATCGCTGAAAGTTTTTTTACTCTAGCATAAACGGTTCAGATGGTATAAAAAGGGGTTTTTTAAAATGTAACATCCTGTAATTAAAAAAAGAGCAATTACCCTTAAGTGAAACCTATACCAAAAAATCAATCAATTATTTGTGAATAATTACCGCAGGATTTCTTCTTAATTTCCGTTACAGTTAGGGAAAAATATATACATTTTTAAAACATCTTTTTTAAAAACTTGTCAACTTTGGGGCGCCAGCCCCGCTAAATGGTGGATGATAAACAGATGCTGTCGGGAAATAAATTGTAGAAAATATAGTCCTCTTCATATTTTTATAAATGAAATTTTTTGTAAAAGGTACAGGAAGGGCTACGTTCCGCAAAAACCACAAATTACCCCCTTTAAAGGGGTGAAAAGGGGTGTTCCGGGGCAAATTTTTTTCAGAAAAAGTTAGTCTTATAATAAGCACCCCTTGATATACCAGAAAAAAAATAAAACCGGACTTCTGTCCATTTTGCAAGGTTCAATCTTTGTTTCCTACACTACTAGTTAACAAAACTGTGGTATATTATAGTCCAGGATAATAAGGTTTTTTCCAAGACACTTCAACAGCCAGGGTACTGAAGCAATTGTTCGACAGGTAATACCTATAAGAACAAATTGTAACTATTTCCTGCGTAGGATCTGGCGACTACGTTATTTAAAACCAATTTAGTGTAGAAAAACAGCCTTGTTTCCTTTTTTTTTTTCAAATCAATGGAAAAATAGTAAAACTTATGGTTTTAGAAGGAAGCTTTAAAATGGCGTATTACAAAGTTTGATATACTCATTTATTGTTAATATAATTGCGAAGAAAGGCAGAAATTGTAAAAAAATTAATTTCGCAATATATTATTATTTATTAAGCTCAACAGGCCGTGAAGGCCTAGGGCTGAAAGATTTAATTTTTCCTTACAATTACTATTACATATTTATATATAATGCTATATCCTATACTACTATAATATATACAATATTACATTTGTTTGTATAAAACACTTAATACTACACTTAACATTATAGTCTTTCCATACATTTCTTCACCACTTCCTTCCATTGTTTTCTGTCCAAAGCTTTTTCTTTCCAGTTTACAATATTACTTTGTTTTAAGTCTTCATATACGCTGTCCTTCCATCTCCTTCTTGGTCTTCCTATTCTTCTTTTTTGTATTGGCTTACGTAATAGAACCATTTTTGGCATTCTCGCCTTTCCCATTCTTTCTATGTGTCCTAAGTATCGGATTCTCTGTGCTTTGATTGCCGTCGTTATTTTTGGTTCATTATATAGTTCTTCAAGTTCCTTATTATTTCTTCTTCTCCATTGACCGTCTATTTTCACGCCTCCATATATTGCTCGTTGTATTTTCCTCTCCCATCTTTCTAAAAGGTCTATTTCTGATTTTTTAAGCACCCATGTTTCACATGCATATGTAGCTGTAGGTCTGATAACTGTTTTGTAGATTCTTATTTTTGTTTTTCTTGACACATCTTTGGATTTCATTAATGGACGCAATGCTCCATACTTTTTGTTTGCTTTTGCTATTCTTGCTTTTATTTCCCCTTCCCCATGTCCCTTTTCATCTACTTTTACACCCAGGTATGTAAATTCTGAAACTCTTTTAAATGCGCATACATTTTCTCCTTCTATATCCAATGTGAAATTGTCTTCATTTTCTTTATCTGTTTCTCCCATTATCATGTATTTTGTCTTTTCCTTATTTATGAGAAGACCAAAAGGTTTGGCTTGTTTTATTATATTGCTCATTAATTTTGTTAGCTCTTTCTTACTTGTCGATAATAATGTTAGATCATCTGCGAATGCAATACATTGGTGGCCATTTTTAAAAATCGTTTCCTGTGTGCTTATTTTACTTTTCCTGATTATTCCTTCCAGTATTACATTAAAAAGAGTCGTTGATAGTGGGTCTCCTTGTCTTAATCCTTCCTTTGTTTCAAAATTATTTGATTTATGTCCCTTCCATGCTATTTCGTTTGTGGAGTTATCCATAGTCATCTTTACCATCCTGACGATTTTACTTGGTATGCCCATTTCTTTCATTAGTGCGTACATCTGTTGCCGCTTTACCGTATCATAGGCCTGTTTAAAGTCGACGAACAGGACGTATACTGCTATTTTATGTTCGTAGCACGTAGTTTGGATTTCTTTTAACGCAAATATTTGGTCTGTCGTCGACCTATTACTTCTGAATCCTGCCTGATATTCGCCCAATATCTTTTCCGTGTATTGATTCAGCTTTTTTCTTAAGATGTTTGTCAATATTTTGTACACGACTTCTAGCAACGCAATACCTCTATAATTTTCACATCTCATTTTATCACCTTTTTTATGTATGGGGCATATCCTTGCCCTGGTCCATTCTCCTGGCATTCTTTCTGTTTCCCATATACTTTTTATCAGGCTATGTATCTCCTTGTGTAGTCTTTTTCCTCCTGCCTTTATCATTTCCGCCGATATTTCCGTTATTCCTGGGCTTTTATTGTTTTTTAGCCCTCTTATTTCATTTTCTATTTCTTCCCTCGTAGGTGTTTCTATTACTATATGGTCATCTTCAATTTCCAGGATTGTTCCCCTTTCTTCTTCGTTTTTGTTTAAAAGTTGTGTAAAATAAGTTTGCCAATTTCTCATTATTTCCCCGGGTTCATTTATTAATATTCCTTCCTCATTTTTCATATATGGGTTATGTTTCTGATATCCCCTTTCCATTTTTCTTGTTTCCTGGTAAAAGGATCTTATTTCCTTTTTTTGGAATTTTTCCTCTATCACTTTGAGTTTTTCTTCGTTGTATTTTCTTTTTTTATTTCTGCATGTTCTCTTCATAATTCTCTTCAATTCTCTATATTCTTGTGTGCTAATGTCACTATTATTTCTTAAGTTTTTTATTCTTATTTTTCTAATTTCTTCTGCTATTTTTTGACATTCCTCATCATACCATTCTTTTGCTTTTTGTTTTCTATTACCTTTAATTAATATTTCTTTACTGGTGTTTAAAACTGCTTCTTTTATGCTTTCCCACTTTTCTTCCGGGTCTAGTGTTTCTGGTTCTTCGTTTAGTCTGCTGGTTATTTGTTGTTCGTACTTCTTCTGTGTCATATTATCTTTTAGTATTGCTGTGTTGAATTGTTTTTTGATTTCTTTGTCCCTTTGATTGTCTTTCTTTATATTAGCATTTATTCTATAGGCTGCTCTTACCAAAAAGTGATCTGAGTCACATTCCGCTCCTCTCATACTTTTTATATTTATTATATTATGGGCGTGCTTCTTCTCTATTAATATGTGGTCTATTTGATTTATTGTCCTTTTGTCAGGGGAAATCCACGTTCCTTTATGTATATCTTTTCTGCGTTGGTATGTGCTTTTTATTACCATTTGTCTTTCTGTGGCAAAACCTATAATTCGTTGACCATTATCATTTGATACATCGTGTTTACTGTATTTTCCTGTTATATTTTCATATATATCCTCTTTTCCCACTTTAGCATTGCAGTCTCCCATTACTATTTTGATATCAAATGCTGGTAATCTGTCATATTCTCTCTCTAGTTGCTCATAGTATGCATCTTTGTCTTCTTCGGTGGCGTCTTCTATTGGTGCATGTACATTTATTATGCTTATGTTTCGTTGATTCCCTTTTAACCTGATTGTGCACATTCTATCTGATATCGGCTTGAAATTCATCACTCTGGTTTTCCATCTTTTCTGTATGATAAAGCCTGTTCCTAGCAATCTGTTATTCCCCCCACTTTTAAAAAATACTATATCATCTATTTCTACTATTTCTGTGTCTAATTGTTTTGTTTCTTGTAAAGCTAATATATCTATTTCATATCTTTTTGTTTCTCTAATTAATTCTTTAAGTTTTCCCGTTTCATAAGTGCCTCTTACGTTCCATGTTCCCAAATTAGTTTTCATTTTCTTGTTTTTAATCCCAATCGTCTCCTTGTCCATTGCCGTTGTTGCTACCGTTTCATTTACGTCGTTTAGTTTTTTTTGGTTTCTGTTTTGGTTTTCTATTTTTAAGAGTTGTTGCTGATGTTTATTCCATGTCCATACCTCCTCATTTATTTTTATTTTTTGAAATCCTACCTTGACGTTTTTTCCTTCCAATTTAGCCTCTTTTGCCTTCGTTCTGATTGTACCCTGTATCATCCGTTCATTTTTGTCCATGTCGTCATTAATATATATTTCTTTTCCCTTTATGTCTCTCAATTTGCCTTTATTTTTCATAATTTCTTCTTTGTCCGTTGCATTTTCGAGCTCAATCAAGCAGGATTTACTTCCAATTTTTCTTGCGCTTTTTATTTTTGTCTCAACTTTTAGTGCATTGCATAAAAAATCTTGGACGTTATCTTTTGTTATGTTTTGATCGTAGGTATCCATATCTACTCCCTGCAGTATTATATTATTTCGTCTTTTGTCCTTTTCCATTCTGTCTATTTTATTTTCCAATTCTTCCACTTTTTGTTGGGTTTCTCTGTTTTCCTGTTTCAGCTTTTCATTTTCTTGTCTGAGTTCCTTCATTTCCGCTCTGTACTCTTTTTGCTCTTCTCTTAGTTCCCTTATTTCCATTGTGATAATATTTAGGCTCTCCAATATTTTTTCTAGTTGCCTATCATTCCCAGGCGACCGATGTACTTTTTTACTTCTGCTATCGTCTGCCTCATCTTCCGATTCATCTCCTCTTTTTCTTGTCTTTTCGTCCACACTATACTCGTTCTCAGCCATTTTGTACGTAGCGTTAACTGGGCACACCCGTTTCAACCACGAGGAGGTATTCCCAATTATCCACGCACCAAAATTGCTTTTGTTTTTCGGCAGGTGTTTCTATTTTTTTTAAATCCGGCAACACCGCTTGAAATTTGACCAGCGTTCGCCAGTGTTTATAAGCTTATCTGTTAGCTGTTAACCTCACTTTTATTTGTCCGTTTAGTATTTTATACTATTTTTTACCGTTTTTACTTATATTATTCTTGCATTAGGTAGGGCACAGTTTATACCTTACCTTTTTCACTCACTCAGCATTCAATGTTCGCTGCACCACGCGAAAATCGGGTAAAATGCAGGCGAAAATTAAAACACTTTGTTTTCTATCTAATGCCACGTTGCCCCTCCCACGTTTCGCAATAACTGTTGTAAAATTAGTGCACAGCTTTGAAATTTTTGTCAAATGAGGGTTCTTTGGTGCCTAATATGTGATAAAAATTTCAAAGCGATTCATTCAATTGTTTAAATTTTTTAGCAATAACATAAGTCAGAAAAAAATGATTTTAGAACCATTCTACAGGTGTCAACTGAAAGATGATTTAAAAAGCTAAACTTTAAATAAACTTTAAAACATTTTTAAGAAAAGTAAATAAAAATGCATTTATTAGTAATAAATAATTATGCAAAAGTATCATCAACTTTTCCTTAAAAACTTTTTGAATACCATTGTTTCAAGAAAATAAATTTTTTACCGGGTTTTTATCAATTTTTTTTTCCTAAATTTCAAAATATTAATAACTAAGTTTTTAGCTACTATTCTAACATCCCACGTTGATTCGCAAGATTACCACTAAACACAAACTAAGGATAAAGGGAAATAAATAAATATATGACACAAATCATCATCATCAATCTCTTTGCCTTATCCCTATGTGGGGTCGGCTGCCCTAATTGCATTTCTCCACACAGTTCTATCTTGAGTCATATCAATGTTAATCCCCTTTACCAACATGTCCTGCCTTATCGTCTCCCTCATGTCAATTCTATCTTGAGTCATATCAATGTTAATCCCCTTTACCAACATGTCCTGCCTTATCGTCTCCCCCATGTCTTCTTTGGTCTTCCTCTCCTACTTCTTCCAGGAATCTGCACTTCAGCTATTCTTCGTATTGGGTGATTAACTTCTCGACGTTGAACATGACCAAACCATCTTAACCTATGCTCTCTCATTTTGGCATCAATTGGTGCCACACCTAGACTTCTACTAATAAACTCATTTCTAATTTTATCCTTCTTTGTCACTCCACGCATTCATCTGAGCATTCTCATTTCCGCCACATGCATTCGTTGTTTCTCTTTCTTTTTCACTGCCCAACATTCAGTTCCGTACATCATAGCCGGTCTTATGGTTGTTTTATAGAATTTTCCCTTCAGCTTCATTGAAATTTTTCTGTCAGACAACACACCACTCGCTTCTTTCCACTTCATCCATCCAGCCCTAATTCTACTGCATGCATCTCCATATATTTCTCCATTACTCAGTAATACCGATCCTAGGTACTTAAAACTATTGCTTTTCACAATAATTTCACCATCCAAAGATACCATTTTATTTGTGGTAACTCCATCTTTAAATGAACATTCCAAATACTCTGTTTTTTTCCTTAGTCCATTGAAATGTTACATTTTTAGGCCATACCTGCATTTGTTAGAGTCAATTTTATTTTTTTAATATGTAGGGGGGATCAGTAGAAGCTTAAGTTCAAGTTTTTGGGGTCGTCACCCTTGTCCCCCGGCCGCCATCTTGGAAAAGGGGTGCAAAAGGGTTTCGCTCTATATCTCGTAAACTACCAACCCTACGAAAAATCTAATTAAACCTAAAATGTAGCAAATTAAATTTTCTACAATTTTGTTTCTATTACTTTTTATCGTGAAGTGACCAACAAAAAAAATATAAACAAAAGTAAGTAAACATTTTTTTACAAGTTTGTTTTGGAGGTTATAACTTTTTTTCAGTTTATTTTACAATAAAATAATATTATAGCAATTTTGTAGAAGGTCTTTCAGCGAACAATTTCCACTATAAAGGTGTTTAATTCTGTTTATTTAGCTAGGTTCTACAGCGCTCCAAACTTAACAAGATTCTCGGATGTTCATAGGGATATAATAAAAACAGAACGTTAGGCTTACTTTTCTATCTTAATATTATTTTTATATTACTATGCTATTATTAATCTATTTTTGATATTTCTAGCCACTATAAAACTTAAAACCCTAAGCATATATAGAAAAGGACAAACTCGCCGGTCCAGAAGAAGAATGACGCTAACGCAAAATTCTTCAGAAGAGCAAACAAACGCTTTTTAAATATTTAAAATATGGATTAAATAAAGAGTAATTGCCAGGAGCCTCGGTATGGCGCTGGTTTTTTGACAACGATGGCTTTAATTTTCATCGATATTGGTTCAAATTTCATTATCTTAATTTAATCGCCCTATTTTCAACCCTATCTACAGTTGCGTCATTGTGAATCTGAAACAAGGTCTAATATAGCAAGTATTTCAGTAACGACGCAACTACCCTATAGTGGCTCAGCAGATTTTTACAGTTCTGTCTTTTGGAACATCTTTACATAGGATTTTAGAAGTTAATTGCGCAATAAACAGGAATTGACAAAATTTGCAGTTACGTCATTTTTCTACCGTACCGGACTGAATATCTGCTTGCTATTACTTTTATTATTACAATTTATCCTATGTGGCACAGCAGTCGGTCTCCCTCTACCTAACTTATTCTTACAGTTGTGCTACCTATTTTGACCACGTGCAGTCGTATTAAAAATTGTGAAAAGTATTTTGAGTTTTATAGATAATACTATTGAGAGTCTTGTGTGTGAAATTTGTATTTTTGTGATTAGATAAGCATTTTGTGTTTTTTGCAAGAGCGCATTATGAGTAGTGGTTATTTTATTTGTAAGAGACCTATGGGGAAAATTATTTGTCAGTGGGAAAGTCGAGCCATCTTTACTCACTGTTGTCTGGAAACCCTGAGATACAAACGATTCGCTAAAACAGTGACAAAAAATGCATTTAATCTCTTCTTACCTCCTCCAACACAAGATGCAGCCCGTTTCCACAGACTCCGAGTGTATCACCATATTCAGTCATGGTTCAGTAAACATTGTGATCCAGAAAATTGGGGCTGGAAAAAGCATGGAAAATTTTGGAAACCAATCCAAACTTCCAAGCCTCCAGTACCCCCGAGCTTATGAAATTCATCTTTAGCAGATGCAATGGAAACTGGAAGTACATGTGGTTGCCGAAAAGCAGACCTCAAATGTTCAGCAGTGTGCCTCTATATTGTGGTGGTGCAAGTTACAGCAACATCGTGGACATATCAACATTAATTATTGAAGAGAATGAATTTTTTAGATGAATTACCGACAATGACGCTAACTCTAACTCTCATACCACAAAAATTCACCTCGGATACCGATTCAGATCTTGACTCGCAGCTTGGACCATCAAAAAAAAATGAAAAATAATAACCATGATAGATCTTTTTCAACATGTAATAATAAATAATATTATTTCGTCTAGAAATTGTCCATGGATTAGGCCTATTGGGGATACCACACACAAAACGCGCCTCCAGACTCTACCTCATAAGTGGCAGTGAAAAGGGTCAAGAATAGCTTAATAATAGCATAGGAATGTTAAAATCATAATAAATAAATACAGTACGTCCACAAAGTAACGCATAAATTGATTAGTTCGTAAACCGGAGACTTTAAGAAAAAAAACCCGAAACAGGTCGATTTTTATTTTTAAATTACGATTTTTTGGCATACATATCATACTACATACATACTGTCTACAGAAATTTTAAAAATAGAAACACAGAATAAATGTCAAGAGATTATAAATCTACCAATAACAGAGGCTAAAGAAGAATGGACTGAAGTGAAAAGAAATAAACAAAGAAGAAAAAAGATAAATAGACCCCAAATTGTTGGTACTAGCACCGAGGGAGCTGCTGCCGGAATAAAGGGTGTCCCTAAATTCACCGACTTGCATGTATACAGAGTTGACCCAGCTACCGATGTGGCTACGATAGAAAAATTATTAAAATCGCACTTCCCAGAGGTTGTATGTGAATCTATAACATCCAAACATCCAACCGTTTATGCATCCTTCAAAGTAAGAATATATCAAGAGAATTTTAAGAAAGCCATGGACCCATCGATCTGGCCTAAAAATGCATGTGTTAATAGTTTTTTATACCTTCGGAACAATTACAAACTCCAATCCCAGAGGTAATGTTTAACCCTGAGTTGATGCTACTTAATGTCCAAAGTATTAGTGTTGAAAAAGCTTGTGAAATTTCTTTAGATATTAATAACTTTAAGGATATAAACGTAATTTGTTTAACAGAATTATGGGAGACAATTGACTCTGTAGACTACGTTTACCTTGAAGGTTATAATCTAGTAAGTAACTACACCCGTGACAACTTCTGCAGAGGTGGAGGCATAGGAATATGGGTTAGAAATGGTTTAAAATCAAGCAAAATCGATGTTCACGAGTTTTGTGTTAATAAACATTCAGAATTTTGTTGCATTTCATATAAAGACAGATTAAATAACATAGTTATAATATTAAACTGTTATAGGTCCCCCTCTGGCAATATTAATACTTTTTTAGAAAATCTTGAGTCGGTTTTAAATTTCGTTTTTAAATCTAATACTTATATTATTGTATGCGGTGATTTTAATATTGATACAAGATATTTAAATTATGATGTTATCAAACTACAAAATGTCCTTTCTTCTTTTAATGTAAATTTTAATCTCGTAAAATGGCCCACTAGGGTCACAGATACCAGCATTACGACAATTGATAACGTTTTTGTTAATTTTTCAAACTCTTCTGTTACTTGTGTAAACGACAATACTGTGTCCGACCATCGAACTGTACTGATTGAGTTTGATTTTGGGGCGGGTGAGTCGAGTGTTTTCTATCAAAAAAGAAATTTTAATGACATTACTATAAATAAATTTATAAATGACATCTCAAGTGAGGACTGAAATCAAATATATGGTATCCTAGATACAAATATTGCTTTTAATACCTTTTTTAATATTTTTATGTATCATTTTAACATTAATTTTCCTATTATAAATAAAAAGTCCAAATTAAATAGTAATAAATGGGTTAATAATGAGGTGAGACAATCAAGTTGCCAATTAAAAATTTGCATGCATTATCTAGGGCATTTCCAGAGTTGCGTGATTATTATAGACATAAAAAAAGAGAGCATCAAAAGCTTCTAAATTTAACCTAAAAATGCCATTACCAAAATATAATAAGCACCTCAGATAATCCTTCTAAAAGTGCTTGGAAAATTATATCTGATTTTTCAAAAGGTAAAAAAAATGAGAGTAACATAACACTTTCAAACGGGGATAACTTAATTACAGATCCATTAGAAATAGCCAATAAATTTAACCTATTTTTTAAAAATGCTCCATTGGATGCAATTACGACAATTCCAAACAAACCTGATAATACATATCCTTGTAACAACACTGTTTTGGATGTCCACTTTCTTCTACATCCGTACACTACAATAGAATTAAACAAATTATTAAACCAAAAACTAAAAAACAAAAAATCTCAGGGCTTTGATGAAATCCCTGGGTTTTTAATAAAAAAGGTTGTTTCGTTTATAATATCGCCATTAACATATTTAGTTAATTTATCATTTTCAAATGGCAATTTTCCAGATTGTATAAAAACGGGAAAGGTGTTACCAATTCATAAAAAGGGTGACCCAAAACAAGTAAATAATTACCGCCCAATAACAATTTCTTCGGTATTTTCAAAAATTTTTGAGTACAGTTATTTACAAAGACTTAACTCATTTTTACAGACGAATAAAGTGATTGTTAGTAACCAACATGGTTTCCAGTCCAAAAAATCTACCCATACAGCAATGCATTCCTTTTATGATACTCTCGCATCTTTAATAGATACTGGAGAGAGTCCTATTGGGATATTTTGTGATCTTAGCAGGGCTTTCGACTGTGTCAATCACGAAATTTTATTTTATAAATTAAAAAATATCGGCATTCAAGGACGTGCGTTAAATTGGTTAACATCATATTTAACTGCACGTCGTCAATACGTCAGCTTAACAGAAACAGGAAAATTATCAAATGCGACGCATAAATCCAACTATCTCGATATTGACATAGGTGTACCGCAAGGCTCAATTTTAGGACCTGTTCTCTTTCTTATTTATGTAAACGATGTTGTCTCGGTTAACTCGGATGGACATTTCACGATATTTGCAGACGACATAAATGTAATAGTCAATGGACCTGATACTTCTTTGAAGTCCAAATGTAACAGCTTACTGTCAGATCTTTACAACTGGTTCTGTAATAATTATTTATTGTTGAACACCCAAAAAACTCTTTTCATGCAGTTTCATAATAGGCAACGATGTATTAATCCAATTAACTTAAATATAAATAATAATTATATTGAACTTGTTTCATCATTAAAGTTCTTAGGACTTCATTTAGATGAATGTCTTAATTGGAGGAAACATTGTGATACGCTGGCCGCAAAGTTAAACTCAGTAACGTTTTTGTTTCGAAATTTAAAACAAGTATTAACGGAGAAACAATTAATAATGCTTTATTGTGCCCAAGCCGAATCTCGTTTGAGATACGGGATTTGTTTTTGGGGATCAAGTTGCCATATCAATGTAGACTTTTTTGCACAAAAAAGAATAATACGGACTATTGCTGGTATCCCTCATAAAACAAGTTGTAGGCAGTACTTTCAAAATTTCAAAATATTGCCATTGGCCTGTATTTATATTCTGGAGACTTGTATATATATATATTTAATAACCTCGAACATTTTTAAACCAATGGGCAAATACATAACATGAATACTAGATATAAAGATACCTTGCGTGCCCCAATGTGTAGGGGAAATATATATTGCAGGTCCCCGGGTATAATGGGACAAAGACTCTATAATAGATTACCAGCGCATATAAAATTGTGTAGGAGTCCGACAAGCTTTAAACTAAATTTAAAGGAATTTCTGATGACACACACTTTTTATTCGGTTGAAGAATTTCTTCAATTTTAAATGTATTTTCATTGTTTGTTTGTGTAGTGAAATTGTTTATTTGTTTGTTATATTTACTTAATGTATTACTTTTGACTAATTTCATACATACTCTGTCTGTCTAAAAGAAAATAAAGTATTTATTTATTTATTTACTAGTGACGTCATCCATCTGGGCGTGATAACGTAATCGATGATTTTTTTAAATGAGAATAGGGGACATGTAATAGCTCATTTGAAAGGGTATGTAATTCTCTATTCAATAATATAAACATTAATTTAATTGAAAAATGAATAACCATTTTCAATTTTAGAAGGTTCCCATTGTTTTCATTCTGGTGGGATGTAGAATAGCATTATGTTGTTTTATATGCCATTAGAGTGAAAACAGTCTTTTTATTAATTTAATTATTTATACAGGGTGTCCAAAAAATGTTTTTTTTTTTAATTAAATTAATTGGTACAAAAAGATGAATGTATGTAATTTGTTTAATTCTAAATAGTCTGGGCTGATTTACGGAGAATAGGCCATTTTTGGGAAAAGTTATTTACCCGCAATTTTATTGCTGGAATCGAATTATAAGATCCTATATATTAATAATATAGGTATGCAAAGTCCTCAGATAGTGTGCTACTTTTTTTAAAAACAAAATGGCGCACGAAAATCGTGTTTTTTTGAAATTATTGTTCTATAACTCCGAAGATTTTAATTTTACAACAAAAACACCCAAATAAAAATTCACCGTGATTAAATTCTGTATAGAAACGTGTTTTTCCCGATCAGCTCCGACGAAAATTTTCCTCGGAAAATGCGGGTTTTCCCAACAAAATCTTTAATTTTCAAAAAGAAAGTTTTAGATAAGTAATTATCAACCAATAATTAAATAATTTGGTGACATAAAAGCCTTCTTGGTTTAGATTATAGTTCCAGAAGCTGGTTAAAATTAAACTAATATTTTAGCAACAATCCAATTGTTAATTAATAATTTACGGTCGCAATAATAACCAAAATAATTATGATACACTGATCAAACTTTGAAATCTTATAAAGATGAGATGCCTATTTAACATTTTGTCGACAAAATATAATTTTTTTATTTTTTTGCAAAATCTTTAAATGTTTAAAAGAAATAGTTATAAACAAATTAACGTTTCTCAGAAAGTTTTTATTATATTATAATTTTAAAAAATAGCCAAAATGCGCATTTCAAGTATCTTGAAAATGAATGCTTTAAAACTTTTTTGCAACCATTTGCAAAAAAGTTATGAAACAGCAAAATAAACATACGATTACTACGGTGTTTATAATTTTTTTAAACTCTTTCAAAGCGTAGAAGTGAGTTTAAAGTACAAGCTAATCATTTACAAAAAAATATCGATTATCAGTTTAATGGTAATATTTTAATTAAAGATTATAAATATATTTTTTTGAAATTTACACGCGTGAAAGTAGACTAATACAGTACTGTAGCTAAAATTTTCACTCGGAGCGTCGACCGGCCGCGCAACGTACACTTTTAATAAATAATGTATGCTGCGTGTCAGTCGCTTCGAGTGAACATGTTAGCTCCGACTCTGTATCAGGCCTACTTTTGCGCTAAAAATTACAAAAAAAGTATTTTTAATCTTTGATTAAAATATAACAATTACACTAATTTTTGACATTCTTTGTGAGTAATTAGTTTGTACCATAGACTCACATTTAAGCTTTGAACCAATTAAAACAAATTATAAACAACGGAGATATCGTATATTTACTATGCTGTTTCATAACTTTTTTGCAAATGGTTGTAAAAAATTTTTAAAGCATTCATTTTCAAGACCTATGAAATACGCATTTTAAGTATTTTTAAAAATTAGAATATAATAAACAATTTCTGAGAAATGTTAATTTGTTTATAACAATTTTTTTAAACATTTAAAGATTATGCAAAAAAATGAAATTCAGTTGCAATGCGAAGGCAAAACAATCTTACTTTTCAATTAGAATACGGAGCGCAGTCCAGTCTCTTGAATCGCGATTTTCGGCTCTTATTGGAGCCTCATCGGAAAGAACGTAGGCTTGTTCATGGAGAACAAGTCTAGGTATTCATCTTTCTTAATGTTTCCTTATTTGTTACGTGCTGGTTCCATAATATTTTCCATAGTCTTCGATAATACCACATCTCATTGATGGCAAGTATTTTTTCAGTTGCATCCGTAATTGTCCAGGCTTCAACTCCATTCAACAGAGAATACGTAGCATCTCTATTAATTAATTATTAATTAATATTGAAATAATTCCATAAACACATAGAGTGAGGATGTTTGAGTTGGAATAAACTCATTTTTCGAGAATGGGCGACTCTGCGGATAAATTCCAAAACAGGTAGATTTTTATTTTTAAATTATAATTATTTGGCATATATATCATACTAGTGACGCCATCCATATGGGCGTGACGACGTAATCGACGATTTTTTTAAATGAGAATAGGAGTCATATGATAGCTCATTCGAATGGTTATTCAATGCTCTATTCACTAATAAAAACATTAACATAATTACTTATAATGGGTTCCCCAAAAAAAAATTTTTGAATTAAATTAATTGAAAAAAAGAAGAATGTATATAATTTATTTAATTCGAAATACATTTTACTGTTGTCCGAAAATAGAAAAAAATGTTTATTTGACAAATAAATATTGTTTTTCGCTTAAATTCAGTAATAAATTAACATTTTTTTCTGTTTTTTGAAAGCAGTAAAATGTATTTTGCATTAAATAAATTACATACATTCTTCTTTTTGTCTCAATTAATTTAGTCGAAAAATATATTTTTGAGCACCCTGTATAAATAATTATGTTAATGTTTATATTAGAGAATAGAGAATTGAATAACATTTTGAATAAGCTATTATAATTAAAAAAATCATCGATTACGTCATCACGCTGAGATGGAGGACGTCACTAGTATGATATACATATATGCCAAAAAATTATAATTTAAAAATAAACATCGACCTGTTTCGAGATTTTTTTTCAGAGTCGCCCATTCTCGAGAAAATGAATTTATTCCAACTCAAACATCCTCAATGTACAACTATTTACAGATAATAAATAGAGGAATCGGAGTGTCGAGGAGATTCCGAGAAAGAAGAAGAAGAAAATGAGTATTTTATCTCAGATGAAGGCTTTGAAGGAGTACAAAATTCGGTCACAGTATTAATTTAATTTGTATTTTTTTACTTTTATAGATATCTGTAATAACATATTTAACTTTTTCTATTCATATTTTCAAAATTTATTTTATAGTATGTACTATCTTCTTTTAATTAAAAAAAAAGAATGTGTGTGTACTTTGTACTCACGTAAGATGTTATACTTCTATTATATGATTTCAACGAAATAAAGATACTTAAAAGTTTATTTGTATTTTATTTAATTAATAAACTAATTTTGATATTACCACTTTCAAAATTTTTTTATTGAAACAACACCAAAAATAAAAAAAGGATAACAATCGTCAGTATGGAGTTAATTTTTAATTTTTTAGCGTTAAATTACCACTATCCTGCAGCCAGATCTGCATTTTTGTATTAGGATATACATGGATATTAATGGTTTAAAATTAAACGATCTGGCAATATTTAAAATTTTATTGCAAATTAAATATCGGATAAATGTCCAATCGGCAACATTGTTATTTGAAATATTATACTTTTGGAATCAGTGTTCTTGCTGTTATTGTTATAACATCGGCTGGTGTATTTGTTTACAATTGCTTGGTCTTGATAATTTTGATATTCGTTTTGTTAATTTGTTTTTTATTGTGAGGTAAGTCAAACTATTATGTTAAAATAAGATGATTTGCAGTATACCAGGTGTTTCATTAATAATTAGAAAAAATTTTAACTATAGATTCCTGGGCTCAAAATAGTTTTAACCCTAATCATCTAGTCCGAAAATCCTTTCTAAGGGAGCTAGAGCTCTTTGTAGATGGCGTCTTTTAATTATGTAGGTATTTTAAATGTATCCAGAACGCCTGTATTTATAAAGTCGAAAAATGGTACGCCCATTTATCTTCTAGAGATAAATCGATTCCAGAAATTGCGAATTTCTAGTACTGGTTATAGGCGTCCCTTTTGGGTAGGGCAACAGGTATTTTATCGCATAACTTGTAAGCATTTTTGACGCTGGATTATTAAATTATGAGGTATTCTAGTACTTAAAGGTACTCTTGCTTTAAATCGGTAGGATACCGCGTTTTCTGGATTACAAGGATTTGAAAATTTTTCGTTTTTTGAACTTGAAAAAAAAAATTTAAAAAAACGGTGTATTTTACCTACTTAAGGCAATAGTAACTACTAATACTTGAATACCTCATGATTTAATAATTTAGTGTCAAAAATGCTTAAAAATTAAAGACACAAAAAATAATTCCATAAAATAATCGTTGAACTACCCCAAACAGACGCATCTGACCGGTACTAGAAATTCGCAATTGATGAAATCGATTTATCTCCGAAAAGTAAATAAACGTAGTACCAGTTTTCATTTTTTTAAATAGTTTTTTTTTATTTTTTCAAATTTAAAAAACGAAAAGTAGAAGTATTCTACCGATTTAAAGCAAGAATACCTGTTAGTACTAGAATATCTCACAATTTAATAATCCAGTGTCAAAAATGCTTAAACCAAAACAAGTTAGGCGATAAAATAACCGTTGGCCTATCCAAAACAAACGCCTATGAGGGGTACTACAAATTCGCAATTTATAGAATCGATTTATCTCTGAAAGATAAGTAGGCGTCCCACTTTTGATTTTCTAAATAAAAGCGTTCTGGAGGTATTTAAAAAAAACTAATTACAAGATGCCATCTTAAAAAAGCTCTAGCTCCCTTTAGACTAGGTTATTTGGGTTAAACCGTCGTATTTTGAGCTTAAGAATCAACACTTCAAATACTTCCAATTATTAATGAACCACCCTATACATGGTCTCTGTATAAGGTGTTTCCAGTTTCCAACAAAAAAAATATAAAGTTTTGACCTTGAAACAAACACCCTGTATAGTGAAATGTTTAAAATCCGTTTCACAAGTTTACTGGTTCGCTTACATTATTTGTGCAGACAAGTTAATGACTTTAATTTTGGAGTTATATCGAAACATTTTTGTTAGAGTTCTCAATTAATTTCAAAATTATATATATACCATTATTTTAGGCGTCAACGCCCTTCCGGTAGGGATCTATGGGAGAATATCACCGAGCCGCAAGCCCTTATCCCTTGCCGTACTGCTCCCTCATAGGCCAATCAGATGCTCGCATATTCCAGACTAAGCGCCAGATTCATATTTAGAATTTTATACTGACGCGTTAGCCTTTTTTGTTTTTCTGATGACCTGACGGCTTGAAATAGCATACTTCACGGCGAAGTGAAGTGCTGTCAGCCGCTAGTCGCACTGAGCTATCCGATCGATAATCAAAAATAAAGTCATTAAATTGTGTGCGCAAAAAATTGAAGCGAACCATTAAACTCAGTTTTTTGTGCTTTTTTCAAATGTGCACACGGATTTTGAAAATTTCAGTATACAGGATCTGGATTTTCTTATGATTAGTAAGTAGATCGTTCCAATTTCAAAAATCATTGTTTATTTTTAAAATGATTATTTATAGTTAAAATGTGTAAAGTATAAATGAGTAAAGTTAATAAAACTTTAATAATTCATTATTAAAAGTGCTTTAAAAATCTGCTTTTTAATTTCCTAGTTCTTAAAAAATTCAATATATTTAATTTCAAGACTAAGGATTAAATTTTCTGAGCAAAAAATTAAAGCGAACCTATAAACTTAGTTTTTGTGCCCTTTTTAAATGTGCAAAATTTTAAAAAAATTCAATATACAGGGTGTGGTTTCAATGTCACATTTACTTTATATTTTTTTGTTAATCCAGACCTGGATTTTTCCGTATAAGTAGTAGTAAATAAGTATATAGTAGTAAATAAGTATTGATTATTTTTGAAAAGGAGTTTTCTTCCATTAACTTTAATAATTTATTATAATAATTTCATTAATAATAATTGCATTAGTAATAATTTATTATTAATAATTTATTATTAAAATTAATAATACCTGCTTTTTGATCTCAAAAGTCTTAAAAAATTTCAACATAATTTCAAAATTAAAGACATTAAAGTATCTGGCCAAAAAATTGAAGCGAACCAATAAACTAAGTTTTTGTGCTCTTTTCAAATATGCAAACGGATTTTGAAAATTTCAATAAACAGGGCGTTGTTTCAAAGTTACAATGAATGTATACATTTTTCATCCGGACCTGGATTTTTCTTGTAATTACTAGTTGGTTGGCTTGGGTTCTAAATGAGACAGATGTGTACCAAATATCCAAAAAGTATACAAGGTTGTTCTAAAGTTATGGGTCCTGAAAGAAATGGGCAAGATCAATAAAACGTCCTGTAGCTCGGTTATAAAAATCGATGAGGCAATAAGTGTTGTATATCTAGAACCGCCTCAGAGACCTCCATTCACCATTCAAGTATTTCCGTTTCCCAATGAAAAACTCTGTATATTCCATCTGTTTTAACCAGATTAAAAATGGATATAACAAAATGGTACAAGTACACGACCCACATCCACGTCATAGACCCGTCTCACAACATACACATGAGTCCAGGGTTCTTTACCCGTGCGTCATCATTTAAAGCATACGAAATAAGTCGGAAATTTAATCAACGCAACAGCAAGTGACAGAAAATAGCTACTGCTCCGATCACGGGTTGTATTATAAAATTTGACGTTATCAAATAAATAAACTTTCAAAGGGCCTAGCCGGGTAAGATGGTGAAAAGTGCCCCCAACTCGATTCGAATTCCATATAGGTCACCATTTAGCATATATAGTAAAACTAACTTTCTGAAATTTTTAGCCCCCTAGGTGGTGATGTGACCCACCTAGAGCCTAATTAAGCTTTTTATGTTTTTATTTTTTATCTCAGCCACATCGAGAACTAGCGAAAAAGTTTAAATAAAAAATTTGTAAGATTTAAGAAGTTCTGCGCGAAAAATTTTTTTTTTTATTTTTGGCGGGAAATTTAAGTTTTAGAACGATTTTAAAATTTTAAATGAGTATAAAAAAATAACTAAGACATTCGTTTTCACGAAAAAAATATATAACGTGTATTTTTGCATAATATTTCACCCTGAATTTTTTCAAATTTTTAAAATTGGTGAAACGCACATTTAAAAATAAAAAACCGCATTTTTTTGGTTTTTTTTTTTCGTTTTTTGATACAATTTTATACATGTTTTTCAAAAAAGGTAACACCGTCACTGGAGTAGGTAAAAAACTGAAAAATAATTGGGATTTGCTTAATAAAAATTTTTTGTAACGTCATCCATTTTCAAGATACACGGCGTTGAAGAAAACAAAATTTTACACATTTTTTACGATTTTGCCGAAACTACTGGCAACATTGTAATAAAACTTAGCGGGTTTTAAAAGGTAGTTACTGTGCATGTTTTGACATACAATTAAGAATTCAATATTCATCATTGGCGCGCTTAGGGTTAATGGTCTGAAATTTTCAAAGAAAAAAAGCTAGTACGCCACTGACATATTTCAAATTAACAATCATTTTTTAATTCCTCATTCAATTTGCGATAAAAAAAACTATATTCTCATTTTTTCATGCGAGGCGCCGTTGTGCTGTAAAAAATAAAATATTTTAACGCTTCCAAAGTATTCGAATTAGTTTTTATAATGGATGTATGAGTTTATGTAGATGTAGAAACTACTACCTACCTAATAGAAGTTCGAATACTTTGTAAGGGTTAAGATGTTTTATTTTTTGAATAAAAATGGCGCGTCGTATGAAAAAATAAGAAGATAGATTTTTTGTCAAAAATTGAACGGGGAATTCAAAAAGGATTGTTAATTTGAAATATGTCAGTGGCGTACTATCTTTTTTCTTTAAAAAGTTCAGACCATTAACCGTATGCGCGCCAATGATAAATATAAAATTCTTAATTGTATGTCAAAAAATTCACAACAACTACCTCTTAAAATTTGCCAAATTTTATTACGATGTTGCCAGTAGTTTCGGCAAAATCGTAAAAAATGTATAAAATTTTGTTTTCTTCAACGCCCTGTATCTGGAAAATGGATGGTATTACAAAAAATTTTTATTAAACAAACCCCAATTATTTTTTAGTTTTTTACCTATTCTAGTGACGGTATTACCTTTTTTGAAAAAAATGTATAAAATTGTATCAAAAAACGAAAAAAAAAACGAAAAAATGCGGTTTTTTATTTTTAAAGGTACGTTTCACCAATTTTAAAAATTTGAAAAAATTCAGGGTGAAATATTATGCAAAAATACACGTTATATATATTTTTCGTGAAAACGAATGTCTTAGTTATTTTTTTATACTCATTTAAAGTTTTAAAATCGTTCTAAAATTTAAATTTCCCGCCAAAAATTTTAAAAAAAAATTTATGGATAGAACCATTTAAAGCTTACAAATTTTTTATTTAAAGTTTTTCGCTAGTTCTCGATGCGGCTGAGATAAAAAAAACATAAAAAGCCTAATTAGGCTCTAAGTGGGTCACATGACCACCTAGGGGGCTAAAAATTTCAGAAAGTTAGTTTCACTATATATGTTAAACGGTGACCTATATGGAATTCGAATCGAGTTGGGGGCACTTTTCATCATCTTATCCGGCTAGGCCCTTTAAGTTTTGTTTTGAAATTTTGGTGCAGAATTACAGCTACATTTGAAGTAGTAGCTTAATAAATTATTTTAATATCATTAGTGATTAATAAAAAAATAAACAATTTTTAAAAAATATAATTAATTTTTGTCATTTTATTCACTTTGGCGGAAACATAAACCATTTCTTAACTGCTTGAATGAGATTAGCTTTGCATGTTGTAAAAATGAAATAAAATAAAACTACCGTAAAATTTTAAACTCCACTATAAAACTAAATGTGAAAACAGCTGTTTGTGTAATATAAAAAAATTTAAAATGTAAAAATTCCACAAAAAAAAACAACAAAAATTCAACAGACTGGCAGCCATAAAAGTAAAGAAACCAGAAACGTCACAAATTGTACTTAAAATCTTAAAACATCCCCCACCGTCTTTTGTGTACCTATCTCTTTTCGATGTAATGAGTCTAGAGCGTTTATAAAAATAACATGTGTTTTTACTTAATAACAGGCGGTATCTGGTTTTTCTTTAGTTTCATGCGTGGAAGAGAATGATGCTAGATAAAAAGTATGTGTTTTATCTCGCCAGGTATTAATGACGCACTGGTCAAGAATCGTGGACTCAACTGTAAAAAACAAATTTACAAATTTATAATTTACGAATTCCTGCCAGTTTTTTCGAAGCATATACAGGGTGTAACAAAAATACAGGTCATAAATTAAATCACATATTCTGGGTCAAAAAATAGTTCGATTAAACCCAATTTACCTTAGTACAAAAATATGCACACAAAAAAAGTTACAGCCCTTTGAAGTTACAAAAATAAAATCGATTTTTTCCGATATATCGAAAACTATTAGAGATTTTTTAATGAAAATAGACATGTAGCATTCTTATGACAATAACATCTTAAAAACAAATTATAAAATTTGTGCACCCCATAAAAATTTTATGGGGGTTTTGTTCCTTTAAACCCCCCCAAACTTTTATGTACGTCCCAGTTCAATTATTATATTGGTACCGTTAGTTAAACACAATGTTTTTAAAACTTTTTTGCCTCTTAGTATTTTTTCGATTAACCAGTTTTAATCGAGATGCGGCTTCTTTTTTAATATGTTTACTTAAAAATTTTATGGGGGTTTTGTGCCTTTAAACCCCCCAAATGTTTGTGTACGTTCCAATCAAACTATTATTGCGGTACCATTAGTTAAACACAGTGTTTTTAAAACTTTTTTGCCTCTTAGTATTTTTCCGATCAGGCACCTTTTAGCGAGATGTCGCTTCTTTTTTAATATTGTTCAAAATATACCTTAAACTGTAATTTATAAATCAATTTTTCATTATTATTACTAGGTCTCTATAACCGTACTTAACAGTATACAAATATGTGGTGGATTTGACAAATATTCAAAATATCTCGATAAGAACTAGCTTCTCGAAAAAGTATTAAGAGGCAAAAAATTTTAAAAACAATGTGTTTAACTAATGATGCTACAATGATAATTTAATTGGAACGTACACAAAAGTTTGGGGGGTTTGAGAGAACAAAACCCCCATAAAATTTTTATGGGGTGCACAGATTTCACTATAATTTTTTTCTAAGATTTTCCTGCCATAAGAATGCCACATGTCCATTTCCATTAAAAAGTCTCTAATAGTTTTCGACATATCGGAAAAAATCGATTTTCATTTTGTAACTTCAAATGGCTGTAACTTTTTTTGTGTGCATATTTGTACTAAGGTAAAATAGGTTCAATCGAACTATTTTTGGTCCCAGAATATGTGATTTAATTTATGACCTGCATTTTTGTTACACCCTGTATATATATTTCCGATTTCAATTAATTATTTCGTAGCAGCAAAATACTCAAAAACTTATTTTCTTACACTACACACGGTTTATATTTATAAGGAGGGACACCAGGGCCAAAACAGGTCAATTTTTATCTTTAACCTTCATCAAACTGACCGAGGTCTGTTTTGACCTTAAATCACAATTTTTGGCTGTTACTTTATAAATCTAAATTTTTAATCGACAATCTTCCATCTACCTGTATCTTATATATTTTTAGGGAAGTCAATATAGAACAAAAACGAGCATTGTTTCGGAAAAATTCAAACAAGCTTATATTTTTCTAAAACTCTTTTTGTTAGTTTATATACATGTTATAGTAAAAAGTTCTACTCACCGATTTAGTTTTCCCTGCTCATGAAATTTTTTGACAAAAATAAAATAAGTATTATTTGAAAGCATTGCCATTCCTGTCTTCTGTTTCCTGTTGAAGCTGATTTTTGTATGGCTGATAACTCTTGTTAGTTGTAGTTCGCAGTGCCTTCCTTTTCTGAATCCAAATGGGTCCTCCTGTATGATTCTTCTTCTTTCCGAATGTTTCATCAGTCTTCTGTGGATTATTATCAGCAATATTTTTTCTATGGATTCCAATATGGATATTAGCCTATAGCTTTCTGGTCTTCTTCCATCCTGCCTTGGTTTTAGTAGAGGGATGATCTTTGTATGTTTCCAGTATGATTTTAGCAACTTCTGTTGGATTTACGTAACCTTCTTCCTCTACTAAAAATTGATCTCTTCTTGTTATCCTGTCGTATTCGTTGTTAACTTCTTCGATGGTTTGTTGATTTGACATATTCTGATTTTGCCTGGGTGTTTCTGCCATTCTTTTTGCGACTGCATCCAGTTTTCCTTCTGTTCGAAGTGTGTTCCTTCCTCGTCGATTATTTGGGCCTTCATTTGTTTTCTGTCATTTTCTGCTTTCCGGATGTTGTGCTATTTTTAATTTGAGAATTAAAAGTATTGTTTGTGGGATTTTTCAACGGGCCGGATAAAATGAGCAAACGGGCATCCGGTCCGCGGGCCGGCTTTTGCCCACCTCTGGACTTAGCTGGTCTACAAGCCTTTAATCCAGCGCTTACGCTTATTCTATTTCTTTGAACGGTAGTGCAGCCGATATGTGAAACAATTGTGCATTTAATGATAGAAGTATATAATTTGGACCACATATACTACACATACAAAGGTTCAAAATTAGATAGGAGGCCATCTCAGATTTTGCCTTTTACAAAAATGGTGGGGATTCAAAATGGCGACTATACATGTGACTAATAGCACAATAACTTTTGAACGAGACTTCAGATTTTAACTAAATTTGGTATATAGGTTCTATTTTTCTTGTACAAGATCGAGGTCTTGAACCGGAAGAATCGGTTTACCAGAAGTTGTGTTTTTCCTGGTTTTTATGTAAAAATATGCTGTTTTTTTTTAATTCTTTCACCCTGTATGTATTAATTTGTCAAAAAGTTAATACCACCATCGAAAAGAGCGTAAAAATATTGTTTAGGAAATATTTTTAACTTTTTAGTTATGTTAGTTACCATTTAATAAATGCAAAACGTATCTTCAGATGTACCTATATGCGGCAGATTTGTGCAAATATTATAAGCAGTATTGTGCATTTACTGGTAGAAGCATATAATTTGGACCACATATACTACACATCTAAGGGTTCAAATTTAGATACGAGGCCATCTCAGTTTTTGTTCCTTTTACAAAAATGTCGAGCATTCAAAATGGCGACTATACATATGTGACTGATAGCACGATAACTTTTGAACGAAACGTCAGATTTCAACCAAATTTGGTATATAGGTTCTTTTTTTTGTTGAATAATATCAAGGTCTTGAACCGGAAGAATCGGTTTACCAGAATTTGAGTTTTTACTGTTTTTTTATGTAATAATATGTTGTTTCTTTTTCAATTCTTTGACCCTGTATATATAAATGTTTCAAAAAGGTAATAACGCCATTGAAAAAGTGTAAATATATTTTTTAGGAAATATTTTGAACTTTTCAGTTGTATTCATAATTACCATTTAATAAATGCTTAACGTATGTTCACATGTACCTATGGGCGGCAGATTCATTTTGAATGCCCGCCATTTATGTAAAAGACTAAATCTGAGATGGCCTCATATCTAAATTTGAATCTTTGTATGTGTAGTATGTGTGGTTCAAATTATATGCTTTTACCATTAAATGCAGAATAATTCTTATATTATTATTGTCACGAACCTGCCGCACATAGTTACCTACATGTGAAGATACGTTATGCATGTATTAAATGGTAATTAATATAACTAAAGAGTTCAAAATATTTACTAACAAATATTTTTACGCTCTTTACAACACCGGTATCAACTTTTTGAAAAATTAATATATACAGGGTGAAAGAATTGAAAAAGAAACAACATATTTTTACATAAAAAAAAACAGTAAAAACACAAATTCTTGTAAGCCTATTCTTCCGGTTCAAGACCTTGATATTATTCATCAAAGAAAGAACTCATATACCAAATTTGGTTGAAATCTGACATCTCGTTCAAAAGTTATCGTGCTATTAGTCACATATGTATAGTCGCCATTTTGAATGCCCGCCATTTTTGTAAAAGGAACAAAAACTGAGATGGCCTCGTATCTAAATTTGAACCTCTATATGTGTAGTATATGTGGTCCAAATAATATGCTTCTACCATTAAATGCACAATAATTCTTATTTGCACGAATCTGCCGCATATAGGTACATGTAAAGATACGTTTTGCACTTAATAAGTGGTAATTAACATAACTAAAACGTTAAAAATATTTCCTAAAAAATATTTTTACGCCCTTTTTAATGGCCGTATTAACTATTTGAAAAATTAATACATACAGGGTGAAATAATTGAAAAAAAAACAACATATTTTTACATAAAAACCAGGAAAAACACAACTTCTGGGAAACGGATTCTTCCGGTTCAAGACCTTGATCTTATATATATAATAGCACTAAAGGCCTTAGAGGCCCATGGCTTGAAAAGTTTGTTCGTTCTTCATTTTTACTTTTCTTTAGGTACCTAGATCTTCTCTGGCTTGGTATGTGATTTTTCTCCATTCCTTCCTGTTATTCATTTTTCTTCTCTCACCTTCTAACCCCATTTTTCCATATCTTTTTCGACCTCTTGCTTCCATCTATTTTTCGGTCTTCCTTTTCTCTTTTTTGAGGATATGTTTTAGTTTAGTACCCTTTTTGGAGTCCTCGCGTTCGGCATCCTTTCTATGTTACCTCGCCATCTAAGTCTCTGTGCCTTTATCACTCCTATTATATTAGGTTGGTTGTATAATTCCTTTAACTCATTATTTGATCTTCTTGACCATAAACCGTCCCTTATTATTCCTCCATATATCTTCCTCAGGATTTTCCGTTCCCAGATCTCCAGTAAACTTTGTTCATTTTTTGTCATTGTCCATGACTCACTGCAGTATGTTACTATTGGTTGGATAGTTGTTTTGTATAACTGTATTTTTGACCTTGATCTTATACATCAAAAAAAGAACCTATATACCAAATTTGGTTGAAATCTGAAGTCTCGTTCAAAAGTTATCGTGCTATTAGTCACATATGTATAGTCGCCATTTTGAATCCCCGCCATTTTTGTAAAAGGCAAAATCTGAGATGGCCTCCTATCTAATTTCGAACCTTTATATGTGTAGTATATGTGGTCCAAATTATATAATGCTATCATTAAATGCACAATTCTTATAATATTTGCACGAATCTGCCGCACTAGGACAGTTATTTGAACTTTGAGAATATAATGAATAATATGAATTATTCTGGGATATGTTTTCTTCTTGTTATCCGAAAAATTATCAAAACTTGTCCATTAAGGCTATGGGTACATAATTCGCAAATATTTTACGTGTATCCCTACTTTTTCTGTCTTTACACGGCAAATTACGTGTATTCTTGTTCTCATGTATTAATTATGACGTCATATACTGTATTGGGTGTGTCGAGACTTATTTCATGTAATTATTGACGAATCTGACAGATGCCAGAATCGTACTTTAGATGAAAAGCTTGTGGAATTAAACTAATTAGTAATTTAGTAGATTTGATTTTTACACAATATGTTAACATGTAGGTATACCTCGTCCAATTTACTTACCGTTGCACGTCATCCGCGCCATAGCCTGTGACACGATACTAACACGAAATATCTAGGCGGTAGGTGTGTTCCCCTTTAGAATCATTTTGATTCTAAAAAAAAAAAACACCCACCGCCTAAATATTTCGTGTTGGTATCGTGTCACAGGCTATGGCGCGGATGACGTGCAACGGTAAGTAAATTGGACGAGGTATATTTTTTTATAAAGGAGAATAAAATTAAAAGGTAAACAATATTGTTCATTAAATTTATAAATATGAAAACATTAAAAAATGACACAAAACTATCCATACACTGTGTTTTTATCTTCTTCTCTAGGTGCTGTCTCCGCTTAAAAAGTTGGTAATCATCAGAGCGATCTTTATTTCTGAAACCGCGGCTCTAAATAATTCATTGTTATTACATCCAAACCAGTTCCTAAGGTTCTTCAGCCATGAGTTACGTCTCCTTACTATGGATATTTTTTTTGCATAATGACCTGGAGTATAAACTAACTTCTAACGAATTAAATTCTAAACCAAAATACAAAACTAAGTTTTAACGAACTAAATTCTAAATCAAAACACAAAAGAATGCCCAAAAAAGTTGTGAAACACAAGGGAAGTCGAATTCGAAATTTCAAAATGACAGGTACACAAAATACTGACCTGAATAATAACCGTCACTTGACTCTTTGACACTTCTAAAAAAATGGCCAAAATGGACGAAGTTTTCGTCAAATGTTCGTAATACGTGTATTTGATTGGCTAGAAAAAACGCGCATTCTAAATATCAACGAATCAAACGTAGGTTAGGAATAGACATCTTATGTATATAACCATTGTAACGCTGCATTATTTTTGTGTTTAATCACGGAGCTACCGCTTTTTCCGTCTCATCAAACTTAATGCATTAGAGAGAAATCGAAAAACTGTGACGCACTGAAAAATGATCATGAGAACAAGAATAGTAAAATTCACACTGGTATGGATATGTAAACATTACTAGAATGTCATTCTACTTGAAAATGTCATCATTAATTTAAAGAGATGGGTTTTGAATGTTCTTGGATAACTGTTATTTTTATAATTGGAAATTATTAATTCAGTTAATAAATGTGATAATTTTTTCACTAACTATGTATTCAGTGATTGTAATAATTAATTTGTACAACAAAGACTAATACTCAATCGAGAAAAGAGGAAAAGTGTTAAAGTGATTTTTTAATAATATATTGTTTTGGAACGCTTACAATTTTGAACATCTTTAACAACAAAATACTTGGAACACAGAATATATTATCATGATGTATTCTCTGCTTGGAGCTTCCACAAATAATACACAATAAATAACTTTTTATTAAGTTCACGTCTTAAATCAGTTGTTTATCAAATACACTATATTTCAATAATATTTAATCAATAACTCAACATATTCCCGATACAATGTCAAATATTAAAAATTGTCACTGATTGTCAGTGTCTGACTGACAATATATGCTGACAATATTATATTCGGCTGAGTGCGTTGTAAGACAAAGATAGATTTGTAAAATATTACCACGGCATTGTGTTTATTTTTTTCGAATCCTGAAAAAACCAATAAATATTTTTGAAAAATTTAAACACAGAATGAAAGACTAAATTATTACCGAGGGCCGAAAGTCCCTTAGAATAAATAAAAAGTTTATTTTGAATGATATATTTGAAATTAAAAATCACACTAAATTTTCTCTTAGTTTTTCACCCCTGTAACTTATTAAAATAAACATTATAGAAGTTCTCAGGGACTTTTGGCCCTCGCTAATAACGTGATCTTTCATTCTGGGTTTAAATTTTTCAAAAATACTTATTAGTTTTCTCAGGATTCGAAAAAAATGAATCCCCATTTGAATATCCGAAAATACGTACCGATCCTCTTAATAAAAAATTTAGATCACAACGTTTTATAGCGGCCGTTTTTTAATTTGAGTGATTATTATATTTGGCAGTTTTTCTCTTCTTCTTTACGTGCCATCTCCGAGACGAAGGTTGGCAATCATCATTGCTATTCTAACTTTTAACACTGCAGCCCGAAAGAGTTCAGTTGAGCTGCATCTAACCAGCGATACTCAACCTTTTTTTTTCCTGGGCCACATAGCAGCTATTGCCATAGCTTGCGGGCCGCAATCTATGTGAAGTAATAGGGTCTAGGACGTTTCATCGCCGCCGTTTCGATGCCGCCAGTTCGATGCCGATGCCGGCCGATTCATCGCCAGTCAATTAGTCGCTATCTGATATATTTCCGAATTTTCGACAGTTACAATTATTAGTTATTTTTAGTATTAATTAGGAATTCTAGCAAATGCGAGATATGACGGCGATGAAATGGACTGGCGATGAACCGGCGGCATCGAAACGGCCGGCGATGAACCGGCGGCATCGAAACGTCCCATTCCGGAAGTAATATACAGTATGGTGCAAATGAAAGGAATAAATTCGTTATTTCGTAAGCCGGCGACTTTAAGGAAAAATTCTGAAACATCGATTTTTAGTTTTAAATTACGATATTTTGGCATATGTATCATACTAGTGACGTCATCCATCTGGGCGTGATGACGTAATCGATGATTTTTTAAATTAGAATAGGGGTCGTGTGCAAGCTCATTTAAAAGTTTATTCACAGGAATCCCAAAAATTTTTTTGATTTGAATTAAATTAATTGACACAAAAAGAAGAATGTATATCACTAAATGATAATAAATAAAAAATAAATTTTATTTAACTCAAAATATAGCTTATTCTTGTCAGAAAACAGAAAAAATGTTTATTTCACAAATAAACATTGCTTTTTGCTTAAATTTATTGTTCAAGCTTCCACCCACCTGCCTCTTGGCAGTTTGGACATGGGATTTAAGGGAAAAGCAGTGTTTATTTGTCAAATAAACATTTTTTTCTGATTTCTGACAGCACTAAAATGTATTTTAAATTAAATAAATTACACACTTTTTCTTTTTTTTTGTCAATTAATTTAATTCAAAACAAAAATTTTTTGGGCATACGCATACTGTATACTTAATTATGCCAATGTTTATGTTACTATAAAGAGAATTTCAAATGAGCTAGCACACGACCCCTATTCTCGTTCAAAAACGATCGATTACGTCATCACGCCCAGATGGATGACGATAGTATGATATATATTTAAAAAAATCATAATTTAAAAATAAAAATCGACCTGATTCAGGATTTTTCCTTAAAGTCGCCCGCTTACGAAATAACAACGTAGTCCAGGTGCGAATCAGTGTCATGATAGGTAAACATTTTTTTGCATATGTATTTCATTTCTGAATATGAGGATTCACACAGGTATGATGAAGCGAACAACGTGAGGAACAAGTAATTGCAACTTTTGAGAGTTTTATAGTTATCCGGTACTAATTTTGCGTCTCTTTTTTCTTTAAAAATTGCCTCCAGATTTGTATCATTTTTAAAATTAATTAGTTTATGTGGCAACTTTGCGCTATTAAATATCAACGGCCGCAAGCTACTTCCGCTTGCTACAAGTAGCGGCTACTTTTAAGTGCCAGGGATTTTCCATTAATAGAAGACATTTCCTAATGTTTCACAAATCATTAAATCTTTCCTGAAATGCCTTCGGACCGCATAAAGAACGTAAGAGGGCCGCATGCGGTCCGCGGGCCGCAGGTTGAATATCGCTGATCTAAACCATTCTCTGAGGTTTCTCAGCCAGGACATTTTCCTTTCACCTATGCTGCGCCTACGTTCAATATTCCCCTGCATTATTAATTTTCATATATGTTACCACGTATTATATGACCCAAATATTATAAAATGATATGATATGACCGGAAATGGATAAACTGACTAATTCTAAGCAACTTTTGTTCTATATTTTTTCAATAACTTAATACTTTTCGAGTTATTTGCTAGTAAATACGTTCAGTTTTCAACAAAAAAACACGTTTTTAGGTGGTTTTTTGCAAATATCTCAAAAAGTAAGTGTTTTATCAAAAAAAAATGTTCTTAAAAAAATAAAGCCCACAAGAAAGTGAAAAAAATGGTGTATGTAAAAGAGTTCCCTAGACTCAGTAAAAGAAGAGTTCTAAGTAATAGCAAAAAGCTTCATGCTCGTTAACTTCTAAATCTAGTATTTCCACATGGAACAACCAAAAAATGAAGCACTTTTGGGGAAACTCCTTATAACTTTTTTAAAACTATTAAGCAAATCTTTATTTTTGTGTTTTAAAGAAGTTTCTAGAAATAAAAGTAAGGAAGATACGGTCAAAATAAAGTTGATCCCTTTTTTTTTGGTAAAAAATCTCCCCTAATTAGCTTCCCAAATGAAAATAATCGTTACCACTTCACAAAGGGGCTGTAGTTGAAAGGACTTGAACTAGTAAATAATCACGAGTGTATGCAAAATTTGAACAGCCTTATCTTAACCAGTTTTTGCCTTACAGAAAAACAAAAAATCCAAAATATTCAGAAAAGCCAAACCTACATTTTTTACTCTTTGTGATTTTTTGGTATCACTAACAAAATTTAAGTACCTAATTTAGAAAAAAACATTTTTTTCAAAATTAAAAATTAAAAAAAAATTATTTAAAACCAATTTTTTCTTAAAATAAGCCCTTTGAACCAATGATACTTACAGATCATATAAATAATACAAATACATATGTTGAGTAACTTCTGAAGCGGTAATGATTAATTTAATTTAAGACGGTAATTAGAGGGTGATTTCCCGAGATTTTTTTAACAAAAAAAAAGGAAACCAACTTTATTTTGAGCGTAACTTGTTAACTTTTAATGCTAGAAACTTTTTTAAAAAACCAAAATAAAGCTGTTTTGGCAAACTTTAAAAAAGTTGTAATGAGTTTTCTCCACAAAGTGCATCATTTTTTGATTATTTCACGTTAAAATATTGACTTTGAAACTTGATTATTTTTCTACGATGATTTTCACTAATTTGATGATAATAGGTTTGTTCTAGCAAACAGTCAAACTAGTCAGAAACCCTCAGCAAACAGTTGGTTAGTGAGAGAACATAATACAGTCACCAGTGCTATCCCCTCTACTCGCGCTGGTCCACTATTCGTTGATGGTTTCAAACCGTTTGAAACTGATGCTAGAACAAACCTAATATGAACCTATTTTTCATTAGCTACAACTTTGCTAATACTGGGTTTAGAGAGTTCATTCATACACCATTTTTTCAAATTTTAGTGGGCTATATTTTTGCTAAGAATGTTTTTTTCGATAAAATACTTACTTTTTGAGTTAATTGCAAAAAACCACCTAAAAACGTGTTTTTTTTTTTTGTTGAAAACTGAACATATTTACTCGCAAATAACTCGAAAGGTATTAGCTTAGTGAAAAAATGCTATAGACCAAAAGTTGTTTCGAATTAGTCAGTTTATCCATTTGCGGACTTATTTTAAACGAATATTTTTTCACCCCCCAGAAAGGGGTGAAAGTCACCACCAGGTCAAAAGCACACATCGGCCCAACATCACTGTTCTTCTTTGAGATGTTATCTATGTGTATGCCAAATACCATGTCAATCTAAACGGTTCTTTAAAATTTGGAGCAAAAACCTTGATGCATACAATGTATTACTATAAGTTGCTAAGGGCAACCGACACAATATTATGTAAATCACAATCGTAAAGAAAAATAAATCTTCACTTCACTTTAAAAATCATTTTTAATAAATAAACGTAATTTTCTTTTAAAATAATTTTTATTTTAAGATAATAGAGTGCACTGGAATAAGTGTTACCCCTCCCCATTACCTTATTTATTTTTAGCAGATAAGCAAAACGCTCGGACAGGTCGATTTTTAAAATAATCATAATATATTGTAGCATCAATGTTTCGAACTTTACGCAATCCATCTTCAGGTGACAGTCATAACTTTGATTTTTTTTTAATAGGAAAGTACAATATGTGACACATTATTTAAAAGCTATTGAAATACTGATTACAAAAATGTATAATAATCTAATACTTAAGAGCGTAGGCGAAAAATTTCCGTTCCAATTCTTTTTAAATGCAATAATTTTTTTCGAATCCAGAGAAAATTAATAAGTATTTTTTTTATTTAAATGCAGAATGAAAGACTACAGTATTGTCGAGGGTCGAAAGTCTCTGAGAACTTCTAAATGTTTATTTTAATACGTTACAGGCGTGAAAAGAAAAAGAGAAAATTTAGTGTGATTTTTAATTTTAATATCTCATTCTAAAAAGATTTTTGGTTATTTTAATGGACTTTGGACCCTGGGTAGTAATGTAATATTTCATTCTGCGTTTAAATTTTTTAAAAATACATACTTATTAGTTGTCTAAGGATTCGAAAAAATGACTGCACTTAAAAATAAATCGACCAAAATTTTGCGCCTACGTTGTCAAAAAGGGTTAAAGCATTATATATTTTTGTAATCAGTTTTTCAAAAGCTTTTAAATGAGGTATCACATGATGTATTTTCTCATTTAAAAAAATCAAAGTTATGCCTGTCACCTGAAGATAAATCGCGTAAAGTTCGAAACATTAATGCTATAATATACTATGATTATTTTAAAAATCGACCTGTCCGAGCGTTTTGCTTATATGCTAAGAATATAAGTTAATAGTGCGTGGTAACACTTGTTCCAGCGCACTGTATAAGTTTTTCTTTAGTCAATGACTCTGAAATAATTAAATAATAAAAAATTAATAAATAATAAATAATAAAAATAAAATAAAGTCACTACGATTTAAGAAAACAAAAACAATTATCTCCGCTTCAGTTGGTCGTAGAAAATTGTCATTCTGTGTTTAATCTTCGTTTTGTCTTCAGCAACAATAATCTGCAAGTTAAAAATTCATGATGTATTATAGGGGCCGCTTCAGTTCTAAATGTTTATAACAAAATTTGCCCCCTTATCTTCAAACCCGAAATAAGAGGTTAAAAAATGTTTTAGGCATTTACTTACATCAGAATATAAAAAAATAAATCTTTAGAAGAAAAGTGAATCTAGGATTAACACTCTACGATTTTTCTTCAAAAAGTTTAGCCTTCGACATTTGACGTCTCGGGATAAACAATTTATAATGTCTAAACAACAAGTTCACCAATCGGGCTTTTCAATTTTTTTTTCCTGTTTGAACTTGAAACATCTTCATTTTAAAGCGTTAGATAATAAAGAAAAGTTATTTTTACAATAAATAATGCAGTTGCAGAAAACGGTCCTTTTAGAACTTTCCCAGGCTGTTTTACAATAACAAATTAAGGAAATTAAACTTGCCATAACTTAAATTGCAGGTTTTTTAATTCACTACAACTATCTATTTATAAGTTTTTCTCTAAAATTAAAAATTTTCCTAAGCTGCAAAATTAAAATTTTTTAAAAATTGCAAATTTAACAAATGAAAAACGTGATAAATAAAAAAGCGCCAAATTTTTTGGTTACATTTTAATAGAAAGTATTCCTGGCATCTTCCTTTACAACGCCTGATAGGCTTCAAAAATTCCGGAATTATAAAACGTTTTTTCACCCACAGCCTGGGGAAAGAGCAAAATAAAGTCGTTACATGGTAAAAAAAGTATTGCAAGCCAAACGAATCGCATTTTGTCCAAAATAGTGCTATTTGTTTATCTCTCGCTACTGGACAAACTGCGTTTTTTTGTCTAGGGGATTTTTGAAGCCAAAAATATTACGTGAAATATTAAGTTTCGAATGTCGAGGAATATGTAAATTAATAAATGATGTTTTGACTAATCCAACGCCATCTCGAAGTCAGAATGTGAAAAAATGGACAAAGTGCGATTTGAAAGTCTGCTCCTCAGATGGCAATTAATTGGATCATTAGAAAAATTACTTAATACATACTCGCGTCTGTTATCCACAGACGCGAGACATTTTGGAAAAAATCCTGAAACAGGTTTTAAATTATGACTATTATGACCTATTATTATTTTTAAATTACGACTTTTTGGCATATATGTACAGTATGTCCCTGTAAGTTGTATCCATATGCAGAGCCGGATTTAAGGCAGTGGGGGCCCCTGGGCAGAATTGGTGTGGGGGCTCCTGGGCAGAATTGGTGTGGGGCATTACCTCCTACCATTAAACATATTGTTGTTATGACTATGGTATGGTTAAAGTCCGGGTACTTTTCGAGATTTTTTAACTGAAAATTCCTTGATAATATCGGGCATGTCTAGTTGCTTTAAGGCATTGTATTCAATGCTCATTATAAAGAGATGGTTCAAACGCTCCTGACCTATCATAGACCGAAGTCGATTTTTAATTAACTTAAAGTTTTAGAATGATCTCTCTCCACTGCAGTTAGTTACCATCAGAACTAAATATAAAAGAAGTGTACAATGTTTGAAACCGCATCATTCACATTTTTTTCTTTTAACCGTCGGTACATTTGAAGTTCTTTACTTATATTTGATTAGCCGATTTCCTCTTTAACTGAATTGAAAAATTTTACAAATTGTACTAGTTCGACACCTAGTTTTTTATCTAAATCATTGCTATAATTGTCTGTAAGCTTCAGTGAGTGAGCTTCAATTTCATTGGGAGTTAAATTTTCCAAATAATGTAAAAATCCAAAATTGGAATGAATGGATTCATATGCCGAAAGCCTATGACTTGAAGAGGAAATGAAGTGATCTATAATAGCTATAAAATTTTGAGTCCTAAATTTCTCTGATGTTGTCATTTCAGTCTCTGAAATATTCCTTTAAAGAATATAAGTTTTTTAATTGATTTAAGTGCCGCCACTCCTGAATTAAGGTCAATATTTGGATCTTGGAGAACACGACTTGTGCTGTTTGTCCTCTCTAAGATTTCATTCCAAAATATTGCAAATATCCTTGTTTTCAGTAAACACACTCGATTATACAAACCATTTGTGTCGCTACGAGTTTCAAATTGTTTCCCATCGTCTTTTGAAATTTTGGATAATACTCCTTTAATCTGATTATAACCTTTAACTAGTTCTTTTGTGGCATATCTTCTAGACGACCATCTAGTAGTATTTACTCTTTTTTAGGAACAATAATATTTCTGCCATGGTCGGCGTTGCTCTCGCTTAAAGACGTTTTTAAACATTCGATTAACAAGTTGTATCTTTATGTAGAGGAAGTGAAAAAAATATAGGGTTCATACAGTCCTTCCAAGAAATCAAAGAATTCTCTGTCAGCAGGACAACACTTAGCTGCAGCTTTAGCAACTAAATTTAGATAGTGGACGACACATGGAATCTACAACGCCAAGATATTGTGTTATTTAAATTTTAGCTGAACATCCTTGTATTTTCCACTCATAACTGACGCATTGTCGTAGGACTGTCCCCTGCAGCTTTTCAAATCGATATCATCTTCTTGCAAGAATGTCTTAAATATATCTTCTGCTTTATGACCGTAATTTGCCAAAAATACATTTTTAATAGGAGAGAAACCTTCCACATAACGAAATATTACAGTTAATTTATTGACAAAAATTATTCTATGTGAATAATGTGCTGATTTTTTAAAGTTTGGGGCTTTGTGGGGGCCCCCAAAATGTGGGGGCTCCGGGCATCTGCCCAGCCTGCCCCCGCTTAAATCCGGCCCTGTCCATATGGAAACCTTTTTTATTATTAATTTTACGAAAAAAAGTTAATCTTCATAAAAAGCATGGTCCAAAACCTAAGATTTAACCATCAAATATCAAATTTTTTGAATATTATACGAGGTATATCAAAAATTTTGAATTTCACTCAAGAGTAAAGTAGCTTTATTTTTCACAATATTGAAAATTGCTATTATGAAAAGTTGTTTGGAATTAAAAACTATATTCTAATATGCAACTACATCTTTCAAATTGAAAAAAAAAATTTTTTGAAAAATTATGGATAACTAACAATATTTTCAATTATTTCAATTGTGATAAATTTTTAATTATTATTTTACGAAAAAAATGATTCTTAATAAAAAGTTCTGGATGGGCTAAAACATAAAATGCAACCATCTTAAATCAAATTTTATCAATTTTATAAGAGGTATGTAAAAAAAAGATAAATTTAGATCAAAAGTAAAGTACCTTTATAGTTCAGAATATTTCAATTAGCAGGATGTAACTACATACTGAAAAATAGTTTTTAATTCTAAATAACTTTTCATCATAACAATTTTCGATATTGTAAAAAATAAACGTATTTTACTCTTGAGCGGAATGCATATTTTTTGACATACGTCGCGTCGTATAAAATTGGTAAAATTTGACATAAGATGGTTGTATTTTAGGTTTTAGACCATGCAGAACTTTTTATTAAGAATCACTTTTTTTCGTAAAATTAATAATAAAAGAGTTATCTGAATTTAAATAACTGAAAATAATGTTAGTTATCCATAATTTTTCAAAAAAAAAATTTTCAATTAGAAGGATGTAATTGCATACTAGAATATAGTTTTTAATTCCCAACAAATTTTTACAATAGCAATTTTCAATATTGTGAAAAATAAAGCTACTTTACTCTTGAGTGAAATTCAAACTTTTTGTCATACCTCGTATAACATTCAAAAGATTTGATATTTGATGGTTAAATCTTAGGCTTTGGACCAAGCAGAGCTTTTTATGAAGAATGACTTTTAATCGTAAAATTAATAATAAAAAAGTTTTCCATGTGGATACAACTTACAGGGACATACTGTATATCATATTAGTGACGTCACCCATCTGGGCGTGATGACGACATCGATTACTTTTTAAATAAGAATAGGGGTCGTGTGATAGCTCATTTGAAAGGTAATTCAATTCTATATTCAGTAATATAAATATTAACATAATTATTTACACAGGGTGCCCAAAAAAAATGTTGAATTAAATTTATTGACATAACAAGAAGAATGTGTGTAATTTATTTAATTCAAAATACATTTTACTGCTATCAGAAAACAGGAAAAAAAATGGTTATTTAACAAATAAATATTATTTTTGGAAAAATACCAAGTTTTTTGTAAAAGGTATATATTAAAATACCCTAAATAAGGGTCACAATATAAAACGTTTTCGGATTAAGGAATCCATCATCACTGTTTAAGAGCCAAAAATTGCATGCCTGAGCCACCAAAATGTATTGGGTAAAAACCCTTTAAATGTAAATGATATGGTTGTTTTACATATTTATAAAAAGATCATCTGATGTTAAAGATATGCCTGGATGTTACCCAGGGCAGCACAGGACTCTTCCCACGTGATGGGAATTTTTTTTTTGGAGAAAACCTCACATATTGGATTTCAATGGCCAACTATTATTTTTGGCTTAAATTCAATATTAAAGCAGCCGCCCACCTGCCTCTTGACAGTTTGAACATTTAATTTAAGCGAAAAGCAATGATTATTTTTCAAAAAAACATTTCTTTCTGTTTTCTGAAAGCAGTAAAATGTATTTTGAATCAAATAAATTTCATACATTCTTCATTTTGTCAATAAATTTAATTAAAAAAAAATTTTTTGACGCCCTATATAAATAATTATATTAATATTTTTCCTACTGAATAGAGAATTCAATTAACTTTCAAATGAGCTATCACATGACCCCTAATCTCTATAAAAAAAATCATGGATGACGTCATTACGCAAAGATAGGTCACGTCACTAGTTTCCTAATATGCTAACAAGTCGTAATTTAAAAATAAAAATTGACCTGTTTCGGGATTTTTTTCCAAGATCGTCCATTCTCGAGAAAATGAATTAATTCCAACCTTTACGTGCTCACTGCATACTATGTATAGTTCTGTATTTTATATTGGTTAATAGTATGTGTAGATGCAGATGTACCTCCTTGAAAATAATCCTGGCGGCGCCCATGCTACTTTATATATTCTATTCTATTTACCTTTATTGTGTTATTGAAGATTCTAATTTAGATTTTATAATCGAACAAATCTACGAAACTATCTCACCTTTATTCCAATAGTTTTAACATGTTTTTGGCATTGTGACGTAACATAATTGGTGGATCAAAGCCAGTTTCTGACGACACATTGACGTCATAAAGCAACCGTCAATGTCGAACTTGCCTAGGTTCGGAACCGCTTGTCTAACAGCCGCTACAAAAACACTCCCGCTAGTAGTTAAGATAATATTATGCGTGCGTTCGTGCGTTGGTTATACTTGCACATACATAAACACGCGTAAAGAACTAAAAGCCTCAATCAAAAATAGCTGGAGTTGCCAGATATAAATCTAGTTTTTCCGGGATGCTACACCTACACTTAAGACACTTTTTTTTAGTTTGAATATAAATTTTTGATTCATTTAATTAAATTTCGCGGAAATATAATTAATGATGTAAGATAAGATAATAATAATATATATATTTATTATCTAGGTACCATCTTTTTGTAGATTTTTAAGCGACATTATGATAGTATTATACCATAATACCAAGTGTTTACAACGCTATGAATGAGTTATTAATTCCAAAAAACTGATAGCCGAAGCTGTAGAGAAAAAACGTGCATTACTTAGTGAATTTTTGGTATGAAAAATAGATTACGACCAATTTTCAGACCCAGGCGCGAATACAGGGTGGGTCAACGGGGTTATGGACCCCCTATTGTATTAAGTCTATATTATTTATTCTGTCAACTCTAAACTTCAAGCGATCAGTAGAACATTAAATATACATGACAGCCGCTTCCAAAGAATTGAAAGAAGTCATAAATCCAATAAAAGCAGCCTTCTGTGAAAAATAAACTGCAGGCGCATTTTTGTGGGTTCCGATGGAACCATAAACAACGGATATATTTTTCGTAATTCAAAGAATAACAAAAATGATATTTCAAAATGCAAATACGTTAAACTGGGTATAAACCTTAAAAGTGACGTTTCAAATTTGCGATACAATAAAGATATAAAAATTTGAATTTTACTAAATAATCCAGGATAACATTGACAGTAGAAAGATTAATCTTAACACCTACAGTTGGTAAAGAGCGGCCAGTGAGATTAGTCGTGAATTGTTTTTGCTAGCGGTGAATAACAGTAAATATGTCCAAACGACAGATTCAAACCGACATCACGCAGTTCATAAAAAAGACATGTTCTGAAGTAAGATCTCGGTCTACTAATGTTGC
The DNA here is from genome assembly GCF_917563875.1 of Diabrotica virgifera virgifera. NCBI lineage: Eukaryota > Metazoa > Arthropoda > Insecta > Coleoptera > Chrysomelidae > Diabrotica > Diabrotica virgifera. The sequence continues at coordinate 154,303,069 of NC_065450.1, forward strand.
CGATGGTAATAATAGACCTATGTGAACGTCAGATGTCGGAGACTGCAGTAATGGTGTAAATATATTTTCACCAGAATCAGTTACGTATGATACTGGTTCGGCAGCTCCTAATTATTATAAGATATCGGTTGCTTTGTGGGTAACGAAAAGTGCAGTGAAGAGTTCAAATATCCTGTCCTAACTGATGAATTTAACCGTTAAAATATCGTATCATATTATGAATATCTAGATCCGCGTCTGCTCAGACCTACAGAATATACAAATTAAGTGTCATAAAAATCGGTCAAGTCGTTTCGTAAGATGGTAACTAAACTGTGATACGAGAATTTTATATACATATTTTATGAAGCAGCTATTACAGACTGACCGGAAAGTCCATTCACAGTAATAATATTAAGAGGAAACAGTAGCGATCAACAGGTAGCAAAAACGCGTTCCAAGATTGCGGCTGTAATTTTGAATATTTTTTCGAGATATTTGGCACACGTATTCGTAATATAATAAAGACTGGCGGTACATAACTCAATTTGAAAAATATATTAATATCTGGAAATTACTCAGTAATTAAATGCAATATTAAAAAAACAAGTCTGTACCGCCATTAAGAAGAACAAAAAAATACACTTTCTTCAAATAAACTTTTTTATCCGATGCCTAGATTTTGTGTAATTTTGGAACTACTAAAATTTTTTATTTCATTAGTAGTTCCAAAATGACACAAAATCTAGGCATCGGATAAAAAAGTTTATTTGAAGAAAGTGTATTTTTTTGTTCTTCTTAATGGCGGTACATGCTCGTTTTTTTAAATATTTTTTTTTAATTACAGAGTAATTTCCACATATTAATATATTTTTCAAATTGGGCTCTGTACCACCATTCTTTATTATATTACGAATACGTGTGCCAAATATCTCGAAAAAATATTCAAAATTACAGCCGCAATCTTGGAACGCGTTTTCGCTACCTGTTGATCGCTACTGTTCCACCTTAATGTTTTAACACCGCGCAAATGTTTGTTGGCATTCCGGCATTGTCTTCGCTACGTCTACTTCTTCTCTGTCCTTTTTTTATGGTGTTGAATCATGGACCTTGAACGAAGATATGCCCCAAAAATTGGAAGCATTTGAGATGTGGCTATATCGGAGAATACTTAAAATCCCATGGACTGACCAGAACACAAATGAGGTCCTCAGAAGAATGAAGAAGAAGCGAGAGGTACTGACCACCATCAAATCTCGGCAGTTACATACTTCGTACACAATATGCGAAATGAACATGATGTTCAACAAACCATATTCTGCAGCTTATTCGTCGCTGCTGCAAATAAGATAAATATTGACATGATGATCGCCAACATTCGTCACGAATAGGAACATTAAGAAGAAGATTAGATACTATATTTAGGGACAAGCAAATTAGTGAAAAAGCATCGGAATATAACAAACATATGCTTTATAGATCTGACAAAAGTCTTTGGCTGCGTAAGATCAGTAGATGTGTTACAATGTCTAAAAGAAAACGAATGTTCATAACATTCATAATTTGTATAAATAAGAATATGACATTAGATAGAAGAAACGTCTATGCAAATCATGTGTAATAGCCCAGTCGGGATAGCATTTGACCTTGCATGCCAAGCTGCCCCAAATTTTATTTTTCTAGTCTTTAGGAGGGGCGAATAGTAATGTAAATTTAAAATCTTGACTGAATTGCGCCGTTGCGTTAGCCGTCATCTTGATTTTAAACAAGAACAATTTTTGCTCAATATCTCCGCCATTTTCAACTTTTAGACAAAAAGTGTAGTAAATAAAATTGCTGAAAATACGATTTTCTATAATTTCGTTTATTATAACTTTTTTCGTGCGGTCGATATTTTCCGAGTTATCGGGGGAAATAGTGACAGTTAGAGCATAATAATTATCTCGTTTATTATTATAGGTCTTGATCGCGCATAAGAAACAAAAGTTGATTAATCGCAAGCTAAACATTTGTAAATAGCTTAACGGTGTCTAGTCGGACAAACTTTGATATATGGGAACACTGGAACAGGGGAAATTTTAATGGTGGAACAGGTTAAAAATTTGGAACGTCAGATGTATTTTGTCGGACAGAACTTCCAATTGATTTGTTGCCCTTTTATTAAACTCTCATGCAAAAATCAGACCGGTGTTTATCATCAACTGGGATTGTAATGAGTGGAATACGAAGAACATGTCAAATGACAGGAATCATGTTGGTTAGTAATAGCAGTCTGCTTTTTCCACGAGAGTCTAAGAAAGGGTAACAAATCAATTGAAAATTCTGTCGGACAAAATACATCTCATGTTTTCGCAGTCTGACGTTCCAAATTTTTAACCTGTTCCACAATTAAAACTTTCCCTGTTTCAGTGTTGTAATATATCAAAGTTTGTCCGACTAGACACCTTTAAGCTATTAACTAATTTTCAGCTTGCTATTAATCAACTTTTTTTTGGTACGCGGGATCCAGACCTATTAGTTCTACAACAAAAATGTACCTATACAGAAATAAAAATAACTAAATTTTATACAATTTTGATCTCTTTCATTTTTTTTTTTTCTAAAATCAATATTTAAGGTAGCGTAACTATAGTAAAAGCACGAGCGTAAGACCTGATTGGTTTTATAGCAATGGTTTTTGTTCAATATCTCCACCATTTTCAACTTTTCGACAAAAAGTGTAAGGACTAAATGTCCTTACAATTTTAATTGCGATTTACTACAATTTTTCGAGAGAACCAGTGGCGGATCTACGAGGGGGAATGGGGAAATTCCCCCTAACAGAGTCCAAGATTTAAAAAAATTGTTGAAACATTGAAAAAATATATTAGGTGACATTACACTTATAATAGTAAAATAGCGACAGACAAATTCAACCAATAAACCCGCTAGTTAATAAAATGAAGGCATATTTATTATTTATGTCTTTTGGTAGGTATTTCATTGGAATTTTAAAAAATTGTCTAAAATATATTTCTCTTTATTGTTGGTTATGTACAATTATGTCGTAAAGTTAATAATGAACGGGAAAATTCAATAATTATGCTTCCCCTATGGTTCCACTATTTCCTTTTTTTTATATTTAAACACAAAACCACATCAACCGCGCAGGGTTATTAGTGGATATAACAATACAAAGTATTACATTATATAGAGTTCTACAATTTGATGTCTTTTAAATATGTTAACACTGATGAAACTTTTTTGATGAGGATTGTCTTGAGGTCATCGTCTGTGATTCTATGGGATCTTCTTTCTTTTTGAAATTGGGGACACTCAAGTAGGATATGTTTAACAGTCAGTGGGTCGAAGCAGTTGGAGCAGATAGGTGGTGGTTCTTTTGTGATTAAGTATTTGTGTGTTAAGGCAGTATGGCCAATTCTTAGACGGTTAATAATGACTTGGTTTCTTCTGTTGGAGGGATTATCCAGGACAACATCTACTTTTGGGTGGATTTCATTTAATTTGTTACATAATTTTCCCCAATGATTTTGCCATGTATTAGTACAGTGGACCTTGACCAGAATCTTCAGGTCGGTATATGGATATGTTTTCAACTTAGCTGTATGGTTTGAGGTTATTCGACTTTTGTTTGCCAATTCATCTGCTTTTTCATTTCCATATATACCTGCATGTGAAGGTACCCAGATAAAAGCCACTTCCTTTCCTAATGCTCGAAGTGTTTCTAGTTCATTTTTTATTCTTTGCATAATAGGGTTTTTGGTATACATTTATTTCAGCCCTAATAATGCATTTAATGAGTCTGTTATGATAATGCATTTCATCGTTTTACTCTTCTTGAAAATGATTAGGGCTTCCAGAATAGCTGTAGTCTCGCCTGTAAGAATACTGCAATGTGTAGGTATTGATATGCTGTAAGAATTTTCACTAGAGTAGTAGGCAGCAGCGTGACCATTTGGAGTTTTAGAAGCGTCGGTAAAGATTTGCAAATACTTAGGATAGTGGTCTAGAATTTCCATAAATAGCTGTTTAATTATTGTGGGATTTGTAGTTAATTTTGGATACTTTGTTAGTGTTAAGTCAATAGTTAATGGGAGGTTTGTCCATGGGGGAAAGTTTGCATTTATATTTAGCGATACATTGAGTTGATTCCTATCGAAATTTGTGAGCTTGATTCTGTCTATGAGGGGTGTAGAGTTTTTTGTTTTTTTTTGTTAGGAGGAAGACCAGGGTTGCATATTTGAGAGAAAACAGGATGCTGTTTCTGGGATGATATTTTTGCAATGTAGTTCAAGGATAGTTGCTGTCGTCTTATATGTAATGGTGGTTCTCCCGTTAGAGCATGCATACTACTAGCCGGACTAGTTTTAAATGCACCTAGTGCCAATCTCAAAGCTGTAGTTTGAATACTGTTTAGTTTTTTTAAGGTGGTTTTGCATGCAGCATCATAACATATACAACCATAATCGATTTTACTTCTAATGAGAGATTTGTAAAGACTAATTAATATTTTATAGTCAGCTCCCCAAATTTTGTTGGATAATATTTTGAGGATATTTAGTCTTTTTTAACAGGAAAGCTGTAGTTTATTTATATGCGAATTCCAATTCAAAGTAATATTTCCTTCTTAACTCGAAAAAGATTGATCGCATAAAAAAAATTGTGCAAAGAAATTGTAGGTAGGAAATTGCATTTGTAACAATATTAGTTCCTGACATTTTTGTCGAAAAGTTGAAAATGGCGGATATATTGAGCAATTCAGTCTAGATTTTAATTTTACACTACTATTGACCTTCCGTAAAGATTGGAAAAATAAAATTTGAGACAACTCAGCATGTAAGGTTAGGCCTGTTATTCGTCTAACTCGACTGGACTATAAGATCTGAGAGTACCTACAACATCTATGAGAATTTCACTCAAAATATGGCTCTTTGCCCTTCGGCCGCACATCAAAGAAACATGAAACGTAAATTACGTTTCATGGAAATAAACCACTGCTAAACAAATATATATCCGGCCATTTATGAAACTCTCCGAAAATAAAAATGTGTCATGAGCATGAATCACACTCGTTTCATTAGTAGGCGGACTTTGAGATTTTTTTAGCAGTGTTTTCTTTTCATGAAACATGTTTTTCGTTTCATGTTTCATGTTTTTCGTTTCATGTTTCTTTGGTGTGCGGCTTGGCTTAAGATTAAGTCAATTAAGTAAACAGTGAAACTGATCTTTTGACACCCAGCACCAATTTATGTACTTAACAAAAATGAAAACGATTTCTAGATTGGAAATCGAAACGTCAAAACAATTGTAAAATGCAGTTCTCATTACAATCAATTTTTGTTCATTCCAAGATAAAATAATATTTAGCTGTTGCAAACAATACAAAACATAACTTTTTAAATTTAATTATTGTACCATCTATACAAGTTTCTTATTGTAATATTATGGTCATTTACTTTTAGTGACCTTCGTTAGATTAAAAACAAGATTTGAACACATTCGTCAAAACTGTGTCACAAAAACACCTTTTTAATTAGATTGAATGGTTAGTTTTGTTTTTGTTTTTAGCAATGGCTATCTTAAATTATTTTTAAACCGTCTAATCACTTCTGATAAAAATTTTTAGAAGCGTCATTTGTTTACATATACATAGTTTATCAACTTCTCGTCACATCTGTGCTACTAGTTGTATTTCTATCGTTTTGAACTTTGAACATTTTGTATTTTTTGGAAATAAAACACAATAATTTTCAGTAGTAATTGCACAAGAGCTCTAAAATTATTGAATTTTTCCCGAGTGTCACTTTGGCAGTTTTAATTTCACGAGCCGAAGGCGAGTGAAATTATGTCAAAGTGTCACGAGGGCAAAAATTCTATATTAATTTTAGAGTTCGAGTGCAATTTGTTGCGATTACTTCATGGATAAACCTGTTCAAAACCAAAATTTTATTGTAATTTATATATTTATGTAAGTACCAGTTAGTGAAATTAAACACACACTTGTTATAAATATGTATTTGACGGTTGAAAGTCATCACTTTTATAATTTTTAAAACATTTGTCATTAATGTCACTGAATGTATTTTTTCGTAGCAACGAAGGGCATCTGACGTAATATGCTTAACTACGGGAGATTATCAAAAATTATCACCTTAATTTGCATGTCTGTAGCTTTCTATTGGTCAGAATCTCCTATGAATGAAATAATCAATAAAATTACGTATTGTAAATTGATTTATTCTCTATACCTACAATTGCTATACAATTAGAGTTGTTCTGAAGCTATTTTCTTGTAGCATTTTTTTGCAGTTAACTAGTTTTGATGGGAAATAAGCCACAATTTTACTAAAAAAATGATTTTATTAACATTTCGACGCCCAAATCGGGTGTCGTTGTCAAAATACAAACATATTAAAAATTCATTAATATTTTTTGTATTTTGACAACGACACCTGATTTGGGCGTCGAAACGTTAATAAAATCATTTTTTTAGTAAAATTGTGGCTTATTTCCCATCAAAACTAGTTACTTACAATAAGAGTTAAAAAAACTACAGTAAAGTAGAACTTTCGGTCCTAAAAGACCCTCATCAGTGAACCTCACTGCATACAGCAATACGTCTCCCACATATTCCATTATCCATTATTGAATGAGGCATATGTCCCCCATTTATGTTTCCAACTGACATATCTTGTTAGGTCTATGCAACCACAACCACAACCACTAATATAATTACTATTTGTGTTATACCTCAATGTTCATCAGTGGCGGATCTAGACATTTGCCTTGACTTGGGAGGTGAAATTTGCCGTAGGGGAACTTCCATTTAAAAACCAACCGAAAGACATAATAAAGATAAACCCAAACTACATTAAAGACATTAATAATAATTATATGCATTAAGTGCCCTTAATTTTTCTAACTAGGGTGTTTATTGGGTTGAATTTGTCTGTCTGTGGTTTAAGTTTCACGTCAGCTAATATATTTTTATATTTTAACAATTTTTTTTCTTTAATTTCAAACTTTGTAAATTTCCCCATTTTCCCTCCCGATAGATCCGCCACTGATGTTTACCCATGTTATTTCCAAAATTTTTAATCAAAACCACTAAACTAAATTCACAATCAAGATGCAGTAGAAATAAACAAACCAAGACACTTCAATGTTACGAGGAGCACCCTCTAATCATGATTTACAATGTATAAATTTTGAGAAACATGATTTGAGAATTATACAATGTACATATATACATTGAAAATCATAATTTGGGAGTGCTCCTCGTTACATTTAAGTGTCTTGGTTTGTTTATTTCTACTGCATCTTGATTATAAATTTAGTATAGTTAATATTACGATTTACATGCATATCCCCCCTTTCCCACCTACAATAAGATACATTCCATTCATGTTACCATAACGTCATTGATACCCAATAATCTTGCTTATCTTATCATTTAATGATTTTTATCTCTGTTTATCGTTATTTTAAACTTAATACTCCTTTAGTCACATTAACGTTATAGTGAATTTAAAATACACTTAAATAATTAGTTAATATAATTAACCATAAAATTATTTAACAAAAAGAGAACAGAAGAGAATTAAAATGCTTTTCAATTTAATAATGTATGAAATCATCAAAAGTGTGAACAAAGGAAGAATATATAGAATGGGAAACAAAGACGTAAAAATGCTGTGTTACGCAGACGACGCAATGTTGATAGCCCAAGATGAAGATAGTCCGCAAAGACTAGTCCACAGATTTAACATAAGGGCAAAAGAATTTAATAGGATATTCTCATCTCAGAAAACTAAAACAATAGTAATCAGCAAAGAACTATTCCGATGTAAAATTTGAAATTGATGGCATCAGTAGTAAACAAGTACTTAATGGAAATAAAATACTTTGGTATTAAGCTGACCAGCTATGGAGACTTGGACAAATAAATGAGAGATCAACCACAATAGGAAAATAGACTGACAGGATGCCTTAATAACATTCTATGGCGAAACTGACATAACATAAATGAAGTCAATAATGTATAAAGACAGTGTAAAACCAATCATGAACAGTAGACATAGTGTAGGTATCAACTGGCCAATGAACAATTTATTGCTTTTAAAGAGGAAGAACAGTCTACCAAGATCGTCTTTAATAGCATTGTCAATTAAAAATTTAATTGTATTTCCTTTGTCAGCAGTTAGTTCACTGTTTTCACTGTTTTGTGATGGGTTTATTAAGCAAGTACTCTTAAGTACGTAAGTAATCTTAACCGCATGTTACATTTAATAATCAAAATTTCAATTACGTTTTTCTTCACGTTATTTCTCACGAGAGTTTTAACACGAGATACAGTGACAACCAAAATTCGGAAATTCCGGAAATTCCGGAAATTACATAAACTTGGCAACACTAACAACAACACAACATTGGTTATCGCAACATGTTGATTATTTATCAGGTGTTGGATTCTTTTTCTAAATTTGTTTTGATCAGAGAGCCGCAGGCAAGTCATCATACACACCTACGACAGCTGCTGTTACAAAAATAAACCTATCCATCATTTCTTTTTCTTGGCATCTAAGCAGACACTTGATTCGATAAACTGAATAATAAATATCCACGTAAACTAAAATAGACCAGTCGGTAATAAACGATTGTGAAAATTCAATTATAGCAGCATTTTTATTTTACCTCTTATGTTTTTCCTAAAAAAAGGTAAACATTCTAAACTCTCTATAGTCCAGAGTAATAAGGATTTTCTCGGGACACTCAAAAATCCAGGTACCTGACTACTTTTTTAGTTATTGTAGACCTATAGGAAGAAAACCTACGTGTTTGCTGCCTAGAGTTCGCGTCAGTTTTTTAATTATTAACAATTTAGTGCAAAAATCACGATTTTTTCGATTTTTTGCACTTCATTCAAAAATAGTTGACATAAAATTACAAAATTCAGTTTTTTAGAACATTGAAAAACCTTCAAAATGCCGATTTTTGAAAGTTCAAAAGTTCATTTGTTGCTACGCAAACTGCAAAATAAGTGAAAATCGTTATTTGTTAATAACTTTTACTAAAACTACCTTAGAACTTTAATGTTTCACCCAAAGTTGGGTATTGGCGTACTTAAAAAACCTTCAAAATTTGAGACCGATCCATTAATTAGTTTAAGAGTTATTCTATTTGTTTATCGCAGATACCTTTATTTTGCAATAAGATAAGACAGAAAATAATAAAGATATGGCAATTCTGAGTATGCCAAATGAAAGTAGAAGAGTAATAGTATCAAAATGTATTAAAAAAAATAAAAAAAAAAATTAATATAGTCAAAAATCCTAATGCTAAATTTTTTAAATTTTGTAGTTTATAAACTTTAAAAATGTTGTCCGTAGAAACAATATTTTTATACAGTGCTAGTCAAAAGTCCGTACCCCCCTCGTATCTTTTGAACGGTTATACCTATAATAGTGAAATTTGGAGGAAGAAAATAAACGGACGTAAGCTTCTTAACTAGTCATGACAGGTGACGTAATAGTGACAGATGACGTTACAGAGCCACTGTGACCGATAATTTTAAATGGGACCTTATGGCAAGTGATACCTCGTTTGAAAGGTATTGAAAATACCTATTCAGTCATACTAATTTTGTTTGAGTTTAAGCTAATTTTGATGAACAAATGAAATAAATATAAAATTGTAGTTTCGCATTTAATGAATAAAAATTCAAAATTCCGCCTATGATTACTTGTCAAATAGGTTGACGTTGACGTAAAATCTACTAGAGAATTAAAAAACGTCAACTTTTTTGCCAAAAAATTCATAGGCGGACATTTGAATTTTTATTAATTAAATTCGAAACTACAATATTATATTTATTTAATTTATTCACCAAAATCAAAATCAACCTAAACTCAAAAAAATTAGTATGACTGAATAGGTATTCTAAATACCTTTCAAACGAGGTATCACTTACCATAAGGTCCTATTTAAAATTATCGGTCACAGTGGCTCTGTAACGTCATCTGTCACTATTACGTCACCTGTCATAACTAGTTAAGAAGCTTACGTCCGTTTATTTCCTTCCTCCAAATTTCACTATTATAGGTATAACCGTTCAAAAGATACGAGGGGGGGTACGGACTTTTGACTAGCACTGTATATTCGAAAAGATAGTATCTTAACACGAATTTTCAAATAAAAACATTTAGCCTGGGTTCATTTGGGACAAAGTTAGCCATATGTTTTTTTTAATTCACAGCTAATTTGTTTATAATAATTAAGGAATCTCATTAATGCCATTTTAAAGAATGGGATTTTTTTTTCTTAAAAAATTTGCACAAACATTGTACCTTCACAGTACCCTCTACGATTTTTCAAAAATGTAGTTCAAACAATTACTAGGGGGAACCTATAAATCCACTGAGTTAGAATACCGAAAAAGCAATTTCAAACGAATATAATTTTCTGTATCTCCGGATCAGCTCAATGGATTTTGATCTTTCTTTTTTTAATTTGAATGTAATCTCTACGTACGTTACAAATGTGCCATTTGTTTATAAATTTATTAATTAATGAACCGTCTAATTTGTTTAAACAATTCTTGAAAAAAACATTTTTAACAAAATCTATTTTTTTAATCATAGTATCATTAATGATCATAGAAAAACTTAAAGTACACTTTCATAAATAAATGATTTTTATTAGATAATTATTTATTGAAGATAATTTATTTTTTAAACTATACCTTAACTTTTTCTATTATTAATAACGATAGTATGATTAAAATCATGGATTTTTGGGAAAAAATTATTTTTTCAGAAATTGTTTAAACAAATTAGACTGTTTATTAATTAATAAATGTCTAGACAAATTGCATATTTGTAATGTACAGAAAAATTACATACAAATTAAAAAATAACGATCAAAATATATTCAGTAGATCCCGAGATATAGAAAATGATAGTAGTTTTAAGTTGCCTTTTTTAGTTTTTGAACTCGTGCATTTGTCGGCTCCCAGCTGCCCCTTCACTTACCACGACTAGTCACCAATTTAACTACATTTTTAGAAATTCGTGTAAAATACCAGATTTTCTAATATGTAAAATGATTTTTTCTACGGACAGTATTTTTAAAGTTATTCTAAATGTTTATAAACTACAATATTTCACAAATTTGGCATTAGGATTTTTGAATATATTAGATAATTTTTTATCTTTTTTTAGTACATTTTGATAGCATCAGTTTTCTACTTTCATTTGGCATACGCAGAATTGCCCTATCTTTATTATTTTCTGTCTTATGTTATTGCAAAATAAAGGTCTCTGGGATAAACAATTAGAATAACTATTAAACTAATTAATGGATCGGTCTTAAATTTTGAGGTTTTGTTATGTACCCAAATACCCAACTTTGGGTGAAACACTAAAGTTTTAAGGTAGTTTTAGTAAAAGTTATTTACAAATAACGATTTTCACTTATTTTGCAGTTTGCGTAGCAACAAATTAACTTCTTAACTTTCAAATATCGGCATTTTGAAGGTTTTTCAATGTTATAAAAAACTGAATTTTGTAATTTTATGTCAACTATTTAGCTTTTGAATGGAGTACAAAAAATCGAAAAAATCGCGATTTTTGCGCTAAATTGTTAATAATTAAAAAACGGACGCGAACTATAGGCAGGAAATAGGTAGGTTTTCTTCTTATAGGTCTGCAATAACTAAAAAAGTAGTCAGCTACCTGGATCTTTGAGTGTCCCGAACATGGTCTATTTCTAACTTATTACCCTGGAGTACTACTATGGTCTAAAGATATAAGACAAAAAACGAAATTGACAATCTATCGTACCTTGGTAGAGCCTATTATGACTTATGGGGCAGAAGTTTGGCAGATCACGAAAAAAGATAGAAAAAGGATAGAAGTAGTAGAAATGGATTGTCTAAGGAGAGCATCTGGTATATCCAAAAAAGATCACATCAGGAATAAAGATATTAGAAGGAGGACAAATACTGTATCTTTCAGTGTAGATAGAATTGAAACGAGACAACTTGTGTGGTATGGTCACGTAAAACGAATGAATGAAAATAGATGGCCAAATAAAGCTTTAAATTACATACCACAATAAAAAAGAAGAAAGTGAAGGCCGTCAGTTGCCTGGGAAGAAAATGTACGGCACATCATGAGAGATAGAGCCATCAAAGAAGACGAATGGATGGACAGAAAAAGATGGCGATCGAAATGCGAGAAGCGGCAGAGGCTGTAGGAACCTCGCTTATAAATATAGACAGATGTTTTTCCTAAATGTTTATATACCTGCAATATCCGAGGTCTACCTTGTGTTATTAATTAAACTGCCCTAATCGACTCCTGGGCGAGAAGAGTTTAATCCCAGTTAGATCCTTTTTTAGTAATATAATTAAGGATTTCGTATGTGTAAGAATCTTCGCTAATATAAAAAAATCGAATTTGATAATTTTATACACAGTGTTTCTTGTTTTACTTGTGTTTTCCAAGCAATAACCAGTGCCGGATTTACCACTAGGCCTACTAGGCCACGGCCTAGGGCCGCAAGCAAAAGGGGGCCGCAGCGTTTTGTAAAAAAAAAACTTTTCTGGTAAAAATTTTACTAATTGAATTGAAATGAGTAATCAGTTTTTCAAATAAGACAACGGCTATTCTACTAAACACGTGGTACGGTATTTTACAACGTTTTGACAAGAGTAGCAAAACATTAACTGCTACAGACTTGAATGTGACTTGCAACATACAAATCTCTAAAGGAGTATGCATTGAGTCTTAGAGACAACTTTGATTCCTATGAAAAAAGAGGAAAAGAGTTGTCTAAAAATGAAACCAATATTCTTGAAATAAAAAGACGCCCGAAAAAAAAGCTCTCCCTGGCGTGCCTTGGCTTAGACAAAGAAGATAAATCCACTGAACCATACTTTAATGGCAAAGAAAACTTAAAGATTTAATGTTGTAATTGACACGCTTTATTCAGAATTGAATGAAAGGTCCGAAGTTTATTTCAGTCTTAATGAAGAATATGGATTTAAAACAACTTATCATCAATTTCCAATGAAGACATCGGGGTAAACGTTTCTATTTTGACTAAAAAGTATAGAATCGGCATAGATGGCCACTTTGGAGAAGAGTGTGTACAGTTCAAAGGCTTTGTTGAAGGTATATTTGATGAAGAAAGAGAACCTCATGACAACAACATTACCAAGCCTCCGAGAAATACACTTTTGAAGTATCTGAAAATCATTCATGAAAAACAGTTAACAACATTATTTCCGAATATGGACACGGCTTTACGCATTCTACTATTCATGATGACATCTAATGCATCTGGAGAAAGATCATTCAGCGTGTTGAAAAGAATCAAAAACTACTTGAGTAACTCGACTTCTGTCGAAGATTCTATATTGTCTAGCTTGGCCAGTTTTGTTTCAAATGCTGAGCTTTTTCAAGCCTTAGACTTCAAAAATTTTATCAAAGATTTTGCAGCCAAAAAAGCTAGAAAAGTGAGTTTTTAGAGTTTAGATATGATATTTATTACAAGAGAATAATTAATAATGAATTGAACGATCTAGAAGTTTATTCTTATGCCTGGTTGCACCAACAGATCTTAAGCTTAAGGCTTGCATTAACGAAACATATGTGTTGCACCATTGAGTCTTAGATCAATTTTCAGCTTGCCACAATGGATTGTCATATGGATTTCATTGATAAGAATTGAACATTATGGTGCAACGTATATGACACTTAAATCGGCCCTATCTAGCTGGGCTAGCTGGGCTGGGTTAAGCTGGTGCAACCAGGCATTAATATTTTTATTTTTCAGTACCGTAGCCTATTACTAGTACAGTTCATATTATTTTGCTTGTTCTTTTACTTATAATGTCTTTTCAATTCAGCTTTTTTTAGTTTTTTGTTGTCATCTGCACTTTTCCCTCCGAATGAAACAAATGGTATTTAATTTTAACAATTAACTACAATACTAATTATTTATAATATAATCATTTTAGCAATATTAATAATTTTACAAATAACTGCTGTTTGCTAACATTTTGAATTATATAATATATAATTATAAAATATTATTTTCTATCTATTATTTCTATAAATAATAGAAAATATTATTTTCTATCTTCTTCTTAAGGTGCCTTCTCCATTATTGAAGGTTGGCTACAACTACAGCAAATTGTTCTCTATCTTGAGCGGTTCTTAGTATTGAATGTGTATCCATGCTTGTCCAGTCTCTCACGTTCTTGACCTGAACCTCTTTTTCCTTCCACTTTCCCTTCCATTATGAGTCGTAAAAAGTTGTATCTTTCTCCTATGTAAATTATTTCCTAGATAACTCGTTTTTCTGTTTTTTACGATATTTAGGAATTCTCTCTTAGCCCCCATTCTTCTCAGCACCTAGTTGTTGGTCACGTGATCTGTCCAAGAGATCTTCAGCATCCTTCGAAAAACCAACATCTCAAAGACTTCTATAAATATAGAATTCTTTCTGTAAATTTTCTTTTTCGAAATTTCTATAAATATAGAAATTGTTAAAGCTGTTTTAGGGTTTTAGCCAAATTTGCAAACCAAGATTATTTAATTAGTAAATACATTTCAATATATTTATGTCCTAATTCAAATATAACATTAGAGGCATTTCTATTCATTTATGTTATGCTTTGTATTACGAATTTTAAAAAGTAAAATTAAAATAAACGTTTTAATTATTATTATTAAGTCATTATGCTTTAATTACATAATCGTGAAGTTATCGGGGCCGCTCGGGGTAATTTGGCCTAGGGCCGCAAATACCCTAAATCCGGCACTGGCAATAACTGAAGCAAAAAGTTCACAAGAACGTGAACAAAATACCTGAAACATTACTAAAACTGATGGATTAAAAGTTTGAATTTTCTTTTTTCGTAAAATGTTGCAGGAAAAAGCCCGGTTTCTAGGTAGATCTCGAAAAAAATCTGAAACAAGTTAATATTAAATAAATTGAATGTATAGGTATAAACTCAAAATGCATTTCTTTCGGTAAAACGCAAGGTTTTAAGTATATTTTTTTATTTTATTTATGTAGGTATTTTATCAAAAACTATGTTTTTAATTTTTTCCAGATTTTTCTGTAAGGTGTTCCACATTCAAAACACAAAAAATTGATTTTTATAGGTTTTGGGGATTTTCCCCATTTTATAGACATAAAAATAAATTAAATTAAGTTTTTTATAGGTCATATATAACTTGAAGTAGTTGAGTCCTTTAGCACATTCAAAATGGGAGAGACACGTTCAAACCCCCTGGAAACGAAAGGAATTTTTTGGGCTGTTTTTGGGAGGGTTTTTGGGTGTTTCGCCCAATTTTTGAATGTCCAAAAGGACCTTGATACAAACGTTAATTTTAGCTATTTTGAAGTCAACCACTAAAAACCAGTTTTTATAGTTTTTAAAGGAAAAATCTGGAAAAAATACAAAATATTGTTTTTGAAACAAATTACAGAATAAAAAAAATTAGACTGGCAGCCATCTCCAAAAAAGGTATAGATACGCTTGTTTCGAAAAAAATGAATTTTTAGGTTATGTAGCTACACTCAGCCTAGGAATCTCTAAAAAAAGACATTTTTTGTAAAAGCCTGAACTATGCCACTAAACTTTTTGACATTTTTAAAGTGATTGAATTCCACCTACAAAAATGAAGACGAAAAAATTACGTGTTTTGTGGTAGGATAAAAATACGCTGTCTTAATTTTTAATCATATAAAACATGTAAAAAATGAAAAAATTTATTTAGGTTGTATCGATCTCAAAAAATATGAATAACCCCCCGAAAACTCACAAAAACCCTTGCAAATCATGAAAACATGGTTTTTTGAGGGTTTGTACGTATTTCGCCCAATTTTTGAATGTCTCAAAAAACTCAGTTACTTCAAATTATATATAACCTATAAAAATCTTGAGTTGATTTATTTTGAAGTTTCTAAAATGGGAAAAATACCCAAAATCCACCAAAAACAGTTTTTCTAGTTTTTCTAGGTTAGTCACTTTACGAAAAAAATCTTGCAAAAATTAGAAATTAGAGATATAGGTTTTGATACAATACACAGATAAAAAAATTAGACCTGCAGCCATCTCAAAAAAGCTTCTTTCGGAAAAATGGCATTTTTAGAATATGTACACTCAACTAACGGAAAAGTGTGGCGAGTTAAAATTGCGCCGAGTCTTATTTTTTAATTACGTAGAATGTAAAAAATGAAAAAAACATGAATTCCCGAAATAAGAGCATTTTCTCTTTCTACACGGGGGTACACTTTGCTCAATCATCATTAGATTTTTTAATTCTGGAAAATCCAATGAGAAAATTGCTAATATGTTGCAATTGTGTAGGTATAGTGTAAGAAAATAAATAAAGTCGGGTTAAAATTATATAATATTACATAGACATTACATTAGTTCCAATAACAACATTTTAACAATAAATTACAACAAAATATATTTTAAAAATTAAGCATGTAGGCCAATAGGCTACGTTTATATGCCAATAGGCTATGTTTATGCATTTTTATACTTTTTTATTATGTTTTATAAAAAAAACGAAAAAAAGCATAAAAATGTAGCCTATTTTATGCTTTTAGTATTTCGTTTATTTAAAATTCGTTGTTGCAGAATAAAAAAGCAATTTGCTTTATAGAAACGGTTTTTGTGTATTTCACTCCACACATTTTTATTAAAATCTAATAATGTAAAACTAGCGGTAATTAAATTAAAGCTCATAAAATTAAAATCTATTTACGCCGCAGTAGTTAAAATTATATTTTTGTAATTTTAAAGTGCACTTTTTTCTTATACAATATTTATTTGAGTTATAGTTAAGGGGTACGAAGTTTGTTTTCTGAGAGATTCATAATATGAGGTATTGCTTTCTGAGGTATACCACATTTTAAAGCTCTTCCCAATATTTCTTACTATGAGGTGATGAGTTAGTTGTTCCGGAAAAGTTGAACCACCAAAAATTTAGCTCATTTTGATAGGATTTTCTCGTGAACCGATTAACGGATTTTTAATTTTGTAAGACTAAGCGTTTCAACCTAATAAAAATATTTGTAAAATAAAATATTTTTTAAAGATTTTTAATTGAAAAACTTATTGGCCCATTTTCCTGGTGACACCTCCAAGGCTTCTACAATATGCAAGCCAGATGGATGCTGCAGTGAAGACAAAAGGGAAGGAATTCTAAACTATGCAATTCACAACCCCCGTCTGCAGCTTGGTAAAGTTTCAACGGAAAATGGAACTAGTTACTCTATAGGAGTAATACTAATATAAAATAAAAATGTATACCATTTTTATTCAGTTGCAATGCGAAGACAAAACCGTCTTAATTTTTACTTAGATTAGAGAGTGCAGCCAGCACTCTTATTGACGATTTCACCTCTTGTTAGAGACTCTTCAGAGAATGCACTCTCTAATCTAAGTAAAAATTAAGACGGTTTTGGCTTCGCATTGCAACTGAATAAAAATGGTATACATTTTTATCTTAATTTTGTGTTTAATATTTTAGATTTATTATTTGGTCTTTACATTGTTGGTCAAAGGTTTGCTCAAACTTCTCTTTTGAGATTATACAGGGTCGAAGAAAGGAAATGTTTTTCTTGTTCCCCTGATACCTTTAAACACAAAGAAAATAGACGGTTTTATTCTTTAATATGTGTTTTATCTTAAACAATACTAAATTAATACCAAATTGGAACATGAAACATCAGGACACTGCTAGAAGAAGGAAAAATGGAAGAACTAGCGACACAGTGAAAACAATTCAATGTAGATATTGTAGGAATTCAAGAAACCAGGTGGGGGGACATGGAAAAATCGAAAAAGAAAATTATACAGTATGGTATGCTGCAGAAGAAAAACAGTTATATGGAGGAACGGCTTTTATGGTGTTAGGGGAAATGAGACATAAAGTTATGGAATTTAAACCCATAAGTGAAAGAATATCATACACAAGGGTAAACAGCAAACCGAACAAGTCCATAATAAATGTCTATGCACGAACAGAAAACAGTGATGATTTGATAAGACAACAGTTCTATGAAACACTAGAAGAAAATCCCGAAAAAATTGCAGGAAAAGATATACTAATAGTTATTATAGGCGATTTCAACGCCCAAATAGGCAAAGAAAAATGCCTTAGGTAGGTTTCAGGGAAAAACTCATTACATAGCACAACAAACAATAATGGAGAAAGACTATGTAATTTAGCAGCGGCATTAAACATGGACGTAAGTGGCACGAGATAAAAACACAAAAACATAAACAAAATAACATGGATGAGACCAGGAAGTCTCAGGGGAATCAAAGAGACCACGTACTTATTAAAAAGTCACACAAACAATCGATAAATGACGTTAGATCTCACAAAGGGGCCAACAACGATTCGGACCATATGTGAGTGATTGCAAAATGTAAAATAAAAACAACAAAGAATGAAAGACGAAAAGCACAGGGAATATGGGACGTAGATAAAGTGAAAGAGAAAAGAGTAAAAAGAAGATTTGTAAAAGAAGTAAATGCAGAGATGCAGTTCAAGGAGGAACAAAAAATGGAGGAACGGTGGAAAAAAATCAAACAAGGAATAAACAAAGCAGCAGAGAAAGTGGTTGGAAAATTCAAAAAAAAAAAAAAGAAACAATTGGTTTGACGAAGAGTGCAAACCAGCAGTGGACGAAAAGAATAAAACAAGATTGAAATGGCTAAGCACAGGCAAAGAAGAGGAACGAGAAAAATATCAAGATCAAAAGAAAAATACAAAGAAATTGTTTAAATCAAAGAAAAATAAAAAAGTTGATGAAATTGTGAACAAGATCGAAATAGAAAATAAAAGACACAATTCAAAACCACTGTACCAATGCTTAAAGCTAGGTAGTCGAAAATAGGCAGCTAATGTGGCCATAAAGCAGAAACGTGGCAGAAGTATTTCGAATAAATGTATCAAGAAACGGATATATAAGAAGAAAGAGAAACAATAATGAACCCGGAACAAAGTGAAGAAGAGAAATTGACCTATACAGAAGTAAAAGATAAAATATGCAAATTGAAAAACGGGAAAACAGCGAGAGACGACGGAGTATGTGCAGAACTTATAAACTACGGAGGTGAGGCTCTATACAGAAAGATTTTTAAACTAATACAGAATATATGGAGTAAGGAAGCAATGCCCGAAGAATGGAAGAAAGGAATTATTGTGACAATCCCAAAACAAGGAGACCAAAGGATATGTAAAAACTACCGAGCAATTAATTTACTCAATGTAACATATAAAGTAATGACTTAATGGCTTACAACAAAGCATAGGACCAGTACGGTTTCAGTACTAGTAGTAGTCTCAATTCTCGTATCAAAGTTGCGCGTGAAGTTAGGCGTGTTGATGACAGTTGAGTGTTTGGGGTCAACCCGATAAAAATATGTGCGACGCACGTCTTCGATCATACACAATACATATACAGCACACAATATACAAATACGATACGAACACTACCACATGTAGAATCCCATAAATCACATAGAAATAAGCCTTTCTTTATTTATATAAGGAATTTTTCGACCATTTGATTTACTTATTTTGGGCCCAGCACAATTTTGCCAATTTGCATTTTTTGCGGACACTGGATTCCAAGATTATTAAGCAAAGGCTGTTACACCTATACAAGGCGAAAACGGCGGGTTCGTTGGGAAAAATATTCCCATGAGATTTTTTTTGCATAATTACATTCGTAAGACATCCCAGAATAAGGTTCAAGAAATCACCCTCGTGAAAAGTGTGCCAAATTTTTTTTAACAATATTTTTGGGCCAGACAATTTTTTTATAGGTTTTTTTGGACCATTCTGGATGAAAAAGTTCACTTATAATTTTTCTCTAAAGTTGATCGTTTTCGAGTTATAAGCAATTTAAAATTGAAAAAAAACGAAAAATGGCGATTTTCAAGGCTTAATAACTCGGTTAAAAGTTATTATTATGAAAGTCAGAAAGTGACTAAATCAAAGTTTAATGCCCCCCTACACGATCCCGAAGAAATTTTTATTATTTTATTACTAAGCTGATATTTTTAAGTAATAATATTGAGCGCCATGCAAATGTGAGTGCAAGTAAGATGCACAATTGGACTGCCGAAGTGGCATCTGTCTCGCACTCAGCATTTACGGCCGGCTACCACGTGCATGGCGCTCAATATTATTACTTAAAAATAACAGCTTAGTAATCAAATAATGACAAAAATTTCTTCGGTATCTTGTAGGGGGGCATTAAACTTTGATTTAGTCACTTTCTGACTTTCTTAATAACTTTTAACTGAGTTATTAATCCTTGAAAATCGCCATTTTTCGTTTTTTTCTTTTCAATTTTAAATTGCTTATAACTCGAAAACGATCAACTTTAGAGAAAAATTATGAGAGACCTTTTTTATCCAGAATGGTCCAAAAAATCTACAAAAAAATTGTTCGGGGAAAAAATATTGATTTTTGCAATTTGATTAAAAAAAATTGTTAAAAAAATTTGGCCCACTTTTCACGTGGGCGACTTCTTGAACCTTATTCTGGGATGTCTGACGAATGTAATTATGCAAAAAAATCTCATGGGGAACCCGCCGTTTTCGCCTTGTCGAACCGGTCCTTACGACATTTAGCATACGATTCAGTCGTATTATAGATTTTCTAGATGGAATATGATAGCTGCATGTTATGTATAGGGGGAAATAGACCTCTATGAGATTTGTCCAATTCAAGACAGATCCTGCCTGGACTATACATAGTTTTCATTATTTAAATTAGTCATTTAAATATAGTAAAATTTACGCTATGCTACGTATTTTTTTGTTAAGGACTACATGATATGCTCTGTATGTGCTGTAAATGCTTACGATTACGATTGTCCTATAGCGATAAAATCGCTAGATTCTTAACTCAAAAGGACTTCCTTCTTCTTCATGTGCCATCTCCTCTAAAGAAGGTTGGCAACCATCACGGTAATTCGCACTTTCGAGACCGCTGCTCTAAAGAGATCAGCAGAAGTGCAGTTAAACCAAGCTCTCAAATTGTTTAACCAGGAGATGCGTTTTCTTCCGCGAATCCTTCTACCCTGTATTCTTCCTTGTATTATTAATTGTAACAAGTTATAACGCACGCCCCTCATAACTTCTCCTACCAAAGGACTTCCAGATACCCGGAAATAAACAATCAAAGATTTTGAATTATTTCCTTTCACGTTCGCATACGCATCCAATTAAACTCAATATTTCGGTATGTCATCAACAACAACGTTCGGAAACAACATGTTATCAATTTATAAAAGGTTGGATGTATTGTTTATCCAGGACTCCAAAATTCGAGGTGGAGATTAGTATTTTAAATGGAAGAGACTTGCCATATACGTTTAATCTTTGTTTTGGATTAGATTAATAAATGCAAATTTTAAACTAATATTTTCTTTTAAATTTAACTACCTTGAGAGCAAAAAAAAATCGACTAAAAAATAAAATAAGTTATATTTTTTGAATAAGTTGTTTGGCAAGTGTCTATCCACACACAATGTAAATTTACAAGTAAAATATTGTGAACAAAAGTAATTTTTATTGTCCTGACAAAAATATTTATAAAATTAGTAACTAAAGAACATAAGAAAGCTTAATATTGTATGTAGGGGAGTGCAGTTAGAACGAAAACATGCATTGTTTCGGAAAAATTCAAACAAGCTTATATTTTTCTAAAACTTTTTTTGTTAGTTTATATACATGTTAAAGTAAAAAGTTCTACTCGCAGATTTGGCCGCTAATTGTTTACTAATTGTTTAAACAATAACAATTGTTTGAACAATAACAATTGTTTTGTATAAATAATTTTAAAAATATCGATAAATTCATTATTTTACTGTGATCAAATATGTTTCTATTTTGTTTTTGATTATGCTGAATCCAAATATGGCATTGCAATTTGAAAATTCTTATACAGAAGCTCTTATACAGTGTGTCTGCGTAGCTATGAACCACATGGAAAACTTTTTTATTATCAATTTTACGAAAAAAAAGTCATTCTCAATAAAATGTTCTGGATAGTCAAAAATCTAAAACTCAACCATCAGATACCAAATTTTATCAATTTTATACGAGTTGTCAAAAATATGAATTTTGTTAAAGAGTTAAGTACCCTTATATTCCAGAATATCAAAAAATTATATTATTAAAAGTTGTTTGAAATTAGAATTTATGTCTAAATATACAATTACATCATTCTAATCGAAAAAAAAAATCAATTTTTTCCCAAATTACGGATACTAATCATCATTTTATTACAATTATGATAACTATTTTATTATTAGTGGAGTCAATGAAGGTTTTCACCTCCGATTTCGTTGAACCTCCATCGATTTTTATGAAAATTGGTACGTATGTAGAGCATACCTCAAAAAACAAAGGTGACATGGTGCCAACTTGCGCTTTTACCCTGGGGGTGGATGCCACCCCTTCTCGGGGGTGGAAAGTATTTTATTAAAAATAATACCACTAATCGATAGAGGGATAAATTATAAGTAAAATTTGTTATATAAAGTTATTCCAATAAATCAATAGTTTTTGAGTTATTAAAGATCAAAAGTTTTGATTTTTCCTGAAAAAAATTCATGTTTTAAAGCAGTTTTTCATAAATAACTCAAAAACCATAAGTTTCTTCAAAAAAGTTGTTGTTACCAAAATCGAAGATAATATAAATATAAATAAGCTCCTTATTCGAAAAATCTTTTATTACATATACAAAGTGAGTTATATGTAATTGAATGTATATTTTTTTCCGCGAGTACTCAAATCTTAGTATTCAAGCTTAAATAACAGGAAAACGATGCACTTTGTTAAATAGAGATACTAAACATTTTAATAAAGTACTTAAAGGTAACTATCAAAAAGCTATATAAGAAGTCGATAGCATCAAAATTAAGCAAGTTATGATGGAAATAAGAGGACCCTTTCAGATTTTTTAGGGAAGAATGGAAAATGAAACCTACGTCATTTCCACAAAAATTAAAATTTATAGTAACCCATTTAAAACTTTATTTATTTTAACATGAGTAATAACTTCAACAATTTTGACCGGTTTAGAATGCATATTTTTGAAAAAAAAAATACGATTAAAAAAAATTAGAATTTTTCAAATTTTCGTGAATTTCATTTTCTTTTGATAATAACTCCAAAACTACTCGATATTCTTAAAAAATGGCAGAGAATAAAATTTTAGTTTTAACTTTATTTAACCTTTTTCTTCTTTTAATATTTTTTTACGACAAAAAATAACCGAGATAGAAACATTTAAAACATAAATTTTACTGCGAGAACCATGTAACCGGTGCTTTTCACCTTGTATTTAAAAAAAAATAAAGGATTTACAAAATTATGTTTAATACACTGTTATAGACCTTTTACTTAGCTTTGTAATGGTTTCTGGATAAATCTCATATTTCAAAAATTAACTGAGTTATTTTAAAAAAACCAGTAACATTTTCTTTGAAAAAATTTTATAGCGGAGATTTTGTATGTATACAGGTTGTGGGAAGTCCAATTAGTCGTTTGTTGTAGGAGATACGAAAAAAGTTTATTTAGGTGAGATTGGGGCATAGATAATATCAGAATTTAAATACATTTCCAAATATACAGGGCCACCCATATTGACAGGGTGAAACAAAATTATCTTTTGTTTAATGGAACAGCCTGTATATTTTTACATTTTTGGATTCTCCTCTATGTTTTAGTTCTTAAAATATCAGGTTTTGTGATGTTATACGAAGTAGGTTAAAAGATAATTCCGTTTTTTTTTTTCAAATTTCATAGCAATATTCACCCCCTGTATAATTGTAGTGATTTGACATCAGAAAATCAATTTATGTTCAAGTGGTTTTTAATATAGTCTATTATTGTTAAAAATTATTAATCTAGCAAAACGTTTAATTTTAGGTAATACAGGGTTGGTCGAAACTGAATGAGTGTTTTCTCAAAGTTTGAGAGTACGAGTTTTCTCAAATGGAGCAGCTTGTAATGCCTGTAATGAGCATTGTAATAAAATGCTATTGTATGGCACTTTATTATTTCCCACCCTGTCAGTGAGAACTGAATTTATTTTTGAAATTCCCAACTTTATATCTTTAATTATTTTAAATATTGTAAACGATTAAAAAACAATCAAATTAAATTGAAATGAATAACCAGTGTATATCTTCCACATTTTCTTCATATTTAACGTAGCCTGTACCATAACATTGCACAGATTATTATCCCTGTATAACAACGATATACCATGAATGTGAATTCATGCTTGAGAAATGTCCTATATCCAGTCTCACAAAAAAAGGGATTCCTCAAACATAATATGCATATATGCAGACAAAATCAGCCAAAGTGATTTGCGATATCTAATGAAAGGTATGTTCCGTTTGTTTGTAGAATTATATTTAATTAGATATGCTTTAATTACTAAAATAAATAAATTTTCAATTATATTTTATGTATTTGAGGAAAAGGAAACCTAGCATTAGTGGCCACATTTCTATAACGGCCAATTGTTTTCTATTTTTAGTGGCCGTTATTGACAGGTTTTACTGTACCAATAATATTTTATTAAATTATGAAACATTATTTAAATAAAAAATGTATAAACTTGATAAAAGAAAGTTTGCTTAGAATTGACTCCTCTATCTAATTATGGGGTTATTTTTAATAAAATAGTGTTCACCCATGAGAAGGGGTAACATCCACCCCCAGGATAAAAGCGCAAGTTGGTACCACATCACTTTTGTTTCTTGAGGTATACTCTAACTACTTACCAATTTTCATGAAAATTGATGGAGGTTCAACGAAATCAGGGGTGAAAACCTTCAGTGACTGCCTTTTTGGAAATATAAAAGATTAATTTTTTTCGTGATTGTCAATTTGCTAATTTTCTAATTTTTGGTTGCTATAAGGTTTGAAAAATAATAAAAATTATAAATCATGCACATAAACGTAAAAAAATATTTATTTTACTTAATTAAACGAGATTGCTTGAGCCAGAATGCTGAAATCTGCATTTTTATCATTAAAAAAAGGTGGATTTCACCCCTAAAATGCAGAAAGCGCAACTTGGTGCCATATCACTTTTATTTTTTGAGGTATCCTCTAACTACTTAACAATTTTCATAAAAATCGATGAAGGTTCAAAGAAATCGTGGGTGAAAACATTTAGTGACTACACTTTCAGAAATATAGAAGAATAAGGTTTTCGTGATTTTCGACTTGTTAATTTTCGGATTTTTGGTTGCTATAAGGTTTGAAAAATAAAAAAAATGTAATTCATGCACATAAATATAAAAAAAATATTTATTTTTCTTAATTAAACGAGATTACTTGCGCCATAATGCGGAAATCTGCATTTTTTACAATTTAAAAAGTAGGGGTGTATCGCACCCCTAAAAGGCAAAAGCTCAAGTTGATGCTATATAACTTTTATTTGTTGAGGTATCCTCTAACTATTTACCGATTTTCATGAAAATCGATGAAGGTTCAACGAAATAGGAAGTGAAAACTTACAGTGACTGCACTTGCAGAAATCTAAAAAATAATTTTTAAAAAAGGGGTGTATTTCACCCCTAAAATGGAAAAAGCGCAAGTTGGCACTCTGTCACCTTTGTTTCTTGAGGTATCCTTTAACCACTCACCAATTTTTATGAAAATCGATGGAGGTTCAACGAAATCTGAGGTAATAACTCATATCCACCTTCATTGACTCCACTATATCACTTTTACGAAAAAAAGTTATTCTTCATAAAATGCTCTCCCTGGTCTAAATTCTAAGATACAATCATCAGATATCAAACTTTTTTAATTTTATACGAAGTATGTAAAAAATATGAATTTTTCTTAAGAGCTAAGTGCCTTTATTATTCACAATATTTTAATTAGAATGATGTAATTTAACACTAAAACAAATTTTTTAATTCCAAACAACTTTTTCTCAATAACAATTTTCGATATTGTGAAATGTAAAGGTACTTTACTCTTGAGTGAAATTCATATTTTTTGACATACCTCGTATAACATTAATTAAATTTGATATTTGATGATTGCATCTTAGATTAAATACGATGCAAAGTATTTTGTAATGAATAACTTTTTTCGTAAAACTGATAATAAAAAAGTTATCAATAGGTTCCAAGTTAGGCAGACATACTGGATAACTGCTAAAAAAAATTTTTTTGCTGAACATTTATTATTGTTAAAGCTTATTATTAAATGTATTTTAGGTAAGTTCTACAGAAAAAAGTTTTGATCACTTTGTATAAACATTTTTTTAGCTGGTAATTTTCGGTCTTTGTATTACATTTTTGTTATCTTTCCTAATTTTCTTAAAAAGAAATATTTTATTTCATTTCTAAGGTAAATTAATTTGGTGAATTTTAAAGATTACATCCTAAGCTTTAAAAGAGCACTTATAAAACTGTAATAGATCTGTTCAAACTTGAGTAATACCGTCTTAAAGTGGTGGTAATTCTATAAAACTACGAAGATTTCAAAAATTACAATTTTTGAGATGTCATATCATTTGAATTAAATTTTTGGGATTTTTTTGAATGAAACATCATTTAGTAAGATGCTTGAAAGTTAAGTTGTGCAAAATTGAGAGTTTTATAAGAAAAATTGTATTAGTTACACATTTTTAAATCATTTTTAAACAAAATTCATGTAAGGCTCACTTTTCGCCCACACCGTACTTATCCCCATACATTTTATTTCTTTCTATTATAACCATAAGATAGCTTAATTATTCTTCTTTCATGTTCAATTTGTAAAATTTTATTTGATCAATTAGTTAAACAATTACATTAAAATAACTCAACCGTGCACTTCGCCGTACGTTAGTTTACAGTGCGCCAATGTTTGTGAGAAGGGTGACTTTAGCGTTATAAATAAAAAATTATAGAAGATACAGATTTAATTTTAGAAAATTCTTTATAGAAGGTTTTTTTGTAAAATTTTCTGAATTTTTCAATGGTCAAGTCAGTTTTGTTCTAAAATTTATATTTTCTGAGTTAATTAAAACAAACATCTAATTTCGTAGTTCATTTGTTTAATAAAAAATGAAGCACCCACTTCTCGAGTAGAAATTTTTGATAATATGTTGTTTATTAAACATTTCTTAATGAAATTACAAAAAGTTCTATCTTGTTTGATTTTGTCCGAAGTGAAAATCTATAAATATGCACTTCCCTAATGTGAGAACACAGGTCATGAAGGAAAGTCATTATGTAACGAATATAAAAGTAAATTTACATTAAAAAATCTGAGAAAATCAAAATTAATACTGAATATTTCCTCCTCTGAGTTACATCACACTTTCCATGCGACCTTGGCGAAGCAACAAAGCATTAAAATCGGCCTTACCTCCGAAAAAAAAACGACAAGACGGATCTTAATAATTCTTTTTGCATTCGATTCGTGAAGGCGCCAGGAAACTTTGTGACCCCGAGCCATGATATAATATTGAAAAACTGCATACAAAAAATGCATTCTTAAAGTGCATATCAAACAGACAATAAAAAAAAATTCAGAACTCGTCAATTATCGGCGGAAATGAGTTCAATTTTGTTACTCTGAGGATTTTGGGGTCGCTGAAAACGAATATGACGTCGTAAGTGATCTCCGGAGTACCTAGTGCCCAGGATACCTACTGTTTAAATCGTCATTAAAATTCATTAAAAAATTAGTCAAAAATCATTACTCGGGGGGTTTTAGGGTCACTAACGACGAATATGACATAGGAAGTGATCTACGGAGTACCTGATGATCAGGGTACCTACTGTTTACCCCGTCTTGTGGAGTTTTCGCAAAAAAATTATTAAAAAATTAGTCAAAAATCATTACTTGGGGGGTTTTGGGGTCGCTAACGACGAATGTGACATCGAAAGTGATCTACGGAATACCTGGTACCCAGGGTACCTACTGTTTACCTCGTTTTCTGGAGTTTTCGGCAAATTCATTAAAAAATTAGTCAAAATTCACTACCGGGGGGTTTTTGGCGTCTCTGACGACGAATATGATATCGGAATCAGTGGCGTGCCGATAGATCAGCGGGCCTTGGTTCCAGTTGGGATACGGGCCGCCCGCCCAATAAAAAATTTAAAAAAGAATTTCCAAATAACTTAAAAATTATTGGTGATAAAAAAAATCTCAAGTAGTAAAAAAATGTTGGTCTACAGACTTCGTATATACACCATTTTTTTCACTTTTTTGTAAGCTATATTTTTGCTAACTATTTTTTATTTGATAAAACAGGTACTTACGTTTTGAGTTATTTGTGAAAAAACGACTAAAAACGTAGCTTTTTGTTAAAAAATAAACATTTTCACTAGCAAATAACTCAAAAAGTATTGACTTAGTGAAAAAACAGGATAGAAAAAAAATTGCTTAGAATTAGTTAGTTCATCCAATTCTGGACTTATTTTGAACGTATATTTTGTCAGCCCCGAGAAGGGGTGAAAGTTACCCCAGGGCAAAAGTAGGTACACATCGGCAAAATAACACTTTTTTCTGTGACATGTTATCTAAATATGTGTATGCCAAATTTCATGTCAATCCAAGCAGTTCTTCAAAATTTGGCATTTTGCAATATTTGACTGTTAGTGAATGGACTATTAAAACAGTAAATTAATATGTATTCTATTATTTTTCATACTGACAATGACTGATGACTTTACGCCAGCCGTTTTTATAAATAAAAAAACTCGAAAATTTTCTACATCTAAATCTCTAGTCATAATTTTAATATCGGAAAACTAAAACAGCTTTTAAAAAATGAATATGGGAATGAAATTTATATCAACTAAACAGATTTTCAAATTGCATATGATACATTTATAAATAAGTTAAATAATTACATACAAACCTCTAGGGGGATAAAATGGTTGAATAAAAAAATATCAAAAAAAATCTTGGATAACGGTGGGGTTGATGATATCTTTAATTAAACGACGAGATTTTCTTAAAAAGAAATTAGTGTCTAATTTATCCTTATTATTTTTACCACTATTGTCTATATTTAGAATTTAATTTTATGTGGTTAATTAAGAAGTACCTAGAAGTAGAGACTTAAAGACGAGGGTGCTAAAAATACGAACAAAAGAAGTATCGAGCCTATTGCCTTGGTATTATTTTTTTGACCCACCGTAAAAACTTGCATCAAATATCTCAGTTTCCGAATTTCTGTAGCTTTGTAGTTTACAAGTTATTCATGGATGTTGCATATAAGAAAAAAATATAAGTGTTTGCGTTAACACGTGTAAGGGTGCATCCTTAGTGCACGCTGCAAACAATCTTTCGTATTTAAACGGGCCTCTCCAAAGCGTGCTGTTGTTAGCATTATTCGCACATGGACCCGGCTTTCTGACTCGGAAACTGACGTGCACTATGGACGCGCCCTTATGCAGGCACCGGCGGTTATTCTTTAAACAAATATTGAAACCAGGGCTTCGGTTTAAGCAGGTAAAACGAGAGGAACCTTACAAAACCGTTCCCTGTGTTTCTTAATAAATGATGTTTTTAAATTTTTTTATGAATAGGTTTCTTCGTTTTTATTTATAAGTATTTGCCTACACAAAAATTAAAATTTATTAAGCAATTACATTCCCTAGTAAGTGTTTGTGTAGTTCAAAATGTCCCCAATCAAATTAGAAACAAAAGAAGCAAAAAGTGCGTTAAAACGGGCCCCTCCGGGGCCCGGACCCTGATTCCGCAAGACCCGCGGAACCATGCTCAGTACGCCACTGATCGGAAGTGATCTCCTGATGCACAGAGTACCTGATGCCCAGGGTACCTACTGTTTACCTCGTCTTCCGAAGTTTTTGGCAAATTCATTAAAAAATTGGTCAAAAATCATTAGTCACGAGATAAGTACTAGGTACTCTGGGCACCAGGTACTCCGGAGACCACTTCCGATATCATATTCGTCGCCAGCGACCCCAAAAACCCCCTGAGCAATGATTTTTGACTAATTTTTTAATGAATTTGCCGAAAACTCTCGAAGACGAGGTAAACAGTAGGTACCCTGGGCACCAGGTATTCCTGAGATCACTTCCGATATCATATTCGTCGTTAGCGACCCCAAAAACCCCCAGAGTAATGATTTTTGACTAGATTTTTAATAAATTTTTTGTCGAAAACTCCACAAGACGAGGTAAACAGTAGGTACCCTGGGCACCAGGTATTCCGTAGATCACTTCCGATGTTATATTCGTCGTTAGTGACCCTAAAAGCCTCCCGAGTAATGATTTTGACTAATTTTTTAATGAATTTTAATGACGAGGTTAACAGTAGGTACCCTTGGCACCAGGTATTCCGGAGATCACTTACGACATCATATTCGTTTTCAGCGACCCCAAAAACCCTAGAGTAATAAAATTAAACTCATTTCCGCCGATCATTGACGAGTTATGATTTTTTTATTGTCTGTTTGGGATGCACTTTAAGAATGCTTTTTTTGTATTCAGTTTTTCAATATTATATTATGGCTTGGGGTCACAAAGTTTCCAGGCGCATTCACGAATCGAATGCAAAAAGAATTGTTAAGAACCGTTTTGTCGTTTTTTTTTCGGAGGTTCAGTGCTTCGACTATACTGATTCCTGAGGAATGGCTTCCCACGCTTCATCTAATGCAGTTTTTATCTCCGCTACTGTCACTGGTATTGGATTACAGACCCGAACTCTTCTTTTGAGCTTGTCCCATAGGTGCTCGATGGTATTCATATGCGGATTTAATGAAAGTCAGTCCATTGTTGTAATATTGGTGATGGCCAGGTAATCTTTCGTAATCCGCGTTTTCGTTATCGAGCGTTGAACGTTTCTTGAACATATTGCCTAATACCAGCTAAATATTAAACTACTGGACAAATAAGAAGCGAAACGAAACCAAAATATCGGAGGGTATCACAACAAATAAAATGTTGGATGTTCTGAGGTGAGAAAAATGGCTTATTCTGCACAAAAATGATAGAAAAAATGAGCCAAAATATAAAAGGAATCTCGAAGAAACATTTGTAGTATTATTAGAGATAATGCAAGTGAAATACTTAAAAAAAAACTCAAAAAAACAACAGTGCTTTGTCAATACTTAGAAAGGCTTTTTTAATCTCAATACCGGGATCCCGGACGATATTTTCCGGTATTCGATACCGGTATTTATAATAAAAATACCGGTATTTCGGTATTAGCTTAATTTATAAAAATGGAATTGATTAAACTTTCTTCTAAGATATTTTTTGCTATTACAAGAAATTATTTTTGAAGATAAACTACCAATATCAAATACCATTGTAAAAAATATTTATTAAACACATTCATTACACATACAAGTCAAGTATATCGCTTTCTAAAAGGGTGAATGTCGTTAATTTAAGGCGAACGGTGATACATATTAGTTTCTACAACCAAATTATTAAATCTCATGTATACAAATATATAAAATGAGTTCTTAAAATTGAGTTCAAAAATTCTTAAATATTTAAAATTAGACTACTTTATTTTATAAATTAGCCGAAAGATTTATTAATCAGAATTGTTTTTACATTTTCAGATCTATTTTTCATTTTTTTGTGTATTGTGGTGTATAAATTAGGCTATTAATAAATTATAGGCTATTAGGCTACATTAATATTAGGCTAAATTAATAATAATTGAAAATATATAGCGGTTTAAATACAGAGTAATCCATATAAAATATTTGTCACAGTAAGTTAACCTTTGTATTAATATATTTTAAAGTTAAATTAATTTACAAATAGAAAATTTCATGAGTAAAAGTACTATCCTATTACATATATGCAAAATTTATCTTAGAACCAAATATATAGTTTTTCTATTTGCACATTTTTTGTATCTATCTATTCCTACTCTCTAGGAATGTTATAAACAACATCTACTCTTTTCAAAATAAAATTTAATAGGTTTCATATATTATTTAAGAACAAGTCGAAATAACAACTGAGGATAGTATAAATATAACGTGTATATTTTTTATTCATAATACCGGTTTTAATACCGGGATCCCGGTATTTGAAATTTTAAATACCTACCAAATACCGGTATTGAGATTTTGGCTCGGTATTGTAAGCCCTACTTCGAAGGGTCTTAGACTTTGACGTTTTTAAAAAGTATATTAATTTTTTATTTTTTACTTACAAATAATTGACGCAGACAGTAGTAATTGCACAAGAGCTCTAAAATTATTGAATTTTTCCCGAGTGACACTTTGACAGTTTTAATTTCACGAGCCGAAGGCGAGTGAAATTATGTCAAAGTGGCACGAGGGCAAAAATTCTATATTAATTTTAGAGATCGAGTGCAATTTGCTGCGATTATTTCATGAATAAAACTTTTCAAAACCAAAATTTTATTGTAATTTATTAATGTAAGTACAAGTTAGTACAATTAAACACACAGTTGTTATAACTATTTGACGGTTGAAAGTCATCACTTTTATAATTTTTGAAACATTAATTGTCATTAATGTCACTGAATGTATTTTTTCATAGCAACGAAGGGCATCTGACATAATATACTTGACGACGGGAAATTATCAAAAATTATCAGTAGTAATTGCACAAGAGCTCTAAAATTATTGAATTTTTCCCGAGTGACACTTTGACAGTTTTAATTTCACGAGCCAAAGGCGAGTGAAATTATGTCAAGGTGTCACGAGGGCAAAAATTCTATATTAATTTTAGAGTTCGAGTGCAATTTGTTGCGATTATTTTTCATGAATAAAACTGTTCAAAACCAAAATTTTATTGTAATTTATTTATGTAAGTACAAATTAGTACAATTAAACACAAAGTTTTATGAATATTTGACGATTGAAAGTCATCACTTTTATAGTTTTTAAAACATTAATAGTCATTAAAGTCACTGAATGTATTTTTTCGTAGCAACGAAGGGCATCTAACGTAATATACTTAACGACGGGCAATTATCAAAAATTATCAATTTAATTCAGATTTCTGTAGCTTTCTATTGGTCAGAATCTCCTATGAATTAAATAATCGGGTATAATATCACAAGAGAGTGAGAATAAATTGAAAATAATGAGACAGTTTTTCGTTGTTGTCTGGTAATAGACACCAGAGCCCGCAGGGCTCGAGTGGCTATTGCCCAATGACAACAATTTTGAGTAAAAACGAAGCATTATTTTCTTATTTATTCTTACTGTCGTGTGATATTCGTAAGATTATTTTTTAATACGTATATTATGGATATTTTCTTAAATGTGACAGTTGTCAAAACTAGGAAACCGGTTGCCATTAAACAGAAACAATCTACTTAAAAAAATTCTATCGGTAATTTTCTACAGTAGATAATTCTCAGTATAATTTTAATCTGATTGGACAGAATTAAACACGTGATCAAATATCTTACTATACGATTCTTCTTCTTCTTCTTTTTATATAGACATCACTCTGTCTGTTTTTCAATGTGCCTCCAGTAAATTGCCATTCCATCTTTTTCGTGGTCTTCCCACTGATCGTCTTCCTATTGGGGAACCGTCTCTCGCCGTCCTTACTACTCTATTTGTTGTCATTCGGCTTATGTGGTCGTTCCATTCTAGTCTTCTACTTTTCACCCAGTTATTAATGTTTTCCACCTTGTATCTCCTTCGTATATCTGCACGTCTAGCTCTATCCCACAGCGTCTTACCATCGATTTTTCGCAATGTTTTCATCTCTGCTGTTTCTAGTATTATTTTTGTTCTTTCTGTATCAGGTCGTGTTTCTGCCGCGTATGTCATTATTGGTCTGATAACTGTTTTGTAAATTCTGCCTTTCACTTCTTTTCTGATGTTTTTATTTCTCCATATTATTTCATTCAGGTAACCTGCGGCTCTGTTTGCTTTATTCACCTGTTCTTCCACTTCTGTTTCGAGCTTTCCGTAGCTGCATAGTGTAATGCCTAGATATTTAAACTCCATGACTTGTTCTATTATTTTTGACCCTCCAGCTCTAATTTACACTTTATTAGATCTGCTGTTATAACCATGCATTTAGTCTTTTTTGGGGAAATTAACATGTTAAATTTTCTAGCGGTTATATTAAATTCGTGCAGCATACGTTGTAAATCATCTTCACTTTGAGAGATTAGTATTGCGTCGTCTGCATAGCAGATTATTTTAAGTTGTTTTTCTCCGATTTGGTGTCCTTTTTTTGTTCTTACTTTTTTTATTATTTCGTCCATGATCAGGTGGAATAACAGAGGACACTCAGGGAATCTCCCTGTCTTATCCCATTGCCAGCTTCAATTGGGTCAGTTAGTTCTTCGTCTACTTTTACTTTTATTATGTTGTTCTGGTAGATATTTTCGATCGTTTTAATTATTCCTAGAGGTACCTCTCTTGCGTACAATAAATGGATAACGTCCTTTAATTTGACCCTATCAAATGCCTTCTTAAGGTCCACGAAACATAGGTAAGCCGGTTTGTTGTATTCTAACGATTTTTCCTGAATCTGCCTCATTATAAATATAGCGTCGGTGCATGATCTTCCCGACCTAAAACCTTGTTGTTCTTCTGCTAATGTTATAATTTTATTCAGTTTGTTTGTTATCACTTTGGTCATTAATTTTAGTGTTGTGTTTAATAAATTAATTCCTCTGTAATTCTCCGGGTCCGATTTTTCTCCCTTTTTGAAGAGAGGTATTAGGATGCTTGATCTCCATTCTTGTGGTATTCTGTTTTGTTCTATTATTTTTTGGATTAGTTTTAATAATTGTTGGGTCAGGTCTTGTCCTCCATACTTTAGGAGTTCATTCGATATTCTGTCCTCTCCTGGTGATTTTCTATTTTTTAATTTCCTTAATGATTTCGTTACCTCTGCTTCTTCAATATTTATTTCTTCGTTTGTTGTCACTTCAGGTGTTGGTGGTTCGTTATCGTTATCTTTAGCAAACAGGGATCGAAAATAGTCTGCTCAAGTTTCCTTCTGAATGTGTTTCGTTTTTATTAGTTCGTTCATCTCTTTTCTTTGTCCTCTGATCATTCTCCATATTTCCTTTTGTGTTCCGTAGAAGTCGTGTTCCATCTGTTTTGAGAAACTCTCCCAGTGTTCTCTTTTTATTTGTCTGACTAAAGTGTTTGTTTCGTTTCTAATTCTTTTATAGTGGTTGTATGCCTGTTGTGTTTGTTGTGTTCTGTATTGTAAAAAGTCTTTCTTCTTTTCTTCACATTTTATCTTCACTTCCTCACGAAACCATGGGGTTTTCTTTTTTGATATATTCGTTACTTTCCTCTCTCCAAGTGATTCTGTTGCTGCGTTAATTATGTTACTTTTGAGTTTTTCCCAGCTTTCCTCGATGTTATCGTTTTCTAGTATTTCATTATTAGCAATCTTCTCTGATATTCTTTTTCTATATAAGTGCTCCGTGGATTCCGTACTTAGTCCTTCGACTTTGATTTTTGTTTGTGTTGGTGCCACTCTCTTAGGTGTGAAGCATTTCATGGTGATTCTAATTTTACATAATACTAGGCTGTGGTCACTACCTACATCTGCTGAGTTGAGGCATCTTACGTCAATTATTTTTGATGGATGTATATCTCTGTTAGTTACAACATAATCTATCATAGATCTTTGTCCACGGGTATTATTGAATGTATATTTGTGTTGGTCTTTGTGGTCAAAAAAGGTGTTGTTTATTGGAAGTTCGTTATTCGTGCAGAAGTTTATCATCAGCTCTCCATTTTCGTTTTTGACATTCTCATTATGTTTTTGTTTACTATACGATTGGAAGTTAAAATCATTAAAAAATAATCAGTTTAATTTTTATTTCTGTAGCTTTCTATTGGTCAGAATCTCCTATGAATGAAATAATCAGTAGTAATTACACGAGAGCTCTAAAATTATCGATTTGTATCCCGAGTGACACTTTCTTTGACAGTTTTAATTTCACGATCCGAAGGGAAGTGAAATTAGGTCAAATTGTCACGAGGGCATAACAAATCGATAATTTTTAAGAGCTCGAGAGTAATTCGGTAAGATTATTTCATGACTAAAACTGTCTTTTTAAATAATTTTAACTAATATTTTATTGATATCTTTACCTGAATATTTGCTAAACCTGTTTCTTGGTGTTCCCTGTGACAAGTTGTTTAACATTAATTGTCAATAATGTCACTGAATGTTCATGTTTGCGTAGCAACGAAGGGCGTCTGACGTAATACTTCTTCTTCTTCTTGTAGTGCCTATCCGTTTTGGATGTTGGCGACCATCATGGCAATCTGAACTTTGCACACTGCTGCTCTGAAAAGATTTGTAGTGGTTGTGTTGAACCACGTTCGTAGATTTCTCAGCCAGGAAATCCTTCGCCTTCCTGGTCCTCGCTTTCCCTCTACTTTTCCCTGGAAGACCAGTTGCAGCAGTCCATATCTCTCACTGTTCCTCATGATGTGACCGAGGTATTCGATTTTGGCTGTTTTTATTTTGATTAACAGCTCTTTTTCTTTTTTCATTCTCAGCAAAACACCCTCATTAGTAATGTGGTCGGTATAAGATATCTTCAGGATTCGACGATAAAGCCACATCTCAAAAGCCTCAATTTTCTTGCAGGTGGCGTCTGTGAGAGTCCACGACTCAACTCCGTACAACAGTATAGGAAATATATAACATCGTAGTAATCTGACTTTTATGGGTATCGACAAATCATGACATTTGAACAACTTTGCCATTTTTTGAAATGCAGATCTTGCTTTCTCTATCCTACATTTGATTTCTATAGAATGGTCCCAATTTTCATTGACGTTCGTACCAAGGTAGGTGTATGTTTTTACTCTTTCTATTTGTTGACCATTCACACTGATTCGTCCAAATTGCTGTTCATTCTTAGAGATCATCATACATTTGGTTTTCTTAGTGTTTAGTGAAAGTCCGTATCTCTGACTGACTTCTGCGATTCTGCTCATTAACTCCTGTAGGGCTTCAGAACTGTCAGCGAATACCACAGTGTCGTCTGCGTATCTTATGTTATTGATACATTCTCCGTTAATTCTAATTCCGGCTTCAACATCATCCAATGCTTCTTGAAAGATTTCCTCAG
This sequence comes from Diabrotica virgifera virgifera, assembly GCF_917563875.1. NCBI lineage: Eukaryota > Metazoa > Arthropoda > Insecta > Coleoptera > Chrysomelidae > Diabrotica > Diabrotica virgifera. The sequence continues at coordinate 154,340,183 of NC_065450.1, forward strand.
AGTAGATGTTAAACAGCAGTGGGGATAGTATACATCCCTAACGGACCCCACGTTTGATTTTGATATCGTCGGATTCTCCTGCCTCTGTCCGGATAGATGATGTTTGATTCCAGTGCAGATTGCTGATAATCCTTAAATCACAGGTGTTTATTCCAATATTGGTTAATATCTCCATCAGCTTGTCGTGCTTTACTGTATCGAACGCTTTATGGTAATCAATGAAACATGCATAAATATCGCAATTCACGTCTCTACATCGTTGAAATAGCACTTGTATACTAAATAGAGCCTCTCTTGTACCCACTGCATTTCGAAAACCAAACTGTGTTCGGCTGATTTTTTCTTCGCACAGTCTATATATCCTTTGATGTATAATTTTTAGAAATAGCTTTAAAATATGGCTCATTAAGCTGATGGTTCGGAAATCACTGCAGGATACGGACTTTGTTTTCTTTGGTAAAGCAACAAACGTCGACTTCAACCATGCTTTTGGTATTACTCCGTTTAAATATATGTCGTTAAATATTTTGGTTAGGCGTTGAGTACCGTCGGTGTCAAATAGTTTTATGAGTTCAGCATATGCATTGTCAGGTCCAGGAGCTTTGCCATCTTTTAGTTGTGATATTGCTCTTTCCACTTCACCTGATGTGATTGGTAAGTGGTCATCACATATGTAATTGACGTAATACTTGACGACGGGAAATTATCGAAAAAAATTATGGCTGTAATTTTTATTTCTGTAGCTTTATATTGGTCACAACCTCTATGAATGAGATAATCTGTGCCATTTTTATTTTTACAAAAAAAAACCAAAAGTACCATCTGAAAGGTTATGAAAAAGCTTTGACCTATAGAAATGGAGATATTTTTTTCTTCGTTTCAGTTCAGACCTAAAATCGTTATAAACATTACGAGCGTAAGCGCGAAATTTCAGGCCTATTAAATGCATACATTTCATTCGAATCCTGAGAAAACTAAAAATATTTTTGAAAAATTTACACGCACAATGAAAAATTACATTATTCTAGGGCCGAGAGTCCCATAGAATAAGCAAAAAGTATCCTTTGAATGAGATACCTATTTGGGGCCAAACCAGATGGACCACTCTGCAGGGCTACTCTGTGGATCCACAAAGCAGCTTCCGATGATTGGCCGTGGGTTCTTATGTGAAGTGGACGTCGCACCCAGGCCCGGCCCCAGGGGTGGGCGAACTGGGCGGTCGCCCAGGGCGGCGAATTTAGGGGCGGCAATTTTAAGAGGACAGCCAATTTTTGAAAATGAAGAAATAATAAATTATGTTTTTAATATTATAAAAAATCAATATTATGAACAAGAGCATCAAAAATGCAACTGTGAAAACGAGAATTATTAAGTGAAACAATAACAATTGCAAGGTTTATTCGACGGGAAATCGACAATACCGCCTTCTTCATCACATAATAATAGTGGGACCTAAACTAAATTAAATTCACTGAATTCACTTAAAGTTAAATTTACTGAAAATGGATATAATAATTTGAAAAATCTGGCTGAAGCTTATTGCTAAGCTGACAGAAGTTATTTTGCAAAAACTGAATGAACTGAAACTGAGAATACCTTTGGACGATATGAGAGGACAAGGGTATGATAATGGGGCAAACATGAAAGGGAAGAACTTTTTGTCCCATGTTCTAGCCATTCACTCAACTAAGTCGTGAACGATGCTGGTATATACTCACAGTTTGCAGTTTATTTCTTTTTCTTAGTCACAAAAGTTTACAACTTTTTTCACCATCTATTCATCGTTGGGCTATACTAAAAAATCATATTTCTAGCATAACATTGAAACCTTTGTCAGAAACTATGTGTAGATGGGAACTAGATGAGAATTGATTCAATTACTCCGATCAGATACTGAATTGAAGAAATCTACCTTGAAGAAATCTATGCTCTTGAATAAATCACTGTCAATAAAGCTAATGATAAAATGGTTGCTCATGAGGCAAGCTGCAGTGGGATTACGAACACGCCATGTTTTTCCATCGCACTTTATGGTAAAACATGGCAGATACGATTCGTATCGAGTGTTCGTAATCAAATACGTGATTTTACTTTTCATTGCTATGTGGTAATAGGAATAGGTATGGCATAACATTTTACTTCACATCAACGTAGTCAGCAAATCACTGCAGAGTATTGATATTAAGTTGAGTGTATCAAGCTGTCAGTTTATTAGAAAAAACAGAAATCCATTTTAAGTCTCAGAAGTGATTTAAAATTCCAGTACTATTTGACAGACGTAAAAGAGTTCCATCAAAGTTAGAAATTGAGAACCCGAAAATCAGAGGCACACTAACATCATGAGAGAGGAAAGTGAAAAGACAATTCGGCTATGAGGCTGAAGATAAAAGACACAGGCGTAGCCAGGTTTTAGTTTCGGAGGGGGTTCAAAAAAGTAAAACGACTAAAACTACATAAAATTACCTTTTATTCATAATAAAAATTTGAAATATGTTAATATCTTAACTTTTCGGGGAGGGTTTGAACCCCCAAAACCCCCCCTTGGCTACGCCCGGAATGGACCTAGATCCAGAGACACGATATATATATATATATATATATATATATATATATATATATATATTGTTGTGATCTTGATTATTGATATGAGATAATATTCTTATATGTCACTTAATTTAATCAATGTATTAATACTAATCTAATTAATTAACCAGATCACATATCAATATGTTTTCAATCTCAGGGCGAATTATAAATTAATTACTTACTTTCGTGGCTTCAAATATTTCTTAATGGTTCCTAATCGGGATAGAAAAGAAAAAAGTAAAAAAAATACACATATGGGTTACAATTATAATCAAAATATTTTTTATTTTATTTAAAAGGCAATCAATGCTTAATATTTGCTATTTCTTATTATTCTTAAACATAACATTTACAAATGGGAATCTTATTTCCTTTTGGTTTTCAATTGAAAGTTTTTATTAACATTTAACTATTAGGAGTTATTAGCAACAACTCTATTTAAGTTTAATGAAGCTTTTCTGATATTATTGATTATGTTATTCAATTTTTATGTGGAATTTAATACGAAAAACCCATACATTCATGTCCAAACAAATGAGACTGACCTTTTCCTGGTGAACTGAAAATGTCCTCACACAAAACCCGTTTCCTGCTATCCTTGGCTGCGATCAAACCTCGTCCTGGCTTCCAGTAATGTTCTCCTTTGAAAAACTAGCTCGAATAGCTCTCGTTCCTGCTTTTGTCGTGATGCTGTGTTCTACCTTTTTCGAAACTGCTATCAGCTACCGGGACACTCTTGGCTCAAGGAGGTTCTTTTACTCTCGACCTGGCCTACTTCTCGTTCCACGATAGATACTCCACACTCACGGAACTACCGGCTTTCTCACTCTCCGTACACTACCGTCTACTACTCGACTTCACTTCTCGACAGCTCAAAACATTCTGATCTCACTTTCTCATCCATTCCCCTACTTTCTAAATATCCCTTCCAGATTCACAAATCAATCTTCCACCACCAACTCTCATTCGTAATATTCCTCAAAACCAATTTTTAATCTTTCTAAATATGCTTAATGGATTTCAAAAGAAAATATTTAATTCCCATTCTAAAATACTTTCTAACTATTTACAAATTTTAATGACCTATTCTCTCTTTCAAATGAGTCTTATTTAGCATAGGCTAATGATCGAAACCTTCCGCGAAAAACGATAATGAACTATCATCTATTTCACTGAGTTTTATTTAGCATAGGCTAATGATCGACCTTCCGAGAAGAACGATAATGGTACGCGTCATTCACTTTGTTTATCTAAGCACATTGTTCCGAGTTTCGTACGCTTATTCTAATCACTTCTTAAAATTAAATATAACAATTTGTTGTATACAGGTTGTTCTAAATTTATATGCCCGAGGTTGAGAAAATTAAAAATATTTTATATTAAAGTGAATTTTGTTTATAATTATCAAATTTTAATTTTTATATCAAATAGAAATATAACAATATATATATGTTGACTTCTATTTGTGATAGATTTCAGCAAATTAAGAGTCATGGAGAAATTTTTGAGTTTTTGTACGACATAAACCAAATTAAGCATATTATGACTGCTAGTGATTTATCAGGTAAATGTTTTAAGCTATGTGATGCTTTACCTTTTGATGAGTCAAAAGATCTAAATTGTGATGATCTAAAAGATGCACTCAAAGTACTTTCCACGATTGTGAAGTCCAAGAGTAGGTACACCTCTAGAGACACTGAAAATGATTAGAAAGTATGATTTTGATTTCGCACCCAACGTTAGTGTTGCTTTGAGGATTTTTGTAACCCTACCAGTGACAGTGGCCTCTAGAGAGGGAAGCTTTTCAAAGCTAAAATTAATAAAAAATTACTTAAGATCAACTATGTCCCCAGGAACGTTTGTGTGCACTAGCGTCAATCTTTATTGAACACGAAATAGCGGAGTCCCTGGATCTTTGAGAATTATTAAAGACTTAAAAGACTTTCTCGTGCCAAGATAACAAGAGTAGTAGGCTTAGGTACTTAAAAAAGTAAGTGTGTAATTATGGATATGCATAGTGAGTTTTTGGATATTAAAGCATGTTTTAATATAATAATAGTAATGTAGTAAAATATCATGAAATATTGCAAATATATGTATTTTTAAGCATGTATCGTTCAAATACAGTGGAAAATGGCATATTAAATAATTTAGCACAAAGCACACATTAACAAAAATACAATCGTGATTTAAGTTGGCGATCGCTGCAGGAAGATGGTGAGTCATGGGTGTGCCAAAGGGGGGGGGGACGGCGCGGTCGCCAATCTTGCGCAGGGCGGCAAAATCCCTAGGGCCGGGCCTGGTCGCACCCCAGACGAGCGACTGTGGTCAGCCACAGTCACCGAGCCTCACTGCTAGTAGCGTCCACTAGTGGCAAAACCCATTCAGACGGGCCACTTTTGTAGCTGCCGCAGATATTTACGAGAGTTTATAGGGTGAGCACCTAAAATGAATTTCGATTTGGAACGGTTTTTAATTGAAGTGCAAAACAGACCGACTATATGGGATACAAGAACCCGAGGGCATATTTATAGGGCACTAAAAGGAAAAGCGTGGGACGTCATCTTTGAATTATTTGTTTCTTATTTTAAAGAAGGTAGCCCTATCGAAAAGAATAAATCCTGTAAGCAATGTTTTCTCTATTTATATTTACATTTTATTATACATTGGATGCATTTGAACTGAACAAAACAAATACTCACAATCTTGTTTGTTTATTTATGTTAAATAGTGGGGTCCCATCCTAGGACAAAAAACGTTTTATTGTTTGTTGTTGAAAACAAAACGATAAGATATCAGTTATAAGAGGGTTGCAAGATATATTCAATGACATGTTTATATATATTCAACGGCATCATCTCCTTAAGGCCCTCTTTCACTCAGTTGTCAGTTGTATCAAATTATTTTAGGCCTGTAGGATACCAGATGTACTGGTTGATTTTTTACGTGCTTCTTTCTGTGATATAGCTGTTTTTGTCTGGTTTTTCTTAATTCCATTTATGGAGTTTATTGGTATTTTTTCAAAAGCGTTGAAATTTTATAAAATATTTAAAACTATGTACTTACAAACACTGATTTTGACGAACATACTTTTTTAAAAAAATATTACTCGGCAAGTTTTTAATTATTTGAACAAACTGACTGTTTTTTCTCACCCATTAAATTAAACGCAGCACTCTTCCAAACGATCGACTTCACAGCGTAGTAGCCTGAACTAGAAAATCGCCTGTTTCAGCCATTCTGTTAGACGAGGGCATTTAGCACAAAATAATTTTTTTTTAAATACAGCACCTAGAGACTTGCAGTTTTTTGCATTATATTTAAAATGACGTCAGGAAAAAAGTCTACTATTCAAAAATGGGTGAAAATGAATAATTGTACTGTAAACTGCATAAAATGCATCCAAAATTGCATAAATACAAAAATAAAGTCAAAATCACTATACTAAGGAACAAAATTTATTATTTGGGGGGTTTTTGTGGTCACTGAATACGATTACGCAATCAGAACTGACTCCCGGATCACCTGGTGCCCAAGGTCAGTGCAAGAAACGTCATCTTCTGGAGTTTCGATGGTTTTCGGCGTTAAATCCATGCAAACGGATTATTCACGTGTTTTAGGGATCACTAAGTACTAATATGCCATTTGAATTGACCTCCGGAGTACCTGGTGCCCAGGGTCGCTACTAAGGCACGTCATCTTCTGGAGTTTCGAGGGATTTCAGCACGAAATTGATGCAACTGGACCACTCGGGGGGTTTTTGAGGTGGTTAAACAAGAATATGTCATCAGAAGAGACCTCTGGATAACATGGTGCCCAAGGTCACTGCAAGGGACATCATCTTCTGGACTTTCGAGGGCTTTCGGTATTAAATTGGTGCAAACGGATTACTCGGGGGTTTTTGAGGTCGCCAAAAACGAATTGAATTCATTCCGGAGTACCTGGTGCCCAGGATCGCTACTAAGGCACGTAATCTTCTGGAGTTTCGAGTGTTTTCAGCATTAAATTGATGTAAACGGATTACTCACGGGTTTTTTGGTGTCAGTAAACACGAATATACCATCAGAATTAACCTCCGGAGTACCTGGTGCCCAGGGTCGCTACTAAGGCACGTCATCTTCTGGGGTTTCGAGAGATTTCGGCATTTAATTGATGCAATTAGATAACTGGACTGGATTACTGGAGGGTTTTTGAGGACGCTAAACACGAATATGCTATCACAACCGGCCCCCTGTGCACCTGGTGTCCAAGGTCACTACAAGGGACGTCATCATTTGAAGTTTTAAGGAATTTTGGCATTAAATTGATGAAAATAAATTACTCGGGGGTTTTTGAGGTCGGTAAACACTAACATGTGGTCGACTGCCGACTAGTGATCTTTAAAATCTTAAGACATCGACTTAATGTCGACTACTTTTTAATATAGAATGTAACAATAATATAATTTAGAGGTTTTTACACCTATTCAAGTGGCTAGTTACAATTACTAGTACACTCGACATAAGTAACCACATTTTCTAAATTTTTTCAACTGTCAAAATTTAACCCTTTTGCTTTTTAATCTTAGTGGTTCACTTATTTGCAGGTTTACACTGATGATGGTCAGTTTGACCGAAAACGTTTTGTACTTCCACTCCCTTGTGGATAAATTTTAAGAATTTTAATAAATTCATATGCCTACATACAACAGAAGTGTCTACTTCATTGCACGTTGTCAAAAAGTAATCCATTTTTCATTAATTTAGTACCGAAAACTCTCGAAACTCCAAAAGATAGCAAAATTTAGGCACCAGGTGCTTCGGTGTCTGTTCTGATGGCGTTTTCGTGTTCAGGTACCCCAGAAACCGATGAGTAATCCGTTTTCATTAATTTAGTACCGAAAACACTCGAAAATCCAGAAGATGGCCTGCCTTAGACACCAGATACTGCGTGGGTTGGGTTTGATGGCATATTCATGTTCAGCAACCCCACAAACTCAAGAGTAATCGCTTTGCACTAATCTAGTATCGAACACTATCGAAACTACAGAAGATAACGTGCCTTAGGCACCAAATGCTCCGGCGTGCGTTCTGATGGCGTATTTATGTTCAAAAATCGCAAAAACTCATAAGTAATCCATTTGCATCAATTAAGTACCGAAAACCCTCGAAACTCCAGAAGATGATGTGCCCTAGGTACCAGGTGCTCTGGTGTCTGTTCTGATGAAGCAATCGTGTTCAACAGCTCCAAAATCCGACTAGTAAGTAATCCGTTTGCATCAATTGAATGCAGAAAACTCTCGGAACTTCAGAAGATGACCTGCCTTAGGAACCAGGTGCTCCGAGGATGAGATCTGATTTCGTATTCACGTTCAGCAACCCCAAAAATCTATAAGTAATCCGTTTGCATCAATGTAGTACCGAAGACTCTGGAAGCTCCAGAAGATGACGCCCCTAGCAATTACCTTGGGCACCAGGTCTCCGGGATTCGGTTCTGATAGCATATTCGTATTTAGCGACCTCAAAAACCCCTCAGTAATCCATTTGCATCAATTTAATGACGAAATTTCTCGAAACTCCAGAAGATGACGTCCCTTGCAGTGACCCTGTGCACCAGGTGCTCCATGGGTCTGTTCTAAAGGCATATTCGTGTCTAGCGACCTCAACAACCCCCCCAGTAATCCATTTGCATCCATTTTATGCCGAAAACCCTCGAAACTCCAGAAGATGACGTGCCCTAGAAGCTATCCTGGTCACCAGATTCTTTGGAGTTCAGTTCTGATATCATATACGTGTTTAGCAACTCCAAAAACACGTAAGTAATCCTTTTGTATTAATTTGTTACCGAAAGACCTCGAAATTCCAGAAGATGACGTCCCTTGCAGTGACCTTGGGCACCAGGTGTTTGAGACGTCTGTTCTGATGGAATATTCGTGTTTAACGACTCAAAAACCCCGAGTATTTCATTTTTATCAATTTAATGCCGAAATCTCTCAAACTCCAGAAGAGGACGCCACTTGCAGTGAGCTTGGGCTCCAGGTGCACAGGGAGTCGGTGTTGATGGCATATTCGTGTTTAGCGGCTTCAAAAACCCGTAAGTAATCCGTTTGCATCAATTTGATACTGAAAGCCCTCGAAACTCCAGAAGATGACGTCCCTTACAGTGGCCTTGTGCACCAGGTGATCCTAAGGTCTATCCAGTTCATCAATTTAGTGCCAAAATCCCTCGAAACTCCAGAAGATGACGTGCCTTAGTAGCGAACCTGGGCAACAGGTACTCCGTAGGTCAATTGTGATATCATATTCGTATTTAGCGACCTCTAAAGCCCGTGAGTAATCCGTTTGCATCGATTTAATGCCGAAAACCATCGAAACTCCAGAAGATGACTTCTCTTGTCGTGACCTTGGGCACCAGGTGATCCGGGTATAAGTTCTGATAGCGTAATCGTATTCAGTGACCCCAAAAACCCCCCAAATAATAAATTTTATTTCTTAATATACTGAATTTGCAATCTTTTACTCAATTTTCGATGCATTTTACGCACTTTACAGTGCAATTATGCATTTCCACCCATTTTTGAATAGTAGACCTTTTTCCTGATGTTATCCTGAACATAATGCAAAAAACTGCAAGTCTCTAGGTGCTGTATTTAAAAATTTATTTATTCGGGTGTTCTTAGTGCTAAATGCCCTGGTCTATGTGGATCCACAAAGAAGCCTGTCTGGTTTGGCTCTTGAACTTAAAAATCACACTTAAGTTTCCCTTTTTTTGTTTCGCCCCTGTACTTACTTACTTACTTTATCCAGACCTATTTACCTTTCGGTGTGAGTTATTACGGAGTTAGGTTCTCCGTCGTTTTCTTCCACATTTCCTTCCATTTCCTTCTATCCATGGCCAATGCTTTTGTTTCCTCCCATTTTATTCCTCTTTTGTCGGCCGCTTCCCTCACTTCTTCTGTCCACGTCTTTCTTGGTCTTCCTCTCTTCTTTCTTCTCATAGCTCTCGCTTCATATATCTGTCTTACTATTTTTTCTTCTCCTCTTCTCAGTACATGTCCGAGCCATCTAAGTTGTCCTTGTTCGATTGTTGTTGTAACTGGGTGTATTTTCAGATTTTCTCTAAAGGTTTGATTTCGCCCCTGTAACTTATTAAAATATGGAAGTTTTCAGGGACTTTCGGCCCTCTGTAATAATGCAATCTTTCATTCTGCGTTTAAATTTTTTAAAAATACTTATTATTTTCTCAGGATTCGAAAAAAATTAATGCATTTAAAACACATTGGCGCGAAATTTTGAGTCTACGCCTTTAATATCAAAATAATTAGTTTACCTAGTGACATTCCCAAAGACCATTGCCCATTATATGGGCTGTAATTTTTAAAACTTTTAAACAAAGCTTTGTATTAGAATCTTAAGCGAAAGTACAAAGTAAACGTTAAATAATACATCAGAGACGGCTAGGGCTCGGACTCCAAATTGCCTTTTTGTCCTTTCAAAAAATCATTCCCTTATTTCCCTACGTAAACAGCCATTATACAAAAATCGCAAATTCGCATCGCGGCAGTCAACTCTTTTACTCTTTATCTTCATCGTTCCGCTGTTTTATGAACGTAGTTTATGGTGTTTTGCGTAAAATACGGTAGATATGCTTCTTCTCAGGCCCATGTTTCAGTCTGTTGAACTGCGTCACAGTTTTTCGATTTATTTCCAAGGCATTAAGTTGGAAGTGGCAGAAAAAAAGGTACATCCGTGATTATACACATTTATAACATTTATGATAGTTGTTGATAGATGGCGCTATAATCGGAAAAAATTATTTACCTACTATAACAGCCACCTAAAAATTACTTTAGGTGACTGTGTTAATGTGGTAATATCTATACGACTATCATCTATACAATATATGCGACTTTAGAAATCAAAGAACAGAACTTTTTATAAATACAATAAACACTATTGATTTGTGTTTATACCAAATTGCAAATAAAAGGTTATAATGCAATAACACTTTCATATTTGGCTGATTACGATTCTGACAACTGTCAGATTTAACTAAAGTATCATGCATGATTGCATGATTCCCGACATTCTTAAAATCATATATGACGTTATAGACGGAGAGCTAGAGCTGAAAAATCATCGTCATAAGTAATATGGAGTTTTTCCTGTGAAATGTGTCCATTGAATATTGACAATTATGACCCCTTTCAGGCTGACACCTTTTAGTGGATACAGAAAGTAGCAATAAGGGATGAAAGGGGAAAGTTAGTGCAGTCATTAAAGGTTTTCATCTCCTACTTTGTTAAACCTATATCGATTTGCATGAAAATTGGTGACTAGTTAGAGCATACCTCAAGAAACAAAACTGATTTGGTGTCACCTCGCACTGTTACCCTGGTGGTGGATACCACCCCTTCCTGGGGTGGAAAACTATTTTATTAAAAATAACCCCACAAATCGATAGAGGGACGAATTCTAAGTAAAATTTGTTATATCATCTTATTAAAATAAATCAATACTTTTTGAGTTATTAAAGATCAAAGATTTGTCTATTTAAGAGCACATGCGTGAAGTTACGGATGATAAAAAGAACATATTTATTAATTGTATGTTCGTAAAATATTATTTTTATATTATTTCGATATTTAATTGAATTTTTTCTATCAATATAAACTGAATATGTTCAGAAACTGGGGGTGTCCAATAATGGGTACATTTGACATATTCGAATACACTTTTGCTAAATTTATAATATTGAAATAATATAAAAATAGTATTTTAGTAACATACAATTATAGACCAGTAAGGATCTGCGAAAAAACGTGAAAAAACGTATTTTTGGATTTGAGAAGTGGCATTCGGATTTTTGCAGATAAAGTTAGGCGACACCTTCAGTAATAATAATTGACTTATGCTCCTTCTCAAATATGCCCGGAACATTAATAAAAAAATTAAAATATTTAAAAATTTCGAAAAACATCGATTTTTTTCTGCTTTCTTTGCTTATAACCTTAAAACGATTCGTTTTGAAACAAAGTCGTAGAAAAATAAAATAGAGATAATTGAATTTTGTATCATATACGACTGGTAAAAAATGTCTAAAAAGGTATTACCTTTTCTGCAATATAACAATAAATACAAAATAAGGGGACAAAATAAGTTTGTTGTTTTTCAATATTTTTTAACCACTTTGGTGGCACTTAGAACCTTAATAATTCGCTTAAGAAATTCTTTGTAACATACTTAAATCGTGTACCAAATTTCATTAAAATTGACCTAATAAATTTTGCATAATAAATTTGCAATCTAAATGTTTTTAAAAAAGTTCAAATTTTTTAAAATCTTTCTGAACAAAAAGTAGACCATTTAGAAGTTGGCTAATTTTTTTACATATAAAGAGTTGCTCTACCTATCTAATACACTTTACAGAATTAAAATCGGATTATTTAAGGGGCCCCAGCAATGTTCTAAATTTATAAACAATTTTTTGGCTTATAAACAAATAGCTTTGTTTAATAATAAAAAAATTATTTTTTAGCAATGCAAATAATTAAAACCGGTATAATTTGACTTAAACTTTCAAATGCTGTCAGCAGAATTGCTATTTTATTTTTTAATAAAACGTTATTCGCGTTTAAACATTACAATTTCTCGATTTTTTTTAAGTTTCACCGCGTTTATCTCGAAAACTATGCATCCTACGAAAAAACTTGTAAGAACATTTTTTGCTTAGAATTACCCAAGAAATGCAAAAAAATGTTTTATTTTGCGAAAAATCGATTTTATGTAATTCCTCAAGTTCTTTGTTTATAACAGTCTTATCGACATCCGGATCAACTGCTACCCAAAAAATTCGTGTTCTACGGGTCAAATACATAAGAAACTTGGAAAGGAGCCCGTAGCACCCCCTCCTGGCCACAGCACTAATTTGTTTATAAGCCAAAAAATTGTTTATAACTTTAAAACATTGCTGAGGCTGCTTAAATAATCCGATTTCAATTTTGTAAAGTGCATAAGATAGGTGGAGTACTTCTTTAATATGTAAAAAAATTGACAAATCTTTGTAGGTTCTAGTTTTTGTTGTGCAAGATTTTAAAAAATTTTAATTTTTTAAAAAAAGTTTAGATTGCAAAATTCTTATGCAAAATCTAGTAAGTCAATTTTAATGAAATTTGGTGTACGCTTTTAGCACATTACAAACATTTTCTAAGTGAATTAGGAAGGTTCCAAGTGTAACCTAAGTGATGGAAAATCATTGAATAAAGACAGGCTTGTTTTGCCCCTTTATTTTATATTTATTGCTATTGTACAGCAAGGGTGATAAATTAAGACATTTTTAAATTTAATTATGTTTGTTTTATTCCTGTATCACTTTGTTCTCAAATAGTTTTTAAGTTATAAGCAACAAAAGTAGAAAAAAAACGAAATTTTTTGAAATTTTTAAATATTTTATTTTTTTTTATTAATGTTCCGGGCATATTTGAGAAGGAGCATAAATCAATTATTATTAACGAAGTTATCACCTAACTTTATCCGCAAAAATCTGAATGCCACCTCTCACATCCACCTAAAAACAGATCCTTACTAGTCTATTAATTAATATGTTCTTTTTATCATCCGTAACTTCTCGCATATGCTCTTAAACAGACAAATTTTTTATCTTTAATAACTCAAAAAGTATTGATTTATTTTAATAACGTGATATAACAAATTTTACTTAAAATTTGTCCCTCTATCGATTTGTGGGGTTATTTATAATAAAATAGTTTTCACCCACGAGAAGGGATGGTATCCACCCTAGGGTAAAAGTGTAAGTTGGAACCAAATCAGTTTTATTTCTTGAGGTATGCTCTAACTAGTCACCAATTTTCATGCAAATCGATGGAGGTTTAACGAAATAGGAGGTGAAAGCCTTTAATGACTACACTAACTTTCCCCTTTCATCCCTTATTGCTACTTCCTGAATCCACTGAGGTGTCAGCCTGAAAAGGGTCATAATTATCAAAATACAATAGACACATTTCACATGCCAAATTCCATATTACTTATGACGATGATTTTTCGGTTCTAGCTATTATTAGACTATTATAATTAATGAGCATTGAAAGAATGCTCTGAAAAGAACTTTATGACTGCAATCATTTCTTACGCCAGCATAAGAGCAAAAATAGGACATTTCAATTTCTCTGCTTTTTCATTTTTGTTGTTAACTGTGACTCCTAGCACAGCATGTCATGCAAGGTAAAATAATGGGAAAAAGAAGTGTGGGCCGCCGTACAACTTCTTGGCTTTAAAACCTACGCCAATGGTTTGGGAAAACTAGCACTGAACTATTTCGTGCGGCTGTAAATAAGACAATGATTGTTAATATGCTGGGCAACATGAGAGACAACGATCGACGAACGGTCTCGGCACCTTAAGAAGAAGAAGAAGTGACTCCTAGGTATTGAAAATTACTGACTGTTTCAAAATTTTAATTCTCAATTTTTATATTTCTCTCCTCAGTATCTTTGTTTTCTCTCTCTATTTTCATGTATTTAGTTTTCTCTTCATTTATTATTAAGCCTCTTTTTACCGCTTCCTTTTCAATTTGTCTAGTTATGTCCTCTAATGTTCTTTTGTCTCTCGCCAACACCGCTAGGTCATCAGCATAATATTAACGCTACTATCTGGACTGAATTGTTGGTGATCGTCCCATTGAGTTTGCACCTCTTAATTATGGCATCTAAAGTTACGTTAAAGAGCGTACAGTCCATCTCCTTGTCTTACTCCTGCATTGTATTCAAATTCTTCTGCTGTTCCTTCCTTCGTTAATACTGATTTTTTTGATTCTTTCATCGTCATTTCCATGAGTCTTATTATCTTTCCAAGTACTTCAATATTACTTATATCGTCTACTTCTTTTGGTCTCTTAATGCTGTCAAATGCTTGCTTTGAAGTCAATAAAAAGGGTATGCAGCCACATGTCATATTCATAGAATTTCTTGACAGTCTAGTCACTATGTGTATGGCATCTACAGTAGATCTTCCGTTTCTAAAAGCATTTTGATATTCCCCTACTTTTGGGTTTCCTTTTTTAAATATCGGAACAATTAACCCTTTTTCCCATTCTTTAGGCATTGAGTCTTTTACCCAAATATGTTTTATCGGGTTATATACTCTTTGCTGTAAGCAACTTTAATGCTGTTCCCAGGGGCGGTTCTACCCCGGGGCAGGGGGCAGCCCCCCAATTTTTACAGTACTAGATCCCCTCTCAATAATTGGGGTTTTTGAGAACCAAACTAAACCACCGGTCACTCAAAATCTATTGTGACTTGTCCCCTCAGTTTTTTTGGTCTAGAACCGCCACTGGCTGTCCCTCCATGTTTAAACAGCTCAGTAACTAGACAGTCTGTTCCCCTTGCTTTATGTTGTTTGAGTTGACTTATCACTTCGTTAAATTCCTCTGCCGTTGGTATGTTTTGTTTAAGCCCTTATCCTTCTGGGTTTTCCAAAACTTCATCCTCTTTTGCTTCATTTGCTTGTATGTTTTCTTGCGTTAAGAGATTTTTAAAATACGTTCGCCACTCTTTCTTTTCTACTGTTGCCATATTTAATTTATTATTTTGCTTGTTAATATATTTATAGGTACAGTTTGCTATTGTTGTTTGTGTCTTTTCCGGTGCATCCATGGTTTCTTCAATCAACCTCACCTTTTTGTATTTTATTAGTTTTGTGGTATCTCCTCTGATTTTTTGGTATATTCTGTAATCATCTATGATCCCGTTCTTAATCATTTGAGCCTTGCTGATTTTTCTTCTTTAATATTTATGCGCATTCATAGTCGAACCAGTCATTTCTTTTCTCTACATATTTTCTTCCTAGCACTGTATTTGCTGTGTTTTCTTTACTTATTCGTATATATTCCCAGTCTTTTTCAATATTTTCCTGATCTATATTTTCCAACAGTTGTTTTTCCATTTCTTGTTGATATTGTCGCTTCTTTGTTTCTAACTCTTCTGTTTTCCATATTTTCCTTTTGTTTTCTTTTTTCCATATCTATCATTTTTAGCTTAAGCTTTGCTTTTTACAAGAAAGTGATCAGATCCCACCACCGCTCCTCGTGGGACCTTACATCTTGGGTCATTCTTATTCTCTTTTTATTTATTAGGACATGGTCAATTTGGTTTCCTGTATTTCGTCCTCGAATGAGCCATATTATTTTATGCTCTAGCTTGTGCCGAAATTTAATACTTGCTACAAAGATATTCATATACGTTGCTAGATTGCCCATTCTTACCCCATTTTCATTTGTTGTGTCATGTGCTCTTTCGTTCCCTGCTACCGATCTCCAATGTTCCTCTTTACCCATATTTGCATTAAGGTCTCCTAGAATTATAAGTGTATCATGTTTTTTAATTTCCTCACAGACTTTCTAGAGCTTCATAAAAATCAGTGGCGGCCGGTCAGGGTCGGCAGTGCGGACCCTCACATTTATTGATGTTATAGATTTTTTAATATTCAATTTAATCAGAGTTTATGTAATTTTCTGTATCTGTGAAATAAAAAAATCTGTCAGATAATACAGACTAAATTTTATTCGTGGTTTTTAAAAGGATTCGACCAATCCGAGCGTTAAGTGATCCGTGCGTATAAGAGACTTTTTAAAAAATGAATGATCCGAGCCATGCCATCCATCTGACTGTGCCGGCCGGCTAGCCGACCCTAGTTCATCCCTAGCGTGACGATTTACACGTAAAACTCAACGAAGTAACAAGTCGATGAGCAAGCGAACACACATTTCTGTCCGTAGGCAGATACGGCAGGCAATGGTAGGTACGGCAAATAAAGATCTGCCGAGGTTTCATTTCGAGGCATCATCAGAAATTGTAAATAATAATCACGCCGTTTTACGTCGTTGAATTGATATTGTAATTTTTTTAAGTTGTCAGGAATTATCATTTATTTATAGATATATAATATATAATATCGTATAATCGTTATATATGATATAATTATAGATAACTAATAAAATTGTTTAAGAAATACGATTTGGAATTTTCTAATTTACTACTTTCTGATTCTAAGATATTTACGGCACGTCTAAAACAGTACAGAATGAACTAATAAAAAATATAATCAATTAGTTACATTTTGACTAACGTTATTGGATCTGATATTCAGAAAATAATTTGCTTTTCGCTAGAAGTAGATGAAACTTCTGATTATCATGTCATTCACAATAATTATCAATTGTTGTCCGATAGGCGTTACGTGATAATGAGAAGTTTTTAGGTTTTACAGACGTGAGTAAAAGCAATAAGGCAGAATATTCTTTTGGTGTTTTAAATAACAGATTAAAATTTTTTGATGTCAAAAATAAATTGGTAGGGCAAACTGAGGCAAACTTATGACGGCGCTGCCGTGATGTCTGGTGAATTGAACGGCCTCCAGGCAAACGTTAAAACTATTGCACCACAAGCTCTATTTACTCACTGTCATGGAAATAGAATGACTTTAGTTTTGCAGGATGCGTGTAAAAAATTAAAGAATATCGTCTTTTCTTGCAAGTTAAGCTCGCCCTGACTACTGTTTTAGGACAATTTGTTTCGAAAAAAAAATGCAAACAGTTTGTCAGACGCGATCAAATTTTAAACCTCGGTTAGTTTTCACTGTAGTAGATTTTCGTGAGCAGCTTTTGGAAGTTTTTTTAATTTATTATCGAAGGCGACGATTTTGAAAGGTGTGAGAACTTTCTTAAATGATTACTCTTTTAATATTCTTTTAAATATTGTAACGAAAGAGTTTCGAATCGGCGCAATAAACAGTCCCCGGCTTGGGAGAATTCCAACCGTCGGAATAACAGTAGCCGTGACGTCACAGAAGCGACGGCGCTGTGAGTGAAGATCTCCAGAATATTCATTAGGCCGAGGGATATGTAGACATTTCGAGAACAGGACCTATTGGCTATTTAAGCGGAGCGCGCTGTTATTAGAGTTTAGTTTTAAGCTAAAGTTTGTAAAGTAAAGTATATAAGATAAATTCGTCTGTAACTTATATAAATAAAGTCGTATATAAATTACGAACCGCTAGTTTTATTGTAACTAGAAGTAATTACACTAGTCACGCTACAGTTGGTGTCAGGTGTTCGGTTAACTTAGTGCGATATAAATAAGTGAATTACAGAGAGACTTTAAAAGACTTTTGAACTTTATTCGTCGGGAATAACCGGAGTGCGTTAATTGTTCGGTATTCGGAAAGACTTTAAAAGACTTTTGGACTTTATTCGTCGGGAATAGTTAAAGTGCGTTGATTGTTCGGTATTCGGAAAGACTTTTAAAAGACATTTTGGAAAGTACGTGTGTGCCGACCAAAGATGTTGCTACGAGAACTTACGGTAAAACAGCTCCGTGAACAGCTCGAGGAACGGGATCTGGACAGCAGTGGGCTCAAGATAGTTCTACAAGCACGACTCGAGGAAGTCCTAACGAAGAACGGAGATGATCCAGAGACGTTCCACTTCCAGTCAGCAGAACAAGCAATCTTATCGAAATTAAAAACTGTTTCTGAAACGATTGATGATACTTCTAAGATAAGCAACGAGAAATTTGAAAGTGTTTCTCAAAAGATCGATGAAACTTCTAGACAGAACAACGAGAAATTTGAAAGTGTTTCTCAAAAGATCGATGAAACTTCTAGAAAAAGCGACGAGAAACTTGAAGAAGTTAGTAGAAAAAGCGACGAGAAATTCGAAAATGTTGCTAAAAGATTCAATGAGACTTCTCAAATAATTAAAGAGGTCTGTAGGCAAAACAACGAAAAACTAGAAGAAGTTTGTAAACAGAACAATGAGAAATTTGAAGAAGTTTCTAGAACATTCGATAAGATGCAGAAAAGTGTAGAGACCGTAGAAGAAAAGATCAAACAGCTAGAGAGCAGGATAACCGATACAAAAGTACAACCATCAGTTAATGCAGCAACGTTAGATCCTTTAGTGAAAGATGAACTACCGAGAGACGAAACGTCGCATAATATGAGATTCAAATTACCACCATTTGATGGAAAGTCCTCTTGGTCCATATATCTTAGACAGTTTGAAGCTATTGCGACCGCCAATCATTGGACCGAACAAGAAAAGGCTGTTTCCTTGACTGCTGCTTTACGAGGTGATGCTGCAGATATATTAAGGTCAATTCCCAAGGGTCAAGAAAATTGTTACCAGACCTTGTTCACTCGTCTAGAAAAACGCTATGGAGATGCCCATCTACAACAAGTATACAAAGCACAACTGCGAAGTAGAAGTCAACGAGCAAGTGAGAATCTGCAAGAATTTGAAGCAGATGTGGCTCGTGTGGTGCGGTTGGCTTATCCAGAGGTGCCAGACAGCGTTTTAGAAGAAATTGCAGTAGATACCTTCGTCAATGGGCTGAAAGATAATTAACTACAGAAAGCTTTACGACTAGCAAGACCGAAAGTTTTAGATGAAGCACTTGCTATTGCCTTGGAACACGAAGCAGCTAGCCAAGCTTCACGAAACAATCGAGTAATAACCGTGGAAAAAGGCGATAAGAGAAAAGATGAACGTTTGGTGTAAATGGTACGGAGGGTGATTCGTGACACGATGCCGAAGAGACGCATGAAGAGGGCTGGAAGAGTTGGTTCAAATACAGATGCTTCCTCGATACGGCCATGCAGTGAAAGTTGTAATCACCGGCTTAAACTAGATGAACAGCTTTGCCCTGTGAGACGAACTACCGTCGTTAATGAGCAATGGCAGCCACAACAGTTACAAGAAGCCCAAGAAGACGATCCATGTATAAAAAGAGTATTGGATTGGATGCGTCGAGGTGAGAGACCTAGTTGGCAAAACATTAGTGCATGTAGTCCGGAAGTCAAGGCCTACTGGAGCCAATGGAATTGCCTGATACTAAAAGATGATCTTCTGTACAGAACCTTTGAGAACGATGATGGTACAGAATCTAAGCTTCAGTTGATTGTACCTAAAAGTAAAGTGTCAGAAGTATTGCGTCAGTTGCATGACGGTACATCAGGTGGACACTTTGGTATTACGAAGACTCTGCAAAAGGTTCGAGAACGGTTCTATTGGGTGAACTGTAAAGATGATGTAAGAAGATGGTGCCAGAAATGTGAACTGTGTGCATCCGGTAATGGTCCAGTTGGTAAAAAGAGAGCACCCATGAGACAGTACAATGTTGGAAGTCCTATGGAAAGAGTAGCAATCGACATTGCAGGTCCATTTCCAGAAACCGATGCTGGAAATAAATACATTCTGGTAGCCATGGACTATTTTACGAAATGGACCGAGGCCTATGCATTACCGAATCAAGAAGCTGCTACCGTTGCAGAGGTACTTGTTAAAGAATTCTTCAGCCGATTTGGTGTTCCCTTGGAGATCCACTCCGACCAAGGGCGAAACTTTGAGTCAGCTCTTTTCCAAAACGTTTGTAAATTGATTGGTGCCAATAAGACCAGAACAACACCCCTGCATCCTCAATCAGATGGAATGGTCGAGAGGATGAACCGAACGATGGGTAAACACTTGTCCAAAGTTGTATCTGAACATCAGCGAGATTGGGACCAACACATTAATTTATTCCTGATGGCCTACCGCTCGGCCGTAAATGAAACTACAGGTCAAACACCAACCTGCCTGATGTTGGGTCGTGAAGTTCGTTTGCCCTGCGACCTAGAGTTTGGCCGCAGACCTTCTGAGGAACATGTTGCAGGCGAAGAATACGTCGACCGCCTGAAGTTACGAATGAACAACATTCATGAACTTGCCCGACAACACATCCAGATAGCCAGTGACCGAATGAAAGATCAATATGATTCTCGATGCAAGAATGAAAGCTTCGAAGTAGGTGATCTTGTCTGGCTTTATAATCCACAACGTCGTCGCGGCTTGTGTCCTAAACTGCAAAGACAATGGGAAGGTCCGTATGAAGTTAAGAAGAAAATAAATGACGTAATATACAGAATTAAGAAGTTGCCAAACGGTAAACCAAAAGTTATTCACATAAATCGTCTCGCACCATATGCTGGCTCAAATGAAACAGAAGAAGCCCGAGTCCTCCAACAGGAGATGAAAGACGCCGCACAGCTAAGTTTTAATCAATTTATGTCAAATTACGCAGCAAGAAAGAGTGCTAGATTCGGCGTGACCACAGAAGTTCAGCAAGATCTGTTTGGTGTTCCAGAAAACGTCTCTCTAGCCCACTGTGTTGCCCAAGACCTCGAGATGACTAAAGGAATCTCGTCCGTATTCAATAGAAAGTTCGGCCGCCTGGACGAGTTAAGAAATCAACAACCTAAAATTGGAAGAGTACTGCGACTGGAAGATGGTCCTCGATCTTTGCTGTATATGGTGACCAGGAAGTCTTATACGGACACGCCAAGCTACGAGAACATATGGCGTGCTCTAACTAATTTGAAGAAAATCGTGTGTAATTATGACATCAAAGATTTGGCTTTACCAAAAATAGGCCATGCAGTAGAAAATCTGGATTGGAAGATTGTGAGAAGCATGCTTGAGGTGGTCTTCAGAGAAACTGGCGTACGAATTACTGTGTGTTGCATGAACCCGAAGATGTCGGATCCTTTAAAGACAGTAGACTGTTATTTCTTCTTGAAGGGTGTATGCAAAGCTGGAGAGTCGTGTAGATTCCGCCATCCTGGGCCTTCATCTAGAGTTGCTGATCGGGACGCTCAGATCTTAAGAGGGGAGCAGTGTAACGAAAGAGTTTCGAATCGGCGCAATAAACAGTCCCCGGCTTGGGAGAATTCCAACCGTCGAAATAACAGTAGCCGTGACGTCACAGAAGCGACGGCGCTGTGAGTGAAGATCTCCAGAATATTCATTAGGCCGAGGGATATGTAGACATTTCGAGAACAGGACCTATTGGCTATTTAAGCGGAGCGCGCTGTTATTAGAGTTTAGTTTTAAGCTAAAGTTTGTAAAGTAAAGTATATAAGATAAATTCGTCTGTAACTTATATAAATAAAGTCGTATATAAATTACGAACCGCTAGTTTTATTGTAATTAGAAGTAATTACACTAGTCACGCTACAATATTTTTAAGAAAGTGTTTGCCCAAACCGATTTGATATTCATTATTGTTCGAAATCAGTCAACTGACATTATTCCAAAGATAGAATAAGAAAACTGGTGCAAAATCTCAGAGATTTTCGTAATGATAGTAGTTTTCAATATACAGGGTGTAACGAAAATACAGGTCATAAATTAAATCACATATTCTGAGACCAAAAATAGTTCGAATGAACCTAATTTACCTTAGTACAAATATGCACAAAAAAAAAGTTACAGCCCTTTGAAGTTACAAAATGAAAATAGATTTTTTCGAATATATCGAAAACTATTAGAGATTTTTTATTGAAAATGGACATATGGCATTCTTACGGCAGGAACATTTTAAAAAATAATTATAGTAAAATTTGTGCACCCCATAAAAATTTTATGGGGGTTTTGTTCCCTTAAACTCCCCCAAACTGTTGTGTACGTTCCAATTAAATTATTATTGTGGTACCATTAGTTAAATTCAATATTTCTAAAACTTTTTTGCCTCTTAGTATTTTTTCGATAAGGCAGTTTTTATCGAGTTGCGGCTTCTTTTTTAATATGTTTACATAAAAATTTTATGGGGATTTTGTTCCTTTAAACCCCCCAAATGTTTGTGTATGTTCCAATTAAACTTTTACTGCGGTACCATTAGTTAAACACAGTGTTTTTAAAACTTTTTTGCCTCTTTGTTTTTCGAGAAGGCACTTTTTATCGAGATATTACTTCTTTTTTAATATGGTTCAAAATATATAGTGTAGGAAACAAAGGTTGAACCTTGCAAAATGGACACAAGTCCGGTTTTATTTTTTTTCTGGTATATCAAGGGGTGCTTATTATATGACTAACTTTTTCTGAAAAAATTTCGCCCCGGAACCTCCCTTTTCACCACTTTAAAGGGGGTAATTTGTGGTTTTTGCGGAACGTAGCCCTTCCTGTAACTTTTACAAAAAATTTCTTTTATAGAAATATGAAGAGGACTATATTTTCTACGATTTATTTCCAACACCATCTCTCTATAATCCACCGTTTAGCGGGGGTGGCGCCCTAAAGTTGACAAGTTTTTAAAAAAGATGTTTTAAAAAAATATATATTTTCCCCTAACTGTAACGGAAATTAAGAATAAGTCCTGCGGCAATTATTCACAAATAATTGACTGATTTTTTGGTATAGCTTTTACTTAAGGGTAATTGCCCTTTTTTTAATTACAGGGTGTTACATTTTAAATATCCTCTTTTTATACCATCTGAACCGTTTATGCTAGAGTAAAAAGACTTTCAGCGATTACCCATGTACTTGTGCTATTTACAAATTTGTATAATGCACCCCCATTTTTCCCCGGAACCACCCCAAAAAAAAAGAAGAATTAAAAAATAAATTGATTTTCTTGGAATCCTTCACACACAATGCCCTTTATTAATTATGCTTCATACATCATTTTGTGGACGTTATTATTACCCATGCATGGACACCAAAATCAATTTCCTAGTGCAACCCCTGAAGCAAAAAAAAAATAAATAAAATGGGGGGTTGAAAATTTTTTGTCGTTTTTTGCTTTTTGATCCATATGGGCATATGCTTCATCAATAGTGCTTTTCAAAAATATATATGGTTATTGCAACTTCTCTGCGAAAACCACCCCTATCCTTGAAAATATACTGCAGAAACTACCCCTATCCCTTGGCGAGCATGTTTTTACGATTTTCTCATTACCTATGTATTCTTTTTAAACAAAACTTATACAAGGTTAAAGACCACTATTTACTCTAAAAATTATGCCCTATTCATTTTTTCGTATAAGCAACCGTTACGGCACAGTGGCGCCGTAAACCTCATGTATGCTTTGGCGGGCTCCAGGTTTTGTTTTTTTTTCGTCATCTGTTCGTTTTATTGATAAAGTACTTATGCAAAATAAAACAACACAGTGTAACCTACAAATTATGACTTATGCACATTTTACATTCTTTGCTCCCCAAAGCCACAGTGGTGGCCCAAAATAAATTTTTGCATATTTTCGCCACCTACATGCATTTTATTGCATTAATGCTACCTTAACAGCACAATATTTACCCTTAGGTGGTCGCTACGCAGTGGCGGATCCAGGGAGGGGTGATGGGGGTGATCACCTCCCCCCCTCTCAAACCAAGTGATATTATATTCAAAGATTATAAAAATATTCATTTATTTTTATAGAAATTTAACCAATTGGCACCCCCCTCTTAACGATGCTGGATCCGCCACTGTCGCTAAAGCATAAAAAGTCATTCTTATAAAAATAATATTAATATAATATAAGTATTTCTATAAAAATAAATGAATATTTTTATAATCTTCAAATATAATAACACTTGGTTTGAGAGGGGTGGGGGTGATCGCCCCCATCACCCCTCCCTGGATCCGCCACTGCTTAGCGACCACTTAGGGGTGAATATTGTGCTATTAAGGTAGCATTAACGCAATAAAATGCGTGTAGGTGGCGAAAATATGAAAAAATTTATTTTGGGCCACCACTGTAGCTTTGGGGAGCAAAGAATGTAAAATGTGCATAGGTCATGATTTTTAGGTTACACTGTGTTCTTTTATTTTACATAAGTACTTTATCAATAAAACAAACAGATGACGAAAAATTAAACAAAAACTGGAGCCCGTCAAAGCATATATGAGATTTACGGCGCCACTGTGCCGTAACGGTTGCTTAAACGAAAAAAATGAATAGGACATAATTTTTAGAGTAAATAGTGGTCTTTAACCCTGTATAAGTTCTGTTTAAAAAAAATGAATAGGTAATGAGAAAATCGTAAAAACATGCTGGATAAGGTATAGGGGTAGTTTCTGCAGTATATTTTCAAGGATAGGGGTGGTTTGCGCAGGGATGTTGCAATAACCATATATATTTTTGAAAAGCACTATTGATGAAGCATATGCCCATATGGATCAAAAAGCAAAAAACAAAAAAAAATTTTCAACCCCCCATTTTATTTATTGTTTTTGGCTACAGGGGTTGCACTAGGAAATCGCTTTTAGTGTTCATGCATGGGTAATAATAACTTGCACAAAATGATATATGAAGCATATTAATGAAGGTCATTGTGTGTGAAGGATCCCAAGAAAATCACTTTATTTATTAATTCTTCTTTTTTTTTGGGTGGTTCCGGGGAAAAAATGGGGGTGCATTATACAAATTTGTAAATAACACCAATACATGGGTAATCGCTGGAAGTCTTTTTACTCTAGCATAAATGGTTCAGATGGTATAAAAAGGGGTTTTTTAAAATGTAACATCCTGTAATTAAAAAAAGGGCAATTACCCTTAAGTGAAACCTATACCAAAAAATCAATCATCTATTTGTGAATAATCTCCGCAGCATTTCTTTTTAATTTCCGTTACAGTTAGGGAAAAATATATTTTTTTAAAAACATCTTTTTTAAAAACTTGTCAACTTTGGGGCGCCACCCTTGCTAAACGGTGGATGATAGAGAGATGCTGTCGGAAATAAATCGTAGAAAATATAGTCCTCTTCATATTTCTATAAAAGAAATTTTTTGTAAAAGGTACAGGAAGGGGTACGTTCTGCAAAAATCATAAATTACCCCCTTTAAAGGGGTGAAAAGGGGGGTTCCGGGGCGAAATTTTTTCAGAAAAAGTTAGTCTTATAATAAGCACCCCTTGATATGCCAGAAAAAAAATAAAACCGGACTTGTGTCCATTTTGCAAGGTTCAACCTCTGTTTCCTACACTAATACCTAAAAATGTAAATCATAAATAAATTTTCATATTATTACCAAGTCTCCATAATCGTACTTAGCCATATACAAATATGTGGTGGATTTGACAAATATTCAAAATATCTCGATAAAAACTGACTTTTCGAAAAAGTACTGAGAGGCAAAAAAGTTTTTAAAATATTGTGTTTAACTAATGGTACTACAATAATAATTAAATTGGAACGTACACAAAAGTTTGGGGGGTTTAAAGGAACAAATCCCCCATAAAATTTTTATGGGGTGTCCAAATTTCACTATAATTTTTTCTTAAGATACTACTACCATAAGAATGCCACATGTCTATTTTCAATAAAAGATCTCTAATAGTTTTAGATATATTGGAAAAAATCGATTTTCATTTTGTAACTTCAAGGTGCTATAACTTTTTTATGTGCACATTTGTACTAAGGTAAGTTAGGTTCAATCGAACTATTTTTGGTCCCAGAATATGTGATTAAATTTATGACCTGTATTTTTGTTACACCCTGTATACGCAGTGACGTTTTGGGTTCGCCTGATATTTCCGAACCACCCAAAAAAGACACAGGCATGATACATATCTCGAAAAACGAGTATATTTTGAAATTTTGGATACCTACTATGTATTATGCAAATAGATACTCGTTTTTCGAATTTTGAAGATTTGCAATTTTTTTACCTCTTTGACGATTCAAAATTTAAAGGTTAAATTCGCCAAAGAATTGTTAAGATATTTATTATTACAAATATTTATTTTTACAAAATTTAGATATTTATTATTACAAATGTTTTAAGAATTACGCTGATCCAAATATTTTCAGAAAGTTGGATAAGTTATGAAATATGTGTTATTTTATATAGTAAGTACTGAAATTCATTACAACAAACTGATCATCTTATTACCACCAACTTCTGCTTTAAATGAACGGTATTTCTCTTGTCTCAAAAGAATCAAAACATTTATTGTCGAAACACCATGAAACAAGAGAGAATGTCAAGTAAACCAAACAAAAAAATCTCCTATGATAATTTAAGCCTTTTAATTAGATGGTATACCTATATGAGGAGACAAAAAGACCTTGCCGACCCTATCTCTAAGGCCACGAGCCGCCACTGATAAAAATCATGCTTTTCTTGAACATCGGCTTGTTCTGTGGGTGCCTAAATATTTATCACTGAAATATTAGCAGCTTTATTCTTCATCCTTAAATAAGATATTCTTCCATTTACTTTTTTAAATTCTAATACACGTTCTCTCCATCTGTTACTTATCATGAAGCCTGTCCCATTTCTACCTTGTATATTTTCTCCTCCGTAGTACATTGTGTAATTTGGCTTATCGATCCTACCTTTTCCCTTCCATCTCAATTCTTGCAATGCTATTATGTCTATATTATAATCTCTCATTTCTCTTGCTACTGCATCCATTTTGCCCATGGCCAGCATAGTTTTTATATTCCACGTTCCTACATTTATTATACCTCTCAATTTTCTATTTATATTACTTTTCGGTGTACTCTTATTTGTTTTCCTTGTCTACGCCTGCTCATTATCCTGTACATTCACCCTTTATAGCCTAGCCAAATTTTAATTTGATAATAACTTAGTAACTCTCTTAATGTGCTCGACCAAAGCATCTAATGTAAGTAAGTAGTCGTTAAGGTGAAACAGTAGCGATCAACAGGTAGCGAAAACGCGTTCCAAGATTGCGGCAGTAATTTTGAATATTTTTTCGAGATATTTGGCACACGTATTCGTAATATAATAAAGAATGGCGGTACAGGGCCCAATTTGAAAAATATATTAATATGTGGAAATTACTCTGTAATTAAATACAATATTAAAAAACGAGCCTGTACCGCCATTAAGAAGAACAAACAACTACACTTTCTTCAAATAAACTTTTTTATCCGATTTTGTGTCATTTTGGAACTACTAATGAAATAAAAAATGTTAGTAGTTCCAAAATGACACAAAATCTAGACATCGGATAAAAAAGTTTATTTGAAGAAAGTGTATTTTTCTTTTCTTCTTAATGGCGGTACAGACTCGTTTTTTTAATATTGTATTTAATTACAGAGTAATTTCCACATATTAATATATTTTTCAAATTGGGCTCCGTACCGCCATTCTTTATTATATTACGAATACGTGTGCCAAATATCTCGAAAAAATATTCAAAATTACAGCCGCAATCTTGGAACGCGTTTTTGCTACCTGTTGATGGCTACTGTTTCCTCTTAAACCGAGATCCTATTCGCAACTGCTCCAAAATTCATATATGCTCCAAAGTTGAAAAAAAAAGTTGTTTGGTTTTTTTACAATAACTCCGTTGGTTTTAAAGATAAGATACCGTATCTATTGAAAAAAAAATTATATTAAATTTCAAAGACTATTAACCACATTTATCACATCTATTCAAAATCTTTAGTTTTTAAAAGGTAAAGAGTTTTATCAACTTAGCCTATCGTTGAAAATAACAAAGAAAAAGGCACATCAGAAGTACGAAAGTGGAAAGGCAAATGTCAGCCTCAAAACTACCGACCGATTGCACTGTTGAACTGTGTCTATAAACTGTTGGACGGCTTAGTCTAACTTAACAGAATTAGACTAAGTTTTCAATCCAATGACATATAAAACAACATGATGTTATTCTACATCCCACTAGACTGAAAACAATGGGAACCTTCTCTGGTTACAACTCCGAGGCTTCTACAATTTGCAAGCCATAACGGATGCTGAGACTAAGGAAGATGAGGGAATTTTACAATTTTTAATTCACGTCCTATCTGCTCAGCGCGGTAAAGTTCCAACGAGAATAGTTCCCTTCGTACTACAATCAGAGTAAACATGTAAATCAAAAATGAATGACCATTTTTAATTTCGTTGCAAAACGAAAATACAGCTGCATTATATTTTATTCCAATCAGAGAGTGCAGCAAGCACCTCTACTGGTTTCGAAACTTATTAGTCTCTCATCAGGATGCACATATGCTGCTCTCTCTGATCCAACCAAAACAAACCCCGGCATGCAGTCACGGATTGCAACGAACGAAATGGCATAGATACCCTAGCGGCAACTGCTAGCAAAAGACTAAGTTTTCAATCCAATGACATATAAAACAACATGATGTTATTCTACATCCCACCAGACTGAAAACAATGGGAACTTTCTCTGGTTACAACTCCGAGGCTTCTACAATTTGCAAGCCTTAACGGATGCTGAGACTAAGGAAGATGAGGGAATTTTACAATTTTTAATTCACGTCCTATCTGCTCAGCGCGGTAAAGTTCCAACGAGAATGGTTCCCTTCGTACTACAATCAGAGTAAACATGTAAATCAAAAATAAATGACCATTTTCAATTTCGTTGCAAAACGAAAATACAGCCGCATTATATTCTAGTCCAATGAGAGAGTGCAGCAAGCACCTCTACCGGTTTCGAAACTTATTAGTCTCTCATCAGGAGGCACATATGCTGCTCTCTCGGTAGAGGTGCTTGCTGCACTCTCTGATTTGCCTAGAATATGATGCGGCTGTATTTTCGTTTTGCAACGAAATGGATAATGGTTATTCATTTTTTATTTCCATGTTCACTCTGATTGAAGTACGAAGGGAACCATTCTCGTTGGAACTTCACCGCGCTGAGCAGATGGAACGTGAATTATAAATTGTAAAATTCCCTCATCTTCCTTAGTCTTAGCATCCGTTATGGCTTACAAATTGTAGAAGCCTTGGAGGTGTAACCAGAGAAGGTTCCCATTGTTTTCAGTCTGGTGAGATGTAGAATAACATTATGCTGTTTTATATGTCATTGGATTGAAAACTTAGTCTTTTGCTAGCAGTTGCCGCTAGGGCATCTATGCCATTTAGTTCGTTGCAATCCGTGACTGCATTTGGTTGGATCAGAGAGAGCAGCATATGTGCCTCCTGATGAGAGACTAATAAGTTTCGAAACCGGTAGAGATGCTTGCTGCACTCTCTGATTGGACTAGAATATGATGCGGCTGTATTTTCGTTTTGCAACGAAATTTAAAATGGCTATTCATTTTTGATTAACAGAATTAGGAGAAATATATTTGAACCGATACGCATTGAGCAATCAGGGTTCAAACCTAACTGTAGTTACACATATCAAACCATATTCCTAAACACACACTGAATCAATTTCGCAAAGAAGTATAAAAACATCCGTTGCTTTCATTGTTCAATCAGCTGCATACAATACCGTCTGGAGACAAGAAAAAAATGCATACAGCAAGTAGTAGAAAGCTAGGACAAATAATCCCCGGACAAATAATCCAGGACAAAAATCCCCACAAATTATCCCTGAACAAAAAATCCCCAGACAAAAAATCCCCGGACAAAAACTCCCTCAAAAAACCCATGACAAATAATCCCCACAAATTTTTTTGGGCAAAATATCCCCACAAAAAATCCCGGACACAAAATCCCCAAGAAATATTTGCTGTCGAATAGTTCTCTAAAAGTTTTCCTGAAATTTTAACAAATTTCGAATTCCAATGCCATGCTGAAAACTTTAAATTATGCATGACAAAAAAGTGTGAGTTTGTTCGAAAATAGTGGAAAATATCGGGAATTAGCTAAGGCCCCGTTTTCATGACAGGTGCTTAACGCGCGATTACAACTACAGTAGAACCCCGATTATCCGTGCTTCTCGGGACCGAAGGGTGGCACGGATAATTTAAAAGCACGGATAATCCGAACATGTATTTCTTATGTATAATACATATTATGTATGTATACACATACATATGTACCTACCATAAAAAATAACAGAAAAAAATAAATCTTTCATTATGAGTCTCTCTTTCGTCGTATAGAGTTTCCGTCGAGTGATTTACGATGACGTTATTTTGATAAAACCTCAAAAACGCAACTTGAGTAATAGAAAATCATAGCACGGATAATCCGCAGCACGGATAATCCGCACCCGGATAATCGGGGTTCTACTGTACATACATTTTACTTGAGACCGTTCACATGCCAACGCGCGTCTTAATGACCTAAAACGCGCGTTAGCATGTGAACGGTCTTCAATAAAATGTATGTAGTTGTAATCGCGCGTTATCAAAACGCGCGTTAAGCGTCTGTCATGAAAACGGGGCCTTAGCTCATTCCCCATATCTTCACCCGTGTTGAGCTGCCCCCCCCCCCCACTTGCAAAAATTAAAAAACAAATAGCCCTGATTTATGAGCTATTTATGAGCTTTCATATTCCGCAAACTAAGAATTTTGAGCTGGTTCCACTGAGCAGGAATTTAATACTTTAGTGGGGGGGCTGAGTCAGCCCCCCCCCTACTTAAAAATAGGAATATTGAATCGGTTTTGCGCCAGAATTACGAGCTATTTATGAGCTCTTGAAATTCTATAGTTTCAATTTTTGAGCTCATCCCCTTCACCCCCAAACAACCCTTTAATTGATTTAACTTAAGAGAAAAATGCTGAGAGAACTTAAAATATATCGTATTGCGGATATAATTCCTATAGCTTATATACTCTAAGAATAAACTATTAAATCACGTGCATTTCGATTATTGAGCTACAACCCCTTCGCAATAAAACCACCCTATCTTCCCGGCTTAAGAGAAAGTTGTACTTAAAATGCATTAAATTAATTATTCGGCGACTACATATCATTTAATAATTTATAAGCTCCCAAATTACGCGCATTTAGATCAGTAAATTGCAATTTATTTTGTATAGTGCAGTCACTGAAAGTAAAAATCAACGATTAGCTTCAATTTCGGTGAACCTTCATCGATTTTCACGAAAATTGGTCAGTGGTTAGAGGATACCTCAAGAAACAAAGGTGACATGGTTACCACCTTGCGCCTTTACCCTGAGGGTGGATACCGCCCCTTCTCGGGGGTGAAAATTAGTTTATAAAAAATAGCTGCACAAATCAATAAAAGAACAAATTAAAAGCAAAATTTATTATATAAAGTTATTAAAATAAGTCAATACTTTTTAAAATATTAAAGATCAAAGATTTTAATTATTCGTGAAAAAAATGCATGTTTTGAAGCGGTTTTTCGTAAATCACTGAAAAACTGTGAGTTTTTACAAAAAAGTTAATAGCAGTTTAATTCGTATAGCTTATATTCTAAAAATAAACTCTTAAATCACGCGCCTTTCGATTATACAGCTACAACCCCTTCGCAATAAAACCATCCCATATTCCCGGCTTATGAGAGATTTGTACTTAAAATAATTTAAATTAATTATTTGACGACTGCATACCATTTAATAATTTATGAGCTCGGAAAATATACGCAGCTCAATTATTCAATTGCTATTTTCTTTCTATAGTGCAGTCACTGAAGGTAAAAATCAACTATGACCTTCGATTTCGGTAAATCTCCATTCATTTTCACGAGTTGACAATAATAACTTGCGGTTTTAGCCTGGGGTATATGTCACCCCTTCTCGGGGGTGAAAATTACTTTATTTAAAATAACCCCACAAATCGAGGGAGGGACAAATTTTAAGCAAAATTTGTTATATAATGTTATTAAAATCAATACTTTTTGAGTTATTAAAGATCAAATATTTTAATTTTTGTGAAAGAAAATGCATGCTTTAAAGCGATTTTTCATAAATAACTCAAAAACTGTAAGTTTTTACAAAAAAGTTTTCATCACTAAAATTGAAGCTAATAAAAAATATAATAAATTGCTTACTTGAAAAACCCTTTATTGTTAATTTAAAGTAAGTTATTGGTAATTAAATGTATATTTTTTCTGCGACTGTTCAAATCTAAGGATTCAAGCTTAAAAAACGGGAAAGAGATGCATTTTATAACACTTAGGTACTAAATACTTGTCAAAGTATGTACTTAGAAATACCTATCAAAAATGAGCTCCAGAAAACGTTGATATTCTTGTTCTCATGATCATTTTTCAGTGCGTCATTAATTATGACGTCATATACTGCATTGGGTGTGTCGAGACTTATTTCATGTAATTATTGACGAATCTGACAGATGCCACAATCGTACTTAGCCATAGGTGAAAAGCTTGTGGAATTAAACTAATTAGTAATTTAGTAGATTTGATTTTTACACAATATGTTAACATGTAGGTATTTTTTATAAAGGGGAATAAAATTAAAAAGTAAACAATATTGTTAATTAAATTTATAAATATGGAAACATTAAAAAATGACATAAAACTGTCCATAAACTCTGTTTTTATCTTCTTCTCTAGGTGCTGTCTCCGCTTCAAAAGTTAGCAATCATCAGAGAGATCTTTATTTCTGAAACAGCGGCTCTAAATAATTCATTGTTATTACATCCAAACCAGTTCCTAAGGTTCTTCAGCCATGAGTTACGTCTCCTTACTATGGATATTTTTCTTGCATAATGACCTGGAGTATTAGATATATATCTCTCATCACATGTCCCATATATCTCAGTTTTCTTTTTATTTGTTAGTTCTCGTTCCTTATGCGTAAGTCTCATTACCTCCACGTTGGCTATTGATATGAGATCATGAGATATTTAGCACTCTTCGGTACAAATCGAATGTCTCTAGTCTCCTCACGCCAATGACTAACTTTTAACGAACTAAATTCTAAACCAAAACACAAAATAATGCACAAAGACGTTGTAAAACACAAGTGAAGTCGAATTCGAAATTTCAAAATGACAGGTACACAAAATACTGACTTGAATAATAACCGTCACTTGACTCTTTAACACTTCTAAAAAATGGCTAAAATGGACGAAGTTTTTGTCAAATGTTCGTAATACGTGTATTTGATTGGCTAGAAAAAACGCGCATTCTAAATATCAACGAATCAAAGGTAGGTTAGGAATAGACATCTTATGTATATAACCATTGTAAGCTGCATTATTTTTGTGTTTAATCACGGAGCTACCGCTTTTTCCGTCTCATCTAACTTAATGCATTAGAGAGAAATCGAAAAACTGTGACGCACTGAAAAATGATCATGAGAACAAGAATAGCATCAAAATTTATACTTATAAAGTATACAGCTACAAAGCTATATTACATTTAATCTTTCAAATACTTTATTTTTTTAGATCATATTTAAAATAATAACTCCAACAATACTCGATTGACGTAAAAAATGATAGATAAATAATGGTTTTTCAGTGATTTACGAAAAACCGCTTCAAAACATGCATTTTTTTCACGAATAATTAAAATCTTTGATCTTTAATAACTTAAAAAGTATTGACTTATTTTAATGACTTTATATAATAAATTTTGCCTATATTTTGTTCTTTTATAGATTTGTGCAGTTATTTTTTATAAAATAATTTTCACCCCCGAGAAGGGACGGAATCCACCCTCAGGGTAAAGGCGCAAGGTGGTACCATGTCACCTTTGTTTCTTGAGGTATCCTCTAACCACTAACCAATTTTCGTGAAAATCGATGAAGGTTCACCGAAATTGAAGGTAATCGTTGATTTTTAACTTCAGTTACTGCATTATACAAAATAAATTGCAATTTACTGATCTAAATGCGCGTAATTTGGGAGCTTATAAATTATTATATGATATGTAGTCGCCAAATAATTAATTTAATGCATTTTAAGTTCAACTTTCTCTTAAGCCGGGAAGATGGGGTGGTTTTCTTGCGAAGGGGTTGTAGCTCAATAATCGAAATGCACGTGATTTATCCGCAATACGATATATTTTAAGTTTTCTCAGCATTTTTCTCTTAAGTTAAATCAATTGAAGGGTTGTTTGGGGGTGAAGGGGATAAGCTCAAAAATCGAAACTATATAATTTTAAGAGCTCATAAATAGCTCGTAATTCTGCCGCAAAAACCGATTCAATATTCCTATTTTTAAGTAGTGGGGGGGGCTGAGTCAGCCCCCCCCCTCACTAAAGTATTAAATTCCTGCTCAGTGGAACGAGGTCAAAATTTTTAGTTTGCGGAATATGAAAGCTCATAAATAGCTCATAAATCAGGGCTATTTGTTTTTTAATTTTTGCAAGTGGGTGGGCCTGCTCAACACGGGTCATATCTTCCACGATTTTTGAAAAAACTCACACTCTTTTGTCATGTAAAATTTAAAGTTTTCAGCATGGAATTGAAATTCGAAATTTGTTAAAATTTTGGGAAAACTTTTAGCAAACTATTCGACAGCAAATATTTCTTGGTGAGGTTTTGTCCGGGATTTTTTGTGAGGATATTTTGTCCAAAAAAATTTTTGGGGATTATTTGTCCGGGATTTTTTGTGGGGATTTTTTGTCCGGGGATTATATGTCCGGGGATTTTTTGTCCACGGATAATTTGTGGGGATTTTTTGTCCGGGATTACTTGTCCGAGGATTATTTGTCCGGACCCCAGTAGTAGAGGCGGGAAATGTTAAACAAAAATCACTAGAGGAATTCAAAATAATGGCAGGAACTAGAAGAGAATGGAAGAAATGGGTGAATGGAAATTAAAATAGCTATTTTAAATCCAACACCCTGATAGGGCAAAAGGAAGGGGAGAAAGAAAGAAAGAAAGTACTTTTAAAAAATCATTCCCTTATTTGCCTAAGTAAACAGCCATTATACAACAATCGCAAATTCGCATCGCAGCAGTCAACTCTTTTACTCTTTATCATCGTCGTTCTGCTGTTTTATGGACGTAGTTTATGGTGTTTTGCTTAAAATACGGTAGATATGAGCGCTGTTATTTCTACCACGGTGAATAATTTTGTGACATGGCTAAAAATAATGTATACTGTGTCCTGGTATTTGATGTAATTTTGAACTCATCAAAGCTAATACTGTCTACCACGTTTCAAAGAATGAATGCATCAATAAAATATATAGTGCGGTCATGTTTTATGGAGTATAATTATTAATTATTATTGGATTTGGCATTAGGTTTCAAGAAAAATAGCAAACAAAGTGGCACATTACAAGTACCTGCAAAAAAAGACATACAGTAGAGTCTCGGTTATCCGCCCTCCGGTTATCCGCCGTTCCGTTTTATCCGCCGCACCATTTAAGCAAAAATTTTTTTTTCAAATTTATATACCTTTGAAAATATTAAATAATAAGTAACAATTTTTTAAGATGAGATAAAATACGCCGAGCAACAAGAAGCCAGAGCTGTCGATATTATGATGCTACAAGATGGCGAGTATTTGCAGCAACAAAACGAGATACATCGGCAAGGCAGATGAAAATCGCTAGTTTTTTTCGTTCATCCTAAATCATTCTATCTACAATGTCCAATGTCAGTCAAAATTAAACTGATTCTCTTCTTCTTCTTGTGCCACTCCCCACTCCTATCGGAGACTGGAAATCATCAAGGCCTAAACTTGTGTTTCATTTAACGCTCACTATTATCCGCCATTTTTGCTTATCCGCCCTTCCGTCGGCCCGTTTATGGCGGATAACCGAGACTCTACTGTATTAAAATTAGGAAAGGCAAATGATCACCCTCAAAACTACCGACCAATTGCACTGCTGAGCTGAGTTGATAAACTGAGACCGCTTAGTCGACAACATAACTAGTAGAAACATATTTGAACTGATACCCATTGGGCATCAGCAATGGAATACCGTAGGTATCTATTTTGGTGCCCCTACTGTTTAATTTATACATCGAGGATCTGCCTAGACTAGAACAACTTCGCAGAAATTTGGTTGCGGTGACGGTTGGGCCATAGCAGTAACACTGGCGAAGCGTCCATGTAACCACTGTTACCATTGGTAACACTTAAAAATCTTGCAAATAAATATTTTATGACGATGAATAATTCCACTTATCTGTATTTTTACCAATAGAAATATATTATTATATTATGTGTTAATAGTACCTAATTCAGTAAATCGCCAACTACTCGTAGACACACGAAAATATTGGCGACGGTATGTGACTCAGTTGCACTTATTATTATATTCTGTTACCAGTCTCATTTGTGGTTACAATGAATGGTTATTTCGCTGTCGCTCGGGCGACTCGGGACCGGCTAGTGTCTGAAATTTTTGAAGGAGCGACGGGCGTAAGCGCGCTGTGTATATCAGTAGTGCTGTTACCAGATTTAAATTTGGTTACAGTACTTACAAAAAGTGTGAGTGCAGTTCACCATGGATGAGTGTCAATGCGTAATCGATCAACTACTTGAATAGTAATTCTGATAGAAGAAAAAAAATGAGATTATTAAAAATGAAAGACCTATTTTAAACAATTTAAAAAAGGAATCAAAAAAAGTAGTTCGATATTTTAAATTTAGTTGGTACAGTGAAAATCCTTGGTTATGTGGTTGCAAGAAAAATAGACCGTATTTTTGGCCATGTCTTCTGGTTCACGATTTAAATAGTTTTAGAGTTTTAAAAAAGAGACATGAAATTTCTCCGTTACCTACATGTAAGATGTATACCCAATTTGATTCAGTTTGGCAAAACAAGAATCGAAAGTTCTCTTAACCAAGCTTTTAAAGCAAATATTGCTAAACATAATGAGTGTGTTAAAAAAAATAGATAGGTGTATCCTTAGCTCACTTATAATATGTAGATACCGTATGTGTCTTGGCCAAACAACAATTAGCGTTTCGTGGTCATTTTGAGGGCGACGGCTCTGACATTCGAGGCAATTACAGGGAATTGTTAACATTAATTGCCAAAAAAGATCAAAAATTTTGCCAACATCTAGAAACATCAACTGTTTTTTCGAGAGTTTCAAGTGATATACAAAATGATATTATTGAAGCTATATTTACATTTAGCCGTATCTTCATTTTTTAAATAAGATTTTAGAAATAAGAGGGAATACTATCGGGTGACCTTCCTATTGTGAAAGAATACATCCATAAATGGAGGCAACGGTCTTAAGTACAGAAAACCGAAGTTTGCTGTTTCCATGTAAGTAATGTCTAATCCGACAATAACTATCCGTTTAGTTTAAAAACAGACTACTGACTCATAACTCAACACCAAAATATCTTGGACATGCTATGGCAGTGAAGCCTGGGTCCTGAAAGAAACATCCAAAAACAAACTCGACACATTCGAAAGGAAAGTACTGAGGAGAATACTAGGACCTGTAAGGGAAAACGGAATCTTCAGAAGTCGATATAACAACGAACTTTATCAACTTTATAAGGAAGCACCCCGGTCAGACTTCATTAGAACACAAATATTGCAATGGGCCGGACATGTGATAAGAATGGGAGAGGATAGGCTACCAAAAAGAGCACTGAATGCTAGAATGCAGGGAAATAGACCAGTTGAAAAGCCAAGAAAGCGCTGGGAAGACACAGTAAACAAAGACGTACAATCCCTTTTAGGAGTCCGTGTATGGAGAAGAGCAGCCACAGACAAGCAAGGGTGGAGGCAAAAAATAAAGGAGGCCAAGGCTCAATTTGGGCTGTAGTGCCGTAGAAGAATAAAATATCTTGGAATGACTCTTGACAAAACTTTTTTTATAGAACATCTAAAAACAGCAGTAAAACTAAAAACGCGAAATAATATAATCGAAAAGCTATGTGGCACCCCATGAGGTTTCTCAACCTCCGTACTCAGATAATCCGGTCTCAGACCTGTATACTCAGAAGCTGAATATGCTTTCCCCGGATCTCTCTCTCTCTCTCTCTCTCTCTCTCTCTCTCTCTCTCTCTCTCTCTCTCTCTCTCTCTCTCTCTCTCTCTCTCTCTCTCTCTCTCTCTCTCTCTTCAATCCTGACCCCCCGGAGGGAGTTTAATGGTCGACGTGATGTGCGTGTATTGTCCGTCTCCAAAGATCTCTGTATCTAGTCATTTCTTTTAACTCATGAATAGGTCTTTTGCATATTCCCGTAATTTGATCGATCTATCTTGTTGGGGATCTTCCTCGTGATCTTCGGCCTTCCACCTTTCCTTGTATAATGAGTCTTTCCATGTTTTCTGTGTTTGCTCTAATAACATGTCCAAAGTATTTTAATTATTGGACATGGACTTTACTGGAGATTCGTTGGCTATCTTTTAGCTCTCTTAAAATTGAAATATTTGTTCTATGGTCGGTCCAAGGAATTCGTAGCATTCGTCTCCAACAGAACATTTCAGTAGCGTCTATCTTTCTTCTTTCCGAATTTCTCTGGGTCCAAGATTCACATCCGTAGGTCAGTATTGGGAATATTAAGCAGTTGATCAACCTCATCTTTAACGCTCTTGAAATTTGACAGTCCTTCCATATTGTGGTCATTTTTGCTGTGGCGACTTTTGCTAGATAACATCTATTTCTTCCTGTAGTGACCCTGTGTTTGTGATTAATGATCCTAGATATAAGTATGAGCTCACAACCTCAAACCGATCAATTGTGGTTATGTGTGGATGATTGTTATGTAGTCTATCCACTATCATGATCTTTGTCTTTGATATGTTTAATTGCAGACCAAATATTTGACTTTCGTTTTCAACCAGTCGTATAAGATCAATCAGCTCTGCTTGACTATTTGCAAGAAGGGCTGTGTCATCTGCGAAACGTAGGTTGTTTATTTTATGACCATTTATTGAGATGCCTTTTTCCCATCCTTCAACTGCTCTTCTCATAATATGCTCTCCATATACAGGGTGTCCCAGACTAATTTACCCACGCTATATCTCTTAAACGAATAGAGATTTTCGAATGGGACAAAGAGTGGTCTATTCTACTTGTAGTACACTTTAATATGGCGTAGAAAAAAATCATCCCCTAAATATTCATCCCTTAGTTACAACCCCTAACTTTAATTTTTTTAATAGCACCCTGTACATTTTTTTATAGTTTTGGATGTGGTCTTCTATCGCCTATTCAACACATTTTTTGAAAATAAAATCGGTTCACAAATAACCAAGAAAATATCAGTTTAGTTTTGTTAATTATGTGTCCCAGACTAATTTATCCAGACTATATTTCTTAAACGTATAGAGATTTTCGAATGGGACAAAAACTGATCTATTACATTTATAATACACTTTAATATGGCGTAGAAAAAAAATTATCCCCTAAATATTCATCTCTTAGTTACAGCCCCTAACTTTATTTTTTTTTAAATAGCACCCTGTAAGTTAGGGATGAATATTTAGGGGATGAATTTTTTCTACGCCATATGAAAGTGTATTACAAATGGAATAGATCAGTTTTTGTCCCATTCGAAAATCTCTATTAGTTTAAGAAATATAGCCTGGATAAATTAGTCTGGGACACACAATTAACAAAAATAAACTGATAGTTTCTTCAGTTTCTTGGTTATTTACGAACCGATTTTATTTTCAAAAAATGTGTTGAAGAGATGATAAAAGACCACATCCAAAACTATAAAAAAATATACAGGGTGCTATTAAAAAATTAAAGTTAGGGGTTGTAACTAAGGGATGAATATTTAGGGGATGATTTTTTCTACGCCATATTAAAGTGTATTACAAGTAGAATATACCACTTTTTGTCCCATTCGAAAATCTCTATTCGTTTAAGAGATATAGCGTGGGTAAATTAGTCTGGGACACCCTGTATATTGAATAATTGTGGAGATAGTATACATCCCTGTCTGACACCCCGTTCTAGATGAAATTCGTTTGAAAGTGTGTCAAGCACTTTAACTGATAGTGGTGTGTTCGTATAGTTCAGTTATAATCGAAATAAGGTGTAGGGGCACGCCTACTTCCTTTAGTGTTCGCCATAAGTGTCTCCACTTGACCCTGTCGAATGCCTTGCGATAATCTATAAAGCATATGTACAGTGGAATATTGAATTTCTTAGATTTTTCGATTATCTGTCTTATATTCAACAGGTGTTCTCGAGTACCTCTACCTTTGGTAAATCCAGTTTGCTCTTGTGGAATTTCTCTTTGAAGGAATATTTTTAGTCTCTCATTGATTATATTATGTATGTAGCAATATTTTACTGGCATGTGATATGAGAGAAATAGTTCTATAATTGTCACATTTATGGAAGCTGCCTTTTTTATGAATTGTTGTTATTGTAGATTTTGTCCAGTCTTCAGGCCATTGTTTAGAATGCCATATTTGGTTACAGAGTAGATGAAGTAATTTTACGCCAGTTTCTTCTGTGGCTTTGAGTATTTCTGCTGTTACCATATCTGGACCTGGTGCTTTATTATATTTGAGCTTTATGATCGCGAGTCTTACTTCATTTTCAAGTATATCAGGTTCTTCTTCAACCTCGTCAGAGATTTGGTTAACAGGTTCTTGGCGTTGACTTCTGGCTTTGAAGTCTCTTATTAAGTAGCGTATTGTTCTAAATAGATCTCTCAGCTGATTATTCTGATCATGTCTCTCAATTTCTTTGCATATACTTTAATAGTACAGTTTTTATCTGCCTTGCATCTTCGTTTTATTTTTTTATTGAGGTTTCTTAAACTAACTTTTTCCTTTTCACTATGCACACCACTTTGACAAAGATTTCTTCTATTCTCAATGATTTGAAAGGTTTCATCCCCGGGATAGCTCCATAGAAAACACACAAAGATTGTTGACACTTCATTAAACCAGCCAATACAAATGATCTCAGGTACAATTAGACCAACAGCGACCTATTGGCTTCCTGAGTCACATATCACCACCGAAACTACGAAGAAGTCATTACCTTCTTAGAGAATATAGGAAAATCTAGGCTAACCATCAACTACCCATCCACCATGACAAGCTTGATATCGAAATGAATAGACTTTGCATCAGAAACCCTCCATTTTTTAAAGGTCACATCCTTATGTATTCTTCTTCTTGTGCCACTCCTATCGAAGATGGAAATCATCAAGCGAATCCTGACCTTGTTTATTCTTCTTCCCATATAAAATTCTTCTGCGGCCTGGATTTCGTTTTCCTTCTATTTTTCCTTGCATTATATTTTGAAGTAATGCGTATTTATGACCTCTCATCAAGTGACCCAAATATTTGAGTTTTGTTCGTTTTATCGTTAAACAAATTTCTGGGTCTTTTCCTATCTTTCGTATTACTTCAAGGTTTGTGACTCTATCAACCCAACTTATCTTCATCATCCGACGGTAGCACCACATCTCGAAACTTTCAATATTTTTTATGTTGTTCTGTTTGAGTGTCCAGGCTTCTACACCGCATAATAGCGTGTTAAATACGTAGCCTCTAAGCATTCTTAATCGTAGAGGGATGCAGATCATTATATGCATTATATATCTGTTGCAGAAGAATTTTCTCATCTTTATGAAGGTGGCCCTGGCAATTTCGATACGTCTTTTTATTTCATTGTTTTGGTCTCCAGTTTCGTTTATTAAAGTTTTCAAGTATTTGTAACTTGATACTTTTTCAATTTTAATGCCGTTTGTACTAATATGTGCTGGTTGTGTCATGTTTTTACTGAAGGCCATATACTTGGTTTTTTTTCATATTGATGTTTATGCCATAATTGTTGGAAGCAATATTTATGTTTGTAAGTAATCGTTGTATAATTCTTCTACTGTTCTTGCAACCAGTACAGTGTCGTCCGCGTATCGAATATTATTTACAACCTCTCCATTGATTACGATTCCTTCGTTTGCTTACAAAATGGCTTTCTGGTAGATGCTTTCACTATATATGAACATTAAATAGCAGTGGTGACAAAATGGATCCCTATCGTACTCCTCTACTTATTTCTATTGCTTGTGATGTCTCATTTTCTATTTTGATGTTAGCTTTCTGATTCCAATATAGATTGAGAATTATTCGCAGATCTTTATTATCTATGTCTTTTCTTTCAAGGACATCTCTTAGCTTATCGTGGCGTACTCAGTCAAACGCTTTTTCAAAATCGATAAAACATGCATATACGTCTTGATCATCCTTATGTAAGAAATAGTTTACTCTCATCAACACCTACAGAAGACAACGGGAGAGCGACTTAACACAGGAAGTACACCAAATGGCCTGTATTGTTTAAAAACCGCCCGATTTTCATATGCTCCCAGTACATGGACAATTTTGAACAGAATAAGAACCAGCACCGATAGTTGTGGTGACAGCTTACATAGATGGGAAATCGCTCTTATTCATGAGTTCTGACGCCTGACTGTTGTAGTTGGTTCCCTTTGGGGTTTTTAATGAGTTCCTGAGTGTCATTGAGAATGCTTTAGATCAGGGATGGGCAAAAGCCGGCCCGCGGGCCAGATCCGGCCCTTTTGATTACTTTATCCGGCCCATTGAGAAATCCCGCAAGCAATTTTTTAAGAGCGTAGGTGCAATGCTCTTTAAATGCATTCATTTTTATCGAATCCTGAGAAAACTAATAAGTATTTTTGAAAAATTTAAACGCAAAATGAAATATTACATTACTGAAACCGAAAGTCCCTGAAAACTTCTATAATGTTTATCACAGAGGTGAAAAAAAGAGAAAACTTAGTATGATTTTTAATTTCAAATATATCATTCAAAGAAACTTTTTGTTTATTCTAAGGGACTTTCGGCCCTCGGTAATAATGTAATTTTTCAAAAATATTTATTAGTTTTCTCAAGATCCGAAAAAAATGAATGCATTTAAAAATCATTGGTCCGAAATTTTGCGCCTACGCTATTAATCTCTTTTATGCGATTTTGCTGAAATCAATAGTATTCGTGTTCGTATAAATAATGAATATATATCTTCTGCTTTTCTTAAAAGCGTCTGTTTGTTTAACCCGGTCCAGTTGCGAATATTTTTCGGCCAGGGTATTTGTAGTCTACCAGGACCCCTTTTTCTTCGATTTTACCCTTCATAATCAGCTGCTACAACAACTTAGAACAACTTACGTAAAGTATGTGCCCTTTCTCCTTGAAGTATGTGCCTTTTCTCCTTACGTAAAGAATGTGCTGTTTTTCTCCCTTTAATGATGGTCAAAAGTTCTCTGTTCCTTTTCCATTCTGTGCAACATCATTTCGTTCGTAATATGATCGATCCATGGTATTTTCAAAATTCCCCTAAAAAGCCACATCTCAAAAGCTTGCAGCTTTTTCATTAAGTCAGCATTAACAATCCAATAAAGAAGAATAGAGTGAACATAACATTTTTATTATTGTTCCGAATTTTTATAGTGTTTCCGCCTTCCGGTTGCCAGTTTCCAGCTTCGTCCGTCGTTGCATTCGTCAGGGTGAAGGTTCCTTTCCGACATTGCCTTCTGAATGTCGCCTAGCCAGGATTGCTTCGGCGTTCCTTTCTTCCTTCTTTTCCTTGGCGTCCATTTTAAAATTTGTTTTGGCAGCCTGTCGTCGTAAATAACAATACCATATCAGTTGCCTCCTTTGAATTTCGTCTATGATGGTTGACTTTGACATAACATTTTACCATCCGATATGATTTGCAAATTGAGTCTTTGGTTACTCAGAAATTTCCTCATCTTTAAACAGGCTGCTCTTGATTACTCTATTCTTGATCGAATTTCTGAAGTTCATTTTTTTTATCGGGATCCTTGTTATGGCTTAATATAATGGATCATATTAAAAATTTCGTAATTTTACTAGGAACAAATTGTTCGCATGTACACACCAGAAACACAATTTATTATTATTAACAGTCAACTGTCTTTCTCCAAATGCTTTAAAATGATACTTATAGTATTTTTGTCAAAAAAATTTCTTGGGCAGAGAAAAACCTCCACCAAAAACATTAGCGAACATACTGGGTATAGTCCTCCAGCCTGGGAGACATTTTGAAAATTTCATTTTGGCCCGCGCTTAAAAGTATTTGCCCACCCCTGCTTTAGATTAGAAATAGATAGATATTTGCATCAATATCTCTTTCTTTCGTATATAGACTTTCTGTTGCTTTTCTGTTCGGTATTGTTCTAGCTGTTTCTGATTTTCATTCCCTAGCCTCGCGAGGCTTTTAATTTGATTTCTTTTGTGACATTCTTCATCAAACAATGCTTTCGATTATTTTTTTGAGGAGGTCGTATTATTTGTTCTGTAGTTTGTATTATGCTGTTTTTTATGTTGTTCCAGTTCTTGTCTATATCCTCCTTGTATTCTTTCAGTTTCTGTCCCAATTCTTCAGTGATGTGCTATTGTTGTTTTGTTTCTTGTATTTTTAATGTATCTATGTTCAATTGTTTCTAGTTCTCTCCTGGTGAATATTTGTATTGATTATTATTTGTATCTATAATTTTGCTGTTAACAGTATGTGATCAGCGTCCGCATTTGCTCCTTTATATTATCTCACATTTTGTATTGTTTGTGTCCACTTTTTTGAAATTAACATAATATGATCTATGTATTTGGTTGCCGTCCGTTCTTCCCGGTATCATTAACGTTATCTTGATATTTGATATCTGACTGTACATGTGTTTGTTGCAGATGCTAGGTTGCAGATTTTTCCTCCGTTGTCATTTCTGACTTCATGTATGGTTTCCTTGCCAGCTACATTACATAATCTTCTCTTCCCACCTTTGCATTAAAGTCGTCCATTATCATTAAGATGTCATTCCTGGGGATATTTTCACTGATTTCTTCTAGGATATCAGTAAATGCTACTTTATCTTCTTGGGTTACTTAGTTTGTAGGGGCATAGCAGTTGAGTATCGATATGTCTGCTAAGTTGAACTTGTAGTTTATACATTAGTACAAAATTTAATT
Source organism: Diabrotica virgifera virgifera (assembly GCF_917563875.1). Classification (NCBI taxonomy): domain Eukaryota; kingdom Metazoa; phylum Arthropoda; class Insecta; order Coleoptera; family Chrysomelidae; genus Diabrotica; species Diabrotica virgifera. The sequence continues at coordinate 154,385,097 of NC_065450.1, forward strand.
CTAAGTTTAAGTTTCAGACTGGTATTTAACAATTTTAGTTTACCTCTGAAGTCATGTGGTCGTTTTTTATTCTTATTCCTGCTTCCTCCTTGTTTGTACTAAATTTCTCGTTTGTGACAATTGCTGCTATTGTGGGTGCATAAATCATTTATTGTTCCTCTAATCCTCTATAATAGTAAATTCGTATAATATCCTGTTTCAATGTGTTTTGGTTTTATTAGTTTCTTTACCTCCGTTTCTTGGCATCGTATAAAGCGCCGTATTTCCAAGACATTTAACATCGATAAATCAGTTTCAACATAATCGAAAGACCTTAAACAAGAAAAAGAAGATTTTTAGAGCTGTGTGTACCATAATGTTATACGATACCTAGACTGCTCACTACAATCTAAAACTGTGCGAACAGTGCGAAAGAGAAAAATGCTTATACCTATTCCACTGCCGCCGATTAGAAAGAGATGCCTACCCTGTTTACAAACTTTTTCTCTGTCGCACTGGTCGCACAGTTTTAGATTGCGGCGTAAGTCTAGGTATATCTACAAGAATAAAAACCGCTAAACGCCGTAATGAGTGGCGCATCCAGCCATCTACAAAAGAGCTGTGATGAATAATACGTGGAGCGAAAATGTATTTTCATTTTGATGGAAAATTAAATTCTAGTTTTATTTTGAATGATTTTTCCATAATATTTGCTAAATTCAAAGAGAAACGCGCTATATGAGTAGATTTGATACAGTCTGCCTTTTGAAGCTGTTTTGTGGCGTGTTCTACTTCAAATTCAGCAAATATTATTGAAAAATCTTTCAAAATAAAACTAGGAGTTTTTCAAAAGTTTTTTATAAATCAAATGTATGAAGTTGAATGTTGAGCTGAACTCCAACAATTAATTGAGAAAAGAATAGCAAAAAATAGACCAGTAAGTACACATGGCATTCATCGACTTACAAAAAAGGCATAGGACACGGTTCCCAGAAAACAACTATGAAACACGATGAATGCTACGTTCTTTAACGGTAAAATATTGCAAAACCTCTAAATTTTAAAGAACCACTTGGATTGACATGAAATTTGGCATACACATAGCTAACAAGTCAAAGAAAAAAAAGTGATATTGTGCCGATATGTGCTTTTGCCCTGGGGGTGGTTTTTACCCCCTCTTGGGGGTGAAAAAATATTCATCCAAAGTAAGTCCGGAAATGGATAAACTGACTAATTTTAGGTAATTTTTGCTCTATAGAGTATTTTCACTAAGTCAATACTTTTCCAGTTATTTGCCAGTGAATATGTTCATTTTTTCATCAAAATAGTCACGCTTTTAGACGGTTTTTCGCAAATAACTCAAATAATAAGTATTTTGTCGAAAAAACATTCTTAGCAAAAATCTAGACTGTAAAAATTTTTAAAAAATGGTGTATATATAACGTCTCTATACATATCAGAAGCAGAGTTATAGCTAATGAAAAATAGGTTCATATTCGTCAAATTCCAAATGGAATACTTAAACGTGAAACAATCAAAAATGAAGCACATTTCCGGGAAAACTCATTACAACTTATTTAAAGTGTTTAAAAAAAGCTTCATTTTGGTTTTATAAAAAAAATTCTAGCATCAAAAGTAAACAAGTTACGCTCAAAATAAAGTTAGTCCCTTTTTTTGTAAAGAAATCGGGAAAATCACCCCCTAATTAGTATCTTCAATGAACTTAATCGTTACGACTTCACAAGTTTCTTGACTCGTGTATGTATTGTTTATACGATCTGTAAGTTTCATCGGTTTAAAGTCCTTACTTTTGAAAGGGCTGTAGTTAAAAGAGGTTGAACGAGTCAGTGATCACGAATGTATGCAAATTTAAAAACACCAAATGTCTATCAATTTTTGTCTAACAGAAAAACAAAAAAATACATGATATTCAGAAAAGCAATGCTGACTTTTTTTTGTTTTTCGAAATTTTTGGTGTCTTTAACAATTTTTAAGTTATTTTGAAAAAAAGCATATTTTTCAGAATTAAAATTTTTATAAATTTTATTTTAAAACAAAATTTTTTCAAAAATAAGCACTTTGAATTGATGAAACTTAGAGATCATATAAACACAACATAAGTAAAATAATCTGTGGAGCGGTAACGATTAATTTCATTTAAGTTGCTAATTAGGGAGTGGTCTTCCCGATTTTTTTTTGCCAAAACAAAAGGGATCAACTTTATTTTGAACGTAACTTGCTTAAATTTAATTCTAGAAACTTTTTATAAACACAGAAATAAATCTTTTTTTAAACACTTTAAAAAAGTTATTATGGGGTTTTCCCAAAAAGTGCTTAATTTTTTTAATATTTCACGTCGAAATATTCTATTTGAAATTTGGTGAATATGAATCTATTTTTCATTGGCTATAACTCTGGTTCTACAACGTCCAGAGACCTAACGCGTACACCATGTTTTTTACTTTTTTACAGGCTATATTTTTGTTAAGAACGTTTTTTTCGACAAAATACTTACTTTTTGAGTTATTTGCGAAAAACCGTCTAAAAATGTGGTTATTTTGTTGAAAAATAAACATATTCACTCGCAAGTAACTCGAGAAGTGTTGACTTGGCAAAAAAGCTCTATAGAACAAAAGTTACTGAAAATTAGTCAGTTTACCCATTTCCGGACTTATTTTGGACATATATTTTTTCACCCCCAAGAGGGGGTGAAAGTCACCCCAGAACAAAAGCACACATCGGCACAATATCACTTTTTTCTTTGACATGTAAGCTATGCGTGTGCCAAATTTCATGTCAATCCAAGCAGTTCTTTAAAATTTAGAGCAAAAACCGTGAAAGAATGGACTAGAAGGAAATCGGAATAACTCAGAGGTTAATAGAAGCCGTAAAAAACCTTTACAACAACAACATGGTAAGAGTTAAAACCGGCAATAAATACTCCAACGAATTTAAGACCTTCTTCTTCTTCATGTACCATGTCCTTTCAGAACGTTGGTTACCATCATAGCTATCCTAATTTTATTCCCTGCCACCCTAAATAGCATGCTTGTATCAACACCATACCAATCTCACAAGTTCTTCAACTGTGAGGTTCTTCTTCGTCCTGGACCGCGTTTGCCTCCTATTTTTCCTTGCATAATATTTTGTAGCAACCTATATTTGGGACCTCTCATTACATGTCCGAAGTACTCCAGCTTTCTCTGCTTGATGCTTTTTATGATCTCAGTAGTCTTGCTGAGACGTTCTAGTATTGTGGAGTTTCGAATCTTCTCCACCCAGGAAACTTTTAAAATTCTTCTACAGCACCACATTTCGAAAGCCTCAAGGCGATTTAGATCGATTTTATTCACAGTCCAGGACTCGACACCATAAAGTAAGACCGAGAACACGTAGCAGCGAAGTAGGCGGATCCTCAATGCCAATTTTACGTCTCTGTTACATAAAACCTTGGACATCATTCTAAAAGCGGCTCTAGCCTGCTCTATCCTAGAAATAATTTCGCCGTGACTTTCTGCGTTACAATTTAGTTGCTGTCCAGGGTAAACGATTTTATCAACTTGTGGTCAACTTGTGGTCAACTTGTGGTCAACTTGTAGTCAAATTTAAGACCACAATATGCTTATTAGAGGGATGCTCTACATATCCGACACTGTTCAAGATATTCCTAGAACAAATATTAAAACCATGGAAAAGGAAATGTGAAGGGATGGGAATTCCAATCCTGGACAACTTCTTGTACAAATACAAATTAAGTTTTGCAGATGACCAAGTGGTAACGGTTCAAGATGAAGAAGATCTGTCCTATATGCTCCGAAAATTAGAAGAGGAATACACAAAAAATGGACTGGAAATAAACATAGAAAAGACCGAATACTTAACAACAGAACAACAACCAGTGAGAAACTTGGAAATGGACGATGATAGGGAAATTAACGGCACTGAAAAATTCAAATACTTAGGATTCATACTCTCAAAGAATGGAACCACTGAACAAGAGATAACCAGCAGATTAGCACAGACAAGAACATGTATTAAAAAAATGAATGGGGTATTGTGGGACATGGGAGTGCACAAGGAGGGGCAGGAGGGGGCAGCTGCCTCCCCCCCCCCCCAGAGAGGACGAGGCGAGTGTAAAATTGGTGAATAAGCAATATAGAAAAATACAAAGTTGCAGTGGCGTGCGGTGACATTTTCGGAAGAGGAAGCGATTCAATAAGGGTTTAACAAATATTTTCTTACGAGGGTCGAGATCAAAATATATACCTACTTAATAGGTGTATACCTAATGTATTACCTGTTAACTTATATCAACTAAAAACAAGAACAACAAAAAATTAGGTGTTTAACCCAGTCTGAGAGACATGCACACGCCTTGAGAATGAGATTCGGGTGATACAAATTCAATGAGGCAAGGAGGATTTACTCTTATAAGCTCAAGGCTTCATACTATCCACTTCCCCTCCGATAGCACTCTGATGCGCTATATGGGCTCTCTATCAGCAAAGTGCTTATTATGTGGGAATCCTGGATACAAGGACTCACAAACGAAATCCTACCCCGATCAATGCAGGTTAGTGACTCTAGTGACTTAATATATCGTATATTTAGTGACTTATCATCGATCTGTACTGCTTGCTCAGGGTCTAGTCCCTGCTCCAGTCTTGGTTTCTTTAAACTTAAAAAGAAGAGTTCTATTCAAAATTGTTTTTATATTCCGATTTCGAATCACCTTCCATAACACACGACTTTCAACAATATGACACTTATTTACTTATACTTGAGTCCTATTCTCTTATCAACCAATGCAAATTTAAGTAAATAAGTGTCATATTGTTGAAAGTCGTGTGTTATGGAAGGTGATTCGAAATCGGAATATAAAAACAATTTTGAATAGAACTCTTCTTTTTAAGTTTAAAGAAACCAAGCCTGGAGCAGGGACTCGACCCTGAGCAAGCAGTACAGATCGATGATAAGTCACTAAATATACGATATATTAAGTCACTAGAGTCACTAACCTGCATTGATCGGGGTAGGATTTCGTTTGTGAGTCCTTGTATCCAGGACTCCCACATAATAAGCACTTTGCTTTTTATGTACAATTTGTACATTGAAAACGAACGTTCGACATCGACATATGTAATTGGAGCATATTTCAGAGCGGATAATAAATCTGGCATAATTTGTAATTCCTCGGAAAATGTCCCATTCAAAACATTAGATAAAAACGAAAAACCTTCATTCTTGTCGAGAACATATTTCATTTTTTTTTTAAATTAATTGACCGTTACTTCCAGGTGCCGATTTAATTTTCGTCTTTAAATTATCTATTAATTTTACTGACTCACATAAATTTATCTCTTGTTTTTCTAATAAGGTAATTGTGGTAACTATTAATTTATAATTGTCATTGATATAAGCGAGGTCCTGTTTCAATTTGGGATTTTTTAATATTTTTTTTGCTTCTCGAATGGCTTCGGAAATATCATCATCAAATTCTGACATAACTAATTATATTTCATTGCAGTGTTCAAAGTAAAAAAACTGCTTCGAGCCAGGTTCCCCACCTTGTAATTACTGGTTTAGGTGGCAAAGGGACACCGGGAAGTCTTTCTTTATATATTTGCACCCTCAACAGAGCCTTTACAAAAACTTTTTTCATAAAATTTATAAAATTATTTACCAATGGAAACAGATTTATTATTTCTTCAGCAATTCTATTTACCCCGTGGGCTACACAAGTGCAATGAATTAAATTAGGATAAAAAATCTTTAAATTAACAGCAGCTTTTAACATATATGCCGCAGCATCTGAAAGCATTAAAACTATTTTATTCACTGGTATAGGGTTGGGTAAAAAGAGGTTTGTTAAACTATCGTGTATAAATCGACTTATTGTTAAATTGTTTGTTTTTTTCCAATTCTTTAACGGCAACTAAATAAGGTTTTCTTGCAAAGTTTTCGTTCAAAATTCCAATCATTAAATTAGCTATATACCTGCCGCATACATCTGTCGTTTCATCCACGATAATATACAAAAAATTGCCCTCTAACTCCCGCTTAATTTTTGAAATACATTCCACATAACATTTTTCCACAGTATGTTTTCTCAATGTACTCTCGTCCGGTAAGGATTTATTAAGATATTTTTGGAAAAAGCATTTAAAACTAGGGTTATTAACTTTATATAGAGGAATGTTGGATGCAATCATCATCTAGCGAAAATGAAATTTAAATGCGTCTTCCTCCTTTTTTTTTGAACTGCTTAAACTATCCCGCAGAGATATTTGGGCTAACTTAGAGGAATTTAATTTTTCCAAGCTACGTTTATGAAGTGGGGTTCCACAATGCTGGTCAATAAAGTACTTTTTTCTACTTGAAATCTGAGAATTTAAAAAAAAATAATTAGAATTCTAAAACCGCTTTAGAATTTAGTTATGTTGTGGGACGAGAAAAAAAAGAGAAAAAATAAAACTTACAACAAACTTAAACAAAATGCTCCATCTCCTTCTAGAGAAAGTTCCGAATAAGGTGCGATCCATAGCCTTAATTTAGATGTCATCTTTTCACACAAATGTCTAAAACGTTTTAAAACGTGTTCTTTGCTTTTCGGTATACGCAACAAAACTAAACTAGGATATAGCAATTTGTGACTAAACTCTGATACAGTAACCGACTGTACAACTGATAATAAACTAATAAAGCTTAGGGATTTCCAAATAGTTAACCCTCAAGTCTCAATCAGGTACATTTTCCTAGAAATCTGTTATATAAACAAACCATTGATATTTTATTATTGACCCAAAATTTTATTATAGAATGGTTTAGTAATAGAGTAATATCATGGGTAGTACGATGAAATTTTAAAAAAGGCACAAATAGGCGGAATTTACGAAAAAAGGCAAAAAGTGCAAAAAACAATTATAATAGGCAAAATAGGCAAAAAAAGGCATTTTGCCTATAATCCGAGCTCTACTTATCAGTTGCATTCTGCGGCATGCAAGTCAGGATTTATCCGAACTTGCATTTTCCGAAGAAAATTCTCCAGCCTTCGGTCTATTATCAAACAAGGAAAGAGTTCGTAGAGACAGTTTTACAAGAATTTAAAATTGATCCGCGTAAATTGTTGTTTACATAATAGTGATTCGGAATAGAGAATTTATCTTGCTTCACAAATCGAAGGCTTATCCAGTAGGAAATAAAGTTGTTTAATAAAGTTTATAAATATTTAAATTATATTTAATTTGCTTCATTTTTGTATGAAGGCGTTGAATTTTGGCTTCAAAAACGTTAATTTCAAAACTTTTCTGAGGGAAACCCCTTCCCCCTCACCCCTCAGAGTGAAGACTCTAAATTTACGTCTATATTTATTATTGCTTATCTAACCAATTTTTTTAATCCTCAAATCTGCCCCTCCCTAGTTTTGATCCTGCGGACGCCCATGTTGTGGGATAGACTGATTACCAGAAATACAAAGAAGAGAATATATAATAGTCTGGGCTGATTATCGGAGAATAGGCCATTTTTGGGAAAAGTTATTTACCAGCAATTTTATTGCTAGAATCGAATTTTATGATTGTATAAATTAATAATATAGATGTGCAAAGTCCGCAGATAGTGTGCTACTTTTTTTATAAACAAAATGGCGCCCGAAAATCGTGTTTTTTTCAATTTTTGCTCTATAACTCCAAAGATTTTAAATTTAGACCCAAAAACACTCGAATAAAAATTCACCCCAATTAAATTCTGCATAGAGACGTGTTTTTCCGATTTACTTCGACGAAAACTTTCCCCGGAAAAAGCGGGGTTTTCCAACAAAATCTTTAATTTTCAACTAAACTTTTAGATAAGTAGTTGTTAATCAATAATTAAATAACTTGGTAACGTAAGAGCCCTTTCCGTATATATTATAATTTCAGAAGCCGATGGAAATTAAATAAACAGTTTAGCAACAATTGAAATATTAATTAAAAATTTACGGTCGCTATAATAACGACAATTATTATGATGCATAAGAATAACTATGATTTTTGAAGTTATACTTCTTTACCGGCGATAGAGGGTGATTTTTTTATATGTTAAAACCTATCAGCCCGGCGCATGCGCATTATAACTTTGTTCTGATTGGATGTTCAAATGACATGTCAAAAATTATCCGATATGGCAGCTGTGGTTTGGAGGTAAAGGTAAACGTAAAGAAATGTATAATATATTAGTTTTATTGTTGTGAGGACAGAAACAAAAAAGTTTATAATATTGTAGTGACTTTTAAATAGTTTTTAAAAGCAACAGGTACGTAATAATTGTTAATGTATCATGGGTATAAACCTACCTATTTGATCTGCCAAAATACATAGTATGTAATACTTTTATTTATATAATTTGATTACCATCAAAATTTCTATGAATATTCACCTAATATATTGTTTTTTTACTCTATGTTTTGTTTTATTTTTTCAATTCTAAATCATTTCAATTCAAAATTAAAATAATTTGATCAATTTTCAAAATATCAAAATATCACAAGTTTAATCCGTTTAGTTAGTCGATCTTCGTAAATAATGACACATAGTGTCCGTGGCTAAGCGGAGAAGGCGAATGAATTCCAATACCAACCGCTCTTATCAGCGCTGGTTCGAGTCCCAATAGAAACTTTCCTTTTTGTTTTTTTTAATACATTTTATGATTGTAAGTATATTTATTATATAATTGTATTTTCAGAAAATACGTATTTAGTTAAAAAAAATTTCGACAATTAATGTTCAGACATCACTTGTGGCTTGTTTGATGTGTTTGTGTGTGTTTTATTCTTTCATTATTTTAATTTTTGGCACTGTTCTAATAAAAATGTTTGAGAAGTAGTAAGTATAAATTAGTTTAATATTTAAACAAAATATAAATAAAAAGTATATTAATTTCATTTAAATCATATAATAGAAGTATAACTTCTTACGTGCGTACAAAGTACACACACATTCTTTGTTTTATAAAAAGACACTATACCTATCTAATGTACTTTACAGAATTGAAATTAGACTATTTAAGCGGCCTCAGGAATATTTTAAAGTTATAAACAATTTTTTGGCTTATAAACAAATAGAATATCTCAGAAAATGTTAAACTAAATTAAATTGTGAAAACGGTATTCGAAAGACAGCAGCAGGACGCTTCTTTTAAAAGAAAAAACGTTAAATTATGACGAGTGGTTCCTGAGATACAATCGGTCAAAGTTGACCGAAATTTACGGCAAAGATGGATAAACAATAGGATCATAATTTTCAAACCATCACCTTTTTATTTTTGTCCTCTTTCTCCACACCAATTTTCATATCTTTAAAATCCTCATAACATATATTATTATAATAAAAACTATCGATAATACGTGTGAAAATTGTCAAAAATAGCAAAATTCCAATCAAAAATTAGGTTAAAGAAAATGTAACCCTCAAATTTCAAAATCGGTATACGTTAAAAAAATGCATTTTCTCGGCTTCCCATGGAGCAATTTCCTTCATTCTTTTTTTGTTCCCAAGTAACTCGAGTAGAGCCATCGAACTAACGTATTATTAAATGTCAAACTTGCTTTTGTTTTGTTATAATAAATTAATTTATTTATTATAACACAATATTTTAATTTGTTTAAATAAAAATTGTTTAAATAATTATACAGCTTTCAAATGAGAATATTTATGTTTTTAACTTTAAAAGGTACACTTGTAGTAAGTTTATCTAAAAAAAAGCCTACAATTGGAAAAAATATGTAATTTTCTGTTCTTATAAATAAATTAATCTATTATAACAAAACAAAAGAAAGTTTGACATTTAATAATGCGTTAGTTCGACGGCCCTACTCGAGTTATTAGGGAACAAAAAAAGAATGAAGGAAATTTCTCCATGGGAAGCCGAGAAAATGCATTTTGTTAACGTATACCGATTTTGAACTTTGAGGGATACATTTTCTCCAACCTAATTTTTGATTGGAATTTTGCTATTTTTGGCAATTTTCACACGTATTATCGATAGTTTTTATTATAATAATATATGTTATGAGGATTTTAAAGATATGAAAATTGGTGTGGAGAAATAGGACAAAAATAAAAAGGTGATGGTTTGAAAATTATGATCATATTGTTTATATCTTTGCCGTAAATTCTGATCAACTTTGACCGGTTGTATCTCAGGAACCAGTCATCATAATTAAACGTTTTTTCTTTTAAAACAAGCGTCCTGCCGCTGTCTTTCGAATACTGTTTTCACAATTTAATTTAGTTTAATATTTCTCGAGATATTCTATTTGTTTATAAACCAAAAAATTGTTTATAATTTTAAAATATTCCTGAGGCGGCTTAAATAGTCCAATTTCAATTCTGTATAGTACATTAGATAGGTATATTGTCTTTTATGAAAAAATCATAGTTATTCTTATGCATCATAATTATTGTCGTTATTATAGCGACCGTAAATTTTTAATTAACATTTTAATTGTTGCTAAACTGTCCATTCAATTTCTGTAAACTTCTGGAATTATAGTATATACGGAAAAGGTTTTTACGTTACCAAGTTATTTAATTATTGATTAACAACTACTTATCTAAAAGTTTAGTTGAAAATTAAAGATTTTGTTGGAAAAACCCGCTTTTTCCGGAGAAAGTTTTCGTCGAAGTAAATCGGAAAAAACACGTCTCTATGCAGAATTTAATTGCGGTGAATCTTTGTTTGGGTTTTTTTGGTCTAAAGTTAAAATCTTTGGAGTTATAGAGCAAAAATTGAAAAAAACACGAATATCGGGCGCCATTTTGTTTATAAAAAAAGTAGCACACTATCTGCGGACTTTGCATATCTATATTATTAATGCATACAATAATAAGATTCGATTCCAGCAATGAAATTGCTGGTAAATAACTTTTCCTTGTATTTTGCTAATTAGCCCAGAGTATAACACCATGGTACGTAGTATAATGACCTATGGATCAGCGAATTGGGTAGTAAACAAACGAAACAGGTCCAAAATACAGCAACTGAAATGGAGTTCATGAGAAGAAACTGCAGAGTAATACAAATAGATCGCATTAGAAATGAGGAGATAAAACGAAGAATGTCACTAAAACAAGACATCCTCAGCTACATCGGAGAAAAAGGTTTAATTTGGTATTAACATGTGAGAAGAGCAGATCGTACAAGGTGGATATCCAAGATTTTGGATTGGAGCCCAATATTAAAGAGAAGAAGAGGTAGACCCCGAAGATCACGGAGGGATGAAGTGGACGAGGCCATGGAAAGACGAGCCCTTGGAGACGGAGAATGGAAGCGGCGACAGCTGGAAAAATACTTGCATAGATAGATAGAGATAGAAGTTGAATGTAATGTTTCTCGATTACGCGTTAAGCGTTATAAATGGTCGCATTATCTCCCAAATAATCTATTGGTTACTACACTAAACTTGTGATAGGACAATCCGAGTTGATATGCCAGCCATCCTACTACTTTTTTTCAATACTATTCTTTGTGTCCATCGAATGTACACTAGATTTTTTTTTTCTATTAAAAATAGATTGAAAAAAATATTGGGATGGCCGGCAAATGAACTCGGATTCTTCTTCTTCATGTACCATGTCCTTTCAGAACGTTGGTTACCATCATAGCTATCTTAATTTTATTCACTGCCACCCTAAATAGCATGCTTGTATCAACACCATACCAATCTCACAAGTTCTTCAACTGTGAGGTTCTTCTTCGTCCTGGACCGCGTTTGCCTGCTATTTTTCCTTGCATAATATTTTGTAGCAACCTATATTTGGGACCTCTCATTACATGTCCGAAATACTCCAGCTTTCTCTGCTTGATGCTTTTTATGAGAGGGCATATCAGTAGTCTTGCTGAGACGTTCTAGTATTGTGGAGTTTCGAATTTTCTCCACCCAGGAAACTTTTAAAATTCTTCTACAGCACCACATTTCGAAAGCCTCAAGGCGATTTAGATCGATTTTATTCACAGTCCAGGACTCGACCCCATAAAGTAAGACCTAGAACACGTAGCAGCGAAGTAGGCGGACCCTCAATGTCAATTTTAGACGTAAACGATTTTATCAACTTCCTCAAGTTTGGTATTATTTACATATATAGACGGTTTTATATGCTGTTGTTTACTTACTACGAGTATTTTGGTTTTCCGTATGTTCAGATCCAGACCTGCCTCCCTCAACTCTCAACGGCACTATCAAGTAGTGTTTGCAGATCTTCTTGACTGGAAGCTAGGAGTACTGTATCGTCCGCATATCGCAAATTATTGATGGCTTCACCGTTCACAAGTATTCCTTCTTGTTTTTTAGAAAGTGCTTTTCTGAAAATTCTTTCGGAATAAACGTTGAAAAGCAGGGGTGACAAGAGGCATCCCTGCCGTACTTTTTTTTTAATATTAGAGCCTGTGATTTCACACCATCTACTAAAACTGATGTTGTTTAATTCCAATATAAATTTGCAATTACTCGAACATCTCTGCCGTCCAAGTCAATGTCTTTTAGAGCATCGATCAATATAGAGTGCTTAACACGATCAAATTCCTTTTGGAAGTCAATAAAACAACAGTATATGTCTACATATATATCTCGACATCTTTGAGCAATTACGTTCATTCCAAACAGTGCCTCTCTCGTCCCAAACCCGTTACGGAAACCAATCTGTGTGTCATCCAGGTATTCCTCGCATTTATTATAGATACGACCATGTATTACCTTCAGAAAAATTTGCAATAAATGGTTTAACAAACTGATGGTTCTATAATCAGCACAGGATTTTGCTGTTGTCTTCTTAGGTAGAGCTATAAACAGTGAATTAGACCAACCATTAGGTTATTGTCCGCTGATATAAATGGTAATGAAAACGAAGTTATAGCCTCTAAAACATTGCTATCATTTATAAGCTTGTATATTTCAGTTGGAATTTCATCAGGACCAGTCGCTCTGCCATCTTTTGATGATTGTATGGCTTTTATTACCTCAGAGCGTGTTATTAGGGGGTCCTTCGCAGTTAGTAATATCGGAAGGAGACCTACTCCTATCGTCTTCGAATAGGTTCGTAACGTAATTTTCCCATTCTTTAAGTTTGTCCTCTACTTCAAATATTATTTTACCATGTTCATCCTGTAGCAATGCAGTTTGTTTCTTATTGAAGATACCAGCCGATTCTTTCACTTTTTTATACATGTTAAACATGTCGTATCTCTTTTCAAGTTCTTCAATGTCATGACAGTGTTTGGCTAGATGTTAACTCTTTGCTTCTCGTATTTTACGTCGATTTTCTTCGTCGAACTCGGATTGCCCGATCAAATTTAGCGTCTTAACCACTACAGCTACATAAACCATTTCGGCAATAATGGTTACATGGATTAGTTATACATTTGGAGCCCGATAACTTCTAAACGACTTAACCGATTTTGATCAATAAACATGAGTTTGAAACGTATTGACAAATAGTATCTGATGCGTCCAAAGTCAAGTATGATAACTGAATTTATTACAGTAATTATTGAGCTTAAAAAACCGTTATAAGAAATAGATTTGATCATACTTACGAAGCCTATAACTTAAAAATTCGAATTTTTCGAGGTATACACCGATAGACGCGTCTAGAGTCCTCTTACAAATTATTAGTTATTGGCGCAATTCGTAGGTGGAAATTTTGAGTAATTGTCGAAAAACAAAAATTTTCAAAGTTTAGTTTTTCAGTTTTTCGGCTACACTGAGCCGTGTGTATGTGTGATCTTGACAGCCTAGGCACCATTTGAAATCTAAACTTAACCCTATTGATTTGGTGTAATTGCGGTTTTCCTGTCTCTCCTTGAACCTAAGATATATACCCCCAAAAAATATGCCGTTTTGTACCTACCCAGTCCTATAGCTGGCTTATGGGTGGTCAAAAGTCACAAACTACACCGGTTCTGAATCGGCCCTGACCCCCTTTTGAAAAACAAAAAAAAAGCAGATCGGTGTAACTTTTCCACACACATACATACATACAAGCGTTTTCCTCTTTTTTTTTAATAGAAATTAAGTCATATTTCATACGGGATAGAAGCATAGACACTTAACGCGTCGACTACTAAAAAGTTGGAAGCATTTAAACTGTGGGTGTATAGAAGATATCATGGACCGAGCATGTAACAAACAACGAAGTCATGAGAAGAGTCAACAAAAGATTGGAAATATTGGAAACCATCAAGACACGAAAGCTGCAATACCTGGGGTATGTTATGCGTAATGAAAGATACAACATACTTCAATGAATTATACAAGGACAAAATCCAGGGCAAGAGAAGTGTAAAAAGGAGATGAATATCAGGGTTGCGTAACTTTGTGGAACGGTACGGATGCAGATCAACCGAACTATTCAGAGCAGCATCTAAGATCAGAATAGCCATGATGATTGCCAACCTCCGTCGCGGAGATGGCACGTAAAGAGGAAGTCATATTTCTGTGATCGGTAAGTTTTGAATGGTATAACCGATTTTCAAAATTGGACATGCGCTGGAAAGGTAACAAATCAGTTCTATCAGAAGCCGCGGTCGGAATTCAATTTTCGAAATTTTTAGGAGTTTTGGGGACGAGAACTAAAAACAGACCCTAAATGGGAAAGGCCGTAAAATCCACACCCTTGGACCAAAATGGTTGGTTGGCATATGGATGGGCGAGTCTTTTCCTAAACTTTAAGATGGGGTTTGGCCCAATTTTCAATTCAGTCAGATTTAGAAAATCGAAAAGTACCCCGCACAAACCTTATGGAAATTCGGTCTCAGTGCATTTAGTTCATACTTTGGGAAAATACTCTTTGAAGCATTGTGATGAAAAGTTATCATGGGCATAACTCGATCGTATGGAGGATTTTCAATATATAGAGGCACAAACTCGGAAAATTATAAGATTTAATGGGTATTCCAATTCCCTTAGTTCCTGGTTATCTGGCAAAACGTTTGGATCAAAGAAAAGTACTAGTAGTCTAGGATTTTTTCCTGGCTATCCAATGGCAACCTTTAGTTTGACCTTGACCTTAAACGGACATCATCTGCTAGAGTTTCGAGGGTTTTCGGCATTAAATTGATACAAACAGATTACTCATTGGTTTTTGGGATCGCTAAACACAATATGCCATCAGAATTGACCTCCAGAAGACGTGGTAGCCAGGGCCACTGTAAGGGACGTCATATTCTAGAGTTTCGATGGTTTTCGGCATTTATTTGATGCAAATGAATTACAGGAGGGTTTTTTGAGGTCGCTAAACACGAATATGCCACCAGAACCGACTCTTGGAGCACCTGGTTTCGAAGGTCAATAAAAGGGGCTCCTGGAGTTTCGAGGGTCTTCGGTACTACATTAATGCAAATGGATTAGTTATAGGTTTTTGGGGTTGCTGAACACGAATACGTGATCAGCACAGACACAGGAGCACTTGGTACCTAAGACAGGTTATCATCTGGAGTTTCGGAGGAATCAAATGGATTACTCTTAGGTTTTTGGGGTTGCTGAACATGCATACACTAACAGATCCGACCCACGAATCACGCACGTCATCTTCTGGAGTTTCGAGGGTTTTCGGCATTAAATTGATTAAAACGGATTACTCATGGATTTTTGGGGTCGCTGAACGCTAATACGCCATCAGATCCGACCCACGGAGCACCTGGTGCCTAAGGTTATTCATCTTCTTGAGTTTAGAGAGTTTTCGGCAATAAATTGATACGGATGGATTACTCATATCTTTTTGGAGTTGCTGAACACGAATACGCCATTAGAACAGACACCGGAGCACCTACCGCCTAAGGCACGTCATCTTCTGGAGTTTCGAGAGTTTTCGGTACTAAATTGATGCAAACGGATTGGTACACACCGAGTACTGGGAGGTTTTCTGAGTTGCTGTTCAATGAAAGCGTACAAATTGGTGAAAAGTTTTTTTTTTGCTATTTGTAGATTTTTATTAAAATAATTATGTTGTGTTATTCAATTGTTTTAATTATTTATAAATATAAACTAAATTTATATCTGACAATGTTTTTCCTTTATTTGGTCATTGGATTCTCCAGAGTCTTTTATCTAACTCATATTGCCATATTCGTGTTCAGCAACCCCAAAAACACAAGAGTAATCAGCTTGCATCAATTTGTTACCAAAAACTCTCGAAACCCCAGAAGATGACGTGCCTTAGGCACCAGGTACCGCGGTGTCTGTTCTGATGGCGTATGTGTGTTCAGCAGCCCCAAAAACCCATGAGTAATACCCATTTGTATCAATTTAATTCCGAAACCTGTCGAGACTCCAGAAGAAGACTTGCCTTAGGCAACAGGTGCTCCGTGAATCGGATCTGATGGCGTATTCACATTCAGCAGCCCCAACAACCAGTGAGTAATCAGTTTACATTAATTTAGTACCGAAAGCTGTCGAATCTCCAAACCATGACATGCCTTAGGCACCAGATACTCCGATGTCTGCTCTGATGGGGTATTCGTTTTCAGCAACTCCAAAAACCTATGAGTAATCCGTTTGCATTAATGTAGTACCGACGACCTTTGAAGCTCCAGGAGCCCCTTTCATTGACCTTGGAAACCAGGTGCTCCGGGATTCGGTTCTGGTGGCATATTCGTGTTTAGCGACCTCAAAAAACCCTCCAGTAATTCATGTGCATCAAATGAATGCCGAAAATCATCGAAACTCTAGAAGATGACGTCCATTGCAGTGGCAATGGCCACCATGTCCTCCCGAGGTCAATTCTGATGGCATATTCGTGTTTAGAGATCCCAAAAACCCATGAGTAATCTGTTTATATAAATTTAATGCTGAAACACTCGAAACTATAGGAGATGACGTCCGTTGAAGGTCAAGGTCAAAGTAAAGGTCGCCAGGAAAAAATCCTAGACTACTAGTACCTTTATTTAATCCAAAGTTCTACATGTTGCCAGATAACCAGTAACTCAGGGAATTGGAATACCCGGTAAATCTTATAATTTTATGAGTGTGTGCCTCTATGTCTTGAAAAGCCTCCATATTTACGATCGAGATGTGCCCATGAGATTTTTTTATCAGGATGCTTCAAAGAGTATCTTCCCAAAGTATGAACTAAATCCACTGGGACCTAATTTCCATAAGGTTTGTGCGGGGTACTTTCGTGTATAGTATGGATGTAAATATATATATGTATATATACATATGTATATACAGTGTCGCCTGTAGGGGGGGGTTGTGCTCCACTGGCGAGAACTGCCGTTTTCGGGGATGGTGTATACAGTTATGTTTATAACCAAATTTAATGTCAAAATATTACCCATATAGTCTAATTCATAATCAAAAATGCCAATTAAACTAGATTTCTGAAATTACATTATGATAAAGTTTTATAAACTAGACCAATAAATTCCGTCGTACCAATTAGTGAGTGATTGTTTGTAAACAAAACTAGATTAAGTATGTGCAGTAACGGAAATTTTACCAAACATTAATTATTTATAAGGTCGTTAAATATATAAAAGGTAGAAGACGTGCAATAAAAAACCAAAATAGCCTGTAATAACCAACACTTAAGTCTTGTTAACGAGATATAAAAAAGAGTGAGTTCTAATGGGAAGCAGCCAGCACCAAATGGAGGAAATGTAATAACAGCAATATAAGACTTAATGCATGTACACAGAACATAATAATAATAGATATTAATTTTTATACGATTTTTTTACTGTTTTTATTCTAATTATGATGTACTTAGCTTTCTTGAAATGACCTTATATTTTCCATGTTTTATAGAGGATTCAATTTAATAGTAAGTTTATACTGCGCGTTTATTTTTCAATTATAGGCCTGGATCCCGCGTACCAAAAAAAAGTTTATTAATAGCAAGCTGAAAATATTTTTTCCACTTACCTCTACCGAAAGTATACTTTTCCGGATCTAATTGAAGGGAGCAAAGTTGTACTTTTCCTCCCTAGGGAGGAAAAGTAAAAGTGACGTTATGGTATTTCATTCATAAAATATAACTTATTGACGCCCTGTACAATATCTATTTTCTATTACGTAAGTATCTATACATTTTAACGTTTATTTATAAAACATCCTGTATTTTGCAGAATGGTAAAAAACAGTAAATTGTTATTTTGATTTAACAATGTTTACATTAATAATTTGACTTATATTTGACAGTTGACAGATATATTATACCTACTTGTTAGTTTTAGTTTTAATAAATTTTGTTGGTTAGTTACATAAATAAATTAAGTAAAAATGAAAAATGACTTGTTATTAATTTGAGGAAGGTGGAAAAACCATGTATAACATGGGAGTAAAGCGCCTTTTCCTCCCTTGTTATACAAATAGCTATTTAATAGCTTAACGGTGTCTAGTCGGACAAACTTTGATGTTCGGGAACACTGGAACAGGGGAAGTTTTAATTGTGGAACAGATTACAGGTTTCGAACTTCACTCTACGAAAACGTCCCATGTGTTTTGTCGGACAGAACTTCCAATTAGTCCAGGGCGCATCTGTTTTGAGATGGACGTTGAGAGGTGACTCAAAATTTTTTGCAGAAATTGCTTGAAAATAACTTAAGTAATAATATTTGAGTTATCCTCCCACTCAAAATGGTCCGGAACATTGTTTAAATAATCAAAATGTCAAAATATGAAGGAAAAATTCGACTTTTTTATTGGCTTTTTTATTATAACTTTAAAACTATTCATTTCTGAGAAAAGTTACACTTACATAAAAGTTGTGTAATTAAATTTCCTAATACAGAATTGGCTAAAAATTTAAGAAATAGTCACCCTTGTTGCAAAATAGCAAAAATTGCGAAAAAAACAATACAAAAACAAGTATTCGCATTTTACGTTTTTCAACCATTTATGCTACACTGAGGACCTTCATATTTTACCCAGAAAAACTTTGTGGTATAGTAAAACAACACTGTAAATTTCATTAAGATCGGTTCAATAGATTTTGCAAAATAAATTTTGCAATCCAGCTTTTGCAAAAAAATTCATTTTTTTTAAATGTTGCAGGACTGAAAATAAAGCAGATAACAAGTTGATTTTTTTTGCTTATAGAAGTGTACTGTACCTTTCATTTGCAATTTGCAAAATTAAAATTAATTACCACGCGGCGTCAGGAAATTTTTTAAATAAACATTAATTTTTGGTGCTACGCGCAGGACAGCGGTGTTTGATTCACACAAGTTGATTTCCACCAAAATTTCTTTCAATATTTATCTAATATATTATTTTCTTACTCTATATTTTGTTGTATTTTAATATTGTAATTCCACAAAAATCAAACTAATTTTATTATTGTTTGTGAAATATTGTTTAAACAATTGCATATGTTTAAAAATAATAAACTTTTATTCTGTAAGTTAAAATATATGAACAAATAAAATTTTTTCTAAAAAAAGTGATATTTTAAAGGATAGAGTATGTGTTTTTATTTTACAATAAACAAATTTATTTATTTATATCGAAATGTAATAAAAATGAAAATGTATCAATCAATATCAAAGATCATTGGAATGCCCAATCAGAGCAAACTATTCGCTCTCCTGCGCGTAGCACCAATAATTAAGGTTTATTTAAAAAAATTCCTGACGCCGTGGTAGTTACTCGATTTTAGTTTTGCAAATTGCTAATGAAGGGTACAGTACACTTCTATAAGCAAAAAAAAATTGCTTAACTTGCTATCTGCTTCATTTTCGGTCCTCTGACATTTTGAAAAAATGATTTTTTTTACGAAAGCTGGATTGCAAAATTTATTTTGCAAAATCTATTAAACCGATCTTAATGAAATTTACAGTATTGTTTTACTATATCATAAAGTTTTCTGAGTGAAATATGAAGGTCCTAAGTGTGGCATAAATGGTTGAAAAACGTAAAATTCAAATACTTGTTTTTGTATGGTTTTTTCGCAATTATTGCTATTTTGCAACAAGGGTGACTATTTTTTAAATTGTCAACCAATTCAAGATTGTAGGAAATTTGATTACGCAACTTTTATGTCAGTACAACTTTTCTCGGAAATGAATACTTTTAAAGTTATAATCAAAAAACGAAGAAAAAAATCGATTTTTTCCTTAATTTTTTGACATTTTGATTATTTAAACAATGTTCCGGACCTTTTTGAGAGGGAGGATAACTCAAATATTATTATTTTAGTTGTTTTCAAGCAATTTCTGCAAAAAAATTTGAGGCACCTCTCAACGTCCAAATGTACTAATTTTTTGCAGATGCGCCCTGGTCTAAATTGATTTGTTATCCTTTCATTAAACTCTCATGCAAAAATCAGACTGCTATTTACCACCAATATAATTCCTGTCATTTGACATGTTCCACGTGTCGGACTTATTAAAATGCCCAACATATTTGTCGGACAAATATTTTTTCATATATTATATAAAGTTTTCTATTGAATAAACTTAAAAACAACCTGCTAGTTTTCACAATCATAAACTTGTCAGGATGACACGTTCCACTTAAGTGGAATTGGAAGTTCCAATTAAAACTGCCCCTGTTCCAGTGTGACATACATCAAAGTTTGTGCGACTAGACATCGTTAAGCTATTAAAAAATATTGTCAGCTTGCTATTATTCAACTTTTTTTGGTACGCGGGAGCCAGGCCTATTATATTAATCCAGTTGGAGTAGATGAAAACAAGGCCTAATCTTGCATGGCGAGCTACACCAAATTTTATTATTCTAACTTTTAGAAGAGGAAATAGTAGTGTTATATAATTTAAAATCGCGACTGACTTCTACCGCCATGTGTACAGGGTGTAACGAAAATACAGGTCATAAATTAAAGTACATATTCTGGGACCAAAAATAGTTCGAATGAACCTAACTTACCTTAGTACAAATATGCACATAAAAAAAGTTGCAGCCCTTTGAAGTTACAAAATGAAAATCGATTTTCTTGAATATATCGAAAACTGTTATGAGATTTTTTATTGAAAATGGACATGTGGCATTCTTATGGCAGGAATATCTTAAATCAAAATGATATTGAAATTTGAGTACCCCCTAAAAATTTTATGGGGTTTTGTTCCCTTAAACCCCCCCAAACTTTTTTGTAAGTGTCAATTAAATTATTATTGTGGTACCTTTCGTTAAATTCAATATTTTCAAAACTTTTTTGCTTCTTAGTATTTTTCCAATAAGACAGTTTTTAAAGAGATGCTGCTTCTTTTTTAATATGTTTACATAAAAAATTTATGGGGGTTTTGTGCCTTTAAACCCCCCAAATATTTGTGTACGTTCCAAATAAACTATTACTGCAGTACCGTTAGTTAAACACAGTATTTTTAAAACTTTTTTGCCTGTCTGTATTTTTTCGATAAGGCACCTTTTATCGAGATGTGGCTTCTGTTGTAGTATTGTTCAAAATATACCTAACAATGTAAATCATAAATAAATTTTCATATTATTACCAAGTCTCCATAATCGTACTTAACCATAATACAAATATGTGGTGGATTTGAAAAATATTCAAAATATCTCGATAAAAACTGACATTTCGAAAAAGTACTAAGAGGCAAAAAAGTTTTTAAAATATTGTATTTAACTAATGGTGCTACAATAATAATTAAATTGGACGTACCCAAAAGTTTGGGGGGATTTAAAGGAACAAAACCCCCATAAAATTTTTAATGGGTGCCCAAATTTCACTATAAGTTTTTCTTAAGACACTACTGACATAGGAATGCCACATGTCCATTTTCAATAAAAGATCTCTAATAGTTTTCGATATATTGGAAAAAATTTATTTTCATTTTGTAACTTCAAAGGGCTGTAACTTTTTTTATGTGCACATTATTTATACTAAGGTAAGTTAGGTACAATCGAACTATTTTTGGTCCCAGAATATGTGATTAAATTTATGACCTGTATTTTTGTTACACCCTGTACATATAACCAATACATTCGTCTCATTGTTGCTATGGATGTCAAAGATAATGGTAGGGGAGCCCAAGCGGAGATTTTTGTAGTTACTCGAGCGCGTCAGATTATCATATGGGGAGAAACCTGGTACCCTGCAGATGTACCTCCACCATATATTGAGTTTTAACACAGGGAGTTCGTTAAAGGGGCCCGAAAAAAAAATCTATCCTTAAAAAAACTCGAAATTGTCAGATTAAGATAAGACAAGTTAAGTACATGCAAAAGAGTCTATATTTCAAAAATCTGATGATTTGAGCGGGGCGTAAGGAAACGGGTGAGTCCTAAAAATTCACAAGAAAAAAGCAAATATTTCGCTAAATGAATGACAAATCGAAAAACTAAAAAATATGTGCTCAATATTTTTTAAAAACCTATCGAATGATATAAAAGCCGACTTCCCACGGAGAGGGATGGGGGGTAAATTTAATATTTTAAATACGAATCCCGCGATATTTCGCGAAATGAACATCAGATCGAAAAAGTGTAAAAGACACTTATTCAATATTTTTGAAAAATATATCGAATGGCACCAAACACGACCCCCCATGAAGGTGGGGTGGGGTGGTTACTTTAAAATCTTAAATAGGATCTCCCATTTTTATTGCAGATTTGAATTTCTGGCGAAAAAATAGGTAACTTTTATTCGAAACATTTTTTCGAATTATGGATAGATGGCGTTGTAATCGAAAAAAACGATTGTTGTAAATGGAAAATTAAATTAAAAAATGGCAAGCGCCCACTAAAATGGAAAACTTTACTTAACTTTTTTTGGTTTTAGGACCTACTCTTCACAACCCAATAGGTCTCCATAACGGTCGAGTGACTGCACATTTAGCATACTTTGCTCCCCTACCATAAAAAATATTCATGAGAGTTAATATAATGAGCAGAATTGAGAAAACACAAACAGCAATGAGAAAATAAAGGATCAGTAATACACTGTCAGATAACAGGAAGAAGAAAGTACAAGAAATTTCATAACATTAAAGATACTACCACCGAAAGAGCGAAGACAAAGTTTAGATTCTCCGGCAACACTATTAGACAAAACCTGGAAAGATGAAATAAGAATAATAATATGTCCAGCATTGATATGTCAGGGCTAAATTTTTTAAAATTTTAATTTTTTCTGAAAAGCTTGAATTTGTTACATATTGTTTAATTCTAATTAGTTATTTAAGGGGATATGCACAAAATCTTAGTCCAATGTTCATTGTTCATTGTTTTCTAATCCTGAGAAAACTAATACCTAAGTATTTTTGAAAAATTTAAACGCAGAGATTTTTAATTTCAAATATGTAATTCGAAAGAAAGTTTTTGTTTATCCTAAGGGACTTACGGCCCTCGGTAATAATGTAATATTTCATTCTACTTTTAAATTTTTCAAAAATATTTATTACCTAGTTTTCTCAGGATTCGAAAAAATTAAATGCATTTAAATAGTGCATTGGACCAATATTTTGCGCCTACCCCCTAAAGTAATAACATAACATTTTTTTGTTTCTGTCATAAATACTTTTATGAAATTCTGAATTAATTATTATATTTCACACAGTGATGAAAATGAATGCCATTGCAACACTGGTGATATAGATATAGGCATTGCTTCACAGAAAAAAAACTTTCATCCTTTTTCTCTAAAGTGACGTTTACTATAAGTCCCTATGATTTATAGTTTCCAAATAATGATTTTTCAAAATTCGCCACTCACAGCGATTTTGGGACATTTTCCTTGTTACTTCGCAAACATTGTTTTGTAACTTTTTTCTACGCAGCTTTAGGTATATGCAATGTTACATTTAGTAGGAAGAAAAATAAATTATCTTTAAAATGGTCTATCGCAAAAGGCTGTGTGACTATTTTTAAGCAAGATAATGGTTTTTCAAATTTGTATACTTTTAATGATTTTTGATATATTTTTCGATTATTTTTAAATTTCTCATTATAACTTTATTTGTTGTATATTTAGGTATATACATTGTGCAATAAAAAAGAAAACTTATTTTTTACGTTAAAACTGTGTATTGGTAAAAACTCTAAACCATTTTTAAACAAGATATGCTTTTTCAAAATGTCACATACACATGCAATAGGTACCACTAAGCTGGAACCATATGAAAAACTTTTTTATTATTAACTTTATGAAAAAAAAGTTATTCTTTATAAAATGCTCTGCACAGTCTAAAACCTAGATGCAATCATCAGATATAAAATTTTGTTAATAGTGTACGAGGTATGTTGAAAAATATGACTTTCGCTCAAGAGTAAAGTAGCTTTATATATCAAAATATCGAAAAGTGTTAAGAAAAGTTAGTTAAAATTAAAAATTATGTTATAATATGCCATTATATTCTTCTAATTGAAATTTTAAAATTTTTCTCAAATTACGGATACCCTTGGATATCCTACGGATATCTTGCTTAAAAATAGTCCTAGAATTTTTTGCAGTACACCATTTTGAAGTAGAGAAAATATGCTTCTTTTATTTCACAATTTATATACCTGAATGTACAAGAAAAAAAGTCATAATGAAAAATTCTAAAAATAATCATAAAAAATATCAAAAATCATAAAAGTATAAAATCTTGAAAACGCATAACTTGCTTAAAAATAGTCTAAAAACCTTATGCAATAGACCATTTTAAAGGTAATTGACATCTTTCTACTAAGTGTACCATTGCATATACCTACAAATGCGTAGGAAAAAGTTACAGAACAATGTTTGCGAAATTATGGGGAAAATGACCCAAAAATGCTGTAAGCGGCAAACTTTGGAAAATCCTATTTCGGAAACTATAAATCCTAGAGACCTCTACCAAACGCCATTTTAATGAGGAAGGATGGTACTTATTTTTCGCTGAAGCAATGCCTATACCTATATCCCTGTGGAAAAAAGTTATGGGGCAAAAAACAAAATTACTTTCTTTGGTGTTTTTTTCTTGTTATTCATTTGAGTATATTTTTGTAAAAAAAAATATGTTTGACTTTAAAATGTGATATTTCGATAGTAAATTTAACCTGGAACAATTTTCCTGTAGACGTGTTTGTACTAAAAGTGCATATAACTCACCCTAATTCACCCTGTGCCTAAGGATTAATTCACCCCTTTCTGAAAAACGCACCCATTTAAATGGTAGCACTCCGCGGATTTTTCAAATTTAGAGGTCCATTGACCATATGAGATAATAAAATCCCATTACGTTGTAGTTCCTTTTAGCTCTCTTATTTTGAACATAATCAACAGCCTATTTAACGTCCCCATGCAAAGATGTATGGATGTAAACCAACCATTCTATGTTTGTTTTATTGATAACAATAAGGCGTTCGATAAGGTCAGACACAACCGTCTTATACAGTTGCTTAAAGATAAACACATTGACAAAAAAGACTTAAGAATAATAACTCATCTCTACTTTAACCAAGCACCAAAAGTCAGAGTAGGTAAAGAATTTCGGAGGAAGTAGACTTAAAAAGAGGCGTAATGCAAGGTTAAATAATTAAAAAACCACTCGAAGATGTAACAATTGGAATAAAAGTCAACGGCAGACCCATCAACAATATCAGATATGCCGATGATACTATACTAATTGCAGGGAATATACAAGACATCTTAGATAATGTAGTAAATGCTAGTAAGGAAAGCGGCCTAACGCTTAACGCTAATAAAACAAAATTTATGACAATTTCCAAAACACAACAACAAAACATTTTAAACATAAGAGGGGTGCCAACTGAAAAAGTTAAAAAATACAGATATCTTGCTACAATACGGATATCTCTAAAATAACTATCGAGTACGATGAAAATAACGAATATACAGAAGAAATAAAAATGAGAATTGGACAAGCTAGAGCAACATTTAACAAGATGAGAAAAGTATTATGCAGTAGAGACCTTAGTTTGTAACTCAAAAGAAGAATATTACGTTCATATGTGTTTTCGGTGCTGCTGTATGGGGTAGAGGCCTGGACCTTAAAGTAAGATTTTAATATATCCAGTGTAACTGGTATAAATATTGACAATAACATCTCTAATGACATTTTTGAAATATTACAAGACTTTCTTGATTACAATGGATTTAAACTCTATAATAATATTAAAAATTTGCAAGGTAGGACATTAGATTTGGTAATTAGCTCGGATAGTAACTGGAATAATTGTACAGTCAGTAGAGGTTGTCTCCCATTTGTTAAAGAAGATTTATACCATCCTGCCCTGGATATTGTAATTAAAATTAAATCGAAGCCAAAACTAAGTAATCAGCATTTAGCAGAAATTCAGTATAATTATAAAAAAGGTGACTTTCTCAGGTTAACTGTAAGTATTAGAGATGCAAACTGGGATAATGTGATTAAGGAACAGTCAGATGTGAATGCAGCATTAGATCCATTTTATAATATATGGAGCAAGTTAGTAGACGATTGTGTACCGAAATTTTGTAAATATATAAATTTAATCTAACAGTAAAACACTGAAAACGTTTGTTTTCTAACTTCCACAAAATTTATTATAACTCAGTGACTACAGCTGTTTCGGCTGTATTATAGCTGTTTATCTTAAGGTATGTCATTCAGAATTACATTATAGATTAGATAATATAGAATTTGACATCCTAGATTCTAAAGTAAGAACTGAAGTAGATAATATAATAGACAAAAAATTTAATACACAATGTAAAAAACTGAATAATCTAATTTGCAATAGTAAAAAACTCAATACTCATACAACAAATTTTTCAAATCATAGTTTTTTCAATAGATTTATAAACTTAACAGATACTAAATTCAATAATAGTGAAATAGAACTTTTAGAGAAAGGATTCAAACACAACTTGCCTCAACATAATAATCAAAAAAATTTAGAATATTTAGGTGTAGAATGTGAAGTAGCGTTAAACAAAACTGCCAAAAACATAGAAAAAAGCATCATTGCAAAATCTATTACTGATGTATGTAGTGAAACTAATAATTCCTGTTTCAAAGAAAACCAAATAGCCGTTTCAATTAAAAATAAATCAATAAAACATGACATAATATTTACAAAAGCAGACAAAGGTAACACTACAATTGCTATCGACAAACGAGACTATAATAACAAAACAATAGAATTTTTAACTAACCAAAACAGTATAAAACTAAACAAAGACCCCACAGAAAAACACCGAAAACAAATTAAACTAGCCATTGAAAATTCAAAATCAATACTAAATCCAACAGAACAGAAATACCTTAATATTATGAACCCACAACCTCCTAAATTATACTCTTTTATTAAACTACACAAACCTGACCACCCAATAAGACCTGTAGTTTCTTTTTATACAGCTCCGTCATATAAACTTTCAAAAAAACTGTCAGATATTATTACAGAATACACTAAATTTTCACCTAAATTCACCGTAAAAAATACACTAGAACTAGTTAATAAAATACAACATTTTCAATTGCCCAACAACTCCAGACTAATTTCATTTGACGTAAAAAATCTTTTTCCTAGTGTTCCTCCTACAGAAACTTTTGTTTTAGTTAAGAATCTTTTAGACCATAATAGTACAAATCCGATCATTGCATCTGAAATTTTACACCTTCTTGAAATTTGCATAAATCAAGACTATTTTGAATTCAATAATCAAATATACACAAACAACAGTGCAGGACTTATTATGGGTAATCCTCTAAGCCCATTGCTATCAGATATATTTATGAACCAACTTGAAACAACAATTTCTAAACATCCCGTATTTAAACAGTTCTTATATTGGTGGAGATACGTGGATGATATACTAGTATGCTTTACAGGAACTAACAGACAACTTGACCAATTTCTATCATATATTAATTCACTTCATAATAATATTGAGTTTACAATAGAAACAGAACAGAATAACTCCATAAACTTTCTAGATGTAACGATTTCCAGACTACACAACAAACATGAGTTCTCCGTATATCATAAACCTACCCATACTGACACAACTATACACAATTCATCATCCCATCCTACACAACACAAATTAGCAGCCTACCATAGCATGATACATAGACTGACAGAAATTCCCATGACAAAAAATAACTTCGAGATAGAACTAAACATCATTAAACAAATAGCAGTAAACAACGGCTATAACGAACAAACAGTTAACAAAATTTTAAACCAAAAACTCCATAAGAAAGCCCTGAAATTAGTGTATCCACCACCACAGAAAGAACCCAGTACTTTCTGCTCTCTCACATATACTGGCAAGATAACAACAAAAATAGCCAGATACATAAAAAAGAAAGGAATAACACCAGCTTTCAGAACTAACAACAACTTAAGCAAATATATTAAGAACAATAAAAGTCGAAAGAGAAAGCAACTACAGAGTGGTGTGTACAAACTAACTTGTGGTGACTGTCCGAAAACGTACATCGGTCAAACTGGCAGAACTTTTGACAAACGGATAGCAGAACACAAAAGGGCATTCAACAATAGAAAAACAGACACTTCTACATACGCACTTCACCTTCTAGATCATAATCATTCTTTCAATGAAGAGTTTCAAATTCTACATATTCAAAATAAAGGCCTTAAGCTATCTTTTTTAGAATCTATGGAAATTAATAAACTGAAAAATACAGATATAATTCTGAATGACCAACTCGAGACAAACAGCTCCCCACTCCTCAACCTCTTCAGTTGAAGACTTAAAAAGGCAAACACATTGTAAACTATATCACTTGAGAAAGGCACTCCGCCGAAACAGCTGTAGTCACTTAGTTATAATAAATTTTGTGGAAGTTAGAAAACAAACGTTTTCAGTGTTTTACTGTTAGATAAAATGAACTTCCATCAAGTAACGGTCGAATCCATCAAATATAAATTTAAAAAAATATCTGGTCTGGTTTACTAAAGAAATTAGAGATTTATTAAAAGAAAAAGATAGATATAAAAAATTAAAGCTTGTTTCCAATTACTATTTAGATAAATATAAGGAATTAAGAAGACTGATGGGATTCCGCCGTATGTTCTTAAAGCTTGTGGTGAATGGTTAGAAAAACCATTGCTTCATATATTTAATTTAATAGTTTCCTCTAATAGCTATCCTGTAGTATGGAAAACTGGTATTGTAACTCCTATATTTAAAACAGGTAATAAAATGAATGTAGAAAATTATAGGCCGATATCGATAATGTGTGCACCAGCTAAACTATTCGAACAAATTATTTATTCTAGTATATATCATTATGTCGAAAAGTTTTTAGTATCTCAGCAACATGGTTTTGTAGCCAGTAAATCTACTAGTTCAAACTTATTTATTTACATGAATCGAGCATATGAAACTTTAGAATCAAAGTCCCAATTAGATACTGTATATACAGACTTTCGTAAAGCATTTGATACGGTTGACCATGAGGTGTTATTATCAAAATTTACTAAGTTTGGTTTATCAAAGAATTTTATCGAATTAATAAAAAATTATTTGCAAAACAGATATTTTATAGTTAAACACAATGGGAATACGTCAGGTAAATTTGAAGCTAATTCGGGAGTGCCACAAGGTTTTAATCTGGGGCCTCTTTTATTTGTACTTTTTATTAATGACTTACCATCAGTATTGAAATATTTACAATGTCTTCTATTTGCTGATGATTTAAAACCCTTCAAACGCATACAAACTGTTAGAGACTGTATTATTACAAAAAGATCTAAATAATTTACTTGAATGGAGCTATTGCAACAAGTTATATGTACTTTAATGTGAAAAAATGCTGTATATTTACCGTAACAGGTTTAAAAGATCCTATTATATTTGAATATAAAATTAATGAAGAAACTTTACACTGCGTTGTACAGAGGTAAAAGATTTAGGCATCACCTATAATAATTTATTATCTTTCGCTGGCCACATCAATAATATAACGAAGTCTGCAAATCGATTATTAGGGTTTATAATTAGACAAACCTTTAATTTTAGAAATATAGCAACTCTTAAAATTTTGTACTATACTTTAGTAAGGGCAAAATTAGAATTTGGAGCTCATATTTGGTTTGGTGAGTATCAAACTGAAACTGCATTAGATACTCTGGAAAAAATTCAAAATTAATTTTTAAGATATCTTTACTTTAAGGTGATACAGTAGCGATCAACAGGTAGCCAAAACGCGTTCCAAGACTGCGGCTGTAATTGTGAATATTTTTTCGAGATATTTGGCACACGTATTCGTAATATAATAAAGAATGGCGGTACAGAGCCCAATTTGAAAAATATATTAATATGTGGAAATTACTCTGTAATTAAATACAATATTAAAAAAACGAGCCTGTACCGCCATTAAGAAGAACAAAAAAATACACTTTCTTCAAATAAACTTTTTTATCCGATGCCTAGATTTTGTGTCATTTTGGAACTACTAATGAAATAAAAAATTTTAGTAGTTCCAAAATGACACAAAATCTAGGCATCGGATAAAAAAGTTTATTTGAAGAAAGTGTATTTTTTGTTCTTCTTAATGGCGGTACAGGCTCGTTTTTTTAATATTGTATTTAATTACAGAGTAATTTCCACATATTAATATATTTTTCAAATTGGGCTCTGTACCGCCATTCTTTATTATATTACGAATACGTGTGCCAAATATTTCGAAAAAATATTCAAAATTACAGCCGCAATCTTGGAACGCGTTTTTGCTACCTGTTGATCGCTACTGTTTCCTCTTAAAAAATATCACATACGACCAGATTATACTGAATTTAGAACCACTCGCCTTAGAAATGAATTTAAAATATTATCGGTAGTAATTGCACAAGAGCTCTAAAATTATGGAATTTTTCCCGAGTGACACTTTGACAGTTTTAATTTCACAGCCGAAGGCGAGTGAAATTATGTCAAAGTGTCACCAGGGCAAAAATTCTATATTAATTTTAGAGATCGTGTGCAATTAGTTGCGATTATTTCATGAATAAAACTGTTCAAAACCAAAATTTTATTGTAATTTATTTATGTAAGTACAAATTAATACTGTTAAACACACAGTTGATATAAAATATTTTACGGTTGAAAGTCATCACTTTTATAATTTTTAAAACATTAATAATTGTCATTAATGTCACTGAATGTATTTTTTCGTAGCAACGAAGAGCATCTGACGTAATATACTTGACGACGGGATATTATCAAAAATTATCACCTTAATTTGAATTTCTGTAGCTTTCTATTGGTCAGAATCTCCTATGAATGAAATAATCATTAGAAGACAGACGGAAACTTACAGATTTAATATTTTTACATCAAATAATTAACAATAAAATTAATTCACCTGAAATTCTAGCTTTGATTAGGTTCAGGGCCGGTTGTTCGAACGCTAATCAACATTGATCACTATCAAATATTTAATTACTGTCACAACTGTCAATGTCAACTTTGGTTGGGTTGCTGAAAACATAGTTAATTATAATTATGAGATTAGTTAGTCAATTAATATAACAATTATTAACATAATTGATTACATAATTTCATAATTGTCATCAATAATTATGTTTTCGGCAACCCAACCAAAGTTGACATTGACAGTTGTGACAGTAATTAAATATTTGATAGTGATTAATGCTGATTAGCGTTCGAACAACCAGCCCTTAATGTACCATTAAGATTAACTCGCAATATGTTAATGTTTAATATTCCACTATTATCTACTACCACCAGGGCTCCTCTGGTGACCATGTTTCGACTAGCTAATAACATCAATACTCTAACTCATTTAGATTGGTCAGTCTCACAAAATGTATTTCGGGGAATAGTGTTACGACAAATTATTAATTTATCGGCATAGGATTAGTAAGTCTTGTCTTATGGATAATATAAAAATGGTTTGTATTATTTGATATGTTAGACCTACTATTTATTTTGTTTTTTTTTTTTTGTTATTTTTATTTCTTATGTTTTTGTATAGATATTTATTTTAGAAAAAACTTATTGTATTTTATCCTTGAAATTAGACCTTATAGGTCTGTTTGGATAACAAATAAATAAATAAATAAATAAATAAATAAATAAAGTAAGAAATAAGCGATCGACTTTAAGCATTCGAGATGGGGACCTACCGAAGAATATTAAAAATAAGTTGGGTAGACCGAATAACAAATGTTGAGGTCCTCAGAAAGATGAAAAAGGAAATTATGAATACGATTAAGATAAGAAAATTACAATATCTCGGCCACGTTATGAGAGGAGATAAATATGTGTTGCTACAAACCATAATACAGGGAAAAATACAGGGAAAACAAAGTATTAGAAGAAGACGCATCTCCTGGTTCAACAATCTGAGAAAGTGGTATAATTGCAGTTCCATCAACTTGTTCAGAGCTGCAATCTCAAAAGTGAAAATTAAGATTATTAAAGAAGAAGAAGACACAGTTATGAATAAAATGATTTATCTTCGTTATTATTGTAGCTACATGAATATACCCACGAAAATGTGGACTTAAGATATTATTTAAATTGCTGCATTCTACAGGTGTTACAAACTTTGTAAACCGCCACAGAAAAACTATGTAGGTATTCGTATTTATTTTTAGATCTTTATTTAGAGCAAAAAACATTTGATAGAAAAGAATACCACAGTAAAACTGGTAAATAGTTAACCAATCTACGAACGGGAACACATTTCATGTTTAAAAATAAGCCAGATTTATACTTTTTACCAGAAATAACGCCGCGAATAACATTATTATATCGAAATAATCCATAAACAAGATAAATTGCACAAAATTTTTAATTTAACCTTGTCACTCCGAAACAACTATTTACTTATGTATTTTTAAGTTATCGTCCTTGTTAAGTTTTCTTTATTTTCTAAATAATTAAACACATTTTTATTGTGACGTATTTGTTTATAAAAGTATCGCAATCAACATCATCAATTACTGCTTCCTTTCAAAACCGTAACAACGTTAAATATTTGTTATTTATAATAATATTTAAGATAGATGTTATAAAACACACAAGCCTGAGGAAGAATTAGGCCCCTCCAAACTGGGGGATAATAGCAAAAACCTACGTAAGGACAGCTTCACTTCAAACGAAAATCTTCAAAGCACTACTTTTTTTTTCAAAACCCTTAAAAATGTCATAATTGTGGAAGGTGAATTAGCCTACAACACAGATTTGGTTGAAAAAATATTATAGAAGAACAATAATTAAATTTTCATACCTTGCTGTAGAAAATAGTATGTATATGTTATAGTCAAAGACCGAATTTCAGGCACTCCTAGGTCTGACTAGGCAATCCTCAGGTCTGACTGACGGTCTTAGTCAAAGCCCGAAATAAATTATAGTTTCGGCCTTTGACTAGTCAAACCTAGGAGAGACTAAGTTGGTCAGGCAAAGGCCGAAATTTAATTTTATCAGATCGGGGTTTGACTAGTCAAACCCGGATCAGCTATTAAAATGTTGTAATTTGTTAGATTAGTGTTGTTCTGAAGCGTTTCTATACGTTCCTGAATATTATAAACGATCAAGAAGAGACAATAAAATTTACAATGGAAAAGGAATACAATAACAGCCTACCTTTCCTCGATGTTTTGATCTCAAAGAAGGATATTGGATATGAGACTCAAGTGTATAGAAAACCAACACACACCAACAGATATCTCAATTACAAGTCAAATCACAACATCAACGTTAAAAAGGGAATCATTAAATCCTTATATGATAGAGCCAAAATTACTTGTTCTAACAAAAATTCCTTTTTAGCAGAAAAACAATTGTTAACATCTGTTTTATTAAAAAATGATTATCCTTTATCGTTTATAAATAAGGAATTGTCAAGATTGGATCTAATGGAACAGAACAACTTAGAACGGGATCCTACAACATTCACCAGAAATAGTACGAGGAAAATATCAATACCATATATAAAAGGACTATCCGAGAAACTTAAAACAATAGGAAATAAATTCAACATTTCAACAACATTCAAAACAACAAACACATTGAGATCTATTCTATCTAAAACTAAACCTAACAATGATCAAGAAAGAACAAAGAATTGCATTTATAAAATACTTTGTGAATGCGAACAATTTTATTTAGGTGAGACATCAAGACCATTAGACGTTAGAATAAGTGAACATCAATCTTATATTAAAAATAGAGAATTTGAGAGATCTCAAATATGTCAACACGCATGGGATAATGAACATAGAGTTTAGTGGAGAGATTCAAGTATAGTCCTGAAAGAATCAGATAGTAAAAAGAGAAAAATCAAAGAAGCGGCTCTAATTATGCTAAATGAAACCAATTGTGTCGCAAATTCCTCGGTAGAATACAGTAGGATGTGGTTACCCATACTGACAGAGGAAGTCAATAGAAAGAAAATACCAAGATTAGTAAGTCAATAATATCGAGCTAGTACATATTTTATATTTTACTATTACTTATATATCTAGTATTATTAATATTATTTATAATTTAAACATCTTACAAGTCAGAATTTGGTATTATTTTTTGAGAGTAAATTAATGTAAGACCAAATACTTACGATGTCGGGATAGTATCACAGGGTTTTTCCTGGTTTTCCCTTGTGATTTACTATGAAGTCTCTAACGCAAGAATTTTACTGTCGTTGCATTTGGTTGTCTTTTTAAAGACAGATCACATGCTATAATTTTTTATGACGGATATTCTTGAGTTGGGGTTGATTTCATGTAATCGAATGAACTATCTTTCAGTAAGTCGTCCCAGGAACGCAACTCATAAATATTGGCAATATCATTTTAAAGTCTTCTACTTTAAAATGTATAATATATGTCTGAATTGCCAATATAAATGAGTGAGATTAAATAAATTATTAGAAGAATTTTTTTGCTCAGCAACAACACTTTTGTTTATTTTAGTAATATTTTGTATTTTGACAACGGTACCCGATTTTGGGCGTCGAAACGTTAATAAAATTATTTTTTTCATTTTAATTGTGGCTTATTTCCCATATAAATAATTAATTGTTAGATTAGGTTTAAAAAAACTTCATTTTTTAATTTTAATGTTAATTATTTTTATATTGTCGTAATTAAAATAAAAGCATTAGTGTTTATTCTCACATGTTGAGGCATTATGGCATTTAGAGAGTTGCACAATACGTTAGACCTTTTACACTTACATAATTTTGAAGAGCATTTTTTATTGCAGTAGCATTTTATAAAGCCTTATCCTCCAAATTTATAATATTTTGTACCTACTAATTTCTCTTAGAGGTAGCTTAATGTCTGGAGCATCTTCGAAATTAAGAAAATTCTCTTTGCATTCTCTTATTTGATTTCTTGAAAAAAGTGTGTTTATTGTTCCGTACTTCGTATCAACTCTATATAAACCGTCAATTATTTTATCTTGTATGATACCCAAAATATTTCGAGCATCTCCTTTGGCTCTATCAAATCTGGGGATAAGTATAGGTATTGTTACAGTTTTTCCGATCGAAATTGGAGGACATTTTTTTTCATTTAATTGTTTCATAGCATTAGCCTGGGTATGAAGACCTTCAATCGCCTTTCCTTTATTTACTTAGATAGAACCAAAGGAGATGCTCGAAATATTTTGGGTATTATGCAAGATAAAACAATTGACGGTTTATATAGAGTTGGTACGAAATACGGAACAATACACACACTTTTTTTTCAAAGAGAATTTCTTAATTTCGAAGATGTTCCAGACGTTAAGCTGCCTCTAAGAGAAATTAGTACAAAAGATCCTAAATTTGGGGGTCAAGGTTTTATAAAACGCTACTGCAATAAGAAATGCTCTTCAGAATTATGTAAGTGTAAAAGGTCTAACGTATTGAGCAACTCTAAATGCCATAATGCCTCAATATGTGAGAATAAACACTAATTTTTACAATAAAAATAATAAACAATAAAATTAAAAAATGACGTTTAATTAAACCTAATCTAACAAATTACGACATTTAAATAGCTAATCGGGGTTTGACTAGTCAAACCCCGATTTCACAAAATTAAATTTCGACCTTTGCCTGACCAACTTGGTCTCTCCTAGGTTTGACTAGTCAAAGGCCAAAACTGTAATTTATTTCGGGCTTTGACTAAGACCGTCAGTCAGACCTGAGGATTGCCTAGTCAAACCTAGGAGTGCCTGAAATTCGGGCTTTGACTATAACATATATACTATACAGGGAGTCCAGAAACTCTACCGACAAACGAAGACAGGAGATTCCTCAAATAATTTTAGGACAATTTAACCCAATTCACCTAGTCTGAAAATGCTTCCTAAGCCAAGCCGCACACCAAAGAAACATGAAACGAAAAACATGAAACATGAAACGAAAAGCATGTTTCATGAAAAGAAAACACTGCTAAACAAATCTCAAAGTCCGCCTACCAATGAAACGAGTGTGATTCATGCTCATGACACATTTTTATTTTCGGAGAGTTTCATAAATGACCGGACATATATTTGTTTAGCAGTGGTTTATTTCCATGAAACGTAATTTACGTTTCATGTTTCTTTGATGTGCCTAAGGCCATCAAAGAAACATGAAACGTAAATCACGTTTCATGGAAATAAAACACTGCTAAACAAATAGACGTCCGGCCATTTATGAAACTTTCCGAAAATAAAAATGTGTTATGAGCATGAATACACTCGTTTCATGGGTAGGAGGATTTCAAGATTTGTTTAGCCGTGTTTAATTTTCATGAAACGTGTTTTACGTTTCATGTTTCATGTTTTTCGTTTCATGTTTCGTTGGTGTGCGGCTTGCCTAAGGAGGCCGCACATCAAAGAAACATGAAACGTAAATTACGTTTCATGGAAACAAAACACTGCTAAACAAATATACCTACGTCCGGCCATTTATGAAACTCTCCGAAAATAAAAATGTGTCATGAGCATGAATCACACTCGTTTCATTGGTAGGCCGACTCTGAGATTTGTTAAGCAGTGTTTTATTTTCATGAAACATGTTTCACGTGTCATGTTTCATGTTTTTCGTTTCATGTTTCTTTGGTGTGCGGCTTGCCTAAAAGAGAACAAGAGCTACTTGAAGACGGCGTCTGGTAATTAGTTTTTTTTTAATATCTCCAGAATGCTTCTATTTAGAAAAACGAGAATTTCTACGCGTATTTATATTTCAGACATAAATCGATTCCATCCATTTCGAATTTCTAGTACCGGTCATAGGCGTCCGTTTTGGGTAGGGCAACGGTTATTTTATCGCATAACTTTTTGGTCTTTCATTTTTAACATCTTTGACTCTAGATTAATAAATTGTGAGGTAGTCTAGTACTAAAACTTGCTCTTGCTTAAGTCGATAGAATGCACCGTTTTGTAGAAAAATCAATTTGAAAATTATTCGTTTCTTGAATTTAAAAAAAAATATTTATTTATTTTTTTTTATTATAAAGAATTCCAGAGACGAATCGATTTCATTAATTGCGAATTTCTAGTACCAGTCATGTGCATCCGTTTTGGGTAGGTCAACGGTTATTTTATTTCATAAATTTTGCCTTTAATATTTAAGCAAAAATGCTTAAAAGTTAAAGCCAAAAAACTTATGCGATAAAATATCCGTTGCCCTACCCAAAACGGACGCCTATGACCGGTACTAGAAATTCGCAATGGATGAAATCGATTTACTTACGGAAGGTAGACATGCCTACCAATTTTCGTTTTTCTAACTATAAGCATTCTGGAGGTATTTAAGAAAAACTAATTACAAGACGCCATCTTAAAACAGCTCTAGCTCCCTTAGGAAGCATTTTCGGACTAGGTGAATTTGATTAAATTGTCTTGAAATTATCTGAGAAATCTCCTGTCTTCATTTGTCAGTAGAGTTTTTGGACACCCTGTATATAGTGATGAGCGCGCTAATAACCGGCAAAGTAACGCAAAAGATGGAAAGCATTATACATTGTGGAATACAAAGAGATGAAACTAATAAAAGTGGAAATTATCGATATAAACATATAAATTAACATTACATTACTAATGCCCGGTTGCAGCAACAGATATTAAGCTTAAGTCAAGAATATCATAAGAATTAATATACAGTGATGAGCATGCTAATAACCGCCAAAATAGCACAAAAGATGGAAAACCTAAAGTTGTGAGATAAAAAGAAATGAAACTAGTCGAGCTGGGAAATGTAGCGATATTAACATATAAATTCACATTATATTGATTGTTTCCCACCTTTACACGTATCAGAGGAGTATGTCAACTAAAACTGTCACTATGACAGTGGTAGTTGCCAAACTCGTCTGATATGTCTAAAGGTGGGAAACAATCAATATAATGTAAATTTTTAGGTTAATATTGCTAAATTTCCCAGCTCGACTAGTTTCATTTCTGTTTATCTCACAACTTAATAGTTTTCCATCCTTTGTGCTATTTTGCCGGTTTTTAGGGCGCTCATCACTGTAATATAATTATAATATATTACAATAAGAATACCATAATAAATATAATTGATAATAAGGTAAGAATCTAAAATTATGGTGCAACGTAAGTGATACTCAAGGAGGTCCTATCTATAAGTAGAGCTTAGCTAAGCTGGAGCTTAAGATCTGTTCGTGCAACCATTCAATCGTTTCCAACCTTTAAACGTCTGTTACAGGAGTATTTATAAAATTCTCCTGTCATAGTGACACTTGTCATACTTCTAAGATACGTCTAAAAGTGGGAAACTATGTAATGTAATGTTAATTTGTACGTTTATATCGATAAATAATTTCCATCTCTACTGGTTTCATCTCGTTTTACTAATGTATTATGTTTTCCATCTTTTGCATTATTTTGCCGGTTATTATCGCGCTCATCACTGTAGGTATATACGCAAATAGTTTAAGTATACGCTCCCACTAACCAATCAACAGATAAATAAATAGAGAAATTCCGTGAAGATATTTCCAAAGCAATGACAGAAAGAGCTCATTTCAAAAGAATCATGGGAGACCATGGTAAATCCATGGTCATAAGAGCAAAAATACTCATCAATAAAAAATTAGAAAGAAACAAATTAAGCTTGCAAAAAAGAACACAACTAACGAACTTATGCAAAAAGTACCAATTACCAGAAACATATTGAGTTTAACCTAAAGTCAATAGAAGAATTAAAAGAAAAAGACATAAATTATTTGGAAGAAACGATAAGAACGAGTATAATCACTGCGGAAAAAGCCCATACGATAACGAAACCGAAACATAATAAATTAAAGACAGAAACACAGCAGATGATTAGGCAACACATACACATCAAAGAAACATGAAACGTGAAACATGAAACGTAAAACATGAGACGTGAAACATGAAACGGGAAACATGAAACGTGAAACATGAAACAATTAAATTGTAAACAAAGTAACCGTTTCATGTGATATTACTAATCGAAGAAACAAAAATAAAAATTTGTATAGTCGGCAATGGAAAGTGATGACGTGGTCGTTGCTGTCGGCGCCGCTCTTTAATTGCTTTTTAATATCAAATAAACGTGAAACATAAAACGTGAAACATGAAACAAGTAAATTGTGAAGAACGAAACCGTTTCATGTTATTAGTGTAGGAAACAGAGGTTGAACTTCGCAAACTCGACACAAGTCCGGTTTTATTTTTTGTCTGGTATATCAAGGGGTGCTTTTAAGGAGACAAACTTTTTCTTAAAAGATTTCACCCCGAAACAACCATTTTCATTCCTATAAAGGGGGTAGTTTATGGTTTTTGCGAAACGTAGACCTTCCTGTACGTTATTGCAAAAAATTCCTTAATAGAAAAATATGAAGAGGACTATATTTCCTACAATTTATTCCGCGACAGCATATGTCTATCACAAACCGTTTAGCGGGGGTGGCTCCCCAAAGTTAACAAGTTTTAAAAAAAGATGTTTTCAAAGAAATATATTCTTTCCCTAGCCGTAATGGTAATCAAGAAGCAACCCAGCGGCAATTTATCACAAATAAATGGCTGATTTTTTGGTATAGGTTTCATCTAAGGGCAACTGCCCATTGTTTAATTACAGGGTGTTAAAGTTTAAAAAACCCCTTTTTATACCATCTGAACCGCTTATGTTAGCGTAAAAAAACTTTCAGCGATTACCCATGTACAAGTGTTATTTACAAATGTGTATAATTTACCCCCATATTGTCCACAAAACTTCCTCCAAAATAAAAAGGAAAATGAATAAAGAAAATATGCAAAAATTGACTCTGGGCCACCACTGGGGCTTTAGGGTGCAAAGAAAGTAAAATATGTATAGGTTATAATGTGTAGCAAATGTGGTGTATTTGTCATAAGTACGTTGTCAATAGAATGAATAGGTGACAAAAAAAAACAAAAACTGGAGCCCGCCAAAGCATGTCTGAGGTTTACGGCGCCACTTTGCCGTAACAGTTGCTTATACGAAAAAAATGCATAGGAACTTATTTGTAGAGCAATTAGTGGTATTTCATTATATATAAGCTTTGTTTCAAAAAAATATATAGGTAATGAGAAAATCGTAAGAACATGCCCGCCAAACTTATTTTCAGGGAAAGGAGTAGTTTCTTCAGGTATGTTGCAATAACCATAATATATTTTATAAAAAACTCAATTCATGAAGTAGGGTTTTTCCCTACCCACTTTAAAGGGATGAAAATTGGTGTTTCGGGGCGAAATCTTTTAAGAAAAAGTTAGGCTCATATCACTTCTTGATATAGCAGAAAAAAAACTTGTGTCCAGTTTGCGAAGTTCAACCTCTATTTCCTACACTATTATATTAGAGAAAGAAACAAAATATATATCAAAGAAACAAAAACAAAATTTGTATATTTAATAATGGAAAGTGATGACGACGAGGTCGTTGCTGTTGTGACAACTCTTTTATTACTGTCCAAAAATCATAACCATAGTACATAATATTTGGTTGCAAATGAATTAAATAATCATCTTGTTAAATTTCAATCATTTTATAGAATGAGTATTTAAACATTTACATTGTTTTATTGTGGGTCCTGGTTTAAAAAAAACGATATTTTCTTGTTATTGTCTATTCAAGTACCATGGGCGGACGTCTATTTGTTTAGCAGTGTTTTATTTCCATAAAACGTGTTTCACGTTTCATGTTTTATGTTTCACGTTTCATGTTTCTTTGGTGCACGCCTTCCGAAAATAAAAATGTTTCACACGCATGAATCACACTCGTTTCATTCGTATGCGGTCTTCTATTGGTTTAGCATTGTTTTATTTTCATGAAACGTGTTTCACGTTTCATGTTTTATGTTTTACGTTTCATGTTTCTTTGGTGTGCGGCTTCCCTAAGGACAGAAGCTGCATGGATCGAAA
Source organism: Diabrotica virgifera virgifera (assembly GCF_917563875.1). Lineage (NCBI taxonomy): Eukaryota > Metazoa > Arthropoda > Insecta > Coleoptera > Chrysomelidae > Diabrotica > Diabrotica virgifera. The sequence continues at coordinate 154,426,334 of NC_065450.1, forward strand.
TTCACTAGAATATAAGGAACTGAATAAGGCAATAAGAACGAGAATACGACAAGACATCAGGGATATACCGAATATAAGGAAATGCCGAAAAAATTGAAAGTATTGTGAAGAAGAACAAGAGTATGAAAGTGTTAAAAACTCTAAATAGCAAAGACTGACAACAAGTACATCAGATAAAAGATAAAAATGGAATCATTATAAACGATAAAATCCAGATTAGTAAGCATTGTTGAAGATTAGATAGATTATAAGATATAATTATACTCGTCCAGTATAGCAAAACCTGAAACCCACGATATGGAACTAAGAATACTAAATGTAGGATCTGAAACACTACCAAAAGTGGAAAAACTCCTGGAGATAATGGAATAACAAAGGAGATGATCACAGCTGGAGGTCAAACTATTTTTAAGCAGTTTAAATCTTAGTGAACAAATGTATCTTTGGGGGTGCTATTCCAACCTCTTTGCAAAATGCGCAGTTACTTCTACTACACAAGAAAGGAGAAAAACACAAACTCGAAAATTACAGACCAATGGGCCTGTTACCATATCCGTAAAACCTTCTTACCAAAATAATTACTAACAACAGACTTTCAAGTAAATTCGATAGTTAGGTACCAGCCTGTTGAAAAGCGGTATTGCAGAACACCTACAGACAATAAGGACACTTATCGAAAAGTGTAACGAATACAACGAACCTCTTCATTTGGTATTTGTGGATTACAATAAGGCATTCGATTCCATAGAATTCTGGACCGTATTCGAAGGAACGAATAACGCAAAGGTGCTGCATTGATGTTAATTTTGGGTTTCTTAACTAGTAAACAGTGTTTCCGATTAGCTCTTAGTTTTTATCAAAATTAAGGTGGTTTTACTTGTTAGAAAATTATCAAAGTTGGTATAATAGTGTATTATATAGTGCTTAATCCGATTTTGGGATCAAACTGTAAGTTAGATCATCTTTATTACTATTTTTTAATCAACAAACAGTAAACAACGGTTATAAATACCAGTAACGAGGTAATTAAGTAGCTTAATTACTAATGAACCTGTCCAAGCACAAGGGCCGTAATCAGGCAACATAGGCCCAATATGCAGGAAATTTCAGAGGAGAGATCTTCTGAACTTCAAAATTCTCAAGATGTCATTAATCCATCCAATCAATCAAAATTATATTCAACCGCTCTGACTCAACCTAACAAAAAATTCGCAAGCAAAAACCAAGCCATTTTATTCAATTCACTTCCAAATACAAAAATTGAAGATTATTTAAATGCCATAGCAACTAAAGTCGATCCCAATAAAATTCTCGCCATTTCCAGGATTGTAAATGATCGTATTTGCGTATATTTTACTACTGAAGAAACAGTCACCGAATTTTTAAGAACAGATAATGGAACAATAGTAATCAATCAGGAACGTATCCAAGCCAGGAAGTTAGTCACACCAAGCGAAAAACTGATAATTTCTAATGTCCCCCCATCAATACCTCACAGTATTATAGAGACTCAACTACAAAATTTTGCAATTCATCAAATAACTCCATTGGATTTTCTAAGAATAGGTACAACTAACTCTTTATTTAAGCATATCTTGAGTTTCCGACGTTATACTTACATTTCTCCTAAAAATCTGGAAAATATTCCTGAGTCTATATTAATTAACTATGAACAAATCAATTATCGAATTTATTTTTCACTTGAAAAACAGTCTTGTTACATTTGTAAAGAACAAGTTCATCTAGCCTCTCAGTGCAAAAAAATACAAACACTCAAACATCTATCGAAAATTCATCACCTACTGCTCAACCAAATTATATCCAAAATTGCCACCCTATCATAACAGATGCTCAGCCAACTATCCATCCTTCACAATCTTCGCAACAATCCACCAGTCCACAATCAAAAGAAACAACCAATACTTCTCTATTTGATTCAAATCCCATTCAAACACCTATCCAGCCAGATAATGTTGAAATGAATAATCACAGCCAAAATCAACCTCCTACACCCTCTGACACTCAATCGTCTAAACGAGCGGTGTCAGAAATAACGTCTCCTTCAACATCAGTAGACCAGAACCCATTTAAAGAACCTCTGCGTAAATCTAAGAAAGCAAAAACTATTCCTGAAGATAATAAGACTTTAGCAGAAGATCTTATTAAATGCACTAGTTCTTTTTTCCAAGATAATTCTGACAACGGATATTTAACCCAGGAAGAACTAATTGATTTCTTTGAAAATTCATACGGCTCTGCAGATCCTCTCAGCATTGCAAAAACGTATACAGAAGATATCGAAGGACTACTCAATTTTTTAACTAAAATCCATCCAGCATTAACTCCCAAGTATCTGAAAAGTCGCTGTACAAGATTAAAAACTAAGATTAATAAACAGCTATTATTATCCGCTTTCTCTACTGATCACAGTGAATACAGCAGCGACGCCTCTGCTGAAATTTAATACAACATTCAACTGTATACTGCAATGGAACCTAAATGGGTATTACACCCATTTAGAAGAACTTAAATTAATTATAGCTAAGTTTAAACCATCTGTAATATGCCTACAAGAAACCCACTTCAAAGAAGATAACTGTCATAATTTAAGAAACTATACTCCGTATTATAAGAACAGAATAACTGCTAGCCATGCTAGTGGGGGAGTAGTAATATATGTCCATAACTCATTTAATACCGAAGTAATACGTTTAAGAACTGAGTTGGAGGCAACAGCAGTATCTATAAAAGGCCCCCACAAAGTCAATATATGTAATATTTATTTTCCTCCGAACTTAGACCCGTCCATAAAAGAAATAACTGAACTCTTCAATCAAATTCCAGAACCGCGTATTATATTAGGCGATTTTAATGCCCACAATATACTTTGGGGAGGTAAAAAAACAGATTCCTTGGGACGTAAAATCGAACAAATTGTTACAGATTCTAATATGAATATCCTTAACGATGGAAGAATCACAAGGTTGAATATTTCCACCGGAAATGGATCCCCAATAGATGTATCCCTCTGTGACCCTGTCTTACAACCAACTCTGTCGTGGGATGTGACATCCCATTTGCATGGAAGCGATCATTTTCCTATCCTAATTACGAACAATAACCATATCTCCTCATCAATTCCATCCAATAAATGGTGTCTGAAAAATGCAGATTGGTCTCTATATTCCTCTTTAATTTCACAAAAAATTTCTCAGTTGGTTCAGCCCTTTGATACAGACATTGATATTAACTCCAAAGTACTCCATCTCGTACAGTTTTTAACGTCAATAGCTCACGAGTCCATAGGTTATTCAAAATTTCCAAAAAAACGTGCTCCAGTCCCGTGGTGGAATTCCCACTGCGAAGCAGCAATTAAAGAGTCAAAAAAGGCGTTTTATAAATTAAGAAGGCACCCAACTTTAAATAACCAGCTAGAATTCAAAAGATTAAGGGCGTATTGTAGATACACCTTAAAGAAGAGTAAGAGAGAAGCCTGGAAAAATTATGTATCATCTTTAAATTCATCTACCCCGACTTCTGAGGTTTGGCAAATGATAAGCAGAATGTACGGGAAAAAATCATTTAACACCATTCATTACCTAGAACATCATAACCATATTTATTCAACTAAGCAAGAAATAGCCTCCGTACTAGCAAACGTATACCAACAACATAGCAGTGACGAAAATCTATCTACAAGTTTCCTAGCCCATAAAAATAAATTTAATAATGCATGTATAAATCTTGATGACCACAATAATTTACCTCTAAATGCCATATTTACGATGGATGAACTGTTAGAAACTTTAAACAAAGTTAAAGACACTAGCCCAGGGCCTGACAACATCCCTACGACATTTTTAAAAGCTATGCCAACGGAAGGAAAACAATATCTTTTGGATCTTTATAATTTCATTTGGACAAATAATGTTTTCCCCATTGATTGGTACGATTCCATTATTGTACCAGTTCTTAAACAGGGCAAGAATAAATCGGACCCAGAGTCTTACCGACCAATCTCCCTAACATCTAATATGTGCAAAGTACTTGAAAAAATGGCAAGCAACCGACTAATGTGGTACCTAGAAGATCGACAGCTACTTAGCCCTATACAAAGTGGATTTAGAAAGTCCAGATCTACATTAGACAACATAGTGGATATTGAATCTGTAATTCATGAGTCATTTGGATGTGGTCAAGAATGTCTGGCTGTATTTTTTGATATAACGCGTGCATATGATACAATCTGGAGATCAGATATCATAAGAATCCTGTCAAGTTGGTCGATTAAAGGAAATATTATCAAGTTTATTAATAATTTTTTATATAGGCGAAACTTCAAAGTTCGAATAGACAACTTTCTTTCAGACTCTAAAATCCAATTAAACGGTATTCCTCAAGGGTCTACTCTTAGTGTTGCACTTTTCCTTATTGCCATCAATGACATCGCTAAGTCACTTAGCCCATTAGTCAAAGCCCGTCTATTTGCTGATGATCTTGTTATATTCTGTCGTGGTAAAAATATATCAACAATGACGACCCATATACAGCAAGCCATTTACAAACTAGAGAATTGGTCGAATACTGCTGGCCTAGAATTTTCACCCACTAAAACGAAAGCAATGATCTTCAGTAAAACTCCAAAGAAACAAGTAAATCCACCGAAACTCTTCCTAAAAAATTTACCAATAAAGTATCCAGAATCGATCAACTTCTTGGGAGTAAAACTGGATAGCCGACTATCTTGGCAAGACCACATCCACTCTCTCCGTCTGTCAGTTCAAAACGGCCTTAACTTAATGAAAAGTATCTCTCATAAACAATGGGGTGCCGATTTCCAAACTCTTATGAATGTATACAAAACCCTAATTCGTTCAAAACTAGATTATGCTGCTGTTGCCTACAACTCAGCCAAAGGTTCACTATTGAAAGTGCTAGACACAGTTCATAATTCAGCAATTAGAATTGCACTGGGAGCACACTACACAAGCTCAGTTGAGTGTATGTATGTTGAATCAGGCGAACCATCCCTTCAACTCAGGAGAGAATACCTTAGCCTCATGTATGCCTTAAGAGTATCAACTAACCCACATGTACCTGTTTATAAAAACACATTTACAGATAGATTTCCATCGACATTTAATTGTGGGAAAAGATTGGATCCTCCGTTTTATCATCGAGTGAGAGCAACGTTACAGAGCTTAGACACAATAATTCCACACACTTACAATACTTTTAAAGTCAGCCAACACATATTACCATGGACAATTGCTCTCCCTGCTTGTAATACAAACCTATCTGCATTCAAGGAAGGTGACACACCAGCAAAAATCTTCAATCAGAGATTATTAGAGATATTAAATGGTTTTAATGATCACATCCATATTTATACCGATGCATCCAGATCTGCAAATGGAGTAGGAGCGGCTTTCACAACAGATAACTATAACAGTTCCTACCAGCTCCCTCCCCAAACCTCCATATTCTCAGCTGAACTCTTTGCTATCCTCCAGTCATTAAAGTTTGTTAACACACATGACATCAAATTCTCAATAATCATTAGCGATTCCCTAAGTGCATTAACGGCCTTGAGGCGGGTATACCCCAAACATCCTATCCTCCTCTTAATTAAGGCGGAACTCTTGATATGCCAACAAAATCAAAGATTAGTTCAGTTCCTCTGGGTACCATCACATTGCGAGATAAGTGGAAATGATAAAGCTGACACATTAGCAAAAAATGCGAGTGAGAATCCCTTAACAGACATCATAACTACTTGCGTTCATACTGATCTAAAGCAATATTTTAAAAACAAGATCATGACAAAATGGCAAACAAATTGGAACGAATCAAACTCTACATTAAAAACAATCAAACAAAGTATATCACCGTCGAAACATCCTACAAAGAGAAGAGACCAAGTGCTCATGTCCAGATTGCGACTTGGTCATACGAAGATCACCCACGACTTTTTATTAAAGAAGGAAGCCCCTCCGATGTGTTATGTGTGTGATAGTGAACTAACAGTGCAACATATAATAATAGACTGTCCCCTCTACGTTATAGAACGGCAACATCAACAGTTACCAACTACAATTAAAGATTGTTTAAGTGAAAGTAATTCATGTAAGACTCTTAATTTTTTACGTACTATAGGACTCATTAACCAAATTTAATATACCTAAATTTTGTAATTTGATGTAAATACAGTTCATTGCTAATAACCCTTGTGGTTGAAGCAAATTGTAAATAAAAAAAAAAAAGGTGCTGCATTCTACAGGTGTTACAAACTTTGTAAACCGCCACAGAAAAACTGTGAATTCGTATTTATTTTTAGATCTTTATTTAGAGCAAAAAACATTTGATAGAAAAGATTACCACAGGAAAACTGGTAAATAGTTAAAAAATCTATGAACGGGAACATATTTCATGTTTGAAAATAAGCAAGATGTATACTTAAATTTACAAGAAATAAAGCCGCGAATAACATTATTATATCGAAATAATCCATAAACAAAATAAATGGCACACAATTTTTAATTTAACCTTGTCACTCCAAAACAACTATTTACTTATGTATTTTTAAGTTATCGTCCTTGTTAGTTTTCTTTATTTTCTAAATAATTAAACACATTTTTATTGTGATGTATTTGTTTATAAAAGTATCGCAATCAACATCATCAATTACTGCTTCCTCTCAAAACAGTAACAACGTTCAATATTTGTTATTTATAATAATAATTAAGATAGATGTTACAAAACACACAAGTATAAATCAAGTATAATTAACAAAATTCTCGAGGTATGTATCTTGTCTTCCAAAAATTCAAATTATTTTTGACCGGGCTACAATTTAAAGTAAACTAAAAATATTTTAAACTTAGTAAAAATCAAGTCCAGTGCAATCTCCCGAATTATCTTTATTATAGAATTGAAATACGTAAAAAGAGTAATAAATCATCATTTAGAAAGATTATGCTTGCTTGATACTACTCGTAGAATGTAAATAATCGTGTTTTAAAAACAACTTATGAGATGAAATTCACATAAAAATTATCATAACCTACCTCTTTTTCGGAGTTTAGGTATATTTGCAACACTGATGCATTTTTTAACACGCACAAATCACTTCTATAATTTTATTAGAGTTCAAATAGATCAATTATTAATTGCCATTTTATTAGTACCTACTCTTAATTCAAATACGAGCGCATGTGACAAACACAGCACATAAAAACATCACAGATCGTGTGTCTCGGTTTTGAAGATTCGAACACACTGGCTTTAGTTGCGCCTGATCGTCTACAACCAGAAGCACACGTGCGATTGCGTCAGCGACTTCGGAAAAGGTCGGAAGGTGGCGGTACGTGTAGCGCGAACGCTGAATGTTTGAAAGATAATAATAATCGCAATGCTTGTAGTGGAGTAGAGGCTACGTTGAATAGATGGCGTTGATAAGAAATAAAGAAAACAATAATATTTAAATAATTTATCAAATCAAAATACAGGAGCTCTACGATAATTTTAAAATTTGTAATAGTTATTTTATTAACCAAATTAAATAATTATGTAAAGGTTAATTGGCCAAATGTTTGATTATAAGCAAGTTATGGTTCCAGTGAGCAGTCACTGAAGGTGAATATAAAGTTTAGGAACTATGTATTAACCTACCTCCGATTTCATTGAACCTCCATCGATTTTGATGGGTAGGGCAGTGGCGTAGCGTAGTGGGGGCGGCAAAATTTAACCAACATTCGTCAACATATCATCGGACAAATAAAAAGGCTAAGTACACTGCGGTGAAAAAAAATCGTTCCACTAAAAATTTGGTAATTTTTGATGTTTCGAATTTCCTAAACCTATTGTCCAATTTAAGTGATTTTTTACCACGTTATAGCCTCATTCATTGACAATATCTCTGTAATAATATTGTTGTTAGACAGTCAAACTATCATTGTATTGTATACCGGGTGTACGAATCAAACTGTGTCTTTCCTCAGAGTTCGCATCACCCTGTGGACTATTCTGGCATTTATAAAGTACTGAAATTAAAACCCAACTATGGCCTCAGGTTTTCTTAACATTTTGTCTTTCGATTCATTCGCTTATGTTCGATAATAAAAGAGTTAGGTACTTTAACAACTGGCAATGTTCGTCATCAGTACAGGGTGTTTCTAAAATATTTGCATAAAACTTTAAGGGGTATATTGTACGTGACAAAATAATGACAATTTGCTTTATAATCATATGTCCGCAAACGCTTCGTTTCCGAGATACGGGATGTTAAATTTTTTTTACAAACTGATGATTTACTTATTGCTTTAAAACCAGTTGAGATGTGCAAATCAAATTTATTGGGTTTTAAGACGTAGTTATTGCACATTTTTTGACATACAATTAAGAATTTAAGATTCACCAGTGGCGCGCAAACGGGTATTATGACCGATAATATTACCCTTACGCACGCCAATGGTGAATATAAAATTCTTAGTTGTATGTCAAAAAATGTGCAATAACTACGTTTTAAAACCCACCGAATTTGATCTGCATATCTCAACTGGTTTTAAAACAATAAATAAATCGTCAGTTTGTAAAAAAAAATTGAACATCTCGTATGTCGGAAACGAAGCGTTTGCGGACATAGGATTATAAAACAAATTGTCATTATTTTCTCATGTAAAATTACCCCTTAAAGTTTGTCGCACTTATTTAGAAACACCCTGTACTGATGATGAACAGTCCAGTTGGCCAGTTGTTAAAGTACCTAACTTTTTGAAGTGAAAACTTATTTAGGGACGTTGTGCGATTTTTGGATAGGGGAAAAAGCATTGAATTCGCGACCGTCATTGCGACCGTCATCGCTTATGCTACATATTATTTGTATGTATATATAAATTGTATAGAAGTATTTAAATTTAAAATAAATGTAAAACCTATTTTAGGATGGGGAAAAAAAATTTATTTCGCGACCATCATAGCGACCGTCATCTCTTCGACGAAATAAATTTTGTACGTATATGTATTGAAGTGAAAACTTCTTTAGGGACGTTGTGCACTTTTTGGATGGGGAAAAAGTATTAAATTAGCGACCGTCATCGTTTCGACGAAATAAATTTTTGAAGCGAAAATTTTTTTAGGGACGTTGTGCACTTTTTAGATAGGGAAAAAGTATTGAATTAGCGAACGTCATCGCGGCCGTAATCGCTTCGGCAAAATAAATTTTTAAAGTGAAAACTTATTTTGGGGACGTTGTGCACTTTTTAGATGGGGAAGAAGTATTGAATTAGCGACCGTCATCGCTTCGGCGAAATAAATTTTTGAAGTGAAAACTTCTTTAGGGACGTTGTGCACTTTTTGGATGGGGAAAAATTATTAAATGTGGATGGGGAGAAAGTAATAAATAAGCGACTGTCATCGCTTCGACGAAATAAACATTTGAAGTAGAAACTTCTTTAGGGACGTTGTGCTCTTTTTGGATGGAAAATAGTATTAAATTATCGACCGTCATCGCGACCGTCATTGCTTCGATGAAATAAATTCGTGAAGTGAAAACTTCTTGAGGGACGTTGTGCACTTTTTGGATGGGGGAAAAGTATTGAATTATGGACCGTCATCGCTTCGACGAAATAAATATTTGAAGTGAAACTTCTTTAGGGACGTTGTGCACTTTTTCGATGGAAAAAGCATTAAATTAGCGACCGTCATCGCTTCGATGAAATCAAGTTTTGAAGTGGAAACTTCTTGAGGGACGTTGTGCACTTTTTGGATGGGGAAAAATATAAATTAGCGACCTTTATCGCTTCGACGAAATAAATTTTTGAAGTGAAAACTTCTTTAGGGACGTTGTGCACTTTTTGGATGGGGAAAAATTATTAAATTAGCGACCGTCATCGCTGAGACAAAATAAATTTTTAAGTGAAATCTTTTATAGGGACGTTGTGCACTTTTTGTATGGAGGAAAAGTATTGAATTAGGGCCGTAATAGCTTCGACGAAATAAATATTTGAAGTGAAACTTACTTAGGGACGTTGTGCACTTTTTCGATGTAAAAAAGTATTAAATTAGCGACCATCATCGCTTCGACGAAATAAATATTTGAAGCGAAAACTTCTTGAGGGACGTTGTGCACTTTTTGGATGGGGAAAAAGTAGTAAATTAGCGACCGTTATGGCTTCGACGAAATAAATTTTTGAATTGAAAATTTCTTTAGGGACGTTGTGCACTTCTTGGATGGGGAAAAATTATTGAATTTGCGACTGTCATGACTTCGCTGAAATAAATTTTGTACATATATAAATTATGTGTTTGTATACATAAATAGCATAGGGCATACACATCGCGTATATCGTATATGATATAGGTGTAACTTCTTTTAGGTTGGGGTAAAAGCATTGAGCTCGTAATTTATATACTATAAGAAGTTTTCGCTTCTATCGGCACTCCCACAAGTGCCCTTAATTTTTTTTTATTATTCAACAGAAGCAAATGAATCGAAAGACAAAATTGTTAAGAAAACCTGAGGCTATAGTTGGGTTTTAATTTCAGTATTTTATAAATGCTAAAATAGTCCACAGAGTGATGCGAACTTTGAGAAAAAAACACAGTTTGATTCGTACACCCGGTATACAATGACAGTTTAACTGTCTAGCAACAATATTATTACATCGATATTGTCAATGGATAAGGCTATAACGTGGTAAAAAATCACTTAAATCGGACAACAGGTTTAGGAAATTCAAAACATCAAAAATGACCAAATTTTTAGTGGATCGATTTTTTTGCACCGCAGTGTATTATTAAATTATATTCGAGAGCACTCCAGGGCCTAGATTCCGTGCACTGTAGATATCTACAGTCGCTTTCTGTCGATGGCAATGGTCATGAAAATATTTGAATTTTTAGTTTTAATTCAAATATTTTCTTGTTTTACTAAGTGTCACTTCAGCATCAATTAGAGTATAACCTAGCAAAACTAGAAAATAATTCAATTAAAGCTAAAAATTCAAATATTTTCATGACACGTGACATCGATAGAAGGCGACTGTAGATATCTACAGTGCACGGAATCCAGCCCCAGATCTTTCTCATAAAGATCAAACAAGTCAGGTATTAAAATACATAGTAATTGAAAATCAGGAAGTAAAAGTAATGGAATCCTTTATAGATTTCATTGAAACTAAAGACAAAGCTACTGAAGGAATTTCAAAGATGATTTTGGACAAGATTCAAGCTGATGGTCTAGATTCTAGATATAAGCAACTGTAAAGGCCAAGCATATGATAATGCTGCTGTTATGGCTGGAAAGTATTCAGGAGTTCAGCAAAGAATTCAAGAAATAAGCCCTAAAGCTGAATTCGTACCTTGCTCAAATCATTCGTTAAACCTAGTTTGTTTACACGCTGCCTCAGTTGAGGTGGATTCAGTAACTTTTTTCGGCACTTTAGAACGTTGCTATTCTTTGTTTTCTTCATCAACACATCGTTGGGAAGTTCTGAGAGCAGCTACAGGCAAGGTACAGGTTAAAAAGGGTTCAAGACACGCGTGGAGTGCAAAAGGCGATGCCGTAAATGTGATATAGCATCATTACAAAGACATTCTCGTCACTTTGGGAAAACTGACAGATGTAGGTAAAAGCAGAAAGCTTAAACACTAGGACATGCAGGTGCTTTACTAGTTTCGATGCAGTCATTTTCCTTTCTTTGCTTTTTGGGGCTATGGCAACTGGTACTGCATGAAGTGAACGATGCACAAAAATATTTACAAAAAAGGGGACTTGACATAAGATTGTGCGCTTAGAAAGTAAATGCTTAACAGATGATATTGACAGAGAAAGAGAGGAATGGACAAATGGCGCTGTAGGTTATGCAAAAAATATGTGTGAAGAACTTGGAATTTACATAAAACCTCGGAGGCGCATAACAAGAAAGCATATTTTTGATGACGGAACTAGAAATGCTAACTTGTCTTGTGAAATGAGTTGCGACGAAAGCTGGTTCTTCGTTAGATAGTCATTCTAGAAATTCGTGAGCATTTTCAGCAACTACAGAATTTAACGGATAAGTTTGCTTATCTAACGCCGGCTATATTATTAGATCCAGACAACACTGAATGTAATCTAGACTACGCATGTGACGAAATTGACGAGCAGGATTTCAAGCTGGAAAGACTTTGACTGCGGACTTTCGTTGCTGCTACAGGCAACGAAAATAAATTGATTAATGCAGACTCACTTGAATTATTTAAATTTATTGTTAAATCCAAGCTGGAAGATACTCTGGCCAATATTTTAATAATGTTCCGAATATTTTTCACAGTTGCTATAAGCACTGCCAGCTATGAGAGAAGTTTTTCAAAATTGAAGTTGATTAAAAATTATTTAAGATTGACAATGAGTACTCTAAGACTAACTAATTTGGCTATTTGGTCTATTGAGCAAGATGTGTATAATGCGATAGACATTGAGGGTGCAATAAAAGACTTTGATCTTAAAAAAAAATAGACGTATAAATTTTTAATTGAAGACGGAAGTTTTGTTTTTAATTCTAACAAATACTCATATTATTTTTCAATAAAAATAAAAATATAACAAAATCAATGGGAGAATCCCAACAAAAATATAACATTATAGTGTCGTTCTAGTTCTAATTAAAAATTGATTTTATTTAATCTTGTCGATCGTCAACGTGTACCTAACCTTAAATGATAGGTACCTAAGTTATATCAATGTATCTAATTGGTTAAAGTAAAAGAATTTTTGTATTAATAAACGTGATTTTTAAACTTAGATCAACTTTTTTATTTAAAATCTAACCTGTCTAATGCAAAATAATGATGACTGTTCTCGCCGAAAAGTTCTCTAAGTATAATCAATATATGTAATGTATGGTATACATTAAATTAAAATACCTAAATAAGAGGGCGGCAAAATTGTATTCCGCCCCGGGCAGCCGACACTCACGCTACGCCACTGGGTTAGAGGATACCTCTAGTAATTAAATAATAAATTTTATATTATTTGTTATTTTATTATTTCGAATACTTTCTCCTTCATGCACTTCACGCATCGACTATACAGGGTGTCCCGAAAAAATTGGTCATAAATTATACCACAGATTCTGGGGCCAAAAATAGGTTGATTGAACCTCACTTACCTATATACAATACGGCACACAAAAAAAGTTACAGCTCTTTGAAGTTAAAAAATGAAAATCGATTATTTTTCATATATCGAAAACTTTTAGAGATTTTTTTATTGAAAATGGACATGTGGCATTTTTATTGCAGTAACATCTTAAAAAAAAATTAAAGTGAAATTTGTGCACCCCATAAAAATTTTATGGGGGTTTTGTTCCCTTAAACCCCCCCAAACTTTTGTTTACGTTCCAATTAAACTATTATTGTGGCACCATTAGTTAAACACAATGTTTTTAAAACTTTTTTGTTTCTTAGTACTTTTTCGATAAGACAGTGTTCATCGAGATATTATGAATATTTTTCGAATCCACCACATATTTGTATATGGTAAAGTTCGATTATAGAGACCTGTTAATAATCTGAAAATTTATTTATAACTTACATTAATAGGTATATTTTGAAAAAGAAGCCATATCTCGATAAAAGGTGACTTATCAAAAAAATACCAAGAGGCAAAAAAGTTTTAAAAACACTATGTTTAACTAATGGTACCACCATAATGGTTTAATTGGAACGTACACAAACATTTGGGGGGTTTAAAGGAACCAAACCCCCATATATTTTTTATGTAAATATATTAAAAAAGAAGTCGCATCTCGATAAAAACTGGCTTATCGAAAAAATACTAAGAGACAAAAAAGTTTTAAAAATGTTGTGTTTAACTAATGGTGCTACAATAATAGTTAAATTGGAACGTACACAAAAGTTTGGGGGGGTTTAAGGGAACAAAACCCCCATAAAATTTTTATGGGGTTGGAAAATTTCACTATAATTTTGTTTTAAGATGCTCCTGACGTAAGAATAATACATGTCCAATTTCAATAAAAAATCTCTAATAGTTTTCGATATATTGAAAACAATCGATTTTCATTTTGTAACTTTAAAGGGCTGTAACTCTTTTTCTGAGCATATTTGTACAAAGGTAAGTTAGGTTCAATCGAACTATTTTTGACACCAAAATGTGTGGTATAATTTATGACCAATCTTTTCGGGACACCCTGTATAATACTGCGCATAGACGCAATCCCCCACCGGCACCTTTAGAATCTGTGCACTGTATATATATTAAAAAACAATTTACGTTTTTTTACAAAATTCAAGAATGATAGTATGGTATAACTATACCCAAACCCAGACATCCAAAGTGAAAGTTATCCTCCAACACCAAGTTGTTCTATATAGTCCATATCGACGCTTGAAAGGTAAAATGTATAATACGCCACTTTTTGTAAAATAGACTTTATATAACATTAGATTCAGTAAATTTTTCTACGTATATATAAATGGGATTTAGGCTGTTTGAACTACTTTTTTGGCGTATTAAACATTTTATTTTTGGGATGGTTTTGAAAGCAGCTATGTCTTATGCGCCAAATTTTAATACAAAAATATGTTATCAGTCGTATACACACCCACCACGTTTAATACTAGCAAATAAGTCAATTTTACTTTCAGGTATTAGAGCCTTAAAGCCGTGTTAGTCATTTCATATGGCAGAATATTTTTGCATAATGGTGCTTAAAACAGTTTTGTTTACATCAGTTACGGGTACAGGTGGCGTATTATACATTTTATCTGTTTAAAATAATATCAAGTGTGCTACATTATTCACTTCGAAGACGGTCTTTCCAAAGATAGAAACTATTTCCAAACAAAATTTCAAACATCAACACTGAAGAAAAGACATGGTTTATTAATATTTTGCGAAAAACACAAATATAAATAACACATATATAAAAACAAAAATATAAATTGGTCATGTCTGATAACTAAATAACAATTTTTTAATTGTGACTTCACCTAAAGAAACTCGATTTTATGGTAGGTATATGTACATGTACAGTGTGAGCCAAAATGTTCGCGGCAAATGAGAAATGTTTTATTATAAATCTCTTAGAAATATTTCTTCCTGACAAAGTTGGTGCTTAAGAGAATTTCAGTTTTGGCAATAAAATATTTAATTTTTATACACATAGTATTGTCATAATAACCTTAAAGTTTAAAATATTGAAAGATTTACAACACAAAAATTAGAGAGTGTCATAATAGTATATTATGCAACGAGCATTTAATGATGGTCATTATGAAGCGAGTATAAGGGATACGAAACGAGCCGCCTAGCGACGAGTTTTGTATAGAGTACGAGCTTCATAATGATAATTAAATGCAAGATGTATACACGATTATTTCTATGATCATTCACAACAAAAAATATATTCAAGTTTATTAATTTTGTAACGCAAACAAATTAAGTGATTTGTCAGTTTGTTTACATATTGAGAACTGTCAAAGCCATCAAAGTATGTATTTGACTCGCCATTGGTTACTGCGCGAATGCCATATCGCAATTCTATTGGTTACAAATCTGTATCGTAATGAAAATCTGTATCATAATAAAGTTCATTATGATACAGGTAGTGAAATAGTAATTGATATACCAGGTGTCCACTTAAATTTTCCCCAATTTTTACTGCCTATAACTTTTAAACGGCTCAAGATAGAAATATTCGGATTTCACTGAAATTTTTTATTTTAGTAAAAGTTTTGTTTGAATGTACCCTTGCAATATCATAATGAATATTCAAATCTACCTAGAGGTAAAAGTGTAAATGATGTCCTTCTAGACACTGACGAAGAAGATTGAGTTCAGCTTTAATATTGCTGATGTGTTTTTTATTGTTTTTGTCATGAACCTCACTTGTAAAGTATTTTGTAGTAACTTGAACTATTTCTTTTTCTTTTTTAATGTAAATTGTCCAGAATATCTAATAGTTATGCAATAAATATAATAAAATAATATTAGAATTTAAAGCGAGAATCACTTATATTCTTGTAATTTTCCCGAAAGACACTTCTAATAGCTTGCACTCATAAGATAAATATATTATAAAACATTTCACCTCATAAAATTACTCATATTTGGTACACTGGCCGTTTTCAGTTACCTGGTTATATAACGCATTATGCTTATAATACATTTCTCCTGATTTCATTCAAGAATCACTTTGTATAATGCGCCATTAATTTTAAAACTAGATAATATTTCTTTTAGAAATTTATATTATGAAAGCATTTTACTATAAAACATTTATATTGATAAGAGTTGTCAAGAGAGTAAGCTTACAACAAAAATTATAATTTTTTTTATAAAATTTCAAACTTTAAAAGCTTCTCCTGTAAAATTCGTAATTGGCGTATTAGCAGTTTTACCTTTCAAGCGTCGATATAATGTTCAGAAAAAAGTCACACCATTTTGAGCGTCGGGTTTGGGGGGAGAGGGGGAGAAATCGGTAAATTCGTAGTTTTTTACGTTTTTCGTCAATATTTCTAAAACTATGCAGTTTAGCATGAACAACCTTCCATAAAAAAATGTTCTACATTAAATTTGAAATAAAAAAAGTCCTATGCATAATCCTTCTAAAATGAACGGTTTCAAAGTTACGGAGGTAGTATAGTAATAATTGGTCCAAAAAAAGGCCTAACCCAAACATCCAAAGTAAAAGTTTTCCACCAACAACAAATTGTTCTATATAGTCCACATATTGTTCAGTAAAAAGTTACAACATTTTGAGCGTTCGTTTTGGGGGGATATGGGTGAGAAGTCGGTAAATTAGTAATTTTTTTACGTTTTTCGTCAATATTTCTAAAACTATGCTTTAGCGTAAACAATATTCTATACAAAAATATTCTACATAAAATTTAAAGCAAAAGAGGTCCTATACATAATTGTTATAAAATCAACGATTCCAGAGTTACAGTGAAAAGTGGAGGTTTTCGATACTTTTTTTATTTTTTGGGCAATTTATAATATTATAATTTATACTGATTAAAGAAATTTTCTTTAACAGGATTGTGTTTTGTAATCAAAATTTGCTATTTCAGTTGCCGATGGTATTTTAGTGATAAGCCCTTGAACAAACGTCAACCTCACCACCCAATATTATCATCAATTGCCCAAAAAATATTAAAAAGTATCGAAAACATCCACTTTTCACCCTCCTTATCTCTGGAACCGTTGATTTTATAACAATTATGGATAGGACCTTTTTTGTTTTAAATTTTATGTAGAATATTTTTGTATAGAATATTGTTTACGGAAAAGCATAGTTTTAGAAATATTGACGAAAAACGTAAAAAAATTACTAATTTACCGACTTCTCCCTCATCCCCCCCTCCCCCAACCGGACGCTCAAAATGGTGTAACTTTTTACTGAACAATATGTGCACGTGCACCATATAGAACAATTTGGTGTTGCAGGAAAACTTTTACTTTGGATGACTGGGTTAGGTCTGTTTTGGACCAATTATACTATACTACCTCCGTAACTTTGGAACCGTTCATTTTAGAAGGAGTATGCATAGGACCTTTTTTATTTCAAATTTAATGTTGTTTAATGTTTTAATGTTAAAAGAACATTTTTGTATAGAAGGTTGTTGATGCTAAACCGCATAGTTTTATAAATATTGACGAAAAACTTAAAAACTACGAATTTACCGATTTCTCCCCCCCCCCCAAACTTGACGCTCAAAATGGTGTGACTTTTTCTGAACATTATGTGGTCCATATAGAACAATTTGGTGTTGGAGAATAACTTTCACTTTGGATGTCTGCGTTATGCCATCTTTTGAATCAATTGTATCATACTATGACTGAATAAGATATATTATTTAGTTAGTTCATGCCTTTTTGGTAACATTTACTTTTTTAATCTCTGGTTTCTCATTGCGTGGAGGCTCGATCTACATTATTATAATATACAATATATCCCTGTAAGTTGGAACCATATGGAAGATTTTGAAGATTTGAAAAAAAGTTATTACTCCTAAAAAGTTATGCATGGTCTAATTAAAACTTAATAGGTCTGGATCCCGCGTATGAAAAAAAAGTTGATTAATAGCAAGCTGAAAATTTGTTAATAGCTTAAGGGTGTCTAGTCGAATAAACTTTGATATATGGGAACACTGGAACAGGGGCAGTTTTAATTGTGGAACAGGTTAAAAATTTGGAACGGTCAGACCACGAAAACGGCACATTTATTTTGTCCGACAGAAAAGACTTAAACTCTCCGAACAGAGATTAAACTCTCATGCAAAAATCAGACTGCTATTTATCACCTGTCATAATTCCTGTCATTTGACATATTCTATATGTTCCACTCATTAAAACGCCCATTTGGTGATAAACAGCAGTCTGATTTTTGCATGAGAGTTTAATCTCTGTTCGGAGAGTTTAAGTCTGTTCTGTCGGACAAAATACATGTGCCGTTTTCGTGGTCTGACCGTTCCAAATTTTTAACCTGTTCCACAATTAAAACTTCCCCTGTTCCAGTGTTCCCATATATCAAAGTGTGTCCGACTAGACACCCTTAAGCTATTAACAAATTTTCAGCTTGCTATTAATCAACTTTTTTTTCATACGCGGGATCCAGACCTATAAGATTCATTCAACCATTGGATATCAAATTTTATGAATAATATAGATACTAGGAATTCATATTATTCAAATATAAATTTCGCTTAAGAGTAGGTACAGTTTAGCTTTATTTTTCACAATATTGAAAATGGTTCTTATGAAAGGTTGTTTGGAATTAAGAACTATATTCTTATATGCAATTACACCGTTCTAATTAAAAAAAAATGATTTTTTTTAAGTTATGGATAACCAACAATATTTTCAGTTATTTCAATTATGATAACTTTTTTATTATTAATTTTACGAAAAAAATTTATTCATCGGAAAAAGTTATGCATGATCTAAAAGCTAAAATACAACCATCTTTATCAAATGTTATCAATTTTATACGAGGTATGGCAAAAAAAATGAATTTCGATCAAGAGTAAAGTACCTACCTTTATAGTGCGGAATATTTCAATTATAAGGATTAATTTAACTAGATGGTATACAGCCAACCTTCGGGTATTATCCCGTTTTATTTATTTATTTTTTTTAATTATAAGGATGGTATTACCTACATATTGAAACAAAGTTTTTCTTAATAACTTTTCATAATCACAATTTTCGATATTGTGAAAAATAAAGGTATTTTATGAAACTGAGCGAAATTCATATTTTTTGACATATCTCGAATAAAATTGATAAAATTTGATATGAAATGGTTGTATTTTAGGTTTTAGACCATGCAGAATATTTTATAAAGAATTACTTTTTTTCGTAAAATTAATAGATAATAAAAGAGTTATCATAATTGAAATAGCTGAAAGTAATGTTTGCTATCCATAATTTGAGGAAAAATTTCAAAATTTTTTTTAATTAGAAGGATGTAATTGCATATTAGAATATAGTCCGTAATTGAAGAGCTTATTTCCAAAGTGTCTTAAATCCATGTAATAGAAAAACTCAGAAATTGCAGATTTTCATACAAATTTAACATACAAATTATACAATTTTACAGTTTTCATATGAACTTTTAAATGGTAAATAAGTCGTTTTGGTACATAAAACTTTATTCTAGACCTGAAGAAATCTATGAAGTTTAAAAAAAAATCAAAATCGAAATTTTGGATGTAAGACTCTTTGGAAATAAGCTCTTCATTTCTAAACAACTTTTCATAATAACAATTTTCAATATGGTGAAAAATAAAGCTACTTTACTTTTGAGCAAAATTCATATTTTTTGACATAGGTACCTGGTATAATATTCATAAAATTTTATATCTGATGGCTGAATCTTAGGTTTTAGACCATGCGGAACTTTTTATGAAGAATAACTTTATTTCGTAAAATAATAATAGAACAGTTTTCCATAATGAGTAGTGTGACAAACTAGTCCGAAAAATCCGGGACATGGCCCGAATTACGAAGTCGTGTTCCGGACAAGGCTTCCGGGCCGCATATTTACACATGCTAGCGTGTGTAGACACCAGGGTGTTGAAATCAGTTAGGGTTTGGAAAAACAATACATTTACAGATGCTAGCGCCATAGGCGTAACCAGGGGGCGGTTTTGGGGGTTGTAACCCCCCCCATTGGGATGTACTTTGAGCTCTATACGCTTAACACCATAGCCCTCAGAGACCTTCCACTAGTTGTAACCCCCCCCTTTCAGGTAGTTGTAACCCCCCCCTTAGGATCATCCTGGTTACGCCTATGGTTAGCGCGTGTTGACACCACGGTATGCCGCGGTGTTGAAATCAGTTAGGGTTTGGAGAAACAGTACGTTTACAGATGCTAGTCATGCTAGCGTGTGTTGACACTATGGTGCTGAAATCAGTTAGGGTTTGGAAAAACCGTAAAATTACAAATACTAACAGATTTGGACACCAGAGTGTTGAAACCAGCTAGCTTTTTTAGTGGTTATACATGCATTGATGCTAACGGCTATTGACATTGAATTTATATACCTACTGGTGTGGAAAAATATTTAAGTGATTTAGGTATTAATAAATAATTAAACGTTGTTGGGATATAAGCAATAATAAATTAACACAAAAGAACATCATAAAAATAATGTTGTTCTGAAGCTATTTCCTTGTGGCATTTTTATAATTAACTATTTAGATCGGAAATAACCCACAATTAAATTGAAAAAAAATAATTTTTGTTAACGTTTCGACGCCCAAATCGGGTGTCGTTTTCAAAATACAAAATACTACTAAATTAAACAAAAATTTTGTTGCTTAGTAAAAAATTCTTCTAATAATTTATTTAATCTGACTCATTTCTATCGGCAATTCAGGCAAATATTATACATTTTAAAGTATTTTTTACTAAGCAACTTCAATTTTCTTTTAATTTGGTAGTATTTTGTATTTTGACAACGACAGCCCATTTGGGCGTCGAAACGCTAATTTTTTTTTTTTTTGTAAGCATTTATTAGCAATCAGAATTACATATTCTATAAGTAAATTTGATAACAAGTACAATAACATATATCAATGTATTATTGTACACTAAAATGGCGTTATGAGGTACATCACCCAGCGGTTTCACCTCAGTTTCAGCGAAAATCTATGGGCCATAATCTTCGCAATCTTCTGTTGTTTAGTGGCTGCAGTAATGGTAATATTAATTGGTTGGGGTGGTCTTCCAATTTCTCGTGATGTCTGTTGGCTCTTTCTTGAATTACTGTGCTGACTAACGGGATGTTTAGGTCTGTATGAAGGGTTTGGTTGGAAATGTACCACGGGGCATTTGCGATGGTGCGTAGAATTTTTGATTGAGTTCTTTGGATAATTTTTGTGTTTGATTTGCTGGCACAACTCCATAGTTCTATACCGTACGTCCATATAGGTTTGATGACTGTTTTATAAATCAGCAGTTTGTTCTCAATTGAGAGTCGAGATTTTCTACCTATAAGCCAATTTATTTCTTTCACTCTCAACTCAATTTGTTTCTTCTTCTTTAAAATGTGTCGTTTCCAGTTTAATTTAGAATCAAGATGAAGCCCCAGGTATTTGACGATGTTCTGTTGTGGTATGTTGACTTGATTAAGGCTAATATTTGGGCATTGGTCTTTCCTTAGTGTGAAAGTTATATGTGTTGACTTAGTTTCGTTAGCTTTTATCTTCCATGTCTTTAACCACTGTCCAATTTGGTCTAGGTGTTCTTGAAGTTTTAATACTGCAGCTCTTGGATCCTCTTCAGTTGCAAATATTGCTGTGTCATCAGCGAAAGTTCCAATGGTGGTTTGTGGAGAGGTTGGTAAATCGGATGTGTACAGTACATAAAGAAGTGGACCCAATATACTACCTTGTGGGACTCCTGATTGAATTTTGTTACGGTTTGATACTTCATCCTCCACTTTAGTTTCAAATTCTCTGTGATTTAGATATGATTTTAATAAGTCAAAGTATTTGTTGGGTAGGGATTTTTTTGATTTTATAAAGTAATCCTGGGTGCCATACCTTATCAAATGCTTGGCTAATGTCCAGAAAGGCTGCTGTACAATACTGTTTATTGTCCAAAGCTCTATTAATTACATTTGATATGCGATGGCATTGTTGCACTGTAGAATGACCTTGCCGGAATCCAAATTGGTGTTCTGTCTGGGATCCAGTTTTGGAATTCTAGATCACTCATAATTCTTTTAAGTAACAGCTTTTCAAGAAGTTTTGACATTATTGGCAGTAGACTTATTGGGCGGTATGATGAAACATCCGTTAAAGCTTTACCAGGTTTCGGTATCATAATTACTTGGGCAATTTTTAGTGATATAGGCCAATAATTAAGTCTTAAGATTGCATTTAATATGTACAATAACTTCATTATACCTTTTTTAGGAAGTTGTTTTAGCATTGTTGCTGTTATGAGATCAGTGCCTGGTGCCTTCTTTTCATTCAAATGATTAATTTCATCTTTGATCTCCTTCGGTGTAATTAAAGTTAGTCGCTCTCGTTGATTAATTGGTAAGGCTAGTTCCTGCTCTACTTCTTGTACTTAGTCATTGTCGTGTGGCTTAAAGACTTCAGTTAGATGTTCAGCAAATAAATCAGCTTTTTCTTTGTTGCTTTTTGCCCATGGTCCTGGTGGTAATGAGTTTTTCCGAATTGGAGGTGAAGTATTTATTGGTTTATTTTTGTTTTTGATTGGTTTCCAGATAGAGTTATCTTGACGCGAAAGGTTTGATACATAGTTTTCAAATGAGTTGTTTCTCATCTGTTCTAGAGCTGTTTTTAAGTTTCTTGTTTTGTTATTATAAATTGTCCTGTCGTCTGGTCTGTGAGTTCTTTGCCAAATTGATCTGGCTTTTCGTTTTTCTGCTACTAGTCTTTTTATTTCAAGCTAATAAAATTATTTTTTTTTAATATATTTGTGGCTTATTTCCCATCCAAATAGTTCATTATAAAAAATAATATTAGATTAATGAGCAGATCCATGCCCTTTCGCGTTAGGTGGGTTGTCTGTGATGTTTCTCATCAGGTTTCTGCTTCTTTTTTTTCCTTTTGTTACCTCGGTTTTGGAAAAATAGTACGTTTACAGATGCTAGCGTGTGTTCACACTAGGGCACTAGGGTGTTGAAATCAGTTAGGGTTTGGAAAAACAGTACATTTACAAATACTAACAGATTTGGACACCAGAGTGTTGAAACTAGCTAGCTTTTTTAGTGGTTTTACATGCATAGATGCTAACGGCTATTGATATTGATTTTATATACCTACTGCTGTGGAAAAATATTTAAGTGATTTAGGTATTAATAAATAATTAAACGTTGTTGGGATATAAACATTAATATATTAACACAAAAGAACAACATAAAAAATAATGTTGTTCTGAGACTATTTCCTTGTGGCATTTTTATAATAATTGACTATTTAGATGGGAAATATGAATAGATAATAACACCAAAGACTTTACCCGTGAGGACTACTTCATTACTCACGGGTCATTACTCACGGACTGAAGTAATGTTCAAGTAGTGCATGCCACTTTTAGTATCTTAGTTGTATATAAACCGCAGATAATAGTATATTATTCAACGAGCTTCATCATGTAATGATGGCTATTACTCACGATGATGAAGTTTGCGTTCATCAGAGTGAATAATAGCCATTACGTGCGAGTATAATCCTATACTTTTTCTACGACCTTTTTTTATTTTAATTAGTAAAAACATGATTATCAACTACTCGAGATTAAAATTATACAGAATTATAAAAAATGTAACAATGGTTGAGTATACTTTTACGTTTATACCTTGTTTAATATGTATGAATTTTGACCTTTATCATTTTTAGTGAGAGTGACATTAGCGCATTTGCTGTGTTTATTGGAATTTATAACTTACACTTATTGTGTTTATTTTATAAAGTTATATTGTGTTGAATATATTATAACATAGTCATATTATTTAATTATATTATATTAGTCCATTGAAATTTTACATTTAGTGTGCATTTCTTAGAGGAGTCAATTTTATTTTTTTAATGTGTAGGGGGGTTCAGTAGAAGCTTAAGTTCAAGTTTTTGGGGTTGAGGCCCTTGTCTCCCGGCCGCCATCTTGGAAATAGAGGTGCAAAGAGCTTTCGCGCTGTATCTCGTAAACTAGCTACCCTACAGAAAATTGAATTTGACATAAAATGAAGCAAATTAAACTTTCTACAATTTTATATCTATTACTTTTTATCGAAAAGTGACCAACAAAAAGTTATAAACAAAAACAAGAGAAAATTTTTGTAAGAAATTTCCTTTTGGAGGTTATAACTTTTTTTACGTTCATTTCACAATAAAATAACATCATAGCGATTTTGTAGAGGATTTTTCAGTAAACAATTTTCACTATAAAGTTGTTTAATTTTATTTATTATCTAGGTTTTACAGCGCTCCAAACTTGACCAGATTCTCGAATTCTCGTAGAAAAATAATGCTTTTCTATCTATATATTAGACGAGAGGCATTAACCGTTATGCCAACCACGAAAATCAAATTTAAGGTGAATGATCAATTTTCGTCTATTTTTATGTTGTAGAGGTCGCTGAATCCAAATATGAAGTTTATTTTTATCTAGAGTTGGTAAAACATGTTAAAAAAATTAATTTTATACAAAAATGCCAAAAATCAATTTTGATGATTTTTCAAATTTACCTCGCTGTATCTTTGGTCGCTGTAAATATTTCCTTTTAAAAATTTTACTGTGTCATCTTTGAAGTACGTAGATAACAATGAAATTTGTCCAAAATTTTTAAACACAATAAAAAAGGAGTTGTTAATTTATCATCATATTTCGTTAGTTTCATGTTTACTTAAAAAAGTTGAGTGCCAAACTTTTTAGTTTATAATTTTAACCAACACAACAATAAAATATAGTTCATGAAGAAGTTTTTTGGAAAATTTTAAGTCAAAATATATAATAGGAAAAAAGTTATGTTACTTCATATACAAGCGGCACACCCCAAAAAACGCTTATATCTCGAGATCCTGACCACGGTGTGGTGAATGGCTAATTTTTATCATACTTTATGAATTTGATATCAAAAATCGTTTTTTTGCTCTGCTTAAGAATTTTGCATTTTGCGGTTGCGTCATTCTTCTTCTGAACCGGCGAATTTGTCCTCAAACAACTTCTTGGGTCTTTTCTATATATGCTTAGAGTTATAAGTTTTATAGTGGGAAGAAAGGTCAAAAACAGATTAATAATAGCATAGGAATGTTAAAATTATAATAAATTGTATGAATAAAAAATATATATAGATAGAAAAGTAAGCCTAACTTTTGTTTTTATTGTATCCCTATGAGCATTCGAGAATCTGGTCAAGTTTGGAGCGCTGTAAAACCTATATAAATAAATAGAATTAAACAACTTTATAATGGAAATTGTTCGCTGAAAAACCCTCTGCAAAATTGCTATAATGTTATTTTATTTTAAAATGAACTGAAAAAAGTTAAAACATCCAAAAGGAAACTTGTTAAAAAAAATTTACATATTTTTGGTTATATCTTTTTTGTTGGTCACTTGACGATAAAAAGTAATAGAAACAAAATTGAGGAAAAATGTAATTTGCTATATTTTATGTTTCATTAGATTTTCCGTAGGGTTGGTAGTTTACGAGATATAGCGCGAAACCCCTTTGCACCCCATTTCCAAGATGGCGGACGGGGGGACAAGGATGGCGACCCCAAAAACTTGAACTTAAGCTTCTACTGATCCCCCCTACACAATAAAGAAATAAAATTGACTCCTCTAAGAAATGCAAGGTACGGCCTAGAAAATGTAACATTTTAATGGACTATATAGTTAAATTTAAAAACGTACATTATAATTTTATAACATACGTTCACCAATAATAGCCATTTCTTATTTATTACATTGACAATAGGTACAAAGTGCTTAAAATTTTCGTAAACGAATAGAACTTGAATTGACTATTTTTTGTTGTATTTTTACAATACATAAGACAGTATTTGCCGTTTTTTTAATTTTGTAAAGCAACATTTATTTTTGTATATTATAATTTTAATCTCGAGTACCTAGCTGACAATATTATTTTTTTTACTAATTAAAATAAAAAAGGTCGTATAAAAAGTATAGTATTCTACTCTCGTGTAATGACAATTACTCACTCTGATGAATTACGACACTCGCCTTCGGCTCGTACCGCAAACTTCATCGTGAGTAGTCTGCCTATCAATGCATACTCGTTGAATAATATACTATGAATACCTAAGTGGAAGAAGGGGGTATGTAACATTTTCTAAAATTTTGGGTTTCTTAGTGAATGAAGGTGGTATGTAACTTCACTATCATATGACACTTATACTGTATCTCTAAAAGCTTAATAAGAGATATTCTAGTGGATGAAGGAGGTATGTAACATTTAAAATACGATTATTGAATTGAAGAAGGAAGTATGAAATATTTTTCGTCTTTTTCAGGTTTAAATTGTTTTTAACTCAAAAATATTAACTTTAGAGAAAAATTACAAAAGACCTTTTTTGTTTCCAATGATCAAAAGAACCTAAAATAATGTACCCGGGTTGAAAAAATTGATTTTTTTTAATTTGTTTAAATTTTTTTTTATTAAATGTAGCTAAATAACTACGAAATTATGGTATTTAGATATAGGGAATATAACACGAAAAATAATCAGCATTTCTTAAGGACTTCAAAATGCAAAAATATACAGGGTGTTCCATTTGAAAAAATAAAAATTCATTAGATTTACAGAAAAACGGAAGTCCTGACAACAATGTAATTGCCACTATTATATCGGCCGCATTAGAAAACTCTTTGTCACCAAAATCTATAAAAAATCGTGCATGCCGTTTCCGAGATAATTGACGCTTTCCATATATAAAACTCAGTCTGTGTAATATACTCCATTTAATAATACAAGGGAAGGTATACGGAAGAAGAAAGGCCCGGTCGAATAAGACCGTCATGGCTTAGACACCTGTGAGAATGGTTTAACAGATCCTCTGCATCCCTTTACCGAGCTGCCATTAACAAAATTACTATAGCCTTGCCAATATAAATGAGTCAGATTAAATAAATTATTACAAGAGTTTTTTACTAAGCAACAACATTTTTGTTTAATTTAGTAGTATTTTGTATTTTGACAACGACACCCGATTTGGGCATCGAAACGTTAATAAAATTTTATTAACGTTTTTATTATTAGTTTTTCCTATCTAAATAGTTAATTATAAAAATGCCACAAGAAAATAGCCTAAGAACAACATTATTTTGTATGTTTTTCTTTTGTGTTAATATATTATTGTTTATATCCCAACAACGTTTAATTATTTATTAATACCTAAATCACTTAAATATTTTTCCACAACAGTAGGTATATAAAATCAATGTCAATAGCCGTTAGCATCTATGCATGTATAACCACTAAAAAAGCTAGCTGCTTTCAACACTCTGGTGTCCAAATCTGTTAGTATTTGCAAATGTACTGTTTTTCCAAACCCTAACTGATTTCAACACCCTGGTGTCTACACATGCTAGCATGTGTAAATATGCTTCCGGGCCATCCGAATTTTCAACGTTTTGGTAAAATTATATTTTGAATACGGTATTTCTCTAAGAATTCACATCAACTTGATGTAATCCACATTCGTGGCCAGCGATTCGCTTGATGTCATCAGTCCATCTGGTTTGAGGTCTGCCTCTACTTCTTTTAATTGCCCTTGGTCGCCATTCGAGAATTTGCTTTGTCTGACGGTTGTAATCAACTATTTTTAATGGGAATAAGCCACAATTTTGTCAAAAAAATTGATTTTATTAACGTTTCGAAGCTCAAATCGGGTGTCGTTGTCAAAATACAAAATACTACTAAAATAAACAAAAATGTTGTTGCTAAGTAAAAAAATTCTTCTAATAATTTATTTAATCTGACTCATTTATATTGGCAATTCAGACGTATATTATACATTTTAAAGTAGAAGACTTTAAAATAATATCGCCAATATTTATGAGTTACGTTCCTGGGACGATTTTACTAAAAGATAGTTCATTCGATTACATGAAACCAATCCCAACTCAAGAATATCCGTCACAAAAAAATCATAGCATGTGATCTGTCTTTAAAAAGACAACCAAATGCAACGATGACGGTAAAATTCTCGCGTTAGAGATTCCATAGTAAATTCTAACGGTTGTCTTCCATTTTTCCTATGTGTCCTGCCCAGTTCTATTTTAACATAGCAATCTTCTGGATCACATCTGTTACTTTTGATCGCCTTCTTATCTCTTCATTGGACTTGCGATCACTTTAGCTTAATGTTGAGCATTCTCCGTTCCATAGCTCTCTGAGTCGCTTGAAGTTTGTAGACTACGCTGTTGTAAAAAGCCCAAGTTTCAGTTCCGTATGTCAGAATTAGCAACACATACTAATCGAACGTTTCGAAATACCACATCCAAAATGGATGCATTTTATATCGTGATATTATAGTTCTACGAAAACTCAAACTGAGGATTTTTTTCGTGTCTGTATTTTAAGTACCGCCTTTGATCTATTGTATTGAATCTATCGTAGTGATTTTTAAACTTTTTTTTCTCATTTTTAAGCAAATTCGATCGTTTGACAAATATGATCAACATAAAAATCTTCTGAAGCTGTTGTCTTGTGGCATGTTTGACAATTATATTTTTGATGAGAATAAGTCACAATTGGTTGTAATGATAATTATATTTTTATATTAACCTGAAGTTATACTTACATGGAAATCCAATTTTTCCTTTTTTGAGAACGATTTCCGGAGTGAAAGTGGAAACGTCAAAAACTAACAAAAATGTAATTATCACTACAACACAACTAATTGTGGCTTAATTCCATCAAAAATATCATTGACAACATAAAAATGTTAAATAAAATATAAAATTTTGATATTAAATTTCAATATTTAAAAAAAATTGCCCGATTTTCATTAAAAGGTCCCGGATATCAGGTATTTTTTCAGCCTTGACCCGAATTCCCCTAAATTGGAGTTGGTCACACTAATAATGAGGGACTTACAGGGACATACTGTACAAGACAAATCTTACTATATGGTATGGAGGCCTGGAGGCTGATGAAATCATTCGAAATATGGGTGTACTGACGCATTCTTCGTACTTCGTATATCGTATATCGACCGAACATGTCACCAATGTAGAGGTAATCCACAGGATCGGAAAAGAGAAAAAAATCGTGAGCACAAGTAAAACAAAAAAAACTTGAATATCTAGGCCACTTATTGAGACACGATAAGTACCGTCTACTGCAATTAATTATCCAGGACCCAGTGTACAGTAAGGGAAAAACCCCTTACTGTATAATATAATATGTATCAAAAAATGTATATAATTTTAAGTAATTTAGGTTGTTACAAAAAGATATTGTTTCTAAATATGCAAACAAAACGAAGGTTGATTAACACAGTTTTGTTTATGTAACCTCGTAGAGGCTCACGTATAGTTTACTTTTCAAAGTCCAAATTATAAGGAGATATAAATCGCCCACAGAGGGATTATCATAAATCATTATAGTATTGTTATTATCAAGATCGTTACTATGCTAGTGAGCCGTCCTATGAGAAGGGTGTCCTGAAGGACCACCCCGCGAAACAACATCTTAGTAACCTTATGTTGATTGATGTTGTAAACCGTAAATAAAGTTATAAAGTTAGAGTCAGTGTTTCAACTCGACATTCCAACCCTGCAAGATTATCATGGCAATCTACCAACGTAGCACCAACGTAACACCAGGAGAAAATAGTCAATAAACGCGGGCCAGGCAAGAGAAGACACTCACGGATCCAAAATCTACGCAGGTGGTTCGGGCTTTAATCGTTCGAACTATTGAGAAGTGCCGTATGCAAAATCAGAACCGTCATGTTTATAGCCAACGTTCGCAAAGGACTGGGTACTGGGCTTGATGAAGAAGAAGAAGAAGATAATAGATATCCAAATTCAACAAACAATTCTTTGTTTCTTCTTTTTCTTTAAATTTATTCACTAAATTTAGGTTGTAAAAAAGCTGCTTGATGAAAGCTATAACATGAAAAGGGAATAGAACTTTGACAAGATGTTGATATGTCATGTAAGGGGATGTTACACAATGAAGAACATGGCCACGGTCGCTCAAGTCTCAGAGATCTATGGGTGTGGATTATTAAGGGATGTTACAGTATACTCTTATTAGCTTAGAAATAAAATAAATAGAAAAATCAAAATAAGTATGTCAAAAAAAAATAAAATATTTTTAGACTCATATTTTTTGGCAGAAATTGTTTGAAAATAACTCATATACCTAATAATATTTGAGTTAGCCTCCCACTCAAAAAGGTCCGGAACATTGTTTAAATAATCAAAATGTCAAAAAATTAAGGAAAAATTCGACTTTTTTCTTCGTTTTTTAATAATAACTTTGAAAGTATTCATTTCTGAGAAAAGTTGTACTGACATAAAAGTTGCTCAATTAAATTTCCTACAATATAGAATTCGTTAAAAATTTTAAAAATTGTCACCCTTGTTGCAAAATAGCAATAATTGTGAAAAAACGTTAAGAAATCAAGTATTCGCATTTTACGTTTTTCAAAAATACATATTTGTGCTACACTTAATACCTTCATATTTTACCAAGAAAAACTTTATGATATAAGAAAACAATATACAGGGTGTCCCGAAAAGATTGGTCATAAATTATACCACAGATTCTGGGGTCAAAAATAGGTTGATTAAACCTCACTTACCTATATACAATAGTGCACACAAAAAAAGTTACAGCCCTTTGAAGTTACAAAATCAAAATCGATTTTTTTTAATATGTCGAAAACTCCTAGAGGTTTTTTATTGAAAATGGACATGAGGAATCTTTATCGTAGCAACATCTTAAAAAAAAATTATAGTGAAATTTTTGTACCCCATAAAAATTTTATGGGGGTTTTGTTCCCTTAAACCCCCCCAAACTTTTATGTACGTTCCAATTAAATTATTATTGTGGCACCATTAGTTAAACACAATATTTTTAAAACTTTTTTGCCTCTTAGTACTTTTTTGATAAGCCAGTGTTTATCGAGATATTTTGAATATTTGTCGAATCCACCACCTATTTGTATATTTTAAGTATGATTATAGACACCTGTTAATAATCTGAAAATTTATTTATAACTTAAATTTTTTGGTATATTTTGAAAAAGAAGCCACATCTCGATAAAAGTTGACTTACCAAAAAAGACTAAGATACAAAAAAGTTTTAAAAGCACTGTGTTTAACTAATGGTACCACAATAATAGTTTAATTGGAACGTACACAAACATTTGGGGGGTTTAAAGGAACAAAACCCCCATAATTTTTTTATGTAAATATAGTAAAAAAGTAGCCGCATCTCGATAAAAACTGGCTTATCGAAAAAATACTAAGAGGCAAAAAAGTTTTAAAAACGTTGTATTCAACTAATGGTACCACAATAATGAATTAATTGGAACGTACACAAAAGTTTGGGGGGGTTCAAGGGAACAAAATCCCCATAAATTTTTTATAGGGTGGACAAATTTCACTATAATTTGGTTTTAAGGTGGGCCTGTCATAAGAATTATACATGCCGGTTTTCAATAAAAAATTTTTGAGAGTTTTCGATATATTGAAAAAAATCGATTTTCATTTTGTAACTTCAAAGGGCTGTAACTTTTTTATGAGCACATTTGTACTAAGGTAAGTTAGGTTCAACCGAACTATTTTTGACCCCAGAATGTGTGGTATAATTTATGACCATTCTTTTCGGGACACCCTGTATACTGTGAATTTCATTAAGATCAGTTAAATAGATTTTGCAAAATAAATTTTGCAATCCAGCTTTCGCAAAAAAAAATTAATTTTGTCAAAATCTTGGAGGACTGAATATAAAGCAGACAGCAAGTTTAATTTTTTTACTTATAGAAGAATACCGTTCCTTTCATTTGCAATTTGCAAAATTAAAATCGGTTAACCACTACGGCGTCAGGAATTTTTTTTAAATAAATTTGTTTATTGCAAAATAAAAACACATGCTCTGTCTTTTGAAATAACACTTTTTTGGCAAAAACTTTCTTTGTTCATATATTTTAAGTTGGAGAATAAAAGTTAATTATTGTTAAACATATTCAACTGTTTAAACAATATTTCACAAACAATAAATAATTAAAATATTAAAATATTAGAATTAAATTATTTATTAGAATTAAACTGGAATTAAAATATTAAAATACAACAAAATATAGAGTAAGAAAATAATATATTAGATAAAGATTGGAAGAAATTTTGGTGGAAATCAACTTGTGTGAATCGAACACCGCTGTCCTGCGCGTAGCACCAAAAATGAATGTTTGTTTAAAAAAATTCCTGACGCCGTGGTAGTTAATGGATTTTAATTTTAAAAATTGCAAATGAATGGTACGGTATTCTTCTATACGTAAAAAAATCAACTTTCTATCTGCTTTATTTTCAGTCCTGCAACATTTTGAAAAAATGAATTTTTTTGCGAAAGCTGGATTGCAAAATTTTTTATTTTGCAAAAAATATATTGCACCGATATTAATGAAATTTACAGTATTGTTTTACTATATTATATAGTTTTTCTGGGTAAAATATAAAGGTCCTAAGTGTGGCATAAATGGTTATAGGACCCTAAAAAATCTAAGACAAAAGAAATCAAACGGAGTAACAGGTTTAGAGGACAAAGATGGTAACATATTATTAAAAAATGAACAGATTATTGAAAGATGGCGGGAACATTTTATGGAATTATTAATGGGAGACAACATCGAAATAGAGAATGACAGGCAGGAGTACAATATAAATGAACAACAAGATGATGACATAACATACGAAGAATACAGGGAAGCAATTTTAAAATTAAAAAATGGCAAGGCTGCAGGACAGGATAATATTAAGACTGAGCTAATTAAATATGTGGAAGGAGAAGGATTACAATTACTATGAAAGATCATAAGGAGCTGTTCGCGTACTTGATGCATACCTAGAGATTGGACTCTTGCAACTATTCTACCATTACACAAAAAAGGTGATAAACATAAGTGTTCTAACTACAGGGGAATATCATTATTGGTAGTTGCTAGTAAAATCTACGAAAAAATACTAGAGAAAAAGCTGCGAGAAAATATCGAGGCCACACTGGATGACAGCCAATGCGGCTTTAGGCCAGGGCGAGGTACAACCGATCTCATATTCACGGTGAGACAGTTATCAGAAAAAGCCCTAGAGTCTAGAGCATAATAGTAAGTTGTTTCTCTGTTTTGTGGACTTGGAAAAAGCATTTGATCGGGCGCCACGTAACAAGATCTGGGAAATATTAAACCGTAGAAATGTGAAACCGAAGAAATGTGAAACCGAAGTTAATCCAAGCAATAAAGAGTATATATAAATGTACACGTAATAATGTAAGAACGAACAATCACTCATCTCTAGAATTCTACACAAGGACAGGTGTAAGACAAGGTGGTGTTCTGAGACCTTTGTTATTCATCACTCTAATGGACGAAATTGCAAAAGAAAGCAGGGGTAAGGTAAAAAGAACTACGGTTGGGGTGTATAAACTTCAACAAGTTTACGTGTCAAAGTTGATATATGCCGATGACCTGGTAATTGTGGCAAAATCAGAAAAAGACTTGCAAGTGAATGTGAATGTTTGGAATGAAGCCTTTAAGAAATTTGGGATGAAAATAAATATTGAAAAAACAGAAGGGTTAGTAATATCGAAAACTCAAGAAAATATAAATGTAAAGCTGAATAATAAGACCATTACACAAGTAGAGGACTTCAAGTATCTAGGATCAACAATGAATGGGCAAGGAAATATAGAACCAGAAATAAACAGCAGGGTAATGAGTGCAAAAAAATTATACTATGCACTAAATAAAAGTTTTATTAGGAAGAAAGAAGTAAGCCTGAAAACAAAAATGAAAGTATTTCAAACTGTATACGAGCCGGTGCTACTCTACGGTAGTGAAACGTGGACAGTGAACGACAACATCCGTAGTAAAATTCAAGTATGCGAAATGCGATATTTACGTGCGGTATCCGGGGTGACCAGACGTGATCGTATAATAAGAAATGAAGACATACGTGAAAGGTGCGGTGTTGGAAGGACCTTAGACAGACTTGAAACGAAACAGTTATCGTGGTTCGGACATATGGCGAGAATGAGTAAAGGTAGAACTGTAAAGAGGGTATGGAAAGGCTTGCGTAAAAAGAAATATTGGGGGGAGAGAAGCAGAAAGACTAGCTACTGACCGAAAGGCATGGAGACGTCTGATTTCTCCACTTACCTCGACACCGTAAGGTACAAGAGGACAGCTTAGGTAAGTAAGTATAAAGATTGGAAGAAATTTTGGTGGAAATCAACTTGTGTGAATCGAACACCGCTGTCCTGCGCGTAGCACCAAAAATGAATGTTTGTTTAAAAAAATTCCTGACGCCGTGGTAGTTAATGGATTTTAATTTTAAAAATTGCAAATGAATGGTACGGTATTCTTCTATACGTAAAAAAATTCAACTTGCTATCTGCTTTATTTTAATTCCTGCAACATTTAAAAAAAATGTTTTTTTTGCGAAAGATGGATTGCAAAATTTATTTTGCAAAATCTATTGCACCGATATTAATGAAATTTGCAGTATTGTTTTACTATATTATATAGTTTTTCTGGGTAAAATACTAAGGTCCTAAGTGTAGCATATATAGTCTAGGCGCCAAATAGAGGTCACCGTGTCATTTTCAATTCTGATGGACAAACTCAACGGTTTCTTATGGATTTTGGGCTGTTGATTACGAATTTCGAGGGGGGATTTCGATCCGAGTGGTCAAAAAATTGTTATAAACAATTTAATTGTTTATAAATTGTTTATAAGGCTCTGGCTCATAAACTAAAAGAGATAAAAAAAATGTTTCAAATAAAATTTGTTACCTAATAAAAAACGAGGAAACAACCGTTTACTAAACTTAAATCCGACAATTAGAACTCAAGATATTGTAAAATTAGTGCACAATGTAAATTGCAAATTGCAAAATAAGTATTTTCCGAAGCTTTACCGATCGTAACTCGGCTTCTACGCATGCAAATGAGCCTTATAAGGTGTCCTTTTAAAGCTTAATTAAGAGGCTTCCAATAAAAGTTTGTTAAATTATTTGATCTTCATTTGTTTTAAAGTTATACCTGTTTGAAGTTATAATTTTCTTTAAAAAATTGTACATTAATTTGTTTATAAAGGTTTCAAGCAAACTTGAGCTATAAACATTTATACTTTAATTAACAATAATGATAAAACAACTCAAAAGGAATAATTTGAGCTTACGAAAATGTTCGTAAGTTTATTTTTGGCTAAGATGTCGATATTTTAATGGCACGGTATGAGGCGCAAGATTGGCTCACAGTCAAGTAAGTATGTATTCTTCGACGCTTTATCGATCGTAACTCGGCTTCTACGCATGAAAATGAGCCAATATGTGATATCCATATAAAAATGGATCGAGTTCTTTTGCAGCATCATCTTTGCATATAAAACGAGCATTTATGATGTAGCGGCATACACACAATTGACGGGCCTTGATGATGCTTCAAAAGAACTAGATCCACTTTATATGGATATCATATAGATAATTAGACTCTGAAGCCTCAAAAAGTTTTAGTTTTACTGCCTACAAGAACAGACTTGTACCACCATATAACTGTTAAAATTTCGCTAAGAACTTATGCAGATGTAAAAAAGCTGATATTCCCTGTATATCTCTATGCAGATTTGCAGATGCATGAAAAAAATGTTTGTAAAAATAGTATTAATAAATAATATCAACTAACTTTTTAGTTAAACTTCTGAAATATTAGTTTTAATGTTTTTTTCTCATTTAGTGCAAAAAATTGAAGACAATGTAAATAGAATGAAAGGTGATACGAGGTACAGTATGATGATTTAATTATAAGAATTATATGATAAAATTTTATTAGGATCTTCAAAAATGAAAAATGAAGATAACGTATGTATACATAGAAATTATAATTTGCATCGAGAAGTTAGCGCGTGAACCTTTACGCGGTGAGCCGATCTTGCGCCTCATAGCGCGCGCCATTAAAATATCGACATCTTGGCCAAAAATAAACTTATGAACATTTTTATAACCTCAAATTGTTTCTTTTGAGTTTTTCTATCATTATTGTTTATTAAAGTATAAATGCTTATAGCTCAAATTTGCTTGAAACCCTTATAAACAAATGAATGTACAATATTTTTAAGAAAATTGTAACTTCAAACGGGTATAACTTTAAAACAAATGAAGATCAAGTAATTTAATAAACTAAACTTTGTTTGGAAGCCTGTTAATTAAGCTTTAAAACGACACCTTCTAAGACTTATTTGCGTGCGTAGAAGCCAAGTTACGATCGATAAAGCTTAGAAAAATACTTATTTTGCAATTTGCAATTTGCATTGTGCACTAATTTTACAATATCCTGAGTTTTAATTGTTAGATTTAAGTTTAGTAAACGGTTTTTTCTTCGTTTTTTATTAAGGAACAAATTTTATTTGAAACATTTTTTTTATCTCTTTTAGTTTATGAGCCAGAGCCTTATAAACAATTTATAAACAACTATATTGTTTATAACAATTTTTTGACCACTCGGATCGAAATCCCCCCTCGAAATTCGTAATCAGCAGCCAAAAATCCATAAGAAACCGTTGAGTTTGTCCATCAGAATTGAATATGACACGGTGACCCCTCTGGCGCCTAGACTAATATGGTTGAAAAACGTAAAATGCAAATACTTGTTTTTTTATGGTTTTTTTCGCAATTATTGCTATTTTGCAACAAAGGTGAAAATTTTTAAAATTTGCAACCAATCCTTTATTGTAGGAAATTTAATTACGCAACTTTTATATTAGTACAACTTTTCTTGAAAGTGAATACTTTTAAAGTTATAATCAAAAGACGAAGAACATAATCGAATTTTTTCTTCATTTTTTGACATTTTGATTATTTAAACAATGTTCCGGACATTTTTGAGTGGGAGGATAACACAATTATTATTATGGGAGTTAATTCCAAGAAATTTCTGCAAAAAATATGAGTCACCTCTGAACGTCCATCTCAAAACAGATGCGCCCTGGACTAATTTCAATTCATATTATGATAGGTGATAGGTAAGATTTAGATTAATAAATAAAGGCTTTGATACTCACCGACATACATGTTCTGTCGTGGTATTCCTTGTACTATAACCCAATGCACTGCATGAGCGAACCATTTTTATACAAATTATTATTCTAAACCACATACCCAAAGATCAGGGCCCCCGCTACCATATGTGCAAAGTGTGCAATGCACACGGGCGCCATCCTTTAGGGGCGCCAAAACCCGGGGTCAAAAATTGCAAAAAAAGCAAGGAAACAAAAAAACCAAAATTAATTTTAAAATAAAAGTTGAGAAATTAAATAGGATTCAGTTTAAACACACACTAAATTTGATTAGTATATCATCCAGTTACTGCCGATTCCCATTTGCGAGAAGATGTCAGAAGTCAGGTATTTTAATTTATTTTGTTATGTTTTTATTCCGTTTGTTTCATTTTGATATTTTAGCCGACTAATAATAGTCCATTTACTAACGGTTTTTGTTGTCGGGAATTCTCGGGAATACTCCCGAGAATACCTGGGGGTATTCTCGGGCCCGATTCGCGGGCTCGTATTCGGGGTGGGAAAACATTCGTTCAAAATAAGTCCGGAATTGGATAAACTGGACTAATTCTAAGTAACGTTTGTTATATAGAGATTGTCACTAAGTTAATTCTTTTCGGGTTATTTGCGAATGAGTATGTTCATTTTGCAACAAAAAACCTCGTTTTTAGACGGTTTTTCGCAATTAAAAACTAATTATTTTATCGAAAAAATACTCTTAGCAAAAATATAGCTTACAAGAAAGTGAAAAAAATAATTTATATATGAAGTCTGCAAAACCCAGAAAGCCAGAGTTGTAGCTAATAAAAAGTAGGCTCTTATTCGTCAAATTTCAAATCGAATATTTCAACGTGAAATAACCAAAAAAATAAGCACTTTTCGGGGAAAACTCATTACAACTTCTTTAAAATGGTTATGAAAAGCTTTATTTATGTGATCGGTAAGTTTCATCAGTTATCAGTTTAAAGTGCTCATTTTTTAAAAAATTTGGTTTTATAGTATTTTTTTTTTCAATGTTGAAACAATTTCTTTTTCCAAATAACTTTAAAATTAATTAGTGATACCAAAAATCTCAAGCAGTAAAAAAATGTAGATTATGCTTTTCTGAATATTTTGGATGTTTTGTTTTCCTGTAAGACAAAAATTAGAAGATATGACTGTTCAAATTTTTGCATACACTCATGATTAGTGACTCGTTCAGCCCTTTCGCCCTTTTAAATACAGCCTTTTCAAAAATGCCTTACACTTTGAACCGATGAAACTTCAGATCATATAAACAATACATAAGTAAAGTAACTTGTGATGAAGCGGTAACGACTTATTTCATTTGGGATGCTAATTAGGGGGTGGTTTTCATGATTTTTTTACCAAAAAAAGGGACTAACATTATTTTTAACTTACTTACTTTTGATATTAAAAAATATAGCTTCTTTTAAACTGTTTAAAAAAGTTGTAATTAGTTTTCCCTCATAAGTGCTTGATTTTTTGGTTATTTTAGGTTGAAATATTTGATTTGTAATTTGACGAATAAGAACCTCCTTTTCATCAGCTACAACTCTGCTTCTACTGTACCTGCATAGGTACTTCATATAAAGGTACTTACACCATTTCTTTTTCACTTTTTTATAAGCTATATATTTTTAAATACTTACTTTTTGAGTTATTTGCGAAAATCAGTCTAAAAACTTGTTTTTTTTTTTTAAATCAACATTTACTCGCAAATAACTGTTGAAAACGAAACTAATGAAAACTATTGGAAAGTATTGACAGACAAAAATCTTTATAGAAGCAAAGTTATTTGAAATTAGTCATTTTATCCAATTCCGGACTTTTTGAATGTATGTTTTTTCACCCCCGAGAAGGGGTGAAACTCACATTTTATAGTTCAGTTTTCTGGTTAATTTCAAGCACCTACCTTCCTTCAAAAAATAAATAAAAAACATGATCCAAAATGCCTTAAGGGGCGCCAAAATCTTTTTTTGCACACAGGCGCCAGTACCCCTTACGGGGGCCCTGCCAAAGATTAACCAATATAGGTATACCTACATATTACAAAAACTATGTCTTATTTAATTATGATTTAATAATATTCCTGCTCATATTTGAGTAAAAACTGATTATTTTTAGGCCAGATGATCATACTTTAAACTTTAAGAAACCACTCACTGTCACAAAATACACACGGGAAATAAGAAATGAAATATTCCATAGATAAAAGTGTTAGTATATTCAATCATGTTTACATTTTTTGCCCTCTTATTTGTGACAATTTGTGTCACCTAAGAAGACAACACGCGCACTAAAGTTTTAAAAATCCGATCGACTTAGGTATGTTTCGTGAGTTCTACAGTTTTGCAATGGTTCTACGTTCTACATCAAGTTACCAAATCGTACCTAATAGATCCTAGATATGTTTAGGAATGTTTAGGTATACCTACCTAAAATTGGACAATATTTACTAACAAATTGTGTAATTTTATATAAAGTTTTGAACAATTTTTTTGTATCAGTGTTGGATTATTTATACCTACCTAACATTTGAAATCAAAAATATGATTCATCCTGACAGGCAACTACAAAAGTTAGCTGTCACGATATACCTAGCTGTGAATATATATTTACGTACTACTTACTACTTATTTCAAGTAAAAAACGTTCTTATAATCAGCTTTAATACCAAAATATTAAATTCTTTGTTTGATTAATGTATCACATATTGTTCGTTCAATAACAGTCTTACATAAAAAATGAGTAGGTATGTGCAATGAATCCTAACTAAACGTTTAGGGTACATTAAAAATATGTATTGTCTAATATTAGTACCTACATATTAGACATGATTCTTTATTCTTTATTCTTTGATGTCTATATTAGTTTTATTACCGAATATATTTTGTTGGTTTCATTTAGAAAAAAAAACTGTCTTACAAAAGGTCCGTATTACCTTTTTTGTAAATTTGTTTTCGTTTTTTGTTGATACTTACCAAATTATGCATTTTTTTACTTTCCTTTTATTCAATTATTCAAAGTTTGATTACAAAAATTAAAACAAAAACTAACCGTAGCTACACAGGTAGCTATATCTCCCCTCTACCAACAGTATTATGAAACACCATGGCTGGTAGGAAGTTTTCGTGCGGTGTACGAAGGCATTTAAAAATATCCCACCACGAGATGGCAGTAGGTTGTTAAACATAAAAATCTTATCTACTGAAAAATATTATTGGGCAACGTGAACGGTTGGGCCTTAATTTTCTTAATACTTTTAGATTTTTATTTATCAATTAATACAAAAATTTAAAAATGTTAAAAGGCAAAATTTTAGGCCTAATAAAAAATAAAAACAAATTAAATCTGTGTCACAAAATTTATTGTATTGAATGCTAAAAAATATTTTGCAAATCATTATTTGAGGGGTCTAACTCTAACTGCAAAACTCGCATTCTCCACTTTTTTAAATATGACTTTTTAATTGATTCCAGCTGTAGGTACCTACATGTTGAATTACATCATTTATTGTAATACTATAGGATGATAAATAATAAAACTAGCAATATCTCCCAGTAGGTAGGGGAGAGTTGGACAAAACGGGATACCATTCTTGTTTACTTTTACTACGGAAAATATGTTAAAAAAATTATCATAATATTATTTTTTATAGGTAGAACATTTATTGCAGCACACAAAACACATATCTTTAGCTATTTTTAATAACTGGAAAATAGTAAAAAAAATATTTATTAAAGTCCTACACATCCCGTTTTATCCAACCACGGTTGGATAAAACCGGATAGGTTTATATTATTTAATTTTTTGTATAAAATTATCTAAAACTTAATTTATGTCTAAATTAAGTAGACATTAAACTGTATAGTAAAATTTACTCTTGAAAAAATAATTTCTTCAGTAGTCAGAAACTTAAAAATAGACGTTTTTTATGTTGTATGGCAAAATGGGAAATAAGACCTTTTATTTAGGACTAGGTACGTATATCAGAACAAAAGTCACATAAAAATATGTTGTTCTTCTCTGCGGTATGAGAAAACGCTTCATATCTCTATTTAAAAAATTAATAGGCCAACAAATAAATAGGTAGATAAAACGTGACATAAGAGACTGTATCCCATTTTACCCAACTTATAAGTGTACCGTTTTGTCAAACTCAGACATTTTTCAAAACAAAAATGGCTGCTGCCTAAATGTGAAAGTAAAATTAGGTAGAGTACACATGAGAATATTCGTTAATGACTGCTTAATTAAATGTAATAGTCACCGGAATTATATTTTTATATATGTAGGCAGTATAATGTAGAAAACAACGCACTTAAAAGTACAAAGTATCAAAAAAATAGAGTCAAACAATTCTAAACACAACTTTTCATCAAATAGTGGCATCGAGGTAAAACGAACTTAGAATGTTAAAATGACGACTGATAACAAGTTTTCGTCGTTGTCTGATTGATAGCACCACTAGTTGGGTCTGTAGGCTAGGTATCCCGTTTTATCCGACTATCCCGTTTTATCCAACTCTCCCCTACCTACCTGTTTCGTAGGTATCTACAATCTACAAGTACATTATATATCTTAGTTGTTTCCTGTTACTTCTTCTTCTTCACGTGCCATATCAAAATTATCCGACGTTGGCGATCACCATTGCGAAGGTTTCTCGATTTTCTGCATATTCTGCAACATTGAATAATAATAATTGTATAACTTAACGTGAAGTAAAAAACTCTCTGGTGTACCTAGTTAGTATAAAATTTAACTTAAAATTCAAATTCTAAAAAATCCAAAAGAATTACATTCATTTGTTCAGAACGTTTTCGGACTTGTCAGTCCATCATCAGTGAACTCATGTCCTTGCGAAATAGTCACAATGCCAAACACTGGTTGGGTTAAATGTTCGACCTACATTATAAATACAAGATAATGATGTGACTTATAGTCGATGACAATGGATTGCCTCCAGGAACATGTGAATGCTCTACTTTTACATAGTTTTTTATTACGTCTACTTTGGACCACGTTAAGTCTGCCAATGGTTTGTAGGGATGTAGAAAAATATTTTTTTCTACAACCACTATTCAAAGTGCACCTTTCTGCACGGTTTTATGTTAGCAAACTTGATATTTTCTCACAGTATAAGATATTTGACATTAGTGTGCAGAAAAGTGACGTTTCTGTGCCGCAAAGTTCTTTTCTGCACAGTTGACTACCTCATTCTGAGTAACGTTATATTCTGTTTACATCCGTGGTTAAACTTTAGACAAATATATAACCTATAAGACAATTATTATATTTAACTATAGCATAGA